>NC_056693.1:44760000-46122500 GCF_018350215.1 Panthera leo | reverse complement strand
GAAAATCAGCATCAGCCGAATCCACAGGACCTCAGTCTATTCTCGGTTCTCCCCAGTTAAACTCAAGTCACCAGAACAAACAAACACGGAGTCAGCCTCACCTAGAGCAGGCGTCATGGCGGCCATGGGCCCGGTGGGATCCAGCTGGAATCCACTCATCATGAACTGGGCGTCCGAGGCAGTGTTGTCCATTTTCAGGTTGGGCAGGTTCATGTTCTGGGCCAGGTAGTATTGGTAAAGCTCGGCCTCGGCGGGCGAGGGCAGGCTGCCGAGGCCCAGGTGGCGGTTGTGTTGAATCTGGGACATGTTCTGCTGCAGCAGCATCATGTTATGCATGTGCTTCTCGCTGGTCATGTGGATGCGCAGGTTCCTGGCCACGTTGGTCTCGTAATCGCACACCTCGCACCGCCAGGTGGGTTTGGTTTTTGGTTTGGTGGGCGAGGGGGCCCCGCAGGAGCTGCCGATGTTGGCCGCCGCCGCCGCGGCCGCCGCCGCCGCCGCCGCCGCCCCGGCCGAGTGGCTGAACACCTGCTCCCCTCCTCCGTTCTGCAGGTTCTGCATGTTGTTGAGATGCTTGTCGGACTGCATATGAATACTGAGGTTGCCTTTGGTAGTTGTGGAGTAGTTACACACCTCACAGCGGAAAGGCTTGTAACCACACGTGTAGCTCTCACCTCGTGCCAACCGAGGGTGGGGCTGCCCGCTTTTGCAGTAGACACAGGAGCCCCCCGGCTCCGGGTGCTTCTCCTTCATGTGAGCCTCCAGTGTCTGCTGGTACTTGTAGTGCCAGTTGCACTTGGGGCACTTAAGTGTCTTACATGAGTTACGAGAATGCATCATGGTCATGTGGCCGCCCAGCGAGCGGGAGGAGCCCAGGACCGTGTCGCATTTGGGGCACTCCACGCCGCTCCCCGAGGGGCATTCCCCAACCCCAAGCTCGCAGAGGGAGCCAGCGTGCTGGTGATGGGGGACAAAGCCCCCATCGTCGCCCTCTGTGCTTTCATTTGGTTCTGGTGCTGTGGCATTGTCTTTATTGGCACTTTCGTCAGCAAAGTCCAGCCTCCTGCCGCCCTCTGCCACATTGGCCCTGACGCCCTCACTGTTAAAGCTTAAACGATTCCTCCTGTTCGCACCATCAAAGACAACAAAGGAAGAAGCAGAATTAGAACTAGTAGAAGCTGTGCCCCTCGACAGGGTCTGGAGCACATTAGGCATTAAGGGGGAGTTAGAAATGCTTTGGTTTGAGAGAGCAAGGTCCTTTTTGCTGCTGCTACCTGCCACGGGCCCAGCCTCCTCGTGGGGCCTGTCCTCCAGTTCGTCGTCCAACTCGCTTGGAAAGAGTCCTTTGCAACCCTCGTCTTCCTCCTCCTCTTCTTCCTCCTCTTCTTCTTCCTCCTCCTCCTCTGCCTCTTCTTCCTCCTCTTCCTCCTCTGCCTCCTCCTCGGCTGGCTCTGCTTTCTCGGAGAAACAATCCGGATCGCCTACTTCTTGCTTCTCTCCTTCTGCTGCCCCAGAGTCCTTGCCCTCTGAGGATTTGGTAGGACTGGAGGCCAGAGGCCCCAGGGGGACTGAGGTAATGGGGGTCTTCAGGACCGAGCTGGTGAGCCCGCCAAGGTTCAAGAGGGTGCTGGGGGTCAAGATACCAGCCTGGGGCTGCTCGGGGCCGGCAGCAGAGCCGGCTGGGAGAGCCTCCTCCCCTTCCATCCGAATGCCACTAAATTTCCCGTAAAAACTGTGTCCGGGGCCTATGAGGTTAGCCGTAGAAACTAAAGGGTGTTGAAAGTTTTTGTTTTTTGGTTCCAAAAAACTCACAAGGGGTTCCTTGTCTTTGCCAATCCCTTGGATGATAGCGGAGATGTTCTTATTGCTAAGAATTTTCCGCTCGTCTTCACTCAGGGTCATTCGATGGTCGTGCACCGCGTGGGTCACAAACGAACGGACGTACCCGAAGGAGAGTTTGCACAGGAAGCACATCAGGATGGGCTTCCTCTTGCCGTAGAGCACAAAGCCATCGAATTTGGACAGGTCCACGTTGTTGGGAACATCTTTGGATACGCAGGAGCTTTTGGCGGAGCCGTCGCTGTTCAGGTAATCCTTGTTGCTTTTGTGTCGCACGTCAAACACGCGGAAGCTGTGCAGGACGGGGCTGAGCCCCGTCAGGGCTGAGGTATTCGGGAAAGCCTGGTCTGGGCCCTCAAACCATTTCCCGAAGGATGAGGCTATGTGGAAAGTGTTGATGATCTGTGGGTAGACTGGTGCAGCACAAGAAGGGTCCCCTTGTTTGCCCCCCGCCCCGGGGAGAGAGTTCAGGAAGAGCGAGGGGGGGGGCCCGCTGCCGCTGCCACAGGCGCCCCCGCTTTGGGTCAGCTGGCTCAGGCTCTCGACAATGTAGGCCGAGCCATCGGGCTGGTAGACTATCTCCCCAGCCAGGTTCTCCACATCACTCTCCTCGTCCCCCTCCTCACTGGTGTCGCTCCCGCTCTCCTCCCTCAGGGGCAGCGGGGGGCGCGCGCTGGGACAGTGGTGCTCCATGTAGGTCTGCAGGCTGGCGAAGGAGGCCGAGCACCCGTTGCAGCTGACCTCCTTGCCGGCGGGCTCGGCGGTGGGGCCGGCCGAGGCGGAGCTCTCCGCGAGGCGCTCATTGAAGGGGGCCCTCAGGCTGTCCAGGGGCCCGTGGTTCTCGCTTGTGGACTGCTCCATGCTACTGGGTTTGTCGGGGAGGTGGGTGCTGTTGAGTTCAGTCCATTGCTGGTGCTGAGGGATACCGCACCCATTGTCCTTCCCCGAGACGACGGGCGAGTCACAGCCTTCCATGGTAAGGCCTGCGTAGAGCTTTCATTGCACCCAGTACGGATCGGACCTGAAGAGCGGAGGCAAGGGGGGGAGAGGAGGGAGAGAGGGGGAAGAGAGAGAGAAAGGAAAGAGGTTAGGAGGGCCGAGGCTAGGTCCCGCACAGAGCACTCTAACAGGCTTCTGTCCACACCCACAACAGAGACCGCCAGGGCAGCAGGGACCCCGGCCATCTCCCCCACGTCGTCCAATGAACGCGCAGAGGGCAGGTGGGAGCCCGAGGCATGACGGCCAGGGTCCGTGGCATGAGTGGGGAGCATGGGGACGGGGAGGGGGGGGGGGGGCAGACAGGAGACTCCCTCCTTGTCTTCGGACTGTCGGCTCCTCTCCCCCTGGAGACCAGTTCGAATTTCTGTTCTTTGCGAGCACAGTGTGAGAGTCGGGGCTGGGCCTCGAGCCACAGCAGAGGAAGAGGGCCACATTATCTCGCCAGGCCCCACCAAGGACGCAGAATGGCGGCCCTACCGAATAGAGATGGCCAGCTCAAAGTCACTGCCGGCTGCCCACGCTGTCTGTGGGGCAAGGGGACCCAACAGGGAAGGATGGACGAGAGGAGAAAGGTTTTGCACCCCCAAAGAAAGGCTGGTAAACCTGCAAGAGGATACGCTAGCTGATTTAGAGGTGAAGCTGCTGCTGTTGCTCTTACTGGCGAAACGTCTAGTTTGAGAAGTTCAAAGGAAAGTGATGGAGGGCTGCAGGGCTCAGAGAGCGAGCCTGCAGGGCCTAGACACGCTCTGCAGGCCCTCGACAGGGCCTATGCCTGCTTTCATCCTCTGTGCGTCTGGGAAGCATCATCCCATTGTACAAACAGTAACACTGAGGAGCTAAATCTACAAACAGGCCCAATGCCGCCCCGACACTGTGAAGTGGATGGCAGATCTCCAAAATCCCATCTCCAACCCCGCCCCCCTGAACCCACTGAGCACGCCTGCTTGTGAGTGAGCTGGCTTCAGACTAAAAACGTGATGGTGCAAAATCTGAGCTTGACGTATCTGGGAAGACTCTCAACTGGCCGGCTCCCCCTCTGGCAGCGTCGATCTTGCCCTGTCTGGATGGAGCCCGGTCACCACTGGTGTGGCGGTTTCTGCTGTCAGGGATCCTAGCGGCAAGCCGAGACGGCAGCTGGGCTCCACCGGCCCCCATTCCACACCTGCCTCGTAGTTATTAGTAGCTGCTCAAGCAGCTGTCCTTCAGCCCCGGGGCTTTTCCGCTTCCGACTGGAGTGCCACAGAGCTGAATTTGCCCTCTGAGACTTCGCATCCCTGGGGAGGGAGGCATCAGATCCCCCGCCATCGCTCTGCTCCTGTGGCCACATCATCACAGGGGCATTTCTTCCATCCCGGCATGGATCCTACAGTCGACTCAGCCTCTTGGACGGCCCCGATTGTTCAGCTGCAAATCCCAGGCCACACTCCCCCCTACACCTCCTTCCTGGAGAACATTTGGCTGCTTCTCCACCCAACATCTCATTCATACACATCAGAGGAAGGTTTTGGCCGGGTTTGGTCTCTCTCCTTCCCCACCCCACCCCTATGTTCCCATTCTTTTTCATTTCTTGATTCTTGACTGCACAGTAAGCCAACAGCTCCCCCTCGGGAAAAGACAGGGAAGGCAGGTTTACCCGAAGTCTCTGGAGAAATAGCTTTGGAAAAACGTGTCCTGTTTTGTTCAACACACACACACACACACACACACACACACACACACACACACACAGCATCTCTCAAGCTTATAACCTCAAATTCCATTACAACAAAGTTCCGTGTGCCTTAGAAAAGGCACATTGATTTTAAACAGAGATAACTACATGAAACCAAACCACACAGCAAATGCGATGGGACTTCAGAAGGCTTAGCTGGGATACAGGTGAGAATCCAGGGTGGCTCTTCTTAAGGATGCGCCTGATTGGCTGGACGACATCTGATTGACAGCTCAGGCCAAAAAGGTTGGCAGGCTGAAGGGGCGGGAGGGTTAACAGCCCGATTGTAAAATCAATGTCATAAATGCTTGGTAAGTTACAGGAACATGCTGGAAGGGGAGGCCACGATTGATAAAGGAGAACAGCTTTGATGCTTCACTAGGGACTTGAGTATCGACAGCAAAGCCAATCTCCTCTCCAGCCTGGGCTAGGCCAGAGAAACCTGCAAGCGTTTACCAATTAATTGGTGGGCTTTTCTTGTTCAGCTCTCTCTTACCTCCTCCTCCACAAACTATCCAGCTAGGCAGTCGGGACCTACAAAAACTTGCCTAACTTTTCTGTTCCCAAGCAAAAGGTGTCCAGCAAGGATGACACTGTAGCCACCTATAAAAGACAGATGACCCCGTGGTGGTGCCACCTGCCCCATCAGAGAGGACACGTGGAATACCACTCATTCACAGAGAGTGACGACAGCCCATGAAGACACCGGTGGGATAGAAGGGTCCACTTCAGGATCGAGACTCTGGGCTTCCTTTCAATGCATGCTGGCCACAACAGGCAGAACCATTTCTACCTTGCTAAGTGAGGTGTGCTTCCAGGACAAGTAGCGTCATTCTTCACCAGGGCGCCTGTGAAATGCAGTCTCTCAGGCCCCACTCCAGATCAGGATCTGCATTTTAACATGATCCCCTGGGGACAGGCATTAAAGCTTGAGACACTCTCTGCTTCACAACATCTTCACCAGATTGCCATCTTTTCCATGCTTGATGCCTGGACTGCTAGGTAGCCAGGCAGGGTCGGTCTTGGATTCCCCCACCGGTTCCGGGGAGGTGCAGGGATGGGGTGGGAGGTGCAGAGAAGGGACCTGAGGGTAGAGATGAAGCAATCCCTTAAACCTGCCCAATCCTTCAGCTCAAGGACCTCAGGCTCTCCAGAACTCTCCCACCCGGCCGGCTGTCCCTCTCGCTCTGTTTATCAGCCAGTCAATAAGAAAAAGGTAGTTCTTACTTAAGGAGGCAGAAGTCAACTCGGCAGGTCGATCAGCACTCTGTCTGTAAACACGGTTTCCCGTAAAATCAATGATCTTCAGTTACAGAGGGCAGCCTGGGAACCCAGCAGGTCCCCACGCACTCACACGCAGGCCCACCAGCAGCCTCCGTTGAGACCCTCACACCCCACCCCCAGCTCTGCACCCCATCCCCTCACTCTTCACTCGTGCCAGGGCCAGCTCACGCACACCAACTTACAACCCTTCCTGCAGCCTGCTTGTCTTCTGCTGCTTGTGACCCCAAGTTCCCTTTCAAACACAGACACACTCTACTCCTGACCTCCCAGTATGGTACTCAACATGGTCTGTGCATGGTTTTCAGACATCGGTTAGATTTCAAAAGAGCACATCTTTCCAGTAAGACGTTCAATGGCAGATATAGGAGTGATCTGGTTCTCTCACACTCATTCTCTCTTAGTGTTTAAATCTGCCATGTGAGAAGTAGTCTTGTACAGAAAGTTCCAACATCATCATCAAAAGCCCCCACCCCTGCTCCTGTCACAAGTTACAGTCCCCCTGGAACCTACCTGGGAAGCTCCCCTGTATCAGCCTTTATTTAAAGATTGTTTAAAATGATAAGTCTCCGTATTACCCCGGGCCCCACCACTAACAAGGTCATTCATCTCCCTCTTTCAACCAAGAAGATGTGCTAGGACAATTTTCTGACACTGCTTTAAGGAGACAGGACTGGTACAATGCAACAGTTACTGGGAAGCTGGGCGGGGGGCAGGATATAGTTGTTAGGGAGGGGAGGGGTTCCTGCTGTTGCTCCAGCTCCCAGAGAATTAAACATGAACAGTCACACTGTGTAATTTTAAATTGTTAATTAGCACAGGGTTAATTAGGCGGTCCTTTCACAAGAGGCTGTTTGGCAGAAAACCAAGAAAAGAAACAAAGGGGAAGAAGAGAAAAACAGAGAATCCAGACTGCGAGAAACTGTTGCCTCCGCGAGTAATCCGTGCTGCATGCCAGAGAGAAGTGAAGTAGCAGGCAAACCATCCTCCACGAGCAGCCTGCTTGCTCTGCTGGACCGCCGGCCAGGGAGCACTATCCTCCAGGAGCAGCCTGCTCTATTGGAGGGCCAGCCAGGGAGCACCATCCTCCACGAGCAGCCTGCTCTATTGGAGGGCCAGCCAGGGAGCACCATCCTCCATGAGCAGCCTGTTCTGCTGGACCACCAACCAGGGAGCACCATCCTCCACGAGCAGCCTGCTCTATTGGAGGGCTAGTCAGGGAGCACCATCCTCCAGGAACAGCCTGCTTGCTCTCCTGGAGGGCCAGTCAGGAAGCACCATCCTCCACAAGCAGCCTGCTTGCTCTCCTGGAAGGCCAGCCAGGGAGCACCATCCTCCACAAGCAGCCTGCTCTGCTCTGCTAGAGGGCCAGCCAGGGAGCACCATCCTCCACAAGCAGCCTGCTCTGCTCTATTGGAGGGCTAGTCAGGGAGCACCATCTGCCAGGAGCAGCCTGCTTGCTCTCCTGGAAGGCCAGTAACGGAGCACCATTTTCCTGAAGGCAATCTGGCAATAGGTATCAAAAGCCTCAAAAAACACACATGCCCTTTGACTCAGCAATTCCCCAATTCTAGGAAACAACCCAAGATACACGGTGGAGATACAGTATTATTCATCACAACATTTTCAACAGGAAAAAAAAAAAAAAAGAAGATGGAAATAATCCGGTAAAAGAAGGGGCTCTCTAAATAAATGATACTGCATAGAGTTCCGTAAGACAATATAAAGTATCACTGTTTAAAGAAACTACTTATAGGAGTGGGAAAATGATCACAGAGGATATTGAGTGAATGAAGTATCTATAGGTCTGCACATGGAAAATACAGGAGATTTGTATCAGAACTTTTTAAATGGTAATTGCTAGGGGATGAGGTTATGGGTGACTTCCTTTCCTCCTCTGTGCCTTTCTTTCCCAAAGCTTTTAAAAATTAAAACCATCCTAAGCGAAGCCATCGCTTCTAGAATTAGGCGTCCTGGGAAGGCCTACAGATACCACACCACCCTCATAACCACTGTGTGAGACGGATGTTCTTTATATCCCTGTCTTTAGGATGGGAAAACTGAGTTGTGCACGTTCTACAGCCCAAATGATAAATCCATCATCTGGCTGTGAAGTCTGTCTCTTTAGCCACTCTCCTACAGTTTTCTTTAATGTCTATTTCCCAAAGACAACTCCAGAAATATCCGACATTCAAATTCAATCTTTATATGTAACCGAGGACTGTTCTAAGATCATGGGAATCCAAGATTGTTATGTGAAAAAACATGCCCTTCGAGGCCCCTGGGTGGCTCAGTCAGTTAAGCATCTGGCTCATAATTTCAGCTCAGGTCATGATCTCACGGTTCTATTAGCACAGAGTCTGCTTGGGATGCTCTCCCTTTCTCTCTCTTCTCCCTCTCCCTCTCTCTGTCTCTGTCTCTCTCTCTCTCTGCCCCTCTCCTGCTTGCACTCTCTCAAATAAACATTTAAAAAACAACTATGCCCATTCACACACATGCCCCTTTTTTTTGGAGTGGGTGGAAGCTACTTGGATATCTCTACACAGGAGAAGGGGTAATGAGAATTGGGGGAGGTATTACAAGGAAATGACAGGCAGCTCATTATCCTGACCTTTTTTTTTTTTTTAAGACAAAAAGGCAGGAACACCTGGGTGGCTCAATTGGTTGAACGTCTGACTTTGGCTCAGGTCATGATCTCACGGTTTGTGAGTTCAAGCCCCACATCAGGCTCACTGCTGCCAACACAGAGCTCACTTCAGATCCTCTGCCCCTCCTTTCTCTCTGCCCCTTCCCTGCTTGCACTCTCTCTCAAAAATAAATAAATGTTTAAAAAAGAAGAGGAAAAAAGGCAGATTCCAGAGACTATAAAACAAAAAAAATGTATTCATTCATTCATTCATTCATTCACTCACTCATTCATTATTTACTGTGTACCCAGTATGTGTCAGATGCTAGGGAATTAATGATCAACAGGTCTCAGTGTACATTCTCGTGGGGGAGAGACCATAAAGAAACAGAACTTTAAGTGGTAGAAAACACTTAGAAATAATATAAAGCAAGAAAAGGGGGAAAAGTAATGTGTGTGTATATCATTTTGGATAATGATACTAGATTTAAAAAAGATATGCTGGAGATTGCATATTGCAAGTTCCCCATAGTTTTAGAACAGATTCAACAGTTACTGGATAGCATCTAGGAGGAAAAAAATTTTTTCTCATAAAGGAGGTCCTGAGAAATTAACAATTAGCTGTAGGTTCAGTAAGAACATTCACATAAAATAAACTGAAAAGTAGCTTCACTTAAGTTCACAGATCTGAGAAATGCATTAGAGAGCACTTTTTGATTTGTTTTTTTTTTTAAGTTTATTTATTTATTTTTGAGAGAGAGAGAGACAGAGAACAGGGGAGGGATAAGACAGAGATAGAGAGAGAATCCCAAACAGACTCCATGCTATTAGCATGGGGCCCGATGCAGGGCTCCAACCCATGAACTGTGAAATCAATCAGCTTGAGCTGAAACCAAGCCCCCCAGGCGCACCAAAGTACTTTTTGATTTTAATAAGGTATACCAAAGTTTATCATATCTTTGTATCCAGGACAGAAAATGTCTTGCAGATAACAAAGTCTGGCTGATTCTACAGCTGGCAGATGCTGTGACTTGAAGTATCCACTCAAAGGTCAGTGTGTCTAGTGACGTGCCTCAACATTCTGTCTTGTGCCCGGTTCCCTTCGCTCCCATCACCAGTTTGAGGGATGAGACCAGGCACACCCAACGCTCCGTGAAGGACATAGAGTTAAGAGGACTAACTCCTATGCCAGATGGTGATGTCACGACTAAAAATAAGATCTCAGCTAGTGGGAGGGACAGGCCCAAACAAACAAGATGAAATTTTGAAAGATGAAGTTTGAAGCCCTGTATTTTAAGTTCACGCAATCAGTAAAACCAACAGACACTGGAAGAGACTTGATTAACAAGAGTTCATGCAAAAAATACCCGGGGGTGTTACTGCACTACAGATTCAGTGCAAGCACAAAGCTGACATGGCGGCCAAATATGGAAATGTGATCTCTAGCTATAGGACTACACCACACCTGGTGAAACTCAGTAGGGTTCACAGGCCCATCATTTTCTTTCTCTGCATGAAGAATGCTACAATCCACTCAAGAGAATCTCACATGAGGGGTCCTGACAAACCAGAGCATGGTCAGATGGCAGACCAGGAACCGCCTGAAAGAGAAGAGAGAACTCCCAATGCAAGGCAAGCCAACTCTCCTCAACGATGCCTGTTATGTACAATGGGAATTAGTTACATGTGGTCTACCTAGCTTCAGGGTTTAACTACGAGTAACGCAGGGAACTTAATAGGAATTCGAGTTCGGTTTCATACGAATGAAAGTCTTTCTCAAGATTATCAAAGTTCTCAAATGGAATGTTGACTTTGTGAAATACTGCTCCCCGGTTCCATGAATGGAGAAAGGGATTTTGCTGTGGCCAGAAGGTTCCATCAGGCAGTCTATGAAGGTCCCATGAAGGGTGAAGATGCCCCACTTGTCAATCGGGTCACTCAGTCAACTTTAACCTCCTTCTCTGTGATCCCGCAGTAGCATTTTGCAGATGGAAACACATTGCAATTCTGGGGTTACCGCACTGCTATAATCATCTGTTGACTGGTCTACCTCTGCCATTAGTCTGTTCCATGTCTCAGTATCTTCCCCATCCAAGATGTGATAGGTGGTGAATGAAACTGTAGGGAAAATTAAGGTATTGGGAGAAATAATACTTGAAGGGGGGGGGGGGGGAGATGACCCCTGAACATGTTCTGTTTCTTTTTCTCTCGGTTGAAGAAATGTCTGGTGTAACCTTCCTCTACTCAATGGAACCAGGGCTCCTTGAAGAAATAGCCAATTCTTGGGCTGGGGCAAGGAAGAGCCCGAGATGGGCTTGAAGCATCTTTCTGAGCCAAAACGTAAGAAGGTGCTCTCAGAATGGAGGCAGTGTGCTGAAAGGAAACAGGAGCAGGCTGCAGGGGCTCCCATTTGCTCAAACTGGGACAATCTGAGCAAGAAAATTACATGAGAGTAAAGGTTTACAACTCAACGTATAAAATAAGAGTCCTTAATTGTGCACTTTGTAAAAAAATGTAGGATTAGGGAAAGTTCTTGCTTGGAACAGAAATCCAACTAATAAATGCAGAGGGAATCATGGAGTTAGAAGATCACCATTTGGTAACTATCATAATTATAATCCATTCAGGAAGGAATCAATGGATACTGAAACTGGTGGATGAGAGTCTGAACTGTAACAAGATATTTACACAGTCTCCAAGTATCTCCCCATAAGATACTTACTAATTACAGGAGGAAAAACAGTAACTTTACAGTAGAGACACCTGGCAATACCACCTTCACCGCATGATCAAAGTTAACATCACCAGGAATGAGACAAATAGACATCATGTGCCTCCTGAGAGGTTATACCGAGAAGAACACAACATCCCTTCCCTGACATTCCTGACAAAAAAATGCAAAACCTGAAGCTAATCATGAGGGAACATCAGACAAATCCAAATTGAGGACAGTCTACAAAATGTCCTATGCTCTTCAGATATGTCAGCGTCATGAAACAGAAAGACTGAAGAACTGTTTCAGATTAAAGGAGATTAAAGAGACATGACAAATGAACATCACACCTAATCTGGATTTTTTTTTCCTTTAAAGGGCAAAACTGGGACAATTGGCAAAATGTGAATAAGGTCTGGAGGTCAGTAATAGTCATAGATTAATTTTCTAATTTTGATAACTATGTTAATTTTCGAATTTGGTAACTATGGTGTGGTTATATACAAGGACATCTTTTTTTTTTTTTCAGGAAAAATACACTGATCTATTTACAGATGATGTTTCAATTTTCAAGTGGCTTAGGAAAAAACCTGTAGTAGAGTGTGTGTGTGTACCTACACACATCCATACATATAGACAGAATCTGAGATGATGTTAACGTGAGGAGGTCTGACTAATGAGTATACGAGAATCCTTTGTTCTATTATTACAACTCTCCTGTACACCTAGGATTATGTCAAAACAAAGAGAAAAGAGTAACTATCCGGTATAAGAACTCCCCACATTGAAATGCCAAAAATACACATGAACAGCCAACCCACCCTGATCCCCATCTCCTTTTTTTCCCCTATGAACTGCACTGCTGGCACAGCTTCAGGAAAGAAGCGGGCTCCAAGGCTGGACAGTGAGGGGTAGACAGATAAAAACAGAAAACTGAGCTTCCCTACGCCTAGATGAGAGGTTCTAGACAGAGCTCTCTAACTGGAGAAGTCACATGACCATTCTAACTTGGGCAGAATGTCCAGTAACACATCACTGAAAGACATTCACCCAAGACATGCATGATCCTGGATCGGGACAGATTTCCCAAACCTGGTGAATGCAGTTCTAAATATAAGGACAAGGGCAGCCACCATAAAAAAGGAAGAATCCCAGGAGCTACAAAGGGGGAGCACTGCTAAATCTAGAGTAAAACACAGACAAATACATGGCAATGAAAAACCATCCCCACATCTCCCCGCAACACCCAAAGGCAACCCAGATTCTGAGATAAGTAGAAAACTCATTCAAGGGGCAAATAATACGCTCATCTGTGTAGCTTAGAATCCACTGAAGAACCATATCCAATTCCATTCTATGCCTTCTACAATAACACGATTTGTATATTGCTACTGTGTGGAAGTCAGAAGTGTGAAAGCCTAAAAAGGTGAGATTCCATCGCTTGGTAGCAATTTCCCAGTAGCTTTAAGAATGATTCTGTAACTATGGCAAGGTCAGAGCACACACACGTTTGAACGGTCCTTCGTGTTGCAGGAGGTCCACTGCCTGGAAGGCCCAGAGAATCATCCAGGCTCTGGACTTCATGTTTGCTAATGAGTGCATCTGTGCTCTTTCCAGTGTGAACATAAATCAGCCTGGAAGGGAAAACTGCTAGCTCAGTCCATTCTGCAGGGAATCCGTAACTACCGCGATATTCTGGTCACAGTCGAGTCATGGAGGGGAGGAAGAGGGTGTCACACGATCTGAAGGAGAGCCAGGCAAGGAGCCCAGTCTGTGTGCTCTGGGAAAGATGAGCTGGGATTGGAGGAATAGAATTTTTTGTTAACCATGTGGATGCACACACATTTCAACAAAGACCAAAGCCATGACTGCAATAATAAAAAGTCAAACTCTCCCAAAGATTCCTTAGGCTCTGCCTTGTTCTGAAAAAGTGTCGCTGGGGCAACTGAACCAGCTGTTCAAGTAACTGTATCAAGTAACTTAGGTAAATACCGAAGTGCTCACGCCGCAGCTTCCCACCATATCCTGAAGGCAGACGACCAGCATCTTTGGCCATCACTGGCCTCAGAAGTTCTCTCCTGACCTAGATTCAAACCGTGAAGCACTGCCCCCATCCCAGATGTCAAGCAACACCTCCTTTCACCATACACAGCCGCTTTAACCACCTTACCGCATCAACTGCCCCTGCGATGTGGGCAGAGCTCCCCCACCCCATCTCTACTCAGCCCCTGCTGCCTTCCCAGCTAAACGGGATCCCTTCCCACCCTCACTGTAACCAATTACTTCAGTGTTTTCTTTTCCAGCACCCACAACTTTTCATCTCCTCCCAATTTCCTCAAAATCCCTCTCCAAAGATCCTATTTCTGATCTCTCCGTTCTTGCTGTTGGGCTGCAGAGTAAAAGCTAGGAGACGAGGTAAAACTGTGCCATCTGGCCCATTACAGTTTCAATCTGGCATCTCATGATGTTAAATTTATTTTAAATAATTTCTCCTGATTAAAGCAGTGTGAGTTCATTATAAAAAAAAAAAATGGATATGGGCAGAACGACTCACCAGCTAAAATAAAAATCACCTATAATTCCACCAGCCAGAGAGTCACTGGCAGGCAGGACAGTTTTTAGGTGGTTTTTTGTTTTGTTTTTTTTTTTCCTCCGCACGTCTAGAGATACTGATCTTCTTTGACCAAACTCAGATCGCACTGTCCTTATGTGAGCCGCCCTTTTAAATGAATCTAGCATGAGAGTTTCCCAGGACATGGAATATTCTTCCTAAGTCAGAACTAATAGCTACATAGATATTGTATGCCTTGGACATAGCATAAAATTTCACTAAATTCTATTACTGGACCTTTAGGCAATTTCTAATATTTTGCTGTCAATGCTACAATAAACTCTTGTAAATCTTTGTATATATGCTAATGAGATCACTAACATAAATAAGGAGCGGCTCCATTGCTAACACACTTAGTAGGGCCAGGCATAGTTCTCAGCACTTTTTAAATATACCTCATTTCATTTGATCCTCGGAACAGCCCATTTTATAGATGAGGAAACTGAGGCTTAGAAGGTTAAGTATCTTACATATAAGTCACATGCCAGCTAAGTGGGTCTTTGAAACTAGGGAAGCCTTCCTTCCTATTGTAAAGCCTAGGATCTTACCCAAGACGCTACATCTCTGTTTCCTTAGGACATACTTCCGCAAGTGGACTTGCTGGCCTAAAAGCTAACAATGGGTTAGGCTCCCTGGCATATTCCAAAAAAGCCCTTCCAACTCATGCCCAGTGGTATATGAGCATCAACTTTCCTGCACCTTCATCATTAGTGGGTATTATTTTCCTTTAAAAAAATGTCAATTTGGCAGGCAAGAAACGGTATCTCATTTTGACTTATACTTCTCGCTAATAAGACAGGGACCATCTGCAGATACTTATTGGCAATTTATATTTCTCGTGTGAATTGCCTGTTATTTCTATTGCAGGGATGTGTTGTCCTTTCCTTGATGATTAGTCAGAGGGCTGTGTAGGATTTTACTGGGGCTATCTCTTGCTCAACTCTCTACCACATTCCACTACCCTTGAGCTCCTGGATCAGAGTCTGACCCACTCGCATCGTCAGACAGCACTGCTGTCCTTCCTTCCAACAACCTGTCCTCAGCACCTTCAAGCAAGCAGACTCTGGCCTCTGCTTCACTTCCCCAACGCTGATCTCCTAAAGCCAGGTGAGCTTCTCCTCCTCCACGAGGAGTTCAATGAGAGCTCTACTGCATTTCTCCAGTTCTACTGTGCAGCAGAAGCAGCTGTGGGGCTCAGTGACGACACATACAGATGCCAGGCCCCATCCCAGAATGCAGGGTCAGGTTCTCTGGACATCACTTCAGATGAGTGAGAAGGCCCTACGTCTCCAAGATTTGGTATCCCTACAAGGTCACCAGTGTCCCCCTCAGCAGCCAGTAGTTTTTTCCTCTTCTATTTTCAACTCCCTCACTCTCCTCTGCAATCCAAACTGCCAACCACCGCACCCTGAGATTTCCCCTTCATTTCTCTGGCATCCTCCTTCGGCTCTCCTCCTACCTCTCTGATCTCTGGTCTCTGCGTTGCCTGCCCTCTTCCTGTTCCCACAGTTCTCCATGGATACACTTTTCCACTTATTTCATAAGACTCCCTCTTGCTTTAACCCACAGAAACCTCTCCTCTCTGTTCTTCTACAGTATTTAACCAGCATATTCTCCCCCTTGGCACTCCGCTCTTATCTCTGTACATCAACTACCTTAACTACTTCTGTGGTTTCAATTACTGAAATTATGTGTTGACTCCCAAAACAAAAATATCCATTCCTAACTTATCACTTGCATATGGGCCTCATACTTTCAGAAGACCACAAGATGTCTGTAAATGGCTAGCCTTCCCTCACTCAACACTCAGCACGGCTCAACAAGACTGAATGGAAGTGCCCCTCACTGACCACCCTCGTCTCTCTGAATGGAACTCCTGGTGCCATCCTTGACTCCAGAAAACAGAAAGGATACATCAGTCTAGCCTTCCCAATGTCATATTCATCTCATGCTTTTTCCCATTAGAGCGAACTGCCAAAATATTCAAACTTACACTCTCCACACTGTTGTTGTTGTTTTTTAACATTTACTTATTTTTGAGAGAGCGAGAAAGAGACGGAGTGGGAATGGGGAAGGGGTACAGAGAGAGGGAAACACAGAATCTGAAACAGGCTCCAGACTCCGAGTTGTCAGCACAGACCATGATGCGGGGCTCGAACCCACAAAACGTGAGATCTTGACCTGAGCTGCAGTTGAACACTTAACCGACTGAGCCACCCAGGCGCCCCTCCCTGCACTGGTTTTAAAACACTCTGGAATCTCCTCCTGTGCTACTACTCAGTCACCTCTCTCACCACCGTCTAATAAAAGGGTCTCTCTGCTTCATTTTTCCCTCTGTTCATGCAGTCCCAAGCCCTTCGGATGTCCTCTTCCCCAACATTTATCCAAACCTTGGACATCCTTTAAGTCCCACGCAGGCAAGAAAACCCCTCTGATCACTCAAGCCCACAAAGATCTGCCTCCTCTCTGTCCTACCACACAGAGATTGGTCCTACCGATCATCACCACAGGGCCACTAAACTATCGCTCATTTCACCTGGTCACTTTTAGTTCTACAACTGACTTTAAGCTGCTTGAGGGCAAAAACTGGCTTCTATTTCTGTTCATCTCCTACTACAAAGCTGAACAAGTGGTACAGACAAAAACTTGATTAACAGCACACTTTCTCTTTCGAGGAAACACCTTAAATAACAGCAGGAGTGTGTTCATCTCAACATGACCTGTAATTAATCACCAAAGACCCAATCATCCTAATTCTGAGGCTCAGGTATAATACTTGAATATTTCAGCATTCTGTGGTTTATAGTGTTCGTTTCCTTTTCCAAAATTACAGAAGGCTTGAAGTCTACAGAGGCAGCCCTCATTCCAGCCATTTTAAATAACTGGTCCATGAAACATAAATCAGGAAGCCAAGCAAATCCCTAAGTACAATTCTGTTTTGGGGGGGAGGGGAGTCAGGCACAGGCTATACACTAATGACTGCACACAAGATTTCTGCCCTATTGCAAGTGTTATCAGAGCCATGCTCACGAGTTTCATAGGATGATGAGCCTACTAGGGTTCCTGAATTCTTATTAGGGAGTTCTTCGCAGAGCACTGATTTTGAGTAGCAGGAGGACCTGTTGCAGTTCAAGGCTGCACAAGCCCATGACAAACTCAACTTGGGCAGACTCTCTGTCTGCACTTGCAGTCTCGGGAAGGAATGCAGGTAGAAGCAGCCCAGGCCTTAACCCTCCTTTTATGCCGATCTGATCTACATGGGAACAGATGAATAACATGTTACGGCTGCTGTTCTCTGGTCTGCGGCACCATCTGGAAAACCCCATCCAACTTTCCTGGAGAGAGAAGATTGTATGCTCTCCAGTAACTCTCCCACCTGTTGTAAAGGGGATGATCGGGAAGCCCAGTAAAGGTGAGGTGAGTGGTGGCCTCGGGGGAGGAAAGTCTCCCTCCACTGGCATCTCCAAAATGGCTCTGAAAGAGGGGTGTCTTTCCCTTTCGGCAGGAAGAAAGCCACTGGTGGGCTCTCTGGTGGCAGTGGGCACTGGCACAAGGCTCCAGAACTGGCACCACGAGCAAACAAGCAAGGGTTGCCCTTCCAAGGCTCATTAATGGGGCAACACACACACACACACACACACACACACACACACACTCTCGAAGGCACGCGCGCGGGCACCCACACAGGGTCGCTCACCAGTGCAGGCACAGAAGCTCTTCACATCTCCCCTGGCTCATTAGCATAAGCAGCTTTTTGAGCAGCAGGGAGCAAGAGGGACCACTAAACAGAGCAGGAATGGAAGCTCTAAGGCCCGGGGCTACTGCCAAGGGCATGAAGAAAGGATCACCATGCAAAAGCGAAACCACACCAAAGGGTTGCTCAGGAAGGGTGTGTCGTGGCTGGAGGCCCTCAGATGCCCCTCTGGGCTGAACTTGCCAAGCATTCTCCCAACTTCGTATTTGGCTAGACTGTAGCCAGCAACTAACTCTGTCACATAATTTCCTCCTCAAGAGCTTTGTTTTTACTCAACTGAAGATCTGAGAGGCGCCTATTTCATACTGGGTAGTCCTTACATCCCAGGGGCGTAAAAGGAGCTCTTTCAAACGCCAATGCCCTTCCCTAGTGCAAAGTGGGAGAGCCGCAAGAATAGTCATCAGGACCTTGAAGGACCTCAAGACAGCCTGAAGAGGTGCAGAGTCTGTTTGCCCCGAGTGTGCTTCAAGCACTTCCAAATTCCAAAGCTTTAAAACACAGCGGGGTGGGTATGAAACTGAATGCCATGTCCTATTCTTCACAGCCCCTTCCCCATCCCACGTGGCATTTAGGAAATCCATCATGTGCACTGTTACTTTTCATCAAGAAAAACAGATTGAGACACAGTTACCATTGGCCACTTCAAAGAGTGGCCCTGGGAATTAGGCAAAACAACAAAGGAAAATTTCTTCTTCAAGTGCAAGGATCCAATAGTTCGCACTTCCTCAACCCTCTGGAAGCTGCCCCAAGAACTAAGTGACTGTGGGTAATAATTATACCCTCTCAAACACAGCAAAAAAAAAAAAAAGGCCCAGATGGTCTTTCTCCTCTTGCTGTTCCAAATGCTGCTTTTGGGTCAATAGCTACTGTGAAACCTCACCAAGGTCCACGTTAAATAGTACTTGGATTAATTATGCTTGAAAGTCTCTTATCCAAGCACTGCTAAGACCCAATGATTGAGTTTGGGAACGAGTGTGGTTACATATTTTTCCTTAATGGCTTCCTGAACACCCTGGTTAGGTCTGATCCCTGGGGGCGAATTGCCAGTTCGAGTCATAAAATGTGATCAATGTAGATCAAGACCCTGTACTAAGTGTCTAAGAGGAGAGGAGAAACGTATTTGTACAAACATATGAAAAATGCATGTTAACATAAAGAACTTCAGCTTCCGTTCTGAGCAGGCACCAGCTTCTCCTGTGGCCCCTAGAGCTCTGCTCATCCCTCCACAACTTCCAGCCAGCCATCCTGATCTTGGACAGCACCAGAACCAGAGAACGCTGTGGATACTGTTCCTGCATCTCCAGAAGATTCCCACATGAAGTCAGGCTAACATCAGGGCAATCCAACCTGGCAGTTAATGAGCCACAATAACACAGAGGCTCCTGGGGTTCTGGCCCTATTTGTCTTAGTTTTAAGCTCCTCTGCAGAATACTAAGCCCAAAACTCAGTAGCTGCTCTAATGATTTTTATTCATTCACGCAACAAATATTGACTGAGCACCTTAAAACATATACAGCATCCTTCTTAGCAATACAGAGACCTACTAGCTTGCTCTCATTAGAGTCCAGATGTGTCAAATAAGAATATGGACAGTGACAATCGGGGCACCGCAAAGGACAGACTCAACACTTCCCATGGCCACTGGATTCACTGTAGTAACACCGATCCAGGGTACTGCTCCCCACCATTCCAGAGTCTTCCTGCTCTCCTGCCACAATCTGTCCTGCTCCTGACCAGATGTACTCAGTGATGACCTCTGAGGTCCACTACACTTAAAAACATGGTTTGACTATTCCAACACCTGGTTTGCCAAGTTGTGCCACTGCCCTGAGACCCTACGGTGCTGGGGACATCGCTGCCCCCGCACTTCAATGTATCCCTTCGACATTCCCCAGCTGTACTAATCCCTCTCGGGAGGTCTCGCCCTCAATCCCCATGGAGGTGAAGGACTGTAGGAACATTAAGGATGTTTGAGATCAACCATCTCCCAACAGCCCAGAATTTTTCCCATCCTGGGATGAAGGGCATGAGAAACTGACAGAATCCACGAAACGGCCTTCACACAAGCATTTATTTCACTCTGATGCTGTCAAGTTGACAAGAAATGAGCTGATTCCATGTCTACTGGTTCCTCGCAGGTGATCCAACACGTTCCCCACCTCCTCGCCTGCCCTTAATATTCCCCATCCTGGTTTCTTTGGCCTCAGTTCCTCTTTAGGATGGACCAGGTGACTTTACAGGCTCCACACACCTAAGTGGCAGAATATTCTGGAGGCAGAGTCTGGTCTCCCCCAGTCTTATCGAGAGCTCCTGGGGTTGGCATGTGCCCAGGTTCACTGGACACCTCAGGGAGGTGGCTCGGCCCAGCTTCCACGTGACCAAACAATGCCCTTTCATGGAGCATCGTGTTCCTGACACAGTACTGGGAGTTTCCGGGACAAACACGGGGAGCGGGGGGGGGGGGGGGGTCTTGTTCTCAATGGGCTGATAAACAGAAGCATCAAGTCTGCGAATTCAAATGAACCAGCTCAGCAAAGTCTATTCAGCAACGTTCCCTCGGCTTCCAGCTATCCCCCACCCCCAGCCATCTGGTTCCTTGTCACAGGCCATAGGAGAAGCTGTGGTTTCTGTAATTCCTCTGGTGTCTAACTGTGGGCGACGCAGGAGAAAGAAAAGCAGATACCACCCGGGGTATATATGCCTATCACACAACAATTCTACTGACCTGGGAAGTAGGGCAGGAAAATCGTGTGCGTAATTTTGAATCATCCACACGTAAGTGGTCTCCGGAGAGACAGTTCAGGGGAAGTGAGTGGGGAATAAAGGGGGCGAAGAAAATGGACTGAGAATTTTCTTTTCCCTTCCTTCCTTCCTCCCTCCCTTCCTTCCTTCCTCTTTCCTTCCTTTCTTTCCTTCTTTCTATCTCTTTTTAAAGGAATCTTTCCCAAGCATTCACTACCCAGCCCTTTCCGCCTCCGGGATGGAAAGTGTTACTCAGCTGCAAGGCCTCTTGCTAATTGTGGGTTTTTATTTTTATTTCCTATTACCCTCTCGCACGCCTGATGAGATTATTTTACCGGAACTGACACAGCTGGAAGCAGCAGGCATACGTGGAGCCTCTGAGGAGGTGATGCAATTTCATTTTCATTGATCAGAAATCAGCAGGGCAGTAAGTGATGGGAAATTCCATTAGAAGAGAACTTGCAAGCCATGAGCCTCAACTTCCTTGCCACACCCAAGTGCCCCCCCCCCCCCGGGGGTCTCGCCTTCCTCTGGACAAAGTCCGCACAGAGCAGAGGATGGGAAATGCTCTCCTCAACATGGCAACGGGAAAAGAAGTTCCACGCTGCTGGCTTGCGAGAGCAAAAACGGGACTCCTTCAACCCACAGGGGCATCTCAGCTCTTGTCTGTCAATTATGGAGAAGTTTTCCAGGGATCCAGAATAGGAGTGCTCAGAATTAAGCTCCAAAGCTCTTCAAATCAACACTTAAAGGATCCCTTCCCCAGGGTCAACCCCTAAGAAGAGAGACGGCCACTAAGTAATCCTTGTACATATATCCCCCAACCACTCGTAGAAATTATCCTGAAGGCACCTACCATTTTTGAGCACCTACTGTGTGCCAGACACTGTGCTAGGCGGTCCACACGCACAAACTCGGATCCTCCCCTAACACTCCAGGATGAACATTTATCCGTCTTCTCTCTTGGGCAGTGGAGTAGGCAGAGTTCCAGGGAGGTGAGGGAGAGAGCCAACTGGGACCAATGCCTCACTGGGGGTTTGCAAGACTCTTACCAACAGCGAAGGCAGGCTGAGTGAGAGCCCATGAGAAAACTTGCTCACTCACACTTGGGTCTTAAGATGCAGCACGTCTGACTGTCTGGTCTACGTTTTTCCAGAGATGGCAGTGGACAGATTCTGATTCATCCATCTCCATCGTCCCAGGCATCCCAACAACACAGCCTGTGTCCAGGGCTACAACCAGAAGTGAACTTTGGAATGCATGGATTGGCTACTGTTTTATAGCAGTTAAGATCTCCGCCCACCCCCACCCCGCCCCCATGCCCAAACTGTTGGCCCAGCAAATACAGCTTCACTCACCAAAGACCTGACGGGGGGGAAAAAAGAAGAAAAAGAAGAAAATAGCAAAAGCTACTCGGGAAGACAACTTCTACAGAAAACAAAAACAAAATACATTGCCATCTGAATGGCTCAACAGATTTCCTTTGGCTGTTTTGCCATATAAAACGTGAATCAGAGCAGAACCAGGCCACGGTCACAGAATTAACACTGCTCCAAACACTAAAATAGAAAACTTCTAAGTGCATAAGCGATGACAACAGGTCAAACCAAAATCTGTCAGTAAGCTTTTTCTGAGCACCTAACCTAAGGCTCAACAAAGCAGAGAACACATAAGAAGGGGACCCCTGGCCTCCGTGAGCTTACAAACTAAATCAGATTCACACAAGAATACCCAGCACGCAGTCACTTATTTATCCTGCTTGTGAGAATGCACAATACAACATCAGAGCCTAAATTGAGGCCAGGGCAAAAGAGGAAAGAAAGAAGGGGGGAAAAAAAACCAAGAGCGTAGGAAAATTTGAGCCAAAATTGAAGCTTAAATGTATGGATACAGTCATAATCAACACAGTGAGCAATAAATTTGGCTCTAAACTTCCTAAAAGTCTAGAAAAAAAAAAAAACATAATAGCCTTGTTTTAGGTATACCACTCACAGCGGCCAAGAGACAAAGAGCAAGCCAACTGCTTGGTATTTAGTACCAACAAATTCTCAATTTCAAAAACTAGGATAAGGACTGGTAGCAAGAGGTACCCATAACCCTGTTTCCCTCTGCTAGAGTTGGAGACCAGTCTCATGGCCTCCTTTGATGGGCAAGAAGAATGACCCCAGAGGGTGCTGGGGGTTTGCCCGAAGTCAGCGAGCTCATCAGTGGCAGAGCTAGGAGGGGGGCCTGGGTGTATCTTCATATGATACTTACAGTGGTGTTGCGACCACACATAGCTATCCTCCATTATCCTTCAAAATGCATGGGCTGGTCAGGCAGGGGAAGCGGGGGCATACGGAGGCATACGGAGGCATACGGAGGCTGGAGTTCGAGGTGGGGGTGCTGTCCTAGATAAAGAGACCTAGACAACAACTAAATATACTACACAGACCTCCTATGGATACTAATTTTAACAAACAACTGTAAAAAGCTATTCCACGGACAATCCGATCATTCTGAAAGGTGATATGGGATTGGATGATGTCACGAGGTTGTTAATTTTGTTATATAAATTCAATATTATAATCACCTTAAAAATGATAAAGCCTCACGGTGTCTTTAATGGGCCTTAAAATCAAAGCCAGCGAACAAAAAGATTAAATGTATCTAACAAAAAGTGTATTGCTGTTAAATCTAGATGATGGGTTCATTCTATTATTCCATTTTTCAGAACACATTTTTCTTTTCTTTAAAAGAAAGAAGCTCCAGGGATGCCTGGGTGGCTCAGTTGGTTGAGGGTCCGACTTCAACTCAGGTCATGATGTCACGGTTCATGGGTTCAGGCCCTGAGTCGGGCTCTCTGCTGTCAGCACGGAGCCTGCTTTGGATCCTCTGTCTCCCTCTCTCTTTGTCCCTCCCTTGCTTGCCCTCTCTCTCCAAAATAAATAAACATTAAAAAAAAGAAGAAGAAAAAAGAAAAGAGGAGGGGAGGGGAGGGGAGGGGAGGGGAGGGGAGGGGAGGGGAGGAGAGGAGAGGAGAGGAGAGAAGAGAAAAGAAAAGAAAAGAAAAGAAAAGAAAAGAAAAGAAAAGAAAAGAAAAGAAAAGAAGGAAACTCGGTCTTTACCCAGTTTGGGAACAACTTCTAAAGAGAGCACAGCATTGGCTGGAACCAAGGTTCTCAGCCTTGAGTTGACACATTCATGGCAAGCTAAGCCTTTTTTCCAAAGAAATATGGGTTCTCCTTTCCTTAGAAGAGCTGAAGGACTTCCTAAGAAGTCCTTTTACCACTTTCTATCTCTGTATTTTGCTTTCAAAATCACCATCTGCTGACCCCACCCCTGCTCTTAACCTTAGAAGGTACCAAGCACTGCCATGCCATTACCAAAGGAGACAACCTCACACTCTGGGCTCGGTACTAGCCACGTTCATATGTGGTAATTATCACTATCATCACTGAGCAAAACGGGTCCCAATTCACAGCCCAAGATTACATAAGAGCTTGAAGCTAAACTCTAAGAAAACCACATCCACTAATAGTTAAAAGCCTCCACTTACAGATTTAATAGGTTAAAAAATAATTTTAAACACTTTCAGTGAGTTTACAAAATAAGGCAATATTTGCCAACCACTGTTTTTGAGTTCACTGTCTTTCATCTCAGTATGAATGTTTTATAAGTCACCTTAATTGCTTTGTAAAGTCTGAACTGAACTGCTTCCCGCTGGGCTGGCTCTCTTGGGCTCATCTGCAAGTTGGATGGCCCAATGACAAGTGGGCTTCTTGCCACATGTGGGCCCATACACACCTATTACTGTGATGCGGTTTCTGGGAAACACTCTTTGCAATGGACTTTTCCACAGTATTTGTAAGTAAGTATTTGACCAAGAAAACAGTCACACCCAGCACCAACCTTCCCAGGAACAAAGAACTCCGCTCAGGCAATTTACATGATGTTCGATACATTTTCAAACACTCTTATATTCATTTCTCATTTGACCTCCAACAATCTTGTTAAGTAGACAGAATGGGAATCACAATTCACATCTTATAGGTTTAAAGAGATTCATCAAACATTACAGTAACTACTATGAGTCACTCTTTCCCAAGGTCACTAGCTGGTTACTAGCCAATCAGGGACCAGGACTCCATCTCTAGGTTTCTACACCAGTGTTCTTTTCTCCATGAAGACATCACTTCCTGAAAGAGAATCACCTTTCCAAACCCTTCAAAATCACAATTCATCTTCTAAATTAAAAAAAAAAAAAATCTGAATACACCAACCCCCTCCAAACATTATTTCACTGCTCATACCTAAAAAACAGAGTTATAAATAATGCCAAACACCGGGTTGCTCCACAGAGCCAAGAACCTTGATGGAAGACATCAAGTCTCAAAATTTTACATAGATCAGAGTGTTATAGGGCTTGGAAAAGCACCTAGTAAAGTGCCAAATGCTGAAGCAAGGATCTCTGGCCATAACAAAATATAAGACAGCAGGCAGTGCACAACTCCCTCTAAAATGCTCTCGACCCCACAGACTATACTCCTGCATGAAGTAGTCTGACCACTCAGCTCCCAAAGCTATTTGTGAAAAGAAGAAAGTAAAATGCTGTCAATGTCTAAGAGATCCTCACAAATGAGTTCAGATTTAGAAGAGCTAGTACCAACACAGAGTTCAAGTTAAGACCCAGTGGGGTGATCTAAAGAGTGATGGTGGCCACAGTATTACTGCTTCGTGACCCATCTCCACAACTCATAAGTGCACAAACCTACGTAAAACCAAAATCTAGGGAACTGGCTTCATTCCTATCGTGAATGTTGCATACTATCTAGTTATGAGCAGTCTAGTCCACCTTCTGCCATCATGGTGGAGCCCTCTGAGCTACAGTCCCTATCCGAAGGGAAAGCAATGGAACTGTGGTCAATGTAGTAAGTACTACCCACCCTCCAAGCCTAATTGATCTAGGGGACATTTTTAGGAAGACCATTTTGCTTAAAATAAAACTTTGCGATGTGTGGAACCAATGGAGCCTGGGCAGAAGGAGAATAAGGAGAGAAGTGGGTGGGTCCAGAATACAAGAGAGTGACAGTGATCCCTTGGTGACAGGTAAGGTCAGATGGGAAGGCTCAAGCCATGACCGTGGGCAGACTCTCCAACCACGAATGGAGAAACAATCCCACCAGCTTCCCCTCTGGACACAAAAGACTCACTATTACTCCTGGGACCCCTTCCTCCCCTGTGTAGGTCTATCCACTCACACCGTCTGTGAGCTCAGCCCAGCTCATCAAGCCTGTGGCTTGGTACGAAGGTCAAGTCTTGCTATTACTACCCTGGACCTTACCAGATAAAGCCTACAGGCTTACTTTTTTGCTGCCCAGGCTCTGTGGCCTGGCTCCCTTACTCTTATGGACTCTTATCCCATGGCCGGGAATTCCATACACCTGAGACCCCCTTGCCTGTGCCTACCTGTACTTCCCAAGCGTAGCTCACAACCCTCACCTTCATCACATACCCACTGGCTTTCTCCCCATCTGCTCAATGTCCACTCCCGGTTTTCTTGGGCAGCCACGAAGGATAAGGAAGCCACAGGCAGAAGCCTGGCTAGAAAGGCAGGAAGGTGGCAGCAACTAACACAATTCGCTCTCCTCCTAGTCCAAGTCCTGCCGCTGTTTCCCCCTTCTCCACTTCCCAGCAACACTGTGAAACTCAACAGCTTTACAAACAGACTCTTAGATGTGGTAGCTGGCTTCTCATTAGAGGTCAGTGTCACTCAGGTTCAACAGCATCTGTGTTGGTGGGTGTGCAATGCTGAAGATCCCTAGGATAGACTTCACTAACATTAGGCCAAAGGGGTTGAGCCACTGGAAATGGTGTGCAAGCCACGCCCAGCTTCATACATACTTACAGATACACATGTACACACATACAAATACATATTTCAAACACAACAGAGAAGTGAAAAGAAAACAACAACAACACAGGAAGTCAACACAAACACACACACCACCACCCCTACTGCTGGCAAGATCCTGTCCCAAAAGTTTCCGGATGACTGTCACTTACTATTTCCTAGTCCCTAAGCACTGGCTTGGTCTGGGGACTCCATCCCAGGTGCTTCCTAGAGCCAAGTGTCCTTGTTGCCTTTGTTCCATCAGAAGAAAAGGGGAACATAAACATTAATCAGACCAGAGACGGGGCACAGGCAGTAACAGTGATACAATCTCAAGTGGCACCAAACTCTACCTCTGGCATTCTGTCATTTTATGATTGAGCACTGCACTTCAGACACTCACTGGACCAGTGGAACCTGAATCCTAGAACTAGATGTCCCGAAAAAAGTGGTTTCTCTCTAAAATATGGATCATAAAACAAATGCTCAGAGTCCCAGGATGCCTGTTGCATAAGGGCATCAATGCTACAGTTCTCAATTCACCTCCACACTTGTCCATCTTCCCCTGAGGAGCGTGCAGGTGGAGTGGAGAGGAACACGGGACAGAGCCGAGGCAGGGCAGGATCACAATCCTTACTCTTAGCATTCAAATTCCTGAGTCACAGCTGAAACCCACTACTGTAACTGTTTCATACACTGTCTCCAAAAACTAAAAAAAGAAAGAAAGAAAGATGCCTTTGAAAAGTTGCATTAGCCTCAGGATTCCGTTTAAAACCCTTCCTTCTGTTGTGCACCTCGAGATAAAAGCTTTGTTTGTCTCTCTGGTCAGCTGTCAAAATTTCAGCACTCGCCTGGGCTGGGACCAGAGCAGTCTTCCTTCCAACCATGGAAGGCCCAGGTCCAGCCGGCAGAGCAAGGGTTAATGGAAGCTGACCGCAGCACAGTTGTTAAGGTAATCAATACCACTGAGATACTAAAGCAGCATAAGCCACAATATTGATTGCCAAGCAGATGATAAAACTGTTTATTATGATAATTGCAGGGTCCCTGCAAGATGCTCCCAGTGCTTCCTAAAGCTGTTTACAAAACTAATAAAGATTTGCCATTTCAAGGTCTTCCATTTTCACCACCCTCCCTCCCCCAAACATCTACCCCTGGCCCACCACCAAAAAAAACCCACCCTTACCCCCAGGCTATTAACATGTTCCTCTCTGGGACAGCATCCCTGGCTGTCCTGGGTTTTGTCATCCCTCTTGGGGCCTCCAAGGAGAGGGCTCTCCTTCAACACCCTCCTCGCCCTGCCCCCAACTTCAGGAAAGGGAGGCCGGAAACACAGCCGACTAGACACTCAAGGCATTGAGATTTCCTCCTTAGAGCCCGCCATGTGATAATTACGGGGTTTTATTGATGGAGGGGGCTGTTCAGGGCTACTTGGACTAACATCCATTTGTTACAACACATTTAAGAAACCACATCACCTTGGTTTGTAATTAAAACTTCTCTGGAGAACTTGGTGGCCATGGAACTCACTGAACACAGTCAAATGCCGATTTGAGAACGCAATTCCACAGACGCAACCCAGTGGTGACTTTGGCTGCTACCCTGGGCTCAAGTTCTATCATGCCCAATGCAATGGCTTAGTTTTACTAATAATAGGGGAAATTAACTCGTTCTTGCTCACCAACACAGCCATCTGCCTTGGGACCCAGTGCTTTTAGATGAACAGCACTGTTGAGGATTATGAGATTTTCAAGGTGAACAAGATGAATGTGGAGATTTTTCTCAGCAGAAGGAGGCATCTCACAGTGTTACGTTCTTCAAAGTGCTCAAGGGAAAACCTATTCCGTCTTGAGAGTAAGTGAGGTAGCTTCAGGACCTCAAAGCTTGCAAATACACGGAAAGTGTGTTTCCAGAGCATGCAAGAGGGGAAAAATGGAACCCAAGTTCTGAGAACAACCCAGTAGCCGCTCCGTTAGCAATCAGAAGGCAAAACCCCCCATCCTTCACTCAACCTTTGATAACAGCTGTGGCTCATTCCATAGTGACCAATAAGATTTTACCTACCCTACAATCTAACTGGACCTGGCCTTCAAAGCCACTTAGGGGGCACTACTCTAAGTTCACAGGCCAAAGAAAGATGATTTGAAGGAATCTGAAGGAAGTGTTTTGTTTTGTTTTGTTTTTCAAAGTCTGGAGAAACCATTAACCAATGCTCCTGTCTCTACCTTGATCTACCACCTCAGTTTAGGAAGCAAAGCCCCTAACCTCCTGATTCTCTTCCCTTTCAGCAGTACCCCACCCCTGGGAGATCACTGCCCACAGAACCTGACAATGCATACATATGCATGGTTTAATTCTGTGGACCAGTAGAGACTCGCAGCTCCTTTGCAGACACCTGTCTGCCCTGCCTACTCTCAATCACACAGAAATCAGGAGACAGGAGCCAGTTTTATGCAAAGTAAAATCCTCTTGCCAAAGACCTTGCCATGAACTCACAGATATCACACCATGGCTGGAAGGGATGCACCAAGAGTAGTTTAACCTGGTTACCTGCTCTTACAAGAACTACTTGGCAACCAGGAACAGTCAGAGAAAATCCAAGCCTTTCTATTACTGCATTTCATAAACAATATACTCCTAGGCAAAGTGGCAGAGAACAATCACCAACTACTGAGCTCTCAGCTGGACGTCATGCTCACTCACCATATGCCCATGCTGCCCATGTGAACAGACACATCCCTGCATTTGATACCAAGAGAAAGTTGAATATTGAGTGCAACTAATTCTGCTGTTACCCTGAACCTCCCTTACACATATAAGTTGTACTCTCAATAATAACTTCAATAAAAAATATACCCTCTGAATGATATGGTCCACACTTGGAAACCCGCCCAAAATGGCCAGCCAAGCCTGCCTAAGTGCTAAGAACCATTTAGGAGCACTGTAAACCATTAGGGCCATTAGCTCTAATTTGACCTCAACAAAATAAATCAACCCACTAAGAACAAATTTAGAAGCTTTCCAAAGTCAAGTTCTCAAACCCTGAAGATTCACAAAGCACAGTCCCTCGCAGGAAACAAATGCCCAGCCTCTGACCTACACTCCAGACCCGTACCTTCCCTACAGCTGAATAACGAGAGCATGCTCAGCTGGAACCAGGACTCAGGATCCTCCTCAACCCACTGGATCAGGAAGCTGTGACCATCAAGACTGGAGAGACGACCTGCAGGTCAGACGCCACTTACCATCGTGGTGTAAGGCATTCATTGTTTTCCTTTCCTCTGAGTTTACATGATATGCAACTTCCCATCTGCAATGCTCAAAATGTCTTCTTCCAAAGCATGGGGACCTTCAGATTTATTTTCATGATATGCTGATGGGATTTCAACTATGCTGATTCTCAGCTCCGGGTCAGAGTTCGCCTAGTCTATCTTTAAATGGGCAGGTATCATGTATATTAAGAACCAGGATTCCTACCCCCTACATTAATACATGTGTCAACACAATAAATAATCTCTCCCACAAAACTTATAACCATCAGCATTGACTCTAAATAAATTTAAATTGCAAAATCATCCCAATTTTTCATCTTGATTCTCCCCTGATAATTACTTCCTGCATTTTTTAATACTGATGGCACTGCCTCGACGAAGAAGTAGCAAGGGAAATAAACTATGGCGCCAACAGAAGTCCACCAGCCAGTGAGAGCGGAGCGCTGAGAGCACGCACGGTGGAGAAGCAGGCAGTCCATGTGTAAAAAGTCAACAACCCTTCAGTTGTTTTAAATGCGAAAACACACCCTATCACCATGTCACTCATCTGCACAGGACAGAAGGAAGAAACAACTAGCGAGGATACTGGCAAAACAAGTTAGTGGTAATAGGAGAGCCAGGACATAGCACATCGAGTTCTATAACCCAAGAGTCTAAATGGCTAAAAGCTGAGTAATCCTTTCCAGCTCCGCCCAGCATGAATTTCTAGGTATCAGATGATATGTCAATTACAAGAACGTGAAGTTATATGGGGGGAGTGGGGTTTGTCGGCACCCAGAGGGTGGGAAGTTCAGTAAAATAATTTGGTGACGCATCTTTGATACACGGGCCTGGGGCTCCTCTGGGCCAGGAACCCAGGATGACACAGAGGCCCAGGTTCTAGCTGCAAACCTTTCCCTGACAACCTCCCGTAGCCCATTCACTAGACCCCTCTGGCCAAATCCTCCTAACTTGTCAAGTACCACAGGGTCCTTTTCCTTCTTATGCATTTGTCATACTAATCAAGGTGTTAGGTCTGGGCCAACCATTTCGGACTCAGTCCAAAGAGGGGCACACGCCCCCAATAACGGCAGTGTGGGGAACAGCACTCCCACATAAGGTGATGGAGGGACAAATGCTAAACCACTCTGTGCTGTCCCTCAGCCACTTCGGACAGGCAGGACGGCACAGTGTCCTCCTGGGTCGTGGCGGTGCCAGAGCCTCTGATGCGGGGAGACACGCTGTACCTGTGACAAGATCAGATAAGGAATCCCCAAACTGCTCTGAAGCTGCGAGAACTTTACACGTTGTAACCCTGCCCCTGGAGCCCCAATGACTGCATACTGATCTCGCCCTGATGGGAAGGGGGAGCACCCCGGTGAATTCCAGGCCTGTCCCAACCAGTGACGGGCCAGACAGACAACTGGAACTGGGCGCTTAGGACGGTGCCACGGCCGCTTCCAGAGATCAGAGATCCAACCGAGAGAAACCGCGTGTTCTTTCCTTTCCAGTCCTTCCCACTTCAATTGACTGTTTTCTAACACTGTACCCAACAGGCAGACACAGGAGAGGCACTCTGAGGTGAGTCAATAACGATTAAAAAAAAAAAAAAAAAAAGACATAATACAGGCCACGAGCCGTGTGCCTTCAGCTGGCATCCCAGCACAGAGACCATTTCTGCAAGTTCTTAACCTACGTTGGGTTCATGAGACATATAATGGGTTTAAGAGCCCATGTGCCCCATACGGCTATAAGGGTTAACAAGACAGTGAAGCATTTAGCACATGAGATCCTCATAAGCCTCACTCTTAAGGCTCAGAGAAGCAGGGAGACTCACCCACACAGTCCCACAGGCCACAAGACGGCAATGCCAGGCTTGCGAGCAAACACCCAGGCTGCCAGTCTCGCTTCTTCCATTGTTATTTTCCAGCATGGACTACCAGCACCAGTAGCCTAGGCTGGTGATGGCGGACAATATGTGGATGAACATTTTAAATTGGAATCGTTACCTGTTTAATATGTGAACCAACGCAACTAGGCCCAGATTGTGATTCGTCCGGGATGGCTGCCTGGGACGATGCCAGCGCAGGTGTTCATGGCTTTACTAGGAGAGCCCATGAAAAGAAGAAAAAAGAGCCAACAACACAGTCCAGCTGGTAAGAAGATATAACAGGCCTGAGGAGCTCTCTCATAGGCCCTGCTGCCCCTCTGAGGGGCCGCGGCTGAACTGTCCCTTCTAATAGAGTCGACCAATAAAAGTCACCAACCGGCACATCGTGGTTTCCTCTTCATATCTATCGCGCCCTCTCTCAAGCAACGCCTCTCGCCTCTCGTTGAAAGAAAGGGCTTCACCTCCCTCCAGGCTTTCTGAGAAAGCTCATGAGAAGGGTTATCAGCCTCCCTGACCCTTTGGGTCATCAGTGGCCCTTCTCCTCCTCCCATCCCCCCTGCAAGGACCCTGCGGCCTGCAGCCGGCTCCCCAGCCTTCCCTGCTAATGCCTTCTTCCTTGAGCAGCTATCACAAGAGGGCTGTTTAGTGAGAGGACCTCAGGCTGACCTTTGCTGACAGGCTCCAAGCTCCCTCTGTAAACTGATCTAATGTTAGGCAGGGTAATTAGCGACCAAGTAGTAATTGCAGCTTCTAACTACGGGGGACCAAGATTGCAAAAATTCCCTGGGGGTGGGGGGCCTTCTGGGGACCCCAACCCACATGGAGGCATCTGCTTACAGCCAAAAGGAGGGACTCAGCAACATTTCTGTGGGAGGCCAGCACTTTCCAGGTTTTAATTAAAGTGGGACCCGGGTAAGGAGACAGCTACAAAAGGAAATTAGTAAACAAAGGAGGGTAACTAAGAAAGAAATCCATGGCTTGCCTGGAAGAGCCCATTCAGGAAAGTACATACTCTTGAGGCAGACGGTTGTGCCCAAGGAACTCTCATCTCAGCCACGGAGGAGGCAGCAAAAAGAAACACCAACAGGCAGGAAGGCTGCTGGACTGCGGCTTGGCCTGCACCCACCCCCCAGTACATACACAGCCCTCGCCCGCGCAACTCAAGATCATCTGCCTCCCCAAACAGCTTGGCTGCCCCACCGTATACTTAGAAAATTCAAGTGTGGTCTACCCTAAGGGGTCTGCATGCTTATCTTCTGGGAACACATATGTAACGTGTTTTGAGTCCCCACAGAGAAAGAGGCGGGCATTTCCAGGTACAACAGGCTGCCCTCATCAGGACTCTAAAAATAAATACAGCTTCACGAAAGAGAACATGGACGGAAAGACTCAGGAACCGTCCCTCCTTCCTATACAGCAGGACAGTAAGAACCCAACAGCATAACGGCACGTCCCCTCCTTCCTAAGGAAACCCTTCGTTTTTCGACCCCACCCCATCCCAATTTCCTCTATCTGCTTGGTCCTACAAAAGCATTTCACTGAACGGCTGATGCCCATGATAAGTGCTGAACCTCTTTCCTCAAGAGAGGCAGCAAGTTCAGGGGTCACTGTAGCTTTCCTGCGTGGACTAGGTTTTCTACCAACCTGAATTACACTCTAGACTTTCTCAAACTTCATTTCCTCTGCCCCTGCACCGCCCAATCCCCAGTGTATATTCAAGGCAGTACAGACACTCTGGGCCGAATCCAGGGACAAAAACCAGGGTAACAGCTGCCGACTGCACCCTGTGACCCTCCATTTCCTTCTCCCAACAATCAATACACTTAATAACTGCAGCCCCAACTACAGACTCTTCAGACACCCCTCTATTAACTGGTGCCCACCACAAACAGGGGGTCTCCGCCAGGATTCTTCCGTTCCCTATCACTTCATCATTTTTTGATCCACAACAGGGACTTTACACCATGCTGGGGTTCTGTTCTCTCTTAATCTTTTATGAGGGACCTTCTCAAAAGCTTTTAGAAAATATAAGTGAATTGACGCCTACCAGGTCATCTTTATTATTTTAGAATTCTTTACGAAGAAATTACAGACTTTAACGTTGTAAATGAGTATTTAAGACTCAGCATTCACTTGGACAGGCAGGTCTGACTCAGGTTACATTTAAGTCGCCGTATTACCTCCATCTTCAGAAAGATTCTTGTCTGCCCATTAGTAAGGAATGATGCCCTGCCCCCCAACTCCCAGGTACTGGGAATCCCCCAAGACCTACTAGACCAGCTGAAATGGAGTATGTACTGAGTACCCAAGGGATATATGGTGTGTCACAGAACTTCAAACCAAGGAATAAAAGCCACTGAGTCAAGGAAAGCCTGGAGGTGGTAGCCCATCCGATTTCTACCTTTCCCCAGGTGAGTAGCAGGTAAACAGCATGGCTTCCCTGCATCAAAGCTGGCCCACACATCCACACAGAGCCAGCGACAGCTTCCTGATGCGACATCATTCATGTTCCCTCATAACACCTGTTTGTTGTTGCTATTGTTCCTAATTAGCACTCTGCAACAAATTCGGGTCTGAGCGCAGGGACAGGTTTGCACCCCCCCCCCCCCGATGGAACAATTATAGATGCGCGTGGGGCTGGGTGTTTCCTGGTCACCTAAAATTATTTTCTGGGCAAGTTTAAACGTAAACCGTCCAAACACTTATCGCTTCAAGAGCTGCCTTTGGGCACAGTTGAAAAAGCTGTAATGCAATTCTGGAATCACTCTCTAAAAGCCTTCCCAGCGAGTAAAAGACAGGGTTAAGGTAATCCACACTTATACAACACACATTCCTAATCACTGGGAAATCCTCGGTCCTCAGAGCCTACACATCAGCTTCTACTGCCACATCTAGAGGCACAAGGCTGTGCTCCAATCGCCAAAAACATAGGCAGGGTTCCTGGTCCTGTGGCCGGATGAGACGAGCCTGCCTCATCCCCATTACATATTGGTGAAACTCACAAGCCTAGAAAACAGTCTCCAGAGTCCAGAGCATTGGGTAATTCCTCACCCTTGAGGAAGACCATCGATGTCCAATCCTAACTGGAAGTCTATGAAAAGGGTCACCATAAATCAGCTTACCAAACACTTCTCTATCCTCAGCACATACCTCTCTAATCTGGGGGTCCTAGAGGATGAAATGGGAAGTGCACGTCTAGTGGCTCCGTTATGGCAAATGCTGCCGTTCAGCGTGGACTTAATGAGCTCTTGCAAGGAAACAGGAAGTCTATAAAGTAATTTAAATAACTTCCAGTCCTGAAATAAAGGAAATTAAGCCTCTGGCACAAACCTCTCAGATGGACACCTTTTTTGTCCCTCCAATCACATCCACAACTACAGCTGTCATCTTCTTCTCCCCAAAGCCAGCCCCCAAACTCCTCTGGGATGAAACCTACAAAGGCTATGTCAGTCTTCGGAACTCTCCAAGCTACTGCAGAAACTGTAGCCGTGGGATGTGGCACGGTGTGCAGGAAGAACCCCATGTTGAGTCCAGCCACTCCCTCGCTGCAGGACCTTGGGCGAATCGCATACATTCACAGGACCTTGGCATCTCACCACGAGCCCAGGAAAGGTCTTGGTCTGGGCAAACTACCTCTGAGATTGTCAAGAGGGTCAGAGAAGCACAAATGAGAACAGTGCAAACTGAAAATGCAAATAAACGTTTGTATTATTCCGGCCACCGAAGCCCTTAAGCTCCAGAATTTTTCAATTTTCTGTTCAAGAGGCACAGTGCTATCCCTGCCTTCCACTTAACTGTGAATATTTATTCATAGGTTCTCCTGCTTTTCCTAAGCCCCTAAATGTAGGTAGTTATTGGTGTGGGTAATTACTAGTCCAACTAGCCATGGCTTCCTTACATGCAGGGGAGAGGCTGTGGCTTTTTATCTTTGGTCAACCAGTACGTGCAGACCACTGGCCACCACCCAGCAGGTTCTCAACAAAGGGTCAGAGTCTACAACCCATGCAGTTACCCATTCATTCTTAAGCACCAATGTGCTACTAACCACTCACCAGCTCTCTGTGGAAAGAGACCAGCCTCATAACACTACTCATTACTCGCTGTGAGTATGCAAAAGGAGTGGGCGCTCGGGTCCCCCCATCCCCAGTGCAGAATCAGCCCCAACTTCTCACAGTAAGAGCCACTGCCCTCTTTGAAAAGCAAACCATAGTCACTAAGGCAGTTTCACCTGATAAACCTAAGCTACTGGCTGCCAGAGACTGTTTCTGGCCAGAGAGTTAAGTTTACTTTATTGATAATAATCAGCCAGATATGGACTGGTTTAACCAGTACTCTGGACGCAGGATCGCAAGAAAGACACCCTGAAAAGCCACTTGGGGTCAGCCTCATTTTGCTAGCCCTCTAGATAGTATTACTCACAACTGGTATGGTGACCCCTTGACCCTTTGATAGTGAAAAAGCCAAGAGTGAGGGTGGATGTTCTGTGTTGCCAAGAAAGCCTCCCCACCTCTCTTGGCACACAAGGGCAAGATCCAGTGCTCTTGCAAGGGAACAATTGGGCCCTGCTCAAAAAGGGATCCTCCCACACCAACCTGGGAAAGGAAATCACCAACATAAATCTAACTTTACTTTATATAAAGGCACACCTTCTTCACAAACAGGTTCCGTGTGAAACTGCTCTGTAGCTCCCATCGATGACTGTAGGGCAAAGTCTCAATCCCACTGAAGAATTCAAGGGTGCTCTCTTGCCCGTGGGCCTCTGTGCCTGGAATGATTGGACTGAGCGGGTCCAGAGGCCCATTTAAGCAACAGAAATCTTCCCTGAAGGTCCTTCCATTGGGTAAGAGTCCTTTACCCGGGAGGACTATGCCAGAACTTGAGCAATAGCACTTACCGCCCGCCCCCCAGGCTTGCCATGGCGAGGCCCACAGCCCTGCGCATCTAATGGCACTCGTGCCTCCCAAGAATGTGGGGCGACTCGTTCTCCCAGCCATGGCAACTGTCCCATCACTTTACAGTCTGACCATGGCTGGAGGGACACTGTCTGACCCATTTCTGTCCAGGGTGGGTGAATCTGAAAAGCAAACACAGATTGTCTCCTGCAGCATTCATTACAGGACTCTCAACTGGAGCCTAGCTAGACTTTCCAGAAAGTTCACTGACCCAGAGCAACAGTGAACACATCTTGGGGTGTTTAGCCATCCTTCATCTAAAATGGGAGCCACACAGTCGATGGAGTGTGTGACTCTTGATGTCGGGGCTGTTGAGTTTGAGCCCCGCCTTGGGCACAGAGATTATTTAATACTAACTAACTAGGGTCACCCAGGTGGCTCAGTCAGTTCAGTGTCTGACTCTCAATTTCGGCTCAGATCATGACCCCAGGGTCGTGGAATCAAGCCCCATGTCAGGCCCCACGTCAGGCCCCATGCTGGGCGTGGGGCCTGCTTGAGATTCTCTGTCCCTCTACTCGACCCCGCTCATGCGCTAATAAAAATAAATAAATAAAAATAGAATCTTTCAAGTGGGAGTCACATATATAATCTTAAATTCTCTCAGTAGCCACATTTTAAAAAAAGGTAGAGGGGGAAACAGGTGAAATTATAAAATATTTTACTTAATCCAATATGACTAAAGTCTTCTTTACAATGTAACCCATCTAAATTTTCTTAGGATATTTCCCCCTTGTTTTCCTACTAAGCCCCAGATGCCTGGTGTGTGTTGTACTGACAGCGTGGTTCTACGCGGACCAGCCACATTTCAGGTGCTCTGCAGCCACAGGGGGCTGGTGGCCACCAGATCACGGCGATCTAAAGCAGTGGCCTCCTCTGCTCATGAGAACCTAAAACGTAACTCTAATCTGGCCTCACTGTAATAATTCATGCTTGTTTTTCCCACTCACAGACTTCACAGAACCCACCCCTACTTCCAGATTCTTTCCCACGGCATTTACGATTCTATTTGGGTGATGTGTCAAGAAGTTAAGCTGGCTGGGCTTGGAATGAACAGATTTTCAAGGAATCCTGGACAACTTATCTGCTCAATCAGATCTTCTCTCCGGGGCTTGTCCACCAGTCAACTTGATCCCTGGGGGTTTCTGAATTTAAAATCCTCACAACCTTCTAACTTGAAAACTCAGCATCTTCAGGACAATACATTGTTCACTCGGTGGCGGCCATATAAACGTCCTCCATGCTGGTATGTTCTCAGCTACAACAGACTCCATTTCAAACTCAAGGTCATGTTGAATTATTCCTGCCCTGGCCACACAAGATGTCATGCACTATACACACAAAGTTACACAGAATAATCCACTGAGGCTGTGCCTACGGCATCCTGAGACACAAACAGACTCGGGACAAATCCACCAGTCTGGGAGTTGCTATAAACGGAAGAAAAATTTTTCCATGGAGGAAAAAATGTTGAGGCCATGTTCTCAGCAGCAGTTAACCAGAAAACTCTCAGCCTCGATCTGGCAGGAGGGGCACTTGATGTACCACAGCTCAGGGAGGGTGCATCTGTCCTGAGCACTGGGCCCTCGCAAGACCCCCATTGTGCAAGAACAGCACACGTGATATGAGTCAGGTGTGGGGCAGCACGCCTCCCGTGCCAGGACAGGGTCCCGCTGAACCCACCAGACATATCACCCAGGCGGCAGCTCTCGCGTCAGCCCCTCTCCCTGTGGTTACATCGGCCCCATCCAGAGGAGCACAAGATTTGGTCTACAGGACACTAGAAAACCAGGTACCGCTTATAAGCTCATCCATCCAGTTTGAGCTCAAAGAGGAGTACATCCAAGAGGAAACTAAAAGGCACAGAAAGCAGTTCATAATTCTGGCATAGGCAAGACAAAGTGCACACATCGCCCGTGAGGAAGAACGACGGGCTGAGGACAGGATTTGCTCCAAGAGCCGCCCCTGCCCACCCAGGGCAGAGGCCTGGCTCTTGAGCCTGCAAATGCAGAAGCCCGCTCCCCAGCAGGTGAAGGGCTCCCCACACGGAGTCGGCTGGCCAGTCAACACTGTTTCCTGGCACCCTCCCATCCCCGAGGGTCCCTCGACCTGTCCCCAAGGCAAGAGGGAGAGGAGCAGGAGGCGAAGAGAGCAAGCGGAGAGAGGAAGGAAGGAGGCGGCTCTTCTTGGCGGGCTGATGGGTGTGAGTGGTGAGCATTAATTAAAAAGCCATCCGGGAACAATGGTCTTTTCATATTTGGAGCCTGTTCTGCACAAAGCTCGGCTTGTTCTATGGGGAGGTCGCTGCTTTCAGTTTTTTTCTTACTCATTTCCGAGGGTTGTGGCAATGTCTGGCACCCAGCTCTATCCACCGGAGTGTCCCCAACCAGAGGCTGCACCAGGCACACCTCCAGGTACAGGTGGTGGCGTTCAGAAACCAAAAGGGGGCAACTTCAGGAGGCTGTGCGGTTTCAACCCGCCGGCTCCCAAAGAGCTCCCGGGCGTCTCCCTAAATAGCTGTCCGACCCACAGAAACACTCACTGGACGTTGTCATCAGCCAAACGCCCATTTCCCTCTCAAGTTACGCTAGACACACCACACCCAGCAGACACGGGGCGAGGAGCTGGAGTCTAACGGGCCAGCCAACACGCACTTCCAGGCTTAAGTGTGTAAGACAGTGAATGGACAATCAGATCAGGCAGTGAGACCCTCCCCACACACACACACACACCTCCACCCACTCCTGGAATCTTCACCCCACAGACCATCCTTAAGCAAAGCAGCTGTAACCAGGGGAAGGCAGGGGGGTAGGAGCTAACACGGAGCATCTAGAAGGTTCCCAACACTAACACACCACCTCCTCTCTCGCTCCTTACCAACCCTGACGGGCAGGCCCCTCTGACTCCACCTCCTGGTGTTCACAGGGGGGTGTAATAACCCCTCCCCTTCAGCGTAAGCTCTGCACAGTGACTCACTTCTAACTCAGAGGCTACGAATAGAACAGGTCACTTCTGAGAGGAGGCTACAAAGACACTAAGTCTCTGTTTTCTGTACCCTGTCCCACTCTGCCTCACAGAGGCTACATGCCATATTGTCTGCTGCTTGCTCTAAGGAGAACCCCTCGTGGCAGAAACTAAAGGCAGCATCCTGCCAACAAGGTGCAGAGGCCCTCAATCCCGCAATCCCGGAGGGACTGAACCCTGCCAACCGTGACCGTGTGAATGAGTTCAGATCAGGTGCTTCCCCAGCCGAGCCCTCGGGTCAGAGTGCAGCCCTGGCCAAGGCCCTCATGACAGATCCTGAGACAAAGGGCCCAGCGAAGTCACATCCAGATTCCTGACCCACAGAAACTGTGGGATAATAAACGTCTGCCATACTAAGCCACTACATTTAGGGATAATGTGTCATGCAGCAAGGGAAAACTAACACTTCCCCCTCCGTTTCACAAATGAAAAGGAGAAGGTTTGGGCCAGTCAAAGGCAGGGCTGGGATTCTTGCTGAGGCTGAGTCCAGACACACCCATCACAGCTGCTTTTCCCCTACCATGTGACTTCAGCTATCCAGCTTAGGTTTTGGTTCACAGAGCTATGAAGTGACCCTACTCCTTGGGCTTCTGCATCACCACAGATAACATAGAGACATGTGAAATGCATGCCCTAATGGGGCGCCTACCTGGCTCAGTCAGAAGAGCATGCGACTCTTCATCTTGGAGTTGTGAGTTCAAGCCCATGGTAGGTGTAGAGATTACTTAATAAATAAGTAAGTAAACTTTGAAAATAAAATAAAATGCATCCCTTAAAATAAAAAGACATCAGATTCCTTTAGAAAAAAAGTCAAACCTGAAAGAAGAGCTGGGAGACCATCTAGTCTAACTTCCCCCTTTTACGGAAAAAGAAACTGAGGGCCGTAGTCCGAAAGCAGCAGAGACAGAATTTAAATGCTGGCCAAGATGCCACATGACTCTAGGGATCTGGGAAATTTCAGCCCAAGCATGCTGAACATACTTCTGATTTGCTGGCCAAGAAAATCCCCTCAGTAAGACCGACCTTCTTTTTGGCACAACGCTGCTGATTAACGTCCTGCAGCGGGCCGTCATCCCCTTGCATTTCACCCTCTAACTTGGCACCTTATCCTACACCTGTCCACCTAAGTCCTTCCACACAAGGATGGGTCACATGCAGTAGAGTGTGCCTCTTGGTTAATCTGAGAATGGAAAATCCTGGTTCCCAGCTTTTGCTGAGGCACAACCTCAGTTTATTCTCAAATTCTATGACCTACCAGGAAGAGCACTCAGCGTTTCCATCAAGAAATCTACACCGGGAAGAGGTGTTCTCACATCTCCAGGATTCCACAAGCTTGCACATCACTGACCAACACTTCCATTATGTGTACACACACACAGACTCTGGACACTTACAGTAAAGATCATAAATATTTAAGACGACGTAACCTAAGGACATTTTCTGAAGCATTCTTGCTGATTTTTTTTTTTTAACTAGGCTCTTGCTAATCCTTGAGATTGAATAATCTCCAAAAGTCTTCCAGACACGGCCACAGACCAGAGCTATTCAAGTGATGCTACACTCTCACCAACTTTTATTATGGATGTAACAGACGTTCACTATTCAGAGTTCAGAAAACACAATATTAACAGTGGCCTGACTTCTGCCACCTGGAAATAACCACTCGGTTAATCCTCTGTTATATGAATTCTTTAGCCACCCCGTATTTTAAAAATTAAACTGAAGTTCTATGGTGCACACAGCCTCCTTTAATTTAATTTAACATCACTGTTTTCCCACATCATAACCAGGAGACAGGAGTTTTAAATAGCCACATAAGAATCTGCCATATGGATGCACCACAGCTTAAATCAATCCCCTGTGAGAGGTTTAGACGGTTTCCAATTTTCACTATTATAAATGCCTATAATAAAGCTTTTATTTATAAATTTCTTTTGCACAACAGATGATTTCTTTACTATAAATGAAGGTGCTGTGTTACCAGCCCTACTCTAGAAATTAGTGAACAATTAGCGAAAACACAAAAACCCCTGCCCTTGTGAAACTTATTCTAGCAGGGGAGACAATCAAGATATTAGAGGTTAAATTATGTAGTATTTTATTAGGTAACATAGGCTAAGGTAAAAAAGGAAAGGCAGGACAGAGTAAGGAGAATCAGAAATTTATGGTGAGAAAACCTACAAATTTAAACACACTTTATTTTAAAGCTTCTTAACACATACTACCCAACTACTCTGCAGAAAGTGTGCACCCCTTCGCCATAACAGGGTATTTGCTTTATAACGAATTCTTCATTGAAAAACACACAAAAAGCTTGACCTCTCTAGCAATCAAATAAGTTAAAACAAGGAGCTCTCCAGTGGACCCTTCGAATGGAATGGGCAATCTGAATTTATCCTTCGAGGAGTTACCCATTAATATTCTTTGCTCGTCTTTCTACTATCTTTGTCTATCATTGATTCTAAGACTCTTTCTATATTGAAGGTTTTTAGGACAAACTCTGTCAAATATATGTGCTTTCGACATCTTTTCCCAATTTGTCAAATGCCTTTCAAATTTCGTATTTAGTGCCCAGTATACAGAATTTTTTCAATGTAGTAAATCAATCTTTTCTGTTTTACAATTTTTTCGCTAGAAGAATTAGGCCTAATATCCCTCCCTGTCCCATATTAAGAGCAATATTAACCTATACTTTCTGGTAGCACTTTCTTGATTTCAGTTTTCCTTTTACCTAATTTCTCTGGGATTTATGGTAACGTTGCTGTGGGGAATGGCTTGAACTTAACTTTTCCCCCTACTTGGTTAGCTAACTATGCTCCAACAATTTGTTGCATCATGTACAATACTTCATAGCACTACAGGTGGTAAAGCATAATGTCAGAGACCACTGGTTTTGCTGTCAGTCAGACCAGTGTTCAAGTCTGAGGGACTCTGGGCAACTTACTTCAACTTTCTGAACCTGAGAGAATGGAACCATTCATGGTGTCTACCACATCCAGTGACCTAAGTTCATGTGACAGTGTTGAGCATAACGCTTACCACTCAGAAATACTGAAAAAAGTGAATTTTTATTATTTTAATTCCTCTTATTTGAAATGCTACCTTTACCGAACACGTTTCTATTTGATTCCATTCCATTGAGTGGGCTCTGTAATATCTTCTGAGTTTTCCTGCTATGTGAGAAAGCTAGTGATTTCTGAAATTTTATTTTGTAACTGAACTCTATGTTTAATTCCATTTAAGCGTGTAATGGGTATTCTAGGAAGACAACGACATGTGAAAATGATTTTTGTTTCTTTTTAACCATGATCTGACTTAGGTTTGTAAGTTCTGGCCAATTCAATAAGGCAGGAAAAAAGAAATGAGTACGCTGGGCAATCCATGTTTTGTTCCCAATTTCATTCTGCTGCCTCTCCTGGTTCATCAGTAAGTTTCTAGCTGGGAGGGTTGGGCTGCTGGTTTCTTCATCAAATTAATGCAATCTCTTCACAGGTTTGTTTTTAATTTTTTTTAATCTAAGCAAACTAGAAATAAGAGTAGAAATTTAGCAAGTGTCTCTATCTCTGTCTGACCCACTCTGTCTGTCTGTCTGTATGTATGTATGTATGTATACACACACACGTATAGATACAGTGTTTTTCTTCTTTGTTCTATGTAGGTGATGTACCTAATAACAGACCTTCTTACAATTCGGGGATAAATCCTATGTGGTCATGATTCTTTCAAAATGCCACTGAATTCAATCTACAACTGTTTTATATGTTGTTTTTGCATGTATATTCCTGTCTGAGCTCAGTCCTTAGTCTTCTTGTGTCATCTTTCTAATGATTTTAGGTTTCTAGAGTTATGCTAGCTTTGTAAAAACCAACTGGAACGCTCTCTTTTTCTCTGCTCTGAAGCAGTTTACTCAGCAGGTAATTATTTTGCCCCCCAAAGTTTAAAAGAACTCCTCCATGAAACTACTTGCATCCAGAGTTCTTTTTGGAAATTTTTTTTCTAATGTTCAGCTTCTCTAGTTCCTTGTTTCAAGATTCAGACTTCTGAGTCATCTCCCTAGAACAGCCATGTCAAGGGAGATTTTCAAAATTGCTGTATTTCAAAATTACTTTATTTTTATGTTATAAAATAATTACCTCAAATAGAATTCATAATTTGTTACTCCTTTTTTTTCCATCACATCAACTCATTTTTAGTTTTGTGTGTTTATTTGGGTTAACAAAGCATGAGGGTGCTTCGCTCTATGTCTTTGATTTTTTCCCCCCAAATACATAGCTCTTAGGTTTACCACTTCAGTATTTTTGCCTGTTTTCTAATTCATTAACATTAGCTACATCTTACTCGGCTTGTTTTATTCTTTCCAACTTTGAGTTGAAGACTTAATTCAATTACTTTCATTTCTTCTTATATAATAACAAAAAGATTCAGAGCTATGGATGTGCCCCGGAATTTAACTTTGGCAATAACCCATACATTTAAGTATGCTGAATTCTTAGTATTTCTCAGTGATTCCATAACAATAATTTCATCTCCTCTTCCCCCCAAGTGATTCAGGAGAATATTTTTAAATTTCCAAGTAGCTGGATTTCATTAATGTTTTTAATATTAAGTATTCTAAAGAGGATAAAAACATCTCTGATAGAAGACGAAGAAACTCTGACAAAGGGGAAAAAATCTTTTAGGCAGAAAACACTACTTAAGTAGTGAAAAGAGTATTTTATGATGCCGTGACAGCCCTATTCCAAATATATACCTCCTAGAAGGGATGTAACAGCAGGTGATTCTGGGGAACTGAGTGATTGTGGGGCACACTGCACAGGAAAGAGGGAAAGGAAGTCTCTCCTGTACCTTCTGAAAATTTTATTATGGGCATGTATTGCCTCTTTAAAAATTAATTTAAAAAGCAAAGCCATCTCTCAATAAATGGAATTAAACCCATCCCAGATAGACTGTGTAAGTATATAACCAAGTAAATTTCCATACTTTCTTTGATGAAATTTAGAGATTAGTTTCATTGAGCAAGACTTGGCTCCAAGATGATAAACATCTGTGGCTGGAGAAGGGAGGAGGGAAAAATAATTTCTAATTCTGTAATGTCCTAGTTCAGAAGAGAACTAAGGAGCTTCAAGGAAAATGAAGTATCCAAAACAATGAAGTTTCATCAGGTTTCCACCACACTACCGTGGTAAAACCTGAATTCACGAATGTACCGCTGAGAAGATAGGAGAAATTCCCAGGTTCGCCCTCAACTAGCCTCTCCCATTTCAGGAATGTTCCACATTAGGCATCTCCGCTGTCAGAGACTTCTCCATTATGACTTAAAATGAACATAAATCCCAAATTAACTCAATTAACTTGTGATTATAAGCATTATGCCACTGTCCTTCCCACCAATTATGCAATGTCAACTTTTTTAAAAAAAGAAAAGAAAAAACAAACTCAATCAGTTTTCCAATTCATGTTGAAGAAATCGGTTTCCCGCTTTCTAATTTCTGCAGCTGGGAAATTCTGTATATTACGTTACCATATAATGAAGGATGTCAATAAACAGCCACACGCCTGCGCACACAACAGATTACACCGTATGTAACTGCAAACGCTACCAAGTTATGGACTCCTAGGAGGATTATTACTGAGGTGTTGTTACTTAAGGCCTCACCTGTTTTAAAAAAAAAATGTTATTCCATATGGATGAAAAATTAGTGTACTAGCCCAAATATGGGGAAGATATAAAAAAATAATCACTAATATAATATATAAAACATACATAATACATAATAGAAAATGTAACTGCTTAAGATCTTTGCCATACTATGCAAGGATAAGGGTAGTAAAGCTTAGGAACTCAGAAGGTCTCAAATTACAAGGTATGAGTTCAGTGCCAGTTACCAAAATCCCACCCTGGCACTGGGGCTAGAGATGACCCACAGCAGAAGGCAGAACCATCCTTTGCCCTTAACCTGAACATTTAGGAAACTCTTAAAGGGACAAAGCACCTTGGGACGTTCACAGAAAGCACCCATGGAGGAGCGGCCCCTTGGGAAAGGAGCACTCTGCAAAGCATTCTGATAGCTGAAAGGCTGTAGGGTTACTCTCCCTGCTGGGAAGAGGCATTCAGACACCGCGCAGCCTGGCGAAGAATGCCCAACTCTGAGGAAGGAAACAGCCCCACTTCCACAGACTGCCCATGTGCCAAACGGAGTTCAAGACTCTGCACGGTGCCCCATTCATTCCTGTCCTAGTGAGCACAGAAGGTTCAGCAGCCACTGCTGCTGAAACAAAAGACAGATGACAGGAAAGCCTACTGCCCTTTGGCCATTCCCTAGCAAAGGGGAAGTGTAAAAGTGCAGAGGGGAAAGCAGGCCAGCTGCACTAATCCCTTTTTGTCCAGCAGTAATTAATAGTATAATCCACACTGAAGATGCATTAAAGGGGAGATGCTGCATTATCAGAGCACTCGGCCCATCGCCCCAAGGCAGAACCTTCCCTGCTGACCTGCGGAACCAGGTTACCTCATCTCAGCCTCATCCTCTCAGGGGAGCTGACTCTGGACACCTCATAAAAGGACTGAGCTGGCAGCCAGAAGTCTCCAGTCGGCTGATGTGTTCCGTGTCCATCTTCGGAAACCACCCCCTCCAAGGCCAGACTGTCCGGCACACAGGCTCTACTCAAATTAAGGAGCATTCAAATCAAGTGGCTAACACAGAACATGTTAATATCACAAGTCCCCCCCAACAGATTTTTAAGACGGAAGCTAACCTCCCAAGATAATGTGGGATAACACAAGGAGAATCAAGGTGGCTTTTAACTCAATTTGTTGGGATGCCCTTTTTTTTGGTGTTCCCTGGGTGATTCATATAAATCCTGGGGGCACCAGGTAGGTTTCTATCACCAAGTAGAAGCCAATTGCTGCCTTGGAGGCCCAAGGAGGAGGAAGCCTCTTCCACCAATACTGAATACTGTCTTTAGGGAAAGAAGTGCGATCAGCTCATTGAGCACAAAGCACATGCGAGCTACAACCAATGCCAAAGCCACTTACAAACATTGCACGTGAAGAAGCAGACTTCTGGACCATGCTTTGCAGGCAGGGCTGACCAAGAACTTGATGTCAGTTCTCCAACAGCACCCCATCTCACTAATAGTAGGCAGAGTGCCTCATACGCCTGTTCAATTCCACAATGCATTCACGTTAGCATTTCAGTCCCCCTCTGCACTGTGACAGGGTCGCAAGCCCGTGGCCAACAGGGGCCATAGGCCCTAGGGCACCAACTAACCTCCATCCCACAAGTTCTCCTTGGAACCTCTTTTTTCATAATCTTGGCAACTGGATGTAAAAAAAAAAGAGGAATGTGCTATAAACCATTTCTCTCTCAAGTTTTGGGATCCTGGCATGTATGATATGAGCTGGGCAACCAATTACCTACACTTGTTCCAAAAATTGTGGCTTTAAGATCCTTACCTTGAACCTAACACATGCCTCCATAATGTTATTTAATTACTGTCATCCAAAAAAAGGGCAATTCCAGAGTTCAGACTAATACCAGGGTCTGGTCAAGGAATGAAGTATCATTCACAATATCCCTTCTGGTAGAAAATGCATCCATGATGGTTCTAGAAACATATCCCCATTCTATGAACAGGCTCTCCTCTGAGGCTGCCAAAAGGTCATTACCCAGTGACTGGACACACCACCAGGCCACACAGGAACCATTTCTGACAACATGTCACAGACCTGTCACTCTTGGGGGTAAGAGCCTGTCTCTGAGACTATATAAGGAACGCTAAGGAGGCCGCCATCCCCCCTACCATCGTGGGCTGCCCATCTGCACCCTGTGGTTGACCTCTCAAATGCTGTCAGACTTCCCTGAAACTTTGCTCTTAGTCTTACAATGCCTGGATTCTTCCTCGGGAATCCTTTATAAACACTCTCTTACTCTCTCAAGGACAACTCTTGGTGCCTCACCACACCACATTACAATTTAACAAAACAGTATTGCACGGTTTGGGGAGGAGCGAGGCTACCAAATTTCCGCTCAAAGTCTTCCCCTCCTTCCCAAGGAAAAATCCTTTGCCAGAACAGGTACACTGCTTCAAGCTTTCAGAAGAATGCTCGGTTCAGCTTTTAGCATTAGTTTCCCCAGCCACCTGACTCCAGGCCCACGTGGGGCCTTCCTTTTAGGCCAACTGCACTAATTCCTCCACAGGACCCTTGTGGTGGGCTTCCCAACAGCCACCCAAGATGTCCATGTCCTAATGTCCGGAACTCGTGAATGTGTCACAGTAAGACTGGCAAATGAGACTTTGCATATGGGATCAAGCAAAGGATCTTGAGACAGAATTATCAGGTGGGTCTGATGTAACTACAAGGGTCCCTATTACAAGGATGCAAGTTAACAGTCAGACAGACGTAGATATGATGATGGGAGCAAGAGGTGGTGTAATGGAGGAAGTGATCGTGAGCCAAGGAGTATGGGTGGGTGCCAGAATCTAGAGAATGCAAGGAAACAGATCCTCCCCTCAGAGCTTCCAGAAGGAATGAGCCCTGGCAACACCTTAACTTCAGCTTAGTGAACGTGATTTCAAACTGCTGGGCTCCAAAACTGTTAGACAATGAATCTACGTTGTTTTAAGCCACCAGGTTCAATGCAATGTATTCCAGCATCAATAGAAAATGAATTCGACCCCTCTGGAGAAGAGAAGAGTGTGGCAATGAACACACAGGAGCAGGAATGTTCCTGAACTTCAGGATGAGTTGTCCTTATTAGGGTCCACACAACCCTCCCCCTCTAGACTCTATGAGCCAGCTGAGCCCTCTTTCCCTGTCATCAAAAATTAGAACCAAAGGTCCTCGACGCCATAAGTAAGTTATGGCTTGTGGGTAGTGCTCAGCAGGACCTCTTAGCAGTGGACTGAAAAAGCCTCCCACACTAGCTTACTACGTTTGAGATGCACAAGTATGCACAATAAGCCATGGAAACAACAGAGAAACAGTACAAAGAACGTACATGTACGACATGTGTATCTTATCTAACAGGAGATACTCGGCCTTAAAAAATATCTAAAGGGAAGAATCCCTAGATCCATAGCTCCTTTTATCAGATGGACAGAGCCAGGCCAGGCCAACCTTGCCCAATGGCTCCCACGGGTGGGCCTGCCCAATGCCTCGCCATGATGGCAGCCGGCCTAAGGCAATGGGAAGCCAGGGCCTGTGCCCATTGGGCTCCTGAAGACAAAGAGAGGAGGAAGGCTCTGGAAGATGGTGGCATCCTGCCCACCTCCATAGTAGCCTGGGGCCATTGGATCTTGCCATCTCGCCAGCACCTAAGAGGTGTGAGCCAGGCAGCCAACCACATCAGAAGCTGGCTGCCGGCCGGCCCCAATTGCCCAACACCTCCACAGGAGCCAGCTTTCCAGGACTAGGTTTTACAAACCACACAGGTATAGGCCACTGTTGACCAAACCAAGGCATGGCGCCTTGAAGAACATCCCGCATAAGGACTGGCCAGGGGGAGAGGGGAGGACGTCCTGTGGCAGGGCCAATGAATGCATTGGTGCTTCACATTTGCCTCTAGGCAAAGAATATTCTTCTCACTTACTATGCAAAGGAGGATCCCTCTGGGGTCTTCTTCCTAACTTGACAGTTTTCTTTCAATCGCAGGTCAGGCCTCCCATCCTCAGAACCTGCCACACCCATCTACTTCTTTTCTCCCAAGCCTACCAACCTACCAGTGTGCCTACAGGCTCCCAGTCTGGCCCGTCTCCTTTACGTTAAAAATCAACTTGAAGTATTATACGATAATGTTTTAGGTAGGAGCGACTGGGACCACTCAATGGGATCTAAACACGCAATGTCAGCGTACACATAGAAAGCACTATTGTAAACAGGGTGAAGTAGTTAAAAAATAAACAAGCCGACCTTCCACAAAGGGCTCTTGTTCAGCCTCCTGCTTAACAAACGTACAATTTTGAATATTCAAAGTCCCAAAGAAGGTGAATCCTGGCAAAATAGGCAGCTAATCTGCCCAGGAGTCAAAATCTTTATGCTACCTGACCAGCTTCTCTTTACCTATGGCTCTTCTGATGCCCTCCTCAAAATAAACGAGCCCTAGAAATAGAATCCCATCTTCCTTCGTGCTTATGACTAATTTATGGCCTTCTTTTAAAGCCCTTGCTCCAGAGCTCTGACTACAGTAATTTCCTCTTCTTCTATATGAATGTCCATTTACAGCCACTCTCTAACCTCTGCGTGAACCGAGAATATTCTCCATGCCTCCCACGGATGTGGGATCACACCCTGGTGAGAGCTGGGTGGCTCTGGAGCACAGTCTCTCCATTACAGTGGAAGCTCACTTGGGACCCTCCCCAAGTTCAGCTGTATATCCCCAGAGAGTTACTTGAAGACTGGTTTTGCTTTAATGAGCCTTTAAAAAAGGCAAAGGAATGCCATGGGCTGGGTTGGCAATCAGCATGTAATCCTAAGACATGATTGGGGTTTACATACATGCTCGAATTAAGGGGAGTAGGGATCTTAATTTCTTATTCAGGGAAGTGAGCATGGGAAGATGTCCCAGAACACACCCTCCACTGGCCATAGGATAAGGAATACTTCAAGGGGATATCTGAAAGTACTCCAAGTTTTTTCTCAACCCTCCCCCACCCCACCACCCCATCCCAAAGCTTCCCCTCGCCAAGCCATCAAAGCCTTACCAACACCCTTCTCTGCCACGCGTCCCTGGGCTCCCTGCCCTGGTATTAGCTGCCTTGACACCTAAATACTGCCTTCTCTTCTACAAGGCTACCCTAGCCTTTCTGATCTGTGGTACAACCTATCAGCTGACTTCTCTAATTCTAGGGTGCTAGAAAACACGGTCCTGCACACAGAGTCTTAGCACCCCACAGTTGGAGCCTGCCTGGGGACTTGTCCATCCATGTATTCAAATATCTGAGTGGCTACAGCATGACAGGGACTGTCCTAAGGCTAGGGATAGTGATGAGCAGTGAACCAAACAGGCCAAGCCTCCTGCCGCTGCCTGCACAGAGCTCACGCCTCGATAGGCATGACCACTGGGTCGGCCCCCATTACCAGGTCTTCAGATCCTCCTCTTGCCTCCTTTGGGAAGGACTTCTCCATTTTAGTTGGACCATTCTAGGATTTTTTGCTGAGGGAGGTAGGAAGACCTATGTTTTCATGGGTTTTGATCTTATTTTAAAAATTGACTTTAGGCAAAAAATGGCCAATAAATTTTTCTTAATTGAAGTTTTCAGGGGCTCCTGAACTAAATCAACTCATGTTTGGTGTATGCTGCCATATTCTCTTAATCTTGAGAATCTGAAGTCTTTCTTTCACTTGGAGACTGAAGCCTGTCTCCAAAACTATTTTTTTAATGTTTATTTATTTGAGAGAGAGAGAGAGAGAGAGAGAGAGAGAACACGAATGGGCAGGGGAGGGGCAGAGAGCAAGGGAGACACAGAATCCAAAGCAGACTCCAGGCTCTGAGCTGTCAGCACAGAGCCCGATGAGGGGCTTGAACCCACATGCCACAAGATCATAACCTGAGCTGAAGTCAGAAGCTTAACTGACTGAGCCACCCAGGTGCCCCTCCGTAACTTCCAAATGCTAAACTCAGCAGTCAAACCATCTCCCCAATCCTTGTCTGCCATGACTTTATCCCCAAAGCTCTAATTCTTCTCATTCAAAGGCTATCCTCCCTCAAGCCAACCCTCAGGAACTCAGTATCCAGTTGTGCTAGTGCCCTAGTATCGGTGCCTGCTTCCGAATCCCACAAAGAGTTTGACCTAGCTTTCTAAGAACAGGTACCCAAGACACAAAGCACTCCATTCTATCACATTCCCATAATTACGTTTCCTTAGACGCATCATGAGGGAGTCCTGAGAGCTGTCACTGGCCAGGAGAGTAAAACAGCAATACATCTGGCACTTTCTCATCCTGTCTCCAAAGAGCTCTCTGAGGCAAAGACCCTGTGGCCAGTTCATCTTGGGAAGCAGCCCAATGCTGCAGAGGCTGCCAACAGCAAGCAAATAAATGTCTGCTCACTCCACTTTATCTTTAAGGCCCAGGAAAATGGCCCTCGGGCACAACACTAAGTCCCGGAGGGGCCTCCGAATCGTCTATCGGCACCAACATGTATGTATGTGTGTGTGCATATACACGCGTTATGTGACGTACAGGACACTGCCACCCTCCCACAGCATCTGAACACACATCTGCCCTCCTTACCAATGCGCCCACTGAAGGCCACCATCATCCCACACCGCTCCTGGCCTCACTGCGATGGGAGGGAACAACACTCTCCTGTCCAAACTGAGCCAACCCTAGGTGGCTGCACACTGCTTGTCTCTGTACCCTCACATGACCACTTTTTCCTGCGGAGACTTTCCTGCTCTAATGGGCATGAACCTGGAGAGTGTGAATCTTCAATACTCACAGGAAGCAACTCCTCAAACCCGAACGTGAGCCAGTTCCTGAAGAGACTTCTCTGGTCTCTCTCCAGGCCATCTCATAATGAGCTCGGCTTACCCACCCCCATGCCCTTTCTCTATAGCCTTTTCAAGCTCTCTTCTTCCATCTACCCACAACTAGGACTGTTGATTTGTTTAGCCTACTGGTAAGGAAAGTGAGAGCGCTGTCTCCCATTCCTGGCAGGGCACATACACTTTTTTCAAAAATGTATGTTCTGACTTTGCTTGGGTCCTGTACTGAGCCCTTTAGCCTTTCGAAAGAACTGCAGACATTCCATGGGAATGGACTATCACCACTCCTTATCATTGCTGAAAGACAAAATCCACTTTACCCTGCAACGTCTCACATGGATCCTTCACATTCTTGGTCTGGGAGCTGAGCGTGTAAGGAAAGAGAGGATATACCAAGAACGTGGGAAAGGCCACTGTTACCAGTACACGAGGCATCAACACCAATTACTCTACCGAGATACCAGGATACTTCATTTAGAGTGCTTCAAAAATAAATGTAACGAACCACATACCAAAGCTTTACATTGGAAGAACACTTTCCTAGCAATCAAGATCAAATTTCAGATCAGATCAAAGGCAGATTGTCCAGAGAAACCATGGAGAGAGCTAACACTGCTATCACTCTATCGAAAAGTCAAGACACAGTTCTGACTTCTTACAGGAAGTTTGAAAACAAAAGGTCTGCCTCTTAAATTCGGAAAGCAAAACCACCCCCACACAGCCTGTACAGGCCAAGAATGGCCTCAGCATATGGGACAGCTTCTGAAATACACAGAAAATGGGAAATGTAGGACACATGGGACAAACCGCTGTGAAACCAGCTGCCCCAGCCAGACCCATCGTATTGACTTTGGCACCGCCTGTCAGCCATGACTCGGCAATAAAGTTATCGAGACTGAAATCAAGTGGAACTGATCAGTTCAGACCTCCAGAGTTGAGTCCGACTCAATGATTCCTCAATGCCCTATGTGTCCTGGATATTTTCCCACTCAAGTACTTACTGGTTTAAGGGAAGGCCAGGAAATTACAAGCATGGTCATTAGTCTTTTTTCTGTCTTCTTCTATTCAAATCTAGCTGAAGTGGGAGGAAACATACAAAAGCATTAAGCGTAACTGCCAAATTAACACCTGCCCAATTAGGCAGCAGGTAGTAAACATTCTACCTTCTCTCTTGGCCTCATTCTCCTGACAACCCAGGAGATGGGTACCAGTAGCAATTCGATTTTGCCCACAAGGAAAAGTGAGCCCCAGAGAGTCCAAGTAGTTTTCCCAAGGTCACACAGCTAGGAAATATCAGAGCAAGAATCCAGTCCCTGGTTTTTTGGTCACCAGAATCTCTGGTAGCATAAGGACCTGTAGACATTCTTCTAGGTAATGTAGTCAATACACCGGCCAACAAACTAATCAGGAGCAGTGACTGCAGGTTCAGGTTCATATATGAAAGAGTTCCTGCCAAGCAGCTCAACTCAATTTGTCCCTCTTCTCTACACACTCTTAAAACTATAGGGAAACGTCTGCCCAAGCCAGGAGGAGGCGTGTAGCCCATTCCTTCCCTTGTACAGGCCCTCAAAAGTCAAGCCCCCCATAACATGCACGCAGGTGGTTCTGAGGCCTCCCTCGGTCTGATTCTCAGACATCATGGGCTGTGAGTAGGTGGGTGGCAGGGGAAGATGAGTAGACAATGTCTCCCTACGATCTACCCCTGTCCCACCAGCTAACACTTGTCTGTAGCAATACCTTGCCTGTCTACTGGAGGTCAAATTCAGATTTAAACCAACTGCTAGGTGATTCTCTTAAGACACTTAGCCTCTAACTTTTCCTCATCTAAAGACAAGGACATGTCCCCACTCTGCCTACCTTATAGAACACCTGTGAGGATGACTTCAAAGGACACAGGCTCCAGGCCTTTGAAAATGAAGCTTCTAAATTCCTTTCCAGTTTTCCTCTGACAGATATGGTACCTCTCCTTTCTGTTTAGAATTAAACAGTTATATCTTTGAGTGACTAACTCAGAGGCCTAAATAGTAATATTGAGTAGACACGCAGTAACTCAATAAAAGATCCATGGAGCTTAGCTGGGTGCAACAAGTCATAACTGAAGATGTGGGGCTGGTGGCTCTGGGGCAAGGGAGGGAGGGCCTCTGAGGAGGCCAGCTCTGCCAAGTTCACGAGGATCCTACCCTTCCGGTCATCTCAGGCATCCTTGACTCTTCTTTCCCTCCCACCCAATATCCCACCTTTAAGATATATCCAGAGGGTGACCACTTAGAATGGGTTTTAAAGTGCCCCCCCCCACAAATTTCTGGTCCACCTAGAACCTCAGAACATGACCCTATTTGGAAAATAGGGCCTTTGCAGGTACAAGTAAGTTAAGGTGAGGTCACGCTCGATTGGGTGGGCCCTTAGAATCAGAGTGGGCACACCAAGGTACACACAGGGAAGACGGGCAGAGATTGGAGGGATTCAGCCATACACCAAGGAATGCCGAGGATTGCCAGCAGCTGCTGGGAGCTAGGAAGGATGCTTGCCTAGAGCCTTCAGAAGGAGCAATGGTCTTGCTAACACCAATGTCTAGCCTCCAGAACTGAAAGAACGAATTTCTATTGTTTCAAGACACATTTTACAACTCAGAAACTAACACAGCACTTCTCACCCCAGGTCCGCAAGGGCCCTGGCCGCAGCTACCGCCGGCCGGGCTGGGGCAATCAACCCTTCCTGGTCTCCTTGCTTCTGCTCTCAGCCCAGCACAGCTGCTGGAGAGAGCCTGTCCACCCCCAGTCTGGCCACACCATCCTGCAGACACAATCCCTCTTGAAACGGCCGCCTAGCTCAGGGCAGGGGATAATCTGCACCCCTGCGCCCCAAGCAGGCTGCCCACTGCTCTTCAGACATGCCGGGCACCCCCCCACTCAGGGTTTCTGAAGGACTCTTCCCTCTGTCCAGAAGCCTCCCCATCACTTGGGCCCTCCAGTCCTGGCTCAAACGTCACCCTTCTCACGCAACCTTCACAGCGTCACTTAACCTGCAAACCACATCCTCCACAGCACTCCCTCTTCCTTTCCTTAGCTTTTCCTCCACAGCATTTAGCATGTTGTAAAAGCATGCATTTTACTTACTAACTACGCATATTGAGGGAGAGAGGGGAGTGCAAGCTTCTTGAAGGCAAGGGTTTTTCTTGCCTTCCCTCCATTGAGTTATCTATCACCTCCCTCCATTGAGTTTTTCCCCTCCCTCCATTGAGTTATCTATCACCGGCACCTAGAACAGCGCCGGGCACACAGGAAGTGTGCCCAAACATCTGATGAAGGATGGGACAAAAGGTCAAGGGCAGGAGAGGAGCCGGACACCCAGGGGAGCAGGAGCACGGAGCACAGGCCCTGACAAAAGCACGGATCCCAGGAACTTGAGGGTAAGCCAGCTGAGCGGGAAGAGTCAGCCTCGTGGCCGCAGGGTTTACAAGTCCTGGCAGGCAGGTGGAAAATGCTAGCCGTCAAGGAAGCACTGCAGGCCCCTGATCAAGAAAAGAAGAGAAGCAGGATCCCTTGACCTCAGGATTACTGCCATTTGCGGCTGGACAGTCTGTACAGTTCTCGTGGGCGGAGGGCTGGGGGGTGCGGCTATCCCATGCACTCTAGGAGGTTTACCAGCAACCCTGGCCTCCGCCCACCAGATGTCACTACCATCTCCCCCCTCCACTTGTGACCACCACAAAAGTCTCCAGACATTGCCAAATGTCTCCAGTGCAGGAGGGAGGCAAAATCGTCTCCACAGAGAACCACGGCAACGTAGAGCTTCGGTGGCAGTATGCAGGGTCATCACAGAAGGCACAGACCTATAAGTGCCAGGCAGGTAACAACCGTGAAGGAGCTGGCCAGGTGCAAGGGGATGGAATGACAGGGACCCACCCTGGTGCTCTGAAAAGCACATGGTCCTTCAAGGAGGGGCAGCCACTATCCTGCTCTAGACAGCCATTGCCCTTGAGAACGACAAGTGCCAAATCTCCCCTTTTTTTGCAGCCAATCCCAATTTTTACACTGAAATATGCCAAATTTTACAACACACTATGTGCTGGGGCGCCTGGGTGGCTCAGTCGGTTAAGAGTGTAACTCTTTATTTTAGCTCAGGTCATGGTCTCAGGGCTCATGGGTTTGAGCCCCGCAATGGGCCCTGCACTGACAGCACGGGACAGCTTGGGATTTTCTCTCTCTGCCCCTCTCCGCGACTCGTTCTCTCTCTCAAAATAAACAATAAACTTTAAGATATAGTCTGTGCTGAAGAAAACACACCCATGGATCAAGGTTTGCCTACAGGGCCACAACTTTGCAATCTCTGGCACAGAAATGGGTGGATGAGAGATTCCTTAGGAACCTGTTGCACGAATTCAACCACAAGGGGACAGGGGCCCAAACTAAGCCTGTGAATGTGGGGATAAACAAAGGGCCAAAGCCCAGAAACTTGAGAAATCAGATAAACAAAGTAGGACAACTCCCCAGATTTTACTAAAATGCAGGCCTATCCCACTAGTGCCACAGTAATGGCCACAGAATTTGGAGAGTCTGTCAAAGATGAAAATAAGTCCAGAAAGTCCCTTCCTTAATTCTAGAAGGCATATGAGCCTGTACCCACATGATCCTAAGTCTGCAACCTGTCCTGGACATAGCCAAGGCCTCTACATCTTTACAACGGTCAGCAACCAGCCCAGCCCCCGTGGGAGACTTTCCCCCATCATTCAATCCATTCAAGGAGCAGCCAGAACGTGATCAACTTCTCCCAGAAATTGGGCAATGTCACTGTACTTAAATGAGAGCACTTCTGGCTGTGCAAACAGGACCAGTCACCTCCAGACTCCTACCTGTGATCATCTAGAGCTAGAAGGACCCCTAAGGCATCCTTCAAGTAGGTCCCTCTGTGATACAGAAACCTGGGGCCTGGAAAGGGTTAATGTGAACATCTTGAAGCCAGCTGGAATCAGAGCTCAGATAGGTCCGCGACCTCAAACCCACCAGGCGTGCTTTGTGTAGTCTTAACACCACCCACCATCTCAGAGCTGGTGTAACCGGGAGAAGGACGCTCCAATGACGTACACCACGGTGTTGGTGCAAGGGCAATGTGACCCCATCTAATGGTAGACCATTAACAAAAAGCAACAAAAGCTCGAGCGACACCTCCACTTGTGGACAGGCTTACTGGAGGTGACACCAGCTTTCACTGCCCCACCTGTAAACAGGGTAGAATGACTTCCTTTGAGCACTGTCCTCTTCCCAGAGAAAGCTGTCCTACAAACAAAGCATGTACACTATCGTAATCAAGTAACACCGTCCTCAGTTTAGTGCTCCATCAACAACAGACACACAGGCCGCTGCCCACATATTTCCATCAAATTCTGGACACAGTCAAGGTCACTGGATAAAAGGTAAAATAGTCAGAGCCCCCTAATCCCACTGCCACACAGCTCTATTTTGCTGGACATGAATGAAATAACCGAGTCTTTGGCTGAGGAAGGAGCCACCTGGATGGGAAGGGAAAAGTAGGGGGAGGGAGGAAAAAGGGAAGAATAAGGTGGACACTGGAGGCAGCAGACTCCAGGGAACTCATGGCCAGTCTCCATGGAGCCTCGTGATATCCCACAGACAAGGCCTTCCTCCTCCGCCTTCCCTCTCCCACCCACAGGCAACAGCACCATCCATGGTGACTGAGTTTGAGATCATCGAACCTTCCCAACCAAGTCTGATTCTCCTTTCACCCAATCTCCAAGTACTGGTCACAAACAGGCCTATGTAAGACACACTAAAAAATGGCTTGGACTGGGTCCCAAGGCATGGGAACACAGAGACAAAACTCAAATGACACCAGCATTCAGGGAGGCCAAGGAACCAATGGGAACTATGGACTGGTCACCCCCAAATCTCTCTGTGTTGGGTTCTGCCTCCCAGAATCGGGTTACCCTGATTTGTGAGCTGATTATTTGGAGAAGACTCTAGGGTCTAAAGGCATCTAAATGACTTGGCCATGTGAAAACACCGTAAATCAAGCAGCCAGACACTTTGCAGACAGACTCCACATGAGTAGCTACAGAAGGAACAATGTTGGCTGTGCCCAATCCCCAAACCCCTGGAGTCACACGTGCCCCCAGAACGTGGGCATGAGGAGGCCCTGCTCCCCTGCCCTAGGTTCCATGGCGGGGGAGGGGGGGCGGGAAACTCTGCCCCCCAACACAGCACATTCCCAGCCTTCACGGTTCCCTCAGACAGCCGCCCATCTCCTGGAGATGAGACACTCCTCGCCTCTCTCTCCCACATATGATTTCCTCATGTATCCATTTTAAGGAACAAACCTTTTTATGGAAAGAGGAGGAGAAAGTTCCCACATGCAGAAAATTCACACCCCGGGGAGGAACGAAGAGAGGGTCATTTAGCACTTGTTGAAAGAAGACAAGTACAAAAACGATTAGGAAGAGAAGAAAACGTCTTGTCGACTAAGAAAGTTAAACAAGACTGCCTCCCCCATTGCCACCCCACCTCTCTCCCTCCCCCAACTGGGAGGCAGCCACTGGCCCTGCAGGCCACACGCCGGTAGACCCCCAAGGTAGGAGAGAGCCCCAGGAAGGGAGAGAGCTCCCCTGATACTGTGCAGGAGCTCCACCTCTGGGAATGGATTTGATGTCAAGTGTCAGCAAGTAAATTGCTATTGGCTTCTCAATAAGCAGCAGTAGTGAGCTAAGTGTTTCCCTGTATTGTGCGGGCTCTCACGGACTCAATACTGCAGTATTGACAGCACAATCACACAGTAATCCAGGCTCCACTAATACCTACACTTCCTCAATGAAAATACACTTTCCACTTGGACATCAGCCCATTAGCTTTGGACTGGAATCTCCGGCCTCCCTCCTCCCCCAACCACCCCTGGGCCCTGGAACTGGCATCTCGCCCCTGAACACCCTGGCCAATGTGAATATCCCAGCCAGCATATTGTCAGGGCCCAACCAAAAAGATAAACAGTCAAGGAAAAGGCCTGGACTCTCCATCTATAAATCACCCATTGGGAGGGAAAGAAAATGATCCAACTCTTTAAGGATAAAAATCTCAGCAGTCGCGGAAGACAACTGATGGCCCCTCACAAAGCAAAAGATGTTCACTCTGGGAAGATGCATGCCTTTAAGTTTTCAGACAGTCAAAGAAACTCAAATTTCACCCAACCCGACACAGGAAGGAGACAAGGTACACAACCCTTGGAAAGCGTCGGTGGGTCACACACATGGGTCACACACCCATGCCCTAGCAGTCCCAGGGGGGCTTACATACTGGAGGGTCTGCTGATTTAATAATAAGCACTGGGCAAACACTAGCCATCCTGCAAACCCATGTTTCATCCACTGTCATCTGATTTTCACAACACCCTGGAACAGGCAAGAGACAAAATTTTATCACACAGACCAGTGAAACAAAGAAAGTGACTTACCCAAGGTTACACAGCCGGTTAGCAGCAGATTTGAATTAAACTTTTAAAGTCTATTTACTTAGAGCGCAAGAGCACACAAGTGGGGCAAGAACAGGGAGAGAGAGGGAGAGGGAGAGAATCCCAAACAGGCTCTGCACTGTCAGCACAGAGCCTAATGTAGGGCTCGAACTCACGAACCCTAAGATCATGACCTAAGAGGAAATCAAGAGTCAGACGCTTAACTGACTAAGCCACCCTGGCTCCCCAGCAGTGGATTTGCAGTAAGAAGCTAGACTAGGGGTTGGCAAACTTTTCCCCTAAAGAGGCAGGTAAACTTTTTGGGCTTTGTGGCCCACACAGTCTCTGTGGCCACTACTCAGCTCCGTCACTGTCGCATACAAGCTGCCAGGGACCACACATAAATGAACAAGCCTGGCTGTTTTCCAATAAAACTTTATTTATGGGCACAGACATGATTTTCACATATTTTTATATGTCACAAAATATCATTCTTCTTTTGATTCCCTTCCCCCCCACCACCACCACCATTTAAAAATGCAAAAACTGGGGCGCCTGGGTGGCTCAGTCGGTTAAGCGGCCGACTTCGGCTCAGGTCATGATCTCGCGGTCCGTGAGTTTGAGCCCCGCGTCGGGCTCTGTGCTGACCGCTCAGAGCCTGGAGCCTGTTTCAGATTCTGTGTCTCCCTCTTGCTGACCCTCCCCTGTTCATGCTCTGTCTCTCTGTGTCAAAAATAAATTAAAAAAAAAAAAAAGTTAAAAAAAAATTTTTAAAAAATAAATAAAAATGCAAAAACCATTCTTAGCTCACAGACCATACAAAAACAGGCCTACAGGCTACAGTCTGCCAATGCCATTCCACTGGGCAACTTGTAAATATCTAGAGTACCACAAGGCCAAAAAAGGCAAATCAGGACCATTCTCCGGCTTATTGCAATTTTAATAATCTAGTCCAGCCCCACTGCTTGCCACCAAACACCAAGCATAAACCCCAGCCCCCAGATGTCCAACAGCAATACCACTGCACACCCATAACAGGCTGGCACGGTCTGGGCTTCAGTTAGAAATGCTGCCTTTTTATTAGAATGTTTGCACAAATTTCAAAGTTAAGAAACTTTCCATCAACACACGGTGCATGCCCAAGCCACCGCTGGTAATATGCTAACTGCAAAAGGCATTCTCAAAACCAGCACAGGAATAATCCCTAAATACAATGTCTGGGGCCATGACACCTTGTCCCTCCCTCACTGAGGAGGAGTTTGGGTAGGTGCTTTAAAAAAAAAAAAAAAAAATCTGGCCAGAAAGGGGTTAATGCCCTTCCAGGGCTGTGATCTGATAAATGGCTGTGCAGAAAGCAGGTTCCCTCACTTTGAGATATGATGTCACTAACCTTTATTGATCCACTATCAGAGAACTTTGCTTATCTCTCTCCGGTGATATACTGCCCCTCCTGTGCTCAACTAGTGTTTAATACACTGCCGGGTGCCCCGCACTCCTCATCGCTCAACACTATGGAGCGAGCCTGCCACGGGGGGCAATATTTTACAGCCAGGCCTTGCCAGGACAGAAGGTTCCCTGAGACGGTGGGGAGGGGAATACCCACTTCCCGCTGCCTTCTGACTGCGGGTCCCACTCGCACCTTGACAGTGGGCCAGGGGAGGACAGATGGAGCCTGGTCCCCCTGAGGTTCTCCTTCTTTTTCCCCAGATTCCTCCTCTAAGCCCCGCCCCCCACCTTGCTACCATGAGAAGACAAATGTCAGCCAAATACGTTCATGTGGCAGAATGAAAGTACCTCTGAGTCAAACCTCGTATTAGAGAAATGAGCTTCCTGTTTTCCCTTTCCACAGCGGCAAGACCTCAGTCGACTAGAAGGTGGAAAACACTGTCCATCGAGGTTCTAGACAGTCATTCTAGAAGAATCGTGCTCGAAGGAAGGCCAGAGACCATACCCAGGTGTGGCCAGTCAGACTCAGATTCCCAGAGATAAGAGGGATCCAGGACCTGGAACAGTGTGATGCTGAAATTGCCACAAACGGGTTTTGGGGTCCTTCCCTCCTCCTCCCAACCCACATGAAAACTGTGAACGAGGTTCAGCCTGCGCCCCACCCACGGGCCAAGAGCCAGCAAGTGCCAGCACACAGGGGAAGGTGCCGGGCTGGCATCAGACCTGCTGTCTGCACCGTCTGTGACGTCCCACGCCTCAGAGGGGCTCTCGCCCTCAATGGAGACCCCACCTGTTGCCCCTGGAGGAGCCTATGGACAGACCTGCTCTGCCCAGCCCCATCCCTGTGAACAGGGGCAGGGGCACCCAGGAAAAGTCAGCACGCCCTTCCACTGCCCTGGGGCACCCAGAATTTGCCTAATTGAACATTAACAAGTTGCTACAATAAAGTTCCTCTGTTGTGAGCTAGAAACCTTTTCGGCAACAACAACAGAAGTCTTGTTACAAACTGCTCTCAAAGCCAGGCCTCAGCCTTGACAGGTGTGAACAAGATTTAAACACCTCCTACAACACAATGCAATTCAAACAAAGGGGAAAGTCGATCCCAACCTCCTGGGGTTTCTCCTTGTCTAACATCTCCTTCACTCACTCAGCCCAAGGGAGACAAGGGAAGCCTGGAGAGGCGGTCTCCAGGCCCAGGTATACGAAGACCTAACCCATCCCGAAGCAGCTTTCCTTCACTGCCTCAGGCAGGCCACCATCTTAGCCACCCTCTCGCAAGCTCTGCAAGGCCTTGGCTAAGAAGGGGAGGTCGTTCAAAGCCTCACACCTGGTCTTGGGCCCCTATGAACCTTCCATTCCCCTTCCTAACTGAGCCAGCTGATGAACCCCCTGGCAAGCTTCCCACATTACCTGGCCCCAGCTCACCATCCATCTCTCCCACTTGACAGGTAAGACAGAGGAAGACAAGAAATACTCCTAGCGCAGGCACAGGGTCTACACTGTTCTTCTTACTAACTGGGACACAGGCACTTCCCAATGCTTCCTTTCTCAGAATGCTAGAGAAACACAGGACTCCAGGACTGCATTTTTCATTCAAAAAACTTTTGAGGGTCACTTGCCTGGCTCAGTCGGTAGAGCACACAAGCCCTAATTTCAGGGTTGTGAGATCAAGCCCCATGATAGGGGTGCAGCCTACTTCAAAAAAAAATTTGAGTGCTGCTCGAGATAGAAACATGTGAGAAGTGTGTCTTAGACAAGAGAAAGAATTATCCCTCCCACTGATTTTTTTTTTGCTCTAGAGTATTAGAGGGAACACAGCATTCATCTGGAGATTTCTTCTCAAAGCCAGCCATATAAACAGGACTTGAAAGGAGCTTATCAGATGAAGGATCTGCCCAGACCAACCACCATGGCACAAAGTGGGCATCGCGGTGGAGAACTCTATGAGCCCCATTGTTCCTGCAGGGGCATCTTTAAGCTGTTGTTACTGTGACTGAACTTCAAACAAGTGAGCAGAAGAGAAGAGACAGAGGGAGAGTGGAGGCACCACGGGCAAAAGTTACAACGGACAATGAAATGGGATTCTCTTTCTCTTTCTTATGCTCCAATAAGAACGCAAAATGACAAAACAAAACCTCAAAAAGCAGCAAGTACATGTGCATGCCTCCAGTCTTTCCTCTCTTGGGCACGCCTTCTGTTCTCTTCTTTTCCACAAACTCTCGAGGCATTTTTTTTTTTTTAAGTGACAAACACAACCCCACTTCTTAAAAAAAAAAAAAAAAGCCTCCCATACTCTCCCAGTGTAAGAGAAAAACTATCAACAATTTTTCAAACTGACAGACAGTTGGGGCACCTGGCTGGCTCGGTCAGAAGAGCATCCTACTCTTGATCTGAGGGTTGTGAGTTCAAGCCCCATGGTGGGTGTAGAGATTACTTTAAAAAATAATAAAATATTCCTAAAGAAAAAAGAAAAGGTAAGAGAATAATATGCCAGGGTAATCTCCAAAATCAGCTACTCTCAACTTGACCTCCAAATTCAGAGCACACCCAAGGCTTAAGAGTGGCCTACAGACTCGCTTTAAAATGTACACAACCATCTTGATGGGATTTGCTTTCCAGAAGTTTTTAGTAATGAACCTGTAGCATGAAAACAGATTGCACACAAGGAGTTAAGCTGGTCCACTTTTCTCCATGCTCCCCTTTCTCCTACCGGGTAAGCAAGACACGTGCCCCCAGCCCCATGAAAGGCCAACAGTCCACTTGCAGCAACAACAACAGAAAAAGGGTCTAAGGCTCCAGTCCCCCTTCCAGGTAGCTGGAAGGATGTAATTGGTGAGGCAGGAGATTAGAAATATCGGCAGCCTCTAAGTAAGACTTTAATTTACTGGAAGATCAATAAAGCCGGGGTTATATTGGCAAAGTGTCTACAGCTCTATTGACTCACGCAATGCCTCTTATCAATTTATCAGAAATCTGGAAGTCAGAAGATATTGTTTGAAAGGAAAAGAGAAAAAAAAAAAGAAGAAGAAGAAGAAGAAGAGGAGGAGGAGGAGGAGGAGGAGGAGGAGGAGGAGGAGGAGGAGGAGGAGGAGACAGGAAACGTGAGACCAGAGCCCAGGCAGTGAGAACCCGGGGTCCCCAATGACGAATGTGGTGAGGAGAGTTTTATAGAGACATGTCTCCCGGAAAGGAGGCCGACATAATAGAATTCAGAGTTCACCTGTCCCCCCCCCCCCTTCCACAGCCTCCCCAGCCTTCTCCTGTGATCCCATTATCCATAAAGCTGGCGTTCTGGGGGATGAGAACCCCACCAAAACAGGGGCTGCTTGCTTGTTTCGACAAAGGAGCAGCTCCTTCCTTCGGGTTCTTGTCAAAGTTGTAGGTAGTGCACATGCACATCCCCCCACCTTTTTGTTGTTGTTGTTGTTGTTGTTTTGTTGTTGTTGTTGTTCTGTCCTCTATGCCTCTCCAGCTCCCCCTCAGCCAGAAGTCTAAGAGTCTGTGCCTCTCTTGCATGAATCCATACAAGATTTCAAGTAAAAATAGTGTCTCAAAACTCTCAGGAGATCACAAAGGTTTTATCAGACTAACAACGGCACCCGATCCCAAGAATCATAAAGAAAATATGTTCAAGTTCTATAAAACTGGAAAGCTATGTGAGAGTTTTCACAAATAATTAATGTTCATTTGAAGAGGGTTTTGAAATATCCCAGGTAGCAGACCAAAAAAACAAAAAACAAAAAAACCCCAAAATTTAAAAAAAAAAACACCAAAAGAAAACAAAAACAAAAAAACCCAAAAAAACCCAGAGAAGAAAAAAGTAAACATTAACACTTCACCAAACCCACATGTCCACACCAAAGAAGGAAGGACACAGGAAGACATAAAGTTCACGAGTATTTCTATCAGATAACTCTAGGGGGCAGGTCTGGAAGACAGGGGATGTGGAGCATTCCAGTTATCAGGAGGCCAAAGGGAAAAAGCGATTTTTACTCAGTTGGGAGGAACCACAACCTGCTTTTGACAATCCATTTTGGTTCCTGCCTCATACAACAAATTTCTGCTTAATTGCTGTTTTGCATTTCGTTGAGACATCGAGTAAACAGTACTTAAGTGTTTCCAGACAAAAACAATAACTCACTAATGACTAAGGCACTGCTAATTAAAATGCCCCTGTGATGGCATGACTGGACTCAGAGTCACCACAGCGAACAGAAAGAACTGTCCAAGCCTTGAATGCATGAACCAGAACGCAAATGTACAGGGCAGGGGCTGGGAGGGAGAATGTTCCACTGCTTCCCCTGCAGGTCAGGAAGGTCCTCTGGGTATAAAGAAGGAAGCCCTTTACTGGAACTGGCTGGGGGAAGTGTGGAGAAGTGAAGGGCCCTGGGATTTCAAAGGGAACGCCAGCTCCCTTAACGGAATGTACATTCTGGAGCCTTGTGGAGAAAGTGACCCCAGTGTGGCCCTCAAAACTCTGAGTCCCCGTGTTCCCCTGAGGAAAAAAACAAATACAAACGTCCTACCCTGGTTAGAGAGAAAGCAATGAGATATGTCCCACTGATCAAACAAGATCCTTCACCACACTACTTATAGGAAGAGCCAGAAGTTTAAGTTCCTAATTATCTTTTAAGCAAGAAGAAGGATTCGGGAAAATTAAACAAAGCACCCGGTCAGCGCTGAAGTATTAGTGTACCCCAAGAGTCAAAATGCACAAGCACAGAACAGAACAGAAGAGGAAACTTCTCTCCCCCGCCCCACCGAACAAGTGGTGAAAACAGCCAGACTTCTCCTTAAGAGAAGATTTCCTCTCTGCTCTCTTAAACTTTCAGTCCTAACAGATACCTCCCGACATCACTTTTTAAATCTCAGCATCCAAAACCAAAGGAAAGGAAAAGGAGGCAGCCCCTAGTCCCAGAGCATGCAGAGGACTGTATCTTCCTCCGGGCAGGTCTCTAACCTGCCCATTAGCAATGCGAGAGGGTGGAGAAAGTCACTGAAACCGCAGGGGCCTAATACCCGTTTGTATTCACACTCAGACCCTTTAGGGATATAAAATCGGAGAGGCTGAACTGTTTACATTCACCTAAATGCTCAAGTAAACTAATCAGAGTCCGAGTGGAGGGGCTTCCGGGCAGGGCTGTGGCCTGGAGGCAGGGAGAACAAGGCTAACAAGGTCACTTCTGAAGATGAGAGGGCCAGACTCTCCTGCCCACCCCACCCCCCACATGTTGCACCCCCCAACTCCCGCAAGCCTGAGTCCCCCCACCCCCACCCCTGACCCCTTGCAGCTCATCTTGATTGATTCAAGGCCGTGGAAGGTTGGAGAAAAGCTCAGGACAGAGGGGTGGGCCACAGAGGGAAGGGGGCTGGCAGACTCCGCCAAAACAAGCCCAGCACAGCATTTTAAACCACAAGCTCAAGACAGGGGAGCATCCCCTCCATGGAGCGGGGCCCTCAGCCACCAGACATCACTTTGCCCCCCCCCCCCCCCACACACACACACACAGGGTCCCCTTGGAGCCCTGCCAGCACCTTTACACAGCCTGTGGTAGCCTTGGAGGGAGGACAGTGGAAGAGGAAAGGGCATGCCAAGAGAGTGCAGAGAAAGGGGTTAAACGCCCCTTGTCTGACGGAAGAAGAAACTTCCCTCTCCTTCCAGGAGGGGGGTGAGCCTGGTGTGCAGCAACCATTGTTGTCCAAGAAGTCCGCCCCAGGGGAAGCCGCCCCCCTCCCTCCATGGCTTCTAGCACCATGGGGTCAGGGCAGACGGGAACTAGGAGCTGCTTGATATCCCAGCGCAAGGCCCAACCAGAGCCTCTAAAACAGGAACGGTTTCAACTTGACTGGGGAAGGAGGGGGGTGGGTCCTGGCACTCTTTTTAAATGCAGATTTGAACTTTTCACCCAGGGTCAGACAGCTGCGCTACTCCGTCCCCAGCAGAGGCCGGCGCCGGGGGCCACTCAGCCTCACACTTCCAGTTTTTTTTCCTGCCTGTGGAAGGAATCAGATACCTCCCTCCCTAAAACCCAAACCCACACCCGCCTCTCAGCTTACCAGGGGCACCAATCCCACTGTCCTCCCCCAGGAGGCTGTGCAATCGGCAGAAGCTGGCTGCGTGCCCCGGGCACAGCCATGGTGAAGGGAAACTGTTCTTATCACATGCATCGACTAAGGAATGCTAAGATCAATAGTGAGAAAACCCCGCTCGGAGAGAAGGCACATCCTCTGTGGGACATGCTTTACCACTGCTCTTTCTACCAGCAGAAGTCAGGTTTTGCTGTTTTACTCTTAAGAGCTATGTTAGAAGGACATATGTTATGGACATATGGACAGATGTTAAGGACATAACAAAGCTATGTTAGAAGGGTCACCTAGCTTTGAGAAGAAGTCACTTCATAAATGAACAAGACAAAAATATTAACAGCCTAGTATTCAAAAAAAAAAAAAAAAAAAAAAAGGTCTATGAGTGCCTGTCTGGCCCAGCTGGTAGAACATGCAACTCTTGATCTCAGGGTCGTGAGTTCAAGCCCCATGTTAGGCAGGGAACCTACTGACTGACTGACTGACTGACTGAGTAAATAAATAAATAACCCTTTTTAAAAAGCAGCTCTGTTCTTATCTAGGAAAAAAAAAGTCTAGGCTGGGGTTTGTTGTCTCTATCCTATCCCTTATCCTCACAGGCAAGGTGGTTTCTGATTTTTCTTTATCACTCTCTGTCCTTCCCCTTCTCCTCCTGCACCTGGAGATGCCCAGTGGCCCTAGACTAGAGAAAAGAGGGTTCTGTGCATGGCATTAAGATGATGTGAGAAATCAGAAATCCAAAATAAACACTAAGGGAAGAAAAGGAGGAGTGCACTCTGGTTGGGATTGATAGTTCCTGCACCTCACACTGGGGCAGCACTGGAACCCCCAAAAGGAAGACCCCTCCAAGCAACAAGCCACATCTATCAGGCAAACTAACCAGGAAGCCTGCGTGATGTCAGAGAGCACAGTACACCGGTCACCTGCACGTCGGAGGTCCCACATTCACACCCCGTCCTGCCCCGAGCTAGGAAGTCACCGTGGAAATGGTGAAACAGGTGGTTTCCAGAGCTCCCTGCAGTCCTGCCAGTCTGTGATCTCACGAATAAAGAGGGGATGACGTACAAAGCCGTAAGAGTGTTGTAATAAACATACCAGAATGCACACCCCTGAGAGCTCTTCTGCTGCGCCCCCTCTCCCACTGGGGTCTGGCCCACCTCACTGCCACTGCCGGTATTCTTTGTTTGGAAAGACCTTCCAAACCAGGCGGGTACCTCCACTTCCCACCGGTACGCTGGGAATCAATTTACAAAATGTTCGCACAGCAGCATCACACTGACATCAGGAAAACCGGGCCGTTTTTACAGAAGGAACTGTGTACAATTGAGGCCTATACCCCTAAACTCCAGTAAATGGAAGCAGCTGGTCACAAGAGACAATGGGTGACTCAGCTCCATCAGTGGAATGCCTCGGAGGAGCTGGGGACAGCATCCTTTTATGTTAGCCCTGCCCAGTCCAATAGGTAGCTACTAGCCCCTTTTGCCTAGTGAACCTATAAAATGTGGCTAATCCTAACTGAGAAGCACTTAGTAGAAAACACACACAGGATTTTTTTTTTAAGTATGCAAAATGTCTCATTAATGGTTTTATGTTGACAATCGGTTTGGGTTTTTGTTTTTTTTTTTTTTAAGTAATCTCTACACCCAACACGGGACTCAAACTTACAAGCCCAAGATCAAGACTCACACGCTCCGCCAACTAAGCCAGCCAGGCCCCCCAACATTGATCACATGTTAAAATGACCACATTTCAGGTATACCAGGCTAAATAAAACAACAAAATTAATTTTACCAGTTTCTATTTTTTTAAATGGGGCTACTGGAAAAATTGAAATTACATGTGTGACCCCTACTGTGTTTCTATGTAGAACAGTACTGTTCTAGAACCTCAGCCTGCTTTTCAGCTTCAGATTCAGCCAAAAGCTCAACGTTATTGAATATGACTGAGACAGAATATTTTGGTCTATTTTGAACATCCCCCTAAAGCTACAATGCACTGACTCCCAAAGTGAAACTTCTAATTGTCCCCAAAATTCTTAGTATCCAAATAACCCACTGCCAGGCTGCAAGTGTAAGGAGAAAAAAAAAAAAAAAAAAAAAAAAGGAAGGGTCAGGTGTGTATCAGAAGCTAGACAAGGTCAGTGGCATGGTGCACCTCTTCCAAAAGACCATCAATTTATCTCTGAGACCAAAAGTGTGCTTTAAAAAATAAGCAGTTATTTGTCGTGGTGCCTATCACAAGCCCTGCCTAATACTCCAGCCTGATTTCTTACTGTGAAGAGCAGAGTCCCCCTTCTAATTGCCCTCCCCATGAAATATGCCCAGCAGGAGCCTGGTACCTACACCCCTTCCCAATATACACACACTTTAAAATGAGGAGAGGAGGAGGAGGAGGAACAGAGAACACAGACACGGCCCCTTTCCTATTAGAAAGTGCCCAACCCACCACTAGGGATCACAGGCCAGTCTCATTTCTCCATGTAAATGAACTTTTCAGCCACCTCCTCAAAGAAGAAAAGCAGCACAGACGCGGAAGGCCTGTCCTGGGGCACACAATTACAGCCATTTGCATTCCTTCAGCAGCAGGATTAGCACAGGAATGTGCTTTGCAGCTTTGTGGGGGGAAAAGGAGTTTAGGAAGAAAGGAATGGGGGGGTGGTATTTCTCCCTGGTCTGTCCATCCAAAGCTCTATGATACACTTCCACCTCTATGAGAGTCAGAAAGTGGAAATAACTCTTGCTCAGGCTTTCTAAAGAGGGGGAGGTTGAAAAGGCCAGGGAGGGGGAGCAGGCGGCAGGAGGCAGGAGGGAGGGGGGCTGTGTGTATTAGGGGAACTGCCCCCACCCCCGTGCTTTGATCCCCTCGGTCGCTAGGAGAAACCAACTTTTCTCCTTGGGTTAATCAAAACCAAATTACTCAGGAATGTGGCAGGACAGGTCTGAGCCTCCAGGTCCCTTTGTCTTTGAGGATTTAAAATGAAAAAATAAATTTTTTAAAAGCAGATGGCAGTGGCTTACGGGATAGGTAAAGTGAAAAGTCTGAATAACCTTAGACCACATGCCCCATTCTCAGGACAAGAAAAAAGGGTATCTGTAAACCTACTCCCATCTATCAATAAAGAAGTTATTTTTGTAGAGGAAGTCCACAACTCAGAAAAACTTCCCATTTTATCCTTTACCATCCCTCAAAAAAAGACACTCCCCCAAAAAAAAAAAAACTATACCTTGTCAAAGTGCAAACAAGAAACCATGCAAGATTTAACAACAGCCAAATGCCACAACCCGGTTTTAAAATGTAGTATTAAAAGCAAAGTCCCCAGGAGCTGAAGAACATATTTTTTCCAAGAACAAAGCTTGGGAGTATTCTGTGGTGCAAGGTGCTTCCTACGGAATACAGGGGTAGGAAGGTGAGCATCCCATCGCTGTGCAAACGCATCAATCCAATCAGTGGTGACTTTGTAAACTTCGGGATCTCTTTAAACCGGAAGAAGGGCAGTGTTTAGGGACCGGCTCAATGTAGAGCCATAAGGATACCAGGGATGAGAGAAGACAACCACTACTCATCTCAACCCCCCCCCCCCACATCTGTCCTGCCTAGTGGGAAAGTGCTCTGGGTGCGCTGGACAGCCCAGAGACGCCGTTGCACTAACTGGAGAGGCAACAGGAAAAGGCTGACCTCAGAGATGAAAGAAACCTACGGGTTGGAGCTATATTAAGGCCTCCACACCTCCTCCCCAGCTCACGCTTTTGGCAGGCTTGTGGCACTGTGGGAGGTGTGGCCCTGCAGGCCAGGCTTCTGGAGACTCTACAGTACAACACCCCAGCACACAGTATTATTAGGGACAGCGAGGCGTGAGGCATCCCAGGGCACTCAGCAGCGGAAATACAAACAGCTCTTGGTGCATTATAACATGTCCCTACGCTTCACTGAAAAACCTGGTCAGCCCCCACTGCCCCCTCCCCACCAAAAATGATAAAATAAACAAACAGAGCACCACCAGTTAAGCGACAGAGCCTGGACTCAAAAGATAAAACGAGGCCAACACACAGGCCTGACTACTAGCTCACCATAAATTGTAACTGGCCCCAGGCCTACGATTATCTGGGAGGTTGCACTAAAGTAACTTTTAGAATACTCTTCACCTTATCTTTAGGCCCAGTCAAACACACACATACATCACCCGTCTTAGATCTCTGCCATTAGGGTTCCATTTAGACTTTCTAAAACAAGGTCATCCCAGTAGGCCCTTGCCCTGTTTCCGGTCACAGCTGCGGACTTTCACCCCCTTCTCCAACAAAAGGGACCTTGTACACAAAATTAACCCGAACCATTAGTCTTTGCAGTGTGAGAGAGTACATTGAGCCCTCGGAATATTTACCCTCCTTCCAGGGCCCAGGGTACTGCCCAGAGGGCCTCCCCCACGGAGACCGAGGGAGCTTCCCCCAGAGATTAGAGGCCCAGATCCCTCTGCCTCGATGCACGGCTACAGCTGTGCAGTCAAGGCCCTACTTTTCAGAGAATAAACATAAAGCCTTTTTTTTTTTTAAGAAAAAAGAAAAAAAAAAACTTTCTCCCAGACTCAGTAGAAAATGGCTTTATTTCAGGGATGAAAAGGGCTGCAATCATCCTAGATATTGCTGAGCTGTCCAATATGGTAGCCACCACCAGAATCCTGCCAAAGATGAGCTGTCCAACAGGGTAGCCACCAGCCACATAGGACTCCCTCTTGAGCACTGGAAATATGGCGAGTCCCAACTGCTGAAACAAGAAGATCATGGCAATATTGTGCATCGCACAAAATATATTTTAAACTTAATTCCATCTGCTTGTTTTTACTTTTTCTTTGTTTTACTTTTTTTTTTTTTTTTTTAGTGTTTATTTATCTTTGAGAGAGAGTGAGCAAGAGAGAGACAGAGCGCAAGCAGGGAAGGGGTAGAGAGAAGGGAGACACAGAATCCAAACCACGTTCCAGGCTCTGAGCTGTCAGCACAGAGCCTGATGAGGCGCTCGAACTCACAAACCGTGAGATCAAGACCTGAGCCGTAGTCAGAAGCTTAACCAACTAAGCCACCCAGGCACCCCTTTTTACTTTTTCTTAATGCGACTACTAGAAAATGTACAACTACCTGTGGGGCTTGAGTTCTATCTCTACAGGGTGAAAATGACAAAGCCTCAAACACGAGCCCATTACCATGCCCTAAAAAGAAAGGGCCTTAATTTTTAAATGCTGAGAAGACCATAAAATTAAGCAAATGGCAACATCTGACATCCACCGAGTCAAAGTCCAAGCTCAGAGGCTGGTCAACATGTCTGCCTTGGAGGAAGAAGCCAGAATCCGCCATCTTTTTTTTTTTTTTTTTTAATTTTTTTTTAACGTTTATTTATTTTTGAGACAGAGAGAGACAGAGCATGAACGGGGGAGGGGCAGAGAGAGAGGGAGATACAGAATCGGAAACAGGCTCCAGGCTCTGAGCCATCAGCCCAGAGCCCGACACGGGGCTCGAACTCAAGGACCGCGAGATCGTGACCTGAGCCGAAGTCGGACGCTTAACCGACTGAGCCACCCAGGCGCCCCCGCCATCTTTTTATCTAAGAGAAATGAATGCAATCTCTGTCCCAGTGGTTCTCAACTTGGGGTGATTCTGCCTTCCCAGGCGACAGTGAGCAATTCCTGGAGACACTTTTCTTTTAGGGGTTGGGATGGGTATAACACCAGTGGAGAGAAGTCAGGGACACCCCCCAGCTCACCCAATAAAGAATGAGCCAACCCCAAGTGTCAACACTGCCCACATACAAGCAGGAAGCAACCACAACTGAGATCATCTCAAGTTGACAGAGGTCAACTCTGTCTCTCTCAAAATACTCAGATTTCCAGGGATAGGGGGCCGGAGGGGCACCCCTTCACAAAATGGTTTCTCTGGAGGCTCAGAAGTGGTAACAAGATTTAGTGGTATCAACAATGTGGGCAAATGAAAATAATAATAATAATAATGTTAAAACAACAGTCACTGTCTCACCAGACTGAGGACTGAGGGTCAAGAGTTGATAGGCCTGGGTAGGTCTGTTTTTCAAGCTAGTAGGTAAAAATGAGTTTAAAGTTCAGAGCAGGGGGCGCCTGGTGGCTCAGCCAGTTAAGTGTCCGACTCTTGGTTTTTCGCTCAGGTTTCATGGGTTTTCGCTCACGGTTTCATGGGTTTGAGCCTCATGTCGGGCTCTGCGCTCACAGCACGGAGCCTGCTTGGGATTCTCTCCCCCTTTCTCTCTCCGCCCTTCTGCCACTCATACTGTCTCTGTCCCTCTCAAAATAAACAAATAAACTTTAAAAAAAATAATAAAAATATAGCTCTGAGCAATGTAAGCCAGACTGCCCTGCATGCAAAGTGACACCATTCATGGAGGATTCCAATTGGGCCAGCCACTTACATGCCCACCCTTGGCTACAGAGGTTCCAGGGATGGGCGACAGGGCAGCAAAGAGCTGTGATCGGGTCTGCAGGGACAGGAAGGGGACAGGGCAAACGACAGCAGAGGCCGAGACAGGAAGAGCGCAGGGATGAATGAGAACAGCCCCTTTTGCAGAGCCAGGCTGGGAGGCATAGCAGGAAGGGGGGGTGGGGGCTCGGCACATGATAATTAACTCAGCAAGTTGATAGTATTTGCATATAAATGCCTCCACAAATCACTACAAACAAGCCAGGACAAGTCAGGCCTATTAGCATATACAAGCCAGCCCGGGAAGGCCTCTCTAGGTGGGTCATTGAGTGGGCTGCTCACTTAGAAGGCCGCCTGCCAGCTTCAGGGGGCAGGGTGGGGGGGGCCCGTGAGGGGAGGGCTGGGGAGGATGAGGACACTATGTCTATTTCACTCCTAAATGCAGTTAGTTGCACGATGTCAAAAAGAGTTGGCCTTATTCCCAGCCCATAAGGGGAGCGCCCGAAGGAATGCTGGACCTTTGAGTTTATTTCTTCCAGGGTGCTGGGAAACAAAAGGTAGCAGAGGCCAGCAGCAGCAACAAAAGAAATACAAAGGAAGAGGACGTGGGGATGGGAACTATCATTTGTGGGGAGGCTACGCAACAGGCTAAGCGCTGTGAAGCCTGTTTTTATTGAATTGAATTCCCACTATAAATGTGAAGTGTGTATCGTGCCCATTTTACAGGTAAGGCGGTAGGTGAAGGAGGCAAGGCTCAGAGAGGTTACCTGATTGGTCCACAGTCACAGAGAGGTGCCAGACCAGAACTGGGCCCCCCAGTCTATGACCCCAGCAGAGGGGTCCAGGCTCGAGGAGACAGATGAACAAGAGCCAGCTTCCCAAAGAGCAGGCTCATTTGCTTCATCTCTGCTTCTCCCACAACACTGAGCGTGAACAGAACCCCCATTTTAAGGGCTGGTTCCTAAGCCACTCTCTTATCCTAAACTGACCTCTCCCCGGTTTCATTTTAGAATTCTCTCAACCAGTGAGGAAGAGTGCGCCTCCCTCCAAGCAGACACTCTGGAGTCTGTATCAGCCAATTTCTCCACTGTCTAGATAACTGCTACAGCTTTCCCAGCAAGGGCAAAATTAACTGACTGTCCTTTCCCAAAATGTATGACTCTCCGCTTTCCCTAAACACCCCTCTACCTTTGGGTTTCATAGTTTCGGAGGAAAAAACAAGCCTCAACCACCCCCCTCTGAAAACGTGGGGGGTGGGGGCGGGAAACCGCTGTTATTTTCACTACTGCCATCCTCTGCCTGGAGCTATATTTTAAAAGCCAGGTAGGCCCAGGTAACAAGTGTGTGTACAGTCAGGTATACAGTCGGACAGTCTCTATCAATGCCTGTCCCCTGGCAATAATTATGTATCAAATATAAAAGTGACACCGTTCAAGAATCTGGCAGGACAGAGGTGATATTTTAAAAACAGTCACTTCTGCAGTGAGATCAACCTCCTAATACACACTGAATCCAGGCTTCTGGAGTGTCCAAAAGTTGACTTGACGCTTTAGCAAGGATGCAGATGTTCCACAGAGAAATACAGAGCTGTTACAAGGAAAGCAAAAACCACTCCCCCTACAAGCCAAATGTACATTAAGAACCAAGGCCCTGAGCCAAAGAGCATTTTAGGAAGCAGGGTCTGAAATGGTGGAAGAGGCTTGCATTGTTTCTTGAGCAGTTAAGAAAAACTGTTTAAAAGGAAAAGAAGAAGAAGAAGAAGAAAGAAAAGTTGCTGAGAAGGAGAAAAAAAGCACACACGTGTTTTTTAGCACATTTTCACTGGACACAAACGTCAGGAAGAGAAAGTTGTCCAAAACGGGCCACTCAGAGACCGTAAGCGTGGGAAGCAAGTTAGTTCACGTCTACACATATGTACTTTTTATAGACTTACGGGAGTCAAAACTCTTTTGAAAAGAGCTTTTTTATACACTGAAGGGAGACTTCCATATTTGAACAGGCACTTAGATGACTTTGGGAGGGGGCGGGGGCTGCAGGGCTGAAATCAAGTATCAAATTAAGCCCCTTGGTCTTTTCTTCCCTGAGCTAATCTGGCTCCAGCTTCTCCACTAAGGAGATTCAAGTGAGAAGGTGTACAGGTGCCTGTCAACTGGAAGTTTCGTACTGAAACGCACAGCCTGCAACAGACACATGCACAGGCTACAGCTCTCACTCAAAACCTAGCACAACCAACACACTCAGAAACATTTTTCTCCAGCCACATTCGTGGATGAAATTGGGCACAACCAAGAAACCAGCAAAATTGTTTTTTGTCCACTTCCCCCACCCCCACCCCCACCCCCGCCCACCAAAATCTCCAAGTTGTTCCACACTTCTTACCCCTCCGGAAGTCTACACATTGTTCCTTCCCAGTCTACAAGCCCTCACCATGCCTTAGGCCCCAATCACCCCACTACTCGGCCCTTCTCTTTAGCTACTGCTCCCCCCCCCACACACACACACACGCGCGCACACACACACACACACACACACACACACTTTCTCACATACACAGAGCAGGGAGGTCTGAGCAGTCACCAACTCCTGCCTCCAGAAGCAGGAGGTGGGGGCTGTCTCACTCCCAGATCAAAGGTTTGTGGCCAAAATCACTTTCAGGACAGTGCGTGAAATCGGCAGCAGATGAAAATTCCACTGTCTTTTCACAGAGCCCAACAGAGCCAGTTTTCCCAGTTCAGAGTCTCCCTACAGATGACTGAAGATACTCCATGAACTCCCAAATGTTGCCCCAAAAGAGCCACTTAAAATTAAAGACAAGATAATCATTTCAGAAAGCCTTTAAGGCCATTATGTGATTAGCAGAAGAGATGGGGAGAGGGATGCCAGCCCCTCCCCATCTTCACAAAGAGTGGTCTGCAAAGGGGTTTTGATGCCCTCAGTCCCAAACCAGCAACACCCAAAGAGAGCAGGGGGTGTGAGGGGAGCCCACCCGACTCCTCCCTTCTACAGAAGCCTCAGTCCCACTTCAGGGAGAGAAGAGGATGGAAACACCTTGGAGGTGGCACAAAATTCAAAGCATGAGCAACTGAACCACCTAAAGCCCCCCATCCCCCACCCCCAGGACACAGGAGGCCGGCTAAGACCTCTCTGGAAGGGCACACCAAAACCCCTATGCATTAATCCCCGTGTTGACATGACTGCGTGATGGCCCTCCCGTGGGAAGGGAGAAGGGCTCACCCAAAAGGCAGATTAAGCCCAGGCATTTTGCTAAGAGGCCCTGTCTGAGGTTAAAACCAACAAAACAGAAGTCTTACTCTGAAATGAAGCCAAATTTGTCACCTAGCAAACTCTGTCTCTTTTCCCATTTTTATTCACATCCATATCCTTGCAAAAGCAAGAAACTCCAAGCAATTAACAGTCAAAGAGGGGAAGAAACATCAACGGAAAAAAAAAAATCACCTTTAAAAGTTACAAATAAGAATCAAAGGCAACTTCCTTGGGCAAAGAACTCTCTAGAAACACACCCATCACTGCTAGACCACTCACTGCCTCGTCCTCACCATCCTATCCCCTGCCCCAAAGAATGAAAACCAGGGAAACACACACACACACACACACACACACACACACACACACACACACACACAAAACACTGGAGTTGTCTCACTGCTTGTGAAACACAAAGCTGCTGTCAATTCCCCAGCTCCTGTCCATACAGGAGTCATTTACCACGTTGGGGGAGGGGACCCTCTAACATCCGATGGCTCTCTTGGAATATGTGCAAAGCGACAATCCGACAATCCGGCAGCCAACTTTAAATCACATAGAAAAGAAAGCTGACAGTTGTTGATTTTGTAGTTTTTCTCCTTAATCTGAACTTTGTCAGAGGCTTGCCAATGAGCCAAGATTTTTGCCACACTTCCTCTCTCGGGGCAATCTGACTCAATCTTAGCTTCTGTATATTTCTCAATTTGAGCGGCCTATGGACTCAGGACGCTGTGCTTTGGACAGAAAAGGCACCCTTTAAAATCTGATTGAGACTAGCTCCTGCAAAGGCATTCCCTTGTCTGGATTCGATTAAAACTGGGTCCCGATTTCCTTGACTGTAGCTTTTAGAAGCTGCATCCCCAGGCCCAGGATGTTGGTTCTGAGCTGGGCTGTGATTTCTAGCAATCACTATCACAACCAAATTCTCATACCAGAGCATGTGGATACCCCTATGAAGTTCACTGTAATGGAATCTGCCTTCCTGTTGTGTTTTCAATGGTACCGCCCCCATCCTGGTTAATTAGACCAGCCTTGGGAACCAGAGTAGGCCAACAGGCCCAAGCATTACAGGAACAGGGGCTAAGAGCGAGCAACCACTCTAGTAACAAATGAGAGTATGAACCACAGCACATACTGTTCTTGTGGAGGGTACAGAGTCAGGTGCATTATCCCTGTAATACTGGCAAGTGTGAGACGAAGCTTCCAACTTTCTTTAGGCCAGAATCACTGTCACTGTTGTCTCCCCAGTAAGATAAAGCTAAACCTTTCAGGTTAAGAAGCAAACTGGATACTCTAAAAAGTGGGTGTAACAAGTCACTTTCCCTTCTAGGGATAGAGCAGTTACCTACACTTTTACAAAATGCTGCTTCGTCACCTAAATATTTATGTGTTCGTGTTAATGAGGCTGTTGCAAATCTACAATACAAGCAATTTCTTAGGTAAGGGTCTGTTTTGGTCCTTCTAGTATTTCCAAGATCTCACATTAACATTTGAGAAGCACAAAAAAAAAAAAAAAAAAAAAAAAAAAAAGGCTCCACTGCTGTCCAACAGCACACAGCAACAATAAGGACACGCTCCATGGATACCGCTCGTGACCAGAACTGAAAGAACCAAGCTAAATCATCACCAGCCCCAGGTAATACTTTGCTAGTATTCTGCAATCACAGATTTATTCTAATGAACCAACAACCTGTGGGTCATCCAAGGTGAGCCAGGCCTGTCCTGGGAGTGTCTAGTAATCATCATTTAAAGTCATAATGATGAAAACTGAAATCTCGCTTATTTTAGCTCCTTGCCACTGGGCAGTCCATTGGCACGGAGGTTACACGGCAGTTAAATCCAATCCCAAAGCAGCAAGAAGGAAGGCACTTCACTGTCCTGTTGGGACGAGCCAAACAGAGGCCTGCTGAGAGTGCTGTTTTATTTGGGTCCTTTCCACCCTCCCTGAGTATTCATTTGTGCAAATAAAAGACGGAAGGGAAGAAACCAAAATTAAAGTTTCAGGTGGTTGGGGAAGCAGCTCAGATTTTTTTTTTTTTTTTTTTTTTTTTGGAAGAGTTACCACGCGTTTCTCAATAGTTCCCTGTCCATCAAAACTGTTTTCAGGAGAACTGGAAAACAGCAGCTCTATCCCACAGAAAGTGCAGCCATTTCAAAAGAGAGCTGGGAGAGGGAGGTGACCCATGTCATAAAGACAGAAGGTCTCCAAGTCATTTAATTCCTTGTGATTCCAAAAGGGCTGATTTTAAAGTGTAAAAGTGCTTGCTTCTGCCTCTGCCCCGTGTTGTTAAATAACACTCGGGCAATTAAATAAAAGAGCAAAGTGTGACCCCAGCCCATTCTGAGAGGCACTCACACGCTCTCTGAACACATGCTAGAAACGAAGTGCAGACAATCTCCTTAGTCCTGTAATTTAAGGACGGGAGACAGGAAAAGTTTCTCTTGGCCTTCATAGCCATATACCCTCTGAAATGGGGCTTTCAAGGTCTCTGCAAAATAGAATGCACAAAAATACAGGTGCACAAACATCCAGGTATGTACCTCTCTCTCTCCAATGACTCATTTCCTGAAACCCTTGAATTATTTAGAACAGTGGGCTCCTGACTTCCCACATATCCTACCTCTGTCCCCTAACTGCTTTTCGTGTTTGGGTTAGGTAAAAAGAAGGATTCAGAATATCAGGCCGCCAGCAGCTGTTCTGAAAACTAGGAACAGGCCACGTTCTAGCCTTGGCCTCTCTCAATCAGGTTACCTTGGAAGGTGTCTGTTTTCCTCTCAAATGCAGTCTCTGCCCCAGCACTTGGGCTTCCTTCTCCAGCCCAGCCTCCTGGAACTCATGATTTTTAGGGTTTCCCCTTGAAACCTATCCAGAAACCACAGCCATTAAAAGAACATGAAGGTTTGACACCTCCTGAATTTAGGAATGAGGGGACTCGAGGGGCTAACTCTGCAAACTCGCACCTGCTGCTTGATGGCAAAGAAACAAAGTTCCCCAGCTAGCAGGAGCAAGCTTTAAATTATACTCTATTTATTTAGTGACTTGTCTCCAAGGATCTCAAAGCATGGGATGAAATAAGATGACGTGTAACTTTCCCACTATCTACCTTCAAGGCTTAAGTTTGTTTTTCTTGCTTTGCCTTGATAGATTCCACGAAGCAGGCCCCAGCCCCCACCCCCCCACGAGGGGTGGGGAGGCCTTCTCCTAGTGCCCAAGTGGGGCTGTCTAATCTCTCTGAGCTTATCTGTCAGTAGCTTTCAGAGTCTTCCAGGCCTGTTAAATGACACAAACAGGGGGTGGGAGCAGTAAGGACCCTCCTGGATTCACCTGCTCACGTGTTTCATTTAAACCAGTTTATATACTGTGCACTACTAAGCCAGGCAATGCACTCCTATAATACACCAGGCACGAGTGATGGTCTTTGCCCTCCAGGTGTTTTACCATTCTTATAACACAGGTATGTCCAAAGCTGAAAAGACTATTTTCCAGAAAGTTCTTTTCCCTCTATTAGTCTACAATGATTACTTTTTTTTTCCCCTGCTATTGACCTAACTTGGGCAATCTTTCTCCTTTAACAGGACAAACATCACAGCTCTCCCTCTCCTCCACCCCTCTCCCCCACGGAAATGTTTTTCCAGAGTGCGAACAAACTAAAATTAGAGGGTGGGCAAGTGGATCCCCAAAGGTGCCTTCCAGCTCCAAACCTCTGATTCTCCCTTTAATTACTCCACAATAAGCACATTCTTCACGTTGTTTCAAACTGACCAGTGACTTCCCTTGTGCCTGAAAAGGGCGCATTTTAAGGCGGAGGAACCCAAACTTTTAAATGACACTAGTACCGCAAGTATTCAGAAGGCAGGAACTAATCCAAAAGCAAAATAAGGAGGGAAGAAGGGAGGGAGAGAAAGGAGGAAAGATGGAAGGAGGAAGGGCTTCACTCTGTACCCAGCAGAATTTAGACACTCTCACGCCAGGTAGGTTCCAATTGGAATCTACGAGTTCAAGTGCATCCAGCCTGCCCTTCCCCCACATGCCCCAAGAGAATGGGAAGTTCAGCCAAGACTTGCAGCACCTGCCCGCCGCTCTAGGCCGGCGGTGCGAACCGGGCGGCTGGCGGGCTGGGGAGGGAGGCTCCACTCACCTGGCACACAAAGGCTCCGCACACCTCCGGAGGGAGGAGGCACTCGCAGGTCCGGGGGCCGCGGCGCGCTCGACAATGGGAAATTCCAGCGGCACCGGAGCCCCGAACTTACCCACCCCAGGCGGCATTCTCCCCACCTCCCGCCGCCCCCGGGACTCCGAGGTGGCTCTGTCTAGGTGCAGGGGGGCCGCAGGCAGGGCAGGGGGGCGCATGGTGGCGGCGGGGGCTGGCGGTCGCCCCTCCCCGGGAGGGAGGGTCCCCCGGTCGCGCGGCGGGGATTCACCCACGGGGCGCGGCGCTCGCGTCCGGGTCCCCGGCCTGCCCGCCGCCGGCTCACCGCCCGCCCGGAATCGCTTTATGTAAATGAAGCTCAACTCGCAGTTTGCAGGCTCACCGCCCGGGGAAGGGGGGCGGGCGGGGCGGGGGGCCTTCGGGGATCCACATTACACAGCAACAAAGCGGAAGGTTAATTTGAAACTCACAGCCCCGCCGCCGCTCGGCTCCCCGGGCAAAGCCTGACATCTACAGTCGTGCCGGGCGCAGGCCGGGTACTCGGCGGCGGCCGCGCCCGCAGGGACACGGGGACGCCCGGGCGCGCGAGGCCCGAGCGCTCGGTCGCGCTCCGGGTACTGGCTTCTGGGCAGGCCGGGCCGCGCGCCTGGGACGGGAGCCCTGGGCGGCTGGGCCTGCGCCGCCTCGGGAACGGGCCCGGCGGGAACAAAGCCCGGTCCTTCCCAGGCGCTGACCCCTCTCTCTCATCAAAAGTCAGGGGCCGGCCTAGAATCGGGCGAGAAGAAAGGGGCGCGCCCTCGGCCACAAAAGAGAGCCTGAGGCCTCAGAACCGGAGCCATGGGTCTCTGGGCCCCATCCACGTCACAGCCAGGCCACTCTAGCATGGGGACATTAGCCAATGTGGACAGGAATTTATTTGAAACACACACCCATCCTATTAACTGCTTTACAGGGCACTTCTGTTTTTCAGCTGCAGAAACTTAGAAAAACATCCCCTGATCTCCATTGAGAGTTGAAGGATAGAGTTTTTCATGGGAGAGAAAGAAAGGGGGGGGGGGGTCAAGAAAAGAAGTCACAGCTTGCAATTAAGCTTACAGTCTTTTTACAAGACTTGCCTTAAAACACACACACACACACACACACACACACACACACACACACACAATTTCAGATAAGGCATATATCATGCCCTTCACAGGGAGATTCAACTGCCAGGTCAAATTTAATGGGGACACCCCAGTTGGTCAGAGCAACCACTGGACACTTTTCTCCCCAGGTTCGCCTTTGCCATTCTCATATGCAAAGGCAGCACCAGAGAAATCTCACCGGAAGTCATCGTCCTCCCTGTCAGAATCCCGCGCTCAGTCTGATTTAATTCCTGATTCCCCCAGCACAGAAGGGCACCTATTTTTCCCTTTCTGAAAGCCACCCACCCAGGCTGGCCCCACAACCTTAAGAGTCCTTTCCCCGACTGCACAATAATGAACCATGCAAGTGTGAGAAATATAATAAGCTCAGGAGGCAAAGAGCTGTATGTATGGAATTGTATTAGCATTAAGCACACTGATGCAGGAGGAAGAGGATGCTCGGCTGATTGAAACTATCAGGTCTCCACGCACAAGGCATTTTACACAATGTAATTTGAGTTCAAATTAACGTAAATAGCCAACCTGTTGGGGACAGACAACCCCCCTCTACATTTTACATTTTAGTCCAGAAAAAAAGACTCCAAAAAAAAATTTTTTTTTGTCTGCCAGGGCCCTGGGAGAAAAGACTGCCTCTAGGGAATCATGTCCGATTAGGGACAAAGGAGAGCACAGGCCAAATTCTGTCACACATGAGAGAGTATGGGGGGGGGGGGGGAGGGTGCTGGAGAGCAAAAAAGGAAAGTGGAGGATGATTTTGCAAACCGGGATATGATCATGGCCGAGCTGTTGCCAGACCACCTGACTTAAGCCCCAAGAACAGGTGGTGTTTTCAAAACACACTATTATTTATATTAGCCACATGAGTTGAGAACACCTTAAAGAAAACCAATTAATAATTTAATTGAAAAAGTGACTATGAATAATACATGAAGATGATGATGCTAGCAATAACGCAAGTAATGTGGCACTCACAACACAGAGATGTCTCTGGAAATGTCTCCAGGAACACAAGGACTCCAGGCCCCTATGTCCTACCTGGGAGCAATCCGGAGCCCGTGAGCTAAAGACAGTAAGAAAATGTTTACACTCCCCGAAAATCTAATTTTGCTCCTTTATCTTAACTTTTATTAACAGGGGACGACCTCATAATCTGGTGACATCATGAACCTGGTGGGCCGACAGATAAATATCTTCAATAAAAGAAAAGCGAGAATGCCAAAGAACCAGCTATAAAGTAATCTGGAAGGATGTGGAGGTGCTGGGCAGAAGGCCCTGGGGGGATCTGAAGGATACTACCAGCATCCCAAGGGGCACACGGGGCAATGTGCCCTCCTGCACCTCAGAGGCCTGACAAGTGGAACTGGGAGTAACCCTGGGTCCCTTTCCTTTATCTTAATCCAACACCAGCTACAAACATGGTAAGAGCTAGTCAAGCTTGCCTTTGTTACAGGCAAAATTGTAACAGGTTAGTCCACAGGCAGGGAATCTAGGGCCTCTGGAGCATCAAGATAAAGGGTTACCAAAAAAGCTGGGGGCATTACCTCCACCAGAACTGATTTTCATCATTAACAAAACAATACCTCTTCAGAGGGAGTCTGAAACTTTTGCACTTGTCTATGCAATCAACTGTTTCCCTGAAAGACAGGTTGCAAACTCAGTCCTCTGGCTCCGAAAGGCCCTGGCTCTTCTGAGGGCAGGTATCTGTAGTTAACCTACCCAGCAGAGACAATCTGGCACTCTCATGGCTCTTGGACACTGCTGACAAATAAACCCTCTCTCAGAAAAGGCAGTTCTCTGTAACTAGTCTCATCTCATCTGCAAACCGTAACTGGCAACAGCCAAAAGGATAAATATTTAAAAATAAATCAGGGAATGCTAACCTCTTCCCCACTCCTCCCCTTACCCACTCTCCAAGCCAGAGGCCAGCCCCCTAACACTTAGCTGGCTGGTAAATTACAGTGATCCCAACTGAGCCAAACTGGCTTGTCTCTTTCTCTCTCTCTCTCCCTCTCTCCCTCTCTCCCTGTCTCCACATACACTTCAGCGAAAGTAAATATGATCTCTGAGCTAAGATACAGTGAATGTCAGCATTCTGACTTCCAGCTAAACCTAGCCTCTATTTTCACAGCACACTGGATTTAGGGGAGATTTGTGTATTTTTCCAGATCCCTGTCTTTTTATTAAAATATAGAGACACACTGATTTTAAAATTACTGCTTCAATAACCTTGAGGTTTTAACAAAGAAAAAGCCAGGAGAGGGCAAAAACAAAAATCCCTGAAACAAACAATAGAATATTTGAAGTTAAATTGCACCCCATGCCCTGAATTCACCCCATCGTTTCTAGGCAGTTATATTCAGGGGCCAGGTACCCACCAGGTGACCAGGCCCTGCTGGGTGCGACAGAGAATGCAGGCTTTCCTCAGAACAGCCACACTCACCTTCATAACCACGGGAGGCTGGCGTACCAAGGCCTACACAGATCATTTGATTCACATTTCTCTGACACGTACCTCAAGGCCTCCAACTATCGCTACAATGCTAATTCCAGAGATTAAATTTTTACCCCCAAATCAGGGGTGGAACATTATCTAGTTAACTTACCCACCCTCCCCAACTCAGACCCTACATCTGTCAAACACACACATAAGAAAGACACAAACGAGTAACCATGTTTTAAAAACCGTGATTGGAAGGAGCTTTTCCAAATTAATTTTAAGTTATAAAGCCCAAGTTTTAAGAAAGCCAAAAATAAAAGACTTGCCTTACAACAGCTTTAAAGCATTAGGTGAAGTGCTTGCTCTCTTTCTTCCCTTTTTTTTGTTAACAAAAATATTATTTCTAAAAGGGCAAAGAGAATTTGCCATGCAAGACTTTTATACCCAAGGGGATTCTTACATTTGTGTTTCTAAACCTTGAAATTGAGAATTTTAATGAAAAGGCAGACAGATGCTTAAGGACAGCATCGCAATCAGGGTCCATACATTACGGTAGAGAAGTGCTTTGTTTGGGGGCTAGGAAAATGAGGTGGACTCCTATTTTTTCAGGGGCCATTCCCACTGTTGGACTCATCCCTTTGCACTCTGATACAAACCACTGAATTCTTGGAGGGAAGCAGGTTGGAGGGAGAAGAAAGGAAAAGGGAAACAGGAGAGGAAAGGGGAGGGGGAGGAAATAAGGTCTCTTTCTATAAATTGGAGTTTGAAAAAATAAAAACCACAAAATCTCAGCACAGCCTCAATTCCATAGTATGTACCAACAGCTTCCCTACACATGTGTTAAAACAATCAATTAAACAATATGCCAGGAGCACACAAACCAAGATCAGATTTTTGTTTCAGTGAAGAATTTCATTTGGGTTGGCCATTCCTTCCTATGAAGCAACCACTTCTTGGGGCAGGACACTAAGGGATAAACAAAAGACAACCCTGTTCACACTCCCCCGCCCCCCCCCCCCCCCCCAATGATTCTAGAATCCCATTTTCTTATCTTGCCATTTTAGTGCGTTTTTGTCTGCAATCTGTGCTAATCTGACTTAAGAGCCCGGGCTGAAATTTCACATATCCTCCAAGTCAGCCAGTGTTTTAGAATCTGGATTTCTATTGAGGCTGTTCCAATCGTCAGCGAGGCCTACGGTAAAATGTGCTTCATGCTGTTTCGATTGTCTCTCTGCAGACAAATAGAAACTGTGAAATTTAAAGAATGGATAAAAAAAAAATCTAAAACAAAGAGGTTAAAAAAATAGGACAAATGTTTTTGCTTTTGTGTCTCCCTGGAGCAATTGTTTGCAGGAGTCTGCATTGACAATAACCATGAGAAGGCCATCTAAAGGCGATGCGCACACAAGGGGACTCCTTGCCTGCTGCCTTTGGTCTGGGAGAAAAAGCACCTTAGCTCCGTTCTCCAGGAACAAAAGGCCAGGGCCACGGAAGGGGGGAGAGGTTACTGGGGCTTTCACATGGAGCCAAGTGTCAATGCAGGTTCATTTTTCACCCGTCTTAGTTGGAAAGCAGCTCAGTGAACTTCCTAATGACTGCTTTTCCCTCTCCCCTTATTATTTCTAAACCTAAAAGAACAAAACAATAATATTTTTTTAAACCTAAAACCCATCATCCTATTAGAGGAAAGCCTTAGGGACCTACAAAGTTTTCCCTCCTTCCTTTCCCTACCCTACTTTTTTTTTGGGGGGGGGAGGGGGGATTCCAATTGTAGATCACATGGAAATAAGAGACACTGGACATTGTGGCCGTTTTTAGTAACACCAGAACTGCCTTTATGTCTACAAAAAGGCAGGGAGCAGAAAAATAAACGCAAAAGGGGAAAAAAAAGACTGATCAGGGCTAGGTGATGGTCGGGAGGCTGTGGGGCACCGCCTGAAAACATTTTCTTTTTTCACAGCATGAAGTCGCTAATGCCAGCTTCAGATTTGCGACTGAATCAAAGTCATCACTACAAGGTTGGTGTTTTTTTGGGGGGGGGGGTGGGGGGGTGCATGGAGAAGTGGACAATAAGGATGTATTAAAGACAGAGACAAGGTGTGTGGGTGTGAGGAGGGGGGGCACTTCAAAGAAAGGAAGCTGGGATGAATCACTGCATGCCATGGAAATACCAGGGCAAGTGGATGTCGGAGTGTTTAACCAGATTCTAAGCTGGAAACATCTTCCCCAGCGGGCGAACCCTAGGACGAGGCAGTGACACGCAACCCTCAGCCTTTGAACCCAGACCTGGCAGCTTAGGAACGCGTCCCCCCCTTCCCCAGGCAGTCGCAGGCTCTGGCTGAAAAAGCGAGGTGGGGGTAGGGATGAGAGGGCCCTGCGAAGAAACACAATAAACAACTCAAATATGAACGGAAATGACATCAGCAAAGTGAAGGGCCTGTTTATTGCAGATCAAAACAAAACAAACTTCCAAACCTTTTGTGTATACAAGATAACTCTATAAAAAGCCCTCCTAAAATGTCACCAGGGTCGACACATCAGCATCCCAAGAAAACAGATGACAGTTACCAAAGGGGGAGGGTGGACAGGGAGGAGGAAGGGGGATGAAGGAAAGAAGATGGGAGGAGATAGAAAACCAGAAGGGGCCAAAAACCCAGCTGACTAGTTCCCCCCTCTGCTGATCCTTAATATTTATTGGTGTTTATAATCTAAAAGCCATGCTCTGTGTTTCACTTAATACAAGGCCAGACAGTGCTGTCTAATGAGGCAGCATTACAATCAGCTTGTAATACTGAATTTTTAATGCTGCCAAGGATTCTGTTACATAATAATATGAAAAACAGAAGCTGAAAGTGGGCTCGCAGTGACAGGACACTGGAGGTTCCAGGCAGGCAAGCAGCTCCAAGCCCGCCTTCCCTTCCCTCTCTCGCCCACCCCTGTCTCCCGATCAGCTCTCCATCCCTACACAGGAGGTCGGTATGGAAACCAAGAGGATTTCTCAGGAAATCCACTCTTTTTATTATTATTGCTATTATTATAATCTGTGATCCAAAGTATATTTCAAAGAGTTTGAATTCTAGCCTATCTGGGGTTAGAAGCCTGCAGTGAAAATTGGGGGAGGCTGAAAGACAAGGAATACAGGAGTGGGGGATAGCTTACTTTACGAAAGCCAAACAATACAAAAAAAAAAAAAATCACAGAGGGAAAAGTACTAAGATGCTTGGGGGGGTGGGGGGGTGCTGAAGTCGGCCAACCATATTCGCAGCTACTGCACGCAGTTTACATTGGTGTAATTTAAAAGCATATATATAGCCGCCGTTGCTCCTCTCTGTAATACCCCAAGACTGTAAATCTATAACCACTGCAATGATTTAGTGATTAAAAACATGATAACATATTGTGTAACTGCAAACCACAGAACCCCTGCCAACTCTCCTCGAAGATAAAGAGAAAAAAAAATACAGAAAATGTGTTGCTTGCAGCGATCTTCCTAAACCCAAAAGATTTTAATAAAAGAACCTATATAGTAGACGAATCGGAAAAGGGTGAGTGAATTCTATGTGAAGCCAGCAAAGGGAGGGGGGGAAAGGGGAGCTTTATGTGGGATTCTTTTCCTTGTACTAACAAATTACGACCTAAACATGCCTTTTCTTTTCTCTCTCTCTCTCTCTCTCTCTCTCTCTGTCTCTCTCTCTCTTTTTTAATAGTTTGTTGTAACTGGAATGACTGGTCTTGTGTGCTGTCTTGCATATTCAAAGCAGCTCTGTAATCGGATCTGGAGACCCAACCTTATTTGCCTGAACTCAATAGGGTTTTTCTTCTTGCCCCCCCCCCCACGCCCCCCTTCTTGTTTTGTTTTGGATTCGGTGTTGTGGGGTTTCTGTTCTTGCTGGGAGCAGACAGCAACCCAGGAATAGGCTCTGGTGCCTTTAAGCTACAGAGCAAACACCTGAGAGGGGGAGGCACAATTTGTAACCTGGCAGGAGGAGCCTAAAATATACACAAAAAAATAAAATCAAAGCAGCTGTAGGGGTTTTGGCCTCTGAGCAGCTGACCTGACCCCATTCTGTATATTCTTTTATTTCCCCATTGCAGGATTCCTGCACCTTGGGTCAGATTCGAACTCAATGTGACCCTGAGGAGAAGGCAGTCACCGAGCCCTGGAAAACTCTCCGCATGTAATGGGGGGGGGGGGGGGGGATGGGGGAGTATAAGTGCATCCACATTCAGACTTCCCCAGTGTAGACACCCACGCACTATGTACTTATACACACACACACACACACACACACACACACACACACACACACACATCTGTCAGGAATGCCAGGCCATGGGGCCAGCTCCAGCCCAGCTTTCTCAGTTAACACTAACCACAGCCTGAACTCTCCCTAAAGCCCCCCAAAATCTTCATATCTATAACTCTACCCATAAACACATGCATGCACAGGCGAACACTCCTCCAGAGACTTTATATGTTTAAAAAGTCCACAGATCTGAATTGCCTCCTCTCTGGACCTGAGCAGGGCAGTTTATTCAGAGAAATCAATAGGAAAGAGCATTTGCAAATATTTATATAAGCCCTGTGCGTTTCAGCATTAAGTAATTAAAAACTAAAACTCAGGGAGGGGGAAGGGAGGGATACACAGACAGAAGAAGGCTGCAGGCCTAGAGTGGGTTTTCCTGCCTACACCTCATCTCCCCAAACCACAATCCTTTCAAAACTGACTCCATGTACACTTTTTACGAAATCCTGTTCATGCACCATTTGCTAGACTATTTCAAAATCATCTCCAAATATGGATTTACCTACCACCAAGCTTTCAAGCCTGACTATAAGAGTCTGTATTCTCTCTCTCTCTCTCTCTCTCTCTCAAATGCACACACAGCAATTCTTACTTTTGACACTGCTTCAATCTCTGGTGTATTACTCTCTACTGTATTCATATTCCTGAATTATTTGCACTAAAGATACCCAACATTATACGATGAGAAGAGGGCCCCCAAAGTGATAATTCAATGATCGAATACCCACCCCCTACTCCCCCACCAATACTTTCCACTCCCCTCAACCTACAGGATACCTACACCTTGGGGGTTCAGTACCTGAAACCCACATATGTAAACAGATTTTCCCCTCAAAAATGTACAGCAAAATGAAGGAGTTTTTAAATGAGCCACTATCGACTGGACTTCCCCTATATTGTTCCGGAGGGCTGACACTAAATTCTGTTTGTACTGCCTCTAAATCTTCTCTAAGGAGCCAACCAAGGCAGTGGAGCACCCACGCTGCAGATATTGTAGAAATTTACAGTAAATGTAGGTACACGATTGCAGCATGCTGCCCTATTGATTATGCAGATTGTGATCAATCTTCTCCCCTCTCCGTTTCCCAAGCCTCTTTCTGAAGACCTCCAAATAAGTTGGTCTGTAACTAGCCATTCTCCCAAAGTAGGGGGGAAAAAGTAATTTTTTTAAAAACATAATAAATCCTCAAGTGTCCCCACTGAAAGGGCTTGGGTCTTTTTTCCTTTAATTCCAAAGTAAATTTATGCTCTGCAATTTGCATTATAGCTAAGCGATCACCGTATGTCATATTCTTCAAAGGTGCTTAACAAACCCCCTTTTAAAAGTCACTAGAACTGGAGGCCAGAAAAAGGCAATCAGCCTCCTTCTTCCATATAGTCCTTAGATCAAGTTTCAATAATTGAGACCAATAAAGATTGTCATATTTGCCTTACTTGGAAGCAACAAGGGGAAAAAGTTAAGAGTGGGTGATTTTTGAAAGCACTTGTAATCAAAGAATTTGCCACAGTCGAAGGAATTGCACAACATTCTGCAAAACTCAGATTTTGAGCAACAGATTAATTTGTAAAGTAAAATGTATTTTTTAATGTAATAGCTCCACAAGAAACCCACGAATCCATACACAATTTAAATACACTGCATAAAATACACTCACATCTACTCTCCAAGAGACATGCAAAAAGACGTACACGAAAATACATTAATGGAAAAGAGTGAAGCAGGACTAGGGGTGAGAGCAAAGAATGGAACGTAAACAATCCCAGATTCGTGAGAAGAGAAAAGAAAAGAAAAGAAAAGAAAAGAAAAGAAAAGAAAAAAAAAATAAAAAAGAAACACTCCGATGTCTCTCAACTCAGCTGGTCAAAGAGAGGCCGGCCAGGCTAGATCTAGTCCTGGCCGGCGGCGCAGCCCCGAGTCCCCGGGAGCCCCTAGTGTCCAGGGCAGAGCCCCCTCTGGGCGCTCGCGGCGCTGCCAGTGGGGCAGGGCGGAGAGCGCGCAGGTACGGGGTCGGGCGGCCGCCTCGCACCCTTGCCCCCTCTCCGACCCGGGGCTCCCGCTGGGCGGCCACATCCCCCGCAAGTCGAGCCCCGGCGAGGAAGGCGGCCGCCCGGCCGGCCAGCGGTGGCGGCGGCAGCAGCAGCCGCGGCGACTGCTCGGGGCCGGGTGCGCGCTCCGCGCGGTGGCTCAGCCCGGGGCCCCGACGCCTCTCGGGGTGGGGCAAAGTTGGGGGCCGGGGGCGGCGGGGGCGGGGGCGCTCGGCACCGCGGACCCCCCCCCCCCCCGCCGGCCGCCGCCTTTGTCTCGGCGCCCGGACCCCGGCCGCCCTCCCGCCCTCGGCCCCGCGCCCCGGCCGGCCCTGCCCCGCGGCGCCTCCAAACTCGGCGCGCGGGCCTCGCCCCGGGCGCCTCCACCCTCCCGGGGGTCGCTGGCGGCCGGCGGCTGCGGCGCGGGGGCCGGGGAGGAGGGGGCGGCCCGGGCTCGGCGGCGGCGGCGGCGGCGGCGGCGGGAGGAGGAGGAAGAAGAAGAGAAAGAGAAAGTTTGGCGCAGGGGGAAGGCGAGCGGGACGCAGCGAGCGAGCAGGGCGCGGGCGCGGGGAGCGCGGGCGGCGGCGGCCGGGCGCGGGAGCCGGGAGGGGGCAGGACGAGCCCCATGCAAAGCAGCCCGGGCGCCCCGAGGAGCCCCGCGTCCGGGCGGTGGCGGCGGGAGGAGGAGGAGGAGCAGGCGGCGGCGGCGGCGGCGGCGGGAAAAAAAAAAAGAGGGAAAAGTTGCCACTTACGCGGTTGCTTCTCCGGCGGCGGCGGCTGCAGCGGCGCTGCTGGCGGCGGCGGCGGCGGCGGGAGCTGGCGGCGCTTTTAATCCCGAAAAGAGGCGCTCGGGCCGCGGAGCCCATCAAGGCAGCAGCGGCGGCTGGCGGGGGTCGGCGGCGGCGGAGGACGCGCTGCTGGCGGCGGCGGCGGCGGCGGCGGCGGCGGAGCTGGAGCGCGCTCGGCGGAGCCCGGGGCGGGAGGCGGCCGCAGCCGGGGAGCCGGAGCCGCCGCCGCCGCTGCCGCCGAGCAGCATGGTTGGCGGGGAGTTTACAGCCCCCGGAGCGGGCAGGGGCCACGGAGGAGAAGCGGCGGCGGCGGCGGCAGCGGCTCTAGGCTGTAATTGGGATGCAAAGCAGGCGGTGGCGGCGGCGGCTGCGGCCGGGAGGAGGAGGAGGAGGAGGCGGCGGCGGCGGCGGCTGCAGCGGTCGGAGGGGACGCGCTGGAAGTGGGAGCTGATGAGTGAAAAGAAAAAAAAGTCTTTGGATCTTTATTCTGCTAATTAGTTTCCTGCAAAAAATGGCTGTGATTAATTCAGTGCGCATGTGCTTCATTACCCAGGCACGACGGGAAGGGCTAATTAGCCACCTTCTGGATCAATAAGATTCAGCAAAAAAGAAAAGGGGGAGGTGGAGGGAGGCAGAGGGGAGGAAGGGAGGAAAAAAAAAAAAACCGGGGGAAAGTGATGAGCAGGGCAAGGAGAGCAGGAAGAGAGGATGGGAGAAGAGCCCAGGAAGAGGGAGAGAGGCACCAAAAGTTTATGCATGTATTAAAAACACATACACACACGCACACACACACACACACACACACACACGACACACACGCACACACACACATACACCGAGAAGTGAAATGCAGAGAAGCAACAATAGGAACCTGGCTAAGATTTTTTTTAAGATTTTTTTCTTTCCTTTTTTTTTCATTCTTTTTTTTTTTGTTTCTTTTTTTTTCCCTCTTCCCTTTCTTTTTCTTTCTTTCTTTTTTTTTTTTTTTTTTTTGGCAAATGCAGCAGTGTTTAAATTAAATAGGAAGAGAGCATCTTCAAAGAGGAGGGGAGCGGGGGGGGGGTTAATAATGGAGTGGGACAGCTTAAAGCAAAGATTTAAGTGAAAGGCAGAGAAGCAGCAGTGACAAAATAGAGGCCACTTTAAATTGCAAATCTGAGATTTTTTTTAAAGGAGGAAAATTACCTCCCCCAAATCAGAAGACAAATAAAGAAAATATGGAGAAAACTTTAGCACGTACCATAGACTAGACAAAAATATATATATGATATGTTAATTTTGTCTTCTGAAATAAGATGCCATCAATCTTCTCTGGTTCTTTAGAAGAAGAAGGGAAGCAGGAGTGATGATTAGAAGGAATAGAAGGGGGAAAGTGAAACAGAACTGAAAGGGGGGTAACTTAAGGAAAGACAAGAAAAGGAAAAGTTGCACTTGGAAACAAGTCAACTTTCTACCTTTCTGGACCTAAGAGAAAAGTAAAATCAATTTTCTCGTGTAAAACCTGGAAAGCAGATGTTTTCAAAACACAGGAAGCTATTTTGCCATCAAAAGCAGGGATGTAATAAAGGCAGTGAAAAATAATTTCAGACTAAATTCGTAAGAAAGAAAGCCAATATATTTAAATAGCGAGGAAAGGTCTAGAGCGGAGAAAGGGGGGAAATTACATACCCCTTCCCTAATGCCAAAAAAAAAAAAAAAAAAAAAAAAAAAAAAAGTCTTACAGCTTCCTCCAAGAGTTTGGAGCAGAGTCTCGAAGCCAAAGGGCTTGAAATGAGAGGATGGATTTCGGATAAAGACTAGGAGCAGTACATCCCACCAGAGCCCAAAGGAGATCCCTGGAATCAAAGACAGCAGCCAGGGACCCTGCTACTGTACCGATTCCCAGTACATCAAAGCCATCACTTAGGCGGGTGTACGGTACCTCCAAAAAGGAAGCAAACAAACGCAGGAAGAACAAGAGTCTCAGTCTCTCTCCCACTCTCTCTCTCTCTCTCTCTCTCTCTCTCTTTCTCTACCCCCTCTTTCAAATCCTAGCCTAGCGTCACTGCTAATGCAATAGATTTTTTTTTAATGACAAGTATGTATTTATGTAAGTTCTAAATATGAACTAGTACCATTGAAATTACAATGTCTGGAATAAAATAAAATGCAATTTGCACTTTAAGTGATCTGCAAACAAATGCAAAAACAACATTTATGTCTCTGAAGGCTTTAGAAGTGAACCCTGTAACATCAGGTAGACAGCGCGCACCAAAACTTATTTTTCTTAGAAAAAAGATTTTTTTACCAGCCTCGCTGGATTATTTATTTTAGAAAGAATTTGGGAATTAATCGGGAAATGTATTTGATTAGAAAGGAATTCTTCATTTTGAGAGATTTTCCAATGCTCTTAAGAGCATGCAGGTTCTTAGTGAAGACTAGGGGGAGAAAACCGGTTTAGGATTTTGCAGGGTTACCTCATCTAATCCTTGTGAATTCACTCTGGGAATAATGCTGTTTTATTTAGAGAGAAAAAAAGAAAATACATTTAGAAAAATCGGGGGTTTCCTCTCTATGAGCCAAATCTGGATTGCCATTCAAACTTTTCCTGGCTGCTTTTCCATGCGGGACAGTTGATCAATAAAGCCAAGCCCAGCCTGCCTTGCTACAGGTTTCACCAGTCAGTGCTTGCAAAACCTTTGTCATTTTCTAAAAATAAAAAAGCTAAAAGTTATTGTAGAAGAAGGGGCTTTTTTTTGTCCCCTGCACAATGTGTCTTTTGTGAGGTTAATGCCATTCTGGGCTCTCGATAGCCCTGGACAATGGGAACTCTCCAGGAGCCTGCAAAGACTCTGGCTTTTTTCTTTCTTGATTTTTTTTTTTTTTTTTAAGGGAAGGATGAAACATTCCTACAGTCCAAACACAACTTCTACTTTGATTAAATAAATATTTATCTTTATTGTAACCATTGTATATTTTTAACTTCAGTTTGTCCGGTTTCTGATTATTATTTTAAATTTTTCATTGGCAACAGTTAATCTTTTTTTTTTCCCTTTCAGTCCAAAGTGCAGGTCAGTGTAAAATGTAGCTGACTGAAAGAAGACTGGTAAATTCTGAATTTTTCCATAATATATCAGGTAAGGAAAATTGTTCAGACCTTCAGGAGTATATTTGTCTCTAATTTATCTGTCTTCACGAATCTTCATAATTGTTGGGGGTTTTTTTTTAAGATGCAGGAAATTTTAATTTCTCCTTGTAGATCTTGAAAACTCACTTAAATGCTATGTATTTATTTTCTCTTAAAAATGTAAATGATACAAGGAGCAAACTTGTAGCTTGTTACACAAAACAGCGCGGAGGAAGTCAGTATCTCCACTGGTATAGGCTATTTGGGGGAAATTCTGGATATAAATGTATTTCATGTTGCAATATAGGAAAATGTCAGCTTAATCTGGTAAATACTTATGCTAATTTTACTCAGTGAATTCGTTATAAGGAGGAGAGGTACCAAGCTTGTATGATTGAATAATGCTTAGGCGATAATCCAGCATCTGTATGGATTATTTTATGTACAAAATGAAAAAGGGGACCAAGAAATTCAGAATCTAAATCCTTCATTTAGCTGGCAAGAGGGCAGAAAATTTTAGACCAATCTGTTTTTAAGACATTTACAGTAGGGAGAGAAAGTAGAATGTAGGCTAAATACTGCATTGATGTATGTATTTCTCTGCCTCTCGCCCAAATGAATGGATAGAAACACAAAGATATATGCATAAATGGGTACATAAATATACATTTGAATGGCTTTAGATGTCTTTGCGTCTCTGTGTGTGCTGTGAATATATGTGCACACAAATATACAAGGTATACATCAATGCAGGTACTATACAGAGCTATGCTGTGTGTGCTCTCTCGCTAGGCGTTTTTGTTTCCAGATCTGTTGGAAGCTACTTTTTTGCAAATATAACATAGAAGTGTTGGTTTAATGATGAAGATGTGAATGGTGAATTTGAGTAAGAGTTTGCTTCCCTGCAATTTTCAGAATCTGGGGTTACAATGTGAGCAGCTATTATTTGGTCCAAGGGTTAAAGATGCCGTGGGCCAGTCTTAAGGGGGAAGAGAGGTGAAGGGGATCTTAGGAGATCTCACTTCCAAAGAGCCTAGATTCTGGACCCTGGGTTTTCTTCTGCTGGGGGGTTGGGGGGACACAACAACAAAAACAAAAACAAAAAAAGGAAGAGGAAGAGAAGGAAAAAAAAAAAAAAAAAAAAAAGCAAGCCCGTGAGGAGGCAGGGGGAGGTTGAAAGGACGCCTCTGCGCACAACTCTAGAGCTAGATCTAAGAGAGGGGTTGCAGGGTGAAGAATGTGCGGGTCCCTTTCTGAATGTGTATTGTTATTCTAAGTCTATTGTATGTATGTGTTACTGTCCTTTCATTTGCCACGACAACATATGGATTCCATAAATGCAGACATGCTGAAGTGCATCTGTCTGGGTAGTTAACACGATCCAAACATCCCTCTTCGTTCCGCTAACTCTGGCTCTTCCTCGGGTTCCCTGGCAGCGCTCCGGGCTGGCCGGCCCTTGCCCCAGGCTCGCAGCACCCTGCAGTCTCGCCCTTTTGTGGTCTCCTGGTGGGATCCAAGGTACCGCGCCCGTGGAGGAGGGCTGCTCCGGTTCCGGGGTCAGAGGCGCCGCTGCCGCCGGCCCCTGAGCGCCAGGGAACGAAAGGGTTAAGCTGCCCAAGCTCTGGGAAGGGGCAGCGTTCATCCCGGAGCGAGGTGCAGCCACCAGCAGCTGTGATTTAGGGGTCAAGTCCGAGATCACCTTTCTCCTGCCTCTGGAAATGGCAGAAGATGAGGTAGGGAGGGAGAAAGTGGAGACAGAGGCAGCCAGGCGCGGCACTTGGCGCTCCATCCATCCGTTCCCTCCCCGAACCTACCAGCCCACCTTGTGACCCCCAGACAAATCGAACAGTTCCCCTTTCTCCTAAGGGTGCGGGGTGAGGTTCTTCTGAGCATCCAGAACTGTTCCATCCCCAGCTGTATCCTACGGCTCAGCCACTGTTATCCAAGCCTCAGAAAGTTTGCTCTTAATGCACCAGAGGAGGAGCAGATGGGTCTGGGCAAAAACTGCTCCCCGTTTGTGGAAAACAGGGGTGCCCTTGGCAGGGTGGGGGGAGTTGGGATGTTGGCGCCAGCCTCGCAGACTCGGGTCATGCTCCTCATAGTCCCTCATCGTCCTGAGCGGATGTACACAGTGGTATCCATTACATGCAGCTTCTTGCTTTCTGCCCATATTCTCGGTCAAAAGCTTTCTTTCCCCCAACTTGGGCAGCCCGGAGAATACTTTTGTCAAAATATTTTTCAAGCCTGAAAGATAACCAACACCCAAATTCAGATTTGCTTGTGAGATGTTTCACTGGCAAAGAGCAAAGCGTCTGAAGTCCCCTTTTGTTTTGGCGCTGCACGGAAGCACCAGGTTGTGGGGCTCAGTGCCCAGGTGATGTCCTGGGGACCCTGGGGGCGTATGTGTGGTGTCCACTAAAGGGGCTTCAACTGAGAAAGAGCTTCCCAAATTCACCCCACGAGGTTGGACTTTAGGACAACGACAGCTCTTTTGGAAAGTTACTCCAAGAAAAAGGAGTTTTTGGTGGGAAAAGAACTGGCTGGAAATGACAGAGAGAACGGAGAATTAGATCCCTGGGGGACGCGAGGCAGGTGGGGGATGCTAAGAGTAGATACGGAGCTGAGCGAGCAAGGAGGTCCACATACAAGGCATGTTGGGCACGGCTGCGCGGAGGCTCGGTGACGCGCGCCCCAGACGCTCCCTCCAGCTGTCAGAGCGAGGGCGAATCACCCCGATTTCCGCTTCTGCTTCCAGGGCCAAGAGTAGACCTGCTGGTCCAGTAGGCAGCTGAGGTCTGTCTTCCTAGCCCCTGCACCCCTAACCCCGCCACAGCCTCCAAACCACGGATATCAAACCAAATTGGCTGCTCGAATCTAGAGAGGTTTCATCCCTGGGGCAAGGGGGAGGGAACAAGCCTTTTTTTTTTTTTTTTCTTTTGAACTCCCGATTCAAAAGAGACCACAACCTACTCTTGAGTGTCATCCCCAATACAAGGATTGTGGGTATGTTTCATTCTTTCATTCTTCCTTCCCTATATCTCAGAAGTAAAACCTTTAAAGAATTAGCCCCAAACTTAGAGCGCTCAGGTCACTGAAAGAGTTCCAAGTGATGAAGCCTGCCCTTCATTTCCAATACATGGTGCACTGTGAAAATGCAGGGCAATTAGTTCCAAGGTTTGAGTCAGATTTCCAGTTTCCTCGGCTCCTTTGCAATGGAAATCTGAGATCCAACCTTGGGGCAGGAGTCGCCTCTGAGTTGGTGGCTCTCTTGGGTTCCACACAGCCTGTACTACTGGCAAGCACTGGCTTGCCTTTTGGTGACCTGGTACCAGAAGTTTGCACTACATCTACAGCCTGGGGCAGGTGAAGAAGAGAACTAGGCTTATCTCTACACAACAAAGTGAACAACTTGAGGGCAAGACCCCCCCAGTCGGGCTGTGTTCACTTTGGGGATTTCCAAGGGCATAACTTGGGGGGGAAAGATCGAGGTTTCTGACTTGCCAGCCAGAGGCAGAAAAAAAGGGATCCTGGAGAGGCACGGGCAGCGGGCTTGGGGGTAGGGCTGACAGCGGGAAAATGAGACCGGGTGCCCATTTGCGTGGCGCCCATGAGGGCTGGCGTGGGGAGTCCGTGCCGTGATAGCACGTGCATTGTTGACACGCAGACACGCAGGCGTGCGCTAATGGAGGGATGCGCGGCTGAGCAGTCCCCGATGCCTGCATTTTTTGCAGGCATGGCTTGTTTAATAGCCAGGGAATTGAGTGCCTTCCCCCCCCCCTTTTTTTTTTTTTTGCTGAGAAATGTAAAAAGGGACCTATACCGTGTATGTATTCTGAAGAAACATGTGCATTTTTTTTTCTTGAGAAATACCTAGCACCATAATATTTCTGATTTAAGGGGCGAGGGAAATCTTTGAAGTGAAGAAAATCAGTGGGGGACGAACTATCTTTTCCTGATTTTTTTTTTCTGTGCCTCTCCTCAAAGCCAGTAATGGGATTTAAAATCAGAGATTCCCAGTTCTCATCCTCCCTCCCATTCCATTTCACTCTCTTCGCCCCAGAAAACATCTGCAGGAACAGACTGCACGTCTAAGGGGGATGGTTTAAAGAGAAACAAGGTTTGGGGCACGCATCAACTTTCCTTTTCTTTTTCAAATGAAGCTGAAAAAAATTCCAAGGACAATTTAAACACCAAACGACATCGAACAGATATTTTTCCAAGGCAAAATTTTTCCAATTCGTTTGTTTCCAATTCTTAGAAATAGAGAAAAAGGCAAACTCGATCTTCCTGCACGCGGATGACACGAAATTTGGGGCCAGCGCTTGGTGAGGGCCGGGGGTGGAGGGCAGGGTACAGCCCCGCAGTCTTGGAGAAATCCAGTGGGTGCCAACCCCGGGGGTGCGCGGGCTGGGGCTCTGGCCAGCTGGGCTCCCCACAGATGTCCAGCGGGCCCAACCTGTGCCAGGACAGTACACAGGGCAGTGGTCCCCTGTGAGCATGGCCACCTCCCTGTTTAATTCCAGGGCTCAGCGGGCCAGCAGGAATATTCGATGCCAGTTTCCTCTGGTCCTGGCATGGGACACGCCCTTTTTACATCTAGTCTCCTGCCCCCTGGGCTCAGCATCATGGACACCAGGCGCTGTTCCCACCTCCCCAGGAACCATGACCTCAAGGATCGCGAGTTTTCCTGAGACTCTGACCACAGCTCACTTAGCCAGGGCATATGTCCTTAATGTCTGGCACACCCAGCCCCATTTTGGGCAATCTTTATTCTTCTGCCGTTTCGGGCTCCTGAGAGGAAGCCTGGGCTCTCAGGCCCCCGGAGAGGCCAGCTGGGGAGCTTAAGCCAGCACAGGTACGTGCTTAGCAAGGCCCCTCACCCCTTCAACTGGCCCCCATGGAACAATTTGAGCATTCCATTACGCCCCTGCGGGGCACCCCCAGAAAAACCCGCAGGCCCGGGAAGAAGAAGGAAAGTCGAAGGTGCAGCTCAGGCCTGAGCTGAGCTGCCCAAGCCCAGTGCCTGCCTCTGGCTTTGATCCTCCTCCCCACCCCTGGCAGCTGGTGGTTTGATTCCCTGTCCACTGCCCTCATTGGGCTTCCCAGCTTCTTTCAGGACACAGGTACCTGTGGGGCGCCAAAGTGGGCGAGCAGCAGCGACCACAGGGGGCAGTTGGGGGCCGCTTCCAGCTCAGGCCAGCCCAGGGAGAGTTGGGAATGGGGAGGCACCCCCCCCCCCCCCACCCCGACCTGGGGCCCTGCTCACCACTAAGGCTGACCAGACACTGGGCTAGCCAAGAAGGTGGGACTGGATGCTTAGAGTTAGCGAGGGCCTGGCTTGAGGAGTGCCGTGTCTGCGTGTTTAGTTCTGTAGACCTCCCTCCCTCTCTTTGGTTTGGGAGCGCTGCAGCAGGAAGAAGTGCTCCGAACAACACTTCAGCCCCGACACTTGAATGCTAAAGGTTAAACTCACAGCCTTCAGGGAAGGGCTTCCTGCCAAGTGGAACAAATGCACTCTGCCACAGGCTCTCCCCCACCTCGCCCTCGCCCCTGCAGGTACAGCTGACGTCAGAGCCCCTCACAGATTGTGCACTTCAGTGAGAGGTGCCCCGGGGCGCTGGTCTTCTCACCTCCACCCATCTCCAGGGAACCTCTCCTTCCTTCTCTCCCCCATCATTTTGCCTGTGGCTATTTGGACCTCACTTTGGTCTAGGGATCCCTGACTTATGGGTTCCAACTAGTTCCTACTGTGGAGTTGGAATGACCTCTATCTACATTGCAACAGGCATGCAAGGTTCACACATGTGGGCACTTTGAGAGAAACCACACTTGTCCCCCTCGTTCCTTTGTTCTGGGTACTTGGTGGCCCCTGCAACTTGGTGCAGGCAAAACTAGAGCTAATACACTCAACTTAGTGGCCAGCATTGGAAGGGCGTACAGGGAGACCCTGACTGTAAGGAGGCAGGTAGAGGAGAGATTTTTAGACTGGGAAGCTTCCCCAGAAAGAACACCCATGGGGGTCTCTATGGCAGGAACCCTTTCCCTTTCCCTCCTGACCCCATCCCCCCAATGATGGTGAGATTCAGTTCTGCACCCTTAACGAGGGCATTCCAGGAGGAGACCAGTGGTGTCTTAAGGGGGACGGAGGTTAGCTCTTAGGAGCCTGGCAAATTCGCCCTTTTCTCGTCCTCCTTACCTTTGTTGAAAACCCTACATTTGGTGAGCACCCACCATGTGTTAGTCCCTTGGCAGACACTTTACATGAATCGCATTCAATACTCCCAGTAGCCTTGGGAAACTGGTATTATTAGTCCCATTTTATAGATGAGGAATATCAGATTCAGAGAGACTGAGATCACACAGCCATTTAAGTGGCTCAGCTTGAATTCGAACGCGGCACCATTTGGCTTTAAAGCTATTTCTATTACACCGTCTGCTTCTTGTCAAGGTCAGGAGAAGCAGGGGCTCAAGGAAAAATAAGAGGAGAGATGTAGTGCACATGGGCTGAGAAGGGGGAAAGAAAAATATTCCGGGAAAGGTTCTCTGGTTTAGATATGGATTCCGGGCTGGGAGACACATCACAGAAAGTCATGGAGGATGTTCTCTAAAGGCCACAGACAGAAATGACAATGAAAAAAGATGAACAAGCCCCCACCCCAGGGTGACAGCAACATAATATCACCCCGAAACAACTGCCAGTGTACCCTTGCGATGGCGGGCCCGCAATGGGCCATACCAGGGCAAGATGGCACCAGGCCTTTTTCTTGTTGTTTTTCTTTGTCAATTTTCTTACTGTGTCTGAAGCTCAGACAAGTTCCTAACTTCTGTGAGTCAGCAGGCTAACAGGAAGGGATGATCAGATGACCAATTACTCAGGAATAAATGTGAGGAAATTCAGAAAGCTGGGGAAGAAGAGAGGGGAGTGACATCCAGATGGCAGGCCTGCGGAGGGGCGCCTGGTCACGCTGGGGCTTGCTCCTGGAGCTCTCAGGTTCCGACTGCCTGTGTGGCATGAATTGCAGCAGCAGGCCCGCAGCCCCCTCAGAACAAAAATGCCCGGTTTGTGGTACTGAGGTTTGGCTATGGGAGAGTCTTCAGCCAACTCTGGCCAAGGCATGTGTGACCAGGTACTGAAGTCCTCCTTCCGGGGCTTCTGCAGCGAGGGGATGGGGCAGTTAGGTCAGTGGCATAGGCTGACATCTCTTTGCTGCGGTTAGCTGTCTCGTCTTGGGCTGAAGCAGAGTGGGTAACCGGGCAGGACTGGCCAGGCCCACACCGAGGGGCTGCCGAAGCCTTGTTAAGGAAGTGCTCCTGACCAGGCAATCCAATTACATAATGCCACAAAAATAACTCTGGGCTGGGATCTTGTCAGAGTGACGTATTTTGTTAGCAGAGAGGGGTATCAAATATCTATCTTTCAATCCAAGGGCTGAAAGTACACTTGTGGTGCTGATGGGCTCCTCCTCCTCCCAGGGCCCAAGGAAGGTTGGGGGCGGGGAGGGACAGGAGGCAAGGATGCCCAGTCCCCTCCCCCTCCTCTTTTTTCCCCAGGTGCAACAAAAGCCAACTCTTCAGTTTCCGCTGTATTCTGCCAGCTCCCAAGTCCATGTACAGAGTCACATCCACTCAAATTTGTCTTGCAGTCATCTCTGCTATAAACGGCTCAGGGACAGTTAAGAGAAAGAAATGAGGGTGGGGGAACCGTGGAAGAAAGATGATAGGGAATGAAAGGGGTTTGCTGCTCTGTTTGTTGGTGGAACAGGATGGACATGAGTTATCTTATTATAACTAGACTGGGCCTCCCACTACAGTTGACCAACTAGCCCCACTTTGCCCAAGACTGTTCCAGATTTAAAACTGCATCCCAGGAATCCCCTCAGCTCTAGAAACTGGGATAGTTCGTCACTCTCCTCACAGGTTTGGCCAAATTTCCACAAGGATGTAGAAAATTATGACCAAAATGAGGTAGTTCATTTCAATTCCGAATCATTCAAAGAACAACCTAAAGAAGCTATTTCATCAGAGAGGCAAAGGCCCCATTTCCAGGAAATTTGAAGAAAGAGCCTCTCACCATTTTGGACTCTAGAGCTTTCCAGGTGGAAAAATCACCTGTTCCATCTACTCTGCTTTTCAGATAAAGTTTCCAGACATGCTTCCACCATTCTACAATGCCCTGAACTCCCGCCACGGTTTGGATGGGGATTGGTTTTATATCCCTTTGAAAAAACTGCTTGAGTCACAGGTAGGACTTTTTGTCACCTCATCACTTTCCTGGGTCTCCATTCCTCCCTGTGGTACCAGGGTCACATTCGGAGCTGTATCCTAGGAGAATATATTCACCTAGGGCCTGTTAGCATTTCCTTTTTCCTAATATGGATCATCACAGCATCCGATCCTTTTATTGTAAACCGCGGCGGCCTTCCAAGCCATCCTGGATCTAGACCCATCTGACCCCCACCCCCTTGGAAGGAGACAAATGAGGATAAGCAATCCCCTACCCAAGACACTCTCACAGCATCTGAGCTTGGACGTGCACACATCCCCACCTCCATTCTCTTTTGAAATCAAAGCGTCTCAAAAGTCCTAGAGCTAATTATAAAAGCAAATAGCTTTCCCTCCCTGAGTCATAGTCCTTGGCTCATAAAAAGGCAATTCCACTCGGAGACCACCTTGTCGCAAACACGAAAACCAGCTCGGTCAGGGCGCAGCAGAGAGGAAAGGGTGAAGCGCCAGCGCCTCCACCCTCCCCCAGCAGGCTCTGCCTTTATGGAGTCTATTTCCAGTCTGTTTACCTGGCAAGGCCCACGTGACCAATCCAGAAGGAAATGCTGACATCACTGTCTCTCTCTCACACATGTGCGCCTCCCTCCCTCCCGCCGGCCGTGCCTGCGTTCCGGCGTCCAGCCTCTGCGCCTCGTGCGGCGCACGGCCCCTCCCCCCGCACTCGCGCCTTCTCCCACTTATTTCTCTGTCTTTCTCTGTCACACTTTCCTTTGTTTTCTTTCTCCTTGTAGGCCGCCTCTTAGACCGTCTCGGGCGCGCACGCACACGCGCGCACACACACGCAGACTTCTGGGAACCCTTTTTCCTTCTCTTCAACAAGCCTTTTTCTTCCTCTTCCAATCTCTTTCACGTCCGTGGCCACTGAATCTTCGCTGTTTTAAAAACAAACTTCCTCTTTCTGTATAGATTGGAGATTTATTAAAAAAAAAAAAAAAAAGAAAACAAAGCAAAAACCTCTGGAAGGCCTGGAAAACCTTCCAGGCCAAGGGTGGGGGGAGGGCAGAGCAAGGCCGCTCCGTTCAGCCACTCAATTTCCTGCTCCAGTGGACTTGGAGATTTAGGTGTTGGGGGTTTGGTCAAACATGCCTTCTTTATTTATTTGTTTGCAGCCTTCGTTCTTCCAGCTTCCCTCCCACGCTTCCTCACGGCTGCAGGATGGGGTGCCTTCCCTTCCCCACGGCCGGCCCACAGGGTCCCAGCGGCTCTTGGCCTTGGCGGGGCCACCGAGCACACGCACCTCGCTGCAGCTGCCGCTACTCCTTCTGTCTGGGGCTGAGGGGGCGTCTCGGCGTCTTCCCAACCTGGAGAGCTGGGAAGACGATGGAGGCAGAGAGGAGGGGGCAGTGGTCAGCGCAGGTGCCTGCTGCCTGTTCGGAGGGCTATTTATAGGAGGAGCCAAGTGGCAGGGCTCTGGGGTCCGGCTGCTCCCGGACAGCTTGCTTGGTGCACGTGGGCTCAGAGCCAAAGCCTGCAGTTTAGAGGAAATGTTTAATAAAGACACGGGAGTCCCAAACTGTTTATTTATCCTAATGGAAAGGTGGAGATACGATGTCCCTGGAAACTGCCTCAGAAGTGGCCTGCAAGGTTGTGAGGCCAGAGGGTAAAACAACGGGTGCCTTCAAAGGGAACTGACTGGCCCGGGCAAAGGGGCAGAAAGCAGGCTCTCAGAGCTCTTTTGCTCCCATCTCCCACCCAGGCCGTCATCTCCTGGGCTCCTACACCTTTTAGTTTGGGGTAGGGCAGGGAGGCAGAGGGAGGCATGTGAAGTCATGCAAGAGTGAGGTCATTAATATATACAATGGAACATTATTCAGCCCTAAAAAAGAATGAAATCTTGCCATTTGCAACAACATGGCTGGAGCTACAGAGTATAACATGAGATGAGTCAGTCAGAAAAAGACAAATACCATATGATTTCACTCATATGTGGAACTGAAGAAACCAAACAAACAAGTAAGGGGGGAGTATGAGAGAGAGAGAGTGAGAGATCAATAAACACTCTTAACTATAGAGAACAAACTGGTGGTTACCAGAGGGTGGGGGAATTGGGGGTTGGGTGAAACTCAGGTGATGGGGATTAAGGAGTACACTTGTGATGAATACAAGGTAATGTATGGAAGTGTTGAATCACTATATTGCATACTTGAAGCCGGTATAACCCTGTATGTTAACTAACTGGAATTAAAATAAAAACATTTTTAAAAAGAGTGAGATCAGTAACTAATCATTACTTACCTGTGAACTCATAGTCCCCAACACTCATAAAGGTAGAACTCTACGAGGAGGACATGCGTGTTTTTTCCCTTAATTATGAGACAGACAGAAAGCACAAGTGAGGGAGGAGCAGAGAAAGAGGGAGAAAGAGAGAGAAAGAGAATCCTAAGTAGGTTCCATGCTGTCAGCTCAGAGCCTGATATGGGGTTTGATCTCACAAACCCTGAGATCATGACCTGAGCTGAAATCAAGAGCCAGACGCTTAACCAACTGAGCCACTCAGGTGTCCCATGACAAGAGTGTTTTAATGGGCATATTTATCATTGGGTTATGTTGAAAATCAGGAATATAGCATCCTGTTGGAAGACCCTAGTAAAATCTAAGAATAGGACCTTCAACATTAAAATAGTAGTTCTTCAATGTTCACATGCATTCCTACTTCTTGAAAAACATTTCCAGTGCACATTTAAATGGCCCTGGCAGCCAGGGAGGAGAGAATTCAGATATTATGAAGTCACCTTATAGAGAGACCTTTTCATAGGTCAATGTACACAGCCAGCCAGGGGTCGGGGTGGGGGGCTTTTGCGAAGCTCCAGTCACAGACATGTCTCTTCAGGCATGTCAAGATCTAAATCCTCTTTAGACATGCTGGGAATCGAGAACTTTCTCCTAGCTTTAAATATTTTGTGCAAGTTCTAATTTTAAACTTCCAAATGTTATAGGCCAAGGACTCGCTGTTTTGAGTTGTCAATTAGGTAGATAGTTCTGTTGGTCAATTAAATGATTTTTGTGGTTTTAGAACCCAAATAAAGTGGTAAGGAGAGTCTCAATGTCATTCTTACCATCTCCATGAATATTTATGGGGCCCTGGCCCAAGTAAAAGCACAAAAGAATAGGGTGGAGCACAGGTTCCAAACTCCCAGCTGTGGGTTTGAGATGCCTCTGTTAAGAATTCTACACTATCCACTTATTATCATTGTTTGTCAAACTAAAGCCAGGATGAGATACAGGGTGGTGGGAATCGTGCAAACAAACAAAAAAACAAGACAAAAAACAAAACAAAACATACGTGTGCGCGCGTGCACACACACACACACACACACACACACACACACACAACCATAGAAGGAGTTGAGGTCTTTTGATATGCTGCCTTTCAACCTTGGAGGGATCTGGGAAAGGGTGTGCAGGAAGTTCTTTTCCCCGTCCCTGAGTCTAGCTCAGGCTCACCTCCTCCTGAGGAGGCCCAATGCTGGAAGTGACCTCACCTAGCTTCTCATATTCAGCTCTCTGGGGAGGTTTCTTGGATTAGTTAGCAGACACCAAAATAATGTTTGATAAGATCCATTTGTTTCGCTATTCAATACCTGTGATGATGTGGAAACACACATGCATTTATGAATATATTTGGATTCATGTTATGTGTTACCCCACCTGCTTCCCCAAGGATAGGCACCATATGGAGTATACTCTGTACACATCTCCATAAATGCCCACAGTGCTAATTGCTACTCAGTGATGTGCCCGTGGTGAAGAGGAGGATAATGATAATGTTGATGATGAGGAGGATGACAATGATGATGACACTAAATTGCTAATAATGATTCCAGGATGAAAACAGTTGTGGGTATAGAGATATGCTCCACAAACTCAGAATGAATGAATACAGTTAGGACTTTCACTGAGTGTTTTTCCGAGATCCGGTTCGTTCTTTCTTTCTTTCTTTCTTTCTTTCTTTCTTTCTTTCTTTTCTTTCTAAGCATTTACTCCATGATTATTTATTAAAGGAAGTAATCTCAACTGCTGAGCCTGTGGGCTGGGCCAAAGTGGCGTAACAATAACACAAGGTGGATTGACAATCACTTTTCATCATCAGTGTACTTTTAAAAATCTGATTGAGATACCTAACACTTATCTCTTTCATGGCAAATGACCACAGAAAACAAAAGTTTTTTGCTGGTACTTAGAGAACAGAACCACTCTCCTATCTGCTCTGGGAGGGATGTCAGAGAGATGACACTGGTAGCACAGGAAAGACACGCCTTACAGCCAAGCATGAAGGACCACAAGCCAGAGATGGACACACCTTGCAGTGATACACAATATACAAATCAACCCACAGTTTTTAAAACATGTAGGAAAGTAGGGGTGCCTTGATGGCTCAGTCAGTTAAGCATCTGACTCTTGATTTTGGCTCAGGTCATGATCTCACAGGTCCATGGGACTGAGCCCCAAGACTGGCTCTGCGCTGACATCGTGGAGCCTGCTGGGGATTCTCCTCGCTCTCTGCCCTGTACCCCACTTGCACATGTCCTCTTTCTCTCAAAATAAATAAATATGTTTAAAAATTTGGCGGGGGGCATCTGGGTGGTGCAGTTGGTTAAGCATCTGACTTCCGCTCAGGTCATGATCTCACAGTGTGTAGGTTCAAGCCCTTGTCAGGCTCTGTGCTGACAGCTAAGAGCCTGGCGCCTGATTCAGATTCTGTGTCTCCCTCTCTCTCTGCTCCCCCTGCACTTACACTCTGTCTGTCTCTCCTTCAAAAATAAAAGTAAAATGTTAAAAAAATGTTTTTAACGTGTAGGAAATTAAATAAAAAAGAACTGTGTAACTACCTAGAGGAATCAAAGTCTTTTCTTAAAACTTAGAATGTGTAAAGATCTTCAAAGACTTGGCTTCTGGTCCCAGCTCTGCCACCAAGAGTCCGATGGCTTCCAGTAAGTCATTTAATGCTGGACTGTGCTTTCTCCTTGTAAAATGGAGAATGGAGATAACAATACACACCCTACAGGGTTGGTGGCAGATCAAGTGAGATGGTTAATATAAAGTGTCTTTCATGATGCCTGGCACCTGGCAGGTGTTTAATACATGGCAGACCGGTGAATATTATCCTGCCACTGCTCACCTGTCCGCACAGGTGAGGTTGGAGCGTGAAGAACAAGCTATTATGAAAAAGGCTATACAAACTAGATAGCCTTGCACAAATCCAACACATTCTTTCTAGGTATTACGGGATCTAGGCTCACTCCATTGGTGCAGGTATTCCCCGCTTCTCAAAAGTTCACATTACTCCACATCACTTTCACAAAAGCCTACATTACTACTTATTTTTATGAATGGAAAGAAATCCAAAGACAAGTTTGTTTTACAAAAAAAAAACAAAAAAAAAAAAACAGGGCAAAAAGTGAAAATAGCATTCAGCATTTGCTTTGCAGTGAGCCATTACAGAGACCACGCACACCCCAAGCAGCCACCAAGCCCCTTCCAGAACCACACCCGGCATTTCAGCACCAGCTGCCAGAGATTTGAACTGTGTCTGTGAGCATCTGTGCTTTATCTCAATTTATTTTGGGCGTCCGTTACCATGATGTGTCCTAAGGTAACAGAAAAGCCTAAGAGAGGTTATTTGGGGGTCTGGAAACATTCAAAGATGTTTCCATATAAATTAATGGTAATTGCTGCTTCGCTTTATGCCATTTTGGCTTATGAAAGTTTCCGTAGGACCGTTCTACTTTCCCTTAGCGGGGAAAACCAATACTGGGAAATGGGGCAGAGATAAAGATATATTATCAAGGACAAATTTTCTCCATATCCAGGTATCTGATATATCTAATTTGGGGCATATGGTTACTGAAATGAGGAATGCAAGAAACCACCAGATTTCCTCAGGGAGGGTTTTGTGAAGATTAATAGTTAAAAATGACACAAGTTATCAAGGTGCGTGGGCTCCCTGCAGCACAGGAGATATGTAAATCCAAGGAATAATCATCAACATAATACTACCACCATTTCTAGAAACAGATTCTTTCCGAGGCCAGAATAGAATTTCCAGAAGTATCTTTCCCTTTTGGAATTACAGAGTATGACAGATTTATTTCCACACATCTCACTTGCTTTCAGAGTTATTGTTTCCTCTTATTTTTTTCCCCCTTCTTTGGTGATAGAGAGGCCTGAGAACCGATTCTGTCAGGAAGTTCTCGGGGAATTTTCAGGAGGATGTACAAGCAGTGTATATGAATGACTGTGAGCAAGCATCTATTTCATTTTATAAAAAACATGTATTCGTAACCCATCTTCTGAGCATATCTAAATAATCAAAACCATGAATGACAAACATATCAGATATACATTTTTCAGAGCATAAAGGATCCTTTTGGGGTAAGTTACTAACATTTCTATTTCTTCCTCTTAAAGCAGATCAGGTAACTTTTCCCCTGTTACAAAAAGGATGTGCTATTAAATCCAGACCCCAAGATAGGAACTCAATTGCCCCCTAGACAGCTAATGCCAATGCCCCAATTTTTTGAATTTATCGACCGAAATGTTGGATGGAGCAGGTTCAAGCATCTTGCTAAATAAAATATAGATTACATTTATCATTTCCCCTCAATCTACTAAAATCTTGTTACTTTTTCATGGAAGGAAATGAATCAGTCTGACAGGACTGCTCTGTCAAGTGATATAAGTTCCCAACACTGTATTCACTGCAGATTATTCTAGAAGTGATTTGGCAATCATTTTTTCCAGGTAAAGTTCCAGATTAGGACATTACGAACTTCCTCTTTGCTTTTTAAAAATAGAGGCATTAATCTTGCTTCTTTTCAGTCTTTCCAAGTTCTTAAAAATGAAGTTACTCTCCCATGATTTTAGCCAACAATAACAGATTTCCTTACAAAAACTTGGCCCTGCAAAAAGTCTACTTAAAGGAGAGGTGTTTCTACAAGTAGTTAAGGAATATTTAAAAGTTGATCATGGGAAAACAATGAGGAAGCAAACAGTCAAAGCTTAGACCTCTGCTTCGACAGGCCTGTTTCCAGATCTCTCCCATGGATGTAGATATGATCTGAATGGATTTCTGAATTCAATGGGTTCAAGGCCAAAGACAGGTATGGTAAACTTTTAGATTGTGTCTATCTTGTATGTCTCTACAAGTCAAAGCCATTATTTTCCAGAAATCCATTGAAAATCTGCTAGGAAGTAAATGGGAAAAATGGGAGAAAGTACGTAAAAAACTTCATAGTTTTACACCTTTTCACGTAAGTTATAGTGGCCATGCGGTCTTCACACTTCCTAAAATCTCAGAGTTTCATAAAAACTCAACACTTCTAGAACACACACTGCATGTACACAACCTTAAGTCAGCAGAGCTCCAACTCTGTGAAGACCAAGATGGAAGCACAAAGCACAATGAAACGAAATTCAGATATCTTGGGTACTTCTGGGTATCTCCAGGTTTGGGGGTTTCTAAGTTTAATGGAGATAGATGCTTGTTTAAACTCTGAAGTGGCCTCTTGACAAATACAGCTTGGTATTTACCAATCTTTGTGAACCTGAAATTCAAGTTCCTTTGTCCTTCTGGGGTACACTCTGCTGATTCCCGGTCCAAGAGCTTCCTGCTCTTCACTGTAGCCTCCAGACTGCTCAACACGGCTGGGGGCGTAAGGACCTCGAGTGGACTGTACTCTGTACAACATTCTACAGTGCAACAGCCAGCCACGGATGCTTGCTGACCGCTGAACAAATTCCCTGAAGCTGTTGCTCCACACCTTTTCCACACTCCTCAAGCCCCCGCCAATGGTACTCTTTCTTAACTCTGGGTAACAGATTTCAAACCCTTGTTTCTTGAAACCATGATTGGAATGAATTTCATCAACTTGCGCATTATGTTACCTTACAGTGCCTTGGTCTGCAGAGAGAGAGAGAGAGAGAGAGAGAGAGAGAGAGAGAGAGAGAGAATGTGAAGTAGGCTCTGTGCTGTCAGCACAGAACTCCACCTGGGGCTCAGGCTCACCAACCACAAGATCATGACCTGAGCCAATGTTGGATGCTTAACCTACTGAGCTACCCAGGCACCCCACTCCCCTACTCTTTATTTATCTCTCCCTACTCCTGTCACCATGGCATGCCTGCCCCCACCACTCTCCTATCTTTGTTTAATCAATCCATTTATATTTGAAAACCTACACATGCTCTATTCTCTCCTACTAAAGAAAATAATAAAACAAACCAAACTTCCCCTGATTCTACCACAGATTCAACCCTCCTATTCACTACTTCTTTTTTTTTAATTTTTTAATGTTTATTCATTTTTGAGAGACAGAGAGAGACACAGCATGAGTGGGGAAGGGGCAGAGAGAGGGAGACACAGAATCTGAAGCAGGCTCCAGGCTCTGAGCCATCAGCACAGAGCCGGACGTGGGGCTCAAACTCACAAACTGCAAGATCATGACCTAAGCCAGTCGGTCACTCAACCGACTGAGCCACCCAGGCGCCCCTCAACTTCTTAAAAGAATCATTGAATCACATTCCGCGGTCCACGATTGAACACCCCCAGCCTTGTGGACAGCATGGAGAAGGATGGCCATTATTTTGAGCATAAAGTGATTTTCCTGTAGCTCTTGCCTACTGGTCCTTGTGTCACCTTGTGAGGCACTTGCTGACACAGAACATGTTTAATTCCCTGACACAGACAACCTTTCTCCTGTCCTGTCCTGTCCTCTTCTCTGTGACCTTTCTGAGCTAGGCACTGCCAGTTCCTGCAGCTGCTCTTTACAAGACCTGATTCTGAGTTCTTTCACCTCCTCCTTTTCAGTTTGACTCTCTTCTTAAAGGGTCATGTCCCAAGATTAAATGTAAACTATCTACATCTGCTCCTCCACCTAGTACAGGAGAGCAAGGTCATCACCTCCTTTGTTCTCCTAATTACACTTTGCTCAATACAATGGTTGAATCCTCCTGCTATCAACTTAAATCTCTAAGATAGTGGCTCACAGAGTGTGGCCCACTGAAGCTTCTATTTCAGAATGACCCAGGATCCTTGATAAATGCAGATTCTTGGGTACCACCTCAAACTTGTTGAATCTGGCAATCTCGGGGTGACATCTGGGAATCCACATTTCACTTTATTTTTATTATTTTTTTGGAATCCACATTTTAAACAAGAATGCCAGATGATTCTTAATGTACCCCAAATCTGGGGTGGGGGGGAATGCTTCCTCAACATCTGTTGCCAAGCTTGCACCTGGCCCCCATATTTGTGCAGATGGATTTTTGGATCCAAGACAAAACTTTCCATTTTCTTGCGTTATATTTTGTCTTGTTAGATTTGGTTCATTGCCTTGGCCTATCAAAATCTGTTGAAATATTTATTCTGCAACGTATGACCTCATGACAATCACACATGGATTAAGATGAAAAGCCTTAATATCGCAGCACTCAGAATCTCCCTCTACAGTGACACCAACAATGGTCAACTGGTTACTAAGAAACTCCTACTTCACCTTATTCCCCATAAGATAAATGGACAAATTGTCATTTACCATGTTGCCAAATGCCTGGGTAAAGCCCAACTGTTCTTTGTCTCCCATATTTTCCTGATCCACTGTCATGTCGAAGAAGAAAGTGAAGTATTCTCAAGGGCCATTTACACACGCCTTCTAGAATCTGTGGCCAGACAATAGAGTGTAGTGTGCAGAAGCCACCTTTGTCTGTGACCTTGTTCTGAATGCCTATGGCACTTAGGCATTGTATTACAAATGTTCTTGTCCACATTTTGACTCTACTGCTAGAAAAAGAGCTCTTGAACTCTGAAGTTGTGTCTTATGTGTCTCTAAATATCTCATGGTAACTAGCACAATGTCCTACTTTGAAAACTTTTCTTTGAATGAATGAATGAATTTTACATTTCATTCCCACTAACTTACTTTACCTCTTTGTACAAGATGAAAGCAGACTCTGCCGTGAATACTAGGAGACTAGGCTTCTTAGGCACGAAGGAAGTGGTATGCCTGGACAGATCTCCACAGGCCCAATTATTTCTTTTAGTCACTGCCCATTCAAATGAGCTTGTTAGAATAAAGGCATTCTTTGAAACGAAAGATAATGAAAACACTGAGAAATGATGACACAGTTTCTAAAACATCATAACTTTACTAGAATGTGTGGCAATGACCAAATGAGACACAGGAAAGTGCATTTCAGGAAAACCCTGGATTAATGGAGCCACCTAAGTGAGCATAACATGCAAACATATTACGGGCTTCATTCTAACGAGACCCCCCATGATGGCACCAAGTAGATCAATAGGATATGAGATAGCTAGACATCCCTCTACATCACAACTGCTAACACATCTGAGTAATTCTCTGATACATAAAATAGTGGAGTGAACAACTGTAAACGAATGATGAAAAGTCCTGTGGTTTCTATGGCTCATGTGACTTTCTTCATGGTCACATTTTGTCTTTCTTATTTTTTGGAGGCCAGGGAAGATTCCACAAATACTCCAGAATATTCCTCTACTAGGAAAGCCAGATAGCCCCACATCTACTTACTTGTTCCACATGAGGTATAGGGCAGTGATTCTCAACTACGGGGTGACTTTACCTCCTGTTCAAGGGATATTTGTCAATGCCTGGAGACACGTTTGCTCATTACAACTGAGGAACAGGTGCTACTGGCATCGGGTGGGTAGAGGCCAGGAATGCCTCTCTCCACTAACAAAGAATTATCTGGTTCAAAATGCCAATAGTAATTATATCAATGAAAATTTTCAATGAGGGGCACTGGGTGGCTCAGTCAGTTGAGCATTCGACTCTTGATTTCAGCTCAGGTCATGATCCCACAGGATCATGGAATCGAATCCCCATGGATTCGAACCCCGTGTCAGGCTCTATGCTGGGTACAGATCCTGCTTACAGTTCTTTCTCTCTCCCTCTGCCCCTTCCTTGCTCACATGCATTCTCTCTCTCTCAAAAAAAAAAAATAAATAAAACAATTTTCAGTTAAAAATAATCAGTGCCATTAATGAAAACCCCTGGTCTAGGGCTATGGTTGTAGTGCCAAACCTGGAAAGACTGATCCATCTCAAAGGGTCACGGGACTACCTGTTGTGGATGTGAAGTAACTCAAGGGTGACAAACACTATCAGATACTTTGCAGTTCTACAGTGAGGGGAGGGTATCAAGGCTGAAAGACCCACCTGGCGGGCTGAATGGAAGAAGAAAGGTTCTGGAACACTCCTAGTTGCTACGGGTTTTACTTCAGAGTGGCTTACTGGGAAGGCTCTTAGTGAACTCTGCTCAGAAGGCAGCCTCCTTCTCAACACATGAAGGAATGCATGCTCAGTGGAATCATGCAAGAAGCATCAGTGAGCCATGTTCATGGTCATAAAAAAAGCCCCGAACCACAGCTGCTAATGATGTAACTGGAGACTTAAGCCTCCAGGAATGTGAGGTGGACACGAAGCAAATGTACCAACTGGAAAGGGTGCTGTTTTGGTGCTGACTACATAAAAGTCAGAGTCCTGTAGAGTGAAAGAGAAACTCACTTTACCTGAACTTCCTAGATGACAGATACATTTTGCCCCACTTCCTGCTATTTTTTATTTGACCAAGATTTTAAACACCACCAGTTTTATATATCATAGTGAAGCTGATAGATTTAATGAAGCCTCCAGATGCCTCTTGAGAGATGATTACAACTCTAATTAAAAATGGAGGATGACAGACAAGAATCCCATGGGACTCTATAAGCAAGTGGCATTCATATGTCTTCTTTCATGGAAAAGATTACTTTGTTCATGTCAGTCTGGACTCTTTCCAGTAGTAAAAGATAGTGTCACCAAATTCTAATACGTTATGAGATTTAATGTGGTTCAAAGATCGGGGAATGTTTTAAACTGTAAGGAACAAAAAAGTTTATCAGCTAAGCTGGACTTTCATTTTTTTTCTTTCATATACCTGTACTCACCATCTCTAAGATTAAATATAGCCTAGAATACCACAAGAATCACCTAAATGAAGTCTGCCTTTGTATCAAATCCAAGCGTGGAGAAGAACAAGGGAGGTATTACTGGAGCAAATGAGAATTCTGGCTCCATACTAAGGGCTTTAGGGACCAGGCAGGTATGGCAAGTCAGAGCAGATTGTGGGGTCACAAATCCAGGTAATCAAATGAGGTTTAAAACATCATGAAGAAGGTCTTGAGGGTCAAGGCAGTCAAATACATTGACTGAGGAGATCAAGGATATTAAGACATCGGTTTCCCTATCCCTACACTGTTGGTCATGTTGGCTAGTCATTGAAGAATCTTGGCCCTATGTGGGTTCTAAGGGAGGTCATACTATTTAATCTCCTTGGTAGGAGTATGAGGGTGGGGAGTAGCCAGAGAGAGCCAGAAGCAGAAAAGTAAGGCTCATTGGAAGGCTTTGGGCTGGGTAGGGCCTTTGCATATGGACATAACGTAGCCCTGGGGCCAGATTTCAGTAGTCTGCACAACCATACATCTACTTCCAAAGGCAAATGTGGCACTACGTCTTCACATAATACACTTGCATCTCTTTAACCAATGCACATCTTTTAACAAGGAGAAATTAAACAGGAGAGAGTTTGCCCAACATGAAACCACTTGTATCATTGAACAAAGGGTCTAATATAAGAAACATCAAGGGCTCCACTGTGATTAAATCATGGATGTAGTGACTGCACTATCCATCGACACTGCACTAGCTGTCATAAATCAGGTATAGTCTCTGACAGTAGAAGCCCAGTGAATCAAGATTCATTTCTAGATAGGATGAATATGCCAGGCAGGGCTCTCGATCCTTGTAGTCACTGAACCTGAGGTGGGATGTCACTCTGGGAGACTGACCTGCAGGTCTTAACAATGATCATCATGTCTTTTATGAATGACTGGTAAGATGTGGAGATTCCTCCCAACAATGTCCAGGCCTGGGGAGTTGTCTGCAGGGCAGAAGGATGAAGAAGCACTCCTGAGCCTCAGCTGTGGTTGCTTTGAGGCTGGGGGTGCCCAAACTCATCTTCAGCCCCGATTCCTCCCCAAATCCTAAATATGATTCATAAAATGTCTACACATGATTCCCAAATAAGCCGTGTTTCCTCTGCTGGGAATGATATCTATCAGGAACATCTTTTCTAGGACCCCCTCTAGGCCAAGTTAGGCCTTTCTACTCTGTGCTCTCCAAGTTCAGTGTATATAACTTTATTTAAATAAACTCTATTGGTGATTACTTGTCTACTTGATTATCTCTTTCATGAAGCTGAAAGTACTTTGAGCCCAGGGACTATTTGTTTTAGTATATGAGTACTGTGTACCCTGAACAGCATCTGACACAAAGTATATATTCAATAAATTTTTATGGAAGGAAGGAAGGAAAGAAAGTTGGTAGGAAGGTTTATTTTTTATAATTCTTTTTAAAGTTTATTTATTTATTTTCAGAGAGAGAGAGAGAGAGGAGAGAGAATATTCCATCCAGGCTCTGCATTGTCAGTGCAGAGCCCGATGCGGGGCTTGAACTCATGAACTGTGAGATCATGACTTAAGCTGAAGTCAGATGCTTAACCGACTGAGCCACCTAGGCCCCCCAAGGTAGGAATGTTTAAAAAGCAGTAAGGCCACTAACCAGGCAGGCAACAGTGTCAAGCTCTTCCAAAAAGATATTGGCCAGCCAGCCTGGGAGAGACCACCTCATGGAGATCTACAAAGGAGTTGGCAATGGCATCTGGTGGCTGTAGGGCTGTGATTCCCACTGCACTTATTGGCAGAATCCCAGGGAATCCCTCTTTGTTGGCTAAGCCACTGACTTACCTTCCTGGAAGGCCGGCACATAGTTCTGTGCTGGCGACACTTCTGCAAAGTCAGCCAGCACAAGGTTGGCTATGCCAGAAGGTTCCTCGCATCCTAGAGGCTGGGCCTTGCAAAGTCTTGTCACTATCCTACCATTTCCTCTGAGGCCTCTGAGATTTGATATTATGATATTTGATCATTACTAATAATGATAAAAAACAGTCAAACTTAGTGTCGGTGAATTGCTTTGATCTATTTGCTGTTCCTCATCAGATGAAAGAGTTTGCAGAGCTAGCGGCACAGGGGGATGGGGGGGGAGTGTCTCATTCAGAAATTCCCAGTGTATAGTTTTTGAAAGTGTTTCTTAATTCTCAAAACATTATCCACTGGTGACAAAGATTACTATAGATGATAACCCTGAGTACATCAATAAAGATTTTTCAAGACCCTAGAACTTGACAACACAGATCTCTTCTACTTTCCATTCACCTTTGCAAACCAGTAAATTCAGTATTCAGGAGATTCAGTGGAACATTCAGCACATATCCTTGACGGCTGTTAGAAAACTGGTTCTGTTGATGTATAAGCTATTTTAAAAAAGTGGTTTTAAGCTCATTGTCGAACATGGTAATAGAGTATTGTGCAATCACAGAGTCAACAAATGAACGAGAAGATACCTTACAGAAAGTCTGAACTGAGGATGCTAATGCCCGAAAGGAGAGGGAAGTAACTTGCCCAAGGACACACAGCTAGTGAGTGGCTGAACCTGGCTTGAAGCCAAACACGATGATCTTAAAACACCTTTCTATTGTTCGATATTGATGGTATGTATATTTATGGTAGTCCCTACACACACACATGCACACACATACAAGGATAAATTCCTGCATCACATAGATCGAGCTGTCTGTAGAAACCGAGAGCCCTACTGAAACAATAACCCATTTCAATTTAGGGCAGCCTAGTCGGGAATAGGCCCAGAGCCTCACCAGCCCCCTAGAAAACAGAGTATTGTTTCCATCCAAACCTTGCCCTGAAAGGAAGCCTGTCAGCTGGCAATGACCTCGTGAGACAACTTTGGGGAGAGCAAAGGGCCGAGAAGAGAAAGGCCTCATTCTCACTGCAAACAGGAAAAGGGAAGAGAAAAAGAAAGCTCTGTCTCCACACAAGGTTTGCTGGGCTGGCTATGAACTGTTCCAGTACGTTCCATCAAATAGACGCCTTCATAGAATCAAGCCAAGCGCGAACATGGGCTCTGGGACTCCCACTCCCGGGACATACGCGGGCCAGCTCACACATGCTCTTGCTCTCTCGCACCCTGGGAGAGCACTTATATGGGCTTCATGAGGCTAAGTAATAAACACTTTGTCTTCACCCTGCTATTTATGGGTTGCTTGGGGCATCCTGTTCTCTCCACTGCCCTTACCTGAACAGACGGCTCCCGCAGACCCCACACTTCATAGGGACAACAGTAAATGTGAAAGGCTCTGTGTGCCCCACACGCTCCTGTTTTCCTGGCCACCGTGCTAATTGCGGAGAAAGGTCAATCTGCATCCATTTACCTATTCTCTGTGCTCCCTTCCTTGAGGTTAAATCTGTTCTCCTTTTTCCCTGGGTTCTCATTTTCTTCCTTCCTTTCAGACATCTCTCTAAGACATCTTTCAAAGATATCCTTTTCTATTTTACCACCGCCAGGGACTTTCATTCTTCTGTGATGGATCAACCATCTAGGAAAACAAGAACAACTCGGAAAACTGCAAACCACCAGCCGTCGCCTCCAGCAGCGTTTCTGGGGCTCTCTGGACGACCGCGCACATGCAGAGTTAAGGGGCTGATCCGGTCCTACCTGTTGCTGACTTCAGGTTCACTTAGAAGCCTTGCGCTTCCCCTGCACACATTGTGTTTGAGATGCAAAGGGGCGAGATGCACATTTGAAAGCAAGAAGAGTGTCCAGGCCAACAGACGTCTGAAAGCCGCAGGGGAAGATGCCAGGAGTGTCCACTGGATGCAGGACCAAGGTTAATCACTTTGGTCAGATTTGGGGCCCTTTGACTCAGCTACTTTGGGGGCTTCAGGGCTCTCAGAGCTGATGGGTCCTGGGTGAAGAGAAGGAGTCACGGCTGCATCCTGTCCACCCGCGGGCCGTCACGCAAGCCTGGAGCCCTGCCACCTCTCAGTGCCGTCTTCATTGTGGGCTAGCCCACCGCATCCTGAAAGCAGACAAGACAGAGGAGGATGCGTTAACTCGGCCTCTCCCCGCAGAAGGCAGTTCGCCATTGCAACACTGATTAAATACAGGACATTATCTCACCATAATGCCCTCCTGGCGGCGTTCCCAGGAAAATTCTAACTAATCATAAAAATAGAAAGAAAAACTCAACCTAAATTCCATTCCTCGTCTTAAATGAGTGATGTGTTCACTTTTATTTATTTTTCTGGAAGCAAGGCGGGAAAAGAAAATGAATTTTAGGGCTTAGAAAAACAAGCTACTAATAGTACTAAGTAGAGCTGGGCCGTGGTGCAGACAGTCGGGGTGTAGCCGGCATGGTATCATGGGTGAGTCCCGGCCTTGCTCCCAGTTGGAAACTCAGAGTTTCAAACCAGAGCACCTGGCAGGGCAAAGCCAGGAAAGGGCAAGGAAAAACCAGAGAGGGTGTGGGGACAGGTGTGGACACACACGCACAAGCACACGTACCCACACAAAGCTAGGTGCCCAATGGCACTGTTACGGCCCTGGCAAACCAATGTTCTTCCTCTACTCCTTTTAAGCAACACCGGCATCTTTTTCTAGCATCTTTCTTTCTGGACACTCATGCATGGTTTAGATATTCTCTGCCTAGAAGTTTTCCTAGAGACCCACCTAGCTAATTGTTACTCACCCTTTAGATATCAGAGCAAACGGCACTTCTTCAGGAAGCCTTCTCCAAGAACCTCTACCCCAATTCCAGTCTAGGCGTTGGCGTTCTAAAAACCTTTCCTTCATGACAATCACATGGCTGTAATTAATGCACCAGTTACATCGTTGGCTGTTTAAGGGCTGTCTCCTCCCTTAGGTCTCGTCTCGTTAACTGCTTTGTACGTGCCTGGTACATAGTAGCTGTTGAACAAATGTCTGTGTTGGATGGGTGCTGATGGATGGGCCCAGCCTGTGAGCGGTACCTTATGTTACAGTGGTAGGTTAGGTCTCAAGCTAAGAAGCAGCAAGCAGATGTGGAGAAGCAGATCATGGTGGGTCAACAACACCAAGCCCGTGCCTTTCCTATTTCAAGTAATTCCTGCTTTTTTTTTTTTTTTTTCGGGACGTCTTCACAGAGAAACTATGGGAGAGTTCAAATCCTGGAAACCAGCTTCTGAGACGCTTCTCTTAGTGCTACACTGAATGAAATGAAAATAAAGGACACACCTCGCTCCCCTCCTACCCCTCTACCTGCCCCCACTTCTGGCATTAGAATCCCAATGCTGCCATCCCTCATCATTGCTACAGCTGCCGTAATGGGCACTGCTACTTGATGGCAAAGTTCTAGCTGAGCTAATTAAGCATACTGAGCTAATAACCTTCCATTTTGGGACCGGTATTATTCATAATTTAATGTATTGCTGCTGAAACATTAACCTTTCGACAACTGGCATGTTGCCCACAGCAGCCCAAGTGCTGACCATCTTTCAGTAAAATGAGTATTATTGTTAAAACAGGTATAAATCATTCATGGCTGCAGCTTTTGTGTCAGACCCTATGTGAAAATAAGCAGTAAGCTGGGTAATTTATTTACCTTTTGGTGATTATTTTTTATGATTTTATGATCATATTCAATGATTCATAAACATTGGCCTGGTGCCATTTTGTAATCATTTCACATTTTAAATATTGTGTGGCTGTTCTGCTTTTCATCTTTAAGAATTTCAGGATTGATATTGGGCAACTTAAGCCAGGCACAAATGCAATTTCATTTGAGAGAAAGGTTGGGGCAGAGGGGGAGAGAGTCCCAACACCATTCATTTTAACAAAACCATTTTCAACAGGGCTCTTTGGAGCTTCCACTTGTCACAGCACTGCACTCAATGGAGCAAACTTTCTTTGAAGTTTAACACACAGAGGGTGCCTTGAAATTGAAATAAAAGCACAGGAAAACAGTTAACAAGCTTCTGGTTCGGAAGATGAGGGGAAGGAGCCGAAGGGTGGAGGGAGGCCTGGAAAGTCTGGCCTCAGGCCAAGAAGGTTGGAAGCCACAAGCCTACTTCCAGCACCAGGTTGGAGAACGTGATTACATGTCCCGGGGGTTTTGAGACTTTGCTCCTGCTGCTGGCTCTGGGTTTGGGCTCCCATTACGGTGCTAGAAAGTAGCTTTTTCTTCTCAGGACAGCAAGTAGGAGCTAGAGGCTGAGAGGTGGGAAGGTCTTTCATGGACGGGGAGGTTAAGAGACCTCCCCACATTCCACGGGCTCTCTTACAGTAGTCCTTCATGTTTCTTAAACCAGTGAAAGCAAACAGGTCCTCGTACAGTGGGAATGATGGTCGATAGATGGTCAGATGGCGGAAGGGAAACAGGGCAGGAGAAGGCAGGGAATGGGACGTTGTGTTCAGACTCCTCTTGAAAGCAGGAGTGTGTTCGAGAGCAAGCTTGCTTTTAGAGCCCATTTCACGTCAGGTGTGTTGGTTCAGAGGGGAACTCGGCCCCAAATGCAGGAGATGAGGTCTCGAAATGCAGCCACAGGTATGTGCTGCAAACAAACGCCCACATCTGTAGGGGAAGCCCAGGCAAAGGGAAGATAATGTATTTCGTTCTGAGACAGTTTGAAATGAATAGTTCTGAGATGGATGCTTACTTTCTTTTCTACCTTCCATTTATTTCATTGCCTATTTATAGCTTTCATGGATTTTTTTTTCATTTTGACCATCTGGTTTTAGGATTTGTCAGGAAGTGTCTATCATCTATCTATCTATCTGTCTATATCTATCTATCTATCTATCTACACACACATGTATGTGTATCTAAAAATTATTTTAACATATATAATTATTTAACTTTTCAACATACGGTTCAGTGGCATTCATCACTTTTACAGTGTTACATAATTCTCACTATTTCCAAAAGTTTTTAAGAAATTTTTTATGTTTTATGTTTGAGAGCAAGAGAGAGCACGAGCGAGGGAGGGGCAGAGAGAGAGGGAGACACAGAATCTGAAGCAGGCTCTAGGTTCTGAGCTGTCAGCACAGAGCCCGACATGGGGCTTGAACTCACAGGCTGCGAGATCATGATCTGAGCTGGAGTCAGACGCTTAACCAACTGAGCCACCCAGGTGCCCCTCCAAAAGTTTTTGTCACTCCAAACAGAAACTCTGTACCCATTAAGCATTGATTCCCCACTTCCTCCTGTCCCATCACCTGGAAACCTCTAATCTACTTTCTGTCTTTATGGCTTTGACAATTCTGGATTTCAGATAAGTAGAACCATACAACATTTGCACTTTTGTGGCTGGCTTCTTTTACTTAGCATAAGGTTTCCAAGGTTCATTCATGTTGTGGCATGTATCAGAGCTGAATAATATTCTTTTTTTTTCAGAGCTGAATAATATCCCATTGTATGGCTATACCACATTTTGTATATCCGCTCAACTGTTAACAGACAATTGGGTTGTTTCTGTCCTTTGGGCTTTGGGAACAATGCTGCCATGAACATTGGTGTACAACAATCTGAGTCCCTAATATAGAGAGACTAATATTTCTAGACCACTACATCATTTTTTTATAAAAGGTCACTGCACGATATTTACATGGATCTACCTTTATATAGAATGCTCTACTTGGGGCACAAGTAGCAAATCCACAAATTACTCTCCAGCCATCCTGTCAACACTCCTGCCTCAGAGGACTTATTGCAGGCACTTTCTGGAATCTCTGGGGCTGGTGCAGGTTGTGAATTCCGTACCAGTAGCTTCCATTCTCCACATTGGACTTGCTAAAACAGGCTTGCTTCTCAGGTACGATAAAGAACAAATTAAGAAACAGAATAATCTGGCATGAGTGAAATTCCCCTTCAATCATGTCAGCCAGAGCAGATGTTGTCATGAAATTTGATGTTATGGATTTATTTCCTAAGATAGAGTCTAAAAGGGAAAACGGCGTAAGAGCTGAAATGTGAATTGAACATGTCTATAGAGTGTGAATTGGATTCAAGACAAAATATTGTGAATGGTTAATAGGGTCAGTCTAAGTATACTTGCTAAAATAATCTCTTGGATATGCAAATATTCTGAGAACTACACTGTCAAATATCTATTGTATCCTCTTATCTGTGTGTTCGCAGAACTGCTACATGTTATAACAAATGAGAAAAATGTGAATTTAAAAAATAATGTCACCCTAAAATAATACTTTAGTTTGAATAAGTAATTTTTGTTGTCAGAGTTTTTTTATTTTTGTCACACACCAGACAGCCAGGTCCTTAAAACAGCATTATTTGGAAATATTAAGAGGTGAGTTTGTGTGTCTTATTCTGAGAAGAAACAGAAGTGATGTGGGAGTAGGGAAGGAGCAGGAAATGGCCATAGGTCCCTCTTTTTTTTTTTAATGTTTATTTATTTATTTATTTTTGGAAGAGAGAGTGGGGGGCAGGGCAGAGAGAGAAAGAGAGAATCTGAAGCAGGCTTAGAGCTGTCAGCACAGAGCCCGATACGGGGCTTGAACTCACAAACCATGAGATCATGACCCAAGCTGAAGGTGAAACTTAACTGATTGAGCCACCCAGGTGCCCCAAGGTCATATGTCCCTCTTGATCTGGGTCCCTCAGTCCGCCGTTAGCACCTGCCATACCCTGGTATTATCCCAGGGGAACTTCTGCTCCTGGCTACCTGGCACTGTCTTGCTGTAATTTCCTTTCCTGGGAACATTGTCTGGAGGACATGAGATGTTACTTTCATGTTCACCATCTCACCATAGAAATAAGTCCATCACACATGAGGAAGACGGGCAAGGAGAATTCAGATAAGGAGCACTTGGAGAGAGGCCTTAGGTTTTATTGTTGACAATTTCCAAAACTCCACCATAAAACTGCTCATTAAAACTGTAAGCAAGGAGACAAATGGATTGAGTTTCATTTAGTTTCTTTTCCTCTCTTTTCCCTAATTTCTGAGAGTTGGGCTAATGAGCAGACAAAGAATGAAAATGTGGACAACATACGGATGACCTTACTGTACTTCTCTTATCTTAGAACGGTCTCCAGCCCATGGTAAGTAGTCAGGAAAGTATTTATCAAATGAACAAATGAACATCAGTCAGTAGATCCTCAGGAGTTGATGTGATCTGACCAATGGGTGTGCCTTATTTCCTCTTTGGTCTGGTCAAACAGGGTGGGCTGGGTTTGATTAACTTTGCAAATCCTTGGCAAAATTTGGCTCTCAGAAATACCAGGAAGTAGCAGAACTCAAGAGAGCCCTGTCACTTCACTTAAATCAGGACATCTCCCAGTTTTTTGGTTTATAGGTTAAAATTCCTAGGATTCTCAGGGCACCTGGGTGGCTCAGTCGGTTAAGCGTCCAGCTTCACCTCAGGTCATGATCTACCACTCCATGAGTTCGAGCCCCATGTCAGGCTGTGCTGACAGCTCAGAGTCTGGAGCCTGCTTCGGATTCTGTGTCTCCCTCTGTCTCTGCCCCTCCCCTGCTCACGGTCTGTCTCAAAAATAAATAAAAACATTAAAAAAAATTTAAAAAAATTCCTAGGATTCTCTTAAAAAATAAAAAAAGGATTCTGAAGGTAAGACATCAGAAAACAACTGATTCCCAGCACCTCTCTGTTGTTCTTCTCTTGACCCAGTTTTAGAGCCCACCATGTCCTTTCTCTTGTGCTCCAGACTCTTCTCATTCTCTGTATTCAGACTCTACCCACTGAAACCCATCTAGTCTGTGTCCCATCAGCTTGGAGCTCTCCTGGCCCTTGCCCTGTCTGATATGAGGCAAACGCCCCCTCCCAGGCCCCACCCCATTTGTACCCTAATAGCAAGGGTTTCTTAAGTGTGGCCATGACCCACCTGATCAGAATTTCTGGGGGTACTAGTTAAATACACACATTTCTGGACCCCATCCAAGATCTACCAAAGCAGAATTTCTAAGGTCAGTTTGGACCCCTCAGAATTACTTATACAGTTGAGAACACTGTCTTTTGGTCTGAGTAACATGATCACCATATTAATAAAATAGTGTACCATTGTGTAGCTGTCATGAGTGGGATTCTATAAAGCCTCTCCTTTCGTGAACGCATGTGAAGGAAAGGCACGGGAACGGGGTTTGGTTTGAGGTTGACACCTGGCATTTGTTGACAGGATAAAGAAGGAATGCAGACCGTGTTATTAGCTCTTTGGGGGCCTAGAATGTAGTCATCACAGGTGAGTGTTCTGGAACCCTCTACAAAGCTCTCTATTGTCCTTCCTCTGATTTTTACAAGAAGAAATGTGTAATTTGAAAAGCAATCCATTTGTTCATGACCTTTGAATTATCCTTATTTCTCCATTTCCTCTTAGGGTGTGGAGGCCACACTTCTAAAGATGCTCTAAGAATAAATTTCTCAACCTTGGCACTATTGACATTTTGGGCCAGATACTTCTTTGCTGTGGGGGCTCTCCTGTGCATTGTAGCAGCATCCATGGCCCCCACCCAGTAGATGTCAATAGTACTCCCCATCTCTGAGTTGTGACAACCAAAAAAGTCTCTAGCAAGTCCCAAAAGTCTGATGGGGGACAGCGGGGGCTAAATTGCCCCTGGTTGAGAATGCTGCTCTAAGAGAAATCCAGCTCAGTGCCACAAAAAAGTGCAATATATCTTCTGAATTCAACTTCATTTTGAGATTGGCTTCTTCCTGACTTCCCTATTTTTGTTAATGACACCACATCCTAAGCTTCAAATCTAAACCCTCCAGTCATCCTCTCCCTGTTTGCCACCCCTCCCTATGTGCCCCTCACTAATTGAGGGCTACATCCACAGCACTGTTTCTACCACTGTCACTTCTGCACCTCTAGATTAAGAATTGGAAACCATTCTTGTTGGCTGGCCACAAGATGCATCTCAAAAGCAGCCTATAAATCCAGGGTACGTGTCCCCCCCCTTTTCCCAACGCTTATTTTCTACCCACTTTTGACAATATAGCTCTGCATGCTTATCTATTTCTTCAACTGGACTTGAAGCTCCAAGAAGTGAGTTTCTTTGTTATAAATCATCTTTGTTTCTCTATAGCATAGGACCTTGCATGATGCTTTGAAAAACATTTATTGAATTGAACAGGTGAATTTCTCAGTTACAGGCCACCAGTACTGTGTAGGTATTTGTATAGATTTTTCAACCCTCCAAAGCACTTTTGCAATCATATCATAGCTAGCCTTTCTTTTCCTTGGTATTTGCATCTTTCAGTATATCTGCATTTGTAAAAATGTAAAAGAAAACAATGACAACCACCTGGACTTGAGCTTAGAACCTCAGCTTTGTCACCCACAGGGGACATTAGGCAAGTTCCCAACTCTCTAAACCTCAGTTTTACCTTCCATAAAAGGGGAGTAATAATAGCACCTAACTCACAGGTTGTTGTAAAGGTTGAAAAAAAAACACATGCGAGTGCTTCACAGGGTTCACAGTACATGTCAGGTACTGAGTACATGGTAGCCTTTGGGTGCTGGTGTCCCTCCATTTATGTCTCTGGGAAGGCCTCCACAGGCTCCCAGTTCTATTGGATGGGATTTAAAATCCTGGTCCAAGAGCATCTCAGGTCTCCAGCCTCAGCGCCAGGCATGGCCCCATATACCTCACACTCAATCACCCCAGCCCAGACTCCCCTTTGTCCTTCATCAAGACATGCACCCCAGCCCTCCAGTTCGTTCTGAAGAAGCTCCCTCCACCTGCTGTGTCTATCCCCCACCCTCTGGCCATCCATTTGCTGGTACTTGCCGAGAATTAATTACTTCCCCATTCATGTTTGCACGGTACTTTGAACCTCCTTCTATTATGGCACTTTTCATATTGAATTACAGTGGATTTATTTTTGTATCTGAACTCTTCTGTGAGTCCATGAACTTCTCAGAGTGGGGATTAGGTCTCAAGCTTCTTTCCATCCCAACCACAGAGCCTAGAAAAGTCTAAGAGTTTGATGAATGTTTTCTGGGCTTAATAAAATAACAACCACCTTTTTATTTGCAGACCTCTTCACAGAGATATTTTACATAAATCCTTTTCCTGGATTTTTAGACCAAACTAGGATTGCTCAAGCAGATACTAAGAAAGATCTAGAAATCAAGACAAAGATTTTGTAATTTGGCCAAAGTTCCAAGCTAACTGAGGGGGTATCCTGATGCCTCTTGACATCTGTGTTAGGGGTTTATCCTCTTAGGTCCCCAAGCTTCTGCTACTCCTGACCTTTGTCATCATGTTCCGATTATTTCTGTTTCCTGCAATTAGAGGGCAAGCTCTCTAAGGGCAAAGATCTTGTCTTGTTCTTTTTTTCCACATCCAGTACTAGGTGCTAGCTGGCACGAATGTTTATGAAGTAAGAATCTGTGTAATTTACATTTCTTTTTTATTTGATAAAGTTGGAGTTCTTTACCAGCTCTGAGAAGACTTTAAATGTACACTGGCTTTAGTATGGTGTCAGTTTTTGGTTTCCAGGACTCTTGTTTTTGCAGAATGAGAACCCAGGATTAAGCAAGCAGCCTAGGTACAAACTCTCTTTCTCTTAGGATGACGCTCTTCAAAGGCTATAAAAGATGGAGCAGCAGGATGGCTGTCCTGCTGCTGCCTGGTTTTGCTATCTTTATTGTGCTTTTGGGCCAAGTCAAATCTGCAGACCAAGCTGACACGACATATGCAGCTAGTTTTATGCAAAATGTGAATTTTTGTGCAACAACAACAAGAGAAGCTTGTTGTAATTCTGTGCAAGTTGGAAAAGACTGGGGGCTGATTTGGCCTTTGAAGAAAGATGTGACTTTGTCTCCTCATCTCCATCATTCATCACAGAGTCCCTGCTTTGGAAACTTTTAAGTAATCAAAATATTTATCAACTATCCATCGACAATGATGACGATATGCCTATGTGCAGTTAGTCAGTCCAGTTCCAAGGATGTTCTCATGTGATAATTATGCAAGAGCATACTTGGTCACTATGTGGGTGATGAGAAGTGGGTCATGACAGTGCTATCTTATCAGGCATTATTATATTGTGTTAATGGACAGGACTAACTTTCCATCTAACTCATTGGCAGGTGAATCACTTACAACACCAAAAAAGTATTCAGTACATATTTTAAAATTAATTAATTATAAAATTAATCCAATTTTATTAAGAAAGAAAAACTATTTAAAACAGCTTCAAAGACAAAAGGAGATCCATGTAAGCGTCATGCCTAACCAACAGATGCTGTCACATCTCCCTACTTTAAGATAACACCTTGCTGGTGGATTTGCCTTCCCTGACTCACTCAGTAAGGTTGATAATTCCCTCATCTATACCATACCTACCCCCTGAATAAACCTGTTCTGTGGTGTACCTACTGTTGTATGGCAAATGTTTATTTCCATGTCTATCAGCATCTTGGGGGCAAGACAATGGCTTATTTATTTTTGTACCCCATCTACCTAGCACAGCTCTTCAATTATGTATGATGATGATGTATATCATTGGGTAGACTCAATTTGGGATGTGTCCCCCCGACCACCACCTCCATTCCTTTCTCAAATCATCCCTGAGCATAACCACCAGCACCTCTCTGGATCTCCCCACACTTCCCCTCCATTTCTTCCCCATCAGGCCCTGTAGAGCCACGGGCACAGTACTGCAGTGACTCTAGCTTTCTCTGCTGTGGTTATCATAGGGTTAAAGTTGAGGTTTCTAATTGCTCCCATGAGGTCTTATTACCTGTTGATTAGGTCCTTTTGGGATCAGCATCAAACCGACAACAATAATAAACACTCCCTTCTTTGGAACTCAGTAATGACCCTGCCTGCCCTGCAGGCCTGCCGGCTTTGGGGAGGGGCATTGGGTAGGCCTGGAAAGGGCAGGCCATGTGAGGGACGTTTCCTGGAGATTTGGTGGTGCAGGCTCTGAGGCACAGCTAACAAGCTGATGGGCACCAGCTTGAGATTTTTGGCTGGCCGGAGGCACCTCTGTTGTTATAGCACAAGGCGCCTCAGAGAAGACCCTCCACAGCCAGCCCAGGGACACGAGGGAGGTGTCTGGGTGGTCTTTCCACAAGACTTGAGGAATTTCTGGAGAATGGTCTGGTAACTGTTTCATGTGTATTTCTCCCAAAGTTTTCCTATGTACATATAAATGTGAGTGGGAGTGTATATGTGAATGCATGTATGTGTGTGTGTGTGTGTGTGTGTATAGTTTAGTGTTTTTATTGCAAAAATGCAATCATACTAAACATTTTGTCTAGCATATTGCTTTTTTTTTTTTTTTTTTTTTTTTTACACAACCATCTGTCTCGGACCTTTCCTTGTCAGTGCATAAAGATTTTCTTCAATCTGGTGAAGAGTTTATGGTAATCCAGAATAAGACCAAAGAAAAAGACATTTAACCACTACCTAGTTGAACATTTCAACTGTCCAATTTCTTGATATTACAAATAAAACTCTAGTGAATATCCTTATACATTTTCTCATGTATTTACATAAGCAGTTTTGTAGGATACATGAAAAAGGCTACGACTATTTGTACACCCAATAGTAATGTCTGACTGTGTCCTTTCCATGGCCTCTAGACAGTATAATTTTATTTATTTATGACAACTTAATTGTAACAAAATATATCTCAGTGATATTTTCATTTGTGTTTCCCTGATATGACATTGCATTTATTTTTTATTATTTTTTATTTTTTTTAAAGTTTATTTATTTTTGGGACAGAGAAAGAGCGTAAACGGGGGAGGGTCAGAGAGAGGGAGACACAGAATCTGAAGCAGGCTTCAGGCTCCGAGCTGTCAGTGCAGAGCCTGACGCGGGGCTCGAACTCACGGAGTGTGAGATCATGACCTGAACCAAAGTCGGATGCTTAACCAACTGAGCCACCCAGGTGCCCCATGACATTGCATTTATTATGTAACTTAAAAATATCTAATTCAAACTTAAAAAAATATTTCAAGAATAATCCAAAGAATTTCCACATATTCTTTATACAGTTTCAGTTCTTTACATTTTTGTCCCTCATTTTATTATTTTTTCTCCTACTCTTTTATATCATTGCTGTCCAGTATGGTAGCGACTAGCCATATATGGTTATTTAAATTTAAATTGAATAAAGTTATGGGCACCTGGGTGGCTCAGTTGGATGAGCGTCCAGCTCTTAGTTTCGGCTCAGGTCATGATCCCAGGGTGGTGGAATCGAGCCCCGTGTCAGGCTTGGTGCTGAGCGTTAGAGCCTCTTGAGATTCTCTGTCTCTCTCTCTCTCTCTCCTTCTCTCCTTCTGCCCCTCCCCCCAACTCATGCTCTCTCTCTCTCTAAAATAAATAAGATAAATAAATAAGTAAATAAATAAATAAATAAAAATAAGATTAATAATTCAGTTTCTTAGTTGCATTAACCATACTTCAAGTGCTTGTGTAGCTCTTGGCTTCCATACTGTCAGAGCACATATAGAACATTTCCATCATTGTGGAAAGTTCCACTGGAAAGCTCCGAATTACATAAATGCATATTTTTTGAGGCATTTAGGGGTCAGTTGGAGAAATCATAGGTATTTACTCCTAAACACTTCAATGTGTGCTTCCTAAGAAAAAGAATATTTTCTCATATAACCACAGTGTGATAATATAAATCAAGAAATTTAACATTGATATATTATCTAATCCACTGATTCCATTTGAATTTCATCAAATGTCCCCATATTTTCTTTTTTAAAAAATGTTTATTTATTTTTGAGAGAGAGAGAGAGAGAGAGAGGGAGGAAGGGAAAGAGAGAGTGAGAGCGAGCAAACACGCGAGCGGGGGAGGGGCAGAGAGAGCTGGAGACACAGAATCTGAACCCGGCTCCAGGCTCTGAGCTGTCACCACAGAGCCTGATACAGGGCTCAAACCTGTGAACCGGGGCTCAAACCTGTGAACCATGAGTTCAAACTTGAACCTGAACCTGAGCCAAAGTCAGATGCTTAACCAACTAAGCCACCTAGGCACCCTTCCCAAAATTTTTCTTTATGGCTATTGGTTTTCCTGGTCCAGGATCAACCTTGTATTTATGCCACTGTCTTTTAAGAATTAAGTATTTAAGTATTAAGTCCAGACTACTATATCTTCCAGGGTGTGTAGCAGGTCTCATTTATCTTTACATGCCCAGGATTTAGAGCAAAGCCTAGAATGGAATCAATGATTAGAAAAACATGAATGAATGAATGAATGAATGAATACATTTCTAGGCATTCCCTTATTTCTTTGTAATTATGATTATTCTTCCTCCCTTCCTGGAACCAAAACAGAAAAGACTACATATGATTATTTTGGAAACACATTGTCAAAAAGACACCAAAGAAAAAGTATTATTAGTATGTTTAAAAACTGGCACCACAGTCTTTGGAAGACATTTTGGCAGTATTGACCAATATTTATAAAAAGAAGTCTTCTTTGCCCCAGTAAATACACTTCTTAGGGCCTACAGTAATCTATGCATATGTGCACAATAAGGCAGGCATAAGGATGTTCACTGCAGTGTTGTTTATAATAGGAAAAGAAAAAAACGGAATAACCTAACTATCCATCAGTAGGGGAATGGTTAAAAACGCATGTGGCGTATTCTTATTTAAAACAATTTTTTTTAATGTTTATTTTTTGAGACAGAGAGCGAGTCGGGTAGGGGCAGAGAGAGAGGGAGACACAGAATCCAAAGCAGGCTCCAGGCTCCAAGCTGTCAGCACAGAGCCCGACATAGGGCTTGAACTCACAAGCCACGAGATCATGACCTGAGCCCAAGTTGAAAGCTTAACTGACTGAGCCACCCAGGTGCCCCAGAAATGCATGTGGTGTATCCTTATGAATTCACATAATCATTTAAGCAATATTTGTAATTGTTAACATAGTAGTAAAACAACTATTATGTGACAAGCAATGTTAAAGGTTTAAGGGATAAAGAAGTGAAAAAGACAATATCTCTTTATTGAGCTTGCATTCTAGTGGGAAGATTGTGGAATACACTGAAGCAGATGGAAAAAATGATCTAGGGTTCTACTTGATGACCAGAAAAGATCTCCAGAGTATTTTAACCTAATAAAGAAACAAACAGCCACATTGCAAAATAATAACGGTAAAGATACATTTTATGTTTAAAAATCCCAAAATAAATCTAGACATTTCTATATGTACACATATGCATGTGAATGAAAGTTTATCCTTTTGGTTTGAATGGATGCACATCAAGTCATTATCACCTCTGGGACAGGGTTAGGATTTCTGAGGGTGGCCAGAGGACATTTTCACATTAACTTATCTTGTTTGATTTTGCTCTTTTTGAGAATGCTTTCATGCATTGCTAGTGAAATTAGAAATAAATAAATAAGCACACTATGGGAGGTCTAACCATCATGCCAACTAAAGAAAACAGTCACTATTTAAATACTAAAGAATCTTTTTTAAATTTTTATTAAAAAAATTTTTAATGTTTATTTATTTTTGAGAGAGACACACAGAGTGTGAGTGGGGGAGGGGCAGAGAGAGAGGGAGACACAGAGTCTGAAGCAAGCTTCAGGCTCTGAGCTGTCAGCACAGAGTCCAATGTGAGGCTTGAACTCACAGACTGCGAGATCATGACCTGAGCCAAAGTTGGACGCTTAACCAACTGAGCTAACCAGGCTCCCCTAAACACTAAAGAATCTAATGCAGTTATTACCACACACCCGGAATAAAAATTGACCTGTAGGCTTTTGCTATCCACAGGAAACAGTACCAACCAGTACATGAAATGCTGTGCTCTTACCAGCTTCGACTGCCAAGCTTTATTATTTATCCTAAGTTCTTTACAGATTCAATATTCTTGGGGAGAAAAGAAGGAAATTAATATTCACTATGTACTTAGCACATTCCAAACACTTGTTATATTTGCTATTTTATTCTATGCTTGGAGCTTTAAGAAGTATTACTGTCCCTCCATTTTACAGATGGGAAAACCAAGGCTCAGAAGGTAGAACACATTTGTGCAAGGTCTTGCACATGCCAAGAGTCAGGTGATGGAGTGTGGATTCAGACTCAGTCCTTCCTGACCTCAATGCTCATTGACTCTCCTCACTTAAGAATCATTCAAGAGAGGGTGGAGAATGGGTTTGCAGTTCTAGAATTTTGGACTCATGGATCTAGGTGTCTCATTGTCCTTTTCCACCATTTTTAGGGATACTCTAGAGGAAACTTTAGATAGTGCCCTCGATATGTCTGACAAACTTTTCTTCAGAATGTCCCATTTTTCCCTGCTCCTGTCTGCTCATGGTACCCCATCTCAAGGGAGATGAGAGAGAAAAAAGGAACAGCATCAACAGAGAAGGAAGGGTAACTGGAGAAAGAGAGGCAGGAGACCACAGAGGAGTTGGTAAAAGTGAGAAGACAGAGGAAAGTGGACAGAAGGGAAGGGGAAGGACCTGTGATTAAATACACTATAGGGAATCTTGGTCTTATCAATCAAGAGGATGACAACAAAGACACACAGGAAGGATTTTCTATTTAAACAAATACTTTCCTCATAGGGTGGGAAGGGAGAGGTTGGCGAATGGTGGAAAGGAGAAAAGCCCGCCAGACACCACCCACTTTCCTTCTGCATCCAGCTACTGACTTGGGGACCTAGCTGATCAGGTAGGCAGGTCTGCAGCCCCTCTTAATTTGGGCATGTCCTTTCTCCTCTGTCCCGTGGACACATCGCACATGGTTCAGGCCCAGGCACCACAGAAGACCTGCACCTTGAATGTTACTGTCTTAGGGGTTTTCAAAGTTCTCCCTTTGCCTGAACATCTCTGGGCACACATCCAAAGTGATCTAACAAATTTAACAGTGCAGCAGTGACCCAGTTAAAATAGTCATGGGAGAGAGGTAGGAGGGTGAGAGAGAAGTTGAGGAGAAAGAAATAAAAGAGAGAGTGGAAAAGTGAGAGAGGAGACAAAGAGAGAATGCTAGGAAAAGTGAAGGACCAAAAGAAGGAAGACAACAAGAAGAGGACAGATGACAGGTGAAAGGAAGAGGGTAAGAAACAAGGAGAAGAAGGAAAGCCGCTGGCAGAAAGAAAGGCAGGGAAGGGAAGAGGAAGGCATTTTGTATTTCTAGGAAGTAATAACGTAAGACCCTTCATCATATCCTGAAGATCAATAAACCTGGCTGGGAAATCAAGAACAAGTTCTAGTTGAAGGTTAGAAAGCCCTGAGGAAGTACAAAAACTTCTGTCAGCTTCCATAAGGCTGCATCCTTGAAATTAAAAATTGCAGGCCATGATACATGTGGCCCACATCTATCCATACCCAAGTCCATGTTACAGCCTGGAGAGTCAGGCATCATCCCAGATATTGCTGAATGTAATTATAATTAAGCAGGAACCCCCAGAGGCTATCACATCTCACTACATGAACTACTGGTGTGAGGCAAGGAGGTGAGGGCCACAAATGCACAGGAAGGAATGTTCTAGAACAGATAACAGGGAGTGGAATCAAACACAAATGGAGGACTTGATTTCTACAGAGGGGTAGAATCTTGTCAAGTTCTGTATTTTCAAGGTAGAAAGTTTAAATTACGTGGTCAGCCCCATGACTGGGACTCTTTTTAGAAACTTTAAGGGGGTTGGATTTTGCACGTTACTCATTTTCTGCATATGTTACTCAAACACTACCGTTGAAGGTAAGTTGGAATTTTATTAATTGAAGCTGCATTTTTAATATTCTTTATTAATCCTCTCAAGTTGCTATAAAAAATTAGGCAGACTCATTTGGTGATTTTCTGCAAGGATCTAAGCTTTGCCACTTCATAAAGCAGATGGTTGGCCTGTCTTTGATAATAGAGGCACCTTATAGGCAATAGGTAGTCCCTATTTCCACCTTGGGATCCTAGGCCCTGCTGTATCTACCCCAGAAGAGTCTGAATTCACAGAAGGATCTGTCTTCAGTTCCTCTCTCCAGGCCTCTTTGCCGTCCACCAACTCTGAGCATGGCTCTTTCTTGTAGGATTTGATACAAGGATGGTCAGGACCAACTACTGAAGAAAGAAAACCCTAACCCTGGCTATCTCATCTGCAAGTGTCAGCAGACACTATTGAGTTTGTACCTTTAGAGAGACCATGGTGTCTGATTTTAGGGATCCAAGTTCCACCTGGTCCCAAGATTACAGGCTTCCGAAGCCCATTATCCACATGTAGGTTCCTTCAGCATCTCCCACCTCATTTCCATGCTTCTAGAAGGGGATGTCAACAATTGTAGGCACCTACTCTGCAGCCAGCACAGTGCTAGGTAGTTTATATCTCTAATTCAGCCTTCAATAGTATAGGAGGGATTACTGTTCACAATTTCTCAGCTGAGGAAACTGAGTCTTAGAGAGGGGACTGGTTCAAATTCACATGATTAAGCCAATGCTCAATCCTGGTTTGTCTGGTTCCAAACAGCTCATTCTCTCCACTCCCATCATCCTGCTTTCTGTTCTATGCCTAAAATTTCACAATTAGATGCAGGTATTTGGATGTTGAAGACTGTTTCTACCTTCAGGAGTTTCTCCACAGAAGTTCTGACATTCCGAATGTGGTAGTAAGGAGGCTCCTATAAAAATTCTGACTAACACATTAACAGGGATTTGCTGAAGGTTATTTACTTTAAGGCCTTTTCCTTAGGACAAGGAGGACTTGGAAGAGTCAGGCTAATTTTCAAGGGGGCCTAATGAGAGTTTGGACCAGAAATTGGTGTAAAAAATACTGTTAAATTATGGAATTGCAACTGGAAGAGGCCAGGAGTGGCCTACAAGGGTGCCACACCCCAGGCTGGGAAGTTGGGGGTCTTCATTACGCAGTGGGTGAAACCATTACTTTTTGTACCTCAGAATTAGGTTGACTACGTTTCAAGGCTTTATTTGGTAGAAAAAATTCAGGATGTTGTAGTGGGTTGGCTAGTTCTGGCAGCCTTCAATAAAATACTGTAAGAGACAGGCTAAAGGTAGCCTATTTTCCAGCAGAAAGTGAAGAGAATATGGCTTTGCTGAGAGAGATCCTTTCTGCCTATGGCAGGTAATTCAAGATGGCTGAAAGTCCTTACCTTGGGACTGTGGGGCTGGCAAACCCATATTTTCTATCTTAAACCAAGGTTGATATACACAGATGCAGGGAGACTAGAGGATCCCAGGAGGTGATACTGGGACACAGAAAAATCCTGATGCACCCGATCCTAGGCTGTCCCAGCACATCCTGTTAAACATTCTCTATGAAAAGGGAGACTCATAGGCTTTGTGAACCTGTATCTGGGAGTAGTCTAAAGGCTGGAAGGAATTATAAGAATCTACCGATCTGAGGCTATTATTTTTCTTTTCTTTTTTTTGGGGGGGGAGGGTACATCCTTTTTATTTTATTTTATTTTATTTTATTTTATTTTATTTTTAAATTTACATCCAAATTAGTTAGCATATAGTGCAACAATGATTTCAGGAGTAGATTCCTTAATGCCCCTTACCCATTTAGCCCATCCCCCTTCCCATACCCCCTCCATTAACCCTCAGTTTGTTCTCTATATTTACGAGTCTCTTATGCTTTGTCCCCCTCCCTGTTTTTATATTATGTTTGTTTCCCTTCCCTTATGTTTATCTGTTTTGTCTCTTAAAGTCCTCGTATGAGTGAAGTCATATGATACTTGTCTTTCTCTGACTGACTAATTTCACTTAGCATAATACCCTCCAGTTCCATCCACGTAGTTGCAAATGGCAAGATTTCATTCTTTTTGATTGCCGAGTAATACTCCATTGTATATATATACCACATCTTCTTTATCCATTCATCCATCAATGGACATTTGGGCTCTTTCCATACTTTGGCTATTGTGGATAGTGCTGCTATAAACATGGGGGTGCATGTGTCCCTTTGAAACAGCACACCTGTATCCCTTGGATAAATACCTAGTAGTGCAATTGCTGGGTCGTAGTGTAGTTCCATTTTTAGTTTTTTGAGGAACTTCCATACTGTTTTCCAGAGTGGTTGCACCAGCTTGCATTCCCACCTGACACATGAAAAAATGCTCAACATCACTCATCATCAGGGAAATACAAATCAAAACCACCATGAGATACCACCTTACACCTGTCAGAATGGCTAACATGAACAACTCAGGCAACAACAGATGTTGGCGAGGATGTGGAGAAAGAGGTTATCTTTTGCATTATTATTTTTATTTCCTTTAAAGCAAAGGCTAAAATTAACAGAAAGGCTATTAAACTAGGCCTCAGCTGAGGGTAATGCTTTCAAACTCTGGGTGTGACCCATCAGTGGGTTGTAAAATCAATTTTGTGGATGGTGACCAGCTTTTCTTTTCTTTTCTTTTTTCCTTTCTTTCTCTTTTTTAATGGAATGAAATAGGAAATATTGGCATGCATCTCATTCAGTGAGGGTAAATACTGTTGCATGAAACTTGTGATGTGATTATACATAAATACATACTAATATACACACATGCATAGATACTGGGTCATGAAGTAAAATTAATTCTTATCATGAGTCATGTCCAAAAAGTTTGAAAGCTAGTAGTCTAGGCAGACTGATAAAGCATAGAGGTTTTTGGTTAGAAAATAGAAACTTCCAGGTTTGAAATACATGACCAAACAAAACCTCTGGTTATGGGTGCTACTCAGTGGAGTTGACTAGAAGAAGAAGATGAAAAGCCTATAAATTTCCATGAGATATGTTGCCACAGAAACTCCATGACAGGGTGATAGTTATTTTCAGTTGCTCAAATCTTAGGGCAATCTTTAGGGTAATCTCTAACCCTTAAACTTGCACCAAATAGTTGTGAACAGCTAAAGCAATATAATTCTCAGAGAGTACATCTTCCCAATGCCTTTCTCAGATATGCTCATGAAGGACAAATGAGCAAAGATGAACAAAGATGATCCTTCTTAGTCTATATTGGATGCTAAGAATTCTTCCTATTTCCAGGAGTCTTCATTATTTCTGCTCTACAGGATATGATCTGTTCTTTTCCCCATTTTCCCAGAGTTTTTATTACATGCATTCTGTTTTTTATCCACTATATAGATAACTTACCATTAACCAAAGGTCACTGAACCACAAGGAATTATGTCTGGATTTCGAGGAGGAGGATTTCATAAGAGATAGTTATATGAGCCTCAGGGTTCTTTCCATTTAAGTTGAATGAATGTTTATGTGGGTGTGGGCATTTGTGAAAGTGTCTGTGTGGAAGATGGGCATGAACAGATGTTGGTGGCCAAGGGGTGGACTATAGTTGACACGTACTGGTTACTACTCAGCACCCATATCCCCTTCTCCCATATTAACAGCATCCAGATTTTCTTTCAGGCAACTACACCCCCATGCAGCCCATTGACTTTGTGGGCCGTTCTAGCTGTGAGTTATGAATGATTTCAGCCAGTCAGTACCTTTTTTTCCTCCAGTGATTACTCCATGGATGGGCATTGTGTCTTGGAATGGTCCCATCAGGTGCATCACAGGAATCTAAATGTGTAATGATGGTATAGGAACACTCTCTACTACTGAACGTGAATGAGGAAACATGGAACTCCTAACTCTGCTGACAGTCATCCTATTACTCCAAGGGGAGTGGGCCTTTGGATGAGGTCAACATTGTGGATGAGAGAGTGAAAAGGAAGAAAGGCTCTGAGCCCTTCATTATACTCTGGGACACTTGAATCAACCAGCCATAAGTAAGTATGGCGTGCCTTCCTTTTGGACTATCCCCTATGAGCCAGTAAGCCCTATTATTGAAATCTGTTTGAGTGGATTTCTGTTACTTATGGAATATACACACGTCACCCACTCTACACTTTGTTTTGCAAAGCTTTGAACCTTGGAAGTAGACTTGCAGAGCCTGTGTCCTAGGCCACCAGGAATGTGGATTCCTTCACATTAGGTTTTAGTGACCCCAGCTGGGGCATACACTTGAGACTTCTCTCTGTGCTCAATTTCCCATATATTAAGTACATACTTATGAGATATATCATTCTTTTGGAGCACTGAAGACTCATTATAAGTGTCTTTTGCCTATCCCTCCACCTTTGGCTCATTTCCCATCAGTAGTCTTGCCCATTACGTGACAATAATATCAAACTGCAGAGTTCCATACCCCATACTAATTTATGTGCCTTTGCTCACATTATTTTTTTCCTGCCAAGAATACCCTCTCCTCTCTAGTTTTTGTTTGTTGTTGTTTTTTTTTTTGCTTCACATCTATTTACCCTTTTAGACCTGTGTTCTCCAATATGGTAGCCAGTAGTCACACATAGTTACTGAGTTCTTGAGATGTGGCTAGTGAAAGTTAGAAATGGAATTTTTTTACTCCACTTGAATTAATTTAAACATTTTAAACTGGAGCAATATAAAATATTTTTCTATTAAACACAAACCTCATTGCTTTGATACAACTACATTTTAACTGTTGAAAAGTTGGTGTCCAAATGAGATGTGCTGTATGTATAAAATATACACTTGATTTCAAAGACTTAAATCTTTTTACAATAAAAAGATTGTAAAATGTCTCATTAATAATTTTTATATTGATTGGGTAGTAAAATGCTAATATTTTGGATATATTGGATTGAATGAAATATGTTATTAAGATTATTTTCTCCTGTTTGTTTTTACTTTTCTAATGTGGCTACAAGAAAAATTTTAAATTACATATGTGGTTCACAATATATTTCTACTGGAAAGCACTGAACTAGAACATATCAGATGTCATCTCCTTGAAAAAGCCTTCCACAATCACCAAGGCTAGATATGGTGGCCTTCTGCCCTCTCATGACATTCTCTTACATAGCACCTACCTCATTAGTTGATATTATCGTTTCATGTATCTATCTGTTCCCACCTGTCCCCAGACTGTAAGTTTCTCAATGGCAGTGAACATATTTTATATTTCTAAGGCCTCCGTAGTGACTGGCACATAGTAGGCACTCAATAAATACTTGTGAAATAAATTCATGAATGGGTAACCACATAAAGTTCATAATGTCACAAGTATTTTAAAGTATAATTTCGTATACTACAAAGCTGTAATCATCAAGACAGTATGGTACTGGCACAAGAACAGTCACTCAGATCAATGGGACAGAATAGAGAACCCAGAAATGGACCCACAAACGTATGGCCAACTAATCTGTGACAAAGCAGGAAAGAATATCCAATGGAATAAAGACAGTCTCTTCAGTAAGTGGTGCTGGGAAAACTGGACAGCAACATGCAGAAGAATTAACCTGGACCACTTTCTTACACCATACACAAAAATAAACTCAAAATGGATGAAAGACCTCAATGTAAGACAGGAAGCCATCAAAATCCTCAAGGAGAAAGCAGGCAAAACCTCTTTGATCTTGGCCACAGCGACCTCTTACTCAATACGTCTCCAGAGGCAAGAAAAACAAAAGCAAAAATGAACTACTGGGACCTCATCAAAATAAAAATCTTCTGCACAGTGAAGGAAACAATCAGCAAAACTAAAAGGCAACTGACAGAATGGGAGAAGATATTTGCAAATGACATATCAGATAAAGGGTTAGTATCTAAAATTTATAAAGAACTTATCAAACTCAACACCCAAAAAACAAATAATGCAGTGAAGAAATGGGCAAAAACCATGAATAGACACTTCTCCAAGGAAGACATCCAGATGGCCAACCGACACATGAAAAAATGCTCAAAATCACTCATCATCAGGGAAATACAAATCAAAACCACAATGAGATATGACCTTACACCTGTCAGAATGGCTAACATTAACAACTCAGGCAACCACAGATGTTGGCGAGGATGCAGAGAGAGAGGATCTCTTTTGCATTGTTGGTGGGAATGCAAGCTGGTGCAGCCACTCTGGAAAACAGTATGGAGGTTCCTCAAAAAACTAAAAATAGAACTACCCTATGACCCAGCAATTGCACTACTAGGTATTTATCCACGGGATGCAGGTGTGCTGTTTTGAAGGAACACATGCACCCCCATGTTTATAGCAGCACTATCCACAATAGCCAAAGTGTGGAAAGAGCCCAAATGTCCATTGATGGATGAATGGATAAAGAAGATGTGGTATATATATATATATATATATATATATATATATATATATATATACACACACAATGGTATATATACAATGTATATACAATATGTGGTATACAAGATGTGATATATATTCAATGGAGTATTACTCAGCAATCAAAAAGAATGAAATCTTGCCAGTTGCAACTACGTGGATGGAACTGGAGGGTATCATGCTAAGTGAAATTAGTCAGTCAGAGAAATACAAGTATCATACGACTTCACTCATAGGAGGACTTTAAGAGACAAAACAGATGAACATAAGGGAAGGGAAACAAAAATAATATAAAAACAGGGAGGGGGACAAAGCATAAGAGACTCATAGAGAACAAACTGAGGGTTAATGGAGGGGGTATGGGAAGGGGGATGGGCTAAATGGGTAAGGGACATTAAGGGATCTACTCCTGAAATCATTATTGCACTATATGCTAACTAATTTGGATATAAATTTTAAAAAATTAAAAATAAAATTAAAAAAAGTATAATTTCATGTACAACTACTTTTTAGATTAATATTCTGTTTTAGGGTTTCCTGAAGGTTCAGTCTTCTGGCTAAGTCTCTTGGCCACTATGTGCAGTGCCCAACCTTGGGGGGCTATACAGGGGATCCCTGTAGACAAACCTTCCAACTCTTCCTAGAATCCTGCTCCTAGGAGAGCACCATATGGGTACAGAGCAGGAGTGAGCAGACAAGAATGAGCACCAAAACGAATGGAGGAAAGAAAAGAGGAAGTGAGGAAAGCAGGAAGCAAGACTTCTCCCTCTACCCTTTGTGGCAATGTGAGCTAAGCATGGCTGCCAAGCAAACAGTGGTGTGGAAGACTGGGAAAGAGAAGCTAGGCTGGCTGTGGTATGCCACTGGGTGGAGTTAAAATTTATAACAAGGGAGAGGCAACCGAAGAAAAGAAAGATTCTTTTAAAAATTCTGCTGAAGCCCAATTAAAAAAAATTCCACTCCCTCATGGTAAGTTTTAAGAGACTTCCTTTTCAGAATTATTTTCAGTCTGGTGGTAACAGGCAGGAAGAGTATCAGATGTTCATAAAGTGGATACTCCCCACCCCCTAAAACATAGGACTTGCCCACATTGCTTTTCTGACTTGGGTTATGAGGATACAGGATATAAAGTTGTCAAGGCGTACATCTTTCCATAAAGGAGTGTCTCATGTGGTATACTGAAAAAAAAAAAAAAAAAAAAAGCTGAAGTAGTTTGCGACTCCTCCAACCAAAGAAGTGAAATGGATTTTGCCAGTCCTTGAATCTGGGTTATACTCATGGGATGTTAGAGGATTCTAACATCCAGAGGATATTACCTGATGTAAGCAGAGGCTTGAAAAGTGCTTGTACACTGGGGCTTCCTTTCTTTGGCTCTTTTTTGGAACCTAACCACTCTGTGAAGAAGTCTAGGCTGGCTTGCTAGATACTGGAGACATGTATCCTGGTCACCTCTGTGTCTCCCCACCAGCTTCCAGACATGTATGTGACACCATCAAGGACCAGCAGGCCCCAGAAAAATCTTCCAGCTGACTACAGCCATACACACAAATCCAGGTGAATCCGGCAGAAGAACTTCCCAGCTGAGCCCAGCCCAGACTGCTGACCCCAGAATGGTGAAATAATGGATGATCATTGTTTGAAGCCTCTGAGTTTTGGAGTGTTTTGTGTGTGCCAAAAACAAACTAATATATTCTACCTAAGAGGTGTGGAAACACATAGAGTAACAGCGACTTTACACCTTACTATAAGAGAAAGAGTCAGAATCTTGGTTTTGGAGCCCCAGTGTGGTTCCATCACTTACTTGGTATGATCTTTGGTAACAACAAAAGTACCTACTTTGTAGAGTTGTAATGAGAACTGTGTCAGTCAGCATGGCCTATGGGAATGAGGATAACTTGGGGAGAGTTTATATAGGGACACTTGTATTTACAAAGGTGTGGTTGGGGTTCAGGGAACCACAAGGGCTAGTGTAGTGCTCTGGGGCCATGTTACCATCATGGGTATGAAGACGCAAGGGAGGGCACGGTGACTGGAAGCTAGAGACAGAGCAGGCTGGTCCAAAAGGGTCACTTGACAGGAGCCATGACTTTGGGTTGAGAGATGAAGCTGTTCTGCAGTGATATCACTGGGAAGGAGCTAGAGGAATAAAAATTCTGATCTACACTTCCTCCTCCTGCCTACTTCTTGCCAGTGCTCTTGTTTGTCAAATCTGACTAGAAGCCACTGGACATGCATATCAGCCTCTAGTGGCCAAAAGCAAGGTGAAGCAGGAGGGAGAATGGTTATGGGGCAAATGGAAGGTGTCAAGTCCAAGAATTCAAAAGCAATAGTGCATATAGAAGTACTGAGCATATACCTAACACCCAACAATCATTGTTACATTATCAGTATAAACCAGGGGCTATGGGTGGCAGAAAAGGAAATGAATATTTTTTTCTAGGCTAACCTGGGGAATATTCATGGAGAAGGAATTCTTTGGGTTGTGGTTTGGAGAAGTGGCAAAATACTAAAAATAATGATAAGAAGAAACATTTGCTTAGACTTTACTATGTGCAGGTACCATTGTGAATGCCTTAATACATTAATTTATTTAATCTTCATAACCATCTTCTAATGTAGGTACTATTATTATCCCTATTTCACAGGTAAGAAATGGAGGCAGAGAGAAGTTAGATAACTGAGGTCACACAGCTAGTAAGTAGTGGAGTCAGGATTTGAACTGATTTTAAAGGTGGTGTAGGGCATGACATTCATTATTTAGGCACAGAGCTAGAGCACGCTTGTAGAAGAAGTAGACAATCATCTAGATGAAGCACAGTGTGGGATTTCTGCTGGAGGACAGTGAGAAACAGTCTGGAGAGAGAGGAAAGGACCAAATCTCTGAAGGCTGGAATGGTAAGCTAAGGAAATAGTCTCCATTCTGGTAGTTGATAGGAAGCCACAAGAATTTCAGAGACAGGTAGTCACAGCAGAGGGCCAGGGAAATGAATGTGTGCATAGAGTGAAACTAACAGAGCAGGGAACAACTGGAAGCCAGGCAAGCAACAAGCAGATACTGCAAGAGTCCAAGCACCAGGGAATAAGGGCTAGAATAGAATGATACCAGCAGAGATGGGGGGCCGGGACATTAGAAGTGCACTGCAAGGGAAGGCTCAAGGGGCTTGGGGACCAATGAACTGGGTATATCAAGGGGTCTGAATAAAGAGAAATAGGACAGAAGGTCTAAGACCCAGGTGACAGGGTCAGGATGGTGTCAGATGTACCATTCAGCCATCTCAGTGTACATGCTGGGGAAAAAAGTGTGTATCATCTACTCATGCATGTATTCGGGTTATAACACAAATGCTATAAAGTTGTACCAACCCCCAGTCAATTTCAAAATAACAACTGGTTTTGTAATGCCAGCTCCTGGTGAATTCAGTTGTGAACCTGGAACAAGGATGGGGATGGATTCAAGGACTTCTCCCTGAGGTTGTAAGAGAACCAGAGCTGCAGGATATTGTGAGATTAGTTCTGGGGAAGCTGGAAGGATGCTTGGTTGCCCGGCGACAATGCTGCCTCCATAGCAGCCCTTGGTTTCCTGCAGTCCCGGATGCATCTCATTAAAAGAAAACAGGGACAGCTGGCTGACACATTTTCTGAAGTGGCATTTTCAATGTCCCAAGTCTTGGTATCTTGTTTATAAGTGGCACTTACAACATACAAGGAAAGGGGGAAAAGGGGGAGCGGAAGAAAGGTCTCCTAGGATCTCGAGCACATGAGGAGTTGATCTTGACTCTATGATTTTAGCTTGTCTAACAGAGATGGGGTGCAGAGCCTCCTTGAAATCCACCTGAAATGAATTAGCCTGAAGTTAAAGTAGGTGTTTATCTCAAGTCATTGCCTCAAATAGCTGACTACCTGTTGGAAGAAGGGTCTGATCGATGCAAACCAGAGCAGCCGTGCGTGAGCTGTTACACAGCGGTTAATATTGATCAGAGCTAAAGGCTGCCGATAGGAATGTGGAGTGAACTGACAGGCAGAGAAGAGGGAAGGAGGAAACAGCCTTCGCTGGTGGCAGCTGTACAGAGGAAAGCCGATAAAAAGTCAATTCCACTTAACTGAATGGCTGCTAACTAAATATTTTTGGGGCCAAAGCCTTCCCAGGTAGCAGCTGGAGCATCTCTGTTCCGGAACTGAGACATCAAGCGAGAGCTGGGCATCGACAAGCAAGATTGCAGGGCCCTGGTGATGGATGGGGGAAGAGGAGAGGCCCTCTGATGGAGGGATGGGTAGCCCTGGTCTTGGCTGAGCTGAATGGGTGCACTGGAGGAGAGCCACTGGCCCTGCAGTGTTGCTGACATGCATGAAAGCGACCAGAGCCGGGCTGGAATTTGTGAAACAGTCGCTGATTAATTAGTTCATTTAAAATGCTGATGCTTTTCTCTGAACTTAAGTAAGGGGTGTTGAAACTAACTGCTGCAGTAAGGGAAAGTTGAACAATGGCTGGACCTATCACAGAGAGAGAGAGAGGCAGAACAGTGCAATATAGCAAAGTTAAGAGGCTGGCTTTGCACAATACAGTGTTCACTGATAACTTATTTCCTGTACTTCTATGCACTCAGAAGGGTTGCATTTCTCTTTCTTGAATTAGGTGTGACTATGTAACTTATTTTGGCCAATAAAATGTGAGAAGAGACATGTGTCCTTTTGGGTGGAAGCATTTAATTGCTAGTGCACAGCTTTTCTGCTCTTTGCTTGCCACTGCGATCACAGTGCATTGGTATGGATAGGAGCAAAGGCATCTGGAATGTTAAGCTAACACATGAATAGTTGTCCAGAACTGCATTGTATTTTGTGTAAGTAAGGAATACACTTCTATTGTGTCATACTACTGAACTTTTGGGCTTGTTTGTTACACAGCGTACCCAAACCTTTCTGACTAATACAGGTAGGTCACTATGGCTACCAGCTGCGGGTAGTTGGATGATTTGGCCTATGTCTAATCCACCCAAATCTTGGATTATGTATATAAAGCATAAAAACATCAGCAACAATAAAATTTATGATGCAATGAATGCTTCCAAGGTATAGGTATGGCACAGGCTCTACCTATATTAACTAGTGTAATTCTCAAAGCAACCTTGTGAGGGATCTATTATTATCCTCATTTTACGATTGTGGAACTCAAAGTTCACAGAAGTCAAAAGACTTTCCATGGTCACACAGTTTATAAATGGTAGGCAGGAATTCAAACCCTAGCAGACCACTCCAGAGCACTTTTTCTTAACTATTTTCCTATCCTAGATCTCAGCTTAGGTGCTTAATAAATAATAGGTCTCTTAGTATATAGGCTTGAGAATAAATCCACCCATTTTCTCATACCCAAGTGTTCTACATAGGAGGAGAAGAAGAAAACATGGTTAGTATTTCTTTTGAACTTTCACTATTCCCCTTCCCTCAACCCCATAAACCTCTGTAGGGTTTGAGCCTATCTGTAATATTCTTCTCCACTTGTTACCCAAATCCTGGGTATTTCTAAAGCTCCAGATCAATTTCCTACTCATTTGGGATACAAGAAGGGAATTCCTCATCACTGGAAGAGGCTGAATGGAGTTCTGTCAGAGGGTCTCATTCTGAGGAGTTTCTCAGCTGTAAAATAGGGATAATAACACCCATCTTACTGTATTATCAGATACTATTTTTCACTTGTTTTTTAAACATCATATTTTAGGTTTTAGACACTGCACTCTGTAATTTTATATGTATGTGTATGTGTACACACATATAAAAGATCTACCCATCATCTGTCCCTCTCTTTCTCTATTTTTTTGTATCTTCACAGCAACACTAGGAGGTAGATATTACATTATATCCATTTTAAATATAAGGAAACTGAGGGGCACCTGGGTGGCTCAGTCTGTTGAGCATCTGACTTCAGTTCAGGTCATGATCTAATGGTTGCTGAGTTCGAGCCCCACATTGGGCTTGCTGCTGTCAACACAGAGCCTGCTTTGGATCCTCTGTCCCCCCCCCCCCCCGCCCCTCCCCTGCTCTCTCTCTCTCTTTCTCAAAAAAAAAAAAAAAAAAACCAACCACATTTAAAGATAAGGAAACTGAGGCTCAGAGAATTTAAATACTTTTCCAGAGGTCACCCAGTTAGAATGAAGGATGGGGGCTAGTTCAGATTATGCCTCTAAAGCCTATTATCTTTTCTATAAATTCTTGTGCCTCCCTCCTACTTGTGGAGTTAAAGTGAAATAACACAGTTACGATTTTTTTCAAGTACAGTGCCTGGCACATAATAGTAGCCCAGTAATTGGTAGCACTTATTATAATTCCTTCATAAACATTTATTAGCAGCTCCTGAGAGGCTCCTCACCCTTATGACCAGCCTGCAGGGGATATGGGCAGCTATGGAGGTGGGAAAGGAGCCCCTGGAGAGTAGAGAAGCCCAGAGCACTCAGCACCTGCTGGGTGCTGAGCACTTGTCATTCAGGTTCACATTCATTCTTCACAATGACCTTCAGGATGGTGACATGAGTCGTCCCATGTCCAAACCTAATATTTGAGCCCAGGACTCAATTTTTAGCCACTAACCCATGCTGTTCTTTCCTTATGACTGTAGGTGTGGGAGACAAGGATGGTGATGGACTACTCCTTGACCATAGTTAGAATTTATCTGGACTGACCTGTAGATCCCATCCAGCCTTGTAGGGAGGAGGAAGAGTGCTCATCTGTTGTCAGTTGTACGGCCATGAGACACTCTAGGAATAAGGGACCTTACACTATGTATCTCTTTACTTTATGCCTGTTGTTATGCTAGGTATCTCCTTATGACTTCCGCATATCCTTCCCAAACGGATATTACTGACCCCGTTTGATTGATGAGAAAACTGAGCTTCCAAGAGTTTAACTGGTATCTCTTATTGGTCCCCGTCTTCTCTGCGCTCTTATGAGAGCATTTCATAATTTTGCTGACTAACAGTGCTTCTAAGTGCCTTAATTAGGGGGTCATTTTTGCTCTCTGCTTGTCAAATTCTAGTTACTTGACGAATGTATTCCATTTATTGATACATCAATGTATTGATGTGTGTGTGTGCATATGTGTGCCATCTCTACGCTCAGGTTCCTCTCAACCAATATATTAGTTCTATGCCGAGGTGAGTATGCTCGGGCTGTTTTGAGTTTCTTTACTGAACACTTAGCAACTTCAATAAACTTCATTCCTTTAGGTAGTAGACTTAATATTTTAAGTATAATTTTAATCCCCATCCTCCTCATGTTGAAGTCAAAACCAGGAAAAAGGAGAAAATAAAATCTAGCCTATGAGCATTGCCAACGATTCCACTCTGTGAGAATGAAGGTCAGGATTCCAGAATGTACAGGCTAGAGCGCTCTCTAAATTGTTTCTTCAGGCATGGGCACATAATGCTTAAATCACTTTTTCACTGGGTTCTATTCTCTCTGCATAGGCTGTAAACATTTATCTTTGGGCTTTCCCAGAAATGTGTCTTATGGAAGGGATTAGCTGTTTGCGCATTTAAAGTTCTGAAGGTGAACTTCTCTAACCTAACCCACATAATTAAAGTGGAAAATTTCTGGTGGGGGAAGAAAACCAACAAGGAAAATACCATGTTTGGGAAGGGAGCTGTACTCTTACAGTCTCAAGAGATGGCTTCGCATTCTCTGGCACTTAATTATAACCCGTCTTGCTGGGCGCTCCCATTTTTCTGCCTGTTCTGTCTCATCTTTGTATTAAGATGATAAGCAGCTTGAGGGTGTGACACTAGAGTGGAGAAGGTGGTTGGTTTTATGGTATGATTTTTAAACGTGACATTCATTAATTTTTTAATATGAAATGTATAAGGAAGAAAATAACACATAACAAAATAAAACAAAAGTTGTCTTATTCTGATAAATCCTGTTGGTATAAAACAAAACCAACAGGTAGAGCCAGGTTTGAGAATTCAAATAATATAGAAAAACACAAAAGGAAAAGGAAAAACCATGCTATCCTCACCTGAACTCAGTCCTTCTCTACAAAGACTACCACTGTTAACAATTTCTTGTGATTCCTTCCTTCAGTTTACAAAATATATTCATAGTATAATTTTAGCAGCACCTAGAAAGCCGTTTCTTACTTATTGTCTGTCCTCTTTGCTATAATGGCTGATATTACACCATCACAGACTTGCTCCTTTCCATGTGAGTACTTATATACCTAAGCTATTTCTTTTATTCAAAGATATTCTTAGCAAAAATATAAAAGGCAAGAGGCAATGTTAAATATTTGTTATCTCCCTACCTCCCACAACTGGAGCTTGGGCCTGAACAATCAGCTGGGCCTGGAATTACACTACTTAGGCCAAATCCAGAGTCGATCTCTTGCTGGCTCTTTAATTTCTTAGTTCTTTCATCTGTCAGGTGGGGTAGTAACAGTATTTGCTTCATAGGGTTGTCTTGAGGAATCAGTGAAAGAGGAGTACATGAAAAGTACTAAGAACAAGTCAATACATAGCATTACACAGTAGGTCTTGAAAAATGCTAGCTATATAATTAATGACTAAACAGAAATGATTTCTGAAACAATTGCCCTTTTTGAGTGCCTAATAAATTCCAGACATGGTCTAGAGTGCTTTATGTACATGACTCATATAATCTTCTGTACAGTCCCAAGAAGTTGGTACTAGTAATAAGCCATTCCACAGAGGGGGAAATCCAAAAGCATAATGTAACTTGCCCAAGGTCATGCAGCTAGGTCTCAAGGGTGAACTGGGCCTTGAGGGCACATCTGTCTTTCTACTGGGCCAGCTAAAGACCAGGGCAGTTTCAAGAGGGGAGCACATAGAAGGACCCCTGGGCCCAGGGATGCTAGCGAAAATGTGGGCTGACACCATGGAGGGCAGAGAGTGGGGCGGGGGGGACACCTGGAAGAGAGCAAGAAGGCTGGTGAAGGGGAAGAGGAAAGGCATCCAAGGAGCTTTGCCTATAATGTGATTTTGCCTGGGGCCAGCACAAGATCTGATTTCCTCTGTGGTCTCCTTTGTTGCTTGGAAGTTGTTGGAAGGCCATGGGGTCCACGTGCTAAAACCAGGTGTTCCAGTTCTACCATGAGTTCCATGACCTTTCAGCTCACATCACTTCCCCAGCAAATTTCCTCTTCTGTAAAATGGGGATCATAAATCCTGGCTCACCTAACTACCTTATGGGGTTATTGTAAGGCTCAAATGGGTCTGGGGACTTTTCAGTGTTTGGCTAACTGGAAACGACTGCACAGAGATGCTAGATGTTATTATTGACTTGATGTATACCTATGAATTAAAAAGGGGGATGCATTTGGTCCTTAAACTTAGATCTAGAGAGGACTCCCAAAATGTGCCTCCGTGCGGAAGAGTTTATGGTGCCAGGGATGCTGGTATTGTCTCTGCTCCATTCAAGAACAGGTAAGGAGCCTGGGAGCCTGTGGATGAACAGTATCATCATCATCTAGGCTCAGTGATAGCAGGTTTGGTGAACACATCATAATCATCCCTCTCTCCTCTGTACTCCTACTCCTAGCAATTTGGGGGCAAGGTAGGGACTAGTGATGTCCCCTCCAGTGTGTCTGAATCTGTCCTGCTTTATGGTCTACTTGGCTAGAGGTCCACATATTACATGGAGACACAAAGCAATAGATGGCATCCTGGCCATTTCTTATGAATCTAGCATCATGTGTCTAGGTTGTATTTCAGGCCAACTTTTAGTGAAGTGTATCAATGCTTGAAGCACATAATGTAACATGATTCTTCAAGAGTTTGATTAATTGTGTCACCGTCACAGCCTCAGTTCAGGTTCAACCTTTTAAAAGTTTTATTATTGTATAAAGTGATCAATCAGGATGGAAGAAAAGAAAAATGTGCGACTTTGGCCATATCTCTTCCTGGTCTTTGTCAGCAAGTGTTCCTCTCCTGGTCAGTTCATCTGGATCATGCTGGAGAAACAAGGTTAACCCAGATCCATGGTGGAGCAAAATGTGGACCAAGAAGGAGGCAATCAGGTGCTCTGAGTGGAAGATAGACTGCTCCAATGCGTCAGCCTTGGTTTGACACAGGAAGAACCCGGGGAGTTTGAAGGTGCTGAGTCCTGCATCCCTGCCCACAGAGATTCTGACATCATTGGCCTAGGGTGTGGTCTTGGCATCCCCTGGGATTCTAATGTATAGCCAAGGATGAGAATTACTGGTCTAGTCTGAGTAGCTCTCAGTAAAACAGCCTCAGTTCAGGTTCAACCTTTTAAAAGTTTTATTACTTAGGGGTCCTTTCTCCCTAACTTCTGTTTTCTGTCGCACTGTCTCCAGGACCCCTTTCTTACATCTTATCCTGCTAGAAACTGCTCTCAGAGTATTAGTTGATAAAGACTTAAGGGTTTAGCTCTCCCAGAAACACATGCATTTTAACATAGGATTTTTAAGTTGAAAATACCTGGAGGAATCTATCTATATGGGGAGTCTTGGCCCTTATTGAGAAGGGGGCTGAGAAGCATTTGAGCTGATGGCTTTCCAGTCATCATCACTGCAGTAATGGTCAATACTTATTATGTGCCAAACACTGTTCTAAGTATTCTCTCTCTCTTTCTCAATATATATCCTCACTCATTGAATCCTCTGAACAGCATTATGAGGTAGGTGTGCTTGCATGAGGAAAATGAGACACAAAACCATTGAGTAACGTATCTGAGGCCTCACTGCTAAGACATGGGAAAGCCAGGATTTAAATCCAGGAAATCTGACTCAATGCCCTACTTTTAACCACTCACCACTTAAACTACCTCAATGGTTCCTACCAAGGTCAGAATGGAGCCTGAGGGCTAGCTTTGTTTCTCCAACAGGAGATGTTGGGAGCTTCCCAGTTATTTTTCTCTTTCAAAGCCCCCAAGGCATACCCCCTATAGGAGATTGTTTTATTGTTCCCAATTATTGCCCTTCCTTGTGAGAGGGTAATAAGTCTCCTGCCTCATCAACATCAAGCTTGGCCATATGACTTGCTTTGGCCACCAATAAAATGTAAGAAGTAGTGATGTATGCTACTTCTAGGCAGAAGCTTTAAAAGCCATCATGTGGTTTCTTTTCTCCCTTCTAACGCCACACTGTTTTTAAAATATATTCATATATATATATTTATCTGAGAGAAAGAGAGAGCACGAGCAGGGGAGAGGGGTGGGGGGGGGTGGGTGGAGGTGGGGAGAGAGGGAGAGAGAGAGAGAGAGAGAGAGAGAGAGAGAGAGAGAGAGAGAGAATGAGTCACCCAGGTACCCCTAGCACCATTTTGTTTTGAAGCCAGGGAAGAGCCGCTCCTTTAGCCCTGGGCTCAGAATAAAGATGAACTAGAGGAGAGATACAACCAACCTATGCATGAAAAATATATCTTGGTTGTAAGCCACTGAAACTTGAGGGTTATTTGTTACTGCAACATTATTTAATAAAAACTGACTAATATAACCTCTGAATAACAATAATTTAAAGGTGAAATGCAGGAATGCTGTAAGGATAATATCTTAAAGCAACTAATAAACTATATTATAATTTATCTAATATATTTTGCAAATAGGCTCAGAGCACAGCTTTCCACTGTCTTCAAATCTTTTCTATGCATCAATCCATCCCCATCTCAGAAGACTAAAAGATCATAAGCATTTGCTTAGCTCAGTATACCCAGAGTTCATTCGCCGCCCAATACTTACAAAGGGAATCAGAAAGAAAGGGTAAAGCAGATTAAAAGTTATTTTAGATTTGAGGGCACTGGATAGAATGGGAGAGAAAAATATATATATTTTCCTTTATAGATGAGAATTAGTGTTAAGTCTTGATAAGACTCTCCCTTATCTGAGACAGAGGATGAAAGAACTCTTTAATAAAAATTATCCATTCCAGGCTCCAAAACCTGTTGCTATTTTTAGTGCCCAACTGCTTACTTCTATCTCATACAATTTGCAAACTTACAGCCCATGAGCTAGATGAGGCATGTAGGAGGCTTTGATTTGATTCATACATTCTGTGGGTATTTGACTAAAATTGATTGCCAACATTCAAAATTTGAGATATTTCAAGGAAAAAAATCTATATTTCCAGTTTCTCTTGAAAAACTGAAAGCTCTGGTTACACTGGACCTGGGAACCTGCAGCTGGATTTGAGCAGCCAATGCCCTTTAGGCTGGGTGTATTTTCCAAGGTCCCCAACACTCCTTAATACTCACTTCACCTGTTTATATTTTTAGTTTAGTCGATTGCAGCCATTCAAGTTTGCCACCCTGGGGATCAACTTCCTTCCTTTTCTCTCTTTTTTCCTCTTTTTTTTTTTCTGTTATGCTCTCTTTTCTCTTTTCATTCTTATTTCTTCCACAGTAAGAAAGGAGATTTCTGGGACCCTGTTCTCTGCCAGTCTGAGGACACCACTCTGCCTTAATCTCAGAACTTTGAGCCAAGTTTGATAGTGCAGCTCTCCGGGCCCCCAGAGAGAGTCACCCTAAACTATCTAAGACCATTCTTGGAGTGGAGGGAATAGATGCTTCACTCTGGAAATCTTGACTATGTTTGCTCAACAGATTCTATAATACTTACTGATTTGCATACTTACGTAGCTGGAAGGTTTTAGAGCAGCATAAACCTCCTTCCCACTAGATAATTCTGTTGCTTAACAAACCATAACAGCTCTGATTACATGGAGAATACTAGCAGTAAATGGTTTGAAAATGATTTTACTGTTTTCTGTTATGGAAACTCACATGTAGAAACATTATGGAACTGTTTTGAAATTTCTTTAGCCTTCCAAATGTAAAATCACTAGACTTTGATATTTCAGTAATTTTACATTTGAAATAGAGTTAATGAGACCTGAGTCTGCTTTATGGACACCTTCACTGGAGAAGGCCATCCTGAGCCATCTGGATGAAGTAGTCAGTGGGTAGGCATTTCCAAGCCTCTAGAATGTCCTTTTCTTTTTCTGCATCACATTTGTTGCTAGACTGACCTCTCAGTGACTAAAACTTCACACCAAGCCTCGAGGATTATAAATCTCAGACTAGGACTATACAGAAATACAATACAGAGTGTGGGCGTGAAGACATACACTGGTGTTTCCAAACTCAGTAATAAAATCATTCTGAGAGTTCTCATGCCAGCATTCAGCTAGCTGCAACCTTCTCCTGCTTGCCTTCTAAGGAGATTAAGACCGGACATTTTATTTTGTTTCCGTTTTAGTTTATTTGAAGGTTTTATGATGTCTTAGTTGAGTTGCTTGTGAGACTTCCAAATAAACATGCTGCTTTTAAAAATGGCAAGTTGTTTTTATTTATTTCTTTTAGGTGCCCGGTGACCTCTGGGTATATTAGGCAGCTTTAAATTATAATTAAAATAATAACTGTGGTCCTGAAACAATAATAGATGTTGAATTATACAAACGCCAAATTAGGATGTCCAGAAAATCTGTTTGAAGGAAACCAGAGTAAGCATGGAATTTAAAAAGTTATCTTTGTGGCAACGTGACCAAAGGAAACTTCTCTCTAACAGCAGACTTGTTATTATTTTTTGCTTTGTTTTGCCCTCCTATGAGGCTACTCAAATTTTTATTTTTTATGTTTGCTGGACTTGGGGTGTGTGGGAGTTCCTTAGTTGAACTTGTTATGATTTTATAGACAAGAAAAAATAATAAAATTTGCTTGTCATCTGAGAAAATCCCTGTATTTTAATGATATCTTGAACATTTGTCAAGTCCATGGACACAAGCAGTAACAGCAGACATTGTGATTCACTGGATACCAAATCCTCAGGGTGCTTTTGAGTCTCTAAGAAGTTCACATCTGCATTCCTCCATCTGTCATCTTAGCTCATCTTCTTCTCCCAGCCATTCTTAAATTAAATGACTACAACTAATGGGAGATTTTCTCAGGAAAGCTTATGAGAATTTGTCCAAAGACAAATTAAAACATTGCAGAGTAATCACCCAACTCAACTCACTGCTTTAGCTGGCCTCAGTGCTGACTCTAACCCAAATGAGTTAAGCAACCATTGGGCCCCATTCGGAGAAAAGCCACCAGAAAGAAAACCCAGTAAAGAGAAAATGGAATCCACTATGTGATGATCAGAGTGTCCGGGAATGAACAGTGCTGCAGAATGGGTTGTGTGGTGTGCAATGGATCCAAAGGCCAGGGCAAGAAGAGTAGTTGAAAAAACCAAACACAACACAAAGCAAAACAAGATTCTAAAGCCCCATGGCATGACACTTAATCTCAAGGATATGGCAATTCACCTCTGGCATCCTCATTTCCCCATAGGTGAATGGATAAAAACCACTAGGATTAATGGGACCCTTCAGCTTGGCTGGTCCTTGCCCTTCTATTACTTCACTGCTCCATGTGAATACTTCTTAAGAGTGGTTGGAGGTGGCAGCTTCCCTAGTGATTTCAACTTGTGGCAATTTATCCTAAGGAGACAACTCAACAGGTTCACTAAGCACAAGTATACTCATTAGAGTATTATTTATAATAACATTACTGCCCATCCATAGGGGATTAGTTAAATAACTGATGGTATATCCAATAGGAATACAATGTAGTCATTGAAAAGGAATGTGCATATCTATAATTCAATGACATGGTATATTGTTTTGGATAGCATGTGTAATGTGATACCACTAATATAAAATAAGGCATAAATATGCATATGTATGCAGAAAAGATGTCTTATAGGATACAGTCCAGGTTAACAGTGTTTGTTTCTGGGTAGTAGAGTTTTGGGTGATTTTAATTTTTTTATACTTTGATAAATTGTTTGCATTTTAAAAAGAGATTGTATGTTATCTTCATAACTAGAAAAAAAGGCTTAAAGCTAGGTCCACATTTGAAAGAAAAAAGAGAGTAAGTAGCCTTGGTTAATGGCATGTGATTATTTGTGCCATTCCACTAGAGTCTCCAAACCCAGAAAAGCCCCAAAGAACTGAATCCTGAGAAAGAGGTTTGGCTGGGTCATCATAGGCATACATAGGGGTTGGTGGCCCTGGTGATGTTCCAAGTCTTTATTCCCAGGCTGCTACAGCCTAATTTGATGATTGATTCCACTGGAACTTTATGTTCCCAACTAAACACTCAAAGTGCTTCCCCAGATCAATGCTTTCAGTTTATCCTCCTATCATCTTTGTAAGGTAGAGGTGGGCAGGGAATATAAATGTCCTAATCCAGGGACCTGAGACATCAGTGGCTGTGGGATGTGAGGGAAACCAGGGTACTGCTGAGACCAGCATGCTGATCCTTGGTCTCTCCATTCAGTGCTTCTTCCCCTAACCCAGAGCGCTTGGATTTAGAAATGAGAGGATAAAGGTTTAAAAGAATCTTTTTAATAACTCAGGAAGTGGAACTGAAACCCTCTACATCTTTGTGTTTTAGGATGTTCAAGAGTTGGATTATAATCTGGCTGTGATGATCATGACAGTTAGGAGAAATTTTTTCAGACCTCAGGTGATCATCACAGGGCATAATTCATCCTGATGCTGCTGGGGTGGGGGTCTCCCTTCTGGAAGCCTGGAAGCTGAGGTAACAGTCTCAGTTCTACTATGCACTGTGGCAAACCAAAGCAAGGGTAACCTGCTGGGGTTTCAACTTTTTCATACATAAAATGAATGGGGAGAGTGACACCAGCCTTACCTGCCCCAAGGCATCATTTGAAGGACCAAACAATAAAACCGAAATGAATGCCCTCATCTCTTTGATTTCTCTGTGATCTTCCCAAGAAGAGTTGGCTGTCCCCCACCCCATAATATATTCTTGAAATATACTACCACTTAGACTCTAAGTCTTGATGTTTCTGTCTCCCCAGCAAGGCAGTGAAGAACAAAGTTAATTCACCCCAACCAGGACCTAGCACAGAGCTGAGCCCTCAGTAGTTTTCAATAAATGTTCATTGGCTGGGTGAGTGCTTCAAAAGTTTGAAGTGCTCCTCCAGTGGGAAACATTGGAATTGCCACTGTGAAACCGGTATGAACCATCTTCTTATGCTGTCACACACAACTTATTACCCATTTTTTCCAAACTCTCTACTTTCTCTTGAAGATCATTGGCATACGTGGAATAACAATAGTAATGGCTGACACTTGAGTGTTTATTCTGTGCCAAGCACCACTCTATGCCCTTTATATGAATTTTCTCATGTAATTCTATGAACCTCCCTTTGAAGTAGGTGCTATCTTCAGTTTTCCAGATAATGGGGCTGAAGCTTAGTGGGTAGCATGCCCAGAACACAGAATAGGTCTGAAATACATATCTAAGCCCATGTTCTTGACCGCCCTTCCTTACTGTGTGCCTGGGGGCAACATGAACCAAAGAACAGGTGGGCTTAGTACTTGCCCATTTTCATTCTAACATGGGATCTGTACAGAATTAGCTTCCTCTAAATGTCCTTTCAGCCAGCCTGTGTTCAGCAGGTAAAATTGAACAAGGCTATGATGAAGGTTCAGATGGGCTGCATTTCATCATCCTGTGTTCCGACAACATCTGCTCACTTTCAGAGCGTTAGCTCAAATGTGGTCCTTCTCTTTGTTTCTTAAGTGTTCCCATTTTCTTTTACTTCCCTCTCAGTTTCCTCTTAACCAGCTGAGTGACAGAAACTCAATGCTGACCACTTCATTAGCTGATGACCTTGTCCCTCTAGCCTTCTGCCCCACTTGCTCTCCTGGGCAAGTTGCCTTACGTCATAAGTTCTTGTTAAAGGTCAGGACCTTGGAGTCATCATCACTGGGCATGTTGTTTTAATATATATCTAGAGAAATCAGGCCTGTCGGATCACATTAGGCCCTATTTGTGGAGTGCACGCCAATCCCCACGGTAGAGATGAACTGTTACCTTTGAAATACAATCATGGCTAGTTACCAACGAGTACAGAGAGGGATTATATTCCATCAATGAGGCCCTTCTAATCTGTCTATCCCCTCATTGGCAGGGCTGCCCTTCTTCCTTTACAGAGAAAAATCCTCATAAACACTAGTCTTGGAAAGGAGTGAGGCTGAGGGATACAGTATGTTACTAAGACCAGATATGTTGATGAGCACATGAGGGTCAGTGTGGTATGTGATAAGTCAGTGCTGAGGGAGCCCATGGTGAATTGGAACATTGTTCCTGCTAGTTGTTGGTGTGCTAATAAAATTATAGTTGTCAGCCACTGTTTGTTGAGTGATTACCCTGCGGCAGGCATAAGACTAAGCATTTTATAGGCATTAGCCCATTTGTTCCTTGTAATATTCCTGTGATGTTGCTACCACCACTAAGCCCATTTTATGGATGGAAAAATAGAGGTTCAGAAAAGTCCAGTGGTTTGCCCAAATTCACAAAGCAATTAAATGATGGAGCAGGACTGATTCTAAAGCTGCTTCCAAATACCAGGCTACCGTGATTCTGCCATGATACTATTTGGTCTCTTCTTTGGGGTGGGATTTTAGGTGGTTTTCAAGAGAACCATACTGTAATTCATCTTCTAGGGAGGGGCCACAAATATATAACTTGACCCAAAAGATTTATTTAAAAGCAGAGTCTGGGACTAAGCCAACCCTTCTTTTTCCTTCATCATTGGTTTTAAATTCATTCCTACATCCCGTGGGAGTCTGGCTGGACAGATCCCTTGACAGTGGATAGAAATAGCTCTCATAGCCTATTTTTAAGGAAAATGTGATGTTAGAAAATGAGGCAGGAATGGACATCAGGAGAAGAAAAGAACACACCAAACTTCCAGAGGACTTACCCCAAAAATGCTTAGAAGTGGGAATACTGACAGACTAAAGTTGGCAGAGATATCCTAGGGTGGGTGGGACTGCTTTTTACCTGGCCAGCATATTTCTGTCATATTCCTTGTGTTTTGTCCATAGCAAACTCAGCCAGGGAAGGTAAGTGCTGTTGTCCTGCAGCAAACCCTCTTTTATGTCTAGAGAAATAGAGCCTGACAAAATGCACACAGAAATGCCTGCTTGCCTCTTTTCTGGAACCTCAAGGCACAATGCAGAGGTGTCTAGTAACACTGCAATTTCCTTTGAAGTGTTTGGTTTTGTTTGGTGCCCTTGTCTGGCAGTTTAGTCTTTTTGACTGAGTTAACTCACCTGGTATAACATTTTCTTTCATTGAGAAACAAGAAGGCTGGAACTCACCTTTCTGATTCCGGTGAAGCTGGACACCATCCAATTGCTCTCGGCCAGACTTCTGGAGGCTGTAAATTATATCTTCTGAACTAAGGAAGAGAAGAAAGAACAAAAACACTGTTGGGAAGACAGTCAGTGAACCTTTGTAGGCCAAGTGGTTAATGAGCGAGATGATGCTCCCATTCCTCTTCGCTTATTTTCCTTAGGTAAGATTTATATATAGGGTGAGGGTTTATTAAAGCCATCCCCACCTAGGCCGGCATCACAAGCAAACAACACAGCTGCTGTATTCACCCATATTGGTAATGCTATAGATCCTTTAACTGAAAAAGCAGTCTTTAAAAATGGAACTCAGGGCAGCCAATCTCAAGATAGCATCTGATATTAATTAGAAACTATACAACACTCTGAGTTGAACTAAAGAAATATTGGTAGAGGGATCAGGACAAGAATGAGGAAAATTAAAAGTGAAATCCTGTGCTGATTAGAAGTGACTGTGGCCCCCACATTTCTCCCCAGTCTGCCCATCCCAGAAAAAGCATTCCAATGGCGTTAACTACTGAACGCTCGCCTTGCTTTCCGTTCCCCTTTCCCTGGGTAGCTGCGGTGAGTTGGCTGCCGAGATGTAGCCCTGAACCTATCCATCAAGTCTAGGGAAGAGAGAGTTAGAAAAGCAAACATTATCCGGGATCAATATCTTTACAAATCCAAAGGAAACCCCAGCTCCCAAAGGGTTAAGCCAGGGAAGGAAAAGCCATCAGGCTGTTTAGTGAGCTAATGTTTTTATTGATGGGGGAGGCCTGTAAGTCCCTAACAGGAAAAGTGGGGAAAGTGGCAGGTTGTTTGGCTGGGAGAAAGGAGAAGGGAAGGAACATTATATGCTCTCATTCCCCTGCATTCAAACCCCTGAAATCCATGTAATGCAACCTTGAATAGTATTCAACACAAGGTGTTTTCCTCACTCTTATCCCCTCCCAAAGTGGAATCCACATCTCCCCCTAACAATTTTGCTATAATGCACATCTCAGGCTAATGCCTGCACTGCGGAGCACATCTTAATTTAACAACTGTGTTATAAAGCACATCTCAAGCTAACATTCCTAGGATAATCCATATTTCAACCTAACTACCCTGGCATAACACTTCAATCTAATTCCCCCACTGTAAAGTACATTGCAATCTAACACCCTCATATAATGTACATCTCAGTCCATTATTTTGTATTTTGTAAGCCATATTTTGATATGTCTTTTCCATTAAGGAGCAGAACTGTCTGGAGACAACGGCTACCCCTGCGCTGAAAGCTTCCATAGTTCTTACATCGTCCTTTGGTGACAGGCTGCTGATGGATACGTTCCTGAATGTTCACCTTTGGCATCTTGGGTTCAACTCTGGCTTGTTTCTGTACTTTAAGCCTTAAGCCTCCTGTTGGGAGTGGGGGTGACCAGGGAGCCCTGCTTGGTCCTGATGGGCCTTCTCTCATGCTAACCAGCAGGGCGGACCACCTCAAATGATCAGAGTCTACCTCAGGAGAAGGCTGTCTGAGGTCAATGTCAGGGTCAGGGGTCAGGGTGTCGCTGCTGGCTAATAGAGTGTAAGCTAACACTGTTGTCAAATTGCTTGGCTAAACGACAATGCCTGCCTCCTGCTGATGACCTTACCCTGGGGGAGGGGGCTATTGGCTTTATTGGAAACCTGCCAGTCTCAGAGGTGACGGAAGTGGCTGATCACAGCTAAAGACTGTTTGATTGTTGATGGAGAGCCAGTTCTGTGGTTGGTTCCCAACCAAAAGGCCTGCAGGGCTGCTTATTGATGGCTGAGTTTTCCACAGGTGATGGATTTCTCTTCCTCTTCACATGCATCTGAGTTACAGTGTGTGGTTGTGGAGGTGGGCTGTGGTGGCTCACAGACCTGGATTTTTTCTGGAACTGAGAGCCACTAGAGGCTATGCTGTCACTGACTTCTGGCACCACCTTCTTATTGCCAGGCGAATGGGGCTGATGGTTCTCAAAAGGAAACCAATCCAGAATGAATTGAAAATAGATATAGGGGTGCCTGAGTGACTCAGTCAGTTGAGCGTCCAAATCTTGATTTCAGCTCAGGTCATGATCCCAGGGTTGTGGGATTGAGCCCCATGTCAGGCTCTACACTCAGCATGGAGCCTGCCTAAGACTCTCACTGTCTCTCTCTCCCTCTGTCCCTCTCCCCCACTGGCACTCTCTCTCTAAAATTAAAAAAAAAAAAAGAAATCAGTTGTAAAAGGCCTTTCAATTCCAAAGTATTTTGGTGCACACAAAAGAAGACAATAAATGTGTGTTCTGGAAGAGATTCAGTACTCTAACCATCAATATCACAGCCTCAAAATTTCAACCTATCTCATGCAGAAGGAAGAAACTAAATGTATTTACCTACTGGTGGCATATAACCAAGCTAGTAGTGCCATAAAATATTTGAAGAAAATGAGTTTGTTGAAGACTTAGAACTCCAAAATTTCCTGGCATAGTATGAATTTAAGAGAGGCAAGTACAGTAGATAGAGGACAAAGTATAGAGATGAAAAATATCTTTACAAAAGACATATGGATCATGGAGGATCACCACAAGTACACACCCCCAACGCAACCTGATTAGACAATAAATGACTAAAAGCATAAATGGGAGAACAGCTTATTGAAATCTCAAGGTTATCCTCTTCCTCTGCTAAGCCTTGGGAAAACTCATATAGAAATGGTAGCACTAATCTTTAAGTCGCTAACTTAATAGAGATGGTGAAGCATCTGGGGGCAGCAAAGTGAGGTTATGACATGAACTTGAATGCTTTTTCCTAGAGAAGAATTGACAGAGGGTGACTTATCAATGAACTTCCAGTCTGTCACATGGCAGGAAGAGCAATGTGGCTTTAAGCCATGTCAATAAGGTGTGATGGTGAATAGGGAAACTTCAGCCTGACTCTAGTTTAGTTACTTTTTTCACAACTGTAAGTCTCAGTTTCTTTCTTTGTTAAAGACGGTCATGCCATTCACCTTACACAGTTACAATGATCATTTTAGATGTAGAGCCATTAGCAGATTACACGACACAAAGTCCACATTCAGTGCACATTAGTTTCCTTTCCCTCAAACTATGCCATGGACTTTTTGACAGATGACAGGTGCTCATAAATATGGGGGTGTTAGACAGTATACCTTCTCTTTGTGAGCAAGCAAGACAACTTCTATTTAGAAAGTTTAGGCAAACTCCACTTGACCACAGAGGGATGGTCTAGACCAGAGGTTAGCAAACTATGGCTGCTTTAATAATGAGGTGTTATTGGGACACAACCACACTCATTAATTTAGATACTGTCCATCACTGCTTTTGTCCTACAACAGCAGAGTTGTGACACAGACAGCGTGGCCCACAAAGCCTAAAGTATTTACTATCTGGCCCTTTACAGAAAATGTTTACTGGCCTAAGACATATACCAATGGAATACTCTTTGTCTCTTTTGTTTGAAAACAAAGTGTTATGTGGAAATCCAATACCCAAAGCAGGTTCAAACACAAAATGAGGAACTCATCCCTGTTAGGCACAAATACGTCATTGTTGGTAGAACTTCTGAAGCAACTCCCATGGTTCCATGGAACAGTTTGAGAAATATGGACTGGATAATCTCTGGATGTTTCTTTAAGGTCTTGGAAACTCAGTGATCTCCAAAGAGATTAGAAGATGCCAATCCTGGGCGCTATTTATTTATTAATTTATTTACTACTAACTGCATGATGTTAGGAAGGTTACTTAACTTCTCCATGCCTCCATTTTCTCATTTTAAAAATGAGGATGATATTTGCTATGTAATTTGTTATAAAGATTAAATGAGATAATATGTTTGAAGCACTTAAAATAGGACCTGGCTCATAGCTGGTGCTCAGCGAATGTTAATTAACATTATAATTGTGGTTATTAATATTTTGGGCCTTCATTTGTGGTAGAGATCATTTCCACATTGTTCTAAATATCTCTAGAGATGTTTTCTGCTCATTAATTAATTCAGGTGGTCACCCACTCCACACACATTTTGTGCACTGAAGTTATCAGTAAATGAACAGAAGTCTGTTCAGTGCCAGCTGCACATCTAGTCTCCTCCTGCTCCATCACTTTCGGCAGTTTGCGTTGGTGTTTATTGCTCCACGTCTTACTCGAAGTTTCAGAGTGACACCACTGCTCAAAACAACTTCCTACTATTCCATCTCCGACGGCTCCACAATTAATTTCTCAACTAGCAGTTTGGTTTCAATGCCAACGAAGTAATTAGACCTTTAAGGTTCTTTACTGGGATTTTATCCTGTCAGTGAATGTGAAAGAAACAATAATTATTATTTAATATTTATTGAGTGTCTTCAGTGTGATATGTAGATTCACGGATGTAACCTGCCTTATTGTTGAAGATGACAGCACAGTACACGTGTGTCTTAGGAAGGTAGTTGGACGGTTCTAGAGGTCCCAAATGGAAAGCCTTGAGTTCTCCAATGCTGCCATTTGTGATGCTGCTGTACAAAATGGTACATTTTGGGAGTTGGGAGGATCCTAATTTGTTATCCCTAAGCACATCTTCTCACATTTGATTCCAAAATGGTAAGTTCCAAAGATGACATCCAGTGATTTCTTGTATCAAACAGAGGGAGCTTTGAGGGGAGCTATGTTCTCTATTTTTGACAAGAGAATGGAATGGAGGCAACCACAAATGCTGTAGGACAAAGACTTGAAACACTTTGACTCTATCCTTTGCCCCCAGACACCGGTTCAGGGTTCTAAGACCAAGATGCAGAGCTGCCTGCCAGAATGGCAGGTAAATAGGATCATCTACTGGCTGCTAAGAGTACCTTCCATGCAGCTGGGGGCTAATGTGGTCCAGTGACCACCCTTACCAGGTGAGTGACCTTTAGCCAGTTGCTTTATCATCCTGGCCTCAGTTTCCCCATCAGCAAATGAAAATAACAGTGGCTACCTCACAGGATTGTTTTGCAGCTAAAATAAAAGAAATACATAGTAAATAATACATGTTGTACTAATAATTAACATTATTATAATAGAAAAGAAATAGAGCACATAGTTCCTATCTTGGGGTGGCTTACATAATAGCATGGTATAAATATAAAAACACATGAAATAAGCTGGAAAACCATTTACACATCTACATCAAAATAATGCAAATTCAGACATGAGAGGCACCTGGCTGACTCACTCAGTAAGAGCATGTGACTCTTGATCTTGGGGTCATGAATTCGAGTTCCACGTTGGGCATGGATCCTACTTAAAAAAATGTTAGTGAAAAGCTAATGGTATCAGAGTGACTCATGGACATGATTTGTTCTCATTATTTGATGTAACTAGATTATAAACCCTTGAATGGCAGAGAGAATGTCCATTCGTCTTTTTATCCCCAGCAGTTTCTGGCAAAGAACCTTGCATATATCAACACTCAATATGTACTGTTGACTGAATTGAACTGGATTTCTCTGTAAATTTAGTAGAATCCTACAAAAATAATCAATGGAACAATAAAAGGTGCACAGATGGGAGATATGAAGGCCACTCAATTCAGTAAAGTGCTGAGAGCAACACCACAAAAACAAAACAGAAGCTCTTAGAAAGAATGGGCAAATAGAGTGGAATATTATTTGGCAATAAAAAGGAACAAAGGAATGTTATAACATATGGATTTATCTTGAAAATGCGCTAAGTGAAAGAAGTCAGTCACAAAAATCCAAATACTGAATGATTCCATTTTATGTGAAATGTCTACAACAAGATAATTCATAGAGAAAGGAAGTAGCTTAGCAGTTGACTAGGGCTGAGGGAACTTGGAGGGAAACGAGAGTGGGAGTAACTGCCAATGGGTGTAGGATTTCTTTTTGGGGTGATGAAAATGCTTTAACATTGGAGGTGATGAGGCTTGCACAACCTTGTGAATATGCCCCAAACCATGAAGTTGTACACTTTGGGTAAATTGCTTGGTATGTAAATTATATCTCAATAAAGCTGTTAAGAAATTTTAAAAAGAATGGGCCAGCATATTGAGATATCCTTAGAATACTAGAAATGTAGGTATATGCCCTAAGACTGTTCAACTATATGTTTTATGACCTAAAGTCTTACAGATAATAAAGTTTACAGACTTTTCAATAGGATGTATAAAATGTGAAACCCATTTTTTTTGCTTAAAATGCACGCCAAGTTCAGATGCAAAGAATATATACTCTGCTATGTATAATATATAGAAAGATGATTGGCCTATCAAGGTACAATTTATAACAAATTATAAAGTTCACTCACTTTTTAAGTGTATGTATGTTTTTTACAATAAAAAATATGTTGTAAAAAGAGAAGCATATACATCAATATGTATATCCTAATGGAATTATAAATTATTTTAATTTTATACTTTTTTGTATATCTACATTTTCTATAATTTCTACAATGAATTTATATGCCCTCACATTGGCCTTCATAGTCTTTCTGGAACTGCTCCTCATACCGTGGGCCCATGTTCTCTAGAACAGGAATAGAACCGGCATCAGTGCACAAGATAGGCTGAAGGGAATGCTTAAAGCCTAGAGATCAGCTCAGAGTCTCCTGAAGTAGTGCAGGGCCCAGTAGGAATGGCAAATAGCTTTTGATGTGTGTCCCAAATCAGATCCGCTGCAGGTGGCTCCCAAGACATTGTGTTGAGAAGGATACAGGGGCTGCCTGGGGCTCAGTGCAAAATGTTGGGATTGATTAGTGATTTCTGCCACAGGCACAGGAAAGATGAATAATGGCACCTATGCCATATTATTTTCCATCCATGGAAAAGGGGGTGCTTCTTGGAGTCAGCCTAATCTCATTCTGCAAGTCCCCAAGAAATTGAAACACTTTCAGGTCTGCCTTAAGTGCTGAGATCTGACAAAGCAGACTTGGAGCTCTGATCTGAATTCTTTTAAATTCCTATGAAAATATTCTAATCCTCATGTGTCCCTTGAGTCAAATCCAGGGTGAATTCCCCTGATAGCATTGGCCATGCTGGGGGCCTACCCAAAGAAAAAGGAACTTTCCACTTCCAGTGTTGTACCAGTCAATAAACTGAAGAATGCAAAACTGAAAAGAATGGTGGATGGGGCACTGGAACCCATGACTGAGCAGCCCTTCTGTGAGTGATGGATGCAGGCTGCCACCTCTGACAGACAGCTTTCAGTCCGAAGGAAGGTATTTTTAGTATATCCTGGGCACCAAGGAACTGTTCATATGTTCCAAGTGATGATGAATTCGTTCAAACAACAAGTCAAGACCCTGGATATCACTCAACTCCAGTCCAGTCATAACAGCTGACAAACATAAAAAATAACATACACCCTGTTAGACTTGCTTTTCCTTTTCTTCCATATGCATATTCAAGAACCTCATTCTATTCTGGGCTGTCAGAGATGGTGACAGTTGTGGGGGTTTTCTAGCTTTATCAAGGGAGATTATTTTTTTAACCCAAATTATTTTCCATTGTACATGTTTAAATCCATATTAAGTCCAGATTAATGTAGGAAGCAGCTTCAAAGGATATCGACTGGGGTGGGGGGAAATAATAATAAATTAAATTGCTAAGGATGGGACCCATCTCAAGAAATATTTCCAAACTAGAAAAGAAAGTTGTTTGGATTTAAAAGATAGCTAAAGGAAATATGTTTCCCAGGGATCGCTGTGGTTCCTTTTACAAACACCCAAACTTTGTATACAAACCAGGGCCTAGAACACTTTTTTTTTTTTCACGATTGGAATTAATAATGCAGATAAACCCTAAATAAATCAGGATTAGTGTTAACCACATCTTGAGGTTTAGGATGCTATAGGAAAATGAAAAGAGAGAAAAAAATGGGTTGCTTTAAAAAAAAAACTGCCTGGGCTATGGGGCAAGGGGCTGAGGGAGGGGAGAAGGGAAATACAGAGAAGGGAGGACCAGCTGAGCTGAGTAATCAAAGACCTTCTAATCGCAGCAGCTCTGGAGATGTGTTCAAAGGCTCTTTCCTGACCACAGGCTGTGCAAGGTCACAAGCGAAATGCACTGTTCTGGAAGGGGGAGGGGTGTCTGGGATTTTTGGATGGTGTTGCTATCAGGCTTTGTTAGGAGGAGGTCAACGGGATTGTCAGATTTGAGCATCTCCTCAGGATGCAGGTTCAACTTGCTGGCTGTTGGGGAGCCATCACTTCCCCTCCCCCCACACCCCACTTCCCAGACCAGCAAAGAAAAGGAAACTTCTAGTCTGGATGTTCGTTTCGCTGGGGAAACAATCCCCACAGCAGTTTCTCGCAGAGCTCTGAACTCAGGCATTGGAATCATTTTTGGACAAATAATTGCACCTTGGGATGAATTTCAGTGATGTAATTTAGATTCTTTGATGTCTCTGTGTTGGGGTCACATTAAATGATCCCAGCCCATTTTTATTCCAGACTCTGTCTGCTCTCTCTTTTCCCTGACATGAGACCTGAAGGCTACAGATGTAGAAGACTGAGTCCCTTTCCTCTGGCCATGATTACAGGCTTAATTTTTAAAAAATTTTTAGGTTTATTTATTTATTTTTAGTAATCTCTACACCTGATGTGTGGCCTGAGCCCACGATCCTCAGATCAAGAATCTCATGCCCTTCCAAATGAATCAGCCAGGTGCCCCTCCAGGCTTAATTTTTACTAAATACCTCTTAATTCTTTTTTTTAAGTTTATTTATTTATTTTGAGAGGGACAGAGAGCACGTGAGTGGGGGAGGGGCAGAGAGGGGGAGAGAGAGAGAATCCCAAGCAGGCTCTGCACTTCCAGAGCAGACTCCAATGCGGGGCCCGAACCCACAGAACTGCAAGATCATGACCTGAGCCAAAATCAAGAGCCAGATGCTTAATGGACTGAGCCACCCAGGCACTCACCCTTCCCCTCAATTCTTGGTAAAGAAAGAAATATTCTTAACTCCAAATCACATGATTACAGAGATTTCAGCTGTCAACATGAAGCTAGGGTTGAGGCTATCCTTGCAAGAGTATAAGCCTTCTTCCCACCTCTTGGCCCAAATTAACTCAGTAATAGCAAGCTTTCTCACTTCCCCTTGGCACGGTGAACTGCAGCCAGTTGGATTTGGTGTCCATGTGACAGGACTCCCTGCTGTGCCTGCTTCTGCTGGCCTCTCTTTGGTAAATGCATAGATCTCACTTTTTTCCTAATCTTCAAGCAACCAGGCTGTTCTGAGGTTTTTCAGAATTTGGGGAGCTTGGAGAGATCACATCTCCCATCTGTTTCCTGTTCCGTTTTTCAACGTTTCCTCTTCTCTGACCTGCACCAATGACTGGGCACACACATCCACTGGACAGTCACTCCCTGTCTGTGAAACAACAAGAAGAACCTGTACTGACAGTTTATTATCCTCCTAGGTCTGCCATTCAATCTCCTCCAATTCACACTATAATGGAAAGAAATTAGCGACGTGAGGGTGGACGGCTCTTTTCTCAGCCATGGATGTAATTCTTATGTAATCTTTGTGACCATTTGCAGTGACTCTGCCATAAGTTGAGTAAAGAAAAGGCAACATACATTTTAGGGACTCCTGATAGTTACCATGGCAATCTGAGATTTTGGTAAACAGGAATACGTTCTGGGGAAAAAGCATGAGTCAGATCCGAAATGCTCAATCTTCAGAAAACCTCATAATACTAAAGATGGGTGAAGAATGGGGGACAAGTGAGTAGTGAAGTCCATTAAAAAAAAAAAGATAGTGAGAAGTAAGATTGTGGAAATAAAGAAGCATGAACACAATTCCAGCATAAAGATAAACTAGGAATTTTTTTTTCAGGTGGCACGTATACCCTTGAAGACAGTTCAAATTGCTTGAGAGTCAAAATACCACACATTTAAGGGAGGGTAAATAATCACTGGGGCTTTAGGCTTTAGCGGTCAATAGAAGGTATGTTGTTACTGCATAAAACCGGGAGCATCTCCCAGACACAAGGACTCTTGTTTCCAAAGAGAAAGCTGAGTGAAAATAAAGTCCTCACCCCAATCCCTCAAACCTTCCATGTAAACACAACTGCCAGTAGTGACAAGATGCAGCCCATTCCAAATAGACACTAGTGATAAAACAATACACACACACTTTAGATATGTTTATACATACATACACACATACATACATACATACATATGTATATGGACATTTGTATATACGTGTATACACACACATATCTAAAACTTTCTTTTCTGGTAATGCAAAAGTCAGGTTCATTATAGGAACTACTTGATAGGTAGGTAGGTAGTTCCAATTTAGAGAAGTGACTTTGGTGGTACTAAAAGAAAACTGGGGGATTTTTTCTTTTCTTTAAAAAAATGTTTATTTATTTATTTTTGAGAGAGAGAGAGAGAGAGAGAGAGAGAGAGCGTGCACGCAGGAGCAGCGAGGGGCAGAGAGACAGGGTGACAGAGAATCCCAAGCAGGCTCTGAGCTGTCAGCATAGAGCCCGATGTGGGGCTTGAACTCACAAACCGCGAGATCATGACCTGAGCCAAAATCAAGAGTTGGAGGCTTAACTAACTGAGCCACCCAGGCGCCCTTCTTTTTCTTTTTAAAAGATGATCATTAGAGACAATGGACTAGATTGCAAAGCATACTGAAATGGATTTTCAGAGAACTGCTGCCATGAATCCATCATTAGTTCAAGGAGATGGTCCCCAAACAGGTAGGTCTCTCTTGATGGAAGTCTTTGCTCCTTAGCCTTAGAAACTGAGAAGCCACATTTCTAAAGCAAGGCCATATGCGCCTGACTCTAAAGTCTAGCCTTTCATAGAAAGGAAGACAAGTCATGAGTGGGATCGCTCAGAAGCCTAATGGTGCTACATGGTCTCCCTCACATCCCCAATTTCCTTTCCTCACCCAGCAGATAATGCAGAGTAACTCCAAGTTCGTTTGGGCTAATGGTGACTGTTATGTCCCACGTTTGCCATGACAGTTCTTCCTTAAAATGCCCTCTGCCATTGTCAAAGCTTACATTGGCTCAGCTCTCAGACATGGGCTTTTGTCCTGGAAACTACAGTCTCTATGGCCAAGTCAGACATGAGGGCTCATCACCGGTTTTCATTCTTGGTTGATGATCAATGTGGAGATATTGACCTGGGGGATTTAGGGAAGTTTGGTAAAGAAATGGCCAGTCAACAATAAAAATTTTATCAGGAAGAGATGACAATGATGCCACTTTCCTGCTTCCTCCTTAAAAAAGGAGTGGAATGACCCATCTTTTAGCGGTAGCTCATTATTTCCAATTATACATAATTGAAAACAAGAAAGTTCTTAAAACTTGAACACTGGTAATTAAATTTGAATTGGATGGGATATTTGTAATTTTAAATGCTTGCATTCTGAGAGGAAAAAACTGTGTAATGTTGTTGGCCAAATAACCCTAGTCATTAAGATTCCTATGGCATTATTTAGTTAGTTGGCTTTTTATAACACCATGAGGTTTGCTGTGGGACGACGTAGAGGAAGCCACTGGCCTCACAAGGGGGAGAAGCATTCTAGAGAAGAGCTCTGAGTGGGAGAAGCAGCCCCTTAAATTTCTACTGATAGTTGGCTTCAGCATTTCTGGACTACTTAAGATCAAGGAACTGAGACAAGTTGAGGAAAATGAACAGAAATAACTGTTTTCGTGAAGCCAATGGAAACCACGTTCAGATCCAGGAAAAGAAAAATGAGACAGGAAAGGGAGGGTCACATTCTTGAAGGAAATCATGCGGTATTTTGGTAATCCTTTGTTGATGAAAAAAAAATTAACAGCGCATTAATTATGTCCTAAGAATGGGGCGTTGCTGGCCTACATCTTCGGTCTTTCTGAGGCTGGGCCAGCAGTTCAAGCATTACCACGCTGTGGAATGGAAATTTGGGCTTCTGTTCCCTGAAAGGGTCCTGGACATACATTGCTGAGTGCCTCTGCAGAAGCGGAAATCTGACCCACGCAGAAGTTCAGGAGATAGGAAGCTATTTTACAAGACACGTAATGACAACCAGATAGTTTAGGATCTTTACAGGATTGGTAGCAATCTGCCAATGCAGAGTAATGAAATTGGATATGCCAAGAAAGATATCTTTCTCTTTCCTCCCTCCCTTCCTCCCTCCCTCCCTCCCTATAATCCATCCTTCTTTCTCTCCTTCTTTCCTTCCTTCTTTCTTTCCTTCCCTCCTCCTCCTTTACTTTCTCTTTCTCCCCCTTTTTTAAAACTGTAAAAATCAGTAATATATATATATCCATAAATTTGTTTCACAATAGTTCAAATATGTACATTCGGACAAGTGCAGCATAAGCCCAACATCGACCCTTACCCTTCCAGATCCTCCGGGTAAGATTAAGTAGACAGTTGCCACTTTCTTTAGAGATGCATGGTATTTTAGACATACGTTGCTACGGTAGTAAAAATTGCCCCTTCCTTTTATCTGTGCTCTTGAGCAGTGCCTTCCCAGATTGTGGTCTAGCTGGGTGACTTTCTTTGGCCAGTGAGGCAATAGCAAAAGAGGCTTGAAAAATGCTTGAACACTGAGGCTGGTTCTCTTGCTGCCCTTTGCAATCCCGAGGCCACCATGTGAAGGAACCCGAGTTAGTCTGTTGTTGGGTGAGGGAGTCACTTGGGTGACACGGAGTCCAGCACCATGAGTGTGAGGGCCTTCTTGTTGATCCCTTGCAGTCAAATCAACTCAGACCAGGTGCACTGTCTAGTCTATCCACAGAATCGTAAGAAATGATTTACTGTTTTAAGCTACTAAGTTTTGGGATGGTTTGTTACATGGCAAACGCTGTGTAACAGACCATAACCAAGGGCCTTGCTTTTTTCTCCTTTAAGCTTTATTATAAGGGACACAGTTCCTTAAATATAAGGCATTGTTTGGACTTACGATTATTAACTATTACACAATGACAGCTCTCCCTTTCTGATTGGGAGTTTTATCAAGTTTTCCTGAGTAGTCATTGTATTCATTTTTAAGGTCGCTTCTCATGCGTTTGTGGACCAGTTTCCTAGGAAGCAATGCTGCTCATTCTAGCTCTCATGAGCAAGGTCCTAAGGATGAGAACTCCAAGGAGGGCTTAGAGATGTGGTTTTCCATGCCCTTTTCTCCCTCACCATACGGTCATTGTTTTCTATTTCAGAGGCTGGTCAAATCCCTTCGTCCATCTCCATGTCCCTCATTACCACTCTCATAATCTCACTGCCTAATTGTCTCTTTTGAGTTAGCATATCTCTTTTTGCGAGAGTTAGAAAGAAACAATATCAGTATTGCTTTTCCCTTTTAAGTAAAATAGGAATTCTGGTATGGCATGCTTATTCTTTTGGGGGATGAATCCTAGACCTCAAATCATTCTCTTATCTCTAGTCTTCTCTTGTTCAAATCCATTCTGGATTATACTTCTATCATGCTATCGCTTTATTTATGTGTTATTTCATTCCAGAAATGCTCTCAGTAACTTTTTATTGGATTAATCCTTTTATAGCACTGACCTCAGCTTGCCACTCTCCTGTTCAAAAGTGGGTCCCTACACTCTGTGGGTAAAATCCCACTCCCTTGGCAAGGCATTTAGGGCCTTCCAGAATTTGATCTTACTCTACTTTACCACTGGGCTTCTTTTTATTCCTCATGTAATACACTCTAGCAAACTCCTCTGAGACAAATTTCCATCATTGTCTGCACCAGATTCTTCCATTTACTTCTTTACAATTACAGTTACCTGTTAAGGTTAGGCCTAAGTAAACTCTCTCCTCCAAAAAGTTCTCCAACCACCTGGGCCCATATAGCAGTTTTGTTCTTCTGAATTCTTACAGCCCTGAGGTCTCAGTCACTCATTTGTTATTGATCATGTCCAGCACATAGTCAGTTATCATGCTTGTGTCTCTCAGCTCTTCCAGACTTGATTGTGTCCTCCATGTGGGAGACACTATGTCTTTGTATCTCCCAAAGTGCCTAGGCAGTGTGTGTTTAAGATTGGTGCGTGAAACACATCTGGCAATGCATTGCTTTCCAACCTTTGAGTGTAATATTTCTCATAGTGTCATTCATGAATTCTTGCATCTGAGTGACTTGGTTGATTGTTAAATATTCTGTCTCCTAGGCTCTTCCTCAAAGCTACTGAATTTGCCTTTCTGCTGCTAAGAACCAGGAATCTGCATGGTAAACAAGCTTCCCAGGGGCTTCTGATGTTCATAAAAGTTTGAGAATCCCTCTTTTACTATAGGTCCTCAAGTGAGAAAATGCAATCCATACATGGTCTGGTAGACTCCTTTCTTTATGTAAAACTTAGGGATTATGAACTTATTGTAACTTCTAGGATTTAGAATGATGATTTTCGACTGGGGATGGGAGTAGTCTGCCTCTGGGGAGAAGGGTTTGAAAAGGCAGATTTAAGATGATAATATGATTAATATTTAGAAAAAATGCAGTTGTTCTTATGATATAAACTACAGGAAAGTGGAGCATGATGAAATCATCTTGCTGGTGTGATATGCAAAGAACCGTAAGCTGAACCATAAGCTTCACGATCCCAGGATTCTTTCCTATGTCCCTATATCCAAGTTAATGTGTAGCACACAGTAGGCCCTCAACACATAGTTATTGACTCTGAGTGATTCTTACAACTAACTGGAGTTTATAAATGAAGGTTATGTATATATACCCTTGGTAAGTACATTTAAACATCATGGGCATACAAACTTAATAAATGATCTACTTTTAAGATATATCTGCACATGACATATTTTTCTGTGTGTAGAATTCTTAAACTATAAACTTCTAGCTTATATCAAGGGGAAAAAGGTATACATTACAGATTAATTTTTGATGAGGATAGCTAAGTCAACTGACGTTTTAAAAAAGGAAATGTCTTGAAAAAATAGCCTCTTTGAGATATAATTTACATAACATAAAATTTACCCTTTTAAAGTGGTTTTAGTATTTCACAGAGTTGTGCAACAATAACCATTCTTTATTTTTGGAACATTTTCACCATCCCCAAAGAAACTCCATTCCTATTAATAGTCACTCCTCACTCTCCCCTACCCTGCACTTCTCCCCTGGCAACCACTGATCTACTTCCTGTCTCTATGTATTTGCCTATTCTGGACACTTCATATACATGGACTCATACACTATGTGGTCTTTTGTGACTTGTTTCTTTCACTTAGCATAATGTTTTCAAGGGTCATCCATGGTGTAGTGTACATCAGTGCTTCACTGTTTTATTTTACTGGCTGAATAATGTTCCATTATATGGATATACCACATTTTGTTTACCCACTTGACAGTTGTTGCACGTTTGGGTGGTTTCCACTCTTTGGCTATTATGAATAATGCTGCTATGGACATTCATGTACAAGTTTCTGTGTATATAGATTTTCACTGTAGATACAGGTCTTCATTTCTCTTGGATGTACTTAGGAGTGGAAATCTTAGTCCATATGGTAGTTGTATGTTTAAAGAAGTATCTTTTACTTCTGTGATGTTGACTGCCACTACTACTGCTACTACTAGATGCAAATAATTACTGAGTATTTACTAAGTCCTGAGCCCTATACAAGTTCTTCATAGTCGTGGCCTCATTTAACCCTCACAAAATTCCCATTTCACAGATTTGAATTAGTGTAACTCCAGACCCTGCTCTCTTTAACCACTATTCTACCTGCCCCTGGAGTATCAAATTTCCACAAATGAAAATACTTGTTTTAGGATGAATCTAAATGGGAAACAACAGGGAAATTATTGTAAATTCAAGGATAGTAATAAGAGGGTTACCTCTAAAGAATGGTGGTCATCTGTGAATTCAGAGTTATAACTATGTCCTTAGGAAAGAGTCAGGCTACTCATATTCTGGGTCTCCTATGGCATTATTCATGCACAGAGCTCAAATTCCAGGAACATGTGGTCTTCAGGTGTTTTCCATAGCTTTTCCCTCAGGATTTAACAGTGATCAGTGGGTAACGTTTCTCTTACACTCATGTATTTCACATGCAGATGGCTGTCTCTCATTCCATAGGGACAACACTTCTCTTTTCCCTGATTTAACTCTTCAGGGCATTCAGCATGGCTTGGTTGCCTGAGTTAATTTACTCACAATACATATAATTTTCCCATGAGATAGTTTAATCCAACAAGTATGTACTGAACCAGGCGCTGGGCTCAGGAGAAGCGGGAAGTAGGGCATTATGAACACCTTATAAAGACTCTTATCCTTGAGGTCCTGATAATCCAGTTGGGTAGACTGAAAAGGCACAAATAAAGATGTTCAATAACAAACTCAAGCTACCAATTAGGAGTTGGAAATTATCGTACATGGGTAACACTTATTTTTGTAAATAAAGTTTTATTGGAACACAGCCATGTCCATTCAACTGCATATTGTGTATCATGCAGTTGTGCTGCAATAACAGAGCTAAGTTATGGTTGTGACAGAGACTGTATGGACCACAAAGCCTAAAAGATTTACTATCCAGACCTTTATAGAAAAGCCCCTTGATTCCTGGAATAGATAATTAAGTACCAAAGCAAGTGAAAAGGACGGTAGTAAATGAACTAATAGTCAAAAGAGTGGAAATTTAACATTGCCTTCATGTGCCCATGTGCAGGATGACTTTTTAGAGGAAGTTAGGCTTAATTTGGGCATTTGAATTAGTGTAACTAACTTGGACAATGAGATGGGAAAAATGGAGTACTGCAAGGGCATTTTGCAATATTCTATATAAATATAAACAAATAAATAAATAAAAAACAAACTTCTTTTAAAAGTGTTATTGATTTTAAGATAGATTATTCATTAGAAACTATTTCATGATAATGATTATTGCATTTCCAAATGTTTTCACTCTCTTGCTTGCAACAGTCTTGTGAGGTAGGCATGGTGGTGAATCACCCCAGTTTGGCAGCAGAGGGTCAGGAGGTGGGTTGGAGGTCTTGCTGGAGGTTGCAGAGTTGCCAGTTCATCCTGAAACTCTAGCAAGGTTCTGGCTTTTATGGGGAGTCCACATGAGAAATCTGCAATTTGTGTCTATATGCAACAGAAGGAACAATAAGAGCTTTGGAATGAAATTTTTATTAACTTTTGCACCGATGATTCCATTTCCTGAGCCTCCATGTCCTCAAGTAACAGTAGGCTGTGAGAGGTTGAGTCATGGGTTGATTGTGAGTTTTGACGTAAGGCTATGTTTAAGTGCTGCCAAGTGAAGTACAACATGAAGACAAGGATGTGCTCATTCACCCCCTTGAGAGCACCTTAGATCTTTGAAGGACCAGTTCATCTCAAACCAAAAATAATGTAGTTGATATTGTTTAGAGTATTTGGAATATAGCCAACACCTACTGAAGGCTTGCCATGGGCCAAGCACTCTCGTTAACCCTTTATGTGTTTAGTCCCCACAATGACCCCAAGAGGAGCATTCTATTATTCCCTATGATATACATAAGGCAAATGAGTCATGATGGTTAAGTTAAAATGCTTGAGGTCAGACAGCTAATAAATGTCAGAACTGGGATTTGACCCCAGGTGGTCTGGCTTCAGAGCGTCCATTCTTATTCACTGCACTGGTGCATTCTGGTACTCATGGACAAGCATAAGGGTATGTAATTTGGAATCATGCTCAAGAAGACTGGAACCAAAAAACATGATGCATGAAGCAGGGAAGATCACCATCCTTTTCAACAGGGCTATAGTAGCTTTAGAGAGCTGGGAGCACAGACTTCAAAAATTCCTAACAGGTTCTTAGTCCCGCAGGCATGTCAGAAGGAAGAGGGAGCACAGGAGGAACACATGGTCCACGCTGGAGTTAACCCAGCCTGGAGGCAAAACATGATAGCATCTCAGAGGAAAAATGGAGATAAATTCTTACTTGGGGAGAAAGATGAGAAAGGCTCAAGTGCAGAAAGTTTTCAACAGGCCTCTGAGAAGGGCTGCACAACTATGCTAGGGTTCTCGGATTCTTAACACACCACATGCATCCCACTTAAATCAGCTGTATGCAACCCCAGCCACACTCCACCTGGTGCCTAGTCTTGCATCCTTGCCTGGCTTTCCCTTCTTTCTGGAGTTGTTGTGAAGGAATCAGGCAGTGACAGGAGAAAATGACAGACTTGGGTCCATAGAAAATGCAAACAGGCATTGTTAGAAAGTGGAATGCATCCACCTCTCTCACAGTGGCCCTGGGTCAGTCCCATTAATTTTGAGTCACTGGACTTGACTCAGGGAGTGGCAATTCACCAGGTCTTTTCTCCTCACCCCTCGTGACCAAAGCAGCCAAGCTCCGGGACACAGGTATGAATTTCATTAGCACTCCTGGACAAGTCTTGTGAACTGGCTCCTCCAGAGATTAAGGTTTGAGAATAAAAAGAACTACCTCAGATATCAAAGAAAAAGTGAAAGCCATTTAAGAGAACCAGACAATTTCCAACAATGACATGGATAGTAGAGTCGAAGGTAATTATATTTTGTATGAGATTGGGGGATAAAATAGAAGAGTACAGTACAATTCAGAGTGCCTGGAATACATTAAGGCTGTGGACCTAGTAACAGGCTTATGTAATTTGATGAGCAGAAATATAAGTTATAAAATGAGGATGATAAACTAAGAAACAAGAACATCCCTGAAGGGCTTGGGATGGGCTTTTGAATGATGTGGCAGATATTCCCCCAAATTACAGGGAATATGGAGGGTTGCATTGAACCTAAGTAAATTATTCTCACTCCTGTGTAGCAAATATCAAGGCTTTATCTCAACGCTGTTCTCAGCTTGAGCCACCTATTATAGAATAAAAATGGATATGCTCAAATGGTCAGAAGCCCAGTCTAGAAGTGAACACAACGTGGAGATTTATGGGGTTTCTGATGTTATCAGAAGCTTAGATAGTGGCACCCCAAAAGGAAAAGATTCAGAGCTGTGTTATGAAGACAAAGCAGAAGGTAGCTGGGAATGGTTACAATTTTTCAGAGTGATGGCAAAGTATAAAGAGCTTGAGCATGGCAGTGATTTGGGTAATGCATTTTGATGCTTTAAAGAAGTTATAGCTGGACCAAGTGACCAAGAACGTGGTGAACTCAGTTAAACCAATGAAAGGAAAGATCCAGAATTGGTCACGAGCATTGGGAGGCAAGTTCAACAGGAGGGAATGTGGGTGGCAGCCTGCTGCCTAACTTCCTTTTTAGGGTTAATCTCCCGTGTGTTCCCTCTGATTTGGGGAAAATTCAAGGAGGATGTTTTCTCTTTCAAACATTTGAGAAAGCTATTTTCAGCTGTTTTTAGGAAAGGAGGAACAAGAGCATTCCTCTCTCAAACCACAAGAAACCTTCATGAATATGGCCAGAAATTGAAAGTAAATTTGTTATTATGCTGCTCCCGTGATTCAGGCCTTTTCAGAGTCACCTGAGGACCCTTCAGACAGGGAGAATCTGGACATGATAAAAATACTCTTGGGATTAAGTACGTCTAAATGTCTCTCACCGTCACATAATCGACAAAGCAATGTAATGCATAGCACCCTCATCATGGTTTCAGCATTGAAAATATATCCCTGAATTAGATCAGTCTGATAAATTAGCTCCAAATGACAGCCTCAGTTTCTTGCCCAATGGAGGGGCTTTTTAGTAGCTGTTCTGTTCTCTGCCTTATAAAGACTATACTATGAAGGGCTGGGAGGCTGCTTTAAGAATACTGTTGTGCTGTTGTTCTTATTGCTAAATTGGGGAAAAGAAAAACTGGTTTTGTAAGTGTACTGGCCTTGTGACTTACCTGATAAACAACAGTGGGTAATAAGATTGGAAATTCTCTTAAAAATTTTTGCACATTATTTGGTTACAGTCTCCATATGGCAAGAATGCGAGGGCAGAAAACCTTCCATTCCTCGCCCCCCGCCCAACCACATATTTAATCCATGCGCTTATGTCAAACTTAATTACAGGACTTTTGGCATAAAATAACAGTCCACATCCTCAGAGAGAAGAACTTAAGCAGTTAATATGTGCGATTGAGTGAAATTGCTTTGCTGAATGTTTATGAGTAACCCAAGACCAGTGAAATGTGCTGATATTTTAACCATTGCAGTGCTGAACTTGGGCCAAGATGCGGTGAAATGAGAAAAAAATATTAATTTCCTCTGATCTGCTGTATATCATATTTCCTGAAACTGAGAGCTTTGGGTAGAACGATTTTATGGCACTTTCACAAATAGGTTTGTGGAGGAAAAACAATAAAGCTGGGACAATTATGGAACTTGTCACCATCTCGGGGAGCTGCAGGGATTCAACCGAACAGAGCACCAAGTTTAAACCTGAGTCCATTTCTGCAGAAAAACCTCTGGAACAGCACAGCTCACTACAAGGGGCAATCATTTTTGCCTCTGGGTTTTTTCCAACTGCCTTGAACCTTTTCAGACATTTCCCTTTTCAATTCATCCCCAGTTTAATGTGGATGGTTTTTCAATGTAGAGCTTTCTGATCCTAACATGAGTCTATGCTTCTCATTGCCATCTTTGATAACATAAACTCCTACCTGTGTTTAAACTTGCTTTAGTATCAATCATTCAAAGTCAGACTTGCCTCTTTTAGACTGGAGGAACCCCTTAAAACATAAAATTATCTGTTCAGTTTTCTCCCTTACCCAATGTCCATTCTTAAACCAGCGAGATTTGGAGCTACTTTGGAGTTCACACTTTCTTTCATTACCTTTGTTTCAGAAAATGGCCCTATGACCACCTGCCTCATAAGCACCAGCCTTGTCACTATATTGTTTCTGAAGTTTCTCTGCACTTAAATGTTCCACTGAGCCCAAATTCGCTTTGCTTCATTCTCTCCAAATGCAGTTCCCTGCCCAGACCTTTGGGGGTGTATTTACCACTTGTCCCAAGGACAACAGACTCCAACCGCATCATATCCACCTACAAAACATTCCACAGACTGTTTCAGGAGTTCACTCAGACTGCTCTGCGGGTTTTAGCAATGCTGCCCATTCTGCCTCGCATCCTTCTCTATTAGAGCCTCCTTCTCGTCTCACTTCTGTGACTCTTTGGAGCACTTGTACCTTTTCATTTCGTTGCCTTGCATCTTCCTTTGCTATTTCAGAATGCTCCTGAAAAGCATTTTCTCCCTTCTCTGCTTCTCCAAACTTCATTAGGGTTATATTGTATAATTATTTTCAGAGCTATTGTTTAGGTCAGCACATTAGAATCCTAGTCTCGAGAAAGATGCAATAACATTATGATGTTGAGATTGGAGAGTCTTTGTGAAAATATCCAGCTCAGTGCCTGGTCCACAGAAGACATCCTATAAAAGTTAACTCATTTGTTCATTGATCCCTCCCTTCATTCAATGTATATTGAGCACTTAATACATAAATCTACTTTGAATCATGGTAGGTGTTGGGGATTCAGACACAAGAGACCCTCCATTTGCTAAAATAGTTCCAGGGAGATGAATGCCATGCTCTGAGCATTTCAAATACTGCACTGGGAGCTTTACACACAATTAACTAATAACCTAGAAGTGAGATATTATTACCTCCTTGTATTATTTGTGATGCAGGTTATAAATCTGTAGGTTTGGAAGACATACCTGCAAAAGTCTCCTGATCTTGAAATGACATATTTCAGTAAAACATAAAGGTCAGGCTCAATACTGTGGTGACTCAGGGGTTTGATATAAATGGACTTCTTCACCTACTTCCTATTCATTAATCAAGTCCTAGAAGAAAGTTGCCTTATGGGGAGGGGAGGGCAGCTTTTCCTGATTCACTCAAATGTAAGTTGGGTCCCCTTGTGCTTTCTCTTATACTCTGTGCTTTTCCTCTGTAGTACTTACTACAATCTGTGGTTATGTATTTATTGGGGGATTATCCCTTTCATTCTGTCTCCCTCAAGACACTGTGAGCTCCATGATGGCAGAGACCATGTCCATTTTGTTCAATACCCTACACCCAATCTCTAGCACAAGGCCCGGCACACAGTTGGTACCCAAGAACATTTGGTGAATGTTTATTAATGTCATAACATTGATTACAAAAGTGAAGATCATCCATAATATTTAAAATATTTTAATTCTGGAATCGACTGTGTAACTTTCTGAGGCATCTAGTTACTTCTATGTAGCTTATGATCAAACGATTTTGGGGTTCCACTGGCTGGTGGGAGGAAAGGGACAGAAGCAGTGGGCTGCTTTCTCTGTCAGGATAGCTTTGCTGATGGGAATGGGAGAAGAAAGACTGAGCTAGAAAAGGTCAAATATCAGGCAAGTCTGGGAGGTGGGAGTGCTGGACATGGGAAGAGAGTGACCTCGGTGTCTTCCTGTCCTTACTTCCTGTCTCCCCAGGAAGTGTCAGTCAGAGATTTTCAGGAAAGAGCGCTGTCATGGTAACCTGAATTGGCTCTTCCTTTCTGGGCTGTACAAGGACAAGTGCCCTCATGTGCCCCAGCTGTCCCCATGCATGGTGGCAGTCGCTTTGAGGTTTCAGATGCAACATGGAAAATCCAGAGCAGACAACGTCTGTAATGACACAACCAAGTTCAGCACGTGGCAAGGATTCAAGCCCAGAATGCAGTGGAGCCTGTTCTTGAACTAATTAAAATTTAATCTGCTGAAGCCATTTTTTTGATAATTTGGGAACCCTCTCTTGACTTTTGCAAGTTCCAAAGAGCCTTGAAAATAGAGGATGCTATATTTTTGCACTTTTCTCTCTGTGTATTAGATTTCATACCAAAAAAAGCGATTTTTAAAAAGGGACTGTAGATAACCATATGATTTATCATCCAAACTGGGACACTTGGCGAGTGAAAAGTAGCGCTATTAATAATTACACAGGGACAACAGATATAAACTGGGCTGTCCTGGGCAAACTGGGATAGTTTTAAGAAGACTACGGTCAGGGACAGATCAAATACATCCACCAGGCTGAAAATCCCAGAGGTCGGGGCTGTGGCTGTGTGACCCCATGTCTCTGACAGGGCTCGGTATACAGCAGTTGCTCAGTCTTATCAACTAAATGGGAAAATCCAAAGTTGGCTTGGGTATGCTTTCTGAGCAGAAGTGGATATGGGGTCTACTAAAATAAGGAAGGTACAGCAGACCTAACAGACTGCAAGGTGAGGGATCTGTGTTCCCCAAAAGTGGGCCGGTACCCAAGGCAGAAATGTATGCATATTCTGTGTTTACTTCTTCCTAACCGTTAGCAGTTAATTGCCATCTGTTGACACACCCACCGGGGAAATGTGAACCAGCTTTTGATATTTGCATATGTATTCTCGGCCGACATATTTTGCTAACACTCACGTATGGGTCGCAGGTTCCTAAAATCCACGCAACTCTGCCCTAATTTCATAGTATATGTGTACTGGGTGCCACATTTTGGGTCTGACCAGCAAAAAAATGGCCTCCTCAGGATTCCCTTGTGGTCAGCTGGAGATGCTGGTTGCGGCCTGGGGCCTGCCCAGACTGGCTAGGCTGCTCTCTCGTTCCCACCCCTCCTCCCCTCGCCTGCCTGGTCTTTCAGGAAGAGTGAAATGGTCCATTGACCTCTGAGGAGCAAAAGGGCATGTTCAGCTTTTTTAGAGGTTATGGACGCTCTGAGTGACATCAGAGCCCAAACCTCCAAAGGCAAGGCCTCCAAGGCGCTGGAGAACAGGGGCGAGGCCTGGATGTGTCTCCTCGTCCACTGCTAACCTTGCCCTGGAACTGACCAGAACTGATGCCCTCCTTCCTCCCCGTCTGCTGAGCGCTTCGTCTTCTTCCCATGTCTTGGGAGAGATCCGTCTCCTCTGACAAACTCAAGATTCCAGGCGGAACTTTCCCATGCCACCATCCCTCAAAATAGCCCGAGCCGAGCTGTATTTATAGCCGTGTGAGACTCTAATGGGCCAATTTGTTTGAATTTCCACTGCTTTTGTGTTGAACGTACCCCTCACCCGTGGGCAGTCTCTTCAGGCCTTTATTATGGGGTGTGTTAGGGTAGAGGGGGCCGTGTTCAAGATGGTAGCTGTATAGAGTGCGGGGGCTGTTTTGCATATTTACTGTTCTTTAAAGCCGGTTTTTTGAGAGAGAGAAAGAGACAGAGAAAGAGGTTTCTGTAAGTAGCCCGGACAATGAGAACAGACCGGCTGTGTGCCAAGCACGGGATCCCGGCCAAAACACATATCATTAGCTTGGACCAGCTATAAGCAAGGAAATGAGAAACATATGTTGGAGAGCAAGGTTAGGAGTGAGAGACTATGGGTCAGTGACAGTCACCCTAAAACTTTTCCCTTGTTCTTCAGCTGTGGCCTGGTGGTGTCAAATGTCATTTCAACTGCCTTGATTTCTCATGGTGGGGCTGCCTGTGTGTTTTTTGGTGTTTTTTTTTTTTTTCTTCCTCCCCCTGCTGTTTCCTGATGGGAGCTTTTTGGGGAGGGGAAAAGAGGGGTGGGGAAGGGTTTGTGTGATAGTTTTTTCTCAGTTCTGGGAAAAGCACAACCTTGTTTCCCGTGATGCTCTCGGAAATTCCTCACTCTCTCTGAAATAACGGTGTCTCTCCGTTTGGGATTTGGACTCGCTCGTGAGGGAAGAAAGAGGGGGAAGGCTTTGAAAGCATTTCTTGCTGTTTCTTTCTTAAATATAATTAGACGCGCCTCATTACCTCACACTGAAGGACTTTTGTACTTTTTCCGAGCTGTGTTTCCTGAGATCTTCGATGGGCCATGGCCTGTCGTATCCACTCACATTTTATCATATCAGCCATTATTTTTCCCAACACCTTTGTCCTCTCCTCTCACTCTTCCTGAGGTATCTGGAGTCGGGTTTCTTTTCCGAAGCCATACCCAGGGAGCCTGCTGGAGACTCGCGCCTGAAGGAAGATCTGCACCCCTCAGCCTTCTGGTTTCCCTTTCCTCATGTTCGTTCTTCAAGTTTTCCCCGGACAGTTTGCTAACGGGGCTGTGCTCTCTCCCATTGTGGGGTCAAGACCCCTGTTCTCTATAAAACCCAGATGAAGAACTGTATCACACGAAACTCAGAGGCAGTCCCTGGAGAACGGCTACTGTTCTGAAGCCGAGGACGGTTCCAGATGGCTGCCCAGAAAACTCACCAGGCTTTGACGCCCAGCTCTGGCCAAGGTCACGAAACAGCCACAGGTATCCGCGGCCACTGCCATGAAAGACATGTCATGGCAGGGAGGGCATGGGGCTGCTCTAGCCAGCACGGCAGGGAGCTGAAGGAAAGTGCTCCCTATCGGTCCTCCCCAACCTTTGTTCTTTTAAGATTTGCGGAACGGTGTTGGGGTGGAAACCATTTCAAATAATTAAAACATTTGGTCTCTGTTTATCCTCTGCTTCCTTCTTTCAGGCCTTGTTCTGAAAATAAACTTTGCTCTCAGTTTCCAGGCTCCTAAAATTCCCCAGCGTGTGAGTGTCCTGACGGCCTTGGGCAGAGTTAATGATTGGCTTGGGGTTAGAGCGACCTGTTTCCCCCAGGTGAGCTGTCTACACGTTTTAGTCTTCTTTTTTTTCCTTCTTTTTTCTTTCTTTCTAACTGCAGTTTCTGGAGAGCAGGTCTCTCCTCCTCTGACAGGAGACTTCTCTGGTACCAGAAGGAAGCCTCGCTTGTTGGCTATTTCTCAGTGCTCAGTGGATCCAGAGGGATGTGTGTATGTGTATGTATCCACTTAACAAAAAAACATGAGAGAAATTAGGGCAGCCAAACCACAACATGCAGGCAATGGGTGTTTAAGTCTTATACTGACAGCGAGGCAGGATCCTGGTTCGGGGCCTGAAAATCTTCCAGTTTCAAGGAGTCTATTTCTCAACTCTCCGTTCCCTCTCTTTCATAGCAGAAGGCAGCTGGTATTAGGTTTGAGTCCATGTGTTTTCTTACTGTGTCCTCATTGTTTGGCTGCCTCTCAAATCTCAATGCAGCCAAAACATGCCTCGAATGCACTTCCCACCATCTCCTCTGCCACCCTCCTGGCACAGCCACATCTACTCTTGCCTGGAGCCCGAAACGCCTTCTAAGTGGTCTCTCCATGTCCTGTCTCGCTCCCTTTCATCCACTCATCAATGAGAGGCCAGAGGGATCATTTAAATTTTTTTTAATGTTTATTTATTTGTGAGAGAGAGAGAGAGAGAGAGAGAAAGCCGAGCAGCGGAAGGGCAGAGAGATAGGGAAGAGACAATCCCAAGGAGGCTCCGTGCTGTCACCACAGATTCCCATGTAGGGTTTAAACTCACGAACCTGTGAGATCACGACCTGGAGTTGAAACCAACAGTCAGATGCTTAGCCGACTGAGCCATCCAGGTGCCCCCAGAGGATGCTTTAAAAGCCCCAATTAGATGGATCGCATGTGTCTGCTGGAAACCCTACTGACCCCTGACTACTTTTCTGACTTGCTGTTGAGCCATCCCCTCCTTGGTCCTTTACACCGCAGAAACACTAGCCTCATTTTCCTCCCCAGTAGAGTGGAGATAACAATAATACCTACTTGTAGGGCTGCGAAGAGTAAATGCTTTCACACACATAAAGCACCTGGACCAGGGTCTGACCATGATAGGTGCTCAATAAATCCAAGTGCCATTTAGAGTTTACTTCTTTGAATTTGCGAAGGACTTCCTTGCTTCAAGTCCTTCACAAAAGCCTCTGTCACTTGCCTTTTTCTTTGTATGGCTGGTTCTTTCTTATCCTTGAAATTTGAGTTTAAATGTGAACTCCTTAGAGATCTTCTCTGACCAGTCTATTCAAATAGGTTCCCATTCTTTTAACCCCAATCCCATTATTTTGTCCTGTAACATTCTATTTGTTTCCTTCCTAGCACTTTTTCCAACTGGCAATTACGTGTTATTTGTTCACCTGAGGGCAGGGTTGTGCCTGTATTTCCTCATCTAGCACAAGAAACAGCTGTGGAATGAATGCATAAATGAATGAATGGCGCTCCTTTCTTCTCCTTTCCTCTTCTAATATCCAACCCACCATATCTCCTGGGTCACCTCTCCTCTCCAAATCCTGTATTTATTTATTTATTCTCTCATCCTCTTGCCGGTATTGACCCTGGTCTCTTGGCACTGAAAATCCTCTGAATCACCCGGGGGCTGCCCCATGCTTCTACCAGCACGCCACTCTTTTCTTGTGCTTGTAAGCCAGCTTCTGTGAAAGGCTCATGCTTTCATTTATATGTAAATGATAAATAATAGAATATATAATGCTTAGAGTGAGTTTGATGACTAATAACTCCTTATCTGCCAAGTTAGAAGAGTTTGGGATGAATTAACTCATCATCTACCATTAAGAGATCAATGTCTGAGCAATTACTCCACAAATACCCAAGAGCAGGTATCTTACAGTCCTACCTGAAAGCCCAAAATGATAGTAGTAAACCAGGTGGAGATGAAATTATAGTTCCCATTTTTGATCCTTATCACCACTCATTATGTATATATGTTGTATTATACAGAAGCAGTGGAACATGAGGTAGGAAGAGGTAACCTGACCTGTCCTCATGAATATCTCTCTCTTGCTCTCTCTCATAACCAAGAACACCACGATGGAAAATGCCCTCGACTGAATTTTTTATTATTTATTGATTGATAGCCTGTCTTCCCCCCCCCCCCCCCGGCTTAAGCTTCTGTGCACTTTGCTAATTACTTCTCTGGAAATCATTTTACTTTACCATTCACCAGAATGCTGGGAAAGAATGTGGCAGTGTGATGGACTGTAGGCTTGATAAGGGCTAAGCTTCAAGAAAGGTCTTCTCATGGAAGTGCTGGTCTAGCCCCACCCTGGAATCTAACACAATATGAAGGCAATGATGTAATCCTGAGAAAGAGCACAGGGCTTGCATCAGAGCTTTTCTTCTTAACCAAGAGAATAAGCATAAGGACAACTGCCTTCATCATTTCATTCTTGGCCTCACCCAAATTTGTACCATCACTGTGACTGAGTTGTGAAAGCAAGTCTATCAGCACTCTGTTGAGGCACCCTGTCTCATTAATGTGTTGTGAAGGTGAAATATGCATATCCCCCAGACTAAACTATTCAGTGATTTGAGTTATTAGGAAAAGAACGAACAGCTATTAACTGCTTTAAGAAGAAGAAGGTAAAGATCTCTTTTACCCTATGCAAAAGACTTACTGGTTTATATATGTTTGGATGGGTAGTAGATAAATGAGTTTGACTGAAATAAATTTTCTAGAATTTAGAGGTCTCCTTACTTTAAAGATGGGAAGAGTAGATTCACAGATGAGATCTTCTCCCAAATACGCAGAACCTTGGAGGAGAGCCAGCACTGCTCTATTACCATTCCAGAGTCTCTGTGCTTCCACAGATCTCAGACTAAACCAAATGAAGTTTGTGGTGTTAGTCTTGAATCAGAGGCTGCCAAGTTCTATTTAACTCAACAAATGAAGTAAATGTTGATTGGGTGTCTATTATGTATAAAGAATATGAAAGGCAACAGTCTTGTTCTCAAAGAATTTATAACTTAGTGGAGGAGACAGACGTATAAACTAAGTTTAATACAAAGCACTATTAAATAAAGCTCTGAGAAAGGACTGTTGACAATCAGTTGTGGAGGCATCATAGTGAAGGAGTTGCTCCAGATGGGGGCTGTCTACGGTAGTCAGCCTTAAGTGAGAAAGAGAAAGACACATCAGTAGAATCAGACCATTTCCCTGTTGGCACCAAAACTCCTTCTAAATGAAAGATGTCTTCTTGGTTCTAAGCTGAAATCTACCTTTCTGTAGCTTCCACCATGTGCTTCTAGCTTTATTCTCTGAGGCAATGTATGGTATTTTAATCCCTCTCATACATATGAATTTCCAAAATTCTGAATATTTCTGAATATTTCTCTCCCCTTACCCAGTGCTCCTTCCCCCAAAGATTCCTTTACCTCCTCTGATTTCAGATTAAATGTATCAATTTCTTAACTCTTTCCCCTATGCCATGATTCTCAAATCCCTCACTATCTGGACATTCTTCTCTTGATACATTCCATTTTATTCATGTCCATCCTTAAACATGGCATTCAAAACTGGACACGATTTTACATATGTATTCACTAATAGGTCAGTTTCCTCCCTTGTTATCCATCCATCCATCTGTTTGTTTGTTTGTCTGTCACGCATCCATCCATCCTTCCATCCACCCATTCACCCATCCATCCAAATGATACTTAAATAAGCTTCTGTGATATGAGGCACTGTTCTAGTTATTATAGGGAACAAAAAGATGAAAAACTTCAATGAAAGTCAAGTCTAATGAGATGATGATTAGAGGGAACCATTCTCATACTAACACAACCTAAGATTTCATTAGTACTTTTGGTAGCCATGGGACACACAGAATTTACTGAGCCTGTGGACTCCAAAACTTCTAACATACTCTCACAAAACTTATGATCAAACAGATTGCCCCTTTTTGCTGCATTGGCATTTAATTTTGGGAACCAAAATTCAAAACTTTACATTGATTCTATCCTCCAAAGTTTCACCCCATCAATTCGGTTCATGGAGATCTTTTGGAAATCTAAACCCTGTCCTTCAACATCAAGCCCTTCATTTTAGTCCTGGGCCACCTGAAAACACAAACAGCATAGCACAGACCCTTGGAGCATATCAAGCTAGCTTTGAATCCACCTAGTTCTATAACTATCAAGGCCTCATTTCTTTATCTTGGCCATTAAGGAGATCACTTTTGGTTATGTGTTATACTGAAATCAGGATACTGGGTGCCCAAAGAATTTTACCAACTTACCAGTATAAATACTAAATAAATAAACACATTAATAAACAGTAGAACTGAGTACCAGGCCTTACCTAACTCCATATTTACAGAGGGATCACTCTGCTAATGTGGAAATTGGCAGTGCCAAAAGGTTGGAGAAGGAGTATCTCCCTCCTCAACTCAGAGATACTAAATCAGCGGATTAAGTCTCCAAACTGTCTCTGGAGCTAGAGAGAATAACAGTGTTCTTTATGAGCATCTTGGATTTCTACTTTTAAAATGAAATCCACTGGGTCCTATCAGTCTGTGGTTTGTCTGCTCTGGTTTTAGCAAACTCAAGATGGGGCTGAATCGTGATTGGTTAGAACATTCTGCTCTTTGGAAGGGGGAGCCCACTGACCCCTGACCACAGCCGGTCATACAGAGAGTGTCAGAGGCGGACCAATTACCTAAGAGGACTGAGAAAAATCAAACAGAGGCCGGGCACAATGAGGGGAAAAAACACACAGCAGGCCCAGCTTTAGTTCCACTGCTTGAATTACCACTATGTCAATAGAAGGTGATAAATCAAGGGAGATATTTACTGATTAAAATTACAGACTCCTACGGGAAACTGTATAAACAGATTGAAGAACAAAGCCTTCAGGGACTGAGCCCAGCTGAATCCATCCAGGCTTTGGCCAGTCATTTCTGTTTCCAGCCAACTCTTGGACCCAGGGGTCATTGAGAGAGCAAGTTTCTCTACGAAATCAGACTTGCTCTGCACAGATCCAAATATTTGTAGGGAAAATTTAAAGGCATGTTGGGAGGAGATTCAGTACTTAGATCCATTCACTAAGGATCCTCTTATTTCATTCTTATTTCTTCTTCTTTTTTGCTTTCACTCTCAAGTTTGGTCTAGACTCACTAGAAGGATCCAGAACATCTTGTCTGAGTGCCCTGTTTTTCAGCAGAGGTCCTGAGGTCACAGATGCTGAAAGGAAGACACAGGAGATATGAGTGGGCATGAAGCCCACTTCCACAGGAAGTTGGTGGCTGGTAACTGTTGCCAGGAAGATTTCTATGAGGACCCATCTTGCCTACCCTTTCTGGAGTGCCAATGTTGGTGTTCCCTGGGGGATTCAAAGCTTTGCTCTGCCATCCTGGTCTCTCTAGGTGTAGTGCATGGTCAGTGTCACTGTGCTTCTTTATATAGTGTTCTTCTTCAATAAGAGACATACCTTTGGGAATGCTTGAAGCAGTTTGTGTAAGGAGGGCTTGAAAGCAAGATTGCGGTTTAGTTTCCAGAGCCCTGTGAATTTCTTTTTTTCCAGCTCTGCCTGTGGGAGCATGACCATCTCCCCAAATCACTCCGCTCTGATAAGCAGCAGTACAAGGTTTATATATGATGGATAGGGGACGCCTGCGTGGGGGCTCTTTAACAACACCAGTGGCTCCATTATCTACGAATGGTCTTGAAGTTGAATTTTGCCCGTCTAATCCAATTTCCATTCTTTGCCTTTTGTGCCCTTGGCTGTGACTATACAGTCATCACTCAAAAGGGAATTGGGCAAAAAATGTTCTGGGATAAATAGTCTTTGATGATTGGGAGGAGGGAGATGATCATCTATACAATGAGAATAAATGATGGAAGCATGTTGGGGGTATAATTCCCATTAGGGCCAGCATGCATGATTGAGTGTCTTGTGGATTTTGTCAAGGTGCCCCACTGAGGGGCAACTGTTGGCTGAAACCAACTGACACTCTACCTGCCAAGCTGTCCTGCCATGTGCCCTGATACAGGGGGTGTCCACCTGGAGGGAGAAGGAACATACAAAGGAGCAGTTGGTAATTCAAGCATGCAGCCTATGGGCTCTTGTGTATCAAGTGGGGCACTCTTTTCTAATTGTCCCTGCAGAGGGAATAGATTTAGTTAAATGGAACAAAGGTCCAGAACAGGCTGGACAAGGCCCTGATTCTTCTGACCTTTTCCTTAGAGCTGGGGGGAAGAAAGGTGGAGAAGATCCCAACAGAGCATTTAGAAGTTCATACTTGGCCTTTTAAAAGGCAGCAGTGGATAATAAAATGCCTGTATAATTATCCTGGCTCACTCTCCTGTTCTTTCGCAACTAGGTTACTGTAAAGTGAGGTGAGTGTTCCTTTGTTTTTTCCTCCCTGAAGGGATTTGTCAAGTATTCCCTGCCTGAGTGAACTCCTTGTCCGGGGGTGTCACTGAGCCCATCTCTTTCCATCAGCTTCCAGAGATGGCTGATGTTACAGTTCAGACGTCACACACTGTCTTAAGTTCTGGAAGACTCTGAGATATGCTTTTTCTTTTCTTTTTTTTTTCCTAAAGGAAGTCATGTTTATAGTTGCTGCGCTTGATTGCTCTGCCCCTGTGAGCCTCCTCTGAATGGTTTCCAGCCTGTGTGCTCATCTCCAAATGGAAGTACGTTTTGGAGATGGGGAGAAATTAACTACGATTTCCCAAGCTGGAGGAGGTGAAGTCGGCTGTTGCAAACCGTGGGGGCGCTCTGATCTCGTTCTTCTGCTCTGCTTGCCGAAAAATCTCTCTTTGCCCTGGAATATCGTGGCCTGGAGGCCTTTAAATTAAAAACAGTTGTGAAACTGGCAGCAATTTAGAACTTATGCCAGTGCATGAATCCGTAAAGAGCAGGGCCTCAGGGATGCAGGTCATGTGTCTATAAAGAGGCCTGTTTTGTATCCTTGGTTTTCACTAAGGCAAGCTTTTGGCCTACTGCTTCTTTTCTCTCACAGGGGAAGGTGGGACCTCTCCGGTTGTTTCCACCCTCCTTTCTGACTTAACCTCCCACCTGATCCCACGTCCTAGGGTCCTAGGGTTTGCCATGTGCACAGCGGTGCCACCAGGGACTGGGTGTTTCTCAGTGTCTCCCAGGTCAGCAATGGAACAGACAGTGTCCCAGGTGAGACAGTGGCTGACACTTGCTATTTCAGAGTTACAAGAACACAGAGGGACCCAGACACAGCACTGCGGAGAGGGGGAGGGAGCGGGGAGAGGAGATAATGCAGCTACAGACCAAGCCTTCACAGATAACATAAATCTAAACCTGGAAAACCAAACGGAGGTTTTGTAGGAGATACTTTTGTCAATTTCAGGAGAAGGTAGAGGAAATGCCAGACAATAAAATAGCAAGCTGGGGATGGGCCAGTAAAATTCCTCCTTGCTGTTTATGGCCTGGTTACTTCTAAGCCAGGAGGCGTTGTGATTCAAGAAGGGGTTCATCTCCAATGGGCGTGGTCAGAGGGTGGGGCTCATGGTAAGCTTGGAGAGCGGTGAAGAGCAAAACCTGGAGTCTTTTCCTGACAAAAGTCTTCCTACAGGCAGCCTCTCCAACATTCTGGCCACTTCAATGTGGCGTTCTTGCTCAGAGTATCCTAGAATATCTTAAGCTAGCTGGCATCTTTAATTCAAAACTGAAATTCGGGTACCTGGGTGGCTCAGTCGGTTAAGCCTCCAATTTTGGCTCAGGTCATGATCTCCCAGTTGGTGAGTTGGAGCCCTGCGTTGGGCTCTGTGCTGACAGCTTAGAGCCTAAACCCTGCTTCAGATTCTGTGTCTCCCTCTCTCTCTGTCCCTCCCCTGTTTGTGCTCTGTCTCTCTGTCTCTCTCTCTCTCTCAAAAATAAATAAACATTAAAAGATTTTTATAAAAAACCAAAAAACCAAAACCGAAATCCACCTATATATAGACAAGGAGGCCCCAGGATTCAATGTGTTGAATCCTATTTGGCAGAAAAAGAATTCACACTTAAAGCTGAAAATGTAATTGTTTCCTTAATCAAATTCAGAGTTATATTCAACAAGTTACCCTGACAGTTGACTCTCTCCTATGTGTGGAAGTCGGAAATAGGACTGGCAAGTTTGGTGGGGCCAGTATACATAAAGTATTTCTAAGTTAAGGAATTTGTACTGTTTATATGAGTGAACATTTTATTTTTTATTTTTATTTTTTGCTTATTCAAGTCTTTTATGTATTTTTTATTGCTTTTTATGTTTTTTTTTCAATATATGAAATTTATTGTCAAATTGGTTTCCATACAACACCCAGTGCTCATCCCAAAAGGTGCCCTCCTCAATACCCATCACCCACCCTCCACTCCCTCCCACCCTCCATCAACCCTCAGTTTGTTCTCAGTTTTTAACAGTCTCTTATGCTTTGGCTCTCTCCCACTCTAACCTCTTTTTTTTTTCCTTCCCCTCCCCCATGGATTTCTGTTAAGTTTCTCAGGATCCACATAAGAGTGAAACCATATGGTATCTGTCTTTCTCTGTATGGCTTATTTCACTTAGCATCACACTCTCCAGTTCCATCCACGTTGCTACAAAGGGCCATATTTCATTCTTTCTCATTGCCACGTAGTACTCCATTGTGTATATAAACCACAATTTCTTTATCCATTCATCAGTTGATGGACATTTAGGCTCTTTCCATAATTTGGCTATTGTTGAGAGTGCTGCTATAAACATTGGCGTACAAGTGCCCCTATGCATCAGTACTCATGTATCCTTTGGGTAAATTCCTAGCAGTGCTATTGCTGGGTCATAGGGTAGGTCTATTTTTAATTTTCTGAGGAACCTCCACACTGTTTTCCAGAGTGGCTGCACCAATTTGCATTCCCACCAACAGTGCAAGAAGGTTCCCGTTTCTCCACATCCTCTCCAGCATCTATAGTCTCCTGATTTGTTCATTTTGGCCATGAGTGGACATTTTAAAGCAAGGGGATGAACAGAGCTATGCTTTAAAAGGGCCATAGTAGAATGACTTTGAGGGCATAGTTGATTGCTAATATTTCTTGAACGCCTGCCATGTGCCAAAAACTAAGTTAATTATTTTATTACATGCATTCTCTTTTTAAATCTCCACACTGGCTGGCACTACTCTTGTCCTTGCTTTACCAATAGACAACCTCAGGCTCAGGGAGGTTGAGAAACTTGCCCAAGGTCACACAGCTTGCAAGAGGCAGAGCAAGGATTTGAACCCAATCTGACTGACTCAAGAGTCCACACTCTTAACTACTATACATCACATTTAGTGTATATATCGCTTGTTTCATTGAGTGCCCAGAAAAATAAAAAAATTCCTTTTGTGTGAAAGAAGGGGGAAACTTCTGGATTTGGAATCATGGGACCCAGATGTTAGGGGTGCCAGATTTAGCAAATAAAACTACAGAACGCCTAGTTAAATTTGAAAAAGTAGCTCTAATGAACGTTTGCAACTTATTAAACATAGCTGAATACAGGACATATAAGGCATCCTGACAAAATGAGTAAAGACACAGGACAAACTCATTAAATACAGGGCATGTCCCATACATACCAAGTATGCACCTTGAGTTGATCACACCGTTTCTGTGTGACCTTGGGCAAATCTACCCACTCTTAGCCTCATTCTCCTCAACTGGAAAGCGCAGATAGTACGATCTACCTCATGGAGTTACCATGGGTTTAACTGAGATGATACAAGATGCCCAACAGAACGCCAGGCAGAGAGTGGAATGCTCAAGAAGTGTTTTGTTGGTAAACTAGGCGACTCCTTGGTTTCCAGCAAACTTTTCTTTTTTCATTCAGAAGAACACTTAACTCTTACCAAGTGTTTTATGCATCAAAGACTTGGCCTTGTCTTGATGAAAAATATGTCTTTTAATGGGGGTCACTTCTTAAGGTTTCATGTAGCCTGTATTTAAAAACACCAGCCATTTCCTCTAATAATAAAGTTACTACACAAGTTTAAAAAAAATGGGGCAACAGAAACAATGCCCATTATATTATCTTCAAGCCTTTATTATGTAGGTATTAAATTTGAACTCTGAGGTCGTCACACTTGGAAAGTGCTTCCATGGGGTAGCAGCTCCATTCTGCATTCTGTCGGTTCAATTAAGCTTGAGAATTTAAATTATCTCTCTAACTCTAAAAATATGTATGGGTACTTCTGAAAGTGGAAACTATCCCAGGGCTTAGAAGAAATTCTGTGGGAGTGAATGTGCTCACAGCTTTCAGGCCAGAAAGGTTGACCCTTCCAGATCTTTGAAAGGTTGTGGAAAGACCGTAAAAATCAAATCAAATCAAGTCAAAATAGACAGGCTTTCTCTCGAGAAGAACATTTGGAAAAGAGGTGGAGGGATGGAAGGGTTATGCGTGAAAAACACATACACACTCAGTGGGGAACATATTTGTCTAAAAACATTAAATTAAAAACTTCTTAGAGTGACAGCATTTCTTCCATTCTTTCTCTCATTTCCAGTTCATTCTTATCAGAATTCTGTCAGCTCTCAAACTGACATTTTCCTGTTCTGATCTTTTCTCAGATAGTAAAGAGGTTTTTTTTTCTTTCTTTCTTTCTTTTTTTTATTGGGCTGATGCAAACAGCAGATCAGTCTGCAGAGAAACGTCAAGGACCGTTCGGAGTCCTAAGCCCTGACCCGCCTGCCCTCTCCTAACTAGCTATTGACATTGAACTTAAAAAAGCTGCAATGCTGAGATGAGATAATGTTTTGGAGGAAAAAGGGCTGTGTGTGGTGGTGGCTGGTGGGGGGGGGAGGGGGAAGGTGGGGGGGCACTTCAGAAGTGAATGAGCCGCTGGCTTATGAGTCAAATTTCAGGCTTTTAAAAGTTCAGTTTTGCTTCAAGTATCCGGTAAAGAAAATGGAGCTCTTCTTTTACAGCAGAAATGGGGCAGGAGAGCCTCTTTGGATGATCTTGTTCCCAGAAATGTGAAATGGTAATATTTTCATGATCTTCGGTATAGGAGAATTACCACATGGTTTCTGCACTGGGCCAGTGAGTGACCCACTCTTCACTTCACTCACGTCATAGAAAAGGGGTGGAAATTTTAACATGAATATCTAAAGGGACTTTCTCCATCATTTCAAAACCGACAAGTAAAAAGAACATTGTGTGCATTGTTGTCTGGATTCTATGAGTGTTGACTTCTGTGTATGGTCATTTAAAGATTCTCCCACCTGAAACTGTGATTTTCACTTGCTTCTCTCTAGCTGGGAACAGAGATAAAAAGAGAAACGGTTTTCTCAGAAAAACCTTGACTGTACAATTGTGAGGCTGTCTTATTTTCATATCACTTGGCCCTAAATGTTCTAGAATAAAGTCCTGGCATCTCTGAAAATATTTCCTCCATTTTGCCACCAGTTGCAAATGTGATTTAGTTGACTACTGACCAATCCAGAATAAAACTTGTGAGAGGGAAGGTTGGATACCTTAGGGGTAGGACTTATTTCATTTAAAAAAAAAAAACAGTCTTGGTATACCTGGATTCTCTATTCTTCCTTTGTGGCAATTTATTTACAGAGAGGCTGGTGCCTGGATGCTTCCAAAAGGTACTGTTATTCTGCTTAAACACAAGAGGTAGAGAAGTTCTCTAAATGTCTCTACTTTCTAGAGGCTGCTGCTTTCTTCTGGGCCAAGCCCTGGGGAATCCAAACCCTTTCCGGGCATGCCAAAGGCCAGTGAGCAGCTGGGAGAACTCTAATCACATGATCATTGTTCACTGCGGTGGGCAGACACCTCTGTCTCTGCCTCCTTCATGTTCATTGCTTGAGACACTTGAAATTAGGCCTGACATAGCGCTAACAAATATACTACAGGGAATGCGCCCTGTACCGGGCCCTAGGGAATGATCTAGAAGACTTAATAGGTCTTTTCCATCTTTAATTTCCATGGTTCTAAATATGCTGGCTGCTTATAAAGCGGCAGATTGATTTTCAGGCAGACTGGTTAGTTTTGAAAGCACTTAGTGGAGAGGATTTGGCTTTATGTAGCCATACTCCTTGACCTTCACTTTAGTAGGTACCTGGTTTCTGAATGCAGCCCTCACATTTCTCCTTTTGCTTCCCTCTGGCAGAGCGCAAACAGGCAAGGGGTGGCTTGGGGCTCCCCCCACCCCAGATCACTAACCAGCTACTATTGTCCCTGTGCACTGGGGACTGGCTCTTGTCTATCTGGTTATGTATAAGAGGAAGGAATTGGGGCATGGAAGCAATGTTAGTCTGGCTCACCGCTGTCTTGCATCTCCTCTGATATAAGCCAAGTGTTCAGATTCAGCAGTGAGCCTTGCTAGGAAGAAGTCTCCTTGTTTCCTCTGGAGATGTGGTAAGTGCCGTGACTGACCCTTATTGTGAGGACCATAGAGTAAGACTCACCCAAAAGGAGGCAACTTTGAAAGCACGAGATTGCTAAAATGCTGTGGGATGGTGCACTTTCATATTATGCAGCTGGTGAATGCATTTTGGAAATGGCTGTTTAGGGGAGACACTTGCTATTTTTCTTTGGGTAATTGTTCCCATTGGCCTATCCCACCCCCACCCCTCAACATGATGCAAGGAAGCAATTATAGGCAATAAAATAGACACAGCTAAGTTTAGGGAGAGGGAAGGGCTCTAGGAGTTTCCATATTTTCTTTGAGCTCACACATAGATTGCTTTTTTTCTGGACATGGGAAATACAAACAATCTCAGTTTTTCCATCCATAAAACAGGGTCCTAAATTACTGCTTGCATCCCAGGAAATGTTTTAAGGACTAACTAGCTAACATTTTTACATTGGTCTGGAGATAAACTACATATATGAAGTGCCGAGGATTTTTCACGATGGTTAAAAGTGCTCTCAAGAGGGGAACCCAGGCATCCACTCGTTTTGCATTCCATTTCCAGTGAAATGTACAGCCAGAAAAGCTACTTGTGGCTGATGAAATACCAGGACCGATCTCGTGCTTTGAACTACTTTATCTGGATTTGAGGAGCCAGTTCCCAATTATTCAAATTTCAAGGTCACTCATGGATCCAGTACTTCAGGTAGAGGAGGATTACATGTGGATGAGAGAGGAGAGGCGGTGTGAGGACTGCAGGGCAAAGGAAGCAAAGGGAGAAAGATAAAGACCGGAAGAGCAAAGAGATCTTGGGTTATTTTTCCTGTAAACTGCCTGAATTTGAAATAATCTTCCATCAGCCTTGGTTGTATGGAAATGCGCCAACTTCTAGAGTCCCCCTTTCTGTTTGCCACCCCCTAAAAGGAGGCCAATCCACACCTGGAAAGGATCTTGCCTTCCTTGTGTCTGTTCGGTGGCTCTGCCTGGCCTGAATGTCATTTTTAGAGGTGTGGACCAGCGGGCACCTCCTCCTCCTGGAGCTGTTTCATCAGGATTCTGTAAGCTTCATATGTAACCCCTCTTAAAAATCTGAAAATGAAACAAGACATATTTCTGAGGTTGTCAGCAGGTAGATCCACTGGTTTGTGGTAAGTAATCTCTCTGGGAGGAAGGCTTGGCTCTGATGTCTGTGTTGAACGTTCCGTGGCTCCCCCCGGCCGCCCTGGTGCAGGTCTGTTCACTGGGCGAGGAGGCGGTGATGATATTGCTTCTAACAACCAGACTGAAGCGTAGCCTCAGGCTGTCTTGCAAAGCCCCCTCCAAACAGCCTCTAATTAATTTTTATCCTGCCATCCCAATGAGTCCCGGGAGTGCGGCAACCCAACAACACAAAACCCTCATCAAGTCATTTGGAGAAAGCTTTGACGTAACACTTGCAGATTTTAGATCTCCAAAGGAGACAGTGCTGCAGGAAAGAAAGAAAGAGAGAAAGAGAGAAAGATAGAAAGAAAGAAAGAAAGAAAGAACACAAAAAACTCCTCCCCTTCACTCCCCACACCCTACCTTGTTTCCCCCCCCCCCCCCCCAGTTTCTCGTCTTTTCTTCTACAGTAGCCATAAGTCAGTCTGTTCTCTGGCTCCCTCTTACCCACAGCTCTTTCAGTGAGAACCCTCGAGATACACATTTTTTACTGCTGGAGGAGAAAGCCAAATTCTCTGGGGGCTGGAGCCGGGGACCTGAGCTGTGCTGCCCTGGGGGTTCCAGCTAGCTCTGGAGGGAGCCTTATGGACGCTCTGGCTTGTAGCCATGGTACAGCCAGGCCTCCTTTGCACTGTGAAGACACTCGGTAGTAGACATAATGCTGGAAGCTGAGGGAAGGTTCCACAAAGAGGAATTTTACCCACTGAGCACATCAAAGATGCGGCCCTCTGGGCCTCCCCTGTGGAAGCGTTGCTGGCAGAAGTGTAGTCACGCTGGCAGGCTGTCCGTGACAGGCAGCCCATGCAAACTCCTGAAGGTCCCCGGTGAGGACATTCTCCTTATTCCGGGGGGATCCGGAGACAGAAGGGCCCCTTCCGCCCTAGCATGGGCACGGAAGCCTCACTTGTTGCCTTCCCTCCCAGCTCAGGGTCTCCCTCCCAAACACTTTGCCCCACGGGCCTTTCAAAGACCTCCCCGACCCTGTGTGTCCATTCAGGATGCTTCTCCTGGGACCTTGGGATGAATTCAAATTTAGGAAGCACAGCCGTTTGAAATGATGCATTCAGAGGGGCTGAAACCCAAACCATGGGCCGCCCGGGCTTCCTGGGTTTTCAGAACAAAAAGGTTGAGTGACTGCTCCCTTCCTGAGGTCTCAACAGAGGAGAGTGATCCAGTGCCAGCGCCTCTGGTGTTAATTTCATGATCCCTGGGTGCCAAAGAAATTTCCTCGGGACCTGCTTGACTCGACAGCCCCTGAGAAATGGGGCCATTGTTTCTAATGAGCTTCAGCGGTCTGGCTCCTTTAAAAGAGTTAATCACAGAATCACGGCCTAGAAAGGACTTCTCTGATGGCTCCTCTGTGCCAGGGCCAAGTGAGTGAGAGCTGATCCTATTTTTGAAGACGCCCATGGAGCCCCACTCCAGTGACTAATCGCTCGTAATTGTCCTCTTTAATTTTAACCTCATGTGCTAGTGCTTGAAACAGATTTCCGTTTGCGCCGTCCTCGGAGAAGGTAGAAAGCATTGCTCATCATACAAAATAGGCTGTTCATTTCCTCCTCCTCTGCTTTTTCCTGTCTCCTTGGATGGTAGCATGGCCCAGCGGTGCAGAGCCTCCGATGGGGAATGCAACGTGTGTCTGGGTCCCACCTCCAGGTTTTATAATGTACTAGCTGTGCTACCATGCCTCAGTTTCCCTGCCTGTGAAACTGGGGAAATAACAGTCACCTCACTGGGCTGTTTTGAGGATTAAATGAGATAATGGAAGTAATGTGCTTTGCATTGCTTCAGGGCCTACTATGTGCCCACAAACATGTGCACTCTAAAAAAACTCAAAAAATAAGGTGTCCACTTCAGTGGAGTTGGGTGCACATGGAATTCTTGCCTGTTGGGGTGTTTCATTCTTCAGTACCAGGTGACACTGACAGGCCAGGCAGCAAAGAGCAGTGGACGGAGAATTGGACCGAAGGTCCAGAGACTTGGGTCCTACACAGAACTCTGCTATAACTTAGTCCCATGGCCCAAGGGAAGCTACAACCTTTTTGGGGTTCAGTTTTTTAGTCTGTTAAAAATCTCCACTCTGTCTTCCTTGCAGGGAACGTTAAAAGAAAGGAGAGAAGGGGCTGTGGACTGTCAATTGGAAAGTACTATTCGAGTGTGAGGCACTACAGGTCTCAAGGTTGAGGACCAACCAACTCCCTTGGGCTCCAGTCCCCTGCCTGCTACCCTCGGAGCCCTCTTTAGCACCCACGAGCACCTTGGCATTTCCCTTGACAATTCCCCTGAATTGCTAATACCCTGGAAATGAGGAGTCGGGTAAGGCAAGTTAGGCTTTATTTTCTTACTCATTTTTTTTAGTTGTCACATTTCCTTAGACTCTCAGTTCCATTTTGTTTTGAAAGGGACGGCCCCTGACTGGAAGTGGCCCTGAGGCAAGACGCTTTAGAGCATAGTGGCTAAAGCAGTTGTTTAAGCCCATGTACTATGGGGCAAGACTCTGGTTATGTCTTAACTCTGCCACTTTCCAACCTTGTATCCTTGGGCAAACTGCCTACTTCTCTGTGTTTTAGCGTCCTCAACCATAAAATGGGGATAATAGTTCCCTTGTGAGAAAGGTTACATGTATATACATAATGTCCTTAGAACAATGCTTGGCTACAGGATAAACACTCAGTAAATATTAAGAGCATTATTATTATTGATAACTTGACTTCTGGGGAAGATGGTGGTGTAGGAGGATCCTAAGCTCGTGTTGTCCCATGGATACAACTAGATAATACCCACATCAGTGTCAACAGCACTATTATCATTACTTGAATTTTTCTAGACCATGCGGTGATAAAGCCTGACCCTGAGATTCTTGACTCAGGAGAGACCTCTCTGAATTAAGACATTCATGTCCAATGGGTTCTTAAACTCCTGGGGGGGGGGGGGCATAGCTTGACTGAGAAAATGATAAACATATAGACTCTGTCTGCAGAGAAGTTCACGCATGCCCCAAATTTCACATATGCTTTTCAGGGGCTTCAAACCATCCATGGGATTACTGGAATTGCTGGGGCTCATTGACCTTTGGTTAGGGACTCTGTTTTTATTATATTTTTATTATGATAACATTTATTATGGTATCAGGAACATCCAGGTATAGCTTTGGCTCTAGTTAAGAATAAGAATCCCTGATCAGAAAATTTTATCATGGTTACCATCAACTTGAGATCCAAAAAGGAAACAAAATGTATGCTATAAATGAACCCAAACTACATAATTTGCACAATCTCTTTCTTTAGTACTATGCCTATGTCTTTGATGCATACCATGGCCATTTTTGTCTCAGCCCAATGTACACTGCTCTGAGAGAGTGTTGGAGAAATTCTCTCTCTCCCTTTATTCCTACTATTTGGCAGCTGCAAATAACCAAGGGTCACTTTGTTAAGAATTTCCAATTCTGGAGAGATGAAAGGTTAAAGTTGTGAACCTCTTAGTTAACAATGAAAACTTCCTTATTTCTAGTTAAAGAACTCTCTTATGTACCGTGTTTATAGGCTAGAATTTGGAAGAACTTAAATTAAAAAACAAATAATGGCAAATACACCCTTCGATATGATTATACCCTGGACGACTTCGTTGTCATTTCGTAGGAATTATGGGCTGGACCCACAAGAGTTTAATTTTCAGGTTAGACAGAAGCATATTTCAAGTCTCCCAAAATACCTACTTAACAAATACCTTTTGTACGCTTTTGATTTATTCCTCTACTTCTGTACCATTGCCTTGCAAAATTTGCTACAAAGAAATATCTGAAACCACTTTCCCACTAAACCATAGTTGTCCTAGGGGAAGAAAGGGGGAACCCCCTTTTTTTTTCTATCAAGGGCTGATAACCCACAGAAAAGAATTGGCTGAAGGTGACATACAAAAATCAAAGTAATATCAATATTTTCTTTTCTTAGAGAAAGAAACGCCTGCCTTAAAAATTAAGCCTGAGGAAGGTAAGTACATACTACAAAATACATTTCAGTTTCTTTACCATTATGTCCAATTAAATGGGCTAGAGAGAAAAAAGGAAGGGTGAAGGTAAGTGATGGGGAGTCTGGAATGGTAGGAAATACAGAAGAAGGCAAGAGACCAAGACTGAACCGGGTAGGAGACAAGTGCCGAGTACAGAAGGGATATATTGGGGTAAGGCATTTGCACAAATGGTGAGGACAAGGAAAAGAAAACAGTAACCACTAGTTACCTTCTTTGCACACTTATATATTTGTATCTCCCCTCTCCCCTAATACATGCCTCCACATGTTAGGAACTCAGTAAATAAATGGAAGAGATACAAAGGGAATGTGTAAGAATCCCCGAAACTTTGAAATTAATTGCGACTTTGAAAGTGCACTTTAGCTAGGCTGTGATGTTACCATTATTATCAACTGCCATCCGTTTCCCTTGCAATATTATTTTTGTGGTTTAAATGCTGTTCACAGCTCTTCAACTGCTTTAATCCTAGCCTTCAGAAGCTTTACCCCAAATGAGATAGCTAAAGCTTCCTGCTTATGGTGGTGGGGTGGGTAGGATTATCCTTAAAACTGAAATAGGAGTAAGTAGAATCATGTCACTATTGGGGGTTGGGGCCCCCTATGGACCTGGGCCAGCAGTTTCCCGTTAGGATTCTAAGGGCTGTAGTACAGCCTGGTAATAATAGCCTATCTGTAGCTTATAGGACAACCGCTTAAATTTCTTCTTTGGAAAATAATTTCTGAATTGGGGATTGAAAACATGAAGAGATGAGGAACAAAGGAAGAGAGAGACATTAATTTTTTTAGCCAACACTCATCAGAAGCCCCAACCCTGGCTAGTGAAAAAGTGTTGTCTTGGTTTGAGAGACTCAGGCTTTAGCAGAACATTTGAATTGGCATACTGTGTAGCTCTTGAATGAAAATGTTCTATATTTGGTTAATTGGCCTGTGCACCCCTTATAATTACATCTAGCCCAAAATAATGGATTGATGCTCTTAGGTGGCCCTTAAAAAAATGTCATTCACCAGAAAGAGGCTTAGAGAGGACTCTACCCCATTATTTTAGTGGTGCTTGAAATAACTGCAAATGGTCACACGTCATGAAGATAGGCACTGAGGAACATTCCTTGAATAAACAGGGAGCCTACTGCTCTGGGATGGTAGGCTCTCTGGAGGGCAATGGAGCCAGGACACTGGTATTAATATGGTGACCCCTAGTGTTTCGTGGTGGTAGCACGACTTGGAATCACACCAGCACCCTGACCTACGTAGGGCTTTTCCACAATCTTCTGATTGAAGGAGTTATTGCCCATCATAATTGTTTACGTCTTTAAAACCATCATGTTAAACAAAACCCTCGTCAACTTTAATGCATTTTCCTGCACAATATCCATTTCTAACCCCTGCTGAAGAGAGTTGTCATGACATTGTTTTTTCTTATAATGTGTGGCCTCCTGTCTGAGCATTTCAAAGATCAAGACATATCAATTCATTACTGCGGTTGCAATGTCATAAACAATGGATAATGGCATCAACGGATGAATTGTTGGAGGGGATGGGTATTGCTATGTCCATGATATGGGAGCATGACTAGCAGGGATTTACTAGGAGTACATCAAGTAGAGGACAGGCAAGCAAAAATGGTTATGGTGATACAAATACTTGTCTACTGTCTGTTGGATTTGTCATCGTGCTACCCTCATCTAGAAGTGGTAGTGTATGATGGCTACAAGGAATGCAATTTGATTCTCTATGTTCCTGTAAGGAGAAGGGGAAAGTCAAATTACCAAATAACTCAAGCTACTCAAACCACTTACTCACTATCTGGCTATTTCAGAGAGAAAGTGTTTTTCTGGGACCTGAATCGTACGTATTTCTATTAAATGCGATCTAGGTCTTCATTTCCAATGCTACATAATAAAGGTAGACACAGCCTTAGAATAAAAATAATAATTAAAACCAGTTCATTACTTACTAGGAAATATATTCGACATATCATAAAAGGGACAGGAATAGGCTGGCAGTTGGCTCACATCTCACTGCTTTTCACTTTATAGTTATTGCCCTGTTTTATCAGATATAAAAGATTCTGCTTGTCAGTGGTCAGATATATTTGGGTGTTGGTAAAGGGAAAATAGATAAGTAGAATATTTTATTTGGTGTTTTAAGACTCTAGTCACAGTATTATTATCAAGACTACAAGTCTTTTAATTATTCAAACACCCGTGGTTATTTTCTTCTCTTCCATCCTAGTATCTTTTTTTTTTTTTTTTTAAGTTTCAACTCCTGTTGCTGGAGTGACACCAACTGACCCAAATGAGAGCTTGAAGACATTTTCCAGTTTTCATTGGTCTATTGATAAACAAAGGCCAGAGGCTATATGTGTATAAAAAGACAGATAAACAACATGTGTAATCCCATTGTTTCAATCAGTTCTTGGGTGGCATCTTTATGGTTACCTTTTCCTTGATCTATACCTCCAGATTCAACTGATGGCTGGCTGGTCCTTTTCTGTAGATAGTTTCGTTTATATACCTGATTGACATGTAAGGAGTGAAGGACATTATCACCATTGGGAAGGGCGGAGACGAAGGAGACTTGCATCCAGAAGCATAAGAGAAGCAGGTTCTCCCAAACAATTTTGACTGAATTAGACCTCTCTCTCTCTCTCTCTCTCCCACCTACTTTTAATTTTCTTTTTCAAAAAAAAAAATGTTTCGTTTATTTTTGAGAGAACACAAGTCGGGGAGGGGCAGAGAGAGAGGGACAGAGGATCTGAAGCAGGCTGTGTGCTCACAGGGTCAGCGAGCCCAATGTGGGGCTTGAACTCATGAACCACAAGATCATGACCTGAGCCGAAGTTGGATGCTCAACTGACTGAGCCACCCAGGTGCCCCGCACCTACTTTTTCATATATTTAAATACCCCATGATCTTCTTTTTATAAAAATCAGCTCTACTATCTCAAAACAGATCATCAAGATAAAAACACAGATACATGTCATTTCAAATAATAATGATAATAAAAAAGAAACCAGGAGATTTAAATATCAGTTCAGGGATTCTCAACCATACAAATGTTTCATTCAAAACAAAGCCCTTTGGCTACTAGGCTTAGAAGAGCTTTTCAGCCTCCAGACTGTATCTATCTAGAGCCATCTGTGAATGAGTGGGCAACCACACTATCATGTTCTTGGGGAACATTGCTAATGCAGGATCAGAAACGATGAAAATGATTTATGAAGGCAATATGGATGGTCTCTTGTAGAAGAGAAGAAATGGGGTACACTTGAGTATCCAGGGGACAGAAAACTTGGGACAGAGCAAACACCCAAACTGATGAAGAAAATGCCATATTTATCGCTTTACTAGAATAAAATTCATGGTTGCCTAAATCAAACTGTTGTACCAAGAAGTCCATAGTCCATTGTGTTTTGTGGCACATTGGAATGATTCTCCTGCATTCTATGCCAATAGCGTCTCATTTCCAAGGAAGCCTGTTTTATAGAAATACATCAGAACATCTTCTTTTACCTTTTGACAAAATGAAACTGCATCCTCGGGAGTTTCCCACCCATTGCTCTCTTGGCTACTTCACTCCAGTACTATTTCATTACTTATTGATTTTTCAACACCTCTCTGCATGGCTGTAATTTACACAAGTCCTTCTAGCCCTTAGCGATTCTTAACACCTCAAGGTAAGATCACCAAGTCCACTAGAGAGATACAGTCGGCTACTATCTTTTCTGGAATAATGAAAGATTGGTGAGTCTCATCGCTGAAACAAGTACCTTCGGGAGGTCATAGTAGATGGAAACATAGCCTCACAATAGTTCAGATGCTACAATGAGAGGATGAACAATGCTAACTCCAAACTGACTGTTGTTGCCTTCTTGATGAGCCACTGGATTCCATGCAACTTTTATTTCAGAAATGAAATAGTGTTTTGTAGATCGGCAGTACTTAGTTTTTTTTTTTTTTTTTAAAGTCTTTGGAAATAACCCTAAAGCTGATGAAGCTGGGTTTATTATGATCCCTTTTTTAAAAAAAAATCACCACTCTTGTCAATTTGTAAAATATATTTTTGCCTTTTGTTGTGATTGAAGTTCCACATGGGAAAAAATGCAACTAAAAGAAAATGTGAGCATGCTGGAAAATATAGAATAAAATGATAAGTATTTTCTGGAGAGTTTTTGTTTGGGTAAAACACACCAGTGTTATAGAGGGGGTAATAAACTAAAAGTTCTTTTTTTTTTTTTCTTCAGGAAAGCATAATTTTGATCCAGAGGAGTAAATCACATCAAATTTACAGAATTTCTAGTCTCAAAGTTGGACTTTATTATTTTGCTTTTAAAAATCTATAATTAAAAAATTATTCAACTATATTATTATATATTTCTAGGGAATATTTTCCATTTTACCCATAAAATTCCTTCATGAATTTCTATTTTATGTATTTAGAGTCATAGTGAGAATGTGCTTATCCACTTGAAGGAAAATATATTATTATTTAATAATCATATAAAAATGGCAGTGTCATCCAAATATAGGGCTGAATTCTGCCTTTGCTTCATCTACAAAATTATATTAAATAAAGAATCCCCTGAAGGAGTGTATCATAGATTGGCCTTGTGAGGAAACCACAGCCTGAAAAAACCTGGTGTCAGACTGTTTACACAGTATCATGTAGTTTACCTAACTGTATGACCCAAAAGCCTTCCCTAGATGGTTCCAAAACAGTGAACTAATCAACCTAACCAGTTCATAGAATTATGTATTTTTTAAAACAATTTTAAGTAATCCCTACACCCAAGGTGGGACTCACAATCCTAAGATCAAGATTCATATACTCTTCTGAGCCAGCCGCTCCCCCTCCCTGCATTTTTTTTTAAACTTAAAGTGCATTTAGGAATCATCTGAGCCACTTGTAGTTTAAATCAGTGGGGATAATGCAATCATATAATTAAATAAAAGGTATTTGAAGAAAACCCCCAAATCTTTGAGGACATATTTTCATTTTTAATTGTCTTCACCAATTATGTTGTTGTTGTTGTTGTTGTTATTACTTTTAGATTTAGTTTTATGTCCTTCACCTGACTTTTACCACCTGATTTTCCAATATGCTAGGGTGTACTGAGGTGATTGCTAGGTATACTGAGGGTGTATTGAAGTGGTTACTGCTTGCTCTGTCTCTCTTCCTTTTCTTTTGGAGCATTCACTCTAAATTTCCTTGTTGAGGAGGGACCTTACTCTGCTCTCAGTCTATTTGGTTGGGTAGGACTGACCCATCCCCCTGACTTCAGGCTGACCCAAAGCTGACCTGCTGGATGCCACACCACCCTGTCCATGGGTCAAGGACCCATGCTGAGACAGTGAGAGCCAAAACCAGGACTTTTGCTAGAGCTTTTGCCCTTGGGGTGGTTATATGAGTAGGATGTGAGACTGGAGCTGCAAGGGGCTACCACATTCAAATAGCCCAGTGGGAAATAAGGCAAGCAGAACCAAAGCAGATGTGAATAGAGTGGGGCAGTAAGACAGATGTTACTGGTTGAGCCCTTGAATTCAGCTAAGCCTGAAGCCCCCTATCCCAGTTAGTTTCAACTCAAAGAGCTTGATTAATCAGGGAAATTTTGTCTATGAAAGACCTTCATGTTCCAAAATGGATTTCTTTTTGCTCTGAAATAAACCTGGAATGTTCAGGCAGGTTCACTGAATTCAAAGGAATTTAATGATTTCATTGTCCAGCTGAGAAGAAAATGCTACTAAAGCATCTTAGACTTGATCCTGAAACTTGGTCTGAGAAAGGCTCTTCTAGATCAAGAAAAGAGATGTTGAAAGATCCTTAAAAATAATGAAGAAGAGGAAGATTTAATATTTTTGTTTTGTTTTGTTTTAGGTAATCCTGAATTATACGAAATCTCGTGCAGGAAAGGCACTGGGTTTCACTGACATCTACAATACCAAACAAAGACCTGGGGGCACAGTATGCATTTATTGGGCTAAATTTATTAGGAAAAAAATTGCCATCAGCTATTAACACTGACTCTATAATAAAAAAAAGGAAAGGCACATAGGGCATACCAGTAGTTTTGAGGAATTCAGTGCAATCTAAAAATGATCAGCCTCTTCTCTACAGATTGACAAAACTTCAAGAAAACACCAAGAACATAAATCAGAGGGAGGAACCTTCTTTTTCTGTGGCTCACATAATCATCTTCTAAAAAAAGATACGTGAATGCAAAGATTTACATTCACAATTATTCACTTTACAGCTGCTGCAGCCCAACACCCACTCTTTACCTAAGGATGATGTGTAAGAATGCCAGCCTTGTTAGAATTCATAGATGTGGCCAAAATCTGGGCTTGACCCAACACTGCTGAGCCCTAGAGATTTTCTAGCATGAACACTATTAAAAGAACACCTTCATTTTGAACCAACTATCTCTTAGGTATTTATTTCCTAACCATTTTTTTCTGATGCTAACTCTTGGCCAAAATGTGAAGCCAATCAAAAGCCACATGGAGGGGCGCCTGGGTGGCTCAGTTGGTTGAGCGGCCGACTTCAGCTCAGGTCATGATCTCACGGTGTGTGAGTCCGTGAGTTCGAGCCCCGCATCAGGCTCTGGGCTGATGGCTCAGAGCCTGGAGCCTGCTTCCGATTCTGTGTCTCCCTCTGTCTCTGCCCCTCCCCCATTCATGCTCTGTCTCTCTCTGTCTCAAAAATAAACGTTAAAAAAAAAAAAAAAAAAAAAAAAAAAAAAAAAAAACAAAAGCCACATGGAAAAGAAATCTGAAGCCTGAGAAGAAAATATGAACGGTACCCAGGGCAAATGGCTGAAAGGGTTTCTGTACTAAGGCAGCTCAGCCATATGGCCAGTTTGGCCCAGAATCAAAATCCAACTCATAAAACCATCAGTAAGGCAGGGGAAGATGTTAGAGTTGCCGGAGGCAGAATGGCTATACTGTGTCACTGAGAACTGGGTCGACCAGATGGTGCTGAGGGAGCCAGATAGGAATTCCACAGGAGGAAGATGGACTTTGCCCCATTTTACCTTTCCAGACTCCTCTCTCTTCCAGCCACACTACACCACTTGTTGCCTTTCATGTAACTCGCTCTTACATCTTTGTGCCTTTGATTATGCTGGCCCCTCTGCCTGGAGTGGCTATCTTCTTTGCTCTCCTCTGGCCCCATCAGAGTCCCAGCCATCCCACCTACCTTACTGTGCTTTTATTCCCCACTCTCTTGTGCATTCTGAACTATCTGGGGTGCCATAAAGCTCCATCCTTTTTCTTGCCTCCATGCCTTGACCTAGCCTGTTTTTTTTTTCTTTTTCTTTCTCATCTTTTACTGTCTTCTTGATCTCCCCAAGCTATTCCAAATTTGGCTCAAGCATCACCTCCTCCTGAAAGCCTTCTCTGATCTCTCATTCAATTTAGAAGACCCTTCTCTGGGTTCCTATAGGCCCTTTGTAGCTACTTTATGAGCAACTATCCCACTGTCCAGTTGCCACTGACCTATGAGTGTATCTCTTCCTTATGCCTAGAATGGCCTTGACGTTGGAGATCATATGTGCATTGATCGTGTATTCCTATCACTTAGTGCCTGGCTTTTGGTAGGAAGAGTGGATAGATGGCCGAAAGGAAAGAAGGGTGACTTAATCCCTTAGGGTTCTACTCTCATGCTACTTCTTTATATGATCCTTCTCATTCTATTGCACTTTATATACATTATTTGTAAACAATCCCACAGTTTGACTTGCTTTATGAGTAGGCTCCCCACCTCTCCTTCAACAGAATGTAAGCTCTTTGAGGTCAAGATTCATGTCTTCTTCATTTTTCTGTCTCTAAAGATGCCTTGCTCATAGTGCGTGCACATGTGTTTCTGTCCCATAAATATCTATGGAAAGGCTTATGGTATCATTAGGCCATAAAAAAGTAAACATCAGTCAAACAAATCTCAAAGTGGATAGGACAATCTTCCTAGCTTTGGATACTAAACAATCTGATCCATCAAACATAATTGGTGGGATGGGTTAGGGGTAGGGGAATTCTCACAGTCATAATACTAGCTAACACTAACTGAGCTCTTACTGTAGGACACATGCTGTTCTAAGAGCCTTGTGTGTATAAAACCACCATTCAACACTGCTCCATAGTTATGAGCTTGACTCGCACTGGAGGCAGTGACAACTATGAGTCTGTAACTGGGAAGAGAGCTGGATATGCTGAGTCTCATGCTTATATATGAAAGCTGAGATTATATGGATTTGTTCTGAGAGTTACCAGAGAGTTTCATCAATTGCTCTCTGCCCGCACTTGAGTATTTTAAGCCAAAATTATTTTAAATTCCATTAACCTGTGATTTTGCAACTTGAATCAAAAAAATTCCTTTCTGGATTCTAAGATGTTTTCAGTAAATAAACAGCAGGTTTTCAGACAGGAAAGAAAGACAACCAAGGTGGTGTTCTTTACCATATGGGTATCCTAACAATAATGAGTATAGATCCTGTATCAGGAGCTCTATACAGAGATACCCCTGCACCCCTTACAAGGCAGCAGTGCAGATTAAACACAGTAGGAAGTATAAATAGCTTAGCCCAGAAACACTTAGACGGGGAGCTGTTATTACTTTAACATTCCCAATAACCCCTACAGGGTAGGCATTGCTTTCCTCATTTTAAGGAAGCCGACAGTGTTGCAAGAGAAGCCAGGCAACCTGCCCAAAGTCACGCTATTAGTAAGTGGCTGAGTCAGGATTCGAATCCAGATCTGAGTCTGTGTTCATCATTAACTTACAAGGGAACCTAATCTTACTACTACTAAATTGTTTTATGACCCTGGGAAAGTCATTTTCTCTCTGGGTTGTAGAATTTATTGTGGAGGAAGAAATGAATAAGCAGAAGAATGAGTTTCAGCCTGGCAGAGATTCTGAGTCTTAGGACTCATGGTTACCCTAAACTATGGTCTGGACCATACTCCTGTCTTGAGGGCTGAGTCTTGAGATGTGGGCATCTAATGCAATTTCAGGGGCCGCTTAAGATAGGTTGTATCTAACCTACCTTGTGATCTCACTGGGTTGTTACCAGGAATAACTAATAAAAAAAGGCTAAGATGTGTCCAAGTGCCACAGTGACAGATGTGACTATACATAAATTAGTCTTGCAGAAAGCTACTTGCCTGGGGTCATCATAAATTTCCAATGGTGCAACACAAGAGGGATTGTATTTACTTTTGCTCTCTGTCGGGTAGAGAAGTGTGATAGGCCAGTAAAACGATTTAGTTGGCGGGTAAATTATCTGCAAGATTGATTAAAAATAGGAAGCATGCAATTGGCAAATTGTCAATGCACAGAAAAGAATACTCAATAACTAGACCCAGAGATTAAATTAATTTAACACAGGGGCATCATTTGAGGAGGCTGTTTCATTGAACTCTTGTGATATTATTTGGACTGAAATTACTGTGTGTGTGTGTGTGTGTGTGTGTGTGTGTGTGTGTGAATGAAGCAGACATGTAACATGGTGCTCATCTTGGCTCTCAATTCAAGATTAGAAAAGCAGTAAAGATAATACACAAGGGACAGCCATCCTTAGTGCTCATCATTCTAGAAGAGATCATTTGGTGGAAATTAGAAAGAAAACATCAGCCATGTAATAAATTACTCTGAGTATCCCAAGAATTGGAAGCTGGCTGCTATTGTTCCCTCTTCCCGTAAATGATGTGCCTAGATTATACCATCACTCTAACGTGATTATGTATGCAAATGATGCAGACAGTTATACAATTTACAATTTGGCTGAAATTGTTAAAGAACTGGCAAATGGACTTTGACAAATTGCAATTTGGGGTTTTAAAAATGGACTTTTATCACAGAGCAAGAAAACAACTGATATTCAGCTGTGCTCATATAAATTCCTTGAGCAATGTACAATAGAGATGCAATTGATTCGTCCATCTTGAAAACTAACATCAACTTTTCACTGTTGTGGGGAAATGGATTACTCAAATATTGCTCTGGTTAACTAAAACATTGGGTTAATATGGAATTATCATATACACCACACAGGGATTGCCAATTTTGAATTAGACTACAAAAAATACATTTAATTTAGTAGTTCTTTGGTAAGTCAGAGGTTACTTCAAGATCTTGCTCTGCCCCCACCCCCTCGCCCCCAGGTTATCATTATGAACCACTATTCATACTGGTCAGGGCTGGGGGATAATTAATAAAGAGATCTGGTTCACAGTACTCAGGAAAACAGGGAATCTTCTGTTTCTAGACATTTATTTATTTTAGGGTGTTTCCCCTTCTATTTTGATTCCTTCATATTCCTAGGGAAGCTTATAGTTCACAATTGCCTTTCCTATCTAGATCATAGTTTGGTTATACCTTAGTAGGATTTCTCAAGGTTTACCATTCATAAATTCTTACTGGAATCTGAAGTCCTCTCCCATATTATTATGTATTTGGTATTTTTTCTATTAAATATATTTAGAACGATTCTCCCACCTTCCTCTTTTCCCTCTACACATGGCCACCATCTCAATATACAACCAACCAGAATGCTTAGAAAGGATCTATTTGTGCAAAATTGTAAAAAGAGAATTAGACATACTTCTGTCTTGTCACACTTACTACCTCAAAAATGTTGATACACAGATACAGAGAAAGCCAGTTGAGATCATTTAAGAACCTTTAACCCAAAAGAAAGAGATAGGGAGGTACTAGATGATTTGCAGACCTTTCTAAACACTTGTTTCCCAGTTAAATAAGGCCAGTTTCAAGTTTATTCTTCTGTTACTGCTCTTTTTTGAAGTATAAGTTATTCACTTTCCTCTTAAATTATAGGGCCCTAAATTAGACTGCAAGGGATATTGACCAGTGTAGGGTATAATGAGAAGGTTACTTGTGGTTTCAACATATTGTATTTCTAGCCAGGAATATTTCCAACAGTGGCTGGTTAGTTCATTTGGTTAGCAACTAGGTAGTAATGAAGCCAAAAGAATGAGTGCAGTGCCCTGTGGACCAGTTGGCTTCACTCATTTTATAACTATAGACTAGAACTATTAAGGTTTGACTCTGGTGCTAGTTAGCCACCTTGAAAATGAAAGTGACTCACAGTGGATAGCAAATAATATTTGGAAAACAATTTCTGCATCACTAAAGATCAGAGTCATGCAAACTAAGAGAGCATTTTTTCCTGCTTATTTCCTTTGGAAGACAGAGGAGAGGGGAGGGGAGAAAAGTAAAGGGGAGGGGAAGATAGGGGTGGGCAGGGGAAAGGGACACAGAGACAACCTAGTTCTGGCATGACTAAGTAACACAGCCACTCCAACATGGCAGATGGAAATGTAAATTGGGACAACTTTTTAGAAAAAAATTTGGCAAGGAAAGAGCCAAATGTATATTCTCATCTTCTGGCTCAATAGTTCAATTTCTAGGAATCTGTCCTACAGAATTGGAGAACCTGCCCTTTTTCTCTAGAACACTATCTCCACTACATCCTGTGCTTTAACACCACCAGTGACATGCTTGTGCGACAGAAACCTCTGAGTTGGGCTGATTCCATTTTTGAGAAACAAAGTGAAAAAGTCTCCAGTAGAAAGAAGATTTATGTCTGCCCAAAAGTGTTCACAGAGGCCTTATTTCTGTGAAAAAGTGCCAACATTATAAAAAAAAAAGTGGGATAGTTAGTAGATAATGTTACATCATATGATAGAATTTATTCCATAAAGAAACTGTTTACGACAAGTTTTCTGCTGACACAAAAAACCATTCATTGTATGAAAAACAGAATATAAAACCACGTAAACAATATGATAGAAAGAGTGAAAAACAATATGTGCAAACAGAGAAAAATACACCAAAATCATAAGTGTGATTATTCTGGATGGTGTTAGGTAGAATGATTTAATTCCTCACAATTTTCTACGTTTTTCAAAAATGAAAAAGATTAGCATGTTAATTTTTTATAATCAGAAAAAATAATACATTTTTAGTGATGAGATTTAAACTAAACAGGGAATGTCAATGTAACAGTGTTAAATGATAAACATAGGACTCACGACTGAAAGAATACCACATGCTCTTATTTCGGTGAAACATACCTTGATAACTAAGTGGAAGAAATATATTGGGAAGATAGCTCCCCAGGAAGCTATTTCTGGATGGTGGATTAGGGTTGTCCTTTCTACTACTTTTCTGTACTTTTCCTAAGTCGTATGTTACTTTCATAATGAAAATTTGAAGAAAGTACTTAGAAAAAAAAACATTAGCTTACAAAAGGAACCTGGATAAAGGTGTGCAGATAAATGTTGCCCAGACAAATCTGCAAAGCCAAAGTGACAATAAAATAAAAATATCCCCTTTTTCTTAGATTTACCAAATGAAATTACCATTTTTTTGTAAGCATATAATGGTCAAACGTTGGTTCAACCCAACATGCAAGGAACAGCACAAACTGTCCACTTGTAAAATTAACTATCAGACTGTAGGGTTATTTTTACTTTTGCTGGCTAGTGTTGCATAGAGAAAGCCCCCAATCTTCAAAAGCAGTGATCCTCAAACTTTTTTGGTCTCAGGCCCTATTTACAATCTTAAAAATTAGTAAGGATGTCAAAGAACTTTTGTTTGCCTGGAATGGATATGTGAAAGATGGAAATGGAAACATTTTTTAAAAATGGACTCATTTTGGGGCTCCTGGGTGGCTTAGTTGGTTAAGCGTCCCACTTTGGCTCAGGTCATGATCTTCCCATTCCCTAGTTAGAGTCCCACAACAGACAATTAGAGTCCTATGACAGACAGCTCGGCGGAGGCTGCTTTGGATTCTGTGTCTCCCTCTCTCTCTGCCCCTCCCCTGCTCACACTGTCTCTCTCAAGAATAATTCACATTAAAAAAATTTTTTTAAAGTAGACTCATTTAAAAATAAAATAATACACCCATTACATGTTAACACAAATCACGTACCTTTATAAAAATAACTATATTTCCCAAACCAAAATAATTTGGTGAGAGGAGTGTCATTGTATCACATTTTGTAAATCTCTAGTGTCTACTCTTAAGAGAAGACAGCTAGATTCTCAGATCTGCTTCTGAGTTCAATCGGTTGCAATATACTACGTGATGGTGATGTAGCTTTTGGAAAGCTCCACTGCACATTTGTGAGAGAATGAGCATGAAAAAGACAATGTCTTTCTATTCATATGTAAATAATTTGACCTCAGAGACCACAGGAAACCCAGGGGTTCCCAGACCACACTTTGAGAACTGCTGCTCTAGAGCAATGACTCATGACCATTTCAGGGTCATGGTTCCTCCAGGAACCATGTGCATGTTCTCCCTTCTCCAAGAAAGGAGCATGTAGACGCATGTACATACACACACACTCACACACACACACAGGTTTGTAAATAGCTTTGTGAGTTACTAACACCCTGATGTCTATGGACATCCTGGATTAAGAATACTCAGCCTGGAAGGAAGGAAAGAATTGTTCTGGCTATATCTGCTTTTTGAAGTGCCCCAGGTCAAGACCATGCCTGGTTAAGCTGCTTGATAAATACTGGTGCATGAGAAGAAATAAAATTTCCTCAGCAAAATTAGAGAAACATCTAAAATCTCCAAAAGACTAAATGAAATTAAATGGTAAGTAGCTGTTGGATCTGGTTAGCTGTGCTCAAACACTGAATCAGCAAAATGCCTCTCTGTGCAAATGGGAAGGAATAAATGCTAACTCCATCTTTCATGTCTCTCCCAAACTTACCGTTTTCAAAAAACCCAACTGGCTGCAGTTTAAAGTCATGTTGAAAAATATATAAATATATATTTTGGGGGTAAAAAATCCATTAAATTTTTTGATTGCATTGAGTTGCTTATCAAGGGTGTGTGAATAATGCCAGGAAAAGATACTTTTCTAAAAATCAATAAGTTGAAAGTGCTGTTTTAGGGTTGCTGTAGTTGTTGGTTGTGTTTCAGAGTTATTCCTATTGACCTGAATTCAAAAACAAGGTATTGATTTATAAAGTACCTTCAGTAAATAAATGCACATTCTTTCAGCTAACCCTAATAACCTGTAGCATACAGAATAAGATTTCAACTCAGCTCAGTAGAGTTGAACTTATAGTGTCACAATTAATCCTTTCTAAGAGTCACGAGGCTACTCTTACTTACATTGAGGAACAACAGAAACGGCACACAATGAAAACCATGGAAAGAGGAAAGAGATAGGACCATCTAGGCTTCTCTTTGGGAAATATTTTATTTCAAATACTATTTTGATTTCCTAAACACTTGTGAGGCAAGGTTAACCAAACTATAGCTCTCCAATGATTGAATGATAACGGACCCAATTCTTACACATTATGGATCTATTCAACTTTCTTCTTGAGAATGAATAATAAACATAAGCAAAAGTTCTCTCTTTGGTTGACTGTTGGGCCTATTCTAGAGAAAAACAAGATGAGGTCATCAGTCCCTGATTTTGATTCAAAGTCTACATCAGGGTAGTGTTGTGGCTCGCTTCTGTTCTGTTGCACCCTGTCATTATTTTCAGCCACAAATATTGGTTGTTGGGAACCATAGTGTATTAAAAAAACAACAGCCTAGTTTTCTTTAAAATAATTTTCCACCAAGTGCAACTGATTGTCCCTTTAAGAGGCAGGTAAGCATCATGAAAGCAAGCTGTGAGAAAATAGAGTCTATGCGTTTAAATTTAAGTCCCAAAGAATCTTCTTCTTTTTTAAAATTTTTATTTATTTTTGAGAGAGACTGACAGACAGAGTGCAAGAGGGGGAGGGGTAGAGAGAGAGTGAGACACAGAATTCAAAGCAGGCTCCAGGCTATGAGCTGTCAGCACAGCCTGATGCGGGGCTCGAACCCATGAACCGAGGGATCATGACCTGAGCTGAAGTTGGATGCTCAACTGACTGAGCCACTCAGGTGCCCCAAATAATCCAGTTTTCTATTATTTCTCTCAGTTATTATTTTGATGATTCATATAGACATTTCTTCAAAGCACACTTTTTCAGGCTACCATGATTTTCCTGGAGCGGTCGAGGGCATCATTTGGTAGACAAGGCCTGACTGAAAATGGGGCGGTGGGGCAGGGACGGGGGTAAGTGCATGGTGGGCTCTAGGCCTCACACCTGGCTTCAATCAGAGAAGCTCTATTTGGTTTGTCTTTTTATATATTGAGGCTAAGAGTAAGATTTTATTGGGAAAAAAATTCTGCCAAAACGACAATGGAAGGTTTAAAATCACTGATCTGGGAGAAACTATGTTTAGACTGAAATGGAACCTACACGCTAGTAATTCTTCTGTAGGACTTAAACAGGTGGCTTCTCTTAAAAAAGAAAAAAAAAACCAAAACTTTCCAGTTATTTGTGTTTATTATGGAAAAAGGATAAATAGATATATAGATATAGATATCTATACATACATATCTATATGTATGTATGTCCTTTCTTAAGACATTAAAATGAGGTCAAACTCTATATACTATTTCGTCACTTGATTTTCTTTTTACCATAATGTATTATGAACATCTCCCCAGGCCAGCAAATATACCTCTCTATCAAACTTTACCAAGTCTCCCTAGTACGTGAGCATATGGACTTTGCCCATTTTCATCAGGCACCAAGTCTACAGATGGCCTTGTTGGGAGGCATTTGTCTGCTGCTTTAAATAAGACTGCTCTGAACATTCTAGCTAGCTCTGCAGAGCAGAACTTCCTAACTGGTGTGCTGTGGCATATGGGTATAGTGCAAGAGGGTTCCAGTGTGGGATGTGGAACCACTCAGCCCACTCTATATTTGGCCCAACTCTATGCCTGGGGCTGTGAGTGGTCTCCAGTATTTACCTCAATATATCCATCAAAGGTCTTTTCTATGTGATCCATGACTCATAAAGTCTTGGAAAGTGCTGATACAGTGTGGGAGTTACAAATATGCCCTCTCCAGCCAAAGTAGCTGCCTCAGTACCACTACTCACCAGCTAGGGGACCTTAGGGAAGTGACTTTCCTTTCGTGTCCTTCAATTTCTTCATTTCTTATGTGGAGGTGATGATAATATCTAGCTCATAGCTAATGTGCCATTTAAGTTAGTAAATGTAAGCACTTAGAACAATGCCAAATCCATGGGAAGCAATAAAAATGTTAATTATTGTTATCCTGGTATATACATCAGCACACTTTCTGACTTTTTCAGATCCGGGGTGGCTTCTGATCTGAAGGACAGAATGCTACACTTGGAAGCTCTAGTGTCTCTGTTTGGTGTGGGGCATAATTTTCTACACTGTGTTGAGAAAGTGATTCATTTTGCCCTCAGGATGGTATGGCAAAGGCCCGAGGGATCAGAGCTCCTGGGCTGATAGGAACCAGCCTTCGATTAGTCTAGTCTGCTGAGTGGTGAGCAAGGACTTGAGAAAGGTTGGAAAGTGTGGTCATGAGCTTTGTGTTTCATTCAAAATTCTCTCTAGGATACCCCACTGCTGCAAAGTTTGCCTTCCCCGGCTCTCCCCTCTGCTTGAGGCACCAACTATTTGGCAAACAATCATGCTTACCCAGGCTCTTAGCCTGACCTGTGTGTGCAAGGAGAAAGAGATCGGTTTTCAAAGGAGTTTGCTGATGTAACTTCACTAGCATATTGCAATATAATATGATAATTACCACACTTTAGGGAAAGAAAAACAAGTTAATAATCCTTTACCTACATATCATGTGACTCTTTTGCTTTCTAATATGTGGCTAGGCCCTGAAGTCTGGGGATGTCCAAAGGGTAAATGTGTGACACTGAGAATCTTGTATCGTTAAAACCTGAAGGTATATTTCAAACACTGGTGACATTTTTGTGAGAAAGAATTTCTCTGTCTTTAATTTTAGTTGCTATTTCTCCTAGTCTTTGGGTTTCAAAGTTGATAGTCTCCTCCTTAATGGGCCTGGGTCCCATTTTTGCTCTAGTTGAGCACAGATACATGTATCAAATTCTGGCTGAAAATCAGCTGTCTTCTCAGTTTTCAGAAGATGGCTCCCCTATTCCTTCCATAAGCTCCTTTAGTCTTTGTTCTTCAGTCCAATCTGCAAGCCATCTGCACCCTTTATTATTAAGAACATATTTACTGAGATTTCACAACTGTTTAATAGATATGTATCTTATTACATGTTTGATACACCTCATTAAACATACGATTCAATTGGTATTTATTTAACATTCAGTAAACACTGAGACCCCGCAGCCTAGATGGGAGCACGGGCAGGGGGAGGACCCCAGCTCAGCATCAATGCCTCCTTTGTCCTGTAGGAGCTGCTCCTGGTGCGTGTCTCCTCCTTCATCTTTAACCCTTCAACACTGTAGCCCAAATGGGCTTGGGCAAAGGATCAAAGTCGGGATCGAAGCCTAAACTGTAGCTTATAGCTCAAGCTACTACGGGGGCTACCATTCTGGATATGGTCCATGCTCCCCAGTGCCATCTCAAGCAACCATGCAAAGTGTGAGCTATGGGGTATCTGGTATTTCCAGATCCATAGTGTGACTGTGATTTTTTTTAAGCGACTGATGATGTGGCCACCAACACAACTCAAACCTCCCAGGTACTCTCCCAAACCAGATCAGATGTCCTGGGAGCACTATTTAATGAACTCCTAGTAGATCAGGATGCTTTCTGAGTCTACCAGGCTGCTCTGTCCCTCACTCACCTAATCTCCGAGACCCTCGGTTCACAGCACAGATTTCTTCTCACAGACCCCAGCTCTTTGAGTTCACTTCTCATAGGCTCAAGGTTCCTTCCTTGTTTCAGAAAAGTAACGATATACCTGAGTACTGCATAGGGCCCGCCAAAGACAGAAAATGAGACCCAACACAAGAGCTTTTCTTTCAATAGAACTTTTCTGGCATGAGTTTCTCAACCCTGCCAGCTTTACTTTCTCCTAAAGCAGAGCTTTAGCGAAACATTACTCCATTTAAACATTTGAGACTTTTTTTTTAATTTCAGGGTTTCCAGGACTCAAATATGAAGAAATGCAAAGAAGCCACAACAACTTCTCTGTGAGAAAAGTTTTCCTTTAAGGAGGCTGCATGTCTTAGCCAAACAACCGATACCAAACTGTGGGACTGAAATGGTTTCTGCAAGGGGGGCAGGAGGCAATTTAGTTCTTAGTTCTTTGCCATAAATAACGGATTAAAAAGCTTAGCTGATGCTATAAATTAAAAATGTGAAACTAATTATACCAGCCCCATAAAAGCAAAACAATCAATTCATAACCCAAGTATGTGATGTGACAGCATCTCCTGGGTATGACAGCTCAAGAGGAGCAGAGGGGACCCAGTAATCCTGCAAGAATCTGTCCTCCAGTCCAGAACCACAGGCCACTTCCATCCTGCAAAGCAAAACAGTAGTAGCTGTTCTGTTCTCTCTACCCATTTTTCATGACAACAGCTTCATCCTTCTCTTCCCTTTCTCCACCCCTTCCATGCAGGCCCATTCCTCAAAAGAAAGGCTCACCCTTACCAACAAGCACAGCTGCAGTTTTGCCAATTCAAACCAGATGGATCTGGAAGGCAGCTGCTGCCAAGACTATAATTCAACCGGGAATTTCTAAATGTTTCAACCAACCATTTAATAATGTTCTAGCTAGAGTTTTCTCCCTGTTCTAAATATATGGGTGAGGCCAACTTGGTTGGACTCTGTAGTTTCAGAAAAGTTCTCTGTGTCACTCAGTGAATTGTTTCCTTCTGTTTTACATGGACCATATTCAACATATCATAAGCTGCCTATGGTTCTCCACCCCTAGCTTGTCCTCTTCCTGGTATGGTGGAAGGAATCACTGTTTGCAAGTCTTCCTGACCTCTGTGTATGAGAACAGTACATCTACACCCTTTGCCTTGTGACTTTGCAGTTCCTCGCGCTAAAAGTGGAGTATGTTTCCTCACTGAATTGCTGTGAGGCTCAACGATGTGATTTGATTTGGCTACTGGAGTGTGTGTGTGTATGTGCGTGGGAGCATGCTAGCTCTGGATTGAGACCTCAAGAGACACTGCGCCTGTCTTTCTGCTCCTGCTCTTAGCTCTGTTAATCTGCCTGGGAATAAAGTGCCCTGGATAGGAAGTGGTTGGAGAAGAATAACAAAACACTTGGAGCTGACATGAACCCATCTCACACTCTGGAGCCAAACTCAGCTGACCCCAGACAAGCACAGCAGAGCCAAAGCCAGCCTACACAAGGGAAAAATATAAATTTGCTGTTTTAAGATGCCCTGTTTTGGGAAGGTTTGTTACACAGCAGTGTTGTGGCAATAGCTGACTCCTACAATTGCCACCTGAGCCTTTTGCTTCATGGCTCCTTGATGCTTATAGGGCAAGTCCAAATTCTTTACCATGCCCCTCAAGGCCTCTCCCAATCCAGCTGAACCCTGACGGTCAGTCTCTCTGCAAAACCTTCCTGAACTGATTGGCTCCCCTCCTTTGGGCTTCTAGAGCACGTCCATTGTCTGCTACAATAGCACTTGTTCTACTGGATGTCAGTCGTATTATATCTATTTCCCTGGGAAAACTGAACTCCAGAGTCAAGAGTCATCCCATTCATCTTTGTAGTGCCAGCAATAGCTTCTGGTAAACAAATTGAATTTACTTAGTAATGATTACAACCTGCCTGGTTTTGATAGGAAACATCAATAGACCATTTGTTTACAATAGACTCAGCTGTTGTCTGAACATTTTTAAGAAAGTAACTTAGACTCCTAGTTCAGGAGTCTAGGTTTACACAATGATCTGGGTTTCAGTAGGAGACAGACAATGGTGCAAATATCACTGAAGGTCATAAAGATATGTTCTGAAAGCAAGGCCATGGCCCACTTAAGTTCTCCCTTGGGATTTCAGCCTGATCCTTGCTCTAATGTTGACCCATAGCCATTGCCCAAATAGAGGGAGCTGAAAGCAGGCTGGGGTTTGATTTTCCCAGTTGATTTGGTCACAGTTTTGACCATAATAATGTTGCTGTTTTCCCTGGACTGACTGTTACAGACGAGTCAGATGGAGCAGGGCTATAGTCCTGGGATAGATCGATGCTATCGATCCTCAAGGCTCTGTGTCATTTCCAGGGGATTTGCTAAAGAAGCTACTTATGTTCCTTTTTCATTTTCACCAACTCATTACCAGCTGCTGCTGCTTTCATACGTCTCAGCAACACCTGGAGGAGTGGAACATGACCGTCCGGTTGGGTTTCAGACATCTTCCTTCAAAATTAAATACAAGACAACGTGCAACCCACCAAAATCTGAACCACATGAGGAAGTCAGGTCACACTGGCCCACAGGGGTTTGGTATTTTTTGTTTTGTTTTAAAAAGGGCAGCCTGGCCCTACACTAAGCAATTGATCCCCTGGCTTAACTTTTAAATTAAGACCATTGTAAATTTGGGAACTTGAGAGGACATAGAGAGGACACCCATAATACTTTGCAAATGTCAAGTGCCTCTCGATGTTGGTTACTTTTCAAAGGTAGCTAGGTTACAATGTACCGTGGTAATGAAAAAACCCCGTCAGGCCCACTCTACAGGGTTTTAGTCAATATACATAATATTATTGGGCTTTGCAAGGATTAAAGGTTGTTTCTCTCACAGCCTCACAATAGGGCTATTTTTTCTACTGAAGGCACAAAAGAAACCCCCCTGTTTACAGAGGAGCCCAGGACATTTTGGGGCCCCAAGGCAGTCCTGACATCCCTTTGTATACTTCCCCCTGCTGGTGGCTTTGCAGTTAACCTTAAAAAATTCAATTTTTTTTAATCTATAGATGCCAAGATTAAAAAAAAAGATTAATTGGTGATTTATATTTTTATTATGGGGTTTATATTGTCCATGAGCCTTTTCTAGCATACAGGAGTGATGGTTTCCTCCAGTTATATTCTGAGATGGAGAGCATTTATGTCACTCCATCTTTCCCCCCACACCCCAACTCTAACCCTCCTGTTATGCCATATTTAGTGCAGTTTTGGAATCACTCACTTTGCACAATGGGGTATCCAGAATGGAGTATAATACAGTGTGGTCTGATCTAGATTTATACACATTAGCAGGGCACCTTGGTGCCTCAGTCACTTGAGCATCTAACTTGCGATTTGGCTTAGGTCATGATCCCAGGGTCATGGGATCAAGCCCTGTGTGGGGTTCCATGCTGGGCTTGGAGCCTGCTTGAGATTCTCTCTCTGTCTCTCTCTCTCTCCCCCTCTCCCTCTGCCCCTCTCCCCCATTCATGCTCTCTCTCTCCCCCAAAAAATCTTTATGCACATTAGGAGGCTAGAGATAGCATACTAGAAAATTCTGTAATGTGTCATAACCATGTCATTACCATAAATAAGAAAAAGGAAACTACTCTGTATGCTTTGGCCTTGCACGATTCAAAAGAATTCCAATCTTAAAATCTTACAATAGAGATGCAGTGATTAACCTATCCAATGAAACTTTAAGGGTGAGGATTATGGAGAATAGTAATGAATTGGCTCCAGGGAATGACCCAACTAATTCCTTTAAGCATCTTCACAGTATTTTACTGTGGGTAAAACACATAACATAAAATCTATCATCTTAACCATTCTAAATCGGACAACAGAGCAGCATTAGGTCGTATGCACAAGGTTGTGCCACCATCTCCACCATCTAGTTTCAGAACTTTTTCATCATCCCTCATCCCCAAATCGAAGCCCTGAACCTATTAGCAGTCACTTCCCTTTTCCTCATCCCCCTAGCAACCACAAATCCACATTCTGTACGTATGGATTTCCCTTTTCTGGTTATTTAATAAAAAACAGAATCACACATTCTGTGTGATTTGTGTCTGGCTTCTTCTACTTAACATAATAATATCTTCAAGTTTCATCCTTGTTGTAGCATGTATCAGTATTTCATACCTTTTTATAGTTGAATACGATTCCATTGCATGGATATACCGATTTTGTTTTTGCATTCATCTGTTGATGGACATTTGGATTCTCGGATCTGATTTTAGTTTCTTTTCATGATGACAGAAATTCATATAAACAACACGCAGCTCTAAAGTTATTGTTGCTGTAGTTTTTAACAAGTCATGTTATTAACATATTTTACTCTTAGTAGTCCGTCAACATGTACTGTACTCGTGGCACTAAATCAATATTGCTTGATAAGTTCATGTCCTTGCCTCCAAGAGTTCTGGTTGAGTACACCGGAAATGATGAAAGAGTTATATGATATAATTAGGGGATAATGTAGGCGGTCTCTGAATGGGTCATACTGTGGAACCAAGAACGAGTTAAGCCTGGGTGAAATCTGCTGACTGGGACAGAACAGGAACCCAAGACATATCCAGTTGACAGCTAAGGCCCTGCTGGACCTGTGAGATCATTTGTCTGAGAGATATTACAATTTTCTATCACTGTTTTGACAAATGGTTAGTGATAAGGGAGCCTGAAATAAAGGGAGTGTCCCACAAGACAGAGTAGGAAGTACTGTGATGGCTGCTTCTGGACTGGTCCTATCCAGGAGTCCACGTTGGTGAGAGACTGAAGGCTGCTTTCTCTGGTCAGTAAAGTCTCAGGAAAATGGGTTAAGATTTTCTTTGGAAAATATATTTGGGGGAAAGCTAGGTGAACTGTAAACCATTTAAAAAAAGAGTGGACTTCACTGACAAGTCTGAGAAATGCAGCCAAAGGTTAGGTTAAAAGAAGTTAAATGGGTCTTGGTATACAGATCTTTGAAGAGCCTTTAAATATAACCATGTGCATCCTGAACCTCCAAGAGGCCAGACACACTATATAGTATTTTCCGAAATGTTTTGATTGTGGAATCCCTCAATGCTGCTGTTTATGGTGCAGTGTTTGTGCTACACAAAGGCACCTACCCAAGGGAGCGACTGGGAGCTGAAATGTATGTGCCCTGCGCTTTGCTTGCCAAATAAAGGGACTGTGCACCTGTGTTTCCCCAGAGGGGTTTCATTCTTAGTTTTATTTGTCTGTCTTCTAAGAATTGTCTTTATCTTCTAATTTTTGAAAGGATGCTCTGTAGATAGCAAAGTCCCTGTACCCTTTTTGGTGGAACACTGTGAATGGATGTGCTTGTGTGTGTGAAGGAGGGTGTGTGTATGGAACAAGACTGTCCCAGGGAATTGATGAGCATATCCTATATGGAGCAAGGCTTTAGCCCTAGGAAGGAGCACTGTTCCAACAGCAAGGTAATTGCTATAGACTAAATGTTTGTGTATTCCCCAAATTTATATGCTGAAACTTAATCCCCAGTGTGTTGGTTACTGAGCTTTGGGAAGGTGTTAGGTCATGAGGGTAGAACCCTCATGAGTGGCATTAGTGCCTTTATAAAAGAGATCTCAGAGTGAGGACACAGTGAGAAGAGGGCCATCTATGAACCAGGAAGTAGGCCCCAAGCAGACACTGAATCTGCTAGTACTTTGATCTTAGACTTCCCAGTCTCCAGAACTGTGAAAAACAAGCCACTCAGTCTATGGTATTTTTGTTATAGCCACCCAAATGAACTAATACAGGAACTCAAGGGTTGATCCCCACGGCCACTGCACCTTGGAATTTGTTAGGGACAAGGAAGCATAGAAGAACACCATTGTTGTAACTGAGCCACTGTGTCAGAGGTCTTGGACTTGACTTAATTCTGACCTCCCTAGAAGAGTGAGCTTGAGGCTATGCTTTACTTCTTGGTCAGGATATGGGGCCTTGGGGAGTCAAGGATGAGGATTTGGGAGACCAGAAGCAGGCAAGGAACTGACAGAATACCACAGGATGAGGTATACAATAAAAACCCAAGAACTCAGAGAGAGAGAGAGCCATCAGCGTGATGGACAAGCCAGAAAAGTCTTCAGGGAGATGCTGAGTGGGGCACTGAACTGGACACATCTATTAACTCTCACCTCTGTGCTTCCACTGCTCAGAGGTCATTGATGTTTCAAATGAAAAGAATATTGGAGCACTAAGGGATTATGAGATTCCTTCTGAATCAACTCAGAATGATTAAATTATTTTTTATATTGCCTAGTTTCGCCGTATTTATATTTGAATTCTCTGAAAACTGGTACTCCATGTGGGATACTTCTAAGAAGATTTGACTAATCACAACATCCCAACCCATGGCCATGATCATAATGGAAAACAGGGTTTACTAGATAAACATGCTTCTAGGATTACAAAATTTGTGGCATTAAGGCCAAATGCCTCATAAATAAAAGTAATTCTGTATATCAGGTTGCTATCTGGTCTTGCCTAGTAATATATATTTTTATTTATATATCTATATCTCTATCTATGATTTTTTCACATAAAAGATATGTGGCCATCATAGAAAATTTGGAAAATACAAAAAAATATATAAAATACAAAAAATACGAAAAAATACAAAAAAATATAATACTTCTTTTCATAGTTACAATCTTGAAGTCTATATTTTATACACCTTTATATATAAGTATTTATTTTCTTTTTATAGATTGCTCACATATGAATATACATTTTCTACATTTTCATCTTAAGTTGCATCTTTTAATAGATTGAAAAATAAAATTGGGATATCCTATCTATGCTATTTTTTAACTTAAAAATCACGTATTAATGTCTTGTATATATGTTCTATGTCTTTAAATATTTCTTCACAACACGGCTATGCAGTGTATCATTGTATGGATAGACTATATTTTATTTAATATAACCCTTATCATTGGATTTTCAGGTTTTTAAAAAATTTTCTTTATTGTACAAAACTCAGTGATAAACCTTTTTCTCCCCTACATGTCTCATTGTTTCCCAGAAGCCTCTCACATCTTTTTCTTATACTTCTCTAACCCTGAAGTCATCACTGATGGTTATAATTATTTTCTAAAGATGAACAGATATTTCCCAGGTGTTTGAATAATCTCTTCTCATATGAATGTCATACACTAAGATTGACAATGTAAAAAAGCATGTTGAAAATACATGGCTTTAAAGTATTGCTTTCCCTTACCATGTAAGAAAATGCAAAATAAAAAGTAGATTTAGCAGCACAACATGTATATGAAATACTCAGACATTTGTCTTGTTCAAATCAGCCACATATTGAGTTTCGAGGGCGCTTCTCTGTGGTTGTATCAATTTTCTTGACATGGAAATTTCCAAGGACAGACTTGTGGAGAGCAGGTCGACCTCACCTAAGCAAGACAAGTCAACTCAAACAAGCAGTAGTCCTCAAGTGTTGTTTCTAAGTGTGTTGTATTGTATCTCTAGGTGTGGCTTGTGAAGAAAGAAGAGCTTTTGTAGAACTGCAGCCAACAGTCTTATTTGTAAGGAAAAGGACTCCATGCTACAACAGCCACCGAGAACTTTTCACTGAAAAGAGGTCTCTCAGGCATCTTTAAAATGCAAGCCTGTGCATGGAAGCCCAAATGTGAGGGGCTGAATTGTAGAATACTTGAACTTAGAGATCTTTCTTAAAGATTAAGATGGCTTTCCTAAACTTCAATTATTGGCCTTGTCACCTTCATGATTCTGTCCTATTCCTGTACCACCTTCATTGTGACTTCATATTTTTCTTTCAGTAGACTTACAATTTTACTTATGTGGATTTAGCCTTATCCTGAGACAATATCCATGAAAACATGAGATTATGTGGTTATATTTTTATATATGCACAAATGCTAAAATTGTTAGTGTACTTCCAAACACGGTCTTTTACATCACTGTGGATATGCATTCCACATTTGAAGGAAGCATTGATTTAAGGAAAGCTTCCTTTAGGACAAATAGAGAAATATGACTGTTTACAATAGAGAATAAATATATGAGACTTGTTTTTTTGGAATATTCTTACAGGCTATAAATGAAGCTATAAATTTAAGGAGATTTGAATACATGTCTGGAGGTCGGAGACACAGCAAACTATTCAGTTATAAGTATTTAAAATCCTAACTTGACTCCCTGATGTCAGATGGACCCATTAACCCTGTGTTATACATCATATAATCCTAGCACAGATTGAATGCTGGCTCAACATGGGTCTTTGTTCTGACCCAGCATTGCATTCTTTGTCTCTGGGCTCACCTTTCTGTTTCAGGAGTAGAAACTCCTGAAGCAATATCCACTTCACTAACTAACTGAACTGACAGTCACTCTCCATTCCCTTTGGAAGCCCCACTGACAGATGCCCACAGCACTCCATGTGGTCCCAGATAATAATCTATTACCTGGAGCATCTGAGCAGTCCTAGCCCCACCAGCTGAATTGTATCCTTCCTAAGAGTCAATTGTGTTTGCCCCCAGCCTCTTCATGGAAGTCATTCTTGCTTATGAAATTCATAATTTAATTAAATAAAATATAAGCAAGAGGTATATGGGTGAAAAGAGTTGTTTCTATGACAGCTAAACTAACTCTGTGAAAACACACAGGTGAGTTGCTAAAAATTGCCGTGTATGTAGGACAGGTATAACTGATGGATTCTGCACTCTGATGGCCTCTTGGGTGCCTTATATTCTCCCTTCACTTCAAAGACTAGAAAATGTAGAAAAGGAATATGGCGGTGGTTCATGCAAAAAGATGTAGGGCATTTTAAATTTAAAGTTCTTAAAGTATACCATATATATATCATATATATATATATGGTGTATATATATATATGATATATATATCATATATATATGTGGTATATATATATATATATGATATATATATCATATATATATAGCCCACTTTTACAATTTACCAACAAACTGCTGGTCCATCAGAACCTTCCTACATGATAATTGTTTTCACAGCTGGGCCAGAAATGTTGTATGTTGTATGTGTCTTGGCCTTGGCCTAGCTCATAAGATGTGAGCTCCCCAAGGACAGGGCTTCTATCTTAACCATCTTTGCTGATTACATGGAGCTAAGGCCTTGCAGCTGCTGATCAATATTCTTAGAACTGAACCGAAATATCTTGTTCTCATTAATTTGACTTCCTTCAAGCTGACTGTACTTTCCACCCTGATCCTGAGTCATTTTTCCTGATAGCCAAATAACTCAGCATGTCTGGGATAAAGAAATGCCTGTCACTGAGCTGTCCATTCTGCCAGGATTGGCTAGTAAGAGGAAAAGGAGAGGAGGGGACTTCTGGCAGCCTTAACATGACTGAGGTATGGCTTGGCCAATTAAGTACTTCATACTAGAATATTCCACGAATGCTATAGGATGGAGAAGTAATTCATCACATATATTTAAAGTTGAATTTACCGATATTTTATGGTATTGGATATTATTTCTATTAACATTTTATGCTGAAATTACAGAATGATTCGTGAGTACTGAATTTTTGATTGCTTTTACACTTTCTGGGACACTATTAAACTTGATTTACGTTAATAGCACTGTAAGAAGATATTAACAATGAAATTTCCAAAAGCACTTAGCATCTCATAATTGGAGTTAAATGACAAAAAAAATGAGGGGATAATAAAGTAAAGAGAAAAAAAGGAGAGAGAAAGTTTTGACAATATTCTTTTTAACCTGTGGTTCTTAATAAGATTTTTGCAGGAATTGTTTTAGGTTAGGAAAGAATCAAATCTCCGATCAAGAGAGATGACACTGATTTATTAGAAGAGTTTTATAATACAGAATAAAGACCTGGCTCCAGGTAGACAGTACGGAATTTACTACTTCCAAGAGAGAAAATTTCCCAATTTCTGGAGTAGGAAGAAAACTTCATTTATCATCTTTTTCTTCTGTCCATGGGGACTAGAAGATAATACAATTTTTTTTTTTTAAATAAAAGGAACTGATTTAGTCAGAGTTGCTGGATTACAGAGAGGCGGATAATTAAAGCACAGACATCAAAACCAAAACAATAATAACAGTTAACATAACAAATTTTATTGAGCCCTTATTACGTGCAGGCTCCATGCACAATCTCATTTAATTTTCACAGCATTCCTATGCACTAGGTGATACCGTTGTCTCCATTTCACAGCTAAGGAGAGACTCAAAGAAGTGCATGACTTTAGAGAAAGTGATACCACCAGGATTTGAACCCAGGCAGTCTGGCTCCTGAGCAGGTCCTTAACCACCACACTAGTTTGAGCACAACTGTTATAAGAAGTCTGGTAAATGTCAAAGCCACATCATGTGTAGCTTTCATTAGCTATGGTGCTTTTGCCTTCCTGGACTCCTTCCTCCCTAAAAAATTATTCAAACTTATGTTTTATGACTGCACTGACATTAATATAAATACATTAACATTAGATATTAAAGCATTTTCTTTGACTGGGGCACCTGGCTGGCTCAGTCAGGAAAGCATGCAACTCTTGATCTCAGGGTTGTGAGTTAAAGCCCCAGGTTGGCTGTAGAGATTACTTAAAAATAAAAAATACCTAACCCCCCGCCCCCACATTTTCCTTAACCAAAATTTTTACCATTTTAATGATTTTAAAAGAAATTAAAACACTGTGGGCCCCTGAAAGTGTTGTAGCCTGTCTACTGAGACTAATGGAGAAGTCGGGCCTGGTTAGCATGACAAAAAAGCCACGACTCGAACGTGATATCATGTAACCTCATTGCTGATTATGACAGGATCCAGAAAGCTATGGCAATGGAATAAATGGAAATAACATGAGAAGAAGAATGAAGGGGTTTTCATCCCCCTCGTTTTTTTGGAGGACACATGGCTTGGGGCCTTGCCTGCTCCTTGAGGAGTGCAACTCCAGAACTGTTGAGGTCTTTATTAGCTTTATCTACATTAATACAGTTCAATTTAGTTAAAAAAAAGCAAAACTTGGATACTTAACTGATAATACTGGCAGCAAACTAACAGATTATTATAGATGGCTAGGGTCAGAGACATTGCCCTTAGGATTCTGACCTGGGCTGGTTTTTGGGAAGGGATTCCCTGGAAATACAGAGAAAAGCCCATCAAATGCCTCAGTCCTCACTCACAGCAACAAACTGTAGTTTCTGTCCCAAAGAGAAATGAGATTCATCCATTAATGTTTCTCCCCAACCCAATAATGCTTCACATGACCCATTATTTTGGATGCTAATAAATGAAGGGTCATCCTGAGATGATGTTGAATCTCAAGTTTTGGCCAAAACCTGAATGTATTCTGAATAAAAGTAATGAGGAAAAAAAATATCTATTTTTAGTTCCCAAATTGCTACTCGACCACCGACCTGGATATAAGATAAATCCACACATGTATGACCACATTACCATGTTAGGGTTTAGTATCTGTTTTTGCTTTATGATAAAAATAATCTCAAGTTAGCTTTGGTTGAATCAGATCCTTTGCAAGGAGTTCTCTCAGTGTTAGACACAACATCCTGAATGAGATTTATGTGTAACACATTATCTGAAATTTCCCTCTTTTAAAGCCATGGTTTAAAAGGGAGGAGAAATGCATACTTGTATTAAGCAAAGAAAATACCCCAGGAATCCAGGAAAAAATATTTTCTTGGCAGTTTTTAACTCATTTAAAATCATGCCATTTTATGAACTTCTTTAGTTTATAGGACTTTTAAACCAGAGAACAGATAACCAAGTGTATGGCATTTATAGACTTCATTAGGAAATTGGGCATTATTTACCTGAAAAATGATTGAGAATGTGAGTCTGGGATTCTGTTAAGATCATAGGCAACAAAAGGCACAAAGTAAAAGGCAACTGATAAGCAAATGATAGATGATTGAATGGATAGATACACGAATAGATTAATGAATAGATGGAAAAACAGATGGATAATACAGATGAATGAATTAATAGAGACACAAAGGATAGGCAAGTAGATGACAGATAATAGAAAGATATTCATAGATCAATACCTGGTTAGAAAATGGATAGCTAGATGCACATGGATGAACAGAATGCTGGGAAGCAGAATAAAGAGTTGATATATAAATGAATATAGTTAGGTGAATGGAGAGGTAGATGCTTGAGATTGATGAACGTAAAGATAAATTTGGAATGAAGTTGTAGATAGATAGAAGGGTACAACAATATCACAATTGCACCCAACTGGAATGGAATACCAATGAAGATAATGACATTTCTCTTCATGGAGCTATTTTAAATAATTTAACTGTGTTGGGGGAAGTATAGGCTAGAAGGAGGAAGTGAGTCAGTCTCTAGGAGTCCCAAAGTTTCACAATAAATGTCTTAGTTATAAGGAGAAAACACATGGGTGTGCCATGATGTAGCCACTCCTGCGTAATGCTTGATTCTGGCCCACTCAGCCTCTTTGACACACACTAGAACAGTGAGGGATGCACAGAGTGGCAGGTGCACAGGACAGCCTTCATGCATCCTTGGTGATGCACAAAAAGTCCTGCCTTTTTGCCTCTTTTTCACTTCTGATATTCACATATACCTTCACTGGTCGACCTACTCAGGAAGGTCTGATGTTGTAATTAATCCATGTCATAGGAGGATGTAGTATCCGCAGAATTTATGAGTGGGCTTGAGCTGCCGTGATGAGTAGGGGCACCTCAGCCCGAGTGATATAAATTCCTCTGCTAATTGGATTGCTGGAGCTAATCAGAAGCCAGAAAGGGGATAAAAAAAAAATCCGTATTCCTTCTCCTGCTGCTGCTGCTGGCTGATAAAGCGCACAGCTCCTTTCTGGACAGGGGGTGCTGGAATTGAATCCTCTTCGGAGGTCTCACTGTAGATGGCTATCTCAAAGGTGACGCATCCCTTCTGTCACCAGGCCAGCAGAAGACAGAGCAATGGGAGAAAAGAGGAGAACGATCCCAAAGAGATTTTACTACTGAATCAAAAAAACACAAACAAACAAAAAAACCAAAAAAACCACCACCAGAGTGAGTAGGGGGACAGATGAAAGAGGACATCAAAGGGGGACATCCAATGGCCTGAGAGAGCTAGAAGCTTTTTCAGCAATGAGGTGTCACTCCCTGGGACACGTGAGCGTGCCTGGCTTCCACGTGGGGGCATCACTTCAGGAGGCCTCATCTCAACAGCCAGGACTGGGCGCAGGCAGGAGAAAGTCACCCAAAGCATATTGTCTAGAGTAAGATGCCCCTGGGCTCACTTTCCTGAAGGTGAGAAAGCCAAGGGGAGGGTGCAAATTCCATTCCGTACTAGGGCAAGTGCAATTCAGGAAGCTCAGGTGAAGGACGGAAGGATGGAGTCAAAGGGGAAGGGGCGGATAAAAGCCCAGGGTCCAGAACTGCTCGCCTGCTGAAAACCCAATGGTGCAGAGCGGAGGGAGGGAGGGGACGCTTCCTCTGCCCCCACTCTTTCTAGGTTTTGCATGAGGGCAGGAAAAGGCAAGTTTGTGTTCAATGTCCTTCTTACCGTTCCCACCGAGAATAAATAGCTGGTTGCAGCTGACAGAGGGAAACCTCCCGACTCCAGGGCACCGGTTAGACCTTGGTGATCTTTCTCTCTTCTTTGCTTGTCTAAGGCTCTAGCCCTTCTCCACAGAGGAAAACGTATCCCTAATATTTGGTTCCACCAAGCTGAGTGGCCTGCAGTTCTCTCTTTAAAGTCCTCTTTTTGTCTCTCCTGCCTTCTTTTCTGTGATTTCCACTTCTTTGGCCGCATTTCTTCTGGAGCCCTCTACATACACTAAATCCTTAGCCATGATGAGTAGGCAGCAAGCCCCTCTTGCACACAACAAAGACTTCTATTTTTTTTCCCTATCTTTTGGGCGACACGATAAAAAATAACCCTGTATTTATGCAAATTGCAAAGTAGCGTGTGATAATGAAAACAAAACAGTGCTGGCCCGCAGCCAAGACATGGCACTGACGGGGGCTCCCGACCATTTGGCTCTTGATTCTTTGGGGAAAGCAGCTGTAGAGAAAGGAGAATGCACAACACCCTCGTCACACGCGCACTCACACGCGCACACCCTCGACCGCACGCATTCCGGTACCGTCACCTCGGAGCCGGCAAGACTTGGGATCCAAATGAAGTTCTGCTGCCTACCGCCACGAGCCCTCCAGCGTCGTCCCCCACGAGCCTCCCTGCCCCCTGCTCCTGATTCCCTTTCAGGAATTTACAAACATTTTCCGCAGATCAATATCTGTATTGATTATTCATTGTGAGTGAGTCGTGTGTCTTTGGTGATCCGGCTCGCAGAGGTAGCAGCCAAAGCCTGCTGCAGGGGAAAAAAAAAAAAAAAATAACAGAAGGCGAGAGGGACCCAGCTCTTGCTGGGTCTGCGGCTGTCGGCGACACAGAAAGGAAGAGGAAACGAGGAAGGCACTGGGAAATGAAGGAGTGGACAAGGGTGGAAGAGAAAGAGGGAGCAACAGCAAGAAAAACCAAGTGATGATGGGCACCTGGTTCCAGGGATCTCGGTGGCTTGGAGGAAGCCCCCATCGTGGTCTGCTGCTCCGTGCACCGTGCAGCGGACTCCCTCGGCTCTCGGAGTGAGAAGTGACTCACAGTTTTGGTATCTCCTACGTAAGAGCTTTGGGGGGATTCCTTGGCTTGCTGACAAGGACAGGAAGAAAGCAGCAGCAGCGAGGTAAAACACGATTACTTCCAACTGCCTTGTGGAGGATATGCAGTCGCTTGGTTCGACTGGAACAGCTTGCCGCTCTCTGATGGCACGCGGAGGGAGAATAATTAAAAAGGCCAGCATCACTTGCTAAGTGAGTAAACACAAAGCCGTTCCAAACGTGCTCTCCAGCTAATGAGAAGCTGTAATTTCTTATACTTGAAGGCGAAACAAGACAGTGATGGGGCTTAGTGGAGTGTGTGTTTGCCTGGATATGGAGGTGGAGGTGGGGGTGGTGGTGATGGTGGTGGTGGTGGTGGTGGTGGAGGAGATAAATCGACTAATTGTTGGCAATGTTTAAAAAAGGGATTACTGGAAAAGACAGTGAAATGATGACAGGAAAACATCTTGGACCAGAGCCAAAAAAAAAAAAAAAAAAAAAAAATCGAGGCAAATCAAGTCTGCAGCTCAGAGGAAACACCCCTTGCTCCTGTCGGAGGCTCGGACAGGAATTGCCTGGTGTTCCTCAGCCAATGTGAAATCCTGTGTGGGCACCAGGGGACAGGACCAGGGACCACCAGGGTGTCCAGAGGAAGGAACCACAGCATTCCAGGTTACACAGCTATGTCATACTTTAAGAAAACAAAACAGTAAAAACCAACCTGTCCTTTCCTTTTAATTGGAGCTCCTGCATGCTCAAAATTGCTTCGGTTTATTAAAAGCAACCCCTAAATGTGCCTCCTGATAAGAGGAGCTGCCGATTCTCTGTTTGTCTCCAGGAAGCTGTTGCAATGTTACAAAAATATCCTGGAAAAAGGAGGTTGAGGAGATTCGGTTTTCCGTAGACTGGGCTTCTGGCGATGGTGCCAGGTGATTGTCTTTTGCCATTTGAACCACCATGCGGGAGCTAGTTTGGGGTTCCTCTTCTGTTGTCACCCAGCTGTGGCATGGTGAGTCCAAAACCAGTCATGAATAGGACTTTTCTTAATACAGGGTTCCAAACACAAATGACAAAGTGGAGACCCCGAGGAATAAAATGAGCTGGATCTTCTTTTATTTCTGGGTGTTCATTTAACTGAGCTATCTGGTTCTCTTTCACCTGAATGGAATTGGGGCTTTTTTTTTTTTATTGAAAGGATTTCTGAGACTGGAAGGTCAATAGATAAGATGTCCCCCTTCTGACTGGGATTTTATTCTCCATGTTGCTTTTTAAATTTGGACTCCCCCATACATTGCAAGTTTCTTGAGTAGGAGAAATATATCCTGCAGAAGTGTGCCTTGGAAACCCAGAGGAGGAGGAATTAAGCCAGTCGTGGATGACTTGGGCACCTTGCGTTGCATTTCTTCAGCATTCATAGAGACCTGTGTCTATACTGTGTGTGTGTGTGTGTGTGTGAGTGGGATGGCATTACATGTAGTGTGTGCTTGCATGTGTGTGGCTCTGTGTCTGTGTCTCTCTCGGAGAGGGAGGAAAAGAGAATAAAGTCGGAGCAGACAGTGTTTGGGCATTTATGCAATTCATGCCGAGAATGCTCAATGCTGCAAGGCAGACAGCCACCCATCCCCGGACTCTGCTGCTCTGGAGGGCCTGTACAGACCTGATCTGAATGTTAAATGCAGGAGACGAAATTAGCATACTAACCAAAGATGTCAACCCCTCCTTGCGATCAGTAAATGGCCGTCTACTCTCTTTAAAGCCGGCATCGCCATGCGCGCCAGCCACTTAACCATGTCCTCTGTCAGGTCCTTTTTTGTGTTTGTTTTTTTGTTTTTGTTTTTTGATGAAAGACTGGAAATTCATTAATGAGGAGGGAAGGAAGGGCTTCAAGGGGCTGTAATGAAAACAAATGATCCTCTTTAAACCTCATGACGGCCAAAGCTGGTGTGTGGGGGGGTTTGCTTTCTGCTCTGGGGCTGGAGAATAGGAAATTCCACAGACAACAGACCACTTGACGAGAGCCCAAGAACGCAATGCTTGGGAATTTCTTCTCTGTGGCAAACACCAGCCACAGCCAGTACATCTGTATGAATAAAACGTAGGAATGAGCTTTATCTTCCTAACTCTAAAGTGTGGTCTACCAGATGTCTTTCCACTTCATCACAGGTTATCAAATTTTCTTGACCTTTTGAGGGTAGGAAGAGAGAGCCTCTTGGGATCTTTTGGCGAATTGTCTCAGCTTCTGAAGTAATACGAATTTTTCTCTTGGGCTACGCATTAGACTTATCCCAAAGGAAGTAGTTGCTTTTATTTTAATCTCTAGCATACAGAAAAACTCACAAGGAAGATTTGACTTGTACTTCTGCAGAGCCCCATGGTAAAGTAGATGGAATGTTGTTTAAGAGCTAAGATTCAGGCACTTCCCACCAAGTATCTGGGATGGGAAAAGTTTGTTTCCTTTTTCCATCTTTTAGCCACTTTATCCTTGGACAAACATCTTCTCTTCCACTGTAGTGTACCAGTGGTCTGATTTATAACAGGGGTCATACTGTCTGACCTACTTCAGGATGACCTGTGGGCCCCAGCCCGAGGAGGCAAGAGGGAGGAGTGGAACTTGGGATGAACTGGAGACAGAGCCGCTCACTTCTATTTAGGGCTATAAAAGCCACGCTTTGTGTTGCCTAATCTTCCGATGTTCTAAGAGGTGGTAGATATTGGGATGTTTAAATATAACTATACTGATTTTGAAATACTGGCTCCAGTTGTGTGTGTGTGTTTTAAATAATCCATGGGTCAAACAAAAAATATTTTTGAGGATGGTCTTGGTCCACAGCATGCCACTTTACAATATTTGCTTTAGTTTAAAATACCTAGCACCTATGTATTTTTGTTTTATTTTATTTTACATTATATTTTCCTAATGCCCAGGCTTTCTGTGAAATACTTTATTTTATTTCATTTATAATATATATACATATTAGCAACTATATGGCACACATCAGTAGGAGGGTATATTCTGTTGGACCAAGAGGGAACTGCTAATTTAAAACAATAAAGAGGGGAAGGAAATGGATGTGTGCCTGGCTTACTTGCCTTGTGGTCCCTGGCATCTTAGCAGTCATGGTATAATGCTATCTTTTTCTAAGGTAGTGATCTCCACAAAGATTTTTTTTCTTACAAAGGTCATAGCTGGGAAGATTAAATACCTAGAAAGAAATGTGTTTGCATATTTTCATATTTATCTCCACCTGTTGTTACCATTAGTGATTAGTGAGTGCTATGTTAACGTTTAAAAACAATTAATTTTTTTTCCTCTTATTCATCCACAGAACTCTACATCTCAAGTGGGTAAGAAAAAAAAAGATAGAAATCCCCAGAAGAGAGATCCTGCACGTAGTTTGGAAGAAATTTTTCCCATGGCACCTGATATAACTTCAGCAGGAAAAGGCATCTCAGCAGATGGTAACGGGCAGCAAGAAGGCCCCCCTCTCTCACAAGTACAATAGGGCCTTCCAATTTCCAAGGTGTTCTTCATGCGTATTATCCTGTTTAATTCTCACTACAACCCAGCAAGGCAGATTGTATTTAGCTTGTTTTGCATGTGAGGATATTCAGGCTCTGGGAGATGACGAAACTGCATCAAGTTGGAAGCTGGTAAGAGGCATTCACGGATTCTGAGTCTTAGCCTCATGCTGTTTCATTATTCTTCATAGATTCTTCTAGAAATATCCTCTTCAGAACCCCTTACCCAAGGCTTCCTCTATTCTTGGTCCTCTCTCATCCTCCCCACCCTTACTCCCTCACTATGAGGTTCTCATTTTGTAATCTGTGTAATTTGTAGTCATGTGCAATTTGGAAATGCTCCTTATACCCTGCCAGCAGTTAAGAACCAGGGCTAAGTTCCAACTGGCAATGGCAGAAACCTTCTTTAACTTTTCACTTTCTCTTATCTGCCCCCCCCCCCCTTGTTCCCTTGAAAGTCAGGTTTATCCACAGCCAGTCTACATTTGCCCTGTTTTTAGCTCTTTGCTTTCTTTTGCATCTCTACCAAAGCACTCTGCTTCCATTTCTACTCCCCATTAAAACTACCTCAGGTCATTAATGACCAATTCAATTGTACTTTCCTTCCCCATAGTTACAGTCTCTTGACCACTCCCTCCTCCATGACACTCTTGTCTTCTTTCCTATCTGATACGATGCTATGCTAGATTTGCTCCTTTATTTATGGCTGCTTCATCTCAGACTTATTCTTCCTTTTTAATCCCTTTAATATTAGTGTTCCCCCAAGTGGTTTCTGTGGTTCTCCTCTATTCTCAACTGCCTTGTGTAAATGTAAACCCTTGATTTCAATAGTCATCTCTAAACTAATCATCAAATTCTCGTCTCCAGCCCAAACCACTCTCCTGAACTCAGCTCTGGATATCTGGCTGCCTGCTGACATCTCCTCGGGCACTCCTAACTCAATACCCTCTAAACTTACCATCATCCCCAAACCTTCTCCTTCTGGATCCCTTTTCCTTCACCCCTCTCACTGCCAACTGCTCTTTGAGTTCTTTCAATACTACTTTCTTAATTTCTCTCTAACCACTCATTTTCACTAAATTCTGATTGCTCCTCTCTTGGTTTATTTTCCCAGTGGCTTTCTAACAGCCCAGCTGTTCTCTTCATTCTCAGACGAGCCCAGCCCACAATGCATTCTCTGTACTACTTCTAACTCATCTATAGAACATGCAAATATGACCATTTTGCTTGCCTCTGTGAACCTTCAGTGGACTCTTTCTAACTTGGTCTTCAAGGCTCCTCATGATCAGGGCCTTGCATCTTCCCAGCCTTCTTTCTTAAAATTCTTCCATTTCTTACCCTATATTACAGGTCACAGAATACTCATAGCTCTTTTATGCCTCTAGGGTTTCATAAAATGTTCCTGCCTCATGGAATGTTCACCTCTACTTTTTTTCATTTGGCCAATTCTTTCACCTTCATGGTTCTGTTCCAGCAAGAAGCAATACACCTCCCCACCCCACCCAAGACTCCTACTATGGATTATATGCTGCCACAAGCCCTATACCCCTGCCCGCTGTCCCACAGCATTTACCCCACTGGCATAGTAATCAGGTTCTCCTATTTGACTATGAGACACTTAAAGGTAGAGACTGTGACTTTTATCCCTGTGTTCCCAGAACCCAGCACAGGTTCTGGTGTATACTGGATGCTTAATATATTAACATTACTGTTTTTATTCTGAGTATCATAAATGCTGTTTTTTTGAGCTGTCAAATTACAGGTCCTCCAAATAATCAAACTGAGGGAAATACAGCAACCATTTCTCATGGTGGAAAAAAGATTTCCTATGGTGCAGTTCTCACTTACATCAGTTTTTTGACTTCTGTCAGGTGAGAAATGAATGCTGGGGTGGTCTTGAGGTGTGTGCTGATGTGGTAGAAACTTTGGAGTTAATTAGAAGCTTTGGCTAAAGCTGAACTTCCTTTGTGGAGTTCCTGGAGGAAACACTAAATTAACAGTTCAAGGTTACTATTAGAAAAATAGCCTGTTTCCCTTAGGTTATGCCTCAGGGAGCTCGTTGCTCTCCCTGCCATTTCTAAGATGTGTCTACCTTCCTTTAGACCTGGCTACATCTGCCACTTTAAGCCTAGTCTTTCTAACAAAGGTGAAATTCCTTGAGGTCAAGACTGCTGAATGCTTCTTTTGCATATCTTCCAATAACAGTATATTCTAGTACATTCAGTTAATACTGGTTGAATTGAACAGCAGGAAAAACTGTCTACCATAGAAGGAAGAATCAGGATGGCTTTTTAAGTGTCCATCTTCCACAAAGCAGAAAATGGCATGAAATTATTAGTACCATAGTACCTTGACAGTCCCATGAAATAGCTCATGACATCATTAGGAATTCCTACATTTGCAAATACAGCCAATTCTCATTATTTATGGTAGTTATATTCTATAAAGTCAACAAAGACTTTGAATTAGCAAATACTGAACTATTGCTCCTAGGAGAAATATAAGGTTAGGTTCCTTTGAGCCTCTGGTCATCATATTTTTGTTAAGTGATCAATACATAACCTTGTTTTAAGTGTGTTTTTGTTTAAAGACATCTTATTTAATATATATTGCTGATTCATTAGTATTGAATTCATGGCCAATATCATTATAACTCTTTGCCTGATTGAAACTTATCTAATACATGTGTTCTGTCTGTAAGTCACAGCATAGCCTGCTCATACTTAATAACACCAGACCACACTTTTGCATTATTGGGAGCCATTTTAAACAGTGAACCAAAAGTACAAAATGTGAAAGATGTAGCACTAAATAAACAGGGAATAAAACACCTGTCTACAGTATGAGAATTGAAACAAGAAGGCAGAGTATTGCTTCATTCAAACTCGGCTGGGAATGTGCCTATTGAAGTACTTACTCTCTATTTTTGCCCCTCTGTACATGTCCACAAATGACCATCAAAACACTGTAAGTACTGCTGCATTACAAATAACTTGGAGTAGGTGAATTTTTAAGTACAGAGCCTATGAATGAAGATTGATTGTACTACCAGAATATATGGATAAAACATTAGAGCTTTTGCTTATTTCTAAGTAGAGAAAATGATGACCTTGTTCACAGTGCAATTCTGACTTTGGAGTTCATTCTTTAATTTGTACAAAACTTCATTCTGGAAAAGGATCACCTTCACTTTCTTGGAACTCTTCACATAAATAATTGCCACTCACTAGAAGTTGATTGTTGGGGGTGGGATGGTGCATTTTACTCAAAGAAACAAAACTGGTTTGTTGCAATGAGATGCAAAGGCTGGGCAATCATTTAGACTCCATCTCCAACTAGGTGAAGTCTCCCACTGTCACCTTTACCCGCTTAAGTTTTATGATTTAAAGGTGGCCTCAGCAAAATTACAATTGACTCATGTTAGGCTTCTTTGCCTACATGAAGAGGATTTTATATGACTGTCTTAAAAAGCTATTCTTTGGAGCTAAATCGTGCCCTCTTTGGGTCATATCTTCACTTACATTTCATTTTGCAAACAGCTGCTCAGAAGTTCATTTTTTGCTGTTTTCTTATTGATTTCCATCTGGTTGCAAAGAATGGATGAAGCATTCTAAACACTATGTTACCCTTTCACACAAGCCAGAGGCACAGACACACATGTGTTTTAGAAGTCAGGAAAAGGGGTAAATCAGGAATTTAGAGGGTAAAGCATAGCAGGATTTCAGATAACTGGAGTGATGACAAGAGCCTCTGGAACTTCTTACTATGTCTCACTACAAGTGAGCTTGGAGTTGATTCCAGCAGGATTGGAATCTCTGCTCTGTTATATATGCTTGCTGCCATCCTAATGGAATTGGATAACTGCCTTGAGAGCTGTTCCCTCTTCTGGGAAATGGGGACCATGATACCAACCTCCAGGAATGACTGTGAGGATTAAATGAGATAAATGTATGTAAAGTGCTCAGCTTGAAGTCAGGCAGAAAGGTACTATGAAAATGGGAATTGGGAATTGTTGCTTTTGTTATAATTTTGTAGATTCCTAATTAGTCATCTGCCCTGACTTCTAGGTAATACACATTCATGGAAACATGGAAGACTGGAGTTGAAAGAGCTGCTCTAGGGCAACTTCCACAATGCACAGAGGAGAATATTGGCCGAACAGGATTAACTAGTGTAGCATTCCACAGCTAGTTAGGGCAGAATCAAAAGGAAAATGCAGCTCTCTGAAGTCTGGTTCACAACTATTCAGTAAAGTCCTCTATACCCACATTTCCCTTATAGAACCTACTACAACTATCTGTCTGCCACCCCTTCTTCCTTAACCACTAGGCTGATAACCATTGCTCTGTGGACCGGTATCTTCTTTGGCAGAAACACTTGGAGCTAATAGCAACAGCCAAGTAGAGTTTTTAGAACAGGAATCATTGAGCATGATTTCTTCATATTTTTGACTATATCTATATCTATATACACATACACACACATATAGATATGTGTGTGTGTATATATATGTAAAGAAATCATATATATATGAAGAAATCATATATCTATGTGAAGAAAACATATATATACACATATATCTATGAACAGATAATATTCACAGTATATTAATGTAATACAAAGCAAAAATGATTGTAGAATCTACAGAGGGAATGCTCTTTTAAAAAGCGATCAATTATTTTGTAGTTCTCTGCAGCAATTTGCAAGATGCTACTTTGGAAGAGCCCCCAGGGATATTGCCACCCGATATTAAAACCCCAAAGCTTATAAATGATCATGCAATGAAGGGATGAGAGAACTTGGCTGGGCAAACTGGATGGGGCTGGTTAATTTCCACCAAGCCTGTCTTATTGAGTACAGGCATTAAGTGGGCTATTCTAGGAGCCAGCAACTTTTTCATTGGTGTGGAGGTGTAGGGTGGGAGATGAGAAAAGGTAGTCCTAGAAACTGTCCACAGTCCACAGTCCAACTGTCCACAGTCCAGAAACTGGGCGGTGCCATGGAATGATGGATTATGTGGCATTCAAGTAAGAAGTTATATCCAGCAGGATGTGGTAACGGTAAAACAAGGCATGATGTGCCCATGAGCCCTGGAGGTGAAGATGAGGTCAGAGTCTGAAGTGTTTGACACAAGAGAGGGGTCTACTATTGTGGAGTTTCAGCTAAGGGAGCTAGGTGCCTCACATGGCTGCAGAAACACCAAGGTACAGCCAGCATCACAAGACAGGGTGGTCCCAACCTCTACTTAGATGAGTTGGGTTATACAAGTATGTATCAAAATTTGGAAGTAGTTAGGCAGGCCTGGAAAGATTGGGGTATCCTTACCTATTTTATCACATGAGAGATTAATCTCTGCTATGAATTATTCATAATTATCCTTGAGCAAATAACGATATTTCTTAGTGGGTATTGGAAGGTTTGCAGGGCAAGATCCTCCTATTTCTCCATGGCTGTGTCCCATTCGTCCTTATTCCTTACTAATTTTGGTCCTCATTCTACTCATATGGAACAGTCTCAAAAGCTTGTATAAGATGTAACTTCATCAGAATATCCTTCTTGCAAAAGGCCTGGAACTGTATTTAATCTGCCAAGGTAATAGGTTTAAGTGAAACACAGCTGACTTAACCAGCCTACTAAGCTATTATATTTGCATTTTATATTGAACATGCCCCTAATATTCTCTTTGTTAGATGAAATTGACATTTCTGTATGACGGTAAATGCTAAACTGTGAATAGCTTTCATGAGGGTTTTGCTTCATCATTTCCGTCATTCTATAGGCATAGAAAAAGATCGCAATGAATACACGTAAGCATCCAACACAATGCTTTTTGCGGTATAATCTGTTCAGTGGCTTAATTTGGATTTATGCAACATCTCACTTATCCAGAATTCAACCATTCAGCAGCTACCTTACTTGTCTAGACTTAATTGAAAATAAAAGCCCTATGAAAGACAGGAGAGTTGTTGCTGAAGTGACATGTATGGAAGTCCCTTGAACATTCAGTCTCAGTTGGATGTGAGGTTCCCTCCAAGTACCAAATTTGAATGGTACGCTGATGGCCAGGAGTTCTCTCAGGTAATAGCATCATGTAAGGCTGCCCTCCCTTGAAAGGAATAGTTGTGCAAGCAGAAGTTCCGTGCAAGCAGAAGCTGAGCTCTTAGATCTTTTTTAGCATGGGATACTCTTGAAGGTATGTTGGCCCCTGTGAGGAACGGGAAATGGCATCAGTGGTCCAATAGAAGTTGGTGCTTCTAGTCTGAAATTCTTGGTTTCTAGGACATCTCTTTAATTCAGCTGCCACTTCTTTAGAGGGTACGTGACAATATCTGAATTGAGAAGTGGAAAACAGAGAGCTCCAGGACTTTGCCAGGCAACAGTGCCTGTAATTTAGTAGCAGCATCCACAGAAATTTCCATACTCCTGGGTGTGGCTAGAGAACTATGGAAAGATCTATTGGGAGCATACTTAAGTGGCAGATGAAGAAATCTTCTAGAAAAGTATTTGTCTTGAGGAGAAGTTCAGGCATATAAACTTGATTCCAGAAGAAAGACAGGGTAATCAACAGAGTGGTTGGATTTGGGGCACAGGATATCCTCCACTGCGAAGATGATCCCTCACTCCTCCTTCTTCCAGGCCAAAGCCCAGGACACAGGGCTGAGTCTCAGTGACAAGTAAAAAGCTCATGAACTAATTTCACACAGAGCCTTTTTGAGTGGTGGGACATGGGAGCCAGGAGCACGTGGGGATCAAGGCAACTGAGTGCAGAACAAAAGTCAGAAATTTCAACCTGAAGTAGACATGGGTGCTCATGCCTTACCAGTTCCAGCTTCAGCAGATTCCCCTTAGTGACTGGCATAGTGATATGGGATGTCCCCAGATTTTTCAATAAGGAAAAGCTGGCAGAAAGCAATGCCACCAGCTGTGGGAATAACTGGAGGAAGTGCTTTTGCCTGGATAGCAGCCATATACCCTCATAGCAGCTGTGACAGTGGCAGGATGAGGCACACTCACAAAGCCTGAAATGCAGCAGAGGACTCAGATCAGGAGGGACAGAGAGGACTTAGGTAAGCACGCATGACATCCCCCCCACTGGATTACCTCCTAGAACACCTGAGGGAGATTTTGAGTGAAATTAGAGGTTCTACAGTTACAGGTGGATGTTAAAGCCACACATATCAACATGGCCCTAGTTCCACATTGGCATGACCTGAAATTGGCTATCTCAGCAACCTAAGCTTGGAAACTCTGTGAATAAAGGATGGATATCAGAAACATGACATGAGAGGTGGTCAGACTCTATTCTCTTGCACATGAGAACTGATTTAGAAGCTTCTGTCTCCATTTCCCCCAAAGCTAATAGCAGTTACTACATTGTTCTTTAAGTATTGAGTTACTCATCTCTCTCTTCTAGTGAGCTGTAAGCTCATTGAGGAAAGGGACTATATTTTATTCATCTATAGATTCCCACTACTTAACACAGTGTCAAGCAAATAGCAGACACTTAATCAACGTTTTTTGGATGAACAGGTAAATATGTGAATAAATCAAGAGATGTCACAAATGAGATGGCTATCTGTGATAAGATTATGTAAATAAATGAGGATCATATCCCACGACATTGTGTGGAAAGAAGTGGAAGACCCCATCCAAAGCCGTCCAAGGCTGAAGTGAGTTCAGGGGAATATGTATAGTCCAAAGCTGGCTACTATATGGGCTCTTTCAGAACCTCCTGGAACCTCAGTAGATTGTAGTCTCTAGTCGTGATCTAAGTGTTCCAAAAACAGGTCAACACAACTCTGCAATGATCATACAGGGTGTCAGTTCCATACACAATAATTGAGGGTCTTGATAAAGAAGTAAAAGAGCAAGAAAAGTAAGGGTCCTACAAGATGAGAAGGAATGGCAGATGAACTTGTATCACCTCTAGATCCATAAACTTCAAAAGGGCTGGGTCCTTGGCCTTGGACCATGATTGGATATGCTCCAGTGGGATATGCACCTCAGGCAACTGTGGGTTGTGGATAGAGCACAAGACCACTCCCCTGCGCTCTTCCCTGAGAATGTAGTGAGAAGATCCACTCCTCTGTGAACAATCCTAGGCTTCTTAGCTAAGGTTTTGTGGTAATTGTTCTGGTGAAGGTGGCACCTTGGCCAGGTGACCCTCAATGGCTGACAGGTGGTCATTTGTCTCTTGCTTCCAAGCCCCGGAGTCGTGACATTCTAGGAGGGAGCTGATCCATGCTGGTCCATGGAGGTCCCAGAAGTTAAGTGTCCTGAATACCAGGGCCTGATGGTGATCACTGGGCTCTGGCTTCTTCCTCACAACCAGGGGCTTGGAGGAAGGAAGCTTAACCAAAGAAGGAGTCTTAAGTCATAGATTTATGAGTCTGTATTTCCAAGCAGGATTCCTCTACAGCTACATTTGGAGCTGTGAGCACAGGGCTCAGGAGTCTGGAGGGAAATGGATTAGGAATACAGAAACCAGACTGATTGGCTTCTTAAGTAGCCAGCTGGGTCACTACCACCCATTGAGCCCTGAGATGCTGTGGGTGGTGGAAGGCTTTAGCAGCTTGATTAGACTTCCAACAGCAGGGTGGGGAGGGTGTTTCCTTGCTATACAGATCTCTTGATTAATCTATACTTACTGTTAATTCTACCTTATACATTTAAGAGAGAGAGCCAGAGAGCAAGAGAGCCATAACAACACATTTTCCTTTTAAATGCTTGTATTTTTTATAAGTGCATTTATTTATGTATTTATGTATTTATTTATTTGTAATCTCTATGCTCATCATGGGGCTGGAACTCATGACCTCTAAGTCAGCCAGGGGTCCCTAAATGCTTGTATTTTAAAACAAATCTATATACTCTTTAGGTATGACATTCTTAAAATAAGTATCATGAGGTATGCTTTTCCACTCTTAGAACTTGCAATGCCTTCAGTTCCTGGAAATTAGGTTTTACACAAACCAGTAATTTTAAAATGGTTCCTTTGTTCTTGACTGATTAAGAAACTGATGGTTATAGACATTTTCATAATATAATATTTAACATTTTCAGAATGGAAAAATCCCTCTATACTAAATTGACATATATGCATATTTGCTTCAAGTTTTCCATTCACAAAGTGTGAGTGTGTGTGTGCATGTATGTGTATATATGTACATGTGTGTCTGTGTGTGTGCACACATATGTATGTATACTGTGTATATGATGTGTCTGTGTGTATATTTATATGTGGAGTGTGTGTGTGTGTGTGTGTGTGTGTGTGTGTGTGTGTGTGTTGTGGGTCAAGGGAGGCTATAATAGGCATCTTCTCCATGTGGAGTATACACTAGAATGAAGTGTCTGCTTTTTTGGATCATTTAAGGGCAGAAATCTTGCATTTCATCCTTACATTGAAACGAAGTTTTTTTTTAAAAAAACTGAAAACTACATTTTTATTCCAAAAGATTGAGTAGAATAGTACTTTAAAAATAATTTTAGTGATTTAAATTGAAGGCCCTGAAAAAATTCCCATCCATGGTTCGAATCTATTTTCTGGCCCAGAGCCCAAAGCGTTTCATTAGATTGAGAATTGGATACAATTTCATTTACTTTAAGCTTTTGCTGCTCAGGATTTTGTTCTTCAGAGACGAGCTAACAAGTGTCGATGGCCATGTTGGCCTCAATAATAGATCTCCTTTTCTTGAATGATCTATTTCAGTTGCATTATTATCATTTCAAGATGGCCTTGTGCTTACAGACACATTCTCAGTGAACATAACAAGAATGCTGATATTTCCTCTATGTGGTTTGCCTCTTCAGTTAGTAACTTTGTTTGGAGAAACATCCTCAACTTATTTTCCACAAAGCCATTTGCAAAAGAGAGGTTATCTAAAGAATTCTTTTCCATATTGTATTCTTGTTATTACTAAAGAATATTTTGTCCTATAAACCATACTGAGATTTTTAAAACCGTTTTAAGCAGTAATTAATGAAAATTTTGTTGTCTTTTCAATAAACAGAACTGACACATCAGTAAGAAATAGATAACCCACAGAAAAATGGACAGATGACTGGAATAGTGACTTCACACACAAAAGGAAATCCAAATGGCCAATCAGTGCTCAGATTCACTGGAATTAAGGAAATACAAAATAAACTACAATGAGAGACACCTCCTACACCCCCCGGGCTTGGCAAAAATTGAAGTCGACAATAACAAGTGTTGGCATGGGTGCAAAGAACAACGAATACTCATGCATTGCTGGTGGGATTGTAAAGACACTAGTTTGGAAAATAGTTTTGCGTTAATTAGTAAAGCTGAAGAGATGCACTCCCCCTGACATCCCCCTAAAATCTCTTCCAATAACTTTAATAAGTGGCTCCCAAAGTATGGTCCCTATTCTCAGCTGGTAGCATCAGCATCACCTGGGAACTTCTTAGAAATATAAACTCTCAAATGTAACCCCAGTTCCACTGAATCAGACACCTGAGAGTGGAGCCTTGTCATTTGTGAACCATGTGGGTGATGGTCATGAGCTTTCAAGTAGAAGAAGCACCACCTGAGAGAAATTTGTGAGCATGGGTACAGGATCCATGATAAAAATGTTCACAGTAGCAACCACGTATCCATCAACAGGAACACGGTCCCTTCTATTTATACAATGGAATAGTACACTAAAATACATGCATTAAAAATGAATGCATTCCATGGATAAAACTTTATGGTCAGTCATTATGCTGAAGAAAAGAAGCAAGACACAAATGAAAAAAAAAAACCCTGAAGAGAAGAACGGAATTGATTACCATAAAATCCAGGAAAATGCTTATCAGTATTGGAGAAGGAAGGAAGTATGATCAAGAAGGAGCTTGCAGTGGAGCGGAGTTTATGAGAGGCTGACAATATTCCCTGTTTTGACCTGGTAGGTGATTACATCTTCCTTGACTTTATGATTATACTATAAACTGTATATATGTGCTTTTCCAAATATATATTGCCTTTTACAGTGAAAATAAATTTTTGTGTCTATCAAAGCTTTCAACGTTGCTACCAAAATCAAATTTAACCAAATTATAACCTGCCTACCTTTGTAAGTCTGCTTGATTCTCCTTCCCATTATAAGAAGCTCCTCCATAACATTACTACTTCTGTTCTTTTTTTTTTTTTTTTATGTCTTCCTGCAGGGGAAAGAGAGTTGGGGACAGACTCGAAGATGACTATCAGCCAGACTCATTATCCCTTCTTCTCCCTAAATGTGTAGAGGAGTCGAAAAGCAACCAGGCTTCTCAGTAAGCGAGGTTGATATCACCCACTGATCCAAGGTTCTGCTCCCACTTTTGACTTTGTTGTTTATTTGCAAACTTCTTTAGTGATTGCTGTTAGACTGGATTCATGCACAGTTAGAAGGGAAGAAATAACACATTAGTTCTTCCAAATATAATAGTGATGGCACAGATGCTGGTTGGATCATACTTGAATTGTCTGAGTTTAAAGCAGAAGGTTCTTCTCAAACAATTTTAAAGTCAGGTCCTTATTTTTCTTTTGTTTCAATTAAGACAAGTGTACCTTGGCCACAGGTCTACGGTGATTGAATTGATAGCTATTTATCCTACATGGATAATATCATTCTTTTGTCAATAGTAATGATCATGTGAGTATGAACACATAAAAAATATAGCTACATATTATGATACAACATACCAAGCACAGTGTTTGTACAGAGTAGGTGCTCAGTGAACACTCAACTGATATAAGCACATCTGTCATATAAAAATATGTCTAAAATACAAGTATTATTATAAATTGTTATATAATTTAGCTGTCTAATTTTTCTGGTGTGTGTATTTACTTTATTATTATGTGAATATGTGTATATGGCATAAAATTAGCCATTTTTGGTGTGCATTTCAGTGGCATTAATTATATTCACAATGCAACCATCTAGCCACACGGTTTTCACCCTCATTTTATTGCCTTTGTTAGAATCGACTTTGGTATTTCAAATTGCTTTCTTAAAACTTCCTCGGAATTTACCCAAGGGATACAGGAGTACTGATGCATAGGGGCACTTGTACCCCAATGTTTATAGCAGCACTCTCAACAATAGCCAAATTATGGAAAGAGCCTAAATGTCCATCAACTGATGAATGGATAAAGAAATTGTGGTTTATATACACAATGGAATACTACGTGGCAATGAGAAAGAATGAAATACGGCCTTTTGTAGCAACGTGGATGGAACTGGAGAGTGTGATGCTAAGTGAAATAAGCCATACAGAGAAAGACAGGTACCATATGTTTTCACTCTTATGTGGATCCTGAGACACTTAACAGAAACCCATGGGGGAGGGGAAGGAAAAAAAAAAAAGAGGTTAGAGTGGGAGAGAGCCAAAGCATAAGAGACTGTTAAAAACTGAGAACAAACTGAGGGTTGATGGGGGGTGGGAGGGAGGGGAGGGTGGGTGATGGGTATTGAGGAGGGCACCTTTTGGGATGAGCACTGGGTGTTGTATGGAAACCAATTTGACAATAAATTTCATATATTAAAACAACAACAACAACAACAACAAAAAACTTCCTCTAATACAGCCGCTCCCTCTTCCTACACTTTATCTTTTGCCATCTTTGCCAGGTCCTTGGTCTCTTTTACAGCCTGAATCATGTGTGTTATCTCATATGTGGGGAACTAGATTTCTGTGTCAACAGGACTTTCTTTCCTTCTTCAGCTCAGCTTACAGTTGTCCAATAGTGGAAGCTGTTACATTAAACTATGGAGAATTAAAACAAAAAAAATCCATTCTTACTAGGAAAAATGTAGACTCTTGGTTTCAGAATCCTTTGGGACCCATCATGGGTTATCTAAAGTACCAAAAATTATTAGCCTGATGTCTTAGTGGAAGTACTCAGGATATTAATTCACCAGTTGTATATAATTCCCAAGTTAGTCTCTCGTGCCAAACAGTGACTAATTAAGCTGTGGATAATGTCATGCTGCAAGAGTGATAAAACAATAATGATGGTGATAATAACAATAGCTAACACTGAGCGCTGTTAGGTGCCAAGCATGGTTCTAAGGCTGTTATGTGCACTACTTTAGGTAGTCATCATAATAATACTATGGCATGTATACAGTCGTTAGCCTATTTTATAGATGAAGAAACCAAGACTCAGAGAGGTAAATTATATGTACAAAGGTTATAGGATCTGAACCCAAGCAGATGGATCTCAGAGCCTTGGTCTTAGTCACCATACTGTGACCCCTATTTAAGAGTAGAACACAAGAGAATGCTTAATTCTCATGTCCCTTGTAGGAAGCTAGTTACTGCAGGTGAAAACATACAAAAGTAGATTAGGAACAAGAATAACACACACACACACACACACTCCTTTATTTCTTTGGGGGGTCAGTGAGAGGTGGAGCACAGAGCTGGGAGAATTAGCCTGTTAGTAATCAGTTAATAATAAGTGCTGAAAGAAAGGCATTTGGAGAAAAATATCATGGCAGTTTAGTTGGGAGGAGATTATTTTTAGCTACTACGCAGGAAGGAGTTGAGTATACAATGTAGAGCCATCAAAGATTTTTTGGCACAAAAGGAATATAATGAAAGCTATGCTTTTAGGAAAATAAAACTGCCATCAGTGACTATTATGGCCTGGAAGGAGAAAAGACTCAAGGTGGAAAGGCCAATTTGGAGGTGTCTATAGGAACCCACAGGACAGGTAGGGAGGGCTGGAATGAGGGCAGTGACCATAGGCATGGAGAGGTGGGGAGAGGCTCTACAGAGGAAGGCCAGAGCAATGGATATGAAGGGTCAAGTTGACTACAAGATTCCAATCAGGATGAGTGACAGAATGGGGTCTCATTAAGAGAAACAGAAAAGATGGGAGAAGAGCACCTGGGAGGAAAGTGCAGGTACAGAATTTGAAGCTCTGGTAAGATGCATAGGGACACTGTTGAGGAATTTAACTTTGAGAGGGAAGTTAGAGTGGGGACCTAGAGTTACTGCAGAGCCTGGAGAGTGAAAATCATGGAAATGGAGGAGAATGTCAAGGGAAAATATAGAGTCAAATCAAGAGTGTTAAAGACAGAATCTTGGGGAACATTTATATTTAGAGGCAATAAGTAGTCAGAAAAGATAAAGTTAGACAGATAGGAAGAGTTGAGAGCAGCAAAGCCAAGGGAGGAGAACATGTGGAGAGCGAGGGGGTAAGAGACAAGATGAAAGGTCATGGAAAGCACAACAAAAGATGAGGCAGTGGGTTTGGCAATAGAGACTTGCGAGGAAACAGCTTCACTTGAGTGGTGGGGGAGAGGGGGGTTTAGGGGATGAGTGTCTGGTGAGAAAGGGGAGGATGCAGCAAGTGTAGACACACCTCCCAAGAGGTTTGTTGATGAGGCATACATGAGTATAGTTCAAAGTAGTAGAAGGATCAGGGGAAAGTTTGGTTTAGGAAAAAAGAGCCAAGGTTTAGGGACTAAGAGGAAGAATCCCAGTGGAGAAGAGAGAAAGAAAATGGGTGAGAGGGGGCAGGGAGAGAGAGAGAGAGAGAGAGAGAGAGAGAGAGAGAGAGAGAGAGAGAGATAACTGACACAACCAGAGTAGGTAGGCAGAAAGCAAGTGAGAGCCCAAAGAGAGGGAGGCATTGGGCAGGAGAAGGGCCTTTCTTCGTCCAACACTTAAAGAAAGGAGGGGAAGATGAAGAAAGCTGTTGATGTGAGATATGAGAGGGAGAGCACTTTGGGAGCTCATGGAGGAAGGCCAACCAGAAAAAAGTGAGAGCGTGGGCAGCATAGAAGTACTTGATCAAAGTGCAACAGGGTTTCAATAAACACAGAGAGAAGTATGGCATGTAGTCAACAGAGGAAGGACAGTGAAAGATACTGGGGAATGAGGGCCACCTGATGTTGGATAACATGTATGGTGGAGCAACCACATCAGTTCTATGACTTTTTAAAAACTGGATTGTTTAGGCAGGGAGCAGATATGCAGGAGCAGCAGACAGTGGAATTCACTCTGGTTTGGGAATTAGAATAGGAGTCCAACTGAGGCACAAAGGGTCAAAGTCACTAAGGAGTAGATAGAAAGGCCAGAGGACTGAGAGAAAAACATTGCCTGGTATGGTGGCGCTGGAGGATCAGCTCCCCTTTGAAGATAACCTGCTCTGGAAGCACAGCTGACCGACAGCTTCCAGTAGTCTCAGCACTTGTGGATTCACTCAGTATTCGTCCCAGGCCAGGCTGCTTCCAGGCTGCACCAGTAAGTACTAAAGCCAGTGAAGGGACTAAATTTGGCCATCTTTCCCCATGTGGGACTCCTGTCATAATTAAGTGTGCTCAGGGACTCCGTTGGCTTGGTTGAGATTTTTCTCGGACTTTTTTCTGGAGTCTGAAGCTCTTCCTACCCAAACCCTCCTGCCCTCTCTCCTTCTTAGTTATTAGAACTGCCTGCCAATTTGAAGACTCTCCCAACCTGAGTCCCTCTCACTTTTTGCCTCCCAAGCATTTCCCCCAATAAATCTCTCACATGTCTAATTCTATTTTTGCTTCTGCTGTTTTGGAAGTCCTGAAGGGACACATTGGGCTTGCTATTATTAGTGGAGGACCTAGTGATTGGAAGATGTAGGCAATGAGGTGACTGCAAAGATGTGAAGATTTTGTTTATGCAATTCCTTTTTGAATTATAGACTCACAGGAAGATGCAAAAATAGTACAGAGATTTCCCCTATACCCTTCACTCTGCTTTCTCCAGTGGTAACATCTTATATAATTAAAACTAAGAAATTGATATTGATATAATATTGTTAACAAGTTCATATGATTTGGGGTAATCTGTTTCTCATTATGTTCCTGTCCACATCATAGATATATTGATCTCATCTTCTTTGCAAAAGGCCACTTAAATAACAGTTCCTTCCAAGTCAACCAGCTCTATAACCGCAAGGTTTGTAAGATACATAAATAAAGCCATTAGGTGGAGGGAAAAATAGAAAAATGACATATGTCTATTGAGGAGAGGGCTCCCCATCCACCCAAACATCCATCCATCCATCCATCCATCCATCCATCCATCCATCCATCCATGTTTGCTAAGCTTTTCCTAAGTGTCAGGACCTATATTGTGCATCTACTGCATTAGAATACTGTTATCAAAATGGTAGCAGCAGCTACCACACCTGTGCTTGAATTAAGATGCAGTGAAGAACCCAGATATATAGTTGTTTTGTGGGCAAAGGATATCCAGATTGGCCCTGTGATCATTTTTACCTAGGCAGTAATTCAACTGGTAGCAACCGTATGCTCAACAGCCAGGATCATGCCTTTTTATGAGTCACTGTAAAGCACCAAGTGCATTGACATATACTTCATAAATGCTAAATAATAACAAGTCAGTGAACCTAGAAGTATTGGATTCAGTATTCGAGACATTAAATCCAAGTTATTCTGTTCTAGAAGCAAGGCAAACAAATAAATCAGCCCCAAATCAAATAAAGCCCACATGCATCCCCGGCCAGCAGTGGGTGTTGTCTGGAACGCACTTTATGGGCGAGTGGCTCTCTCATGAAGGGGCACTTGTTAGTACTTTACCTGACATATCATATACAGTGCCTTGCCTGTGATTTGGGAGGAGAGTTTAATATCTGACCCACAGAAGACAACAGCAACACTATGTTCTTAAAGCTCCACTTCCCTTTATTTGATACCAGAAAATACTATCTGCTGAAGCTCTTGAGAAGAGCAACAGTCACCCACTGAGCAATTAGACTGATCCTGGTGGGAAGTCTCTGTAGGCAGTACTGGGAGACTCTGTATGTATTTCAAAGCCAGGATTTAGTTTTCCTTTAAGATAGAAGTCCCTTCATGTCTGCCTGTGACTCCTTGAGGGTTTAGGCACACAATATAGAAAGCATGAAATGCTATGGATGCTATACTGGCAACCAAACTAGCCTACAGCACAGTTGAATGCTTTTCTGATTCACAGGCCAGAGCCTTGAGCAGCGTCTGGTTCTGTCTGATTTGGGATCTCTGGACACAGGCCCTTCTGTCTAGAAGCCTGCCATCTTGGTTCCACATGCAAACATGATTTACCTCCATCCACATCCCTTTAGTCATTTCATAGTGATGACATCCTTGGGAGCAAAGCCCAACCTTCCACAGCAAAAGATTGACGGCAAAGCCATTGTAAAATGAAGAGGTAATAACTATGACATCTCCAGGAGTGATACACACCAATGAGATCACATTTTGAATGGAGTCTAGAGGAGATTCTATCCTTTAACAGTCATTTCCAAAAGGATTTTACTCTCATTCAATTGCAGCCAAGGGGAAGGGAGCCAAAGACACCTAGATTTAGCCAACAAAGTGTTGAGGAGAGGAATGAGCCAAAGGGGAAGGTACAGAGCCAAGAAACAAAAGGTAAAAAAAAAACATCAGAAGCTGACTTTGTTAATTCTTATATGAATACAAGTGATTTCAGCCAGTTGCTGCTTGGCCCAGACCTAACTCATCATATCTCACAGAACTAAATGTACACGTAGATAAAATGATGCTTACAGTGGTTAGGACAGGGGTTCTCAAACGTTACTGTGCATCCAGTTTACCTGGGGAGTTTGTGAAAAAGGCAGATTTCTGTTCTTCAGTCTCAGAGATTCTGACTTGGTAGGTCTGGGATGGGACTTGAAAAATGTACATTTTTAGCAAGTACTCCAGTGATAGAAGCAGATGTATTGCCCATAATATATTAGAAGTCATTGCTTTAAATCACTGCCTTTCAATCTTTCTGAAGATGTGATATTAAGAAGTTTATAGAAATATTTTCCAAGTAATCCAGCCCAAACCTTTCATTTTGCAGATGAAGAAATTGAAGGCTTTGGTAACCTTCTCAAGGTCGCTAACCCAGTTAAAGGTGGAAAGTCAGGACTAGAAGCAAAGTCTAGTCACTGTGCCTTTTGCATTTACTATATACTGTTTGGTTTGCATTTACTATACCTTCTCTTCTTCAAGTCCTGTTGGATATACATGCACATAAGTAGAAATGAGAATGTGTGGATTAGTTTTTAAATTTTTATATTCTTTGAAGCAATTGGTGAGAACTTCAGTGTTGCCAAAGCAAACATTCAGAAGGAAATGGTACTTACCCTCTCCAAAATCAATGGTGAAAAAGATGATAGAAGGGACTCTAAGTTGTCCTCTGAACAACCACAGTGTCTGGGTCCCCCCAGCTCAGTGCCTGGATAAAACAAAAAAGTAAACAGTTGCAAGAAATTGTTAATTTCTTGCAGAAACATTTCTTGCAGAAACATTTGTTTCTGATGCTGCATTAAAATAACAAGTACTTTGCATAAGCTTTATTAGAATCAAATCAGATTTAAGTGTCATAATTATGCTCTTCATCTTTAGGTTAATTTCTCACTTTACTTTGTGAGGCCACAGTCAATTTAAGCTGAAGGGTTTTGTGTCTCAGCAAATTCCAGAGCTGTCTTGACAAGGATCACTGGAAGACTAGCCCATAGTAGTTAGAGGACCCTCTGATATGGGCTACAGGGCTCTGAGAACTTCACACTCACTTGTTTTCTGGTTCTTCTCTTTATATATGAAAGGGAAAACTGAGTACATCCTCATTTCAAATGAATGGGGAATCAGAGAAGTTATTCCAAGAACAGTGACTAGATCTTCACAATTTAAGAGGGTGCCCTCATTCATGGGCTCATTCATTCATTCATTCATTCATTCATTCATTCAATTTTTATGAAGACCTTTTATATCCCAGGCAGTAGCTTTATATCCCAGGCTCAGTAGCTTATTGACTAGAAGGAGGGCAATGTGAAGCCTATTGACTAGAAGGTGGGTAAATACTGATTACCAGTTACTCAAGTCATTTTTAAAAAAATGTCTATTTATTTATTTTGAGAGAGAGAAAGCACAAGCATGAGCGGGGGGAGGAACAGAAATGGAGAGAGAGAATCCCAAGCAGGCTCCACACTGTCAGCACAGAGCCCAACTCAGGAACTGTGAGATCATGACCCGAGCCAAAAGTGAGAGTTGAACGCTTAATGGATTGAGCCACCCAGGTGCCCTCGTCATTTAATAGAAAGGTCATGTGTTGTGGAAGCAAGAGCACTCAACTGGGAGTCAAAAGATCCAGTTCAAATTTGGGGCCATTTTGACAACAGCAGAGTTTCTAAACTTCAACACTGCTGATACTGGGAGCCAAATAATTCCTTGCTGTGGGGAGAGCTATCCTGAACATGATAGGATGTACCTTGTAGGATACCATTAAGTGACTCCTACTTGTGGCAATCAGACATGTCTCTAGACATTGACATTGCCAAATGTCCCCTTTGGGGGAGGCAAAATTGTCCCCAGTTGAGAATCACTGGTTATAATAATAGCGACTAGTTTTGAGCACCTATTAGGGCATTGTGGTAGGGCTTTATATACACCACATTCAGTCTTGAAACTAGCATTTCAAAGTAAGCAATACTATCCCCACTTTACACGTGGTGAAATTGAAGTCCACAGATGTTAAGGAAACTGCACAATATTATACAACATGTAAGTGTTAGAGATGTGAACCCAGAACTTTGAACCTTAAGGCTCATGTTCATTGTTCCCTACTTTTTTCTTTTAAACCATTTTAACCATTCAAAAAAGTAAAGAGAATAATCTAATACCTATGTACTTAGTACTCTGAATTTAACAAATGCTATTATTTTTTGTCATAGTTGCTTTATATCTTTTTTTGGCAATAAAGCGTTACAAAGATGAATCTCCCTTTTAGACTTTTTCACTCCTGTTCTTCTCACTTCCTTTCCCAAAATAACAATTCTATTGAACCATAGCCTCCCTGGGAAAGACTATACTCCTTTTCCATGGATGTGTGTTCACAAGCCACATACAACACTCCAAAAAATGCACAGAAAGGGTACACCTTCTTCTGCAATTTGCTTTCTTTACTCAACATTATGTTTTATGGTTCTAATACTTTTATTTAATAACAGTATTAGAGGGAATAGGCCACTATGTTTTCAACCATTTGCCCCTTGGTGGGCATTTAGATTGTCTCCCACTGTTTGCTCTTCCAAGTTGCACGGCCTGGAGCCCAAGTGTGTGTGTGTGTGAGTTTCTCCAGGATGCACATCTCAAAATGGGATTGCTGGGTCGCAGGCTGTGCACATCTTCAACTTTATTAAATATTGCCAAATCGTTTTACAAAATGATTGCACTAAATTACACCCCCTCCAACAGACTGTAAGAGTTTTCATTTCTTTACATCCCTGCCAATGCTCAGTATTTTCAAACTTTATGTTTGCCAGCCTGATTAGGGCGAAATAGCATATAATTATTATTTCAAAACCTGTGTTCTTAACCACTCCTCTTACTGTCTACGCTGCTGGAAGCTTCAGTTATGTAAAATGGAGAAAATACCTTTGCCTATTTGTACGAGTAGTAATAAGTTCTTCTGGTGCAGTGTGCATATGCGGGTTTTTTTTAAGTATCAAGTGCCATTTTTGTACATTGCTGGTGGTAGGAGAGAATATTTGTAGTTTCTCTAGCAGACAGTTTGACATAATGTATCAAAATTTCAAACGCACATATATTTTCTTTTAACTTAAAAAAAAACCTAAAAATTTCACAAAAATAGTGAAAATATCATAGAATTCCTGTGACCCAGATTGTAAAAATGTTAACGTTTTATAATATTTGCATTATAGTTCTCAATCTCTTTCTCCCTCTCATCTCTCCTCCTTCTTTCTTTCTGTATATATATATATATATATATATATATATATATATATACACACACACACACACATCTATTTGTAAATGCACACACACACATATATTTTATTTCCAAGAGTTTACTTCTGAAAATTTTCTACAAAGACATTCCATTATTTAACCATTGAAAAGTTGTCAAAATCAGAAAATGAACAGCAACATAATACTATTATATAACCCACATATCTTATTCAAATTTTATCTACACTCCAACAAATGTCCTTCATACTAAAATATTTTCTTCCTCTTCCAGGATCCAATGTAAAGTCATTTGTTGTACTTAGTTGTCATGTCTCTTTAGGCTCACTGGAGATGGACTAATTCTTTGGTCTTTTTTGTTTTCAGGGTATTTTTGAAAAGTATTGATCAGTTGTTTTGTAGAATACCCCTCATTTTTGGTTTATCTAATGTTTTCTCATAATTAGATAGAGGGTATGCATTTTTGGGAAAAATACCACACAAGTGATGTTGTATCCTTCCTCAGTGCATCACGGAAGTACTCAATTGCGGTCAGTTTGCCCAATTACTGGTGATGTTATTTTGATCACTTGGTTATGGTGGTACCTGCCAAGTAACTGTTTTTTCCTTTAAATTTTGTTTAATGTTTATTTATTTTTACTCCCATGTGAGTTGGGGAGGGGCAAAGAGAGGGGGAGACACAGAATCCAAGGCAGGCCTCAGCCTCCAAGCTGTTAGCAAAGAGCCCAATGTGGGGCTCGAACCCATGAACTGTGAGATCACAACCTGAGCTAAAGTCAGACGCTCAACTTACTGAGCCACCCAGGCACCCCCCTGTTTTTCCCTTTGTAATTATCTTTTGGGGAGATATTTTGTGACTATGAATATATTCAATTTCTATCAGGATGGACTCCTAGATTTAATAAGTTGATTTGGGTTACTAACCTTATTGTGATGACTAAAGTATTTCATGCTTGGTCAGTGAACACTCATTCAAGCCTACTTCTGTGTTCTTTTGATACATCCCCATTATTCTTTGGCACTTCGCCACTTTCTGTCACTGTGAGATGTCCCACGTTCATCTCATGCCCACCCAGATCTTGTCCTGGAACTGACCATTTTCTAAGGAGTCCTGGTTCCTTTGAGTGGAGAATGGTATTTAGAAACCAAGATATGGGTGCTAGGTGTGTTCTTTGTTATGGGTGCACTTAACTTTGAACCTAGTGATTTCTCCTTCAGAAATTCTTGCAACAGGTATAAAATCATTAATTGCAGCATTATATAGAATAGCAAAAGGCTAGATATGACCTAGAGGTTCATCAATAGGGTTAAATAAATTATTTAAGTCCATATAATTGAATACTATGCATCCATAAAAGATTGAGAAATTATTTCCAACATAGATTAAATTAAAAAAATCAATTTATAGAACTATGTATCCAGTATGTTACTATTTATGTACCAAAAGGGGAATATATATACACGTACACACATATATTATATATGTATATGTGCTTGCTGATAAATACATAAAATAGCTCTGGAAAAGCTTACAAAATCCAAAAAACATTGACTGTGGATAAAAGAACTGAGCATTTGGGTAATAGAGGGAAAAAGACTTTCATTATAAATTTTCTTGTACCATTCAAATTTGGGACCATATGAAGCATTAAAAATACTATAAAATATAAAGCAATGCATCACTTTAATGCAAAGTATTTATTACTGTCTCAAATATCAAAAGAGGAAATCTGTTTTCTGGGACAAGAGTCTAGCTAAAAACACAAGTGCAACTGGATAATTATCTCTCAGTATCAATAAAAACAGTCGTATACTTTTATGATTTAACTTCTCTTTCTGTGATATGGGTGTAATATTTTTATCCTAGAAGCCAGAGCAAAGGCAGGTGAAGCAAGAGTGAAAACAAAGTGCCAAGCTACTAGGACGGCTAGTCATCACATATTCTCACATTTATGGGATTTTAAGAAACATTTGTTGAATAAAAGAATGGATGGATAAAGTTATAAGAGAAGGAAGGCGGGAGGAGAATTATATTTCACCACTTGAGTTTCAGGAAAAGAACTTTTAAAAGCACAGGAATACATTAAGGAGCAGTCCTAAGATAGATAATCTTTAATGCATTGTTGTTACTCACTACTTTAGTGATGCCCCAGGCAGGCCACACAGCCTGCCAGTCAGGGAGTCAGGGAGCTGTGTCCATAGTCTGGCTCTGCCACACTAGCCCTGTGACCTGGGGCAACTTATTTAACCAATTTGTGCCCTGTTTCCTATCCTGTAAAATGGGACTTCTAGGGTAGTTGTGAGGATTACATGAGTTACTACATGTAAAGCATTTAAAACTGTGCTGACTCATGGTAATCACTCAAAAAATGTAAGCTATAATTTGTTTTTATTTTTATTTTATTATGGTAATACCACTTAATATGAGATCTACTCTCCTGGCAAAATTTTACATGTACAATACAGTACTGTTAGCTAGAGTCACAAAGTGGTGCGGCAGATCTCTAAAACTTATTCATCTTTTTTAAAAATTTTTAATTGTTTTTGAGAGAAACAGAGACAGAGACAGAGAGAGACAGAGCACAAGTGGGGGAAGGGCAGAGACAGAGGGAGACACAGAACCTGAAGCAGGTTCCGGGCTCTGAACTGTCAGCATAGAGCCTGACGCAGAAGCCCAAACTCACAAGCTGTGAGATCATGACCTGAGTTGAAGTTGAATGCTTAACCGACTGAGCCCCTAGAATTTATCCATCTTGTATGAGTGAAACTTTACACCCATTGACATGCAAGTCCTTGTGGCAACTCCCTTTGTATTTTCTGCTCTTATGAGTGTGATTATCTTAGATACCTCATATAAGTGGCATCATGCAGTATGTGTGCTTCTGTGACTGGCTTATTTCACTTAGCATAATGTCTTCTAGATTCATCCATGCTGCTGCATGTTGCAGAATTTCATTTTTAAGGCTAAATGATGTTCCATTGTGTGTATGAACCACATTTTCTTCACTCATCCATAAAAGGACATTTAGTTTGTTTCCATATCTTGCCTATTGTGAATAGTGCTGCAATGAACACAGGGGTGCTGATATATCTTCAGGATCCTGATTTCAATTCTTTGGAGTAAATATCCAGAAGGACTGCTAGGTCAAATGGCACCTATTTTTAATTTTTTGGAGAAACCAGTCTGCTGTTTTTCCATAAGGGCTGTAACATTTTACATTCCCACCAACAGCACACAGCTTTTCCAGTTTCTCTACATCTTCCCTGGCACTTATGGCTCAAGTTATAATTCTTACCATCATGAAACTTTAGAAAGAGAAGAGTCCTCAGAGATTATCTAATTCATGTCTCTTATTTTCTAGGTTATGAAATACATAAAAATGGGGCTCAAGGAGAAAAAGTGGTGGTCCAATGTAGCACAATTAAACAGAGCAGATTCAACCCTAGAACATCAGTGGTGGGATTGTCAGCTGTGTTAGATTGTAAATAACCACAGATTCCTCATCGCCCCTCCCATCAAGGGGACAGGCCTATTTCCCCACTCCTTGAATGTAGTGTGAGATCTGAGCCTCAGCCTCAAGCGGTCCTGCAGTTTCTGATCTGACTCTCTTGGACACTGCTACTCGGTGACAAGGCTTGGGCTAGCCTGTGGGAAGATGAGAGACCACATGGAGTGCAGACAAGAAGTCCCAGTGGAGGCTGTCCTAGACCACCAACCAGCTGGCCAACTGCCAGGCACATGAGTCAGATGCCCCCTCCCCAGATCATCCAACTCCAGCCAAGCCACCAGCAGACCACAAAAATCAATTGAGTTGGTCTAGACCAACAGAGCTGCCCTAGCTGTCCAGCCATCCTAACCATCCCATGGAACTGTGAGCTAAATAATAAATATTTGATGTTTTAAGCCACTAACTTTTGGAGTGGTGTTTTATACAGCAAAAACTGATAACGAACCTGGGCCTCTCTTCAATAACACCACATTTATAATTCATCTCTAGGATGTCTGGATGACCAACTATGCACCAAGATTAACTATCTCTCCCACCCATGTGTTGCCTGGTCCATGTCCCTTTATTCTCAGGAACACCCCTGGCCTCTGGGTGGGATCCTACCAAGGGCCCAGGGGTGGGGGGGAAGATCCATGTCTCCCAGGGTCATAGACCATAATTCTCCAGCAACAGCAAGAGAGATTGGCACAGGACCCAGGGAAGTGCTGTCTGTAGAGCCTCCTTACCCCACTTCTTCTTTTGCAGTCTCTAGACTGCTATGCAAATATGTTGGTAAGTTATTCCTGTATGAATAAAAGGGAGCGGGCTTAGCTAGTATTGGCTGGGAGGTGCTGGGCAAACAGAGGAGAACATCCTATAAAAATGAAAGCCAGGGAGTGATTTTCTGGAGTCATAGGATTCCAAACTTTCATTTTTCACCCTCCTTTTCTCCCTTTTACTTGGCTTTCACTAACAGTACACCCTCCCCCACCTCCCCAGACCCTCAAGGTGCCCATTTCCATTTCCAGAAATCAATTAAGGGTTTCCTGGTTCCCATTAAATTTCATGCCTATATCCTTCACCCATTCCCTGTCCCTCCAACTTTAGGCATTTTTTTCATTTTTCTCCTTTAAGACTTTCATCCTAACTGCTCTCATAGTTGAAAAAACACTAGACTTCTGATTAAAGTCCCAAGATTCTTCTAATCACAATCTTACAAAGTTCCAACTCCTCGATTACTAGGAGGCCAAGTGGCAAAGAAGAACCTGGCTTAGGAGTCAAGAGTGAAATCAGTTGGGGGCCTGGAAATCATGAGGGGCAGAGAGACTGATGAGAGAGAGTGAGCTAGGGTCAGATTGGCTGCTATTCCCTTCTCACCAGGGCTCATTCCCTCGCTCCTTGCTTGGTCCTAGACACAGCGTTCATAATTCTACCATCTTTGAACTGCATGATGGTTTTCTGTGAATGGCAAGATTCTCACTTGCCATTCTTGGACTACTGGAATACACTGAGGTAGTTTTGACCACTCTTATCAGCCTGTGGGGTATTTGGTACTTTTGAGAGGTGATTAGAGGAGGGATGAGGAAATCTCTGTGTTGTCACCCTGGAAACTCTGGTTCGTGACCTTATCAGCCCTCCTGGAATTTCCCTGGTTGGTTTTCTGTGCCAAATGGAGAACTCCCACTTTAATTAAAATTTCTGGTCATGTGTAATAGAAATGGTTGCAGTGATATGACAGGAGGCATCAGAAGGTAGTTCAGGTTTTAGTCTTCAAGGGAGTTGAGGTCTGCTGGCCAAAGCGCAAATGCCCCTGAAGGGGAAAAACAAGATATCCCAAGGACAGTGATATAAATGTAAGCAGCCTCTGGGCGTGGGCGTCACATGAGCTCCTTCATCTTTCAGCAGGAATTTCCCAAACCTGACCACATTCCCAGGTGCTAACAGAGAATGGAGGAAACATGGCAATCAGAGCAGTCAGTATGGAAAACAAACTGCTTACTCTTTACAGCAAAGGGACTGAAGTTTTTCAAGAGAAAGATCTAGCTGCTCTTCAATTTATCAAAACATGACAGGGCAGTGATTACAAATGCAAATATAACCTTTAGGGGCTACAAGTAAAACAATACTCACAGCTAAGCTTGTTTCCCTGTTGCCAACCTGCACGCAGTAGGCAGTTCAGTCTGGATTCCTTTCTGAATGCCAGTGTTTTTATAACCCTATCATCACAAATCCTGCTTCTGTTTGTTTGGAGAGGGATGTAACTACTACCCACTTTAAAGGATGACTATGTACTTCCCTTTCTGTAGCAAACTTAAATATGAGATAATGTCTGCACTTTCCCCTTTGAGATCCAAAAAATATATGAAAAACTATGAGGTGCTAGCTACCGCGAGAGGCATTATTGCCTAGAATTTTCACAAGGCTTTTGTGAAGGAAGGAGGGATATCTGTTAACGTGTCTCCATTTTACAGATGCCAAGACAGACTCCAAGTGCTTAAGGGGTTTGGCCAGGATTAATTACTTGGTTATTATTGAGAAACAGAAAAGAGATCTGAACCCAGGTATCCTGAGTCCAATACCAGTATACTTCCAGAATACCCCTGCAGTTGAGTGCTTGGTGATGAAAAAGCAAAAACATATTTGCAGCTTGACTGTATTTTTGTGGGAGCATGGTGAAGTTGAAGAGGGAAAAAATATCTATGGCACAGGAACTTGATTGGGAATAGAAGAGAGGCAAGAAGAAAGGGGTTCTGATCTATTTTCAATTGCATCAAGCAAAAACTTTAATTAACCATCTCTCCCTTAGGTTTCTTTACAGTATACCCATTTCTTGTGTGACACTATTCGCTTGTGCCTATAGGTGGGGAATGTCTTCCTTGGTCCAGGGTTTTTTTGGGGGGTCATCTTGTTTCATCAGGGCACACATGGTTTCAATGTGATCACCCCAAACTGTGGTGGGCAGCTAGGTTTTAGTGCCAAGGTTTGGGAGAAGTAGATTTTGGGCATACAAAGTAGTCCTTGCCGATTACTAATCAGGCTCAGATCTGTATTTATCTTGTTAAATAATTAAAATTCAAACAAGTACACTTTAAAGATCTAATTGACGTTATTAAACGATTCAAGAATGGGCAGCATCCCACCTAGCAACCCCTATCTAGAGGGTGCTCTGAGGAGGAGCCTAGGAGAGTCCTAAATGGAAGGTTTGTGTAGAAGAAAGGTGGGGCAAGAAAGTTGTTGGCAAAAGGGAAGGACTGTTGTGGGTAAGGTGGCTTTCCGTTAAGGGGAAAAGCAAAGGGTCTTGTCATGCAGATTATCTCATTTTTTTGCTGGGGTCAAGGGATGGGGGTATGGATGGAAAAAGCCCAAGTCACAAACTCATTGGTGCTGACTGAAAAATTCCTGACTGACTGGCTAAGACTAGATTTCTAGGGGAGGTAGAAACTGCAGTTAGATTATGTTTTAACCCTGCTTTGGGAATTAGATCTAAGTTGGCCTTTGGTTCTTTTGTTCTGTTTTGTTTTTTAATTTTTTAAATGTTTATTTATTTTTGAAAGAGAGACAGAATGTGAGAGGGGGAGGTGCTGCAGAGAGAGAGGGAGACACAGAATCCAAAGCAGGCTCCAGGCTCTGAGCTGTCAACACAGAGCCTGACGCAGGGCTCGAACCCACAAACCATGAGATCATGACCTGAGCTGAAGTCGGACGCTTAACCAACTGAGCCACCCAGGTGCCCCTGGGCCTATGACTTTTGTTTTAATAACATAGAATCCCCTCCCTGAAAATGGGACATTCACTAAAATATGGAGCTTCCTCATACAAAGGATCATACACACACATTTCCTTCTTTGAGCCATGACCACCTGTCACAACACCTTTGGTTCAGCATCCTTTCTGCCTGACAAAGGTCTCCATCAGCAGGCTTGGTCCAGCCTGTGGTAGCCTTAAGGGGCAGCTGGACTAGACTCTTAGGAGCAGACCCAGCTGACTCCAGTAGAATCTGAAAGACTCAGCACTGCTCCTTCCATTCACCTTTAAGATGACAAGCTAAGCTTCATTAAGTGAATTTTTCCCTCATTTTATTTTTTCCAGAGTTTTATTTTTAACTTTTCTGGGAAAAGTGTTTAAGAACCACAAGGAAGGGTATTTATTTTTTCAATTCATGAAGTTTCCTTATCACCACCTTCTGGGTATATCTGTTGATAAAAATGGACAGTGATATTAGCTCTATTATTGGCCTCCATTACTACACTTGGAAGATTTCAGAAGATTTGGTTTACTAGATATTTCTATCTCCATATGTCAATGGTGATTTGGGGGAAGACAACAAAAAAACATGAAGAAATGGGATGTGTACAAATTTTTTTCCACAATAAATGACACCAAAATCTGTCATTTTTCCTACACTTGAGTTTTTGAAGAAGTTTGGTAGATGAGTTAAACTTGGCTCTCAGCTGGCTTTGCTTGAGAATGATCAGTCCCTTCTGGAGGAAATTCCATATACTGGTGAATTTGGGGGGAAGATGTGTTAGAATGTGCACATTATTTCCCTAACTCTACATGAGTACAAAGAACACAACTGCTGACTGTATCAGAGGGGAGAATGGAGGGTGTGTGGTTGCCCAGTTACCCAACCAGAATCACGTTGGATTCCAGCCTCGCTTCCCCACACCCTCCCACAGGCGACTGACATTTAGACAAACGTGTTCTCAGTCACCGGCGCTGCGCCCAATGCAGGGTATGGCTCTGAATGGCTCTGGCATCTGTTTTGTCTTGCCTCATGCCCACATACTGGGGCTGCTTGTTTTCATCCAATAGCAATTAGCACCGTGGTAAATGCCTTGTGCCCTGTGCTAATTCAGAAGAATAAGCATGTCACACTCTGCCAAGAATTACAGCTAATCACAGAGGGCTCCGGGCACACCTGCCCTTTCATTAGGCTTTTGTTTTAAAATGAGGGGTTGGTGCAACCTGAAACATTACATTCTCCTCTTGGTTAGGGATAACCATGGAGACCCAGGGGAGGCCAGGAGCGCGGGCAGGAGTGCCAGTCCCGAAGACATGTTTCCTATGAATGAGAACAGACAGCAGCAGGGAACTCAGGCTAGTATTTCCAGTGGGGCGACTGCTAACAGGGTGGGCCCGGGGAATGTTCCATGAATAGGCAGAAGCATTGCTTTGCAGTGCCTGATGCTAGAGACTGTTCAGCAACCATGGTAGATGTAATATATAGGAATAAAGACCTGAACCGAAGCCACTTATGGGGTAAAAGGCTCTTTAGTTATTGTTTCCTTTTAGTCTCATCATCTAACCTGGCAACTGTCCTTTTTCTAAGAATGCACTATTTATCCTAATCGATATTTATCACTCATTTTAGTTTTCGAAAAGTCAGGGTAATTAAGGGATAATTTACATTCAGGGAAATTCACCCTTTTAAAGTGTACAGTTCTAGGAGTTTTGACGAATGTGAACAGTCACGTAACCATTACCACAATCAAGATCTAGAATAATTCCGCTGCTCCTAAAAATTCCTTCTTGCTCCTTTTTCTGTCACTCCTCCTTTCCAGCCCCCAGACCATGTCATGACTGATCTTATGTCCCTATTATTGTTTTTTTATTTCAGAAAGTCATATAAATGAGATAATTAAGTAGTTTCTTGTTAGTGGCTTCTCTTACTTAGCATAATGCTTTTGAGATTCTCCCATGTTGTCGTGTGTGTCAGTTGCTTGTTTCTTTTTATTGTTGAGTGGTATTGGGTGAATCACAGTTCATTCTCCAGCATTTGCATATTTTGGTTGTTTCCGCTTTTTGGCTCTGTGAACAGTGCTGCCATGAACATTTGTGTATAAGTCTTTGTGTGGGTATACATTTTATTTACTCTTGGGTCCATAGGAATGGAATTCCTTGGTTCTTGCTTATACATTTAACTTTACAAGAAATTGCCCAAATATTCTGCAGAGTGGATATACCATTTTGCATTCCCATCAGTAATGTATGCCAGTTCTCCACATCTTGGTTAGCACTTCATATTAGTCATTTTAATAGGTATCTACAAGTATCTTAGTGTGATTTTAAACTACATTTTCCTAATAACTAATGATTCTAAGATTCCTTTCATGCTATAATTTATTTTAAAAAATCACCTCAAATCCACTCTGTCCAAAATTCTTGTTGAAGCAAGTTCCCATGTACCTCATTTGTCAGAGATTTGTCAAATCCCTCCCAAGTGCCTACAAAAAGTGCATCCCAGGAAAGGCCAAACATAGCAATGACCCAGCAATGTGGTCACTGACAACAACACCGCTCTAAGTTAACTTTCCCTACATGTTGAGCTCACCTCAGGGCAGGGACTGGGTCTTTTCATCCCCCTCCCACCCCACAGCATGCAGCTCAGGGTCAAGCACGCGGCGGGTACAATAAATATCTGATGATTGACGGAGGCAAGATGGTGGCTCACATTCCCAGGGGACATGACTAGCATGTGTGCATATGTTCTGGGAGATGTTAAAGCCACAGAGGGTGGATTGGCCACTTAGTAAGAGGTTTTTCTGTCCTGTGGAGGGCATTAATGCTATACAGAGAGTAGAGGTCCTTTATCAGGCTGCTCTATAGAATCAGGGAGGGAATTTTTTAAAGAGATGCTTAGGACCAGGCACAGATTTTGCATGAAGCTAGCGCAGGCCTCTCACTTGCAGTACCCTGTGAGTGCTGGAACTTGCTGAGAATTATAGAGTGTTCCGGAAGGGAAGGGAAGAATCCAGGTGGCAATCGGGACACTCAAAGACATCTTGGAAGCAAGGGACCTGAATCTCAGTAATCTGCATGATTTCTGCACTCATTTTAAAGAAATACTAAGCACTGGATATTGCTGTTGATGGTGGTGATGATTTTGTGTTCTTTTTTCAAGAAGTTTCCTGAAACCTGATCTTTCCCACTGGGCTTCAGTCCAGAGGCTGAGATTTAATTTTTCTGGGTGTGGCCAAGGCACGGGCATTTTTTTAGAGCTTGGAATACGGTGGAATGTGCCTGAGGGTTGAGCCGTGAAGTTACACATTGTCCACTAATGACCAAGTCTAGGCTCTAAGCCATGAGGGAAGATTCTGGGCACATAAGTGCTCATTCTCGGCACCAGCCACTTCAACAAAATGGGTCCTCTTTGTTTCCCTCTAAAGCAGTCTTTTTGCGTTTAGTCCTCTGTTTTATTTTATCTGACATGCTGTCTTCCCATGCCACCCCCATGAGTAGGTCATAGCCCTGCTCACTTTCTCCTCTGAGGCCTTTCCTGGACTCCCGGCTAAAGTCTACACTGCTCCGTAGGGGCAGCATGGCAATGTCAAGAGCACAGAGCAGATGCCTGAGTCCACACTGCAGCCCAGCTTTCAAGTGAGAAAAAACTGGATCAGAATCCCACCTCTCACACTGACCACCTTTGTGACTTTGCTCCTCAGTTTCCTCATCTGGAAAAAAATGACAATAGGAACAGCCACATAGCTTTTGAATGAGGATGGAATGAGATGATTGAAAAGCACCTGATACAGACCTGGGGCATGGTGAGTGCCAGATAAAGGTTAGCATTCCATCGTGGCTGACTCAGACCTGGTGTCTTCTGGTCCACGCACCCCACACCTTCCCCTATTCCACTGCACTGCCTCCCTCCTCTGACAACACCTGGATGCCTCTCATCATCCATATCGCCTATTGGGCACTTCTTACCACCTGCTTCTTTTCCCAGTTAGATGCTGAGTTCTTGGCAGACACAAGGTCTTCTATTTCCTCTTAGTCTCTGTTCCAAGACAATATCATCAACCACAGTGACACTAATTGCTGACATCTACTGAATGCTTACTGTATGCCTGGCTCTGGTAGGTAGTGTATGTGCATTACCTCATTTAATCCCCATAATAACCCTAGAGCCAGGGGCTCTTATTGCCGTTTTACAGACAAGCAACCTGAACCTCAGGAAGGCCAGGTAATCAACCAAGGTCACACAGGGCATGGGATAACATTCAACCCTGACAGAGTTTTCACCAATTAGAGGTGGAAATGAGATGAAAGGAGCACTAACTATAGTTAAAGAACTGGGTTTATTCTGAGACTATAGGCTCCAATTCTTTCTTCCTTCCTTCTCTCCTCCCTTCCCCCCTCCTTCTCCCTCCCTTTATAAGTTAAATGCCTTTTCATTAATGGCATGGTTGTGATAGTAGATTGTAGTAGATGTTTTTAAATGACTTTACATTGCAAAATGAAATACCGGTATCCTACATTTGTCTCTCACAATTGTTTGTGTAAAATGTTACTGGTCTGTGAAGTGAAGAAGTCTGAGATCTGTAACTCTAAACAACAGCTATGTTTGAAAAGATGCACAATATACGTTTGTTATATCGATGAATATGACATTTATCTTCCAGTGAAAACATGCTGCCAATAGAAGAAAGGAAGAGAAAGTGTTTCTCATTTAATTTCTTCCATCAATAGTTACTGAGCATCTGATTTGTGCTAAGCACTGTGCTGAAGTCTGAGGAAGGACATAAAAGAAAAATGGAATAGTCACTGCCCTCAGTAAGCTCAATGCCATTTCCAACAGTCAGTTTGGGGAAAGTAAGAAGAAATGTGTCTGTTAGAAATATCAACAGTATCAGTATTATTGGTATATTGCCAAAATATTCAGGAAATATTTGTTACTCTTTTTACCCCCAGGGGAAAAAATCCCCTTCGACAGAACACAATCAGTCCAACAGCCCAGGGTGTCCTAACTTTCCTTTGGTCATATTCTTAAAGTTCATGCGCTACAAGGAGGTAGTGCAGAGAGCAATGAATATAAGGGTTATGGATGAATTAAAAAAACACTGAAAATAGGAAGAATATAAATGGTCTATAAAACTATCTGAGTAAGTCCTGTTGGATATGAAAATTGAAAGTATTTTATCCACATGGTTAGAAAATTCAACTTAAAACTAGGAAGACATAAATAAAATAAGTCCTCAGTCTCCCAACAGGCCATTTCCATGTATCCGTTCAGAAACATTTTCCATGTGTATATAGTCAAAATTTATTCATAAGGTATATATAATATATATAATCCATCGATTTTGGGTTTTTTTACTCAAAGGACTCCTACTAACCCACATTCCTCTGCACTGTGTAGTTTTCACTTGATGTTATATCTTAGGAATGTCTCTGTATTAGTCCATTCAGATCTGTCCCCTCTTTTTCAAGGCCATATAGTATTCCATCAAAGGTTATACCTACCACACAGCTTTTTTTTTTTTTTTTAAAGTTTATTTATTTATTTATTTATTTATTTATTTATTTATTTTTTTACTGTAAGACAGAGAACTTTGTTTAATTTTATTGCGTATTATATTTCTGGAAAATCAGGATTTGATGGATTTAGTAAGAATTAATAAACCAATCCAGCAAGCTCTGCACATGAAGTAATTCTCATTCCAATAAATGGTTTTCTTTTTTTTTTTTCTTTTTTTTTTTTCTTTTTTAATATATGAAATTTACTGTCAAATTGGTTTCCATACAACACCCAGTGCTCATCCCAAAAGGTGCCCTCCTCAATACCCATCACCCACCCTGCCCTCCCTCCCACCCCCCATCAACCCTCAGTTTGTTCTCAGTTTTTAACAGTCTCTAATGCTTTGGCTCTCTCCCACTCTAACCTCTTTTTTTTTTTTTTTTTTTTCCTTCCCCTCCCCCATGGGTTTCTGTTATGTTTCTCAGGATCCACATAAGAGTGAAACCATATGTTATCTGTCTTTCTCTGTATGGCTTATTTCACTTAGCATCACACTCTCCAGTTCCATCCATGTTGCTACAAAAGGCCATATTTCATTTTTTCTCATTGCCACGTAGTATTCCATTGTGTATATAAACCACAATTTCTTTATCCATTCATCAGTTGATGGACATTTAGGCTCTTTCCATAATTTGGCTATTGTTGAGAGTGCCGCTATAAACATTGGGGTACAGGTGCCCCTATGCATCAGTACTCCTGTATCCCTTGGATAAATTCCTAGCAGTGCTATTGCTGGGTCATAGGGTAGGTCTATTTTTAATTTTCTGAGGAACCTCCACACTGCTTTCCAGAGCGGCTGCACCAATTTGCATTCCCACCAACAGTGCAAGAGGGTTCCCGTTTCTCCACATCCTCTCCAGCATCTATAGTCTCCTGATTTCTTCATTTTGGCCACTCTGACTGGCGTGAGGTGGTATCTGAGTGTGGTTTTGATTTGTATTTCCCTGATAAGGAGCGACGTTGAACATCTTTTCATGTGCCTGTTGGCCATCCGGATGTCTTCTTTAGAGAAGTGTCTATTCATGTTTTCTGCCCATTTCTTCACTGGGTTATTTGTTTTTCGGGTGTGGAGTTTGATGAGCTCTTTATAGATTTTGGATACTAGCCCTTTGTCCGATGCCACACAGCTTTTAACGAGTCCCCCATTTGCCAGATATTTCATATTCCCCCCTCCCATTTGAAAATAATGCTTCAATGAGTGTCTCTGTGTAGATATTTTGGTGTACTTCAGAGGCATGTCACAAATATGTGGAGTGTTGTACAAAGTAATAGATACTTAATTTTTTATAGTCATTACCAAATTGCCTTCCAGATAGTTGCACAGATTCATATTCCTAGAAAGAATGGGTGGTATATTCCCCTGCCAGGAAATGGTATTCCCAAATTTCTTCGTTTTTGCCATGTGATAGTTGACTTTTAACATCATATTGACATTTCTACCTTGCTTATTTTTGCATTGGGTTGTTCAGCTTTCCTTTTTGGTTTCTGTAGCCAAATGTATCACTCTTTTCCTTGATGGTTTCTAGTTTTTATCTTCTTAGAAAGTGTTCCCATTTCAGGATACTAAGAGCACCTAGACTGTATTGTATAACTTGGAGGCTTATTTGTTTCTTTAAAGGCTTTGGTCAATTTGGAATTTACTGGGTTTATTGATGTCACTTCATTTCTCTGTGAATGATTACCCAGATATTCCACACTATTTATTAATAATCTTTCTGTTCTTTACTGACTTAATATACTATCTTTATTTCATACTTAGGTATATTTCTGGATTCCATCCATTTCTTCAGCAACATCAAATTGCCTTAATTATTGTTGCTTCTTAATCTGTTATGATAATCTGATAGTGATAAATCACTCCATCACTCTTTCCTACCTACTCCCTGAAATATCCTGGCCAGTGTATGCATATGTATATATGTACATATATATGTGTGTGTGTGTGTGTGTATACTCAATAATTACCAGCCAGTATATGTGTGTAGTATATATGTATATTTTTCAAAATAATTACCATCATTTTTAAAATGTTCTCTACATTCCCCAAACATAGTGATGTGAATGTAAACAATATTAAGTATGATGTTTGCTGCATATTTTTGATAGATAGCCTTTACTGAGTTAAAAAACTTTCTTATGGCCAGGTTTCTAAGATTTTTTATATTGAACATAAATTTATTTAATTGGACTTTTCTCTATCAGTTGAAATGATCCTATGATGTTACTCCTTTCATTTCTTCATATGGTAGCTTGCATAATTTGATTTTCTGAGTGTGAAACATTTTGTATTCCTGAAATTAACTCTTCTCCATTAACATGAATTTTTATATTTTTATACACTGCTAAATTCAATTTGCTAGTTTTTTGTTTATTTGCTTGCTTATTTAGGAGACTTGCATCTAGGCTCACAAGTGAGTGTGGTTTCTAATTTTCTTTTCTTGTATTCATTTTACCAGATTTGGGGATTATACTAGCCTTGTAATATAAATTGGGCAACATTCTTCTTTTTAAAAAAGTTTTCTGAAATAGATTGTTATGGATTTTTCAGTTTCTTAAAGTTTGGTAAAAATTTGTAAATCTTTATGAATTTAGTGTCTTCCTTGGTGGGAAATTTCATTTTATATTCAATTTTTAAATTGTTTATTTCTGTTCCCCCTGGAGATGATGCACTTTACATTTTCTCTTGAAAGGTTTAAGTTTTGTTTTATTTTTAGTTTCAAATTCATTGACATAAGATTAAAATTATCAAAAATTTTAATCTATATGTACTTTTCCATTTTCCATTCCTAATATTTGGGGTTTTTTTGAGTTTTATTTATTTCCTTTATAAAATCAGTAAGCAAAAGAGAGAGAGAGAGAGAGAGAGAGAGAACAAAGAGGAGAAAATAAGTAAAATATGTTAATAAATTAAACTTCCCATTAGCTCAGCAATAGAGTGAGACTTTTGGAGAACTCAACCTACAGGTAGCATCTTTTATTCCACCCTAAAGTCAGTAGCAATGGAGAGTGATGGGGAGGGACAGAGAAGGATAGTACTGGGGACTTAGGAGATGATGATACTTTATGCCCCATATTTTATGCTCTTTTTTCCCCCTAACATGGCAGATTGTAGAATACAGACTCTCTCTCTGTTGGCTGGTTGTGTTGTCTAATGTGGGAAGCTGATTAGCACTGGAGTGGTCATTGTTTTTTAACGGCTGTATTTCTTACAGTATTATTACTTGCATGGTATATAGGTTTGCTGAAATTCATAAAATATAAGGAAATTATACCCCTTCCTTATTTCTTTGGTTCTTAAATATGAAACCATCTTGTCATGTTTCTGTTGTGGTTATTTATTTTTTTTCAAAAGTAGAAAGCACAAGTCTCACAGGAACCACTTAAGCCGAATTTTCCAGGAATGAGGGACATTTTTGTTTCCATGGGGAGAAAGCACGTTTTGCGGCTAGCACAAACATTCCATCGTATGAGCTAAATCCAAGGCTACTCAGAAAATGAGAAGTCAGTCCTTTCCATCTTCCAAGGTTTGGGAGGAACTTCTGATGATTAGAATAGGTCAAATATGTACAAAATACCGAGTTTCCTACAGGAAAGATTTTGTAGAAACTGAGAAACTGGTGACATTACATATATGCATTTTTGGGTGTCCTGAATTGTTTTCTTTAAACATAAGCTTGATCCTTAAGTGACCATGTCTCATGCTTTTTTTTTTCTCTCTCCTTCTGAAGAACTTGCTAAGGGCTTGACACACACTTGTAAAGGTGACTTAGAAGCACTGTGAGTACAAATGCAGCATTTTAATCATTTTAAATCTCAGGGCTAACAAACTGCATGTTGATGTCCTTGTTTTCCATCTAATGAAAATATTTAATTTTCAGAATGAACTGAAAGTCATCCCAGATTTACTTAATACCAACCCTGCCTAAGATGATGAATCATTCTCAAGGGCAGCGCTGTGGCTCCAGAGTTCAAGAGCAAGGCCATTCTCTGTGGCTTTGAGCTCTAGGTGGCATCCTATTTGTCATTCTTACTGGGTACATGAAATCTTTATCAAAATCCAAAAGTTCGGTAGCATTTTCTTTAGGGCCCACCATTCATAGAGGAGAATAATTCCCAAAATTGTTAGAAGGAATTAAATTTTCATGACTTTATTCACTCTGTGGTTGTCACTCAATGACAACATTTCTGTTTGTAGGATACCAATGTGCCTGATAAAAGCTGGGAGAGCAATCACTGAAGATTTTCTGATTCATTCTACTTTGTAAGTTCATCTTCTAACCATATGGTGGAAAGAGAGATGTGTCTTTTCAATTTTTATGTCCAAGGGGAAATACTCTTGGGTGTTTTTTTGTTCTTTCCCATCCCTTTGATAAATGATCATTTAAACCCATGGAACAATTTTCTCACACTGAATCCAGGTAAAAATATACATCTTAAAATAAGGTGTGTGTTGCTGTCACTGGAAATCTCCTGTTACGTGACTTCATAGTTATGCTGTAATTACAGTCCCAGGCAATCAAAATACTAAGTCTTGCATTGGGCATGGTCTTCATACTGCTGAAGGAAGAAAGTGGTGACTGCTTACTCAGAGGGCAGCTTCAAAGAATTTTCATCTCTCTGCTGTTTTCTCCTACCACTAAGTGGGGACAACCACACTTCTCAGTTGATTCTAATACAACTTCTCCTGTAGTGTTAACCTCCCTGTCTGTACATACCATTCATAATCTTTGCAAATTAAGATGCTAGTCATTTTATCTTACATATTTTTTTTGCCTGCCTTAGAGTCAATTCATTCTGCACAAATTCTAGGCAGGAAGCTGTAACCCCAATGAACCAGTCAAAGGTATTAATTAGTTTTTCCCTTCAAGAAGTTTTCAGAGAACTGAGTACCAGACAGTAATCACGTTCTTGTTATCCATCAAAAAGATGCATATATCTGTCATAATAAACCTACTGGGTATTTTCTTCTACTTGGAGTCAGCAGTATACAATGTATTTATAGTTTATCACATATTAGTGATCTGAAAGTGATATATACTATGTTATAGTTATGAGGAAGAAAAGAAAGAGCTCATATTCAATGTTACATTGTGTCTTACACTGGGAAAAAAATTTTAAGACAAAGGTAATGAGGAGACCAATGGAAATTGCTACTGAACTCTCTAAGGTATCAATACTGAGTAATTCTTTTGTTGCTACATCACTCAAGGTCTTATAAAACGTAGTCAAGGGCGCCTGGGTGGCGCAGTCGGTTAAGCGTCCCACTTCAGCCAGGTCACGATCTCGCGGTCTGTGAGTTCGAGCCCCGCGTCAGGCTCTGGGCTGATGGCTCGGAGCCTGGAGCCTGTTTCCAATTCTGTGTGTTTCCCTCTCTCTCTGCCCCTCCCCCGTTCATGCTCTGTCTCTCTCTGTCCCAAAAATAAATAAAAAAAAAACGTTGAAAAAAAAAAAAAAAACGTAGTCAAGGCAGCCAGATCTTTTCATTCATGTGGTTTTTGGATCTTCTCAACAATGGCATTATTCCTTGTAGTTAGAAACTTGGCAGGCAGTGGAAGTCATTTCTCAATAGAGCAGGCTCAAGGCATGAGGACATATAGCTGAAGCTTAAAGGAGATTGCATGAAATATTAACCCTGCTCCTCTCAGAGTCCAGCAGCTAATCCAAAGGAACAATCACCAACTCCACAAATAAGATACTGCAAGTAATTAAAAAAGTGTCTAAAATGCTCTTATCATCTGCTGATAATAATTATGCATGTTAGAAAGGCTTGTGGAACACACTAATCAGACAATATTAATAGCAAGACATCGGGGAGTTGGAAAGGCAGCCTACCTGATTAAATGGCCTGATTTAGGGCTAGACTTGGAGAAGCCAACTTCAGAGACAACCAAATGAGAATCCACTAGACTTCCAATGCAATGATGCCTCAAAGAAATTCAGCAGATATGCCAAAGTGAAACACAACATGAAAAAAACCTAATTGCAATTCTAAAGAAAATTTTTGAGTGTGTGTGTGTGTGTGTCCTTTTATTTTTCTGGACATGTTTGTAAACCAGATAAATTTTTTCTCTGTATTTTTCCCATCCTGGAATCATACTGGTTTTCCCCAGTATTTAGTAGACATTATCCCATGTCTCTTTTAATGGGTGTTATTTGGCAAGGTCAAAAGGCTGTCAGATTCCACTCCATCCCCTTCGGTGGTGACTTGTATTACAGATGTGAGAAAAAGTTAAATCATTTTTCTTTGTTTTCAAGGTTAAAAATTTTAACCAGAATATAGCTTAGGGTTAGTATTTTTCTACCAGTCTGGAATGAATTTATTTTTTATTTGCAATATCCCTACTGTCTCATTTTAGAGAATGCTTCTGGTTATTCTACCTTTGAAAAAAATTCCATTTCTGGTTCTCTACTTGAGGAACATCTTTACTTTGAACCACTTTCAGACTGTCCATGCACTAATTACATTCTCTTGTCTTTTATTCTTCTGCACTCACCATGATTAACTGAAACATATTCTTTATATCAGAATTTTATTTCAGCTAGTAATATTTTAGGCTTTGCTATTTTAACTTATCTGTGAGTTCTATAATAGTGTTTTTGTCCTCAGTTTCTTTAACTTTGCAGCCTCTTCTTATCATCTCCTTCAAAAATATGTTTGTATTACATTCTTTAATAGCGTGATACAACTGCATAGGATTATCCCCTTTTCCTTGGCGTCTGTTTTCCTTCAGATTAAGTCACTCATTTGTCATTTTTATGCTAAGTTCCATTCACTCAATATTGATTTATAGATTATCTACTATGTATAAGGCACTGTTCTTGATGCTATAGTGAGAACCATTGGAGAAACCTAGTTCCGTGCCCTCACGGATACTACATCTCAGACAAAGTCAGACAAAAAGCTCCAAATATATAATGAAATATTAAGTACAACTTTCTCTGTAAAGGGACTGGTAGAAAGTAATTTTGGCTTTGTAGGCCATAGGTCATCTATTCAACTCTGCTTTGTAGCTCAAAAGCAGCCATAAACAGTATGTAAACCAATGAGTATTACTGTGTTCTAATAAAACTTTTCAGACACCTGGTTTAGGACAACTCTTTACTAACATTATTCTCATGCTTTCTTTGGTATTGCTTCCCTGAGGGCATTCTGTCTACCTTACAGCAATGAAGTACAGGTCCTGGGTTGGAGTGAGTGAAGATACCAAAGGCTGATGACCAGAGCAAGGAGGGAAAGAAAAAGAGTGATAATTGATTCTACATGTGCTGAGGCCCATGACCTTCACTCGTAAGTATTTCAATTCCAAGGGCAAAGGGTCATTTGGGTCACCTCTGGCCTGAGCCCATTTCTAGTTGCCAATGTGGAAAGACTTAAAGTCTGGAACCTGATGCTAGCTTCTCCCTGTAGCTCTCCAGCCCTGGGGTGACTCCCAATTAATGGGGGGTCCAGAAGAAAGCAAAGAAGGGAACCAGCAGTGCAAATTGCTCCCTAAAGAAGTACTGTGCTGACACCCGCTAACTCAGTCTTTCTTCTACTGGTGATTTTCTATTTATACGTGGTAGACTTTACACATTTAACCCTTGGCTTATTTTGCTGGGCCACTGAAATGCTTTTTAAACACATTTTTTATTCCTATTAAAAACAGTTTTTATTCACTGCAGAAACAAATGCAGATAAGCAAAGAGAAGAAAATATAAATGATATCAAATGCCCCCTCTGTAGATAACCAAAGTTAGCATTTTCAGGTATATCCTTCCAAATATTTTTCTACAAATATGAATCTATATCGGATATTAATATATATTAAATGTATAATTTTCTATTATTATGTATATGGAGACATTAAAAGTGGGCTCATATTTAATATCTAGCACTCTATCTGCAGCCTTCAATAAGTAATACGTGATGGCAATAACATATGTAGTAGAATACGACATTCTCTTAAGTTGGTCTGGTTTGTACCCTGCCTTTTGCATTTCCTAATAAGTCACGGAACTTTTCCAGGACTGTAAGTGTTCTTTTTGTAATGGTAGCACAGTATTTCCCTGCACGTATGTACCAACATTTATTTAAAGAACCTCTCATTATTGGAAATTTACTTTGCTTCTGTTTTTGTGGCATTATAAACAACCCAGGAATAAATGTCATTTTGTCTAAATATATGCAAACATTCTTTTTTTTTCTTCTTTCGGCACACACTTTCCCATAGAAGTTTTCTTGGAGAGTATACCTCACCTGCTCTGGGCACTTGTCTCATTTTTGTTTCAGAGACTTGGCTGTAACACTTAAGAAATTCTTGTCCCCTTCTGCTCTTTTTGTTTGGCTGGGTTTGTGGAGATGGCGGCAGCATGGAAAAGCCTGTGAGGTTCACTATTTACTCACCACGCCTGGATTGGGATTGGGATACTGGTGCCCTGAGAGGCAGTTCCCACAGGGAGAGGAGCCCCACCTCGCTACTTGAAGAGATGAAGGAGAGCCAGTAGAGAGTAATTGTGAGAGCCAGAAATCCCATTGTGACCATCTCATACTGAACACCAGGAAAGCTCCATTAAACCATTAAATACTAAACGCGGGCCTGAAAAAAATCCAAAGGGTGTCTCTAGCTGACAAAGGGCACAAAATTCATAGTCTGGGTTGACATTTAGCCCTTAACACACCATGACAGCATAAGGCTCCATGGGGTAGGTCAGAATGGGGGATCCGACAGAACTCTTTCCTCTTACTGGCTGTGCCTCTGCGTCACGCAATAATGTTATAGAAACCTTTGCATCAAGATTGTAACATGCTTGTTTTCTGACATATGAAGCCTGGGCTGGGCAAGTCCATCGGGAAAATATATACTGAGATGGGTGGAGCTTTCCCATTTTATTCATATTTATACTCTTTATTTAAGCCCCTCGCTTATTTTCCAGAGAGGCTAGGATACAGCAGCCTCCTGGGAAATAAGAATTGTAAAGTTGGCAGGTAGAAGGGGGCTTTTGGCCGTTGTTTTTCAAGCATATTACACATATTTTTACATTATTAAAAACACACGCACACGCACAACACCATTTCCCCAGAAGCCTCTTCGGCTGACTAGTGTCAAGCCTAGTGATTTATAAGATTGTTTGCATATATTATATTTTAAAACACATATTGCTTTTGTAAAGTGTGTATTTATTATACATCTTGGAATTCATAATATGTGCTGGAAAAGCTGCCTCTGCCTCGCCAGGTCTGGGAGAGTCTGTCATGCACAAACATTTCTGGAAGGGACTACCATACAAATGCTTTAGACGGAGCCAACCGATTCTTCCCTTTGCGGCTCCCGTGGTGGTGTGTGTGTCTGTCTGTCTCTCTCTCACATGTGCATGCGCGCACACACACACACACACACACACACACACACACACAGGCGGGCGCGTGCATGCCTTCTCCCCATCTCCTGAAGTAACCTCATGAAAAGCAGCAATTCAGAACTCTAAGTCAAGCTGCCACAGATTTGGGAAATGCTCCAGAAACCCCTGTGAGGTATGTTCTTCAGATTTACCAACTCTGACTCTGAGCACCAAACCTGAATTTGGAATCCAATTGTACACCTGAGGTATAGCAGGAGTGGTCCAAAGCTTGATCACCTTGGCGTGTGTGTGTGAGAGACGGAGAGAGAGCGAGCGAGCGAGCGAGCATGCAAGCATGAGAGTGCCCCAGCATTAGGCTTGTGCAAACCCTGGGAAAACAAATAACCACATGCACCAAGAGCCTCACTCTGACGAGTCCTACAGTCCCTCCGGGTGCTGTCCCCTCACGCAGAGGACTAAGAACATTGCACTAAGCATCTGGGCCAGGCAGAGATGGACTGCCTGTGTCCCCATTAATGCTCTGACCCTGCATGTTTGCTCTTAGATGTTCAGTCTCAGCAGGAAGCCCAGGAGGAGGATGGGGGACTGGCTCTTCATCAGCCTGGCTGCCCGCAACTCCCGCCTGCCATCCCCGCAGAGGGAGAGAGGGAAAGAAGGGCAGCCACCACAGTGCTGGGGGTAGAGGATGGAAGGAGACAGAAAAGGAGGTTTTGAAAGCACCCAAATGTGAACCCACCCAGGGGAATCAGGGCTCCCAGCACTCATACAGAAGCTGGGCTCCACATCCCTCCATGTGATTCTGTTTCCGGATGCTGTCCTATTAGCATGGAAAGGAAAAATGAGCCCGGGAGGTGCACCCTCCTTGCTGATGCACGCTGCCAGCTCTTTAATGACAAAACAGAAGGGACGGAATCCCATGGATCTGCTCCTCCACTGATAGCTGAGGAAACTTTCCTTTACCTTTTGAAAATGGGTACCAGCTTGAAAAAACACAAAGGCGCTTGGGTCCGGGAGGCTCTGTGACTCGGTCCTATTTAAAGCTGCCGGCCAGATGTGCCTACTTAGCTACTCCGCCTGCTGTCCACAGCAGAGATGGATTTCTTTAGCCTTCGTGTTATCAAACCCCCGTACTTTGTCACCCACTAACTCAGTTTCCCCACAGATGTCTAGGTTCCCTTCATCTGAGGCTTGTAGCAGCTGCTACCGCTGCAGCCACACACAAAAGGCAGCTCCAAGAGCCAAGATTATGTCTTCAGTGCATTACAGGTCCATGCAGTGCGTATATCTTCGGTAAATAACCGTCCGTTTTCACATGGATTATTCAGAATTTCTGATGAAGCTGCAGAAATGTCAATGCGGGGTGCAAGGCACCAATCAGAGAACGGCTCCGTGACCCCTCTCTACTTCAGTCTGACTGCTCCTATCTTCAAGGGGGGAGAAAACCTCCTTGTCTCTTGTTATACCTTTTTTATGATCTAGGATGCTGTTAATAATGACTTTGTGTTACATAAAACAGATCCATTAATGTCACCAAGTCCCCAAAGTACTGAATCAAGCCTGCTCCTTCAAAGGGAAAGCATGCAGAGGATGAGCTGAAGACGAGGCCTGAACAGAGGCTCCGCTGCCCAAGCACTGGCCTGATCTGGGGTGAAACAGTATTTAAAGGGCCATGTGGCCGAGGAGGAGGCAGATGCCTGTGTCTGGCCAAATATCCCTCCGATGGGAACAAATCAAGCTTGTGGTTTTGGTTGGTGATTTAAAATCCCTCCAGCACTCCTATATGTGTGTTCCTATCCCAGCTATGCCTAGGGAGGGGGGTAAGGAGGCATGGGGTTCCCCCATCAGCAATTACACTACCTTTCAGTGGGAATGTAAATGAGTGATTCAAAACCACATCTTCAGGGGAACCCAGCTGTTTGTCTTCAGTGTGGAGGAAAGCATCACCCAGTTTTGCACCCCACGTGATGTGTCCCAGATACTCACCTCTAACAAGAAAGGGATGGGGCAAATGAGGCATTTCTTGCAGGTCTGAGACAGGGCTCTGATCCCTGCTGAGATCCTGGGCTGGCCGCCTCCCCCACCCCCACCCCCCCCCCCCCCCCCCCCCCGCCTGGGCCCTGTCACCACAAGCTCCATCCCCAGGCTGCTGGCCAAATATGCAGCAGCCTTGTCTTCCCCTTCCTGTATGCTCTAGAGTCTCAGTCCGATGGGTCTACGGGGGCTAAAGAGACAGTCGGCAACCTTCCTGCCATTTTGGAGGGAAATAACTTAGCAGGTGAACCAAGATGTGGACATAAGCCAGGAATAAGGGAGGGAGTGTGACATAGAGGTGCTATACAGACAGCATTGCCAGGTGGGACATCCATACCAGGCCCCCTTGTGCAAAATTACTAGGATGCTTTGGGATGGCTCCTTCTTTGGCTCAGCACTGCTGAGCAAAGGCAGTTTCTGAACATCATTGTAGTATGAAGATTATAAAGTAGAAGCTATAGTTATTAGTGCATAAATCAATAGGCACATAGACACATTTAGATGAACTAAGAATGTAAGCTCATATCTGTAAATCACAAGTCTCAACAAGTATTTATTGAGCACCTACTGTAAACCAGGCACTGCACTAGAACTCAGGGACTCAATGAGGAGCCCAAATAGACTCTGTGCCTTTGTTCATGGAGATTATCTGAGTAAAGGAGACAGCCTCTAAACAAAATGATGAAATGAGTGTAAAATTGCGGAGTGTTTAGTACCACGAAAACCTGATAAGGAGACTGGACTTTATCTGAGCACCGGGAGATTTCTCTAAGAAATGTGGTGAAGCTAAGATATGAAAGACAAGTCAGCATGAAGCAGGTGAAAAGGCATTCCAGCCAGAGAGAAAAGCCTATGCAAAGGCCCTATGGTAGGCAGGAACATGAAGAATACAAGGGAACAAAGATACCATGGAGTTCAGCATCAGCTAAAAATGTTCCAAACCTCAAACAGAAGTTGAGAGTCATTGCCTAGAGGAAAGTCATCTGCAGTGCTAAGAAAAAGCCAACTGTCAGGGAGAGTTTCCAGAAAGAATAAAAGTTGTCAGGGAAGAAGGACAAAAAGGAGCCCCAGCTGAGCCTAGACTCAGAAAATAAGCCTAACAGTGAGGCTGAGTGTCTTCTATCATGTTACATATCACACAGTGGTGCTCTAGCTTTCACTGGGGACCTGATCCATTGCTTTAGTGCAGTGCCTCCCCCCCACCATCCCCTGTGCTCCTCAGGTATTGAGTCAGTGGTAGAGGAAGGAGCAACAAAAGGGTTTCACAGAGCCACCAGCCTCTTGGCTTCTGCTTCCCAAGCTCCTGGATAGTCTTAGGGCTCAGCTGTGTGCTTGGGAGGAGAGTTGAGGAATGCTGGTTAGTAGAGTAAAATCCCACTCAAAGCAAACCCAGGAGAGCATCATGAATGAGCAAATGGGAAACTCAGAACTTGAAGAGCAAGAAGAAGAAACATGGCATTTGGGAATGGCCCCAGAAGAACTTTGTGACCAGGGCTGAGTGATCTCCATGGTTGACCAGGAGAGGTTAGAAGATGGAAACCTACTAGAAAGGGGCTCCAGCAGATGAGCTGACCTCTCTAGCCACAATGTACCAAACCCAACTGAACCCCACAGCCCTAGCATGCAGTTCATTAAGCCAAAGCCCAACTGCTTTCCAGACCATTGTAGGGCTATCCCATCCTTCTGACAGTGCCCAAGGTTTGCACTTCCCACATTTGGATCCCATGCCTGCTAGGTATATGTTCATCTAAACCTGGGCTCTACTCCATCTTTCTTCCCACGGATTTCACAGGTTGCTTCATGCAACCTTGGCTCATGACCACCATCAAAGGGCAGGCAGGAGACTGAAGGCTGCTGAGAAAGACACACACCTCGAAACGAGAATGGGCTCCCCAACACAGGGCAGAGGAGTTTGGCCTGATGCCAGTGAAAGCAAGGTCTCTGAATTTTTTGCGAGTTAAATTTTCTCCTGAATGAAGGTTTATTGGCTCCTTGCTGGTTAGGAGATTATACCCCAGTCCTCCAGGGATATGTGTGAGGGATCATGTAAATCCTGCATTCTGGCAGAAAGAGAAAAACACTAATTTTTACATTAGTGACATCTCAACATGGAGTTGTTCGGGAGAGCATCTGCTCACCCCTGATTAGAAAGCCTGAAATGTGGACAGCATCTGTTCACCTCACCTCTCCCTTTCTCTCCAATGGATAGCCACCCTAAGAGCCCTGAGCACCTGGTGAGCAGGTGTGTTGACACTGAAGGACTAGGTAGGTGCTTTTGACTATTAACATTCTGGAACCAGAATCCATCAAGACCATCATGGCCATTTAAAGAAAGCTTGACATGCTTTTGTGAAAATACTTTTCATCATTCCACATGAGAGCTCTACATAACCCTGCCAAGGTTAACTGGGCTGGCTTTAGAGCTGGCTTTGAGCATTCCATATATTTTGGGAAGAACTTTGAGGAGCTAGTCATTTGTCAAGCTTCTTGCTTTTAGCTTTGTTTGATGTTTTATCTACATTTGCCAAAAAAACAAAAGTCTTGATAGTATCCTCTGAATGTCCCCTCTGATAAGGAGACGGCATGCTCAGAATTGTAGTTGCTAAGTATTGACATAAGGGAAGTTCTGAAATGCTGTTTAAGACCCGTGTTTAAGTTCAACATGTTACTCATCCTAAAGATAGTTGTACAGACTGGGATGAAAACTATAAGCAAAAATAAAACAAATGTAAACATTGCCCATTGCCATTTGTAAATCTAGAATCGAGAATAAAATTTATAATTTACAGCAGAAAAAAGTGGAACCAGGGCAGGGTAATAACTTAGCTGGTGATTAGTATACCTTATTGAGTACAAAATTGGGTGTGGCCTTTTGTATGGAGTTTTTTGAGGGAGATGACCACAATATCTCAGATTTGTAGTAATGGGACTCAGAGATTGCAAAGAAGTTCCAGGTTTCCATACTTCTGGTGATGGAGCATTGCAGTGTCTGCAGTTTTAATTTCCAGCCGAAATCTAGAACATTCTGACATTTGTGAGTTACAGATTTTCCAGGCTTCATTTTAATAGAACACTTCTAAGATTCCAAAATAAAAACTCAAAATATTTAAATTCTGAGAGGGAACAGGGCAATGATAGAAAAAAAGGATTGTTTTTTATGGCCATCATTTCCTTCCAAGTCTTCCTGGAGCATCTAAGAGGAATTGCTTAACTCTTGATGCCTTCTATTGTGTGCTTGTGTGTGTTTGTGTGGGATACAAATAAGAAAAACATGGCACCAGATGGTCACCAAGGAGAGCCTGAGGCTATGAGTAGAGGTGGCCACCTGAACCCAGAGAACTTTGATCCCAAGACATCAGTCATCTTAGTCTGTGCAATCGAAACTAGAAAGTATTGAAACTAGAAAGTATTCCTCAAACTGGAAGTAGGGGCTTTTTGGTATTTTTAGTAGGGGATCTGAATTTTTAAAAAGGAAGACATGATAATCACTGAGAGTTTTAGGAGCCAAGACAACACAGCTGGAATCCAAGGATGATGTCTATCATTGAAGCATGTGGCCTTCAGAGAGAAGTAATTTTCAGTCCTCTAGAACAAAAGCAGACAGACGCCACACTGTGTGATTCTAAAGGTAGGATAAGCCTTAAAAACCAGCTGATGTGTGTCACAGGCAAACTTTCAGAGAAGAAGAACACAGGTTTGGGCTGTGGATTTGGGGCAGAGCAGAGTGAAAGGTAGGTATGATAAACCATTATAAGGTGAGGATCTTTGATGGAGAATTCTTGTGCAATACCAAGAGTCACAGTTGGTGAGGAGTTTAGGAAACAAGGTTATGAAAGAGACTCCGAATCCTAGTAGATCTGGAACCAACCCATAGCAACCTTAAGTGAGTATCGAAAACCAATAGGGTAAATGTAGACTGATTTTCAGAAGATCATTGGTATTTCTGGGAAGGGGATTGAGTTTAGCCAGGAACAACTATAAATAGTACATTTAAGATTTTGGTGCCAGGGCACCTGGGTGGCTCAGTTGGTTGAGTGCCCAACTTTTGATTCCAGCTCAGGTCATGATCCCAAGGTTGTGGTATCGAGCCCCAAGTGGGGTTCCACACTGAGCATGGAGCCTGCTTACATTTCTCTTTCTCTCTCTCTAAAAAATAAAAAAAAAAAGACTTCAATGCCTGAAATGTCCCTAAAGTTTAGCTCTATTCTATTCTACTCTATTTTCTGCTGTTGGTATATAAAAGCAATACTGAGAAGATCCCATAGGATTTGGGAATGAAAAAATGAATTAAAGGAATGTGGATCTTAAAGTTTCACTCTTTGTGAGCAGCCATCTCAAAGAGACAGATTGACACACATGCCAGCATGATTGTGTCTATTAGATGTGTCAACATATGTAATGGAAGAGAATGTTCATTAGAAGCAGAGTTGGTCAGACCATAGCATCATAGAGCAAGGAGATTCATGGACGTGAACACTGACAATGCCTAATAAAAACCATTCACTGGGGCCGGAGCAGTATGGTAGTTTTATTGGTACAGCCAATGTGGATAGAGATTCACTGAGTGTTGGCCAATAACCTTTGAATATTTGGGTTCATTGACAAGATCATTATACATCGACTTAACTTGTCTTACTATGATCAGATTCAATGCTTGCTAGAAAACCTTTGGATTGTTCCTTGATTGCCTAAGTAGATATTCCCGTAAGAACACGCTCAACATTAAAACTCTGCAAATTCTGGTCTCTGGGACAGTTGCTTCTCACTGCAAAGTAATACATTTATATTTTGATAATGACTTGGGTTCCCAGGTACTCTTATTTTTAGTGACAAAAACAACTGGATGTGTTGCAATGTTCGTTACAATGGGTTATAGTTTTTATTGTAAATTTGTAAACTGCCCTTGTTTTATTTCACAAATTCATTTAAGGATGTTTGGCTCCGAGAGGAGGAGGGCTCATTCCTGGAATGTGGGTAGCATCAGTTTCCTAGCCTGTAAGGTTGCAAACCACATCCTGGAAAGGGATAAAATTGCCCAGGTGATGGATGCCATGCCGTGAGCCTCAAAGTCTCTCCCTAGATAAGCAATCCCTCCCCCTACAATGGTAATATGTTGATCATCCTTATGTTTCCTACAAACATCAGCCAGAATTCTTAAAACTAGAAAGTAGGGGGCTGGGTCCTATGTTTATTTTGGAGACAACAGAATACAGGAAGAGGTTATTAAGTAGAATGTTGATTTGTAATAGGCCTGGGAGCAAGGAACCCATACAGAAGACTAATGTTAGCCATGGAAGAGGCAAAAGTGTGGACCCTCTAGTGTTCCTTGGTGGATGGATGTTAGTCTTAATAGCCACAGTCATGCTCTTCTAGAATGACTAATCCTTGATTGTCTAGGGATTGAGCCAATCCTAGCCTTGTCTGAAGGCTTAATTTATGCATGTATTAAACCTTTCTCATTGGCTCTAAGAATTAAGCTCCAACTATACAACTGGGTTTCGGCACATTTTCTGAAATTCTACAGCCTTTTTGTACAGTGTTTGCAATTCTTTCACAGTAATGTGCCACATCCTTAGGGCTGCTCATTTTCTAGTTCCATGACTAGGTAACAACATTGAGGATGTCAGCAAATCCATTTGTCTTTCAGTTAGTGGCATAGACAGAAGGCTGCTGCGAAGTGGCTGCTGAGGGGTGAGAGCAAGGGAGGAGGCTGGGCCTGGGTTGGACAGGGATAGGATGACAAGGCAGTGGTTACCCCTTCACACCTGCTCAAGGGACTGGGAGAGAAAGGGATTGTGGTGATAGAGGAAAAGCATAGGCAAGAAGTGTTGTGAAAGAGGGAGCCAAGAGCACTGGCTGGACTTCACCCGTTAGGGACCTTCTTGCAGGAAGCTGGCATAATGTGGGGCAACTGCCTGCAGCTCCTTTCCCCTTTTCTATTGCAGTGGCTGCAGGAATGGTGTCCTAACTGCTGTTGTGACTCCCTGAATGGGGTCCTCTGGTTCAGCCACAGTTCATGCATTATCTTCAGAGAGGATCACAGTCCTAGCCCTTTCATTGCAATCCCCTCTGTGTATGTGTTTCAAACCATAGTATCCTGACCTTTGTACACTCTGTTTGGAAATAACTCAGGCAATTGGTTCATATTACCAGCTAAATGCTTATGAAATTTCATTTTAAGAGACATAACTAGAAAAGCATAAAAATGTCTAAATTCTCTCATTTAAAAACATCACTACAAGCCAAGACCTTGTATGATAATGTGTAAGTGCAATGTTACAACTGAATTATGAAGATTGCGGAAATAAAGTCCGGGAAGGAAGCATGAGAGAACTTTAATGGGCCTTCCATACCCTCAATGTGGGAAATTAACACTAAACAACCACATTTCTAGGGCTCACTCTGAAAATATATTTGAGAACAGACAGTACTGTTCTAATGTGAAGATAATATATATATCAGCACGATTAGAAAATTACTCTCTTTTAGCATGTCCTGGATTGACTTGTACATTAAAAAATCTAACAAATTTATCAGACAACAATTCTGTTAATGGTTTCCTTACTTCCTACCCCTCTATTTCTCAGTTCCTTATTCAAAGAGATGAATAGATAGAATCCATGCCCTTGATCAGTTATCCAAGATAAACTGTTATGTACTGGGTCTTAGTTGTGCATAGATTCTTTGCATTGATTTGCCTAGGACTAAATACTACTAATAATGATTTCAACCATGGCAATGATAATAAATGTCTATTGAGCACCTATCATGGGCCAGGCACAATTTAAAATGCTTTCTATGTCCCATCTCATTTACTTTTATAATAGTCATGTGAAGCAAAAATGACTATTGTCCATTTTTTTTTAAGATATGGGAACTGAGGTCGTGAAGGGCTAAGTAATTGCCCTGGGTCACTGAGCTAGCAAGCTGTGGAGTCAGGAGGCAAACTCAGGTCTCAAAGCCCAAGTGTTTAGTGATGTAGATGCCGATTCTAGAGTAAACCTACTTGAGTGTTAAGAGGAACTGTCATTGCTCAGACAATGGTCACCTTGTCCGCTTACATCAACATAACAGGCTTGCCACCAATAAGCATACCTAAAACAAACACATGATCCCTGTTTTTGCCCTGAGGTATCAATGTACCTCAAGTAGGTAGAACCAGGTAAATGGAAGATAAACTATCACAGGTGGAAGTAAACCAAATCCTTCCACCTGCAACTTGCTTCCTTTAGCATATGGAAGTCAAAGAGGGCAGTTGTGGATCTGATACAATGTGACCTTTTCATTTTAAAACACAGACAAGAAGGAGTAGAGGGAGAATGTGCATTGCCTGTGAAGATGGGGCAGGCCAGGTTCAAAACCTTTCTTTTATTATGTGACCTTGGCCAAGTTACAAAACCTCTCTGAGCCTCCGTTCCTTCCTCTGCAAATTGTGTGGTAATAACTTTACCATGTGGGGTTGTTGGGCAGGATAAACAAGATGAGATAGCACTTAGCATAATGCCTGGCACACAGTGGGAACTTAATTAATATTAGACTTTACTTGTGTCTACTCCTTCAATCAACCATTTCTGTTGCTGATTGTTATAGAGGACAATTAGATAGAATTAGCTCACAGGGTATATTTGAGGCTTCTGGGCCTTACCAAGTGATTGAAGCTGTGTGGCCAGCTGTGATGCTACTAGCTGCTGAAGCCCGTGGATACAAGCCAGGCTGGCAGACAAGGTTTTATTGAGGATCATCACTCTAAAGGCAAAGGGGTACGAGGGTGATGCATTAGGTGGAGGAGGAAGTAACATTTGGCAAGTACCTACCATATGCCAGTTCCACAGTGAAAATTCCTTTTATTACTTTGTAATGATGCCCAAAATAAACTCACCACTTTGCAGAGCTTCAAGTCTGCCCTGGACAACTTAACTTCAGTGCATAAATACACAAAAAGGAAAATGATGTGTATTTTTGATTATCTTAAACACTATCAATATCTGTGTACTTAGGGAGAGCTTCAAGGAGATAAAGATCCAGAGAAGGGTGCTATTTCTTTCTCATGTCAGAAAATCTTAAAAAGTGACTAATTTCCTCTCTAAATACAAATTATGATTATTATTATTTTACAGGCTGGGATCCCTTAGCTGGCCCCTAGGGTCACATATAGCATCTGGACCCAAATACTCCAGTCCTTAGACAATCTGGTATGATCTATATACCTCTGAAATATATGTTCCTTAATTTATTATTCCAACCAGAAAACGAAAGACATTCCAGCATGAGAATGTGCTGATCAGTCCCTGAAAGAGAAAGAAAGTCTTGTGCGGACGTTCTTAGTGGAGCCCGGAGCCCGTAAGAGGGAGAGAGGTAACGTAACAATAGAATCTCCTCCCCCAGCCACCTCCTGACTAGGCAGTTCCACCTCAAACATCAAAGCTGCTGCATTAAAATTTAATTTGAATTTAAAATCCCTGACAGGGACCAACACTGGGGAAGCAGGGGTTAACCACGGAGATAATGAGGCCGCTGCTGCCAGTGCTGATTCTGTTGACAGTATTGTATCACCTAATGAATGTGGCGATATAAATCTTGATGAGGGGCAGGCTCCAGTCTTGGGGAAGGTAATGATAATGAGGAGGGAAAAGAGCCCATGCTGCAGATGAAGAGGAAAACCAATAAAATGCCTCAGCTCAGGAGGGGCAGGCTGAGGCCGGACCCAGAAAGGGTCGACCATTTGGCCCTACTTATGCAGGTTGCCCCATATTCCACATGCACATTCTAGGGACTCTCAGGTTCACAGGGGGTGGGGAGGTTCAGGAAGCGGAGGAAAAGTGATGAGATGAATTCTATGCTTCTAAATCAGCTCTCCACAGGCCCAGCAAAGCACAGAACTATGACAATTCCCCACAACAACTGGGGTAATCTCCTCATCTCTCTCTCTCCTCTCAGCGGCAGAAAGAAAAGGGATTTTAAAAATCTTACTTATCCATGGCATCATCTGAAGTCTCTGCTTTATTTTAACTATCATATGCTACCATAAATTGCTCTGCCTTCTTTCAGTTAGTGAGTTTGGTGTGATCTCTTTGCTATTGTTGCTTCCCAAATATGTTCCAAGAGCTACTTGGTAAGACAAAGGACCCCTGTAAAAGTCCCACTGTAGAAAACAAAGACACCAGGAGGCCGTTATGGAGGCAAGGTCTGATGTGGTCCAAAGAGCTTGTGAGCATCTGAGCAGACTCCCCTACACTCCACCTGGAGAGCACTGACAACAAAGGTAATCTTGCCACGGCCTGCAGGTGGCTCTGGGCCCCAGCACACGGGGGCTCCAATAGCCAAGAGTTCTCTGCTTTTGCAGCCCAATGGTCCAGGCTTTTCCAGTTCAGGACTGTGAGATGCTGGAAAGAGTCCAACATACTCATGCTGGAGCAGAATATGATTCTTAAGTGGAGAAAGGAATCTTAATGCCAGAGCATCTATAAGATGGAAACTGGTCAACCTTCCTCCAATTCTAGAACTCAGGAACTAGATTTCTGATCGAAAAACAATCTCTCACACTTGACAGAATCTTGAAGGGGGCCACTTATCTTTTTCTAGGATCCTCAAACCTGGTTGTGGATAAGAGTCATCTGGATAACTTTCCAAAATATAGATTCTTGGGCCTCATCCCCAGAGACGTTGGGTGAGTGTGGTCTGGACAGAAAAACATCTTTGTCTTTCTTTCTGTTCCTTTTTTAATTCCCTAGAGGTGGCTATTATATACTATTGGCCGAGGAAATGTCTTAGGTAAAAGTGGGAAGCAAATAAGGGAGAAAAAAAAGAGGAAATGCTACTTTTTCAGGGCTAAGGCAGTGTTTCTCAACCTTGGCTGTATTGGCATTTCAAAATGCACCATTCTTTGTGGTGGGGGGCTCTCCTGTGCATTGTCAGGTGGTTAGCAGCATCCCTGGCCTGTACCCACTAAATGCCAGTAGCATGCCCCAGCCATGACTATCAAAAATGTCCTCAGACATTGCCAAGAGTCCTCTGGACAGGGGTAGGGGGGTGCAAAATTGTCCCCAGTTCAGAAGCCCTGGCTTAGACAGACCTAGAGGCTTTACAGCGGAGGCATGTTAAAGAGGCGAATGACATTCTTAACTGAATGACAGCGAGAAACCAATTGCCAAGTCTCCGATGGCTTATTGCCGTGAGCCGGTCTTTCACTTTGGGATTATAATTCCTGCAACAAAATCCTATTCCGGTGCTTTTGCTGTTGCTGTTACAAGAAGCACTCTTTTAAGCACCCGGCATCTTGCATCAGCCTTTCTCCTGGCTCCGCTGGCAGGAGCGTCCTCAGCCACGCCCTCCCGTGTTCACACGGGAGCAGGAGGTGAAAGCATGCTGGAGCCACAGGGCCACGCCCTTCATGAGTTCCCCAGGCACAGCCTGGGGGGTACACCAGCCACACACATGGGCACCCTGTTCTCATTCCATTTGGAACTGACCAGAAAATGAAAACTGCTCTTTTATTAACAAAGGGAGAGTTGAGGCTTAAAGGAGCAGAAAGATGAAAATCCTTCAGAGATTCCTATTAGCAGGACAGACCCCCCTTTCTCTCTCTTCTTCTCCTTTCCTTTCGATCGTTTCTTCTCTCTCCCCTCCTGTTTCTCTTGCTTCTCTTTCTCTTCCCTCTTTCTCCTTTTTCCCTCCTCTCTTCCCTCTCATCTTCTCCATCCCCTCTCTTTCTCATTTTATTCAATCGGCTTGCCCGGCAACCTTACAGAAACTTCTCTTAAGAGCAGGCCTATGGTGCCTCGCTCTCAAATTGCCCCCAGAGCCCACTGGATATTCCTTCAGATGTCTAACAAGCGTTGAACACAACTGAGGTTTAGAGAGACACAGAAATCAATACTGCGGCTTCCACCAGTCACGCTGAGGGATTAGCTGTCCCAAGGAAAAGCACAGACAGTTGAATAAGAGAATCATGACTCCGAATACCCTAACAGGTTTATGAACTAGAAAGCAGCCTCTGGCCTTGATAACCTCCAGGTGGCCTGCAGAAAAAGGCGACTGTGAAAACATTCACTTAGCTTTCTCCCCTTTTGTATTAATGAGGTCAAGCATTGGACCTCAGGGGGTCAACAGTTGTACGCGGAGGAGCGACTGTTTAGGCCAATGGGCAAGGATGGTCATCTGAACAGTGGCGCTCAGAGTCTCTGAGTGGTCTCCTGGATTTCACGAAGTCAGTGGTCACATCCCTCAGGACAGAGCCTGCAAGGACGCTAGGTCTGGAATCCAAGTAGGAGAATAGCAGTGCCTCAGACTATCATCTGCTGTGAGCAGGCAACATTAAACAGTGGCAGGGATTTATATTTTAAAGATCGTGGATGAGAGATGGGAGATTGGCAGAATGTGCAAATGATGGAGAGCCTCTAAATGGATTCTGAAGGAGCAAAAAGCAATGGATAAATTTTAATAGGTTCTCCTCTTCTCATCTCAGTAAGTTGAAAAACTTTCATGCTTCTACACCCACACTTCAAATTCCAGAGGCTGACCTCAGGAAGCAAGATGGACGGCCCAAACGCTTCACATGTAAGATGGAAAGGACACGTGGTTGCAAGCGATAGTTCAAAACAGGTGGGGGCAAAAATCTAAATGATGTCAGTTTCAACAAAAGAAGAAAGAGTCCCTTTTCCATGGGACATGCAGGATTGAGTGAAGTGAAGAATTAAGGCTATTATCTGTATAATTCAAACCAAAACCTACCTTTCTGTGAATTGATAGGACAATTTAGGTCCTAGCTGAATAATTCAGAAAAAGATAATCACCTCAATTATTTAGATAGCCAGCTCATCCCCTTACATAGGCCATCTCTCTAACTCAGATCTGGAAAGTTGACAGCAATTAAGTCTCTTAACTAGGCTACCCACGGAAGGCCAAGGATTTTGGCTACAAGTGTGGCGGCCCTGAAACACTGTGGGTAGAAAGTGACCAGGATAAACAAATTCATGTTTAGGACACTCACCCTGAATCAGTAAGTGGTGTTCACCCATCTGATTGAAAGTCCAAGACCCTAGATTCAGGAAAAGGCGAGGAGGTCATTTCCTCATGGCTTAGTATTCTCTTGGCCTGCTTGGATGTCACTCATTCCAGAAAAGAGGAATCAGTGCCCTTCTCTGGCAGCCTTCCATCAGTCCAAGGCCCACTGAGCTTGCACAAGAGTCTCATTTCTGGGCTCTGTCTGGGTGAAGGGTGTGGACTAGGAATTTGTGCATCTGAGGCTGGTTAGTGAGCAGCATAGGGAATGACACCGTTTAAATAGCACTGATGGAGAGCCTGTGAGGCACTTGATCTAGTCGTCAAGGGTCATGGGGAAAGCAGTCCCTCCCCCTGGCCACTCCAGGACAATGGGGAGGTCATCCTGGCTAGCCTGGCTGTGGTTCTTTCTGTCTGGGTGGTACCTGCAGGTCCCCGCATGTCTCCATGTGTTTGTGTGCACATGGATTTATGTGGATAGAGGCAGGGTGTCTGCCGTGTCCAGGCTGGTGGGTTCAGCTTTCCTTTGTGCGGACGTTAATCTGCCTGGTCCCATCCCCCATCCCTTTCCCGCACATTAACCTAAAATATGAGCGCATGCTCCGGTCTTGCCTGTGCTGGCTGCTCCTGCGCCCACAGCATCCCTGCCCCCTTCCTCCAGCCCTCTTATCTAAAGCAGCGTGTCACTGCAATTTTATGGTCAACATTACAGACTCAAGCCCTCCTTTGAACCAATCAAACTGCACTGAATATGTTAAGGGAATCCAGGCTTTCTGGAAGGAGCCACGTCCTGAGCTGTACCGCCTGACCTCTCTAAGAGCAGCCCCCATAAATCTGCCTCACGTGATGGGAGATGGGCTTTTCAGGATCTCTCAGGGTGCTTTGAGGTAGCACTTCTATGAACTCCTTGCCACAATAAATAATGCTACCTGCAATATGTCTTTGGGAATGTGTCAGCAGCTGCTGTGCTGCCATGAATTTTTATTCTTGTGCCGTCTGGAAGATAGATTCCAGATTCAGCATTTCCCCGCACTTAGTGTCAGATCTCTTTACCCCCTTGCCCCGGCAGAATGACAGAGACCACAAATAAAATAAAATAAAATAAAATTAAAAAAAAAGCAGCCTAGGAAAAATGGCCCAAGACCAGAGGGAAGGAGCCATGCTTACCTCACAACAGCGGAGGGAGCAGCCAACATGACCACAGTGACCAAGTGGGAGGAAGGAGGACTAAGTCAGGCAATTCAGAGTCCTCAAATAGGAAGCAATTCACTGGGGGTAGGCGGAGGAAGGGGTTTCTACCAGGTAAAGCTGTTGGATGAGAGCAAAGCCCATTTGGAGGCAATAACCCATTGTAAGGGAGAGCAATGGAAATCAGTTTTTGAGCCTCAGTTAGGTGGTCATTGCCTTGGTCAAATTCTAGGCAATCAGTTCATGAAAAGAGGACAGTGGATTCAGAAATAGCCTAGAGATGACATCCAACATGAGTTGTTGTGGTCTGAAAGCTAAAGATGAGGAAGAAAGGACTAGAGCTTAGGAATTAGAGTCAGTTGACTCCCAGGTTTCACTGACTTGCATGTCTTTGCTGATCTAGGAATGAGCATGCATATAGCTGGGTATGTTTTACCATCGCTGCAACTTGAGACCTTCTCGCAGTGCTGAAGCCAAAATTCACCACCACAATGCCCAAGAATTTCCGCCCCTTTGAAAAGTCCCATGTCGCAGGAAGCTTCTGCATTACTAACGTGCCAGCCATATCCATTACAGTGGGAGAGAGCACAGGAAAAGAAGAAAGAAAATATGACTTTGAAATGTTAACATCTCACAATGGTAGATTATTTCATTTTATATACTGCTTCCTCTTCAGAGAGGGTAAAATTTAGTTAGCGTCCTGGCAGGAACAATGCATAGTCCTAGCTTCTACGTACATTGAAATCCACATAATCTGAGTCTAATAACTGAATTCAAACTTCGGCCGACTTCTAGATCAAAATTTCACCAACTGTGAAGTGCATAGGAGTTACTTGGAGATCTTAACATGCAGATTCTGGTTCGGTAAGTCTGTGGGGCCTGGGAGTCTGCATTTCTAACAAGCTCTCAGGTGCTAGTGACACTGCTGGACCACATGTTGAAGAAGAAAGTTTTGGGTTCTACCAAGTTTTTATGTGCACAGTACTGCTCTGCTTCCCTAAAGTGTATATGCAGGCTCCAAATCCAGGAGAGAGCCCATCTGTTCCTTTGTTCCCATATATTTTGTTCTTGGTTCTCCATATATTTAAAAAAAATTAAGATCAACATAGAGCTTCAAAAGTTGTGATAGTCTGAGTATTCACATTTAATATAGTAATACTTCTACAATATTCTCCAAAATGAAATGATCATCTCATTTGGAGACAATAACAAGAGTCTATATTTGAGACTCTTTGTTAGGGTAAGGTCTGGATCAATTGACTTGCAAAGCCCAGCAGTGGTAGGCTGCAAGTTCTCATCCAAAGGGACTCTGACTCTTTATGCAGAATACTGGCCTGGAGTGGTAGCCTCCTAAATAATGTCCTATGCAGCCAGAGCCAATGCTGCATTCATTTCTAGCTTCCCAAGGCAATGTGATCATTTTTTTTAGAACACTAATGAGAGGACAAAGTGGGGTTAGGTGGGAACTAAATGGAAACCTTTGCTGATTAACTTATCAACGGCCAATTGATAAGTGGGTCTACGGGTTTATTCAACATCACCGCAGTTACTCTCCAACACAACAAGAACAGCAAGATCATAAAATTGGCAACCTAAAATGGAGGCCCCTAACAAAGGTCAGTGACAAATGCATTTTTTTTTTTGACGGGAAATTAAAGTTTCTTGTGGTTAATATAGTCTTTGTTGAAGTAACTGTGGAAGTTTTCTTGTATATCCCATCACGTACCTGCGAATATGGTGGTGCCTGTCAGTCAAGTCATCTGGGGCCAAACATGATCACTCATTTGTAAACTGGGCTTTCTGCCTGCTGAATACCTTTCAAAAACAGAAGCTCTCTCCTAATTGCCTGGGTTGACCTATATTTAGAAACCTGAAATGTGCTGGTGTAGTGGAGAAGCCAGAAAAATGTTGGAGTTAATCACTAAATCAATCTGGGCTGACCCCAAGAGAACAGTGAGCACTGAAGGTTGTTGGTCAAGGAGCTTTTGGAGGCTGGACTTAAAAGAACTCTCTTGTTTCTCTGAAACTGGAAAATCTGCTTCTTTCTGCAAAAATGTATTCTCAGAATAGAATTTGGTCTCTTCTAGGACAGCCCTTTGATTCTCTGATGCCAGTGACCAAGTCAAGGTTAACTTCATTGTGTTCTGGTGTACTCTCTGGGCTCCCCCTTTGACTTGCAATGGCAGTGGGAACTACAGATGGATAGACAAAAGAGAAGTGCGGACTATCAAGTGAAACCTAGCTACAAGATCTTTCCTTTTTTCCCTTCTCACCTTGGCGTTCTTTCCTCCTCCTCCAGCCTCTTTTCAGATTCTTAGTATTCTGGGTTGTTAAAATTTAGAGTTTAAATTTTCCTTAATTTTTCCCCCCATATGTGATGATGATAATTTCCTAAAAGTTCAGAGTTTGAAAAATTGGGGGAAATGACAAGAAGTATTAGGTATTATTTTCATTTAAAATGAACTATGGGATGACATTTGGAAATGGGTACCAGGTACCCAGAAGGTTAGTAATTACCTTTACAGGAACATTAAACAGAAAGTTTAGGAAGTTTCTGGATTCTGTAGAGCCAGCACTCTTACCAGCAAAGTTGCCAGCTCCCATGATTTCTGCAACCTATGCTAAATGGTGGCTTCGCTTTGAATGCTGAAGGATAGACACAACTAAAGGGGCTGGGTTGGCAGGGGGTGGCTAGTACTATTAAAGATTGTTATGGATCATTTGATTCCTGAGAAAATACTTGTTAGATACATAAATGATGAGAAAACCTAGTACAGTTTTTGAAACTTACGTTTGGATGTCTAGGTAGTTAATTTTAAGGTTAAATTAAGATACCTGAAGGCACACACATGTATTTTTAGTTCTTGCACTGAATGTTATAGAGCTAAGCTAGGAAATGAGGAAGTTAAATAATATTGGAACAGAACAAATTATACATCATCATTAGCTATTTATTGAATATTTACAGACTTGTTTTTGAGAAGATTTTTGAGTATAAAACATCTTTGCCTTTAGGAAATTTATGTTCTAATTGTTGAGATAAAACTGTTACAAAAATAATTAGAAATACATAGATAGGTAAGTTAAGTGCCAAAGGATACTACATGATATGATAGGAGAGGATACAGATCACATAATAAGGAGCTTAGAGAAGCAGAATATCAATGAGAGATTTAAAACCCAAGAAGGGTTTCCTATGAATAGGGTTTGTGTAGGAGAGAGGAAGGGCATTCTAAGGGAGTGGAACAACATATGCGAAGCCATGAAGACCAGTGTATACTTATGGGGCAGCAAGGAGACAAGTTCCATGTGGCAGATGTGGCCTGTCAGGGGATTGTGGGAAATCAAGTTTGATGGTCTGTGAAGGAGCAGGTTACAGTAGTATTCACAATTGATTAGCAGAAAGGAGACAGTGAAAATTACTTTTAAACAGAGGAGTATTATACTGAAAACATATTTTAGCAAACTAGGGAAGGTACCCTTAAACCCTCAAGCATACGTTCCCAGGAACTAGGGAGATAACACACCAGAAGAGAAGAGGGAGTTAGGCTCCTTGAACTTGATCAGTAAGAAAACAGTACTTAACAGAGGGACAAGATGACTGTGAGTATAGCAAGTATCTCCTGACTATCCCCAGTGGGTCTCAGATCTGTGACAAGAAAGCTGTAAGCAAAAAAAGAGATGAAATTCACCCAGAAAGCTGTGTTGTTAAAATTGTATACAACTTTGGGGGAGCATAAACAGTGTGCTTTGGAACTTTTTTTTTTAAACTTTATTTATCCTGAGAGAGACAGAAACAGCGTGAATGGGAGAGGGGCAGAGAGAGAGGGAGACAGAGAATCCCAAGCAGGCTCAACAGTGTCAGCACAGAGCCGAACATGGGGCTCAAACTCACGAAACCATGAGATCATGTCCTGAGCCAAAACCAAGAGTTGGACACCTAACCGCCTGAGCCAGTCAGGCACCTTGGGACTATTTTTTTAAAGGGACAGTGGCAAAACCATTGGAGGTGGTGGTGGTGATGGAAGTGAATAATGATTGTACCTATCTGTATTCTACCCTGGGAAGAAGGAGAATGTCATTGCTGACATTATTGGCACATTATGATAATAAAAAATGGGCCAATTTTCAGTTGGTTTTATTAATTGTTTTTAAATGTTCTATTGACAACGCACTCCCTCACTCTTTGCAGTTGGGATAGATTGTTTGTACTGTCCTCTTTTACCGCCCCCCTCTCCCATCCAGCTGAAGAGACAAAGACTAGCAGTTCTCTATGGGGCGGGGGCGACTTTAGCTCTAAGGGAATCTTGGCAATGTCTGGAGACATTTTTGGTCATTACGACTCGGTGGGGAGGTGAATGTACTATTAGCATCTAGTAGGGAGGGGTCAGAGAGGCTGCTATACATCCTGCAATGCACAGAACAGCCCCACAACAGAGAATTATTCAGCCCCCCAAAAGTCAACTGTGCTGAGGTTGAGTGAGAAACCCTGATACAGACAAAGATGCTCACTAAAGCATTATTTCTAACACAGAAATCTTGGAAATAATCTTTATTCCCAATAAAACATTATGGAATATCCATATGTCCACAGGATGTACTTTGCAGTCAAATTTCCAAATATAATTTAATTATGTAGGAAATTTCTCACAGTTTAATATTAAATGAAAAAAATAAGGTACCCAAACTCTATATACAATGTGATCCCAATTCTGCAATGACAAATGCACGCATACCATGACACATAATACAACACAAGAGACAGGTCTGGGAAGTCACCAAAATGCCAACAATGGTCATTGGTGGATGGTGACAAATGGATGATGCTTCTTTTCTTCTTTGCACTTTTCCCTGTCTCCTAAATATCTTACGGTAAGTGTGAAATAATTTTCTAATAAAAATATAATAATTGTTCTGTCATTATATCTCAGCATTTTGAAGCAAAGGCCAAACTTAAGATGAAATATGACTGGACCGTGAGACATGCACACATAGGTTCAAAGCTTCAATTGTCAGAGGCAGGAAGAAGATAGTCTTGCTAATGACCGGTCCACTTATAAAGGGTGTGAGTCAATTACAGCTTAAAATAAAACAGGAGAAGCTGGATGGTATTGCTAAAAGAGCTACTGCAAACACTTGATATCTTAATAAGTTAACATTGTACCAGGATGAGGTAGGTAGCAGTTCTCTGTGGGGCAAGTGTGCCCATCAGGAGGGCTCATTGCAGTCCTTATGACATATCTTAGGGTGACCATTGAAAACCTGGAGTAGGTCCAGATGAGAGAAATCAATAAAGTGAGGGGTTTGGGAATTGTGTTATGTGACAAAAGGGTGAAAGAGATAGAGATGTTTAGTCTGATGACAAAAACACTTAGGAGAGAAGTGAGTGCTGTCTTCAAATATTTGGCAGGCTGTCACCCAGAAGAGGGATAAATGTGCTCTGCATGGGCCGAGACCACAGAGCTAGTACTAACCACTGATTTTAAGTGATAACTTATCTTCTTTAACATAATTTCCAAACAAGAAAATTAAAGTCTTCTAAATGTAAGAGTTGTATGAAAATAGGGTGGCTAACTTGGGACATCATATGGTCTCCATCACTAACTTAATGGCAGCGTGTTAGGATCGCAACAGAGTGAACAGAGAGCTGAGAAAACAAGACAGTAGTGTTGTTACTAATGTGTTCCAGTGTCCAGTGCGTGACACATGAATAAATGCAGAGTGGTCAGCATTCATTGAGTGCTTTCCATGGGCCATGGGCCAGGAACAGTGCCAACTGCTTCACATGCTCTGCCTGACTTGTTCCTTTCAACTTAACACCATTTCCCAAATGCAAACTGGGGGGAGGTTGCGGACCTTGTTCAAAGCAACAGCTAATAAATGTACCAAGTTCTATAGTAATGCTAATAATGGCAATATTCGTTATCATCATCATAACTGCAGTGGCAAACACTTGCATAATGTTTACTATAATTAAACATAGTTTAAAATGCTATACCTGCATCCCCATTGTACAGATGAGACTTGAGGGGGTGAGGATCTTGTCCAAGGCCAGAAATGTGTCATATTCTGTAGCGATAGTAATTATGGTAATATTCATCAGCATGATCATATTAACTGCAGCTGAAAATACTCATGTAGTGCTTACCGTGTGTGAAACACAGATCCAAATGTTCTACCTTTATAAACTCATTTAATACAACTTCCTCTTTGTATCCTCATTTTACAGGTAAGGGAGTACAGACCTGGGGAGGCTGAAGACCCTGCTCAAGGTCACACAACTCCTACGTGGTAGATCTGGACTTTGAAACCTGGTACGTTAAATGCCATAATTGTATCAGTAACAGTGCTACTAATAATTCTCATTGTCTTCATGGCATAGTAGTGATGGCACAACACTTACATAGCACATACTATGTGTCCGGGAAACACAATAGCCCTATGAGGTAGTGTGCTGATTAATTTCACGTGTCAGCCTGGAGGGTGATGTTGGATGAGATTAGCACATAAATCAGTAGACTTTTGAGTAGAGCAGATTGCCCTCCATAATGTGAGTGGGCCTCACCAAATCAGTTGAAGACCTGAATAGAACCAAGAAAACTGGCCTCCCCAGGCAAGAGGGAATTCTCAAACAGACTGTGTTTGGACTTTATCTGCACCACTGGCTCTTCTGGGTATCCACCTGTTGGCCTTTTGACTGGAATTATATTCTTGGCTCTCCTGGGTCTCAAGTCTGCTGACCCCACACTGCACATTTTGGACCCATTAGCTTTCATAATCAGTTTCTTATAATAAACCTCCTTCAACACACACACACACACACACACACACACACACACACCCTAGTGGTTCTGTTCCTATGAAGAACCCTGACTAATGCAGGTAGGTACAATCATTATCTTCATTTTAAGATGAGAAAACAGAGACTCGGATATCATGTGACTTGCTAAAAACCACATGACCAATAAATGGCCAAACCAGCATGGAAACTCTGACCATCTGGCTATATAGTCTGAGTTCCTTTGTGAAGTTCTCTGGAGCCATTTGCTCTGTCAGTTGTGGCATGTTTTCCTGACTGGGTGGCATGAAATTAGGAGACTAGTAGAAGAAACCTTCTGAAGCAGGAAAAGGACAAGCTGGCTGGGGAGAAAGGATGACACGTCTTGGCTCCTCTCTCTACCAAATGGCCGTGTCTCCCCCTCCAGATAGCCTCTATCACTTTAGGACATTTCTCAATAATTAAGAGATCAAAGGCAAAAAGATCCAATACCTTTGCTTCCCCCATTATCATTGAATTCAACTGAGAAAGAATTCACTGAATACTTCATGCTTTCCAAGAAGAGGAAACTGTATTGCCACCCCTACCCTCCCCACTCACTGGAGAATTTGGGTTTCAAATACAGAATGTTCAAAATAATCCAACTACATGAAATTTCCTCTCTGCTTCTCCTACCTGGTGAAAGAAAAAGCAGAAGCATGTGCACCGTTATTTTTCCAAAGGTTTGCGAGTCTTCCCTGATTTCAGCAGTTCCTGTGATAACATTTCTACTTTTTGGTTTACTAAGCCCTTCAAGGAGAGAAAAAAAATCCCCTCTTGATATTCTCAGTTTAAATTTCACTTTTGCCAGATTTCCGTTAATACCAGTATCTCTTTGGACCATCCAAAGTGTATTCTCTTTTGGTGGCTCATCTTTCACGTAATTTCCAAACAAAAAGACAATACAGACAAAAGCAGCACAAAAACATGCCATGGGACCAGGTATTGAAAAAAAAAGGCATTGAAACAGACCCAAACAGAAATACAATGGTTTTATTATATGAGCCTTCAGCAGTCAAGAAGAAAGAAAAAAGCAGTGTTAGCAAAAGAAGGAAGGAAAGCAAAATGGCTAACAAACGCCAAGTGCCTAAGGAAATGGTATTTTCTTTGTATGCATCAACATATGCTCAAAGAATATTTCCCTATGAGGATGTCATTGCCCGCTCACTTCCCGTTTACAGTTATATGTAAGAGGAGCTTTTAAATCCATTTGCAGCCCCCCTGGGAGTTGCGAGGAGGAAGGTGTTGCCGCTAAAGTAGGAGATGACAAGCCTGAAAGTCAAAGATAAGCGAGACACAACCTCATTCACCATCCACAGCTGCTGCCCAGGCTGCCCCTGCCAGGTGCATCCCCAGTGAGAGCCATGATCAGTTGGCCCACACTGGCTGGTCCACTGTGAGAGGCTCCCAGAGGCTGGTCTCTCCTTTCCTTGGATGCTTCATCCCAAAGAGAGTGGACATGAAGAGGAAAACAAATTTAGGAGCTTCTAATCTGATGCAAACCTTAGGAGTTCTATCAGAGACAGCAGGTTTCTCACCCCAGGGGAAGGTTTCCATTGTGAACCTATTTCCCATTGCAGGATAACCTTGAGCATCAATGAATGTCATCTAGAGGATCCAAAATGGAATACGTAGAAAGTGTGGGGTCTTAAACAATTGAATCTAAAGGCAACGGTACACTGGGCTTCTCATACACACATTTGCTGTCTCTCTTTCTTGCAAACCTAGCCTCTCCATATCTCCGTCCCTATATCTGCCCCCATGCCCTAGCCCCCAAGCCCTTTACTGTCCACCCACTCAAGGGGCACTGCGTGGGCAATGGGTCTCCCTGTTGCCCCCAACCCACAATGACCTGTTCTTTTTCTGATCTCAGAGGATATAGGTAATCTCTACCCTACAACCTGATACTCAAATGGTTCCTTCTCACTATTTGGTATTCTTCTCAAGTCGTTCCATGTGTATAGGCTCTTTTCTGCCAAATAACACTCTATGTGCCTTGAAAGAAAGGACCTTGTCCTATACTTGTTGGAGATTCCTCATCCTCACTAGATCTATCACTTCTGTGACCTCAGTAAATTACTGCTGATAAACTGTTTAATTTGTATCACCTCCACGTCCAAACTTCCAAATAGTGCAATGTCTATAGGCTTCCACTTGCACCCTTCCTTCCCGACCAATAAATACAAATACCCAAGTTGTAATCTCACATAAAAATGACAATATGGGCGGGGAAAGGCAGTGCCATTGCTAAAGATTCTTTGTGTTTTGGGCTAAGAATAGGGAAAAGCTTGCAAGGCTTTCCTGACTGACTTGGGTATCAGGCTCTCGGTCCTTTTATCAGAAGAGCACAGACATTTTACTCAATCTGTGAGAATCTTTGACACAGACAGAGGAAGCTTGAGATGAGCCAGGCCTCTTTTTAATAAACACAGGAGTTGTGGGATGAGCAGGTCCAGGGTCAGGAAGAGGTGATATTGAATTTCATTTCTCAGCTATATGCTAGGGAATAAAGAGTATTCTTTGTGGGGGGAGGGGTATCTGGAAACAACCCCCACCATGATATTGATGGGGTGGGGTGGGGGTCTGATTGTTTAATTGCTGCTGGGGCTCAGTAAGATCTCAAGGTGAGATTTCCAAGGTTTCAGGGTTGCTTTTCCTTTAAACAGAAGCTGGGGTGGGATGAGGTGGGGTGGGTGGGTGGGTGGGTGGGTATTGTTCTGGCTTCAGCATTAATCCTGCTCTCTTTCCACTTGCACCTGTCTGTGCTACCTGGCAGAGTCGTAGCCGTCACTCAGCCCCTTCCCCCCTCCAAGTTTATTTATTGTGGCTATTTTACCAGCTATTGGCTCAACACACTCCACTCAAATATTCATCATTTAGCTCTCTGGGTAAATCGTATTTAATCAGCACAGGAGAGAAAATAGCATAATTATAGATGCCGGATGCCATTACACTCAGAAGAAATTAAACCCCGTCTCAGGCCGGCCAGTGGGCGCTGTGATTGCATCACCACTGGGGTTACCGAGAGGTTAGTGGCCATTCGGGGCCAGCAGTACCTTGAAGGATGCCTGACCCAGAAGAGTCATAAGGAGACACACCCGTGCGCACACAGATTCACGGCATCAAAAACTCATCAAACGGCAGCCAGTGAATTAATCTTTTATTGTTCTGAGAATGCGATGAATGAGAGGGTAATAAAGCAAGGCCCATACATGGAGATGGAGGGATTCTAGATAAATGGGCCCAGAGAATTCCAGTCCTTAAAGCTGATGCAGGGAATTACTATTCCCAATCTTCTCTAGGGTACTTTCTGCCAATAGCCAGGGTGCTACTGACGATTAAAGAAAAGGAGGCAGGAAACCTTTTCAATGAAGCAAAAGCATCCACTTGGGGCATGTGGGTCCTTACAGGAAATCCCCCCCTCCATGGAAGACGTAACAGAAAAGGCCAAACTAGAATCACATTAGCCCTGGTCCCAACCATAAGCAGACCTCTCTTTTCTCACATGCAAACGTTTTCCTGTCAGTATTGCTAATGAAGTGTTTTGTTTGGGGAAATCAATAAGGGGAAAAGTTGTTAAAGAAAAACCCAACAATAATATTAACATCAGAGCCCTACCTGCTTTTTGCCTGTTGAAACGGGCTCCCGGAAAAGGCCTTGGGGTCAGCTTCCGGCGATTCACGCCCAGCCTCTTCCCACACATATCCAGGGCCACCTGCCCTTGTGCAAGTTACAGAGTAAGAGTCACCTTTAATCTCACAATAGGGCTTTCTCTCCCCTGGACCTCAACCCTGGGTCAGCAGCCCTATCTACCACGGAGCGCTGTTTGTAAAAATTCAAAAACGTCCAAAGATGCAATTAGGCTTTACTTATTACCATTGGGTGATTGTTTGTGCCCCCACCCCCCACCCCCTTATTCTTTTTTCTTTTGGCTAATAATGCTTCTGAGGTTTGGATAAGTAACTAAGAGGAAGGAGATCTCCTTCTAGTCCATCCTGCTGCCGACAATTAAGAAACCTCAAAGTAATTTTTGAAAATGTCAGCGTCTCATTTAGCAAAAGGATAAATAATAAATGAAGCGTAATCACTGTCCTGTGCTGGTGGTACAGCTTCGCGGTGTCATTAGTAAACTAACGGTATAATATCTTTGTGTCACAGTTTAATTATATCTTGTAATTAGTTTCAGCAATGGATTGCATAGAGTCAGGCCCCCTGAGCTAAACAAAAGGTAATAGAACTTTCAGCGCCCCTGCATAAATCAATTATGAAAGTGTCCTGCGTTATTTGAAGCTTGTTTGCTGTAATTTTATGCACAGAGCTGAGCGGGTCCTTGGTGCCCATGGAGGGCAGTTCGCTCCACCCAGCAACCGAGGCTCGCTGGCGGCTGAGTCCGCCTTCGGACGCATACGCAGCGCAGCACACGCTCAGCAGTAAAGGCGGTGGTAGGGGCGAGGAGCGGAAGGGGAGGGGTGCTGTGTTGGCGCGGGGGAGGGGAGGAGATGCTCGAGGACGAGGAGCGGAGCAGGTAATAGATGCACCATGCACAAGAGAGCAGGGGATGAAATGGGAAAAGATGTGAGGCCCTGGAAGAATGATTCTTTATGCTTCCCCGAACAAAGACGAGAAGGTTAGGAGCATCAGAGGCCAAGCAACGTTGATGAATATGAGCAGGCGGACACGACACACGTCCCTTTATCATTTGTCCTTTCAACATCCCTGCGCTCCCCACGCGGTTGGAATTGGAACCAGCACAGGTTACTTGGCAATAGGAAACGGAGAAGGAGAATCCACATCTTTAATTGGGTCTAATTCGGGTCCTACCGAGCTCAGAAACTGTAAAGGGCTTCCGAGCGTAGTTGAGGGCTTAGCTATGGTCACCAGGCCTGCGCGGGAGAGTCACGGAGTCCCTGCTGGGGGAAGCTAAGAAGAAACTCAGGGGCGGGGGGTTGGTTAAGTCCAAATGCCACCAATACGTGTGATCGTCCCTTTTTTGATCAAACTGCAAGGCATGGCAGAGAGTGGGGGTGGGGTCCACATTCAAAGTCCTCATCAAGTCGTCTTTGAAAGTAAGTCTAGTGCCACGCTGGCCTTTCTGTTTATACAACAATTTACAGGTTTAAACGAAACCCCGCTTGAAAAAGCAGACTGAATCTTCCTATTGTGAGCACTTCAGCAAATTTAACAAAAGAAAGAGCCCAGGCGAGGAAGAGAAAGGGGGGGTGGGTGGTAGAAAAGGTCCAGTCCTCAGACTGGTGTGCTGCAATCTGGCTGGTTGCTATGGTGACGTGATGGCTTGTTCACATGGCAACATACCTTAGGTCCACTATTAAAATGATGAGAGTGAACTCGGTTGCATTAAGGAGAACGCGCCGTATGCTAAAGCGAGTCTTTATCTCCAGAGAGAGCTGGACAGAGACTAGCAACCAGTACAAATGAGGGAGAAAAGAAGGAGGAGGAAAAGGTTGGAGGTCTGGAAAAGGGAAAAACCACAGGGATACAATAACTGAAAAAGAAAGATCCTCAGCTCTGTGTCTAAATTGCGGGCCTGAGATTCAGAAGACAGACACTGAGCCTTGTTTGATATGGAATTCATCATCCAAATCAGCCCATCAGACTAATGACTCCTTATTTAAAAAACACATTCCAAATGAGCCTGCAGTACCTTGGCTCCAGAAAACATCAACCGTGAACTGAACCAAACCCGTGAGCTGTTGCCGTAGCGAATAGCTCAGCTACTGCCACTTAAATAAAATACTCTAATGACGATGAAGGTGGCAAATTACACAGCATTTATTTATTGAATATAAAAGTCCATTGACAGCCACAGATCCACATCATATCACTTCAGAGTTAGCGGGGAGCATTTCCTTTGGAAATCTGGTTTCATGTTTCCTTTAATGTAGTGACAATTTTTCCCCTGCTGACGTCGAGGGGTGGCGATAATTCTGCGGATATTATCCCAACAACCCTCCCTACCAACCCGTGCTTGATTTCTGTCTGCTGTTTAGCAAGCACTGCTACAGCATACAGAAGAGGAAGCCGGGAATTACAGGGCTATATAATCCCACTGTGGGCTCCAAGTGATATCATAAACCAGCTGTGAGATGCCCGAACCCCGCCCGCCCCCACCAACTTCCTGCTCCCCTCACTCATTCTGCCCTCCTTCCCACCTCACTATGGTTGGTCATGCTTTATTTAAAAAGCTTATTCCCATAAAGTTTGTGGCCTTACCAGCCACAAAAGTCTCCTGCTTTGGAAACGTGGCACAGCGAAGGTGAGCTTGGTATTGTCACTTTTTTTTTTTTTTAATGACAATTGCCCATTGTCAGAGGAGTCATTTCTACATGTCAGCCACTGACCTGGTACCTACTTTAAGACAATGCTCTAGATGCACAGGTGCCAGCAGAGGGGAGGTGGGCTCCAGGAGCTCTTGGGCTGGCAGAGGAGAGGGGACATGGAGCTCTGACACCAGCAGACAGGGGCAAGTGTGAGGACAAAGAGCAAAGCCAAAGACCACTTGTAAATCTCCTTCTCTCCACTCCAAACACCATGTTTTTCCCTGAGTTTTAGGATGAAGAACATCATTCTTTACTATTTCTTAGGGTTCTATAACATGCTTCAGCTTCCTCATAAATCTATATAAACAAACCGAGTGTGGAGAGGCAGGACAACTCAGGGGTAAAGACCTTGCTTTGTCAATGGCTAGCTGGGTGACCTCTCTGAGCCTCAGTTTTCTGATCTGGAAAGTGGAAGCATAACAGTACCTGACTTGCTCAGGTTGCTGGCAGAATTAAATGAGGTAACAGTTGTAAATGGATATGTTCAATCGAGGGCATTTTCATTTTATTTATTGTTGTTACTCCCTGTTGCCCTAGCCAATGTGTGACAGGCAGCAATAATCCATTGCTATGTTAGCAACAGAGAAAAGCATAATTTTCAGAATGATAAGCTCTTAACCAATAGGTCAATGACTTTTTTTTAAAACCTATTTTGGAAGAGTCCAGTGCAGAACACAGCTTGGATATATTTGTTCCAGAACTTTCTTTCTTAGATGCCCCCAGGGAAGCAGGTCTGGCAGGCAGCTCAACTTGCCTTCCTCTGCTAGACACCTTTCATTTCGTTTTGTATTTTAACTACTGACAAAATAGCAGCTTTGTCTCTTTCCCCAAAATGGTGGGTAAGCATCTCCTCATAAGCATGGTAAACTGTATGCAAAAAAAAAAAAAAAAAGGAAGAGAGAGACCTTCTGGTGTCTATCAACTTTCCATGACAGCTACACTCATGTTCCCTCCTGAGGACCAAAATAACTACAAAGTGTATGAAATTGTTAAGCACATAAAAACCCCAGAGGTAGAGGCTGGAAATAAAACTCGTGATTTCCCAACCAAAGGCATCAAAGTCCAGCCCTCACAGTTCATTTGCTTCCCTTCACTCGGTGCCGGCAGATCTACCTCTACTCAGTAAGCAGTCAGCACTGGCCGTGCACACAGCTCGAAGACGGAGAGAGGCCAGAGACCTGCCAGCAGACCAGCCTGGCACGCATAATAAAGACACGGAGGTGTATGGGGAGCCCAGACACAGATGAAATCCGTCAGAGAGCACTGAGAAGAGAGAGGACATCTGAATCCTCGTGACTATTATTTGCAGCTTATGAGATACTTTTCACAGGTTTAATGGTGAGGCAGCTAGGTTTAAAGAAAGTGTCCCATTTAAATGTGCCATAACAGAATAATAAGGTTAAGTAGTATGTCTAGATGTATGGCTCCATCAGGTAGGATGAGGATAGGAAGATGCCGTGGTTCTGAAATGTGAGCAGGAAATTTGGAAAGGGATGCCCTGCTGCAACTACAGAGCAAACCTGGGAATGTTGTGTGGCTTTGGGGTGTGTAGGGAGAGTTGCTCTTGGTTTCCAATCTTTTTCAACAGGCCTTGATTTGGGAACTGATTTTTAGGAGGGATGACAACAGAAAATGCTGAACTACTAATGTGTTCTGGGAACGCTGCTGGGTGCTCCAACCACATAGCACCCAGGTGTATCGACCACTCGTTCCCTCTCTTTACTGAATACCTACCAGTGCTTACAGAGTTTTGCTAAGTGGATTTCAACATAGTCTTAGTATGAAAAAGAGTTTTTACCTCCAAGAACTTTATAACTTAGTTGGATGAGAAGATGTTCATATGTGCAAAGTAACATGCTGTTTAAAAAAAAAAACAATTAAGGCTAAAAATTTAAGCTAGATCAGGGGTTGGCAGATTACAGCCCATGGATGCAAACTGGACTGCTACTTGTATTTGTAAATAAAGCTTTATTGGGGGGGGTGCCTGAGTCATTTAGTTGGTTAAGCATCTGACCCTTGATTTCAGCTCAGGTCATGATCTCGCAGTTCGGGGGAATGAGCCCATGTGGGGCTCTACACTGACAGATTGGAGCCTGCTAGGGATTCACGCTCTTTGTCTCTGCTCCTCCCCTACTTGCATGAACACATACGTTCTCTCTCCCTATAAATAAATAAATAAATAAATAAATAAATAAATAAATAAATAAATAAATAAATAAATAAATTTTTATTGGACACAGTCATACCCTTTCATTTACATTTTGTCTATGGATGCATTTTCCTTACAATGGCAGATACGATAGATTCTGGAGACACTATATAGTCTGTGTAAAATATTCACCATCTGGTCTTTTACCAAGAGAGTTAAGCAACCCCTGGTCTAGATGTTCTAGATTCAGAGGAGGATTGATCACAGTGACTGGGAGTAAAGAATTAATGGGAAGAATGGATCTCCATAGGGCCTGGTGAGACCTGGATAGCATGAAAGGAGTGGAGAAGCCATTCTTGGTGGGGGGAACAGTGAGGGCAAAGATGCAGAGAAAGAAGCAGCATTGTTTTTTGAGGGACAGAAGGACAGCCATCTGCTTAGATTGGCTTAGAGTTTCATTCTGGAGCAGCAAACAGAAAGAATGGTCGGAGAGGTGGGAGCTGAGTCAGCAAAATGTGGGATTCCCAAAGCCAAGGAGAAGGTGGATTTTCAGGAAGTGAGGAAGTAGAAAGCCCTGACAATCTTCCAGCAGAATACAAGCTTGGAAAGCAGAGGAGTAAAAGGAAAATAACTGGAAGCAGTGAGTATGGGTCACCTGCTCAGGAAGCTTGACCAAGAAATGAAGGAGGATACAGGTGGCAGTTTGAGTAAAAGGCAAAACTGAGTGCAGAATTTGGCAAGTTAGGGGAGACTGTGTCTTGTGGTAAAAGAGGAAGCAGCATAGAGAAGGGACTGAAGAGCTCAGAAGCTGGGAAATGAGGAGTGTGGAGAAGGTGGGAGTGGAGAGGGGTGGATAAGCTGGGCAATGCTCCCTGATGGTCTCCCTCACAAAGTAAGGGACATCAGTAGATAGCAGAGATGGGCCAGCCTGGGGCTAAGAAGATGGAACAAATGAATTCAATATCTATTCAGGAACTGCAGAGTCTCCTTGAAGTATCACAGTATCTTTCCATGGGAGGCCACATTCACTTGCTTTGATGACTTCTCTTACCAGGGGTCTATGACTTGGGTCCAAGTGTGGGGTAGAATGGTTCAGGTTGACATTGGCCCAGGAGAAAATCCAATGGATGGTAACATTTCTGACATGAGTGAAAAGGGACGAGAGTGGCTGACAAGAACATTTGGACTGGCCAGGCAGTCAAATGTATCCAGACTAGACCTAATGGACTAGGACAACAGGAAGTGACTAATATGCATGGAAGCAACTGAGTTGGAGGGTTCTGAAATTCACTGAGAAATCAGGACTTGATATTATTAGATTGATTTTTCCTTAAGCATCAATGTCATTCTTGGAGGGCAAAAGGCTCAGCCCATTTTTTAGTCATTATGGACAAGTTGGTAGTGTTTCGTTTTCTGCCCTAGGTTGCAGGATTGATCTTTGAGTATGGTAGGCATTACTACCATTCACCAAAATCCATTCTCCTCTTTTTCTGGGCACTTAAAATTTGTACTTCCCACCTACCTTGAAATAAGGCATGACCATGTGATGTGATGTGGCCAGTGAAATGGGAATAGGTGTGACTCATAACACTCCTTGGTTGGATCATTTAATTTTCAGGGTGACATACTCTAGAACTTTTGAACCCTTCTGTGACAATTGTGAAACAGGCCTTGTGTCAAAATGGTAGGAGCATGGATTTCTAAGAGTGGAGGACAGCAACAGCTATAGAGAGTTATCTGGGCCCTCAGCAGACTTTGAGTGAGGGAGATGCTATGAGCTGAATTACGTTTCTGAAGTTCATGTGTTGAACCCCTAACCCCAGAACCTCACAATCTGGCTATATTTGGAGATAGGGCCATTAAAGAGGTGATTAAGGTAAAATGAGGCCATTGAGGTTGGCTCTAATCCAATATAACAGGTGTCCTTGTAACAAAAGGAGATTTGGACATGCAACTGGACATTGGGGATAAGTGTGAACAAAGGAGACCATGTGAGGGCAGAGGGAAAAGACATCCTCAAACCAAAGAGAGAGGTGTTAAGAGAAACCAAACTTAATGACACCTTGATTTTTGACTTCCAGTCTCTTAGAACTGTAAGAAAAGAAAGTTCTGTTGTTTAAGCTACCCAACCTAGGGTATTTTGTTTTGGCAGCCCTAGTAAAATAATACAAGAGACAAATCTTTTTTTCTGTTAGAAAGCTTGTTACCACAGCACAACCTTGCTCAGCCTGATTTCTACAGTGGGCTACTTTAGGTTGGGTGGCAGAAACAGGCTCTCTAAGGAGATGGAATATAATTTGAGAAATGAATGAAAGCAGGAGCTGGCTGTGGGAGAGACTGAAAGAAGAACATTTCAAGCTGAAGGAATAGATGGTACAAAGTACTGGGTTTGCTTGTGGCAGGGAAGAGAGGAAAAAGACAAGGTGGAGGTCAAGGCCAGATCACATAGAGGTCATAGGTTAGATTAGGGAGTCGAACTCAATTTTATATGCTATGGGAAAACTCTATGGGATTTTATAATGCTAACCTTTATTATTTTCATGTTTATTTATTTTTGAGACAGGAAGAGACAGAGCATGAATGAGGGAGGGTCAGAGAGAGAGAGAGAGACACAGAATCCGAAGCAGGCTCTGGGCTCCGAGCTGTCAGCACAGAGCCCGATGCGGGGCTCGAACTCACGGACTGCGAGATCATGACCTGAGCTGAGGTCGGACGCTCAACCAACTGAGCCACCCAGGCACCCCATCTATGGGATTTTAAGCAAAGAAGTGTGATAGATATGATTCAGTTTTTTGTTGTTGTTGTTGTTGTTTTAAGAAGATCTTTGAGAATTCTGTATGGAGAATGAGCTATAGGAGTGAAGAATGTAAACAGGAAGACTTCTGGAGTGGTCCAGGCACAAGATATAACAGTGCCTTAATCTAAGATGGAGGGAAGCAGATGGATTTGAGCATTTTAATTTCAGCAACTTCTTTTGGGGTAGTTATAAAGGTTGGAATAACAGTGTACTGGCAATTTCATACTTCTATTTACAGTGTATATTATTAGAAGATGCCAAAAATTTTGGCAGAAGAAAGAATAAGGTCAATTTTATGGGAAGAACGCAGATATAAGAAGTTATGGAGTATTTCCAAAGCAGAAACTAAATAAGGAAAGCAAACTTTGGAGCACAGCAGAATGGAGAAAGAGAGAGAAGAGAATACAGTGACAAAAGTGGGCAGAAGGAAAGTGTCCTGCTGATTTAGAATGGATGTGACATTAGCCACTACACTCAACATTACACACAGTAGAATAGGCCAGTGGGAGGAAGTATAGAATGGGTGAGGCTTCACCTGAACTCTATGATTTCAGGGTCATTGGCAGGAACTATAGAATTTCTGGAGTGGATACTAATGAAGACCAAAAGGGTGAAGTTAGTTTCCAGGTTCTGGGTGTGGAGCACGGGCTTGAGAAAACAATCATGCATTCTATAGTTCTCAGCCCCAGTTTTGTAACAGCTCAGAATGCTTCCAATTATCTTAAAGAATGCAACATTTACCCTTAATCACTTCTATTCTAAATATCAAAATTGGACAGGCATTAAATTAAACAATTAAAAACCTTATATGTGTATAGTGCTTTTAGAATTTGCAAATCTCTTCCATGTGACTCTCACACAACCTCTCTGCCTTCTGGGTAGATAATGGGTTAGAAGGAAGAAGGAGAAGAGGGCACTCCAGAGTAGTCTAGGCAAGAGGCAATATGGTAGTTTAGTCTAGGATGTTGACATGAAGACGGAGAGAAGTAAATGATTAACTTAAGGTCAATTCTCTCAAATTCATTAGTTTATAGATTTAATAAACATTTATAAAGAAGTCTACAATAGCACAGACATGGCGATAGGGTTTGGGTACTTAAAGATGCTGTTTGTGAAGAGTGCCGAAGATTTGATATGGAGGTGCTTGGGCAGATGTGGAAACAAATGATTACGGCACAACAGGATAATGACTCCAACTGAAGTATGAACAAAGTGCCTTAGGATCTGGGGGTGAATCTGATAACTCTGCCTGTGGAATTTAGAGAAATCTTCCACAGAGAAGTGGGACATCTGAGAAGGGCCTGGAAGAATGGGAGACGAGTTTCTGGAAGGGGAAGGCAGGAAGGCATGCCAGGTGGAGTGATTAGCACAGAGAGAGGTGCACACATGCCAGTACTAAGGAGTGTGGCCCAAATCTGCAAGTATAGGAGAGATGGTACCAAAGATGTGTGCTGAGACCCTATCAGGAGACACTCAGATGATTATGCTAACAAGTTGGCATTTGATTCTCAAAGAGTGGGGGTACCAGTGAAGGTTTGAAGCCTGGAAGAGATATGGTCATTTTACAGATGGGGACACAGAAGCTAAGAGGCTAGGTGATATGTCCATGATCTCAAGGTTTGCAGTGGTGGGAACAGTAGTAAGATACAGACCACCTCTCTTCTGACTCCGAGCTTTTCTTGTTTCATACCTAGCTCCTCCTTAAAGTTTCAATGCATTTATATAATGTGTGGTCATTTCTCCTCCAAGCAATTTTCCATGAAAAAAAAATTCACAAAATCCAGAATGTTGGGATTAGCCAATATTATTTTTATAAAATATTTTTCAATGATACTTTATATTTCCTCACATAAATAAATCATAAAGAATAATATCTATTATTATGTGCAGGGGCCATTCAAGAATTTGAGAATCTGGAAGGAATCTACATGGCAGACCAGAAGAAAATGAATCATATTATCTTAAGTTTAATACTGGGCTAGTGTCCAACAGTCAGCAAGTGAACACATCTATTCTGAGCTGACATTCCAGCTCTCTGTGCAATGGTAGTGTGCATATAGAAGTTTTTAAAAAGTGAAGCTATAAAGAAATGAAGTACTGATACATGTTAAATGTGCTTGAACCTTAAAAACACTATGCTAAGCGAAAGGGGCCAGTCACGAAAGACCACATATTGTAGGACTCCATCCACATGGAATGTCCAGCATAGGTAAATCTATAGAGACAGGAAGTAGGCTCGTGGTTCCAAGGGTTGGGGAAGGAGGGAGGAAAGAATGAGAGTAACTGCAAATGGCTATGGAGTTTCATCTTTGGGTATTGGAAATATTCTCAACTTAGAATGTGGTGATGATTGCACCACTCTCTGAATATACTAGACACTCTTAATTATATAATTGAAATTAAAAAGTTGTTAAAAAACTGAAGGGGCTACAGTCTTCATTTGGATCTTTAGCACATTAGTTAACCTATTAAAACACCTTACACCAACCTACCTTGGAGACAGTGCAATTGATCCCTTTGTCAAACTCATCAAACTTCATGTTTTGACATCTTAGATAGTTTTCCACATGTGTTTGTGGTTTTAAAGAACTGTAGCAGGGACTTAAACATTTATAAGGAAAGGAGAGGTCTCACTCCTGATTAAACCATATCCCACAAAGGCTCTTTGAAAGGCACTGTCTAAATAACATGAAACAGAACATTTGGCTAGAAAGAAACCTGGACAAGTGGTTATGAGTCTTAATGTTCAAATTATATTTGGTATTCATTAGTTGGCATGGTAATTTTCTGATAGGCCTTTTGGCTTACTTGTTCTTGAGTTCCATGTATGCCCTACATCACTCGTATTCACTTCAAACAGGGAGAAACAATCTACGGCATATGAGCAGATTTTAAGACCTGAGTAGACCCTTTGCTATTGCTATGTTCTACCCACCACTACAATGACTGCTGTTCAATGTCTCAGTTACTCCATAAGACCAGATATGATGACTCATTCTCCAACCCCTTCCCATGCCTCCAAGTGTCAGTGTTGAACCAAACAACCTTCTTCCATCTCCTCCCCCACTTCCCCAGAAGGAGACCTGGGTCCACCATTTTTAAAACAATGATGACACATTGTTAGATCAAACCACAAGTCTCTTCTCCAGTGATAGCCATCTGTACTAACATGCTTCCTTCCAAAGGTGGCCTCTGGAGGGTGAATGAGTTATGCTCCAAGGAGAATCTAGATTGTACTTTTGCTTTCAGAAGCCCCAAAAGAGAGTGTCTTGCCTTATTACTCAAAAATACTGTCTTTATGTTAACCTTAGATCTGGTAGGCTGGTGTGTCAAGTATTGAATTGTCCTGAAATGGAATCCTTGTAATTGATTACTACTTGCAATCTTACATACTGTCCATATGTGGTTTAAGTGAATTTTGTGCACCATGGACAGTTTGCTTTCTGTCATTGCCCCTGGGGGACTCTAAGGACCCTGATGATCTTGCTGATGGGGAATGTCCCAATCCTCCATGGATTTATAAAATCTAAGAGAATGCACCATGTAAGGGCAGAGAGAGCATAGATACTAGCATTTAACTTCCCTTCCTGGTCATCAACCTTTCAGCTAAGAATGAAGGAGGAACACCAGGAGGAATGCTTTATCATTTTAATATCCCTTCCCACCCTTTCTAAAGCAGAGTGCCTCAGGGTCTTTTTAACAATGGTATCTTAATAAATTATTTAAAAAAGAAAATAGAGCCCCAGGTCCATCGGTAGTGCATGTTATTATTGAAGGTATCAGATCTTTGATGGGGAGTAAAGAAGGAGTAGAAACTGGAGATGTAGTGGTTGCATGGTAATATATTTTAAAGGTCTTCTTTAAATCCTTGCTGCTATATGTAGGTAAATCTAGTCAATTACGGGAAACAGGTATTCCCTGTATGTGGTCAGTAAAACATCAACACTTGACAAGAACGCATTCCACAAACATTAATAGTAGCCATCATTTTTGAGAGTCTCCAGTGCGTGTTATGGATTTGATGTGGATTAATCAATCTTTACAAAATGCTGGTGAGGTAGGTATTTATTCTTACTCCTGTTTCAGAGATAGGGAAAAGGAGTTTCAGAGAAGTCCCATAACTTGCCTAAAACCACATATTTTGAAATGAGTGAAGCTGGGATAAGAGTCCAGATGTGTCTGAATCCCTTACTCTCAGCCATTTTTCTATCCTGCTTCCCAGTGAAATATACAGGCAAACCAAACACAATGAGGGTGCAAATAAGAGGAAACTTGCAACAGAATTAAAGATAAGTGCTCAGAAGAATAAAACTGGCGTTACTGCTACAACAGCTATTCGTTATGAAAATATTCCATTTGTTTCCTTATGGAAATAGACTAATAAAAGGTAGGCTGAAAGCAAACATGAGCTGGCAGATACTTCATCTTTCTGATCTATGCAAAGCCCATCCCAAGTGGACACTGTGAATCCATGCTGCTTTTCCCTTCTCTCTTCTTCAGCCAATTAGCACACTGACGGACCACTCCGGCCTCCTAATATTTGCAAAGCTGCATTAGCTTGTTCTTTTCCTCCAAGACTGCTGGTAACAGGTACATTCAGACTTTACTACCCACCTCTCCTGGCATCCTTCCTTCTTGAAATCTGCCGCATCAGTAGTTTGCAATCAAGTGTATAGTTAAAATAAAACCTTTTCAAAGGGCAGAAGAGTAGGTTTTGCTCTACTGTTTTGATTTCTAAATTTAAGGGTGATGAACTAGATTCACCTCCAGTGTTTCATTGTGGGTTCCACAATTCATCAGGCTTTTAGCAAGTGGTTGTGCTTCACACAGGGCGCGGGGAGGGTGTAGGATTTCAAGGATTTTAGGTAGAGTGGGCGGTGATGATGAAATATTTTCCTACCTTTTCCACCTTCTTGCTTGCGCCGACTATATTTTTGAGTTTCACTCAATGATGGAGTTGTTTCTTAGCGTCTTGTGTGCTTAGCCATTTAATTAAAGCAATCCATATTGAATTCATGTCCAGATGCCTTGACCGGCGGAGCCAGATCCTCATTGGCATGCCAGCTGCTCAAAGAGGAACACGGCCCCTTGCATACTAATCAGGAGAGGAGGCAGTGATTCATCAGCCCATGATACTGCTCCAGCATCTACAAGCACTTATGACATGTAATTGGTGGTGCATAAGCAAGCCAGGCCACATTAAAAACCCTACAGATAGTCAGAGATAAAAATTAATGACTTTTGCTTTGTGTAATCCTGCATGCATTGGTGGGAAAGGGAGGGGGATTGGGATTAATGGGCAAATCTAAGTAGGCACCAAGGAACAAAGGCTTTCCCGGCCTTGTTTACATATCGAACAATAAAAAACACAAGTGACAAGTTATGGGAAAGGCGAGTGTGAATTTTCGGCACGAGTGAGTTGAAAGACTGCTTGCAGTTTATTATGGATTCCAAATTTCCATATTCATTATTCCAAAACAAACGTCCTCAGTGGGCTCTTCTGGGACTGGCTAGAGCAGTTGTTATTATTCATCTTTCACTGGGGCTGAGGTTGTCATGATTAGGGCTGGGCCGTGCTCACTCTTCATGGCCTGCCCCAGCTACTCAGGGACACAATGCAAACCTTTGACAAGCCCAGAGGAATGTAACAGGGATCAAGTAGGGTCATCCTAAACACTGCTCTAAGAGCAGGAACTGCACACTTAGGGCAGGAAGGGGGAAAGAGAGAGGAGAGTCTTGAGCCACCTACTGATGGGCAAGAGAAAGAGCCCAAGTGGCCCAGGTAGCAGCTAATGACCAGGAAGGGGAAAGAGAAAAGGGAAGTGGAAGCAGTGAATGGATTGGATTTTATAATTAATCTGGGCAGTTAAGCGATAGAGTTATTAAGGTGTTGTCATTCAGGCTCTGGTTAATATAGATATTAAAAAGGGGATTGATTGCAGGTGTGGTGAAGGTAGAGCATGTTTGTCAGTAGATAAAACAAAGTGGAGGCAAGCAATGCATGTATGTGTTGGAAGATAGTCTATCACGTGAATATCACACGGGGAATGTGATAGAGACAAATGTCAGTGTTCTGTAGGCAAAAGGCATCTCGATTGTTATTTAAGGGCTTTCTTTAAGACAAAGCTGGCCTGGCTGAATTTTGAAAACAGGCTTGAGGGGGGATGAGCCTGCTTGCTCATAGTTAGATGTGGATATGTTTAGGTGATATGACCATTGAATAAAGGGGTGGTGAAGATATGTTGGTGCTGGGGAAGATGAATCATTGTGATTTGATGAAAGGGAGGGAGATAACTAAAAGAAAGATGCCAAGACAATAGGCTTAAGACACTATGGTTTTCCCTATTATCTGGCTTTGTCTCTTCTGAAAGGAAGAGTAGCAACCAACCCATACCCATTTGTGTTTCTTCCCTTCTCTTTACTTTGGTCTTATTCTGATGAATTCCTATACTTCTGTTTTTCTTGCTGATCACAGATTATCTCAGCTATCCTTGATGGAAAAGTCATGGGCAGCATTTGTAGAAAGGGCATTCCAAGAGCAGAAAATGTATAAGAGAGATGATTGGAAAGAATGTGTTCAGCATCCCCTGGTGTGACAAGAGCAGTACTTTGGGTTGGGCCATCCCTGGCCTTTTGCCTGGAGTCCTCTGTTCTTTTGTTGCCGCAGAATAAAACCATACTATCTGGTCTGTACAGAGGGTGCATCTACAACTTTGATCTCATGAGTGTCATGATCTGCCCATGAGATATAGTTAAGAGGAGTAATTCTGTGACTTATTTCAATGGTGAGAATACCCAGAAGTGTTGGCACTTTCTGTGGAAGAACATGGACTGTTATAGTATACTAGATTAACAAATATTCAAGTTCTGCTACATTTACAAAGTGATTTGACACTTACATCTAGTGTAATGAAGATGTCTGAATTTAAGAACAATATGGGCAAGGGGAGAAATTTTGAGCCCTGCCATTTTGATTCAGTAACCTGTTTCTGGGACCTCATCTCAGTAGTGTTACCCTTGGCCTGGAAGAGACAAACCAAGGTTACATGAGAGTGGTGTTGGTTAGTCAGTAGTTAAAAGTACTGCATCATACATCAGAAGAAAAAGCAAGGCAGAAGTGAGCAATGAAATCTGCTATTCCCTTACTCACATTCAATTCAGTCTTATGGTAAGTGGCTTAGGACAAGATGCATTTTAAAGAGCCGAAGCAGTCAAAAATGCATATTGATTCTCTTTCCCAAAGTTCCTTCCCAAAGAAGGGCTGGTTGGGAGATACTTTCGGTACCCTGAAAAAGTTGGCTACGTAATAAAGTCAGATGATACAAATGGAATTTGGGGAAAATTGGAGCTGATGAATGAATAGAAAGTCATTTCCAGGAGATGGGGATTTTACATGGGAATTACATATGAAGAGAAGGAAATCATATAACCAACTGTATCTACTGTTGAGGGATAGAAAGGAACCCAAACTTGTTCATGAGCAATGAAATCACTTAGATTAGCTTAAAGCACTAAGCTGCCCTTTCTTCTCAGAGAGATGGACCAGGAAACTTGGTTTGGCATTCTCACTGGCTGCAAATGCTCTAGAGTATCTAGAGTCACAAAGGCCCCTGGTTAAGCTACTATCCCAGAGAAAAACCTGCTAATTTTCTTTTTTGCCTCTTTCCACTACATTTTACTGAACAAATCTTCTTTAAAGTTCTCTCAAAACTTTAATCTGGTTAGGAGGAGAAATGAAATATTTTGCTGGTGTTTAAGAGTATAAACCCCATAGGATGAAGATGTCCATGTGACCAGCAAACACTTACTTTGGCCTGGGACTAATCAAAACTACAAACAAAGGTAAAGGGGAAATGGTATTAATAATTCCATGAGGGCTCACAGAACCCTTGAGGTAGTCAGTGAAGAATATATTCTATGCAACAAGACTGGTGGCAAGGGTTTTCACAATTTTCAAGAGGGAAACTGAGGCATAAGAATGGTCAGTGATTTTTCCAGAGGCCAAATTAACAACAAACTTAGAAATAAATCTATGGCTGCTGTTTTGAAGTTCGTTCATTCCTTTGTTCCTTCGTTCCTTCTTTCCTTCCTTCCTTTGTTCCTTCCTTCCTTCCAACCATCCATCCATCCATCCATCCATCTATCCCTCCCTTGCTCCACATTTATTTGCAAGAATTTTTAGGGGAGAAGAGATTAAATATATATATAGATAGATAGATATTGCCCACTGACATCATGATCACGGTCTTATTTTAGGAATACTAATTTGATGGTGGGGTATGGGATGAGTTGACATGGAGCAATAATGAAGGTGAATGTGGGATGCAGGCATAGTCAGAAGGAATTTTGATTTTTTTTTTAAAAAATTTTTAATGTTTATTTATTTTTGAGACAGAGAGAGACAGAGCATGAATGGGGGAGGGTCAGAGAGAGAGGGAGACACAGAATCTGAAGCAGGCTCTAGGCTCTGAGCTGTCAGCACAGAGCCCGACACGTGGCTCAAACTCATGGACTGTGAGATCATGACCTGAGCTGAAGTTGGATGCTTAACCGACTGAGCCACCCAGGCGCCCCGATTGATTTTCCAGGGGGTAATGAGGGCCCCAGACTAGGAGGAAATGGCAAAAGGGCATGGGAAAAGAGGAGATGAATGAGAGAGGTGCTTAAGACAGAAATAGATTTGGCAACAAATTTGGTGTGGGGTGAGAGAGAACAGGAAGTCAAGGAGATTTTTTTTTATCCTGAGTGACAAAAACCACAATGGAACCTTTACAAGAGAGGAGGTATACAAGAGGAGGGGCATGTTAAGGAGAGGCTGCTGGTTTCCACCTTATATCCAGTGAGTTTAAAGTCCTGACATTTATGCAGGTGAATTGTTTAGAAAGTGAAGTCTCAAATATATTGCGTCTGGAGATGCTGACTTGAGAATGGATGATGCACAAAGAAATAAATGCGGGAGAGTCCAGGATGAGACCAGAGAGAGAGAAGGAGAAGGGGCCAACGGTATATCTTTGATGGCAGACCTTATGCTCTGAAGGCAGAAGGGGAAAGAAGAGACAAGTTAACACCAAAGGCAGCAGAACAGGAGGACAGAGTCTCCAGGGCCAGAGCAGGAGAGAACTCTGAGGAAGCAGAGAATCCAGGGAAAGCCATCAGTTTCATCTCTGCCTCTGTGCTGAGGATAATCTGCACAGGGTAAGAAGGGAGAAGAGGCTGTTGAGTTTATTGGGGAGAGAGGAAAGACCGCTGGGTGTCATGGAGTGAGGGGATGGTGAGGGCAGAAAGTCAGTAAGGGCAAAAAAAAAAAACCTCATTAACTATCCTAAATGCTGAGGACAAACAGAATAATAAACTTCCAGGCCAGAATGAAATACAGCCTTGCCTCCAGGAGACCACTTCAGTTCTCAGAGCTGAAGGATGTGGGACTTACTTGGTTCCTTTACTGCTATCAACCTCCTGCCCCCTTCAGCCCTGGAGGGTGTCAGAGGGCCCATTGTCCACCCGCTCCTCCAAGGACTGCAGGCCAAGTGGCCACTCACAGTTGCTCTCCTTTGTGCTTGGAGAGATTAGAACCAAGTTGTTGCAGGCTCAAGAGGCTCCAAGACAGAAGCGAGGGGCAAGTGCACAGGCTTTAGAGTTGCCACCAAGTTTGAACCCAGCCCCTCCTCCCCTCAGCCCTAGCACATTCCATTAAATTGGATAAGGGGATCCCTTTTCCTCCTTTTCTTTCTCATTCCTGTTTGGAAAATTAATGCTTTCTGAATCAGCTTGACATAATAACTCTCTTTGTTTCATCCTAATGTAGGTGACTTGTTTTGTTCTTGAGTTTGCCTGCTTCTCCCAGAGGGGAAAAAAACAAAACAAAACAAAACAAAAAACACCTGAATTCAGCAGCTCTGTTCACAACAAAATTTAAAACATTTAAAGGTAAATTCAATTAGCAAATGTGGGACCAATTATTAAGGGACAAAACCATGGTTTTAAATATCCCAAATGTGATTATTTTTCAGGAAAGCCAAGAAAGACATATGTGTTTCATTTTCCTAGATTAATAAGGTAAATTTAAGAAAGGGGTGCCAAACTATTGTAGTGATAACAGTAATAATGATATTGTTTACCAAGTGTTATGTGTGAGGTCCTGTGTTTTTCTCCCCCAGAAAACAAAGAAATCAAGCAAACAAATGGAGATAAGTTCCTTTTCCTGGTGACTTAAAAATTCCCAGACATTTTAAAACTCTGAATCCAATAAATACTGGAGTGGATTGGAGATGAAAAATAAAGTGATAAAGAACTCCTAAAAAGGCTTATTTTTTACTCTATAACTTTTCTGAATCTCTCTAATATTTCCAGGAGCCAAGTATCAGCTACAGAATATTTTTCTCATTTAATTGATGTAGTCAAGGTACTGATGTAACCATCTATAACTTTATAGTTAAAGCGATCAAAACAAACTCAAATACAATTCTGACAGCTATTTCTACTGTTGGTTGCCAATGAAGACTCAAGATCAAGGTATTGATTGCATTTGTTCTGCCTAAATTTCATGCACTTACAATAATGTCCCTAATATACCAAAGGTTTTGCCATTCGATTCTCCCAATAGCTGGGCTCAACATCACGAGCTTTTACAACTGCCTCGAAATGTTTGGGCCACATTTCTACAAAACTGCACATTACAGATTCTTTTTCTTCTATCTCAATGCCCAGTTCTGCCTCCAGTCATCTGGAGCAGTGCATGTGTTTTAAGTTGCTTTAACAGCTGGAGATGGATCTATACCAATCCATATCCACACTCCCATTATTCCTGTGGGGTCCACCTGCATGCATCTGCAGGGGAAGTTGGAGGCCATAGAAGGTGGTGAGGAGGGAGGGAACTAGCCTTATTCACCTACTAAGTACCAGGGACCGTAGTTATCTGACGGATGGAAGTTATCTCATTTAACCCTCCACATAATCCTGTGCTCAAAACCCCCCACTCACTAATGCTGAATCCATTCTCTGCCATCTTGGTGACCTCATCTCCCCTACTCTCAAGGGTCATCAGCTTTACCAAATGTACAATGGCCACAATTTCCAATGTGCTTGTCATCTTCCTTTTCCTCCCCCATCCCATAAACCTCCACTGTTCCTCTTCAAGAACTCCCTATCCACTTATAATGTTACCAGAGAGATTTAAGGCAGGCCCACAGGGTTCTCTGACCTATTCTGACCACCCTCTACTTCCTAGCACCATCACCTACCTGCCTAAGAGAAATCCCAACAATGAGGTGTAATTCAGAAATTTCCCTTAAAAAAAAAAAAACAAAAGGTTCAACACCATCATGTTTTACATCTCTGCTTTTCTCAGTGTAAGTCCAAGACTCCAAATCATCCCTATTATCCCCAGATGGTTGCCCTCCATGGCTGTGCATTTCTAATCTGATCCAATCTTCCACCCATCCCTAACTGCCCCTGCATCCTTGTACCATCTTCTCTGGAATTCAGGGTCTGTTCCCAACCAAATCCCCTAACATTCAAGCCTCTCCCGTAAATGTTTCTTTTACCATTTTAGAGCAGAGTTCTTTGGAAGTCACGACTCCCCCTGTGTCCCCTTAAGTGGTGACTTTTTCCCTCCCACATCCCGTATACCAGGAGGTTGCTGGGTGTCTTCACAGCCCTTCATTGCTACTTCTGGGCTACTTTTATTTCCTTCTCCCAAACTTCCTTTGAGGAACATGCTACTGCATGGGCCCAAATACCCCTCCTCATTGCAGTCACTGATCACCTTGCACAGAACATCTACTGATTCAATGAATCTTTCCATGCCTGGCTCGACTGTCTTTGTCTCTCTTACTTCGTGTCATTATTCACGATGACTTCAATATCCACATAGATAACCCATCTAACACTCTGGCCTCTCAGTTGCTTGGCCTGTTTGCTTCTAATGCTCTTCCTCTGTACCCTACTGAGGTCATAGCCATACCCTAGACCTGTCATTGCCAGAAACCCCATCACTTCTAGTGTCCTCTATTTGAAGCATCCCATTCATTTTAAGCTTCCATATTCCCACCCTACTCTTTCTAGTATGCCAGCTTCACCAAATCTTCAACCCCTTTGGGGGCTTCTTCTATGTCTATCATCTGCCTCAGGCTTCACTTCCCTCATTATTCATTTTTGATTCCAGAGTTTATAAGGAGACCTCTCTCTTGTCATCCTACCCTCAAGCATCTTTGTGACCCTCTTACCTTCCACTGTCCTTGCTTGTCAAAACCCTAACTCTGCTTAAACCTAAATCTTTAAAAACAATCCTTACCTGCAGGTGAGCAACAGAATGTACAGAAGAAAAACAACACAGCCAGGATGACTGATTTTGCTTTAAATTTATGACCACGAGTGTCATGGGGACCTCACCACTGGACCTCACCAGCAATCCCAGCACACATGACTGATCAGGGCATTCACTTGGAGCTCTCTCATACCCTCCATCCTCTCCTCAAAGTGAGGCACCTCCTCCTCCATCCTAACTCTCAGCATGCCCCTTATTTCACTAAGCAAATGACGACAATAAGAACTTCCTCATCCTTCTACTGCCAAATCTAAGGATTTTGCATCTCAGTCCTTTCATCTCTATCCTTCATTAAATGGGCAAAATGTTCAAGTTCCTATCTTGGTCCAACGACCCACTGAGCTCTCAATCCCACCTCCTCTGCCCTACTTACTAATCATCATGTTCTCCCTCGTTTTGATCATTATTTTCAGCCCTTCTTAGACTCCACATCCAAACACATCCCCCTCCAATACCATTCTGTTTTCCTATTCTACTTTATTGCAAATATCCTAAGAAGAATAGTCCATATTTTCTGTTCCCATTCCTTACCTTCTATTCTCTCCTCAGATTTTTTTTCATCCACCACACCACTAAAACTGCCTAACAAGGTCACCAACATATCCTTCTTGCTAATTTTCTTGTCAATTCTCTGACCTCATCTTATGTGACCTCTCAGCAGCATTGACACAGCTGGCCAGCACCTCTTCTTTAAAATGTTTCTTTTGCAGAGCTTCCCAGTCACTGCACTCCCCTGGTTCTCCTCTCTCACTGGCCCCTCCTTCCAAGTCTCCTTTTCTGGCTCTTCCTTCCCTTGTTACCCGACCATCAGAGAGCCAGTCATCAATCTTCTCCTTTTCTCTGTCTACACCCATCCCCTGGGTGTCTCACTCAGGTTCAGCACTTCAAATGCATCTATATGCTGGTGACTCTCAAATTTAGATCCCCAGCCTCAGCTTCTCCTGTGAGCTCTAAGTTCCTGTACCTTATTTCCTGCTCATTCTCTCTACTTCAGAGTCTTCTGGGCATATGAAACTTTCCAAATCAGAAACCTTGATTCTCTACACAAATCCTCCTCTTTCCTGTGACTTGGAAATGGCAGTCATCCTTTACTCTGCTTTCTCCCTTACACTGTGTTCTAATTCCTTGGCATTTTCTGTTAGCTGTAATGTCAATGTTCATCCAGAATCTGACCACTTCTCACCAACCCCACAACATTAGTTCTCTTCATTCCTTGTTCTTTCATAGCCAATTCCCCATATAGAAGGCAGAGAAACTGTAAAAGGTCACCTCTTCAAACTCAAAACCTGGCATGTTCAAAATAAAATCAAACTCCTTGCCATGACATGCTCTCGACCTATCCCTCCATTATGTGACTTACTCATTTCCCTCCTTCTTGAGTCAGTCCAACTGTCCTGGCATTATAGCTGATCCTTAAACACTCCAAGCTTGAACCTGCCTCAAGGACTACTCATTGTTCTTTCTCCCTGGGACTCCCTTTCTCCAGGTCTTCTCATGCTCCCTCCCTGACATCATGCAGATCTTTGCTCCAATATCATCTTCTGCAATAGTTCTTCCCTGTGTATTCTTTGGGGACACACTTTTCCCACTCTCCACTGTTTTCTTACCTTGAATAATGCTTCCTTATAGTGCCCCCACTCTCTACCCATTACATCATGTTAATTTGTTTATCTATTCATTGCTTGTCTCATTGCATTAATCAAAAGCCCCTCTCCTTTTCTTTATTTTTATTTAAAAAATGTTTATTTATTTTAAGAGAGGGAGGAGCAGAGAAAGAAAGAGTGAGAGAAAGAATCCCAAGCAGGCTCTGTGCTGTCAGTGTACAGCCCCATGTGGGGCTCGATCTCACAAACCACGAGATCATGACCTGAGCTAAAATCAAGAGTTGGACGCTTAACCAACTGAGCCACTCAGGCACCCCATCCTCTTCTCTTGTTCTCTACTGTGTCTCCAGCTCCTGGAACATTGCTCATCTCATGTTTTGTGCTCAATAAACACTTGTGGAATGAATGGATGAATATATGGAGATCAGTGGAAGCCTCACAGTTCTCCTGAGTTGGCACCTTGGAGATTTTTGGCTGACATTTTCTACCTTGCCTATGCTTTGATTCGGTCACAATGTCTGGTGTGAATTCCATTTCTGGAATGGCTTTCACTTCCTTCCTTCCTATTCACAATCACAGGTCCTCATTTTCCCTTTAGTTCCTAGAACCCCTAAGTAGTCTCCTCATTCACATCCCTTCCTCTCGGCAGCCCACCATGTACAACACTGCCAGAATTATCCTTGTGAAACATGGCTCTATTCTTAGAGCTTTCCCAACCAGGAGGCTGAGCATGTAACAGGGACCTAACAAATATTTCATAAACAAGTAATTAAATGAATCTCATCAAATAAAGGTCAAATTCTTCAACTTAACACTCAAAATTCTACACAACCTGGTGTCCCATATAGGATCTCTTAACCCCTCCAGATTAGTCTATTGATTCTACTAGATTTACAACCAGTCTACAGTATCCTGATACATGATGTATTAGATTGAATCATATGCATTTGACTATATATGGCTGATTTGACCTACAAAACAGCCACTTCATATGGCTTGATTCAATATAAGTTTTTTTTGTCTTCGTAATTTTGCTTAAGCCATTCAAAATGCCAGCTTATCTTATCGGGTCATCCAACTTATTCTTCAGTGTCCAATTTTAAGTTTTATCTCTTCCAAAGTGGCCCCAGAATGAATAGCTTTTCTTCTACATTCCCATAGGACTTTGTAACTTTTCTCTTTTCATTTGTTCTCATTTGCCTTGTAATGACATTGTTCATACCAATTTCTCTTTCTTCCCATTATCTCTTCCAGTTGTGAATGAATTCCTGGAGAGCAGGATCCTGTCTTATTCATTTTTTAGTCCTTCACAGTTTCTACTAGAGTGCTTTACACAGACCAGTTGCTCACCAGATATTTGTTGAATGGACTCAAATAGTGGTTAATTGTCCCAAGCATATAACCTTATACTCTCTCCATAACAATGAGAAAAATAGGTTTACAAAGTCGACAACAATTTCTTTTTTAAAGACAACTATTTCTTAAGCGTAAGTATATTTTCAATTAGACATTTTGCTATCACACCAAGAGCAAGAAAAAAAATTGATTTGGGGTGGGTGTAGAAGACTGCTTATCCAACCCCTGTGATATATATCAACTCCTCAACTACAAAGAGTAAGTGGTGTATGACAAAACCTTTCTCCTGGCCTATGTGACACCTTTAGGACATGAACTGACCTACAGAGACTTATGACTTTGGATACTCTACAGATAAAGCCTCTATTCTGAACATCAGCAGCTACTTCATTTGCTCTAAACAACAGGTGAAGGAAGGGAAGCAGTTGATGCTTCTGTTGATGATGATGATGATGACAAAAACGATAATGGCATTTACATGATTCTGCAGTGCTTGACAAACTCAGCAAATTACTTGTAAAGTCGGCAGTCAGGGCTGTCAATGAGAGAGAGTCACCTCTGGGCCAGAAGGCAGCGACCACATTTACATAAAAGGAGAGAGCTCATAGCACCTGACAACTCAGGAAGAGGTGTTCAAAGGGAGCCATGCATTCACGGGAACTCACAGAAAAAATGAGCTTAAGCTGCAGTAGGAGATGGAAGCACAGATACAGGGAAGGACTTCCTGAGAGCAAGGGTCTTAGCAAAAGAACAGGTGCCCAGGGGAGGTCATCAAACTTGTTCATAAGAGGTAAGACAGTATGGTGATGGCGCCTGAATAAACAGACCCCTGGAATGAAGCAGAAAGTCTGGAAAAGACCCAAGGTGACACTGGAAATCACTAGGTTGCAGATGGTCTTTTTATTATTTTTATTAAAAAAATTGTTTAATGTTTATTTATTTTTGAGAGAACAAGTGAGAGAGACAGAGCACGAGCAGGGAAGGGGCAGAGAGAGAGGGAGACAGAGAATCTGAGGCAGGCTCCAGGCTCTGAACTGTCAGCACAGAACCCGATGCAAGGCTTAAACCCACAAACAGTGAGCTCATGACCTGAGCTGAAGTCAGACATTCAACTGACCAAGCCACCCAGGTGCCCCCAGATAATCTTTTTAATATGTGATGCTGGGACAACTGGGTAGCCAGTTAGAATTAGTGAGGTTAGACCTATACGTCCAACCACACACAAGAATATACTCTGAAATGGATCATTGAGCTATAGGCAAAAATGAGCCCTACAAGTACTAGAAGAAAATATGGGTGATTTCCTGGATATGGAGAAAGGATTTCTAACTTGAACTAGTGTCCAAAGACAATATAAGAAAACAATGATAAATTTCATTAAAAAAATCTTTTTTAAGTTCATATGGTAAAACATACCATAAACAAAATCAGAAGAAAAACAACAAAGGGAGAAAATGTTTTCAATATATATCACAGATAAAAGGCTAATGTTTGCAATATACAAAGACCACTTAAAAAATGAAGGGCAAAAAAATAACAACCCAATAGGAAAATGGGCAAAGGAAATGAACAGACAATATGAAAAATATATAAAAATTAGCTTTTAAACAAAAGAAAAAATGTTCAATTTCACACATAAGTGAAATAGTCTAAACACACTGAAACAGTCTGTCAGTTTCTCAAACAATCATGCCTAGAGTTATCATATGACCCTACAATTCCATTTCTAGGTATATATACCAAAGAGAAATAAAAACATATGTTCACATGAAAAAAATAATACATGAATGTTTATAGCAGGATTACTTTTAATAGCTAAATGGTGGAAACAACCCAAACGTCTATCAATAAATGAATAAACAAAAGGGAATATAACTTGACCATGCAATGGAATATTATTTGGTCATAGAAAGGAATGGTATACCAATACATGTCATAACATGTAATAGCTCATAACGTGAATGAGCTTTGAAAACATGAGAGAAGCTAATCACAATAGGCCACATATTGTATGATACCATTTACATGAAATTTCTTCAATAGGCAAATCTAGGAACACAAACTAATTGCTTAGGCCTGGAAGAATGGGGAGTGAGGAGAGTGGTAGATGAAGGGTATTGGGTTTCTGACCTTGAGTGCGGTGATGGTTGCACATATCTGTGAAGGAACTAAAATGTACTGAATTGTACACTTTAAGTGGGTGAATGGTGTAGTATATAAATTATATCTCAATAAAGCTGGTTTAAAGGCTGGCACTGAAATATTATTGCTCACCTATCAGATTGGTGGTAAATATTAGAAAGCTTGATACATTCTGCTCGTGAGGCCAAAGGAAAACAAACAGGCACACTCATCCTTTGTTTGAGGGAAGACAAATTGGTATGGACATTAAGGAGGGGGATTTTGCAATATCTAGCAGAACTATATATTTGTATTCCTAGCAGTCAGCAGTCTCACTTCTCGGAATTTATCCTGAAGATGCTGTCCACTTATAAGAAAATACTATATACAAGCTTGTATACTAAAGCATTGTTTGTAACTGCAAGATACTGGAAGCAATTTAAATCCCCACCAGTTAAAGACAGACCTGTTGGATAAACTGTGGTATGCTCAGTGCAATACTACTCAGCCAGAAAAGAATACCGAACAGCCCTATGAGCTGATGGGAATGATTTCCAGGATGCATTGTTAAAGGACAAAAGCAAAGTACAAAAGTTCATTTATAGTATGCTCTCTTTTTTTATAAGAAAGAAGAAGGGATTCCTATGTGGCTGTTGGTTAAGTGTCCAACTTTGGCTCAGGTCATGATCTCACAGTTCATGGGTTTGAGCCCCGCATCAGGCTCTGTACTGACAGCTCAGAGCCTGGAGCCTGCTTCAGATTCTGTGTCTCCCTCTCTCTCTGCCCCTCCCCAACTCACGCTCCGTCTCTCTCTGTCTCTCAAAAATAAATAAAAATGCTAAAAAAGAAAGAAAGAAGAAGAAACAAACTGTACATGTATTTAATTATTTTAGCAAAAAGAAACATAAGGGAGAATACCAGAAATGGAGATTGGGCTCCTGCAAAGGGTGCATGGCCACAGGGAGGTAGGGTTAGGGGGAGTGACTCTTCTCTGGATAAGCTTTTTTTTTCAAATTTAGTTTTGATGTTTATAGTCATATTAGTATTTTATAACTCAAACAATCCACAAGGATGGGGAGAAAGCCCCTAACAGAACAAATGAACCAAATTATATTTCAAATGAATGGCATAACCATGCTGAACAAAGGGTAGAGGGAGAATTATTTGAGGTAACTTCTGAAGACAGTGTTTTGACTACATATCCTCAGTCTAAAGACAAAAAGAAGCATAGAGAAATATTGAACTCTAATTAGTGGTTTTGTTTTTTACAGTGGTATGAGTGAACAATTCAAAAACTACTTTATACGTATTCTAGGATTGAGCAAAAGGATAAATATATTGGGGGAAAAAAGGGAACTACATGTCTCACTACTGGAGTAGCATTTTTTCCCCAAATATATGAGAAAGGAAAACCCTGAATTCTGTGGGATTGGAACTGAAAACATCAGTATGTTTTTAAAACAGAGATCTTAGCTCTGTCCTTTGAGAGGGCCTAGAAACAATGAGACCCCAGTAGCCCTCATGCTCAGAACCTGGTGTTGGTGTTCAGATCATGGTTTTTAAAATTTCATTCTCCACTAAAAGGATTCGGGATCTATAGGCAAGACGGCTGATTCCAGGACAGGTAAGGTACCAAGTGAGCATGAACATCTTGTCCCAGAAAGTGCTCAAAAAAATGAAGGGGCCATGTCAAAAGGACAGAAAGGAATCCCACTGTTCAACTCTGAGACAATTTGGATGTGAAAATAAATAGTAGCAGTAATGGATGACAACCTATTGAATAATGCATAACATTCCATGAATTCAGACTGATATAAATGAATCAATAAATAAACAGATAAATGTGAGATAGGGAAGGCCCTTCGTTGGTAGAATGGAACTAATAAATGTGGGATGATGCCATGAGAAAAAAATCACCATTTGGCAAGTATCATAAGTAATAACAGATTCAGGCAAAAATCATCAATGGACACTAAAACTGGTAGGTGAAGATTTGATGAGGATTGAATATTTACATAACCTCAGAGTATCTCCCATAAATTTCTTATTAATCACAAAGGGAAATAGCACTTTTCTAGGGGAGAAATGTGACACACACCACCTCAGCCAAGTAATCACAGCTAACATCACCAATAATGACACCAACCCAACATCACATCCCTCTGGCTGGATGCACCGAGGGAGACACAACATTACTTCTGGGGTGTTTCTGCCCAAAATTCATCACCCAGATCTAATCACAAGGAAACATCAGACAAACCCAAATCGAGTAACCTTCTACAAAATAAATGGTCTGTACTCTTCAAAAATGTCAAGGTTAGAGAAAGAGAAAGAACAGGTAAAGGTAAAGAATGACGGGGGAAAGTTCTAGTTCAAAAGAAACTGAAGAGATGTGACAAATGAAGGCAGTACGTATGTAGTCCCAGGCACATTATTGGAAGAATGGACAAAATTTGAATTTGGACCCCAGATTAGTTGATGATATTGTACAAATGTTCAATTTCCTGATTTAGATGAACTGTAGTGTGATTGTGTAAAATAATGTCCCTGGTTTTAGGAAATACACACTGAAGTGCTAAGGGGTAAAGGGGCACAGTACCAGCAACTCATTCCTACATGATTGCAAAAATTACTTAGACACCTACTACATCTCAGAGTAAACATGTGCACAGCAACTCAGGGGCTATGGAGACAAGCTGGGTCCCTGGGGTCTCTTGCTGGACCAACCCTCCTTGAGTATTCTTTTTTTTTTTTTTTTTTTTAAAGGCAGACTGCCACGTGCAGCGCCTCATTTGGATGTGTCTGGAGTCTTGGAAGCTTGACTACCCTACTTTCTCCTACAAATGGACCTTGAGAGCTTGTTTGGAGGTTCTAGCAGGGGAGTGCAGCTACTCGTATACCCTTGACCGAAGAACGGTCCTCCTCTATCGGGGAAGGTCGTCCTCTTCGACCGAGCGCGCAGCTTTGGGAGGGACACACATGGAGTGGTGAGGGAGGAAGGGGACACCTGCCTAGCCAGCCAGATCAGGCGAATCAACCCTGGCGATCAACCCTGGCGATGGGGTGACAGATGTCGCAGCCAGATCGCCCTCACATCCCCTCCTTGAGTATTCTGTCCTGATTGTGGAATTTCTCAGCCCCACTCCCAGCTTAAATGGTGTGAATATGATCGGTTTGGGGGAAAAAAAAATCTTCTTCTTCCCAGTTAACAGCTTTTTTTTTTTTTTTTATAGCTCAGGACTTAAATCCCTTTTATTGTTTTAAAAGATATTATTCAATTAGGCCCAGCTATTTTCAAATATGATGTTAATCTGTGAGTGAAAAGTCTCAAAAGCTGCTCTGAAGCTGCCGTGTCCCTCAACGACTCCAGCTCAGGGCCCTGCCAACCTTTGGGGCACAGATGTGTGGCAGCCTCAGCTGTGGCTGGGATGTGGAACATATTGGCTCGAGCTCTGAAACTGAGCCCTAAGAAACCAAGATTCTCTACTGAGGTGCTTCTGCACGCTGCTTTAGTTCTTGGGGATGTCTCCCAGGCCGGGATGAAAGCCTCTCCTTTCCCTGAAGGCTCAGGGAGCCTGCAGCCCACAGTGGGTATATTGATCCGATTGATTCACCTTCTGTCCACCTTTTGAAACTTTCTCAGCCTTCCAGTAGATATCTGTCCCTCACAGGCCACTGACACCCGGCTTTGAAAACCTCACATACCTACGACCCTCTGTGTTCTCCTGCTGTCTACCACCCTGCCCCAACTGTATGCACAGGGCCCCCTATGTTTGGTGGAACACAGCAGTGGGGAGATAGCTTACTGCTTCCTCAGTCAAGCCCTGTGGTATCTGAAGCAGAGAGGAGCCAATGATTGGCTGAACCTCCTATGGAGACTGACAGAGCCGTGGAATGGGACAACCCTGGTTATCATGAGTTTCAGATGTTAGAAATGGGGACCACAGCCTTAGCAAAAGACCCATGGCTTAAAGAGCACAAGGCAGAGATAGGGGCCTCTTCTCCCTATATCATGAAGTTAAACACTCACTATAATAATAATAATAATAATAATAATAATAATAATAATATATATATAAATATAAAATAAATAATTCCTTTAAGAATTATGAGTTTTCCAATTAATCCTTATGCTCATCAATTGTAAGGAGGTATGATCATTCCCATTTTAAAGGGGAAGGAAAGGGGAGCTCAGCGAGGTAAAATAACCAACTCAACATCCCACAGCTGTTAGATGCAGGAATCTAGTTTCAAATCTGGGTGTCTATGATGCCAGAGTCATACAGAGGCAACTCGCTCCAATGTTTGCTCTTTAAAATGACTGCAAAGTCCGAGTTTACCAGTTAAGTACTCACTCCAGGTTATCCCTAGCAATCCTCTGCTGAAGGTACATGCTTGATGTTCTGCTTCCATTTTACTTCCTAGGATAGCAGGACTCACCACTATAATTGTTCTTTTCACCTGAAGCAACCTCAACTCCAAGGGACTCATCTCCTTTCCTTGACTTCACGCCACTCCCCTCTCCAGACCTCGATGCCTAGAACTTGGTACCCCCGCAACCCCCAGGGGCACCCACAGCCCCGATGCAGAATAATGCAACACACAGGGGCACACCAGCATCTGCTCTGCGCAGGAGCACATAACCTCCTGGCTTTGTGGGTATTTCTGTGCCATCCTCACTCACCTCAGAGGGAGGTACAAGAACCCAGGTACACCGGGGATCTGCGGAGACAGAAAGTCATCGGCAGGTGACCGAGTGTCAACTTGGAGCTGTTGGTTGTGTTTCGGCATGACCGCCGTGGCAAAACATGTGCTCTGAGAACTGCACTCTCTATTTATCTGTTACAGTAGTTAATTTCATCTGTTTTGCAGAAATATTTACTAAGGGTGAGTGATGGAGGCAGGCAGCTGTGGCTGCCTCCACTGCAACCATATGGTTTATTTACAACCAGGGCTCTGTGATGCAGATAGTACAAAGAGGATTAAATTAGACTTTGTAGATTAAAGTCCTGAACACTATAAAACTCATAAGCCTTTGTATGCTAAGCAAGAACTTTGACTCCCATTGGGTTTTAAGCTGATATTTTGCACACACAGAAAAGAGTGAAAATTTTTGATATTTAAGTATTTCTTAAAAAGCTGGCAGAATATCAAGCTTGTTCCTTAGGCAGTCCACTGGTGGGGGTGGGAGTGTGAAAAAAAAAGCAGCCTCAAATACCTTTTAAAGGGCCAGAGGGGCTAGCTTCATTGTCACTGTAAACAAGTCCTCTCTATCTGTTTACTAATCTCCTTGAACTTGGAAAGGCAGCCTGCTGAAAAGGAAACTGCCCCCAACCTACTAAAGCCTACTCAAGGCATACCCCATGTAATTGCATCCCTAGCACCGAAACACTCCAAGTTTGCTTGACGATGGTTAGAAAATAGGTCTTAAGGAGATGCTCAGTATTGTCCCCTTCTTCCTGGAAATGGGAGCGGCCAGTAAGTCTTCTGCACTGTGCTGTTAATCACCCCTCAGGAAAGGGTCCTTCACCCTCAGGGTGTGTCATTTTTCCCCGTCCCAGCCCCCAACCCGGGTCTCCATCCTCTTCAGACCCTGAAAGAATTCGGTTCAATTTAGCCCTCTCCTTGATCTTTAAAGTTGTTCTCTCAGTCACTTTCCACTTGAAGCCGCGTTTGATGTTTCCATGGGTGTTTCTACTGATGGGCTTCACCCAGAGAGCTTTGTCGTTGACTTTGAGAGTCTGGCGTTCAGAGGATGGACTGATCTTCGCAGGTGTTATTTTCTGCACACGGTGCAATTAGCCACACAAGCCAAATTGGCACAAGCAGTGCCCTCAAATCTCTTCTCATTGAACCCTTGGCACTCATTGGGAGGCTCTTGAGGGACCCACGTTCCCATTTAAGGATGGGAAAATTCCCTTGTGGATGATTGGCCCTCACCAAGGCCGGCATGGAGCATCGCCCACCAAGTGAGCTGCCAGAAATCCAGGGAATTCTCAGTTGTTGCAAGTGAGGCTGATGTGTTTATTTTTTGTGGCAATAAAATTGGTTCAATGGAGAAGCAAGGATTTCCTTAAAACACAGTGGGAAATAATACTTTTTTTAAAAAAAAATCTGAAGCAATAATCTGGGGATGGGTTCATTATACTGTCCGGGAGTCCAAAGGATCTTGCATTTCTTGGCCTTCCTTTCGGGGCATCAATAACATAGATCAAATCAGAAACGATTCCCAGGGAGCATTTTTAAAAATACTTTTCCATCCAGGAATCTCCCAAGGGAGTCCTCACGGTTCCCTAGTGCCTCCACACCTTTGTTCTGCCACAGCAATGGTACTGGAAATCTTAAACTCTGGAAAGGATGCGGGGGAGGGAATTGAGAAGCTCTGCTTTCACTGCTGTCAACAACACTTCCTTGGAATTCCCCTAGATGCTCTGTCTGCACCCTTCCCCTCTCCCTCTCCCTGAAGTCATCCTGACACCTGTTGAAGAACTAGCTGATGAGAAGAATTACCATGAGCCAAGTGCCCAGTCATCATCATTGAACAGGATCTGTGACCTGCTACACAGTGGTTAGTGCTACCCTGTAAGAGGTGGGTTCACAGCCACATTAATAAAAGGAGACCACAGGATCTCGTTTCATTTTCTGTCATTTCAAGAGTTAAGGAGCACAGATATTATTCATCAGCTTTTCTATGTGAGGAAGCTTAGGTAGAGGGTGTTTTATCTATCTTCCTTCAACTTTCCCTCCCCCTCCCTCCCTCCCTTCCTGCCTTCCTCTCTTGTTTTTTTTCTTCCTTCCTTCTTCTCTCCTTCCTTCCTCCCTCCCTTCCTTCTTCCCTCCCTTCCTTCTTCCTTTCTTATTTTTTCCTCCATTCTTCCTTTCTCTATTTTCCCCCTTCCTTCCTTCCTTCCTTCCTTCCTCTATTTACCTCCTCCATTCCCTCCTTCCTTCTTTCCTTTCTTCCTTCTTTCCTTTCTTCCTTCTTTCCTTCCTTCCATCCTCCCTCCCTCCCTCCCTCCCTGTCCCCCTCCTTCCATCCTTCTCTCCCTCCTTCCCTCCAGCCTTTCTGCCTTCCTCTTTCTATCTCCCCCACCTTCCCTCTGCTCTCTTTTCCTCTCCTCCCCTCTCATTTCAGTGGACCCTTGAGAGCTCAAGTCTGATATCCATGCTTTCTGCCTTTCCAGCTGTTTATTTCAGAAACCATGTTGCCTTTCTCTACACAGAAAAGCTTACTTTATTTTAAGTGAAACATTAAGAAGGGGATGCTGAGCCTCCATCAGCCCAGATTCCAATTATAATGGACCTATAGCAGGCTGTGCCAATATCACATCTGATTTATTCAAACCCTTTTCCCTGATGATTACCTTCTCCATTCAGGACAAGAATATCTGCTCTTTCTGGGTGAGGGAGCAGCCTGATTATAGCTTCATTAGAAAATGGTGCCGCTCGCTCTTACAGTCTAATTGGTTGACAGGGTTTGGGATACAGAAATGTAAATCACTGACAGTGTGCATGGCCCTACTTTTATCACAGTGAAATCCTCAGCTGTCAAAGTGAATGGATACGTGAAGCGGTTAATTTTATGTGTCATTAAAGGAACCATAATTGCGGCAATAAGTCTTTCCTGGATCCTTTCAAGAAGTATGTGTGGGATTCCCTGGACTTCTCAATGTCTTCTTGACACTCTACACCACTTCAGGTGTGGGGGCAGCTGTTGGAACTCTCGGTAGAGAGGACTCCATCAAGAGTGGGGCCCATGCTTCGTTCCTCAGGATTCTGAGACACCTTCTTTGGTGAGCATTTCTCCTGTACTCTCGCCTTCCATCAAGAGTGCTAGTGCTCCAAAGGGTTGTGGGTGGCTGCTCTCTATGGTTCTGGTGGCCTGGTGGCACCCTCACTCAAGGGACACTGGTTAGTGAGCAGGCTTGAGAGTTCTCGAGCCAAGGGAAATATGGTGGGAGTAATTCCTTTGGGAGGAATTGGCATGTTTGAGGGAAAGTCTGTGTTATCTCTAGGTTTGTGTTCGGTTCCCTGGTAAGTGAATCAGGGGCTTGCCAACTCTGAACTCCTTAAGAATACACAGGTCAGCTCACCTGGATCCCAGCACACTCATCGGTCCACCCAGTGACCGGAAAAATGAAGGCATCAGCATCCAATGACCTTCCCCACATAGGAAAGGGACGTGACACTGGTGGCATTAAGCGTTAACTGTCCGAGAATACATAAGGATGGCAAGTTAAACAGTAATCACTAGGTAACCATCTCAGACAGATAGAAAGAGAGGGGAAAAAACCCAAGAGTAGCAATCTTTAAAGAGAACAAGCAGATCTGAGTAATCCAATTTAGGGGAGATAAGGGCCTGCTGCTAGTACTGTCCTTTAACTGGACAAACGCCTTCGTTCAAGTGTCAACCCCAATCCGGAAGAGGTCACCGCACTGGGCCTGCTGCCTAATATACTCCTGAATTGGCTGAGTGGCTTTCCGAACAAACACACTGGTCCAACAGAATTGATTTTCAACAGGCCGTATTGGTCCCTAACGTAATTATCCGGCAGTGAGTCAGTTCACGGCAGCCCCTGCATTTAAACGTTGCTGGTCAGCCCTGGACAGGGGACAGCCAGCACCGAGGTGCCTTCTCCGGACACCACTTGGGAAACCTTTCTGTTTTCGTTCCAGCGACTTTTCCCTCCCCTTCCTAAATAATTTAATGAGCAAATGGAGACTTTGCACAGCTCCATTTTAAGTGGGCATTGTCTCACTCCTGTTTCCAGGGAGTTGCGGAGACAATGGTCTCACGTGCCGATGAATAATATCAAGTCCTGACTGTGGGATAGGTGAATTAAATTTGCAATAAAGCATCACACAGAATCTTTTTAAAACACTACCATGTTTAGCCTCTTCCCTTCTCTGCGGGCTTCTCAGCAGCACAGTCCCTGTTACTTCTGTGTGTCCGGTGGGCCAGGGTTGGGTTGGTGGGAGTGGCTTCCCAGCATACAGCACTTTTCCAAAAGACCCTCACTCAAATCACTCGGTCCCAGTCTCAGTTGGTCAAACACAGCATGATCTTTGAAATTCCAGTTGAGTATCACAAAAATCGTCAAACTCTCAATGGGTTCCCAAAGCTGGGAGGCCTATTGAATGCAGCATGGTAAGCTTTATACCCCTGCCAGGGTGTCCAAATGAAATACCATCTCCCTGGCTGTGGGAATAGTGGCAAGCCCAAAGACACCGCTTTTCCTTTCCACTCATGACTTCCTCATCGCCTCAGAAATGGACATATTTCTCTCAGTCCAAACAATGACCATACTGGCAACACCTCACACACATCCCTTTAGTTCATGCCTCTGGCTCACAGAGAGCAGAGGAATGGGGTCTAAGGCATTCTTGGGCACCTAGCTCCTGGTGCACTGCAATGTCTAACCGAGGACTCAGCAACTATTTGTGGAGTCCTATTTAAATGATGTGTAATGACAAAAGGGCCACTCGATAGCTGTGAGAACTTGGGCAAGAGCATAACCTCTCTGCTACCGTATTTCTTTATCCATGCAGTGCGAGTGATGATAGTACCTGGTGCATTAGGTTGTTATGAGGATAAATTAAGTCGACACGTGCCAAGCTTCTGGAACCAAGCCTGTCACATATAAAAGTACTAAGTAAAGGCATGGCTGGCTACTTATAGGGTAATATGAGGAGAGTACAAGACAATCAGCCTGCCTGAATCCCTTCCTCATCTGAGACCTCATCTACTATGAAATCCACAGCCTACTGATCAATTAGAAGTGCTATCCAGCCTGGCTTCCCTAAATTGGCTGGTTCAGGGCAAGGGGCCACAGCCTGTGCATGTGCCTGGGCTGGGCTACTTTCCCAGAAGCTGCGAAGTTTGGGGGTTGAACAGGATACAGAAAAATAAAAGTCCCTGCCTGCCCCTGCCCTCACTCCCCGGGGAACCCATGGCTGTGGCAAGGAGGTCACGGTGGCCATTGGGGAAATCGATCACGTAAGTTCTCAAAAAACACTGTTCGATCACAGTTGACCTGCTGGAAGCCTCTGCTCTGGCAAATGGTAGTCCACCGTTAGAAACCATATGCAGGATCCAAGAATGTTCTCATTTACTTCAAAGACTGAAACCACCCATGGGCTTATCTCACCCAAGGCCGAGTTCTGGTTCTCACTCACCTCCTAGTTCCTCTGGCCACAGTAGAACTTCGAAAACCAAAGATGGGACCTGCATCAATTTACTCGCTCCCTCGGGACAAACCAACATCCAGCTTGGCTCAAGCAATCTCACTGAAATAGATGAACATTTCCTGCATTAATTCTGGGGCAACCCAAACTAATATAGACATGTTATTAGGAATCATGGTAATAAAGTACGGGACACCATTTCAAGTGCTCTCCTTACATGAGTTCATTTAATCTGGCATGTCACATGAGGAAACTGAGGCACAGAGCAGTAAAAGAGCATGGTCAACACCATAGCACCTTGAGCCAGCTGGTGGTCACTCACTCATCCTGCTCTGTGCACAAGGGAAAATGGACAGAGAAGCTGAAGTTTACAACATAATATTAATGTTGGTGGTGCACACTTAATGCACAGTGAAAAATGCAAGGGAGGGAGGAGAGGCAGGAAGAGAAAGAGAAGAAGAAAAGAGGCTGGAGATACAGGGCAGATACAGAGGAGATGGGAAAAAGGGAAATACATTTTTAATACTTAAGATTATTATTTGTATTTATCAAATCAATAATGTTCACTATAATCATAGGTAACGTTTGCAGAGAATAGAAAATGTGCCGGGCACCACAATGTCTGCAGCAATCACATTCAGTTACCTCCTATAATATTCATAATGAAACAGTCAACATACTCCTAGGAGAAGCCAAATACACAGAGAAGGAAACTGAGACTCAGAGGCTCTAACTCGGTAAGCAGAGAACCAGACTCCCACTAGGGTAAGGCTGCAGGATTTGGCAAATAAAATTATAGGACAGACAGTTAAATATGAATTTCAAAGAAACCCCCGATCATTGGGGACACAGTTTTACTAAAGCAACAAATAACTTAGGACATACTTATACTAAATAAAAGTACTCATTTATCTGAAATTCACACCACACCGGGCATGCTGTGTTTTATCTGGCAACCCTAAATAGAGGTATTATTAGGTTGTCTCAAGTCTTCATAGTTTCAAGCTGGCATAAACTTTTAATTTAAGGTCCCACGTGTATTCAACTGGTCAGATTCTCAGAGCATCTATGCCAACAGGATTTAAATTCTTGACTGACTTCAAATGCACGTTTCAAGTGCCTGAGTAGAGTCTCGAAGGTCCACAATGGCCAGCTCTGTGCCTTGAGGTGTGCCCATACCGGGGCCCTCATGTCAAAAGGGCTCCGTGCCCTGGTCACCTGCTGACTTCCACCCTGACTTCCTGACCACATGCATTCCACCTCCTGCCCAGTTCTGCATATGCTTGTAATCAAGCCTTTTCTGCCCCAAACAGGATGCCTAGGCTTTCTCCACTTCAAGGGAATCTGCACAGCTGCCTGGCAGATAAAGACAGCATTGGCGTCCAACCTTCTTCCTGCCTGTCCTTCCCCTAAAGTACTCCTGAATAGGGTCAGGTTCTGGCTGTATTTTTCAGTCTCTAATTAGCAGATTCCAATTCATCACCCTGAGTATCTCCTGGCATCAGCCCCGAGATTCCCTCCTCTTGCCTGGTGAATCGGTCTTCATTTAAAACCCTCTCTCTTAGCCCTAAATGGAAATCAATTCTGCAAGTTTAGCAAATAGTTAATTACTCCACAAAGGGGATTGATTGGCCTTTGATCACCAGAAAGCTCTGCAGTGCTATTAGTCTCTTTCATCTGTGATTAAACCACAGAGAGAAAGAAACAAAAACTAAATTAGGCTTCTCCTGTTATCCTACAAATATTTAATGACGGGCTAATCTCCTAGAGGTGTGTTCAGGGGATATGCGTTCCATCAGGAGCCGGCTTCCATTCAACCTTGAACCCAGATTCCATCTTTGTGGAGAGCGCCGCAAAGAACTTGACAGAGGAATAGAGCTGGGCTCAAAGAAACCCTTTGTAGGACACACTCTTGTCTGCCTTTTCTTCTCTCCTCTTCTTATGTATGTTTTAATGCAGATAAAGATTTTCCCAGTGGACTCCTGGCATGAATAATAATAATAAAAAGGAAACCTGGCTTAAAAAATTCCATTTGGGTTCTGCTAACTCTCTAGCCAGAACCAGATGGGGTCCCAGTGATTTACAGATGATGAGGCACATTTTCCCAAGTAATAGTCTCCTTCACTTGGTGTGGAAAAGGCACCAAGAGGAGTGTTCTGGGGCCCTCTTCCTGAAAGGGGTGATGAATAGCAGGGCAAGAGCTGGGGCACTCAGCTTCATTGATAGTCTACATCCATGTGTACAGAAAATTATACTTAAAAAAAAAAAGGCACTTCCTACGCATTTGATGAATAGTTCTATAAAGCACAGAAGGGGGCATCTGGGTGGCTCAGTCGGTTAAGCGTCTGGCTTTGGCTCAGGTCATGATCTCACGGTTTGTGAGTTCAAGCCTCACGTCGGGCTCTGTGCTGACAGCTCAGAGTCTGGAGCCTGCTTTGGATTCTGTGTCTACCCCTCTCTCCCCTCCTCCCTTGGTCATGCTCTGTATCTTTCTCTCAAAAATGAATAAATATTAAAAAAAATTTTTTTTAAAAAAAGCACAGAAGGAAACTGAGGTACAGCAGGGAGGAAAGAGCAAGGATGTCAGAGTCAGGCAAAATTGAGTTCAAATGCGTCTCACTTTAATGGCCGGGTGACTTTGGGCCAGCTGTGTAATTCCTCAGATTTTGTGCAAAGGAGATGATAAAGTCTATGTACATGGCCTTTGTGCTGGTGAATGGGCACCAAGGACACTGCCTGACCCACAGCAGAGGTGCCAGCTGCCAGGTTTGCCCCCCTCCCCTTCTTTCTTACTCAGGGAGGTACCTAGAGAGCTGAGCCTAGAACCATTGTCCTTCTCAAGTCAAGGGGTTTTTCTCCCCTCCATTCACTTTGCCCCTCCATAATCTTTCTGTTCCACATTGCTGTTCAGCTCAGAATCTACCCAAGGGGTGCCTGGATGGCTCGGTCGGTTAGAGTGTGACTCTTGGTTTCGGCTCAGGTCAGGATCTCATGGTTCGTGGGATTGGGCCCCACATCAGGCTCTGCACTGACAGTGCCCGCCCTGCTTGGGATTCTCTGTCTCCCTCTCTCTCTGACCTGCTCCCCTAATGCTTTGTCTCTCTCTCTCAAAAAATAAACCTTTAAAAAATATCTACCCTAGAGACCCACATTTCTGAAAGACCATCAAGGCACCAAAATAAAAGTTTATGGCCAAAAAGAGATTCAACGAAGGAATCAAGCAGTTTTCACTTGGAGGGGCCCCTTCTGAGTGGTGCACTCTTCCCAGACATGCAATGGGATAAGTTAGCTTGGTCTCCAGAGGCAAACAGGAGGTTGAGCCTGAATGATTCTATCATTCTGGTACTTTTGGCTTTCTAGAGACAGTTGGTATATACCTTTTTCACCCTCATTTGTTCTTCCTGGATTCTCCTGTACCTCCCCAGAGGTCGTTCCGGGCTTTTCCTTTTTATAATTTTATCAGACAAACCCTGCTAATTGGACTGACCCAGGGCAAGATGGCAATGTTGCAAAGTCAGTCCTCTGTATTACCCGATCTACCTTTATCATCAACTTGTCTCCACAGCTGAGGCAGGACCCTTCACTGCAGTGACATGTCCCTTGTTCTACAGTCTAAAGACCAGTGGACTCCACACTGATGACCTGGTGGGAGTCCTAGCTCTGACATTTACAAACTGGATGACCTTGGACAACACAGGGGCAACATTAACAAGTGTAATTAACATTTGCTGAGTACCTTCATGTGTCAAGGACTGAGATAGCATGTATGTGAGGATGAAATAGACTAATTATATGAAAGTATGTTAGCTATTATTACTACGTTCGGTTTTGTGAAGTCCCTCTCATGCCCTCTCAACAAACCTCCACAGGAAGGCTGTTGGCAGCAAACATGGTGACTCCCCTCTAGGGGCTTTCTTTTCTGGCCATGGGAGTCTCCAGACCTGTGCTGGGATGAGCCATAGAACCAACAGAGTGGGAAGAAACCAAGCTGTGATGGATCGGGGTTCCCCACCCCTAGGATGGGACAACTCTGAGAGTGTGTTCTCGCTTCCTCCTGATGCAGCCCTGCAGGGCAAAGCTCCAGTTGCCCATGGTATTAATGCCCTCAATAATACTCATATTATGGGTTTATTTCCCTTCCCCACTCTCCTGCTAGTGTTTCCTGGGATCACCTCCCAAAAAGGAAATTTCTTGAGTTTTTATTTCTGGTTCTATTTCTGAGGAAACCCAAAGTAAGTCCTAAGTGTTAATGATACTAATCATAAACACTGAGAAAGAGATGACACAGGAATGTGAAGACAATGGTAATGTCTTCTGGAAGGGAGCAAATGGTGAGGGAAATGGCCTGGGATATCACAGATGGCAAATAAGAAGAGTAGAGGGAAGGCCAGATCCTCCTAGAAGAGAGAGACAGAGAGACCCACAGAGGCACATGTGTAGTCGGAGAATACACACAGCTCTATCCCAGATGAACCACCTCAGTGGCAGGGTGGTCCTACCAAGAAACGAGAGGATTTACCCTCAAAGGGCCCCTTTCTTTGGAATTCTAAACAGAACCCCAGGATGATAGTTTTATCTAGGACCCACAGATGTAAGTGTGGAAGCAATCAGGTCTCATTCGGTAGGAACTTTCTAGCACTTGGGAATTTGAACAGTCCTTTGCCTTGGACAGCAGGTCAGTTGAGTTGATTCTGCACCCAAATTATGTCTCAAACTCATCACATTTCTTCCTCCCCAGCTGGAACAGCTCTCATCTGTTGCCCTCTACCACTTCCATTTTCTCTGACACATTCTCCATACTTAGATGCCACTCCTGAAAATCCTTCAGGGACTTCTCATTGCTCTCAGAAGATGGAAGAAGATTCCAGACCTGCCCATGAGTTTTCCCCAGCTTTATCTTGGGTCCCCTTCCCTGTCCCCCCTGCCACTCCAGTCTCACGGAGTATCATGCTGTCCCTTGAACAAGACCAGCTCCTTTCAGGGCCTCCCCAAATGTATCCTTCTCATCCCATGCATGCATCCTTGCAAACTCTTATTTCTCTGTCAGGGGTCATCTTGAACGCTCCTTCCTTAGGCAGGCTTCCCCTAGTTGCTTTCATGGATTTGTGGTAGGCAGCCTCTGAAGTGGCTTCTAATGATTTCCACCTCCTGGTCTTGGCAACCCTGTGGAACACCCTCCCCTTGGGTGCAAGCTGGACCTGGGACTTGTTTCTAATGAAGAGACAATGGCAAAAGTGTTGGGATATCACTTCCAGAAGTAGATTACAAAGACTGTGGCTTCTGTCTTGGTTACACTCTGTCTCTCCCCTTGGCGTGCTTTGATGAAGCAAACTGCCATGTTGTGAGTTGCCCGTGGAGAGCCTGTACATGGCAGGGCATTGGGGGCAGCCTCCAGAAGAGAGCTCGAGAGGAACTGGACCTTGCCAACAATCTGGTGAGTGAGCTTGAAGCAAACCCTTTCCTAGTTAAGCCTCGAGATGACTGACACTTTGGCTGCAGGCTTGTGAGAGACCCAGAGCCAGAGGCACCCAGCTGAGCTCTGCCAGGATTTCTGACCCAAAGAAGCTAAGCTGTCTTAAGCAACCATATTTTGGGGAAAATTTGCAACACAACAATAGAGAAACAAACTCAGATGATATTTCATCATTATATGTGGTTACTCCATAGAATCAGTGAGAGTATATGCTTTAGGGGATAATTTCACAACAAGCGTTGATTGTAAAACAATTCTGTGTTACCTATAGGAAGCCTAGTGGCTAAGAGCATCTTCTCTGATCCAACTATAGGGATTCAAATTCTGGCTCTATCACTTGCCACCTAGATGACTTGGGGCTGGTCATCTGACCACTAGCTTTGGTTCTTCATCTGCAAAAATGCAGGTAATAATGTCACCTTAAAAATCAGCTATGAGGACTTAACAAGATAATACTTGTAAACTGCTTAAAACACTAGCTAGTACCTAGTCAGCACTTAACAAATGCTATCTATTACTACTCTTGTGAAGATTATAAAAGAAAGTACAATATAATTTTTGGAAATTGAGGACCTTGCTTTCTGCTTATGGAGATGCCACAGCTCACAAAGAGAGACAACACAAGGTAACAGACAATCGCTAAACCATGTTCTTTAGATTCAAAATATTGAAGGGGTTTAGAAGAGGTAAAGAAAAAAATCGGCTGGGCTCTTCTCTAATGTTTTGTGGTGAAGCTTTAACAAGGCATGAAAGATTATCAGACTCAAAGTGGGCATAAAAAGAAGGAATGGGGAATTGCAGCGAGGACCCCTGGCGTGAGCAGAGAACAAGAGGTCGGAGCAAAATAGGAGACCAGTAGTGCAAGGGACTTGGCTGGAGTGGAAGAGAGTACCGGGAAGGAATGACACTAATTAATGCGGAAACCTGTACAGCAGTGACAAGTGTTAGCCTGGAGCCTATAGGATGGGGGGTGGGGACAATTTTCTGGCTTGCTAAGTATTTGGGAAAAGTGCTGAGGACAGGAGGGTTTAGAGAGGGGAGACCCTGGGGCCTGAGAGGCCTCCTATTATTATAGCTGAGTTTAGGACCAAGCGGAGACAAAGCTGCCTGGCTGTGTGCTGTGCATCCAGGGTCATTTGGAGATATCACAGGTCCTGGAGGAAGGGACAGAAAGGCCTGTTGATGGAGAGGCCATGACTGCCAGGCTCACTAGGGCCTGTGGTGACACAGCTCATCCAGAACTGCATTCTCAGGGCATTGCAGTGGATGTCCCGAACAGTGGCTTCCTTCACCCACAAGCCACCAAAGCCCCGAGGCACAGTGTTTGCAAGTTAGTGTGTATTTAAAATCAAGACAACATTTATTTCCCCCCTGAGTTGTGGTGGAAACTGCTAATTTGATAAGACAGAACATTAAAGATTCAGCGCAGATGGGTATTGATCATAGGGCAGGTCTTATTAGATTTTTTTTTTAAGTGATCAAACAACTATTGGTAGAAAACTAAATTAAGATCGCCCACCAGAACCCACCTTGCCCGAGGGGCTGTAAACCTGAGTAAGATATCATGTAGTGGCTGAGTGCATAGTTTAAAAGTCAGAGAGTGGTTTGAATTGTGGGTATACCACTTATTAGCTGTGTGGCTTTGGGTAAGTTGCTCAACTTCTCTGGGCTCCAGGCTCCCGATAGGTACAATGAGAGAGTTAATATCTACAACTTTAAGTTGTTAGAAGAACTAAGCAAGATACAAGGGGTGATGATAATGATGATGGAAATTATAACAACAATGGATCATCTTGAGCTAATGGACTAATTGAATCCTCACAACCACCCAGTGAAAAAAATTGAGATATAGAACCTTGCCAAAGGTTACACGGTGTGGAGTCAGCATTTGAAGCTGGTAATCCATGCCCAGATGGATTACTGTTAACCCCTGAGAATATGGCCTTAATGTATGTATGGCAGCGTCTGGTGTACAGATGCCAAGGGTCATACTGTTGATGAGATGACCTAGAAGTCCATGCTGCCCCTTTTACTAACTCTTTGCAAGCTGCTGGAATCAGTTTTCTATTTTCCTTATGGGACAGTTCAGGGAATAATGCAAAAGAAAGTAATGAAGGTCATGAAACTCCCCCCCACCCACCCCAACAATACTGGATGAGGAAGGAAAGTAGAGAATGAAAAGGCAAAAAAAAAAAAAAAAAAAAAAAAAAAAAAAAAAAAAAAAAAAAGTTTAAAAGCACATGAGGAAAGGTGAGGAGTTTTAGAATTGTGACTTTGAGATTTAGGAGGACTCATCTAAGCTTGGAATGCATCAGCAACTGCCATAGTAAAGAGCTGCGCCCTGTCTCCAAGAGAATCATGTGGTCTGCAATAATTGAAGGATTATGGTAGACTGTTACAGTTGCTGGCCCCCAAAGAACCACAACTTCCAGGATCCATGCCCTTGTTTGCCCTCCCACAGCTCCATTGATGTCATGTGATTGCTTTGGCCAATGAACATCAGTCTTCCACTCTAGTAGAGGCTTGGTAAGTGCTTGCACTTGGGCTTGTCCCCTTAGAAGCCAGCAACTATTCTGCAAAGAAGCTTGGACTGAAGTGAAGAGAGAGAGAATTTGGATACAGAGCCTGGACCTCCAACCTAGTTCAGGGTTTAGTGCAGCTGCATGATGACCCCAGCTATCACATGTGGAGTAGAATTGCCCAGCTGCAATTCTGAGAAATAATACATTGTTGCGCTTTTAAGCCACTGGGTCTTGAGGTCTCTGGTTCTACAGAAATGGGTAACAGAAGGGACTTTCCTTATTTTCTCTTTCAGATTTAAATGGTAAATACAAAAGATACATAGAAATCCATTCTTTTTTTTTTTTTAAATAGACTATTGGCAACAGTGTGGCCAACAGTGGTGGCAGGGGTGGATTTCTACCCTTACAATGACTAAAAAAATCAACTTGCCTCTAACCACACAGTCTATTCCTCTACCTCTGTGCTTATAAGCAACCTAAATCAATGTGCTGATCTGCTTTCTCAGCTTCCTCAGAGAAGGATACGCACCCAGAGGGACTTAGTAAGCAACTTTCATTTCTCATATCCACATGGAGAGGAAATCCCTCCCGGGCAATGTATTCCAACATGATTTGGGAGAATTATGGTAGCCAAAAATGGTTTGGCTTTCCACCCTGGGGTACATGCCTTCTTGCCTTCCTTGACTTCCCAGGATCTCTGTTTCCCACCACACTCCCTACCTAAGGAATATTTGCATCTAAGGAAAGGAATCAGCAAAAGCTCAGATCTCTGAGAGCTCTGTGTTTCGTCAGTTTGCAAACAGGATGCAGGAGCTGTTATGGTTCCCTACTGTTTTACCTATATCTTTGGGCAGCTGAGGTCAGGCATGCTGCCTGGAGGCCCGGACTGCCATGGGATGACCCAGGAACAGAGCCAGGAGGCCAGAGGAACAGTCAAAAACATCTCTATCTAATTCACACCTTGGAACCAGCGCATGGGGCCTGGTGCATCCAATTTACAGCAGTAGTGTCTAATGGCTGTCAGGCCTCACCAGACACAGAGAGCACACTTCACAGAGTGTTCTGAAGGATCCTACAAATAAGCTGCAAAGAAGCATCCAGAACTATGGATGAATTCATCTAATATTTCAGTACCTGGAATATGACAGACGCGTGGCTTGATGCAAGATGTTGTAGGACAAATAGGGCCCTGGAACACCAGCCAGTGATACTGCCCCCATCTGTTTCCAGTGACGAAGCAGTCTTTGTCCCCTGGAGGTGAAACAAATGACAACACCACCCTAATATGGGCTTAGGGGGAGGGCAGACAGGCTCTCAGAATTAAGGAATCTAAAACAGTTAACAAGAAGTTGCCAAATAAAATTCCTGGCAGCTCTGAATCTCTCTAAGTATCACGCTTAGTTTACATACAAGTGAGAAGTTCAAAAGTAAGATAAAAAGACTTAAAACATGTTTTGGTGAATATGTTGAGGTAGTCTAAAAGAATTGAGAGTAGGAACTCAAAGTATTAATATACCCACATTCATTATTCACAAAAGCCATAATGTGAAAGCAAGCCAAGTCGCTTTAATAGATGAATGGATAAGTGAAAGGTAGTACGTATAGACAATGGAATATGATTCCGCCTTTAAAAGGAAGGAAATACTGATAAATGCTACAACACGGACAGACCTAAGGACGCTATGCTAAGTGAAATAAGCCAGCCAAAAAAGGACAAATACAGTATGATTCTACTTATATGAGTAACTTATAGAGAACAGAGAGACAGAAAGTACAATAGTAGTTTCTAGGGCTTAAGGGAAGGAGGGGTTGTAAAGTTGCTGTTTAATGGGTAGAGTTTCAGTTTTACAAGATGAAAAGGATTGTGACATGGGTGTTGGTGATGGTTGCACAACATTATCAATATATTTAATACCACGGAATTGTACACTTAAAAAGAGTTAAGACGTTAAATTTTATGCTAGGGATATTTTATCACAATAAAAAAATTACGTTGTAGAAGAGGCACCTGGGGGGCTCGGTCGGTTAAGCATTCAACTCTTGATTTTGGCTCAAGTCATGATCTCACAGTTCATGAGTTCGAGTTCTGCCTATGTCTATGCACTGACAGTACAGAGCCTGCTTGATATTCATTCTCTCTCTCTCTCCCCCTCTCTTTCTGCCCCTCTCCCGCTCTCTCTCTCTGTTTCAAAATAAATAAATAGATAAAAACTTAAAAAAGATATATGTTGTGGTAGATTTTTTAAAATGACCACAATACTTTGTAACTCATTCCATCAAAGGTAGAATCTATTTCTCTACCACTTGGATCTGGTCTGGTCTTGTGCCTTTCTTTGACCAAAGACAACGAAGCAGAAGTGACACTGTGTGAGTTCTGGTGACCAGGCCTTCAGTGACTTGGCAACCTCTACTCTTAAGCTCTTGGAACTCCGAGACTTCCATGTGAATAAGTCTCAGCTAGCATGCTGGATGACGAGGTCAAGGAGGCACCCCAGATGACATTCATCCAGCCCCTCGCCAACCTCATAGCTCACTGTCGTTGCTCCAGGGAGCCCAGCCATGATCAGCTAAGTCTGACCTGGGTCGGCAGAATTGCCCAGATGAACCCAGATCAAACTGCCGACATGATTAACCTGAGTCATAAATTAAATGGTTGGTGTTTTAAAGTACAAAGTTTTTTTTGGTGGGGTTGTTAAGCAGCAAAAGCTAACTGTTACATATTTTAAATACCAATCCAAATTCTATTGACTTGGTTGGCCAACATGTTTTCAGTGCTGGAAGATCTATGAAGAGACACTGTGAACTGTCTTTTCTCCCATTATATCATCACCAAACCCTATGTAGAGCTTCAGGTAGGCATTTAATAAATATTTGTTGAGTAAAAGAATAGTGTGCAATAGACTTATTTTGCTGATACCTCAATTTTTTTCTAAATGAGGTGGGGAGTAACAATAAATACAAGATAAACAAATAAAATGTAAACAGAAAAACTCAATTAGAGTATGTCTTAATTATCCAATATTCTTAATTAATGGGGCATGGATTGATGAATTTTAAAGTATCTGCAGGCTCCTTCCATCCACCCTTCAACAAATATTTATTTAGTATATAATTTGTGCTATGTGCTATGCTAACCCCTAGGATACAATGCATAAGCAAGATGGATAGTATGCCCGACCTTACAGAGCTGTAGAAATTTATACCATTAATTCTGTGTAACAGGAAATAGCTAATTTCATTTTACAAATGTAGGTCGAAATTATAAGTAAGGCTATGGTTTAGGTATATCCAGAACAAATGCCATCGCATCCTGGGACAAGATGTTTATTTTCCTGTGACTTGATTTTTGTTGTTGGCTTATTTTTTCCTATTCATTAAAAATTATAATTCATCCATTCATTCAACAAATACTTCCCGAGTGCTGTGTACTTGGTAATGGATACACACACACACACACACACACACACACACACACACGCGGTAAACTAGACAAAAGTATTCTCTGACATCACAGAGCTTCCAGTTTGGTCAAGGAGACTATATGTGTAATTATAGGTATAATCATGCTAATAAACAAATAATTAGAAATCAGCCAAGTGTCACAAAGGAAAAGCACAGATGCTATCACAGGGAAGCATGATTTGGTCTGGTTGAGGCATGGCTGGGGAACTCCTGGGCATAGCAAACATCTTGGCGCAGCATCGCCCCAACCTGAGCTGGTGAATTATAGGACATTCTTGTTCTGTGTAGTTTTAAAGCCTTGGGATTGAGTTTTAAGGAGTTTGGACTTGAACTGTTAACCTGTGAACAGTCTGGGTCTGTGAGGTCTTATCTCCTTCCTTCTTCCATCTCACAGTTGCCAATGGGGGGACATTTTTACATTCATGAGAGTAGCAGAGACAAAGCCTAGACCTTGGCGCTGCAGCTATATCCAGGAGCCCCAGCCAAGATTGGTTGAGACTGACCCAGGCCCATGGAACTGCCCAGATGTGCCAAGACCAAAAAGAGATACTGAATTTTCTCCCTATGCCCCCCGTGGCTGAGCTGTTGAAAACTCTCGCCCTCATCTTTCTACCTTTCTACGTTTCTATCTTTCTACCTTTCTGTGCTTTCTACATGAGCATTCTCCACCACTCCTATCCTTTCTCATCATCTACCCTCCTTTTCCTGTGCCCACAGTGCATGCATCAAGTGTCTGGTGCTTTTGTCCCCTCAGAAGCATGTGGCGATGATCCCTGAGATGATGTTTTGTGAAGTGCCATGTTTTCCAAGGAGGGGGAACTCTGCAGAAGGAACACGAGGAATTTTAATTATTGCTGCACCTCTGTGGAGAGGCCACGGGCACTTGGCATGGTGCCACCACCTTCTCTGGAGGCAGCTGCTGCCTGGCCGCATGTACACTCACAATCACAGACTTTTCTGCTTCACATAGAGATCACCCTGGGCTGCAGCAGGCACTGTCTGTTCATCTGCCCAGCCTGTGACAAGCAAGGATGCAGATGAGGGCCAGTGCCCACACCTTGGAGCTATCAGTCAATGTTTATTCATTCAACAAATATTTATTAAGTGTCTACTCTGAGCCAAGCATAAGGCGAGACACTGCTGGCATATGAAGGCTTGTAATAGAGGAGAGAAACCATTTATGAAACACTAATGAAGGGGCTCGGTACCAGGCCAAATAATATATCATTAATCCTTTTACAGATGAAAAAACTTGTGTTTAGCAACATATGTAGGGTCACAGAGTTAGTAAATGGCTGAGCTGAGACTTGATTTAATGTCAGCCCAATTCTAAACACTGTCCTCTTTCTAGTACACTGTTCTGCTTCATGAACTTACAAAGATTCCTCAGATCTCCACCTCTGCAGAGACTGAAATCCTTAAACATAGGCACAGAGCCACATTGGTCCTCTGGACCCCAGCGGACCATAATCTACAGTCCTCACCGAAAGTTACGTTCTCCCCTTCCCACCATGGAGTCGCCTTGTTAAGCAATGTTTCCCCTCAGTCTTTTGCTTAGTACAGATTCCCAGGTACAGGTGGGAGGAGAGAGTATTCCAGGCAGGGGAACCAGCACCTGTAGATTTCATGGAAACAAGAGAGGTGTATATAGACAAAAAGGATCTGGAATGCTTGGTGAAAGGAAAAAACTAAAGGTGCAAGAGAAACAAAAGAGTAACGGGTGGTGGCAAGATGGGATAGAATCAAGCCTCCAGCTGAGGAGGTGCACAAGAAAGGCACCGCACTGCAGTCTGGCAGGAAGAACAGACACAAGTACATTTGAATCAAGTAAATGGAAATGATGACCACCAATATGCTTCAAGAAGATTAAAAGGGTTTGGTAGCTTGAGTAGGGAATGGGCAATGCCGGGGGCAAATTGTTTGCTGAGATTTTAAGTTAAAATAGCAAAAAAATTAGAAACCATGGTAGTGTCCACCAGTAAGAGAGTGCTTAAGAAAATTCTGAGATGGCCAATGAATAGGATATTTTGCAGCCATGACAAATGGTCATTATGAAGATTTTGTAGCAACATGGAAAAGGACTTATGATATAACACAGTTAAAAAAAAGCTATAGAAAATAAAATTCTGCTCTATTTTGACCCATAAGTGGAACAAGTGACAGAAAGCAATGGATGGAAAGAGAAAGACATTGGTCTTGGAGACTGTTTCTTAGGACAGGAAAAAAAAACCATGGAGCAGTGGTTCTATAGGGGAATTCACAGATTTCACAAATCACTTGATACTGCTTATAAAATTGTACGTGCATGCTTGTGTGTGTGTGTGTGTGTGTGTGTGTATTACATGTGTGAACATTTTCCAGGATAAGGTGCCAACTCCAAGATTTCATTATTTCTCAGAGGGCTCTATGACCATGTCAAGTCTACAGGGTATGGTTCCAATCACCGTGTCGCAAACTATCTCCTGTTGTGGATGGGATTCTAAACCCACATCGTGAATGCTTTGCCTGTGGGGTCCATGCCCTCCCTCTGCTGGACTCAGCACTGAATGTGAGTATGTGCATACACATATGCACACACTTTCCCTCTCACCCAGGGAGCAATTTTCATCTAGTGTCCCAGGTCCCAAGGAGCTGACCAGGAAACTCTCTTAAAGAGCTAAAGGGATTTCTTTTTTTTTTTTTTTTTTTTCAGTGACCTCACATGGCTTTACAAAATATTAAATTCTCTCCCAGGGAATGGTCACTGGGAGAATGAAACTCCATGTCTATAGAGCCAAGTCCTAGATGCACAAGACAGAAAGAGATCCCATGAGACTGTTGAATCAAGATGGCTAACTGCCCAGAAGAGCACAAGCCCTTAAATCAAGTTGGTTCTCTTCGTGGTGTGAAGAAGGATGGTGTGCATTAAGAAAAGAAAAATGGCTGCTTAGAATAACAAATGCATAGCTTTTGAATAATTCAGAACAATGGTATATTTGACTGGGTCACATGTTCAAGCCAGTTCCCAATGTCACTGAAACCTGGTGTTCTTCTGTACAGCTCACATTCCTTAATTCACTAAATACGTACTGACCACTTTCCTTATGCCTGTCCTCTTCCTTCTCATCAAAGAGCACAAAGAACATATAGCTTGGGAATGGAAAGAATGAAAGGCACTTGAGGAGCACAGGGTCCGGCCAGCCCACTCTGGGTTTGAACCCTCCACCAAGCACATTAGCTCTATCCACTGAGTCTCACTTTCTTCATCTAGAGAATAGGCAGTATTACTTATCACGCAGGCTGTATGAGAGTTCTGAGTGAATATATATACAGCACTTGATACAGGAGAGAGGCATATAGTAGGTATACTCTGATGGGCATATATGGAGGAGATCATTAAAAAAGGTCTTAACGTTATATCCCCTTTCAACCACACAGGTTGTTGGGTGCATCAAATGAGCTTATGAAGTATAGAAGAACTACAAAAAAAAAGTCTCTGTAAAATGTCATTGAGATATCATTATTATGAGTAAGCCCCCAGCCTATGCCTTTTCCTCATCTGAGAAGCCGGCTGCCCGGTTTCTCCCAAAGGTCATGGCTCTCCATTTTACTTATGGTCTTTTCTTTTGTCCAAAGAGCATGTGAGTTCAGTTGCTCTGGTGAGCCTTTTGCTAAGCTCTAGCTGAGCTTTGGATGAGCTTTACCATGCTAAGGGTCAATGTGTCCCCAGACAGAATAGTATTTTAATTCAACAGCATTCAGTAGTTATTAAACTATGATAAATGCTAAAGTGGGAAAGATTACACTTAGACATAAGAAGTGTCACTTGAATCACTTAAAAATATTATAATGTATGGCTAATTGCACCTTGACTATATTATCCAGTGCTGTGAAAACACTTCAGATCCTTAAGTAAGGTACCATTTAAATACCTATTTCGGTATGTAATGGGTAATATTCTTGAGTGCAAAGGTTGTTAAAGGCCCCAGTGTTCATTGAGTATCTGTGTGCTCGGCACTCTGTCCATATTAATTCATTTAATCCTCAGAACAATCCTCTGAAGCAATTATTATCACCCCCATTTTATTGGTTACAGAAAGTGAAATTCAGAGATGTCAAGTAACTTGCCTAAGGTCACACAGCTGATAAATGATAGAGGTGAGATTTGAGTCCAGAATCACTGTCATCATAGACATATACAATCATATAAACAGGACCTCTGTCTTTATACTTAACTTCTCCATGTCTCAGTTTCCTTACTTGGAAATTGTTATGGTGACAATAATAATACTGACTTGTTGGGAGGATTAGGTGCTAAAATTTATGAAACGCTTGTAACACAGTACTCAGTAAATGGAACTATTTTCATATATTGTCATTATTCTCCCCCCCCGCAAGGCTGCCATTCTAGCACACTTAAGCTAACAACTCTGGAAGGGATTCACTTTGGAGAGAAACACTCCCCATTCCCCAGGATGGATTTAACACAGTTGAAGCAACACGGTGTAATGGTCTACACAGCAGGACTGGCTACACGATGTGTGTGGCCCAGTGCAAAATGAAAATGTGATGCCCTTGTTCAAAAATTATTAAGGATTTCAAGGTGGCAGATACAGAGAATCAAATGAAGCTTGAGGCTCCTAAGTGCCAGATCCTGTGCAACTACACAGGACTCACGAGGAGAGTACAAGTAGTGGGAGTCTGGGCTGCCTCAACTTACGAGACCCGTGGCCTTGAGCAAAGCTCTGGAGCTTTTTGAGTCTCTCCCTGATTTCTCATCAATAACAATGAAAGAAAGCATCCCTGCCTCACAGGTTGTAGGGAGAAGCAAATGCGATGGGTGAAAAGTTCTGGCTTAATCAGAAAGTACCTTGCTGGAGGAGGCCAATCCTGACTTGCAGCACAGCTACCTGTGAGCCTGTTAAAAAGGATGCTGGCTTCTCTTGAAGATTCAGACCCAGGAGTTCTGGTCTGTGTGTCTGCATTATTATCAAGTTCCAGGTGACTCAGATGCACAGGTAGGATCACACAGCCATGAACTACCAAGCAAAAGATATCATATACTGTAGAAACGTTCAGCTTAATTACTTAGAAATAGGACGATCGCTCCTTGGTTTTGAGATTACAGTCAAGCCCCATTTGAAGCTCCACATTTCTGGAAACCCACCCTATGGAAGTGTTGCAACTTGGTGGGTCTGTCAGTGATATGGCTCTAGGACACAAAAAGATTTCTTTTATACCGCTAGGCAAGGAATTATTCCTCACTTGAAACTGTAATTTCAAGGCCAAAGTTTTTACGCTGAGCTCCCGGCTTCCCACCCCCAACCCTCTCTGGCTTCTGGTTGCCACGTAACCAGGAAAGACCAGAACTAGTGAGAACAGATATACACCAGCAGCCTTTCTTTGGAAGTACTTCAAATCCAGCCAGAAAACCAATTGTATGGTGATAGCTTTCATGCCACCTGGCACATGTCACTGTAACTCAGCTGCATTCTCACCTGGGTGTCTGTTTCTGAGAACCATAGAATGGCTACATTTGACAAGTTGCACGCATCCTCTCATCAAAGCCATTTGATTTTTTTTTTTTAACAGGTTGTATTCTGCCTGGATGGGAGAGTATTAATTAAGGTTCTATTATATGGGAAGGCAGGTTGGGAGGAGTTAAGAGCTTCAGGGCAGTGGTGACAAGGCAAAGCCCATGAATGTGTGCAGCCATTAATGGGGTGTTAATTGGGTGGTACACGGACATAGATGGGAAGCTCAGAGGTGCCTGGGGTGGTTAGCCGGTGTACCGTAAAGCCCATGTGCTAACTCTGTAATATGATGTAGGCTCAACTCAAATTTCCTGGCTGTAATTTCCCCCCCTCTATATTTATGGTAGGGCTGTCAGTGTGATTACCATGTTATTAGGGTCAACTGGGAGAGGCTTCTCTTCCAGTGTCGACATGCAGAGCACACTGCCCTGGTTCAGTCAATGGGCAATCTTGGGCTAGGGTGGAGACTGCTGCTTCTTTGCCTCTTTTTCCCTGTTATTGACTGCTTCGAAACTCACCCTATCTACATCTCCCCAGCCACGAGAAAGTCTAGGTCATTTCTCCTTCTCTTCATCCAGCTGTCTTATACTTGATGGGTCTTTCCCTGTTTTCTGGACAGTCTATGGTGGATGCATGGATGGTTGGCTAACCAGAGCTGCAAGATGCTTAGCAATGAAGAGAAGGAAAAACTCTCTGGGCTAATGCTCTAATACTGGACAGCTTTTAGAAAGCCAAGTTCTCTCCTCTTATACATCATTGTTGAATTGTAACATGCTACATCGGGAAGGGTTCTTAAAGTCAGCCATTCTAACCCCCAATGTTATGGGTGATGAAACTGGAGGTCAAAGAAGTTAAATGAGTTGCCCAGGGTCACATAATGAGAAGTCCCACAGACAGAACCGGAAGCTCCATCTGCCAGCAGAAACCAGGGAGCTTTTTGCAACCCTGCACTGCCCATCTTGGTTTGCTCTCATAGACACTAGCGAGGTCCACAGTTTCTCCAAAACGGTAGTTATCCTTTATCATGCTTCCTTTAAATATGGTTTCTTCATTCTCATGCTGAGCCCATTTTCCATACCTTGCTCCACTTCTTGGATTATTGCTGTCTGGTTTGGGGCTCTGAAGTCAATGTCACTGGCAAACAGTTCAAAGTCTCTCTCACTGATCTTGATGCCCTTTCCCTCCCATTCAAGGTCTCAGCCCAGCCCCTGTGGGCAAGCAGTTAAGATTTTCAGTGGCTACGAGCCCCCTTCCCAGACCTCTTCACTCTTTTTCAAGCCTAAACATCAGTGCTGCGTTCACATGCACAAGTCACACAAATTTTTCTACTCTTTCCACTTCCAACATAGCTTCTATTTCCAAGGAGTCAAAGGGCTTTTCAGAGTCCATAAAAGTCTATGTACACAATGGCATTTTATACTCAGCAGTCTTCCCTGGGACTTTTCATTTTCTGCAGGTGATCCTGAGTTGAGAAATGACTTCTAAATCCTGCTACTCTCGTGGCTGATTAAAGTCGAGAAGTCCCTGTAGTCTGCCCACCAGTACTTTTGTGAAGATTTTGCATAACTACTGAAAACAGTTTAAAAGATCATGTCTGTGATCTATTAAACAAGATTTTTTAAGGGAGATAAAGGGTTTAAAAAGAACAGATGAAACAGAAATGGCTGGGTTCTGCTTATTACACACTAGAAATTATAAGAATAACACACTTACCGCTAATTAAGCAAGTCATTTATCATGAAGCACTTGCCAGAAAACATATTTGAATTCCTCCAAATTCAAATAAAGAATTAATGGGTAAATAATTTATGTTCAAGTAATTATTTGCAAGACTTTATTTAAACTGGAACTTAGTGAAAGTAATTCAGACATTTTATTCCTTGCATCATGTAATAAAGTTGTTGTTCCATTAGGATGACAATTTGTTCCTCTAGGTGAAAGGACAGGGACATGTAAAATTCAGAGATGACTCTCCAGGGCTGCTCAGAATGATCTGGTCAAAATGGTTCAGAAGAGGACAATACTTTGGATGATTCCAATAATGTAGGAAGAAAGCACAGAATTGCTAGATGAATCAAACTCAGGGGCTTAGGGGTATTTCTCCGGTAGGAACAACGCAAAATAAAAATAGTAATGAAACCCTCAAAAAACTCACACCCATTCCTAACACACACAAACTCAGTGACACCTACATCTGAAACATACACCCTCGCATGCAGACACCTTCACACACACCTCTTCCGGGCTAAAATAAATAACAGTGCCAGTCCCACCCCTAATGACAAAACACGTCCCAGATGCTGTCAAATTGCTTTCACAGAGTTTAATGAGTTGAGCATCCAGAGACAGACTTGTAGTTGCCGCCTGTCCCGAGGCTTCCAAGTTTTCCAGGGTGAAGAATTAGAGCACTTGGGCCCAGGGACTTAAATTTGGGGGCTGAGAGGTTTCCAAAGTCTCCAGGTTCGTTTTCTTTAATTTAAGAGGGAGAAATTGTCAGATTGTGTCTCAGCTTCCATTTCTCACCAGTTGGGTAGCTATTCATTCCACGGCCCCTTGGCTTGGCTGTACTGTCTTTTATGACGCATGGCTCTCGAGTCAGGAATTTGAGGCAAAATGGATTACAAGATCAGAGTCATGGTACCCCCAGCGACCTAGAAGCCACAGAGGCCCACGCTGGCAGCATGGAAGAGCCTCTTACTACTTGCCTGTCCAAGTGAGATTCCTTGTGAGTTGGCCCCCAAGAGTCTAAGGGGATCAGGGCATGGAGACATGGGGTTTTGTCCCTTTTGCCTCTCTGTTGAATTCCTGTCAGCTAGAAAATCAAGTCCTGCCAGTCTAGCTGGAGAGGTGATAGTAAAACAAAAGCAAAAAGTATGGGTTCTACTAGAGACGGGTGCACAAGCTGATCCTTGTTCAGAGAACAAAATGAAGCAGTACATGATAAAATTCTCCTTCCCCGCCTCAGGCCATGCCTCTGAATACATCTTTGGTGTAGAAATTTACAAAGAGAGCTTCAAAAAACTCCCCTCTCTGTCATTACTACAGTATACGATTTCCCTATACAATACAATAAAGTGTAAGTGAAAATTTTAAGCTAACCCTTCAGACTATTAATGATTGTGTAAACTTTGGACTGCAGTAAGTTACAAAGCTATTGAAAGAAGTGCTGCTGCTAAAATAAAATCTACATTCTATTATTGCACATAAGATTGATGGGATCTCCATGCACTCCTGAGACCAACAATAGGGGAGGGAATGTAGCGCGCATAAGGCAAGCTGGGAAAAAGCCGCTTAGCCAGATCCTCCAGCCCTTCCGGGGGACCATGAACTCACCTTTGGCAGAAGCAAGGAAAGCAATTAATGGAGAAGATAAGGGAGCCCACTGAGGGACTGAGTGTGAAGCACATGCACATGAGGATGGGGTCAGCTATTTCTTAAAGAATGTCAAGTTTTGCATCATTATATACATATGTAACATAAAATTATGTAGATTGTGTCTCTTAATGTCTCTTTTTGTAATGTGAAAGAATCAACCTCCATGTTCCTACCACTTAGCTGCATCAATGACTAGCTCACGGCTCGTCTTGGTTCATCTATTACCTACTCTCCGCGTCGTGTGATTGTGAAGCCAGCCTCAGATATACTTCATCTGTAACTACTGCACTACGCATCTCCAGAAGACAGTAAGATATTTCAAAAACATAACCATAATACCATTATCACACCCCCAGATTTTTCTTTAACAGCATCAGACATCCGGTCGTTTTTCAAATTTCCCAAATGTCCTATGAATTTCACCTTTCGAAAGTCTGAGTCAGGATCCCATAAGGTCTGTACTTTGCAATGGATTGACAATCTTAAATTTCTTTAATCAATAGGTTCCCTTTTAAACTCTTATTGTCCTTGTCCATTTTGTTGTGGTGGTGGTTGAAGAAATTGGGTCATGTGTCCTGTAGAGTTTCAAACAGTCTTATATTTTGAAGATTGTATTTTCATGGTGGTGTTTATGTGTTCTGCTGTTCCCTTCATCTCTGGTAAGTTGGCATTTGGATCAAGAGGCTTCATTTGATTCACTTCTTTGGAAAGTCGACTTCATAGGTGGTGTTGTTTGTGTCTCTATCAGAAGAGGTTTAATATTTGATTAGCTCTCTTTTCCTGAGGTGAATAGGCAGTAATGATCATTGCCTGGCTCCATTAAGGATCACGAAATGGTCATCTTTCAATTCTATCATCCCAACCTCCTACTCCTCCTCTTCCTACCCCCTACAACTTTTTCTAGTAAAGCTGGAATACTTCCATACAGAGGAATTTCCCCTAATTTGGTTACCCTGAGACTTTGGCTTTTGTTTGGTTGATGGTTTTGAAAAAGCATGAACTCTTCAATCTAAGCCTATTTGATACGTTGTGTTTCAGTCCAATGAAATTCATTGCAGTTATTATTATTACCGGTTAAGCTTCTTCACGTTGGCTCATGAGTATTTGCTTTCTGGTGTGATGAACTGTTCCAAGCTCACTTTGAATATTTCTTGCCACAGACCTGAAATCAGCCATTTCTCCAAGGAGCCCTGGATTCTTTCAGGGAGAAGTAATATCTAGAGACCACAATCTGGGTGCTAGGGTTGGTCATTGCTAATGTGCTAAACACTTGTTTAAGGAAACACACATACAGGATCTAATATGTAAATTATGTGAACTACACAGGCATACATATATTTAAGGTAAAATACAGTAATACATATATAAGATAAAATACATTATATAAATAAAATATAGTTCATACTGATACTTTCTATTCAAGTTCATAATTACAAGGTTTTTATTTAGCTTCTTGATCCTTTAGCTATATTCCTTTCACTCATGCTAAAAATCTCAGTTCTCAATGATGCTAATCTAAATACTTACTTGCTTCTTCCCACCCCATACACCTATTGGTCTTAGAATAACAATGACACTATAACTATCCACAGTGTCATTACTGAAAACAGCTTAATATTTTTTGCAGTTCTTTTTACCCTTAATTATGTACACCAAATTACTATGTTTTAAATTCATTTAGACAAGTCCATCTCTGTGGTCATGTCACCCACTGAACACAAAGTTGGGTCCATTTATTCCATCCTGATTTTGATTTTAAGGATGTCTTTTAAAATTTTACTTTTGTTTTATAATATGTGAGTTTTTACATAGTTCCAAGGGCAAATGTACATAACAAAGTATATTCTAACAAGTTTAACTCTTGATGTTCATCATGGTCCTCTTCATTGTGTTTCCTTCTTCCCATTATAAGTAACTTAAAAAAAAGTTATAGTTGATTCTTCATTTGGTTTCTTTTTAAAGATATAAACAGCTGCCTTTTACTTTATCACATACATATTTAGAATAGAGCCAATGAGTTATCATGCTCTTAATGGATCATAATTATTGAAGTTACAGTTTTAAATCCTAGAACATTTCAAATTTAAGAAGGTCATTGCTGACTTGTTGTAATTCTTTAATATTGCAGAAAACTCCTGAAAAATTCTTTCAGGTCTTGGACCATTTTCTCTCTCCCCAGCCTTCAATCAGCTCTTCCATAGAATTTTTCAGCCATGCCAGCAAGGCTTTCACCACCTACTTACTTGCTAACCTTTAATTCATTTCATTTCCATGGAAAGAGGGAAACCCCTTGACATCATTTATTAGTTCTTCTAAAAAAGCAAAACCACTTGGGATTTCTTAATGTTTTGTTGTGTGAGGGACAATGTTGCACTTCTTTCACTCTTGCCTCAAGTCATTGTTGAAGTCTTAATTCATGGTGTTTATAATGGCAATGACTTATAGGAGACGATTCACACTTTCTGGAAACTGTAGTTGACAGACCAACGGGATGTGAGAATTGGGGAAGGACTACGCTCCTCCTCTGTATCTAGATGCATAAATGGAAGACATGGTGGGTGATCTAGGGGACATAGAACCTTAAATTCAACATTGTGCTTAGCAACTGATTTCTCCTCCTTCATAATTTTGAAACCGGTTTGACAAGAGAGGAGTTGTTCCAGGATCTAAGATATTGCATTGAGCTGCCAATATATGGGATAAGAAGTTCTTATTATTGTCCTTTAATAACGTGGGCTTTGTAGAGCACTAGAGTAACCCCAATTGTTTTCAAAAATATTTCCCCTGCCACCTCTACTTCCAATTATTGCAACAGTGCCCCACTTGGTCACCCTGCTTTAACTTCGTCTCTCCGTCCAAATCTATTCTTCACACAGCAGCCAGAGTCAGGGGAATTAGACCCACCAGGGTCAAGACTCACAAAACTATAGTGATTAACACAGCGTGGTATCAGCAAGAGACCAATGGAACAGAACAACAAGCCCAGAAACAGAACCCTGCATACTTACATGCTCGCTTTATCACAGAGATGGTTCTGGACAACAAAAGAAAAAGACGAACACATTTTCTTATGATTGTATTTTCGTCTCAACTGCTATTGACGGTCATCATTTTAAGTGGCTACAGGGTATTGCACTGCATGAACACACCATTTATTTAACATAGCACCTCACTCTTAATAGTGAAGTTGCTCCTATTTTTTGCCATTAAAAACAGTGCTGCAATGGAGATTTTTGTATCTAAATGTTTCTTTTTAAGTTTATTCATTTTTGAGAGAGAGAGAGAGAGAGCGAGCGAGCGTGGGGGAGGAACAGAGAGAGAGGGAGACACAGAATCTGTAGCAGGTTCCAGGCTCCGAGCTGTCAGCACAGAGCACAATGTGGAGCTCAAACCCACAAACCACGAGATCATGACCTGAGTCGAAATAGGATGCTTAACCAACTGAGCCATCCAGGTGCCCTGTATCTAAAATGTTGAACACAGACTTGTTTCCTCATGATTGTGATTTATGATTAATCTTCACATAGAAAAGTATGTCAAAGGCTTTTTGATATTTTAGGAAATTTTGGTCCAAATGTCCAAATTCTTCCCTGAAATGTCTTATATGCTGAATAGCAGCATATGGAAGACTTAAGGTCACTTTCTCTGATAACACTGACTATAATACTTTAAAGTACTTTTGCGTTTCTGGGGTGAAGAAAGCTACCTCATAGTTGTTTTTTTTTGTGTGTTTACTTAATAACATGTGAAGCTATTATTTTTCCCCAATTAAAAAGTTATCTGCCTTTAAAATTTTTTCTTTTTGTGAAATGTTTGTTTCATTCTTGTACTAGTTACTAAGCTGCTCTCTTTCTCACGCCACTCCAGCCCTCTAGGTACAACCATTGTGAAATTAATTGACTCTAAGCAACTATTGTGTACCTGCCACCTCTGTTTCAACACTTTCAAATGCTTCTTGCTCCCTACAAGGTAAGATTCAGTCTTTTCTCCGAGCATGATCTGCACCAAAATAATCCAGCATTACCTTCCACTGTAACTCTTCTCACAAACTTCCATTTTTGACCAGTGGAGTCTGCTCCCTATTCCTTCCCATTGTCATATATATCCCTCTCCATGCTTTTGCTCTCATTGTTCTTACCTTATTATTTCCTTCTTTCCACTTGTTAATTTCTTTTCTCCTTTTATGCCTAGGTCCAGTTCACTATCCCCTTAAATCTTTCCTTCAGAGAACATTGGCTCTGACTTTCTGAGACACTTACTGTAGTACCTCCCTGTGCTCTGTGCCATCTACCCTTTAAAAACTTTTGAGAGTACAAGTCATAACTTAAGTGTAAAACTCCCAAGGAAGAAGACAGCACACCTTGTAGTTCTTTTATACCAATGTCTTGTGTAAAGTCCCAGGAACACAGTGTATGGGTGATTCCCATGAGTCTATGGAGGGGAATCTGTCAATGGCAAGTTAGGAGAGATCCTTAATTTTATATCTGCATAACACTAAAACTTGTAATGAAAGATTTTTACTGAACTTTCAGATTTTAATGATAATATCTGATTTCTGAGCCATAAGGGAGTAAAGGTGTTCAGCTCAACTAGATGTTATGGCGCTATTAGTACCAATCTGGTGAAGTTGGTGAAATAGCCATTATTGGGTCATTCTGGAATACTTTCACTTTCTGCCTATGTGACCTCACAGTCCCAATCTCAGCACAGGGTAGAGCTATACTGTGGGCTGATGGACTTGAAGGGAGAAGCAGTGTATGGAGTAAAACAAAACAAATGCCAAGTTCTATCTTTGCTCTTTATAGGCCATGTTTCCATAAACATGCTACCTAACGCACTTTATCTGTATACCAGGGATAGTAAAATATTCCCCCAGATTACTGTGAGGATTAAGTATGATAATGTGTATAGAGTAGGCAAAATCCCTGCTGTAGAGCCAGACTCAATACATGAAAGTCACTGGGATTATAAGCAGAAAGTAAGAGCATCTTGCTGGTCATTTGGGTCTTGCATGAATGAAGGGGTTGGGTCAACATGAGCAAAAATAAAGTCAGGCATGTCCAGGGTGGTAAGGAACAAAGGTGTTGGGGTCTTGTTTGGCTATTGCTAAAATAGTTATTCTTATCTTACTCGGTAGGGTACTAGTTTCACTGTCATGAAATGGTATGGAAAGAACAGAGTGTATATACAATGCTCACTACTGACTGCAGGTAGGATTGAGGGTTACTGAAACCCACTGTAAACAACAACCAGAGGTGCTGGAGTCTAAAAACACAGTTACTGTGGCAACTTCTAGAGAAGCTCAAAAGTGGTAGCTATATTATTTGGCTCTATGATGAGAAATTGAGAAAGGAGACTTGAAATGGAAAATATAAAGAGTAACCAGGCCAAAAAAAAAAAAAAAAAAAAAAAAAAAGCAAGCAAAAATAGCGATATGGATTTCAGAAAAGGTGGAATTTAAGGTTGAAGGTACTGAATAGAATGAAGCATGACAGTATAATGTTAAAAAGCACAGTTCACAAGGGAGATGTAATGTCAGTAAACCTGTATGCACCATACAACATAACAGCTAAACATATAAAGAAAAAAAGCTATTAAACATACAAGATGATTTTAATTAAAAGAAAATGAGGTGGTGATATGCATATACATGTTCCAGATTTGGACATATCTAGGAGAAAAAATTAAGTAAGGACAGAGGGAATTAAGTACTTAAAAAAAAACTCAGAATAGATAAATTGCTAAAGTTAACATTATCTGATAAACTAGTAAATGAACTGAGGCAAGAAAATGAAATCATTGGTATCAGTATTCAGAAAAATAGATAAAATTATCTCTTTGGGCTGATATGTTTGAACACCTAGAAAACCCAACAGACTCCAGCAAAATACTAGTCAAATAAGCGAGACAATTTAGTAGAGATAGTAAAGATAAATATACAAAAATCAATAGTTTCACTTTCTACTAGCAGTAAGTACCTAGGAAATGAGGATAGGAAAAATTACCATAGATTAAAAAACTATAAAAATACATAGGACAAATTTAGTATAAAATAATTTGAACCCAGGTTGCCTTTTCCTGTGGCAGCTACATCTTCTCCAGTGGTGTCTGAATTTTAGCCTCATGTTTGGTGGTGATGTCGGTGGTGGGGGACGGGGGGTCCCTCTTCCAAGTACTTTGTTCCATCCTTGTGTTCTCTATTTCAGCCCCACAAATAATATCTGCTTCCTGCATTTGCTATTCCTGTATTCCTTAGAGTCTTCTTTTAACTCTTTTAGAAGTTAATTACCTTTCACTAGTTAATAAGTCTTTATATACATTTTCCATGTTCAAATCACTGGTGTGGTTTCTGTTTAATGACCAGACCTTGACTACCACAGATCTATATGAATAAAACTGTAAAATTTGATTAAAAACCCCAAATGAGAACTGAAAAGGTAGAAAAGTACTTTCTTCAATAGGAAAACCATCCATTCTTCCATGTATGTATATATGTAAACATGTATATATATTTTTAATGCAATATATATATATATATATATATATATATATTTAATGCAATATATATATATATATTCAATGCAATTCTAATTAGAATTCTAACAAAAGTTTTCTTTTTTGGAAATGGATAAAAATATTTTAAATTCTAATGAAAGCGTAATGATATGAGAACAGTCAAAATAAAACATGAGAAATAATTGTAAAAAAGGATATACCTTGCCAGATATAATGTCACAGTAATCAAATCTAATTGATATTGACAGAGAGAGAGAGAGATCAGTGCAATAGAATGGAAAAATCCAGGAAAAGATCCTAGGACACATTGGAATTTTATATATGACAAAAATAATTTCATTTCAGAGGACAGAGGTGGTTTATTTAACAAACTGTGCTGGCACAAATGGCTAGCCATCTAGAACAGTGATAGCCAAACTTTTTCTGTAAAGAGACAGTAAATATTTTAGGTAATGTGGGCCCTATGGTCTCTGCTACAACTGCACAGCTCTGTCATTATAGTGTAAGAGCAGCAAAGGCAATATGTAAATGGGTGGCCATGATTGTATAACAATAAAACTTTATTTATAAACATGAGCACTGGCCTGTGGACCACAGTTTGTCAATCTCTGGTCTAGAGAAAAATAAAATTAGCAACCTCCCAGCTCTCTCTGGTTCTCCTCATCTCTGACCAAACAAAAAAGTTAATTCCAATGGAGTAAAGACTTAAATATAAAATATAAGCCACAAAAACATCTTATAAGAAAAATCCAGGTGGACTAGAAGTACAATCATGTTAAGAAGGGCATCCATCTTAATCAAGAAATCAGAAGCCATAAAAGAAAAGTTGGACATATTTGACTATATAAAAATGTAAAACTTTTATATTACAAAAGATGTCATAACTAGTCTAAAGACAAAACAATAGATTTGAGGAAAACGTTTGCACCACAGGTGACTGATGTATCTAATTTTCAAAGATCTCTGACCAATCAGCATGAAAAAGACCAAAAGCCTAATAGAAAAATGGGCAAAGGGTATGGAATTTAGTTTAAGCACAATCGGAAGCCTTTGGAGGTTTTGAGCAAGGGAGTAATCATGATTTATATTTTAAAAAGACCACTCAGGCTGCTGCATAGAGAATGGATTGTCAGGGGCAGGGGGCAATCATAGAACCAGGGAGGCCAGCCAAGATGTTTTTGCAGACTCCCTTAATAGATGTTTAATAAACATGGGCTGGTTTTGAGGGAAACATCTATGCCATGCTCCCTATGGCTTCTGGCCAAGGGTTCCTTGATCCTTTCTTTGAGGAGGGACAAGGCTAGGAATATGGTATGACTTTTTTAAGTTTTTCCATGTAAGCAAATGTGGGTCACTGGTCGTTTGAACCCAAGATCTTGCTCTGGCCAGGGTGAGTCCTGAGATAATCCTACCTTACTGGCCCATGTGATTCAGTCTGATTGTCCTTCTCTGCTCTGGTTATGGAGAGGGTATGGGGAAGGAAGAAGACTCAGAGCAATCTTCAGGTATCAGTGAATTCTTGCCCTAATGAGGACAGGCATGGGAAGAAGGGGATGAGAATGAAAAGGAAGGGGTGACATAGACAAACACAGAAGGGGATGGGCAGGTGCCTTTAGCCCCTGGCTGGGAAAGACTGCGTTGCACAATTTCTTCTCTGCTCTTGAGGTGTGAGGACCCAACCAGCTGGTTGTGAGTCATTTTTTCCATGTGTGAAGCCAAGAGTTTTCTCCCGGTAAGTGGTCAGAGTGAAGTAACAACTTGCCTCTCCTCAGCCAGGAAGCGGGTTCTACCCACCTCACAGCTGGACCAGCAGCTGGAGTGACAGCACAAAGGAGGGCTCCCCATGCAAGGTGTAGGGAGCCAGAGGCAAAAATCCGAGGCGGCACAGCAGCATTGGGCCTAGAGCTGGTAACTCAGGCTCTGAGCAGAGCCTCTGCTTTTTCAAATGTAAAATAAAAAACGTCCTGGACAGGAGGGATCTCTAGAGAAAAATGAAAGAACACACACAGACGTGAGCTGCTGGGGAGAGGCAGCGGAGCTGACATTTGCTGCAAAGGGAAGAGAATAGCATCTCCACAGAGGGACCCTGCAGCCTGCCGTAGAGCTCTGGCTTATCTTTGTGGGGGCCTCTCTGTTGTCTGCAGTCCCTTGTGGAGCAGGCAAAGGAAAGTGGATCCGAAGGAACTGGGGGGTGGGGCTGGACACTTTTAGCTCTCTGCAAATCTGCATCTCACAGCTGCATCTGGGCAAGCTGCAGATGTTCTATTCTCCATGACTGAGCCTGGGTCTGGTTCCCTAGGGAGACGGGCACAAAGGGATGCCCTCGCCAAACTTGCTGGTCTTTGACAGCAGTGTCTTGAACTGTGCACATGCATACATTTCTGTATATTGAGAAGAGTGTGTGCCTTCTGGAGAGTACTATCACGTTGTAGGCACTTGGGAAACTCCGGATCCCTTTGATCATTTTTGTAGTGCCAAAATGGCTCCCAAATAATGGATATTCAACACGCTGTGAATAAATGGATGAATGAGTAGCTAATTTTAGAGTCATGTTCTAATAATGCTCTGGATATGTAAAAATCCAAAGTAAAGGTAAGACTAGGTGACATTAATTCCTACCATGATGTCTAATCCCCTAGGCCAGGGACTGGCAAACTATAGCCCATGGGCCAAATCTGTGCTGCAGTCTGCAGGCTGTTTTTTTTTTTTTAAATAAAGATTTATTGGAACACAGCCAGAACAATTCATTTACATATCCTTTATGGACTGCTTTTGAGCTCCATCAGCAGGCACACTTGAGTAGCCACAACATAGATCTAGAACCAGTATGGAGGAGAGCTCCAAGTGACAGGGAAAGAAAAGAAAGTTGGTGCCTTCATTTCAGTCCCTAATCAAACTTTACCTTTGACCTGGTTACTGATTCAAACGGACCTTACCCTAAGTTTTCCAGTTATGTGAGCTCATATATCCTCTTCTGCTTCTACCATTCAGAGATGGGGTATCTGTGCCTTGCAATTGAAAAAAAAATCCTAATAGGAAAAGTTACTAAAACTTTCCATATGACTGTGCTTGAACATCTAACTCTATGTGCACTCCTGCCATTCATGGAGACTCTTCTTGAGACTCCTGCATGTTTGAACACATTTTGGCACATTTCTCACAAGAGCATATGAAAAAGAACTGTTGCCTGGCCATCACCAAAGTCGCTATTGCTTACTGACCCTGGCAGTTCTGATCCCTCCAACCACAACCAGTTCATGTCAGAACATTCCCTGTTTCCAGAAGAAAGATTCTGGCCAAAGCGTTCATGAGTTCTGTCTCAAGTCAACTGAGAAAAGAACTACCAAAGGGCAGGTCACCCCAGGCAAAACTATAGCAGATAATGTTTTCTTTAGTACTATTCCAGGTTCTCATAGCATAGTCTCAACCTTAAATTCACCAATGTGTGTTTCCTCTCTCTGTCTCTGTCTCTCTCTCTTAGCAAACAGATTAGAAAGAGTATAGGAATCAAGTATACTAGTTTTCAAATCATTTCTGAATTTGATTCCCAGGCCCACAACTTACTATGCGTGTGTGTATGCTAAGTTTAAACTCTCTGAATCCCAGTTTCCTTATTTTTATCGTATTTACCTTGCTGGGTTATCATAATGAGATAAGATAATGCATACAGTGGTTAGTGGTAAGACTATTACTACATAGTAAAAATCATATTATAGTCATAATAGTAATATTATTTTAGTTTCTCATAGGGAACAATTTCTTCTTCAACCCAACATTAGGAACTCCTTGTTGGAATTTCAGTCACAGCAACAGAGCTATTCCAAGGATTATGTCTGGAAAATGGCCACTTAATGAAGGGACACAGGAGGTCTGCACAGTCCTTAGGTAATGACCTTGAGAATCGAAACACCAGCCCTGTGGGTAGAAGTCAAAAGAGGGATTCCAGGGATAAGAGAGGCCATTGGGTAACACTCAGGCCTTGAAATACATAGTTCTTAGAGGTCATTACCATCACTGATTTCTGATGGACAATCCTAGGATTGGTTTAGGGTTGGACAGCCGTGGGCCTCCTACCACAGAGGAGTTCCTTTTCTTTGGTCAAAGGTGGCATCAACCAGTAAGTCTGTAAATGCTCTCCCTTGCATAAAGTAAGAATACCCTCAGAATCCAATGTTCCAGCAGCTTGGAAAAAGAACTCGGGGGCAAAGAGAAGCAGTTCTTTCACTTCAAGAGCAGTCATCCCAGGATTCTTGCTTAACTGACAAAATAGAGGGAACTGCAGGTGGTCAGCACATCCCTGGTATTTCCATCTCATCTGACAGTGGAGACGGTGTGAGCCCTGCATCCTTGGTACATTAATAACCCATGGTATGTGCATTATTTGAGCAAATAACGAGGTCCTGAAGTTAAGTCTCATTAACACTAAGTGTGGACCCAGTAGATTTGTGCCAGGCAAGCAAATCCTTATCATTTCCCACTTTGGAAATTTCACATTTCATTTTGCTTCATGAATCCCACAACTCCACGGTAATGTAGATTAACATTTTGAAAAAAAATAATAAATAATATTCTGCTTGGGAGAAAAATCAGACATTAGGCTTCTGATAAGAAAAGAGGGGTAATGTTGAAGGCTTCAGGATAACCTATTACCTTGGAGAATAAAAAGCCATTCATTGTTTTCATTTCCCAAGTCTGAGGGAAGAATTATTTAAAGATTATTTTCATAATTTTGAATACCATTAATTTCTATAAAACCCATGGACAATTTTCCTATTTTCAATGATTTTTCCCCATCCTTTCCCCCAAGAGCCTTTGAATTGGACAAAGAAAAAAAAATTTTTTTTTAATTAAAAAAAAAAAAAACTGAACGGATGTGCCTCATGAGGGCTGGCAGTATTTTCAAGAACTGGTAATAATTTATTCAGGTCTGTATAAAGTAATATAATACATCTTTACACACGTGGCACAGAAACACGCTGCAAACACCCACTGCTCTTCCGTGAGGTACCGTTCCTCGGCAGAACACACAGGAAACTTCCATATATCAGAGATCACTTATGACAGCCCTATCTTCTGTATAAAAGGTCATCTCCCAGCAGAAGAATAGCTCACCTAGTTAAAGGGATACCAATTTTTAAGCGCTCTGCCAAGCCGAAGACAGAGTGAATGAGGGAGAGAGGGAGATGTCAGATTTCAAATGCAGGGCACGCTCGTTGCGTGCTCGGGTGCTGAGCTGGTAGGAGGGGGAGAGAAACCTCTATTTAGAGATGATTGGAAAAAAAATCAGCGCTACACACTGCACTTCACACGGAACGGGGGAGGCTGTGCTTTCCCTCTCGTCAGATGTGACAAAATGGCCGCCATGGAAACTCGAGGCAGCAGCAAATGGCGGTGGAGGGGCTTCCGGGGAGCCTCAGGGGATGTGTGTACACGCCTGGGGCTGGTAGGAGGCCCAGGGTGCGACCTGGGTAGGAGGTTTGTAAGGTTCAGATGCAGAAAAGGGGTACATGTAGAAAGAAGAAGCAGTCGTTAAAGAAAGTGGTCAGAGAACAGCAAAGGGTGGTTTCGGTGAAACAACCCTCCAGGAAAGTACGTTGACTACAAGACACTTGGAATTTGCAGTATTTTACCCACCTTCAACTATAATCATGCCAGATCAAGGGCTCAAAAAGGTCTCTGCAAATGCTCATCAGCTGCTTGGAAATATTTTGTTTAAAATGACCCCAAGACTGTCCCAGGTGAATGATAGCAGGTTAGAGGCACAGAAGCAAGGTAATCCCTAAGCAAATTTGCTAAGCAGGCAATGCAAATAAATCTCTGTCCTCCTCCTCCTTCTCTTTCCTCTGTTTTCACTCCTTCGCTACCTCCTTTCCAGGGGTTGAGAACTTCCTTGCTGTGCCTTGCTGCATCAGGCACCAACATAGCCTGAATTCCCTGTTTGAAGGCCTATGTAACAACCAGCCAATCTGGGGAACTGTGTTTTCCCTCCAGGACAAAGTTACATTTAGTTAGGCCTTTTCCTTCACAGAGCAGATGCCAAAAGCAAAGAGAGTGAAGCAGTAGGAATTTCAGACACTGTTTGCAACTCCCCTTGAGGTACCCCTGGGGCTGGAGCCTTTACATTACTGTGACAGAGAACTGGTCCCTGCAGCCCAAGACCAATGCATCTTAGAGGCTTTACCTCTCTGTGTGCAGGTGTGTGTTCCATCTGTCTCTACTCATTATTCCCCAAGCCACTTACACAAATATGCATCTGCCCACACAAAGATGTACATATGTGTACTGTACACACTGCACGTAGGTGGGGATACTCACAAGCACACTAGTGGCATTAACATAGTCTTTTTATTCTTTGGGCTTCTCAGTATCCTCTAAAGCAGGGATGATGGGCCAAATCCCCACCCTGCTTGTTTTGTCAATAAAGTTTTATTGGAACTCAGACACACTTATTTGTGTGTTGTATACTTGTGTACTGTGTTTTCCACAATAATAGAGTTGAACAGTCACAGTAGAGATTATACGGTCCAAAAAGTCTAAAGTGTTTACTCTCTGGCCCTTTAAGAAAAAGCTTACCACTGATCTTTACTTTAAAGCAGCACCTTATATCTGGAAAACCTTTTTCTTTTCTTTCATTGCCAAAAGGTCTTTCTCCCCTTTAAAAGTAATTTGTAAACCTCCACTTCTTAGACTCATAGAACCCTATAATTATCAGATGTATTTTAGATTATTAGTCCTACCAAAAGCCTAGTGTGTAATTCTCCTCCAGAATATCTGTGGATGTCCCATCTCTCTGGACATTTCCAATAAATGGGAACACAAAATTCCTCACAGGGAAGCCTGTAATGTTTCCCAACACCTGTTAGAAGGCTCTTCTAAGGGGCTCCTGGGTGGCTCAGTGGGTTAAGTGCTCGACTTGGGCTCAGATCATGATCTCACATTTTGTGAGTTTGAGCCCTGCATCAGGCTCTGTGTTGACAGTTCAAAGGCTGGAGCCCACTTTGGATTCTGTGTCTCGCTGTCTCTCTGCCTCTTCCCTGCTCACACTCTGTCTCTCTCCTTCAAAAATAAATAAGCATTAAAAAAAATTTAAAAGAAAGCAAGCTCTTTTTACATTTAGAGTAAAAATCTAATCTCTTATAATTTCTACCTATTGGTTCCCATTCTGCCCTTTGTGGCCAGTCAGGAAAAGGGGGACGATCCCTTTTATAAGGTAACACATCAAGATTTGGAGACAAGTGACAAGTTTTACCTTTGTATTTTGCTTCCCCAGATTAAATGCCCCAGTCCCTGTATTGTTCCTTGTATGGTGTAGAATAAGCTCCCTGCCTCTTGTCACTGCTCCTGGATGTCACTGTCCTTTTTACACTTAGAAGGCTGTGAGAACATTGGGTCTCACCTCAAGAAGGGCCTTTTACTTCTGTCAGCATAGTTCTGATAGGTCAGCAGAGGAGCTTCCAGAGGGCAGAAAGCAGAGATGGCCGCTCTCTTTCTGGAATCCCAGGCACAAGGTAACACCACGGTCTAATCAGGCCGTGTGGCACCCTCTGAGAATGGTCATACCATGCCTTTTTGCCAGTGATAGAGGCCTCCAGAAAGCTGGTTCTACAAACCAGTGTATTTTGAATTAACCACTCAACAAATCATAAAACGGGATTGTCAGGTTCATTATAGGAAAGGCTATGCTGAATATAATGCTTTAAGCACGTGTTGTGGCTGCTGGGGATACAACTGGCATTAGTGGCTTAAGGGGCTCAGGAAATTTCCCTGAGACCATAACAAAGGAACAGCCAGTGTTTGGTGAGAACAATGGAGGATGAACCCTTTTCCTCACATGGATGAAAGGAGATCTTTTTTATTATTTAAAAATTTGCCACTCCAAACATCCACATCCCCCCTGGTGCACCATGTCAGAGCTACTGAGGAGGAGGCAAAAAAAAAAAAGGGGGGGGGAATCATTAAACAACCCCCCAAAAAGAGAGCTCAATAAGGTCTCATTCAGTGGTAATGAGCTCCAATTTAACACGATCATTATTTCTGACATTAAAGGCCTGAGAATAGTGTCACATGCCCAGAAGCTATTTTTTTACCCACTAATCCCAGAAATAAGAAGCTGCCATTAGGGACAGTGAGTCAGGGGCTGTAAAAGTGCTTTGAAATAAGAATGTTGCAATAGAATGTCCTGAACATGGGAAGCACAGTCCACACAAGGCCCTTAGCCACCTGTGAGTGCCCCCAGCTTCAATCGCCTAGCCACCTCAAGACTGCCGGACGCATGCTGTGACTGCTCAGTGAGAAGCTGAGGGCACAGGTTTGGTGTCAGATGGATTTTGGATTTGAGGCCTGGCTGTGCCATTTGTGCCCACACCATATGCTCTCGGGAAATTTTTACTTAAGTTCCCCAGACCTTAGTTTACTCATCTGCAAAATAGAAATAATAACAGTAGCTCCTACTGGGTGGGGATGAAATGAAATGGGAGGCAGGAAACAGACTCCATATATTATAGAGAAGAAAAAAGTCCCTGGATGATGGGAAGGGATAGCCGGAGGCAACAGCTGGACTTCAGATTTACAGACCACCAATCTTGATGGAAGCCACTCAGAAAGCTCTGGGAGGACCTTTATAAGGCCCTCAGTGGGTTAAATGTCTGAATTTGGCTCAGGTCATGATCTCACGGTTTGTAAGTTCGAGCCCTGCATCAGGCTTTCTATTGTCAGCCCAGAGTCCACTTCAGATCCTCTGTCCTCTTCTCTCTGCCCCTTCCCCAGTTGTACTCTCTCTCTCAAAAATAAACAAACATGAAAAGAAGATGAAATTGACAGAACACCCAATATATTTGAATATATTGAGAGGAGATGTATACAAATGGGGGAGAGTTCATAGATATGTCTGTGATTACTACATAGAAAACTAAGGAAAACAAAAAAAGAACCACTGAAAACAGAGTTAAGTAGGAAAAGAAAAAGGAGTAATTATAGTATACTACATGGCTCAGCTAGGCTGAATATTGATCTGATGAAAATTATATCATAAAATTAGGAGGATGGGAATTTTATGTGGTTTTCTGAAAGGGGATTAAAAAGAGAGCTGGGTCTCATTTTCCATAGTGGGAAGTCAGTAGATAATGCCTAGAAGTAAAAATTAAGAAATGGGAATTTTAAAGAAAGTTATTTAGATACGTGGAGATAAATTCCTAAGAATCAGTTAAAAGAACTAAAAAAAGTTTGTCTTTGGACTGAAGGCACTGGGTAGGAGGCTTTTGGGGGGAGAGTGTGTATCCAAAAACTATGTGTATGAATAACTGATAAAATTAAGTTAAAAAATTAAAACTCATATTGAAATGTATCCCACCAATTGATTTTAACACCAGTTCTTCTAGATTTATTAGAATTAAGTCCAGAGTTGGCAGTTACTCCTTTGTCTTTACCTTCAAATAGATGAAATGTTGAATAAGGGGGGTTAATGTTTCATGAAGTCTATTTTTTTTAAGATTTTATTTTTAAGTGATCTCTACTCCCAATGTGGGGCTTGAACTCACACCCCCAAGATAAAGAGTTTCATGCTCCACCAACTGAGTCATCCAGGTGCCCTGAGAAATGTATTTTAACAGAAGGAGATATGTAGCATGTGGAAGGGTGCATTTTGCATATGTGAAGTTCATAGTCATGGATAATAAAACGTGAGCCAAGTGATCTGCTTGACCAGTTGGTCTGAAGCAGAATAAGATATCACTTCTATTTCTTTCCTGTAAGGATATCACTTCCCATAAGGACATCACTTCCATTTCTTTCTCTGTTTACCCATAGGTACACATTTTCCACCACATTTCAACTCACTGGCTCAAGCATTCCACACCTTACTGTTTAATTTTCGGGTCTCACAGAGCATCTTCATACCTGCATTAAACTTTTAAGTTTGCTTTGTTTTTTAGTTATATAAAGTATGCTGAGATACAGAAAACTGGGGCATAAAGACTATTTCTGATTATCATTCTTGTATTTTTTTCTTTAAAGTATCAGAAAACTTCTATAGTTCTTTTAGTGTCTTTTCATAATCTTCTACCATACATAATTAAAAAAAATAATTTGCTTTATATCTTTTTCCTACTACCCTCTCAATGTAAGCTTCACATGTCATTGATGAAATCAACATGTCACTTGTCAATATATTCTAGTCAGTCCCAACAGTCCGATGACTGGCCCTAACGGTCATCCCACAATTGTTACAGTATTTCACCATCCTGATACTGCAATTCCTGGTCTTCTCCCTTCTTCCATGCAACCTTTACATTCAGTGCTACAGAATTCCTTTGTTACCAAAATTATGATCTTGAATTTGAAGGAGAGATGAACAGATACCTAAAGTAATTGGAGCTGTTCACAAATTTAAAGTCATTGGAGATAAACTCCAGTTCCTACTGGAAGCACACATTCATCCTCACATGAATCTTCCCTCTGACACTCTGTGCTACTTCTCAGCTCCAATCACAATGAATAAACTAACGAAAGTTAGGATCTGGCTTTTGAAAAAAGGACAGTGATATCTGCAGGAAAACATTTTCTCTTGGGAGCCACCGCAATATCCAGTGGGCCAAAGAGCTGTGGCAAAGGAAAGTACTAGAAAATACTGAATTATTAAGAACAAGAACTTGTTAGCCATTTGCATCTCCATGCCACCAACTCTACTAATGTCCCATTTAATATTTCAAAGAACTCTACACAAACAGAAACACAAACAGATCTACTCACAAGGGCACACGAAACCTGATGAAATCCTCAAAACTGGCAATGATAAATGACTGTCTGGATTTTATACTAACTGAAACTTTTACATGGTTCCAGAGCCAATGAAACTTCATACCCTTTAGATAACATTTCCAGAAACCTATTTCGATGTACAAACACCGACCTCAGCATCTTATATTCATTACCTCATGCCATCCTCTTATAAAACCATTAGACACATCAGGAAACCAAGGCCCAGGAAGGTAAAGAAATTTCCCTAGAGTTTTAAAGCTAGCAGTTGATGGAGCCAGGACTCAAACCCAGATCTGATCCCAAAGACCATGTACTTCCTCACTACAGCACTGGTTCTCAGTAATGGTAATCTTACCCCTAGGGGACATTGACAATGTCTGAAGACATTTTTACTTGTCACACCCAGGGATAGCAGTCCTACTGGCATCTAGTGGGTAGGGGCCAAGGATACAGCAAAACATCTTACAACACACAGGACAGCCCCCACAGCAAAGAACCATCTGGCCCCAAATGCAAACAGGATCAAGGCTGAGAAATCCTGCACCGGGCTCTATGAAGTTTGCTTTAAGAAATTCTGAATTAATTGCTCACTGCATTATTCTCAGTACCTAGTACATAGTCACTGTTAATGGTCTTACAACTATTACCAAACGGTTTATTTTTCTGAAGTTGTCAAATCGTCCATACTGCTATATAAAGGACACAAATTGTTTTTCTTTCACAAGTGATTATGTGATTAATACTTTAAAAAGGCCTATAGACTGGACTTCACTGCAGAATAGGGGCCATGATGTCACTAGGGGCAAAATAAGGGCAAAAGTCACTATGGAAGAGTAAAGACATAAACCCTAGTTTCTTAAATGCAGACCTTAAATGCAGACCTACAAGACATCTACCCATTTGTTCCTGTACATACCAGCAGCCTCACAGGACTCAGTTAAATGTGCTCACATGAGCATCTTAGGTAGAGATACACTTTTGACGAAGTTTAGAGGAAAAGAGCAGCTTACCATGAGATTCCTATTTTTCTCTTTTGTTCTTTCATGATCATCACCCTACCTGAGATAAATAGGACAGGGCCTTAGAGGGATGCGGTATTCTGTTGAAGTTGGGGGAAAGTGGCTGAGGGGTTTCAGAAGAAGGTAGGGAGTTCGAAAATGGGAAAGACACAGCATTCTCTATCGGCCTCCCAGAGGACATCTTTCTCCATTCCTTTCTACTTTCTAAGATGAATATAGGCTTATGGAAAGGAGAGGATGGAAAATGCGTCCATCCTGTGATAAGTGATACTTGGGTTACTTATGGATACCTTCCATGGTGCAAATATACCACATGGGATCAAACTGGAGAGAGCTGTAGTTTACCTTCCTAACTTCCCTTTACGGCATTGATAGTTTCCAGACCAGAGGAAATGAAATGTTTACCCGCTAAACCAGAAAATTCTTTGTTGTCATCCATTCATTCAATGCATGTTCAGTGCCGGGGTATCCTTCCAGGCCATGGATAGGCTATGCTTCCCAACCTCATATGTACTTGGGAGTGGCCATGTGGAGGAGTCTCACTAGTAGCAGGAGGGTGGAAGAGATGTGAGCCATGTCTGTACCTACACCTCAAGACACTGGGTATGCTGCCTCCTCTTTGATCCCTTTCCCACTGCATGGCACCTGTGGGGACTCAGCTTTGACTGCAGATGGCGGTGATGCCCTGGAAGAGAGCAGAGCGGCATGAAGGGAGGAACCTGAACAGCTCACTTGTGAGCAAGAAACTAACTTTATCGTCCTTTTGCTGTCCTCTCATCAGACCACTTTACCATCTAGCCTTTCTTATGTATGCCTGACACTGGTCCTTTGCCTCAAGGAACTTACATTCTAAACAGATACTGCATACTGAAGGTGATCAGGGAAGGTGTCTCTGAGGAAGTGATGTTTACAGTGAGGCCTGAAAGGTAAGGATAGGCAGCCATGCAAAGACCTGGGGACTCAGAAAGATGGAAAACTGAATGCAAGGTAGAAAATAACTTGTTCATGAGGAATAGAAGGGGAGAAAAATGTGGCTGGAGTATAGTGATTAGGGTAACAACACTGGAGAGGATGGAGAGTAAGAATAAGGAGTCTGGAGGCAATTATACATGGAATCTTGAACTGGGTATAGGTGGTGAATATGGGTAGATAGAGGGAAAGACAGAGATAAAGATACCATTTGATTGAAGAATGACGATAACTTTGGCAATGATCAGATTGTAGGGGTCAAGAACAGAATGAAGAAGAACGCTGAAGAGATAAGTACAGTAGTTCAGTGATCAATGATGGTCGCTTGGGCCAGGATGTTAGTAGTGGGGATGGGAGAAAGGGCTGGACTCAGGATGTGTTCTGGAGATAAAGCCAACAGGTCTGACTGACAGACTGGATGTGGAGAGTGAAGGAGAGCTCTTACCTTGAGCAAGTAGGCAGTGGTGCCATTTACTAAGTCAGGCAAGACTGGCAGAGAAAATTTTGGGGGGAGGGCATTGAGACTCCTGTTGTACAAGTTCTAACTTGGAGACACCTGTTAGAGGTTGAATTGAAAAGTCTGGGGTTCAGGGGAGATAAGTGAGGAAGACATCAGCAAATAAATGGAATTTAAAATCATGGGCCTAGATTTGTCATTTTAGGGAAAAGAAATGGAGAGATGAGAAGGAGACCAGGAAAAGGGAGAATTGGCTAAGTAGACAATTGAGCATTTCTCTACTAATCTCTGGGATAAACAACCCATCAGATTTCAAGGGGAAGGAAGAAGACCATGCCATAATTCTTTTAAAAAAAATTTTTTTTTTAACGTTTCATTTATTTTTGAGACATGGAGAGACAGAGCATGAACAGGGGAGGGTCAGAGAGAGGGAGACACAGAATGTGAAACAGGCTCCAGGCTCTGTGCTGTCAGCACAGAGCCCGACGCAGGGCTCGAACCCACGGACTCGAGATCATGACCTGAGCCGAAGTCGGTCGCTTAACCGACTGAACCACCCAGGCGCCCCGCCACTGCCATAATTCTAATTAGCATCACCAGACTCCCGTTCAGTAGGATGCAGGGGCCAGCCTGTGGCTCATGAGACCCAGTGGTTACATTTTCAGAAGTTGTGTGAGTCAGTTGTGGGAGTCACAGTAGGAACATTTATGCCACAGAAATCAGCAAATGCTCCAAACTGAGCCCTTTTTGTAAAATTTGAGAGACAGCTTATCAGAACAGCACCAAGCTCTTCCCACTTTAGGGAGACCTAGAACTCAGCCTTATCAGAGGAGTGGGATGGGATCTCCAGAGGCCATCTGTGCACACTCACAGGACCTCATTCGTACATGAGCTGACCCATATGGCACATAATTTACAGCACGCAGTGGCACAGTCCCGCCAACCAGGAACTCCTGCAACATTCCAAGCTTAAACCAGCATTGAAACTTTGCCATCACAACACAGATGATAACCAAAGGTGGGTCTTAAGCAGCCCTGGGGAAAAAGTCAAAGGGAAGCTTTGGAATCCAAGTTACCAGCATAGAATGCGTCCTTAGAAAGGGAAGAGAGTGTTGTTTCTACTAAATAGTAGCTGCAGAAGAACTGGGGGCTTGAGACGTTTCTTCCCTCTGGGCATTGGTGGAAACATCAAGGGGGCTCAAGGCTCTGGAGCAAGAAGGCAGAGGGAACGCGGGCTCCTGGATGCCTGGGACATCTCTCCAACCTTACCCTAAGCTGCTAGATACACAACAACTCTCTTGCTTTTGGGAAAGCAGCAAGTTTTTTTTTCTTTGTAACCCATTTCCTTCTTTTTCCTCGTTGGTATTGTCACTACCACACCTATTTCATTGACTCCAAGATGCGTTTTCTCGAAGGTGCAAATGGGTTGATTAGTTTATTCAGGAGTATTGACATGCTATGGTGCGCTGGAGCGTACAGCCAATCTCCCTGCACGCTCGAGTGGGCCATGGTTACCTCGACTGCTTCCAACACGAATCGAGTGCTGGTTTGCACTAGCGTTCGGGGCTTGAGAGATGTGTCATTCCAGCCTCCATCTAATTATGATTTTCAGAAGATGTAGCTGTCTGGATATAACGGGGCCATCAAAAGCACACAGAAGGCAGGGGGAGGGGTGGACTGAGAGAGCACATCCATGGAGGTTGAGCTTGGGAGAGAACAAAATGGAAACCTTGCATTTTCCACTGCTCATGGCTGGAATGAGCGTGTGCGTGCATGTACACACACACACACACCTCATGAGCCTTCCTGAATGAGGCTTTCATTTAGAAATGGATTCACTAAATCAGAGAATGTGGAGTCTATAAGGAATCACAAAAGCCGTCAAAACCAAAGCTCCGTTCATTTTTTCTCAAATGAAGAAACTAAGGCCCAGAGAAGTTAAGTGAGGCCACAGAGTTAATCCAAGTAGAGGTGAGTCCCTGCCTTCCAGGACTCCAATTCTTGAGCCCTTTTTCCCAGTCCATGTAAAGTTCTAAAACCTTGACTCCTCTGTGTGTGTGTGTGTGTGCGTGCGTGCGTATGCAAGCACATATACTTGCTTACATGTAGAGCTGTTGGTATGTGATGGGGGTTTGCAGGGATATTCTCTCCTTGCTTCATGTTTTCACATCTCCCACAACACGGGAATTAAAAGGAAGGAATAGCTGAACTGTTCCCTCAGGCAAGTAGATCTGTGGAAAAACAAAGAGTCAGTAGCTTGGTCTCCAAGGGGTCAGTCTGACTTCCTTCTCTCAGAAGCATCAAGGGCTACTTTTTCATCTCAACCATGTTCCAATCTTGCATAATCTATAATAATGTGATTCTGAATGCATTTTAGCAAGTGCAAGACGGAATGGGACTCTCTCAGCTCCTACTGAGCACTGGATCTGTGAAACCCATAAGAAGCTTCCGTGAAAAGTTCACTAAGAGAAAAGAAAGACAGCTGTCCGTGTCCAGCTTAGGGGAATGGTTCTTCCAAATCGGTGGCTCGTGGTCATTTTTGTTGTTGTTCTTACAAAAGAGACGTTACCACAGAGTTAGAGGCTCACCTTTTGCTCTTGCGTTTAATTGCTGCAAAAGCCATTTATTACCTTGTGTTCTTCCCCAGAGGAAACATTATCCTCTACAGCAGCCAGGCCTCGCTATGTCTGGCTCATCTAACTGCCTCAGAAATGATCCCATCACCTCTGCGTAATTCTGCGTCTGTTCCATTGCTACATCTGTCCGTCTCCAGCTCAAGGAAGGCCCCCGTGAAAGGAAGAAGGGCAGGAGCTGGGGTTTCTCTCCTCTGAATTTTGCATAAAACTCCTGCCCAGCCCACATAATGAGAAAACATCAATCTTCCACGATTCCCCAGGAATGTCGGAGGCCATCCTGTGCCTCTTCACTGTCCTGCTCATCTGTACACAGGCAGGGCTTGTGAAATTGCTTTCCTTCAGAAAAATATGTTCATTTCCACCTTCCTTGGATGGCTCTCACAAATGAAAGTGCTTTGTCATTTTTAATGCCTGATGTTCCCTTTTCCCTACTGCCTCCAGTCACAATCCAGCCAGTAACACCCACAGGTATTTGGTTTAAAAAAGAAACACCCCAAAACCTAGAGGATGGTTGGAATCTACCAGTGTCCCCCTTGTAGGCTCTCCATGAATTATACAATGTACAAATGACAAAAAGGAGAGGTTCTTCCCATTACCATGGAATCACCTTGGGCCTTGGGCAGCATTTGCATAGACATCTAGAGACAGTGGACTGGATAAGTCTAGATAACAGATGCCTGCCTTAACATGGAGGTAATAAACTCTGCCTGAGTTCTCTTGCTGGCCAGCTCTGAGCATCAAGGGAATTAATAGAGGTGGGCTTGCCTTGTAAATGGTAAAGTATACCAAAAATGCAAGTTATTATTATTCCTAAAATGTCTCCAGTCTACAATCTGTCGTAGGCACCCATCATCCTACTTACGTAATCGGGTAATTGTTCCTCATGCCAGAGAGAACAAGTCTTGCTTTGAAATATTTGTACATCTCTGTGGAGGCTGAGGCATGGAGAACCCTGTAATAATAAGGTTTTGACTCCATAGAGATTTGTCGACACCAAAGGACTAACAATAGCCTCCTCTGAAAAACAAAAGCCTCAAACTGGTATATTACAACTAACTTAACAAGTTAGTTAAGATAACCTGATTCCCGCATTATAAATTTTTTTTTAATGTTTATTTATTTCTGAGAGAGAGAGAGTGTGAGCAGGGGAGAGGCAGAGAGAGGGAGACACAGAATCTGAGGCAGGCTCCAGGCCCTGATCTGTCAGCACAGAGCCCAACGCAGGGCTCGAACCCACGAACCGTGACATCATGACCTGAGCTGACATTGGACGCTCAACCGATTGGGCCACCCAGGCACCCCTGATTCCCGCATTATAAAAGAGTCACCCTCTAGAATATGGATATGGGGTCACCATTCCAGGATCCAAGGTAGCATTACATGATAGATTTATTTCCCAGAAGGTATTTCAAAAACAGAAGCGTTATAAAATATGATAATTTCCCACATACCTATGTTAACCCCAGACTAAGTTTATCTTCATTTCTTTGTAATCTCTTTTTAGAAATATCCGAGCTTTAACCTTTTCTGCCCTTTCTTGATCACACCATCCACACAAACAGTTAAATATCTGTAAGCGAACATTGAATTGTACCAAAATAATGTAATCATTCAGGTGGACCCCTTGTTAGTTTAGGTAAACCTGAACATTTTTACGATAATCAAGAAGCCTCTTCTCAAATTATTTGTGGTGAAGAATACCTTTCTGTCACTGTTATTGTTAACATCCAGTCCTCCCTGGATTAACAGGTTGTAAAATACATATAAAATGAATCACTAGGAACATAAAATGTGGCTTGAATGTCACAGCAATGGCAGATTGCTACAAAAGTTTCTAAATTCTTACTCTGAATTTCTGTGCTCAACTAGTTGAGGACCTCCAACAAATGGTTCGCAAACTAGGGGTGGCCCATGGACTGTTTCTTAATGGCACTGTTGTAGAGGCAATTAACTGTCTTGCCACCCGACTTCCAATGCCTCAAATCCCAACGATGCAACTTCACACTCCTTTTAAGAGTTTGTGACTCCGATGTTTTAATAATAGTCATATTTGAACAGGAATAGGTCTTTATACAAAGCCTCTAAGCTAAGTCATCAACTGATAACTAAGGTGGATTTAATACCAATATGAGCTACATGAGGAACGGTCCAAGAATAAGTCAGAAAGTTACTCTGAGGTATGATGGAAGGGGGTGGGGGGAGGCTTTATATGGGGCTGGCTGCTATATAAAAAGAAAATGAAAAAATTAAAGAAAAGTGATTCTTCATCTGTATTCTATGTGATGGTAGATTAAGGGGCTAGAAAGATGCCTAAACCGATGCTGGATCAAAGAGCAAGAGGTTTGTAAAGGCTGTGAGACAGAGAGTATGCCTGAGTATGTCTATGCATGCACAGGGACGTGGCTGTGTGTGTGCATGTGTGTATATATAGTCTACTTGGTGGGCAGGCTGATTGGAGCTGAGTAAGGAAGGGCAGAAAAAAGGTTGAGGGAGCATTTTCAGAAAAGGGGTCCAATTTATATCCGTTGCTGTAATTGGTTTGTTTGTGTAGAGCAGAGAGAAGGGGGCAGTGGGGGGATGTGATGGAGTGAAACACTGAGGGCTGTGATTCCCCTGCCTGATGAATTGGAGAGAAATTGTTAGTAACCAAGGCTGGTCCCGCAGGGGTTCATTAAGTGACTGGCCCTCCACAATATCCTGTCATTTCCAACCTGGATGCATCAACATTAGCCAGCTTTGCGGTATGCAATTGTGTGTCTGCAAGAGTGTGCAAAGACGCAGGAGCATCTCCGGGCTGCATTTGTGTGCATGTGTGTGCCTTTTCTTAGGGATACACTTTAGTTTTCCGTGGGAATTAGAAACACGAGGGTCACATGCAATTAAAAAAAAAAAAAAAAAGCAAAAAGCAAAAGGTGCTTTCTTACTAGAAACACAAATTTGCTTTGACACTTTAAAAAGTACCGTGGAGTTGAACAATAGGGAAACCAAGAAAGGATCTGAACTGGGTGGGCGGGGGGGTGCTGGTGAGCTGAAAGGAAGCCAGTGGTGAACACATCCAAATGGTAACTTCTTAAACCGCCTGTGAAAAGAAGAGCCTGCAGCATTTACCTCCAGATTGTGAGGCCTGTCAGCTCCTGGGAAGCGGGGCCCAGAAACCACAGTTGCAGGGGAGGGTGAGGAAGAGACGAAGGGTGAATAAGCCAGATGAACAGACTGCCCAAAATGTCCTGGTGCGGGTGGCACTGGGAGTCACTGTTGCTTTGGCTTTGGATATCGGTATGTTACTTTCCAGGCAAAAGTGGAAGAAAAACTCCAATAAGGAGTTTTAAGGGAGGAGGACCCCCACTGTGAACCCCACAATGGAAATCTTAGAGAGTACTAAGGGAAAAAAGAAAAAGCAAAAACTAAAACTGCTCTCTGCATCAGGGGAACGTTCAGGATCCAGTCTCAGAAGCTCTCTACCCCTGTAGGGAGTGGCCACGGACCCCGTGTCAGTGCTGTCAAGGTCTGGGGAAAAGCTAACCCCATCTGAGGAAAACCCCCATCCCTCCTACCTCCCCACCCCAACTCCCTCTCAGCTTGCCTTGGACTAAGCCAGCCTTCAGTCTCTAGATAGAGGGTCGTCCACCAGGCACAAAAGAAGGCTTGAACTCAACCCATATCCTGTGGTTTGTGACGGTTTTGTGGAACCACCTATCAAAACTGAGACCTGCAAGTCACGAAAAGTAGCTGTCTGTTACCCTTTTCCCTATTTCCTAAACCATGTGTTCACTATATCTGCAGGGGAGAGAGAATCTTAGGGCCTTAGAAGCTCCTAGGATGAATCTTGGCTTAAACTTAGTGCTGCAGGTCTGAATGGTCCATCATTAGCTAAGTGTAAGTAGAAGGGGCCACAAAGTGACTATTAAATCACATAACATGAGGGTTTGCAAATTACAGGGCTGATGTCAGGTATTGCTGTTGTTAAGTACTTTATACTTAATACGCATTAGCTCATTGTCAACATCATAATAACTATGTAAGAGATAAAGTAGGCATTATTATTACCATTTTTCCCCAGCTTTATCAAGATTCAATTGACATAGAAAATTGTGTAAGTTTAAGGTATTCAATGTGTTGATTTGATACATTTAGATGTTGCAAAATGATTGCTGACCGTGGCTTTAGCTAACAACTCAACCATGTAGCATAATTACAATTTCTTTTTTTTGTGATGAAAATATTTAAGATCTACTCCCTCAGCAACTATGACCCTCATTTTGCACAAAAGGAAACTAGGTTTCTGAGTCTAGGAATGTCCCACCTGGCCCCAGAGCATCTGAGCCCACAGCCATTCTCCTGGCTGCTTTGCTTTACTGCCCCTCCAAATCCTAACAGTTGCCATTTCCTGAGTGTCTCCCAGGTGCATGGCCATCCTAAGCACATTACATACATTATCTAATTATCTCACTTGGTCCTCAGAGCCACAAATCAAGGTAAGCAGACACTGCCCAACCTCTAAGCACTTATAAGCTGGCTGCTCCCACAGAGTCACATCATCCTCAGCCCATTGGAAATGGTCCACGGTGGCAAAGAAATCACTTCTGGTCATAAATGTGGTCATTACAGGTGTCCGTGATGGGATCTGGGGCTTGTACACCTGAAGGGAGATAGGAGGCTCCAGATAATGCAGGAAGGAAACTTCTGACTCATCATCCCTCCCATCCATACTGTTCTTAGCACCAGTGGCCACGCAGAAAGGAAATAAGGAAAGATTTCCCGAGTAATGTTCATTTTGCATTAACAGAAGGCATATGGGGCTTTCCTGACGTTTGTTAACTTCAGAGGGCTGGAATTAAAACAAATGCTGGTATTTTCATTCAAATATTCTATTTGTTTCTACGTCTACCGAGAAGGACAAGGCTTACTTGTATTCCTCTATACACTCCTGGATGACTTTTTTTAAAAAAAGTAAAGCGACATTAAAAAGAAAGAAAAAAGATGAGGGTGTTCTTCAAATGGAACCCAGTTTTAATGAGGGGATTTTGGAGTTGCTTATATAGCATGTCTCTTTATCTGTATAATGCAGAGAACCTCTCCAGGTATTTTCAGTGGATTGATCTCATCAAGCAGCAGATTTATTAAAAAGAAATACACATGGAAGGAAACAGGCCACTGTAATTATACATTAGTATTTTTTAAACTAAAAATGGACTCCAAGTTTTCTAGTCATTGAAATGGGGTCTGCACATCATGTATGTGATGTAATGACAGCTTCAGACTGGGGATGCTTTTGATGCATTATTAACCATAAAAAAGACATTAAATACCAGACTTGAATGCCATGGGGATGCATATTTCACTAGGAATTATTTTTCAATGTATGCTTAAAGTTTATTTTGGTAAACAGATGACTGGAGGCTGTCAGAGCTGAGGCGAGATTTATGTTCATTTGGAATCTTCTTGAAAGGAAAGGAAATGACTGGGACCTGTTGAACAAGGACAGCAAAATGTAAATCTTTTCTTGGCTCCAGGGGAGGGTGGAAAGTGCCATACAAACAATTCCTCCCGGGAATGTGGTTTCCAAGAGGCAACCGGTGTAGATGCCCACAGGGGCACAAGTTACAGGGCGTGGGGGAAGGGGGCATACATTCCATGTCCTCTAGGAGGAGGCAGCCAAGTAAAAACATCTGGATTGGGAAACTGGCCCTGGGATGCCCTGTCGGATGGCTTGTTGAGTGTCAGCTGCAAAGAGCGCCCTGAATAATCCCTCCATGTTAGAGTCAACTCCATCTGGGCACCAAGAGCCATTCCTTTCCGTTTCGACAGTTGCTAGTGATTCCAGTTGGGGATCCAAAACTTACTGAATACGTGGGTTCTCTGATATTTGGTAAATGTTGGAAGCATCACTGTATTCATCTATGAAACCCTGCCTTGGGGCCTCTGCAACCAGAGCAGCTAACAGAGAATTACTGTTAAGGCAAGACCAGGTGGGACCTTGCTAGACCCTAAAGAATATTTCAGATGACCACAGTGTCTACTGTTAGGGCCTGTTCCTGCCTTTTTACTATTTGATATTTAAGAAGCCTCATCCTCAAGACACATCCATTTTGGCAGATACCAACAGCTTAATATAGCTGCTCCAAGTTCAAATGTTCATATAGAAGGCAATAAATTCTGCTTAACACTTGTTACATAGACACTTAACAATGGGTCCAGAGTCAAACGGGCACGCCTAGACCATGTGCGTCTGTAAAATACTTTACTACTCACATCCCGCCTATGCCTGAAAAACTGAGTGCCCAGAAGGGCTGTGGGATGGTCTCTTCCTTGGGCTAATGATCCATGATTTGAACCAAACAGGAGAGTAGAGCCATAAAGAATACCTGAAAAATAAAGAGAATGACTTGGGAATGTACTTTCTTTTTGCAGCCTTAGCTCCTTGAAATGTTGCTGAAATTGGTTTATATTGTCTGGTGACATGCCAGCTCCTGAATAAGGCACTCTATCAGTCCAGGCATTTGTTGTGGTTTCTTACCAGGACCAGGTTTTTGGTGATGCGTCCCCCAAGAGGGGCTGATTCTAAGGCAGTGATCCTCAACTGAGGGAGATTTTGTCCTGCAGGGGACATCTAGCAAAGTTTGAGACATTTTTGGTTGTCACAATTTGGGGGCTGCTATGGGCATCTAGTGGTTATAGGGCCAGAGATGCTGTGAAACATCCAACAATGCATGACAACTCTGTCCCTCTGCCACAAAAATGTTCTAGCCCCAAATGTCAGTTGGGCTGAGGTTAGAAATCCTGTTCTAAGGGATGACAAAAGGTGGCTTACTATGCCTGGTTGACTAGAAGCATCTGGGACTATAGTTTAGGAACTCCCCCAAATTGATTTCATTTCAAAATGAGGGTGGGGCTAAATGCTGATCTTCCCACAGAGAGGTAATTCATGCTTTGTGGCCTGTGTTCAATGGTCAGTGTGGTAATGATGTCATCAACACTCTGAGACCCAATGACTGGGGCAGAGGACATGTCAGTAGTCCAAAGAGGCATCACAATACTCATTCTATGGTTGGTGAAATGGAGGCACAACCCAGTACAAGGACTTGTCAGAGGTCACTGCATGAAGGAGCAGGAGGTCAGAAAGAGACCACCTTTAGTCTCCCGTCTCCTAGTCTGGTTTTAGAACCAGGAGATCATGCCGAACACATACACTCCCTCCCTCCTTTCCTCTCCTGTATATAGAGATATAGCAAAATGCAGGTTAAGTTGCCTTTAATCTTTAATTCATACACAAGGACGTGCTGCACAGAGTGAAATAAAGAGTAAACTCCAGAGGCAGCAAGTTCTGTAGGTTTGGCCAGATCTTCCTTTTCAAAGACAGACAGCCTGGGGAATCGTACGGATGGCCTTCCATTGCCCTCTTAGATTCTTTTTATGGCAAAATGCTCGCTTTTATCAATTCCTACCCCAACCTCTGATTCCCACAGGCGGGGGGAAAGCAAACAGTAGTTGAGGGAAGTGCACCTACTCTTTCCTCTGATGGAAACAGGAGACTCGGGCCACTAGGGAGGCGGCCAAGGATGGGGGTGGGAAGGCTGTGGGGGGTGGGGGTGGTACGGGGAGAAGCTCTAGTTGCAGAAGCCTGTGGAGTTGCTTTATCCGCTGGGTGGAGGGATTTGGCCTGGGACCTAAAAGGATGGCTGTTCATTCCAAGGCCCCAGGAGGCATTTCTGCATTAAGTAACATCAGAATAGATACAGAGGAAAGAGCGGTCATTCATTGTTATCCACCATCAAAATACACGTGTGGAGACAACGATCCTGGAGCAGAATTGACAAGAGAGGGAGAACTCTGGGGGAAGAACAGAACAAGCCTGAGTCCCTGACAGGGTCTGGAGGGCTAAAGCCAATGGGGTGACAGAAAAAGGGATTTGGATGCCAATAACTCTAACCAGCAGCAGATGCAGCTGCTACTGGTTCCTCATTGACACATCTTCCCTTCCTTTTCATCCCCAGCACAGTCTGGCCAAGAAATAAAGGCAATTCAGAATCCTAACAGCTGGAAGGGCTGTGGTTCAACGAGTGGTGTCTGGGATCCTCTGGGCTGGGAATACTCTCTCCTTTGGGAATGAAGGAACATAAGCAGAGCAGAGCTTTGGAAATCTGGTTTCCAACTGACCTTGGGGCCGTTTATGCTTGAAGTTAGGAGAGCAATAGCCTTGACAGTCCCGTTAGGTAGACCAGAAGGTCAGGCCTTTGGCCAAGATGCTGCCATATGTCAGTGTCTGAAGAAACAGCTCAGCCTCTACTCAGAAGGGAAACAGGTTTGGCCTGATGTGGGATCCATGTGCTATCCTAACTGCCCCTTGGGAGAGGATGAACAAGCTGCATCAAGTTCTAGCCAAGACAATCAGAGTTTTCCTCATCTTCCAGACAGGATCAAACTTTATGGACATGGGCTCTAGGGATTCCCAAAAAAGGCTGGCTCTCTCCCCATTCATTTCAACATGGCTTTGTGCAAGGGATTCCCGCTGTTCATTTAAACAGTTTTTTCCCTGCATTCAGTACAAGGATTCATTCATTTGGTCAAAGCCAGCTTTGGTGAAATGAAAGAATTAATTCATCAATCCCCCAGATGAATATTTCACTCAAAATGAGTAGTTTCCTTGCTAAGAAAGCAACTTATTAGTACCTTTTTGTTTATAGTGTCAAGATAGGCATTGCAGACAGCAAAACAGAAGAACATTCTCTGTCCTTTAAAAGCTTCTTGTTCCCTAAGAGCCCAATGATGTATCTGAGCATAAAGAAGACACACTGTGGCTGAATCATCAAGCCTCAATAGCCCAGAGACAAAAATAGTTACATTTGGTCTGGAGACAACTATGCCCTGGATAAAGTGGTAAGAAATCTTGACTCATGAAATATCTCTCATTTTAAGGACAAATGTCTCCGGTTTGTACCCAAAGCACAATTGGGTGCTGTTCAATCTTCTGCTCCTCAACCAGTGTGATCTTAAGGGACAATAGCTGGCGAATGGAGGAAGAACCAAACAGGGAAAGCCACATTGTCTGATGATGCTAATGATAGTACAGAGAATGAATGATCATAATGGTTATCATACAGGGAGGACAAAATTATGTGCTGTGCGTGAGCATGATCTCATCTGACTCCCACAACAATCCATGGGATAGGTACATTTTGGTGATGCGGATGTTAAAGCACAGTGTAAGTGACTTGCCCATGTGCACATGGCAGCTCTAGAACCAGAATCCAGCATCTAAAATCAGAAAAGATGCCATGCTTTTGACTTCTAGTTGCCCACCACACGGAGCATAGAGCTCTGCCATGTGAGATGGCTATGGCCGTTTTCTTTGATCGTGCTGTCAGTGGTCTTCAAAATACATCTTTCGTGACCACCAACACAACAACTGTCAGGCTTGGGGGAACGCTATCAAAGGGTGGAAGGAGCATAGCTCTTTTTGAGGCCCCTGGATGCTGGGGGAGTAATAGTGGCCACCATAAAAAGCCTGAGTTTTAAAGACATGGTCCTATGATCTCGACTCTGCAGAGAATGGGAATGGCCATGTGCTGGGGTGACTTCTGAAACAATGACATGTGTCTCTGTCCAAAAGTATTTCACTCCTTTGTTGAAAATTTCCAAGTTTTCCAAGTTATTTTACCCTGGGTTTTGGAGGTGTTAGCAATTAAATGTAATAGAGTTGGGGCATTATTGTTAAGATTTTATCAGAAATGGACAATTGCCCCTTGAAATATGTACATAAACAATTCCCTGAAGTATAATTTTCAAGTGTATTGTTGAACAGAAATCTTTTTCTGAGGGAAAACGTCTCTGAAAGGTTAACGTCCATCAAATGGGAATATATGATTATATGTACACAGTTCTATTTGTAATTCTTCCCCCCTCTCCACCCCCCCCCCCCCCCAGCACATTAAGGGAAATGTGACCCTGTACAGCAAAGATATCATGGGTGGGGCCCAAAAATCTGTGTGTACGTATGTATGTTTACTTTATACAATGCTTAAACATGTTTGAATTAACTGTCAACGTATAAAATCCAGGGGATAGGACATAAAAAGACTGATGTCTCTTTTGAAAAAGTTGAATATTTTGAAGGCTGGGTGAACACCTGGCTGAAGTGAAACAGAACCTGCTTCCTTGAGATGGAGCACACACTCTGCTGACTGCCAGAGTGCCAGCATCCCTACTCCTGCTCTACATCATGCATTTCCACGGCCTGCCAGGCCCCTTGGGCATTTAAGTTTGTGGATTCCAGTCTATACCCCAGTAGGTGCCTCCCCACGCTGAAATAAGTCTTTCCTTGGTTTCTTTGCCAATGTGCTTAGTTTCTCCTGAACCTTGAGGAAGAATCATCAAAGTCTCCAAGACAGGCATAGGCAGGCAGCCTTCCAATGACCTTCTAATAAAAGTAAATGTCAGAGAATGCTCACATTGTACCCATTACACAAGAAAGACTATCTCAGACTGGATGCCCTAGCTTGGTTTCTCATGGTCTGTTTCCTTCTGCTTCCCACCTTCCTGCTCACAGGAGATCTCGCCTCCCGTCTTCCCCCCGTCCCCTCCATCATCCACAGCTGTTAGAGACTGTGCCCCTTATCCCATCCCATCTCCGCCTCACACTTTGCCTCAGGGCAAGGTCTGTAGTGTTAAGACTGGCAATGGCCTGAGAGAAGAGGCCGATGAACCCCTGGGGCTGCTATTAGTATCAGACTTTAGACACATTACAAGTTAAACAGGCTTTTGTGGGCTGGCTGGGAGACACAACTACCGTGTATAATACTGTTTCTAAGGGAAAATTTAACCCACATTCTGAACAACAGACTTACAAATAAATATCTGCAATGTAGCCCATTAGTAAATCTGATGTTTCTAAGTTCCAGAAGATAATTGGGCTTCCCATTTGGAACTTAAGCTTCCTTAAGGCAAGACCCCTGTCTCTCTGTGCTGCTCTAGTGAAAAGCAGTAATATCAATACACTTATGGATCTTACTTAAGAGGAATGCTCAACTCATTTATTAGCTGAGGTCTCACTGTGTGTAAAGAGCTGTGCTAAGTAATGAAAACAAAAGAGTAAAATGCTGCCTCAGAGGAGTTCACAATTCAGTGTGTATGTGGTAGAACTGGGGTGGGATAGAAAAGAAGCAAACAAAACTGAATAACTAGGTACTTATGAGTGATATAAGAGAATGCCATGGAGATTCAGCAAATGGTAGGACTTGAGATATTCTAATGATGGTGATGGTCTGAAATAAAAACCAAAAAATAGGTAATATTTTTCAAATGATGTGGGATTCCCCAGGCATTCCAGACAAAGGAAACAGCACAAATGGCAGCATGGGAGTGAGAAAGTTCTGAACGTACTCAGAGGGAAAGGCCAGTTTGGATGGAATGTGGCCCATACATAGGGGATGACGGATTAGGCTGGTGGGTGAATCGGGGCCATTTTGTAGGAGGTGCTGGGCACCACGTTGAGGATGGCCATGTGCCTGCCTGAATGACACAGATATGCCAGGGCTTGGGCATGAGGGGAGGACACCAAGACCAGATGTGGAAAGACTAGTTAAAAAGCTATTGCAATTAGCAAAAGTTCATGAGTAGCTTTATGCTGGGGGTAAGGGAGTGGAAGGAGTGGCAGTGGGAATGGCAAGAAAGGGTTACATGTGAGAATATCTGTGCTTTTTGAAATCTCAACAACTCTCTTAGATATGGGTAATGATGATATTACCTTTATATCAATTATCTAGCAATATTATTCTGATATAACCACTAATTCACTCATTCATTCACTGAACAAGTGGAGTGCTAAGGGCAATTTTCATGTTATGCATTTGATTCACATATGAGTAACTAGTCCAAAGTCAGAGACAGGAGAAAAGAAATGTTCTAGAATAATCTATGCAAATAAAATGCTCGTATACTATTGATGTTTCTCAAACTATTCATTTGGTCATTACATGAAAGATGCTACAAAAAAAAAAAAAAAAAGATTCAGAAGACTGATGCTTACTAGCTCCCTTGGTGAGTCCCAACACCCATTCAAGGTGTCAAAGGTTCTGGTAAGCCCTGAAATTTAACCTTCACTGTTCAAACTTTGACAAAGAAGCTTTTTATTGAGTAATATCTATTAACTTTCCAAAAATGCATTTTGAAAACTATTGTTACAAAGTATTATATAATACAAAGTATACCCCATAATATACAATTATTCTTGTTAGACTGGCTCCCGCTTATAATCCTCACCTCGAAGATAAATCCAAGGGACTATATCAGGGTGTCATTCATACAAAGGTAATTTCTAGAATGCACCATTTATTCATGTATCAGGGATTTATTGAGCACCTACCACGTATCAGTCACCGTAGTTGGCATTAGAGATACAGCAGGAACTAAGAGGTATGTGTTCCTGTCTGTAAGGAACTAAACTCATGTTTAATCAGTAACACAGAATCTTCACAATAATTAGTTCCAAATTGGCTATTCATTCTCCCAATCTCACTTTCCCCGTGATCTTCAAAATTATATTTACAGAAGGCATTTTACAGTGAAATTTCAAAAATTCCCTATTAAAAATGGCAAATGGAGAGGTATGATTCCCAAACGAGTATATTCCTCTATTTGCTAGCAGATCTGAGATTAGTTGAGAAAATGAGTTTAACAAGTACTGGTTCAAATAAAAACAGTTGAGGACTAATTGTGTTTTACTTCATCTCTGGAGTGCGCATTCTCTGTGATGGAGAAGTCTACTGAAAACTCCTGAGTATCTTGCCCAATTTGGCATTCATAGCTAACTCTGGGAGCCAGCCTTCCCTTTCATAATCACAAATGTTTTGTGATTTTCTTTTTTTAATGATGACTGAGGTCTAACATTTTTAAATGATTCTAATATCTGACATACCTAAAAAATAGGCAAAATAAACTGTAATCTCTAACTGTATATTTAAAATATCAATAAAAATCAGCTCTTGGGGTGCCTGGGTGACTCAGTCAGTTGAGCATCCAACTCTTGATTTCAGCTCATGTCATGATCCCAGGGTCATGGGATGGAGGCCCAAGTTGGGTTTGATGCTGAGTAGCCTGCTTAAGATTCTCAATCTCTCTCTCTCTGCTCCTCTCTTCCTCTCCCCAGTTCATGGTCTCTCTCTCTCTCTCTCTCAAAAAATTAAAAATAAAATGTAAAAACTCGGCTCTGCATTGGAAATCAATAGCAACAGATTTAGCTTATAAGGGATGAAGAGAATGTTTTTAGTCTTGAGGCTTGGATGTTGTGTGAGCTTTATATAGAGGATAAGAGTAAAACTTCAGCCCTTTAACCACCCTGTTAAAGATGATATTTTACATGCAGTGTAATTCTGCAGCCATTAAGCCTTAAATGGGTATTAAGCCTGATGCAAAGTAATGAAATTGACAATGGAAACACATAGTGTGGATTCTTCAATCTGAGGAGAAAGGGCTGATTCATCTGTTTCAAGGGCCAGGCAAAGATAAAAGACCTCATCCCAAATGGGGCTGCCTCCTCCCCAAACCTTGGCATTCCCCTTCAGTGTGGTTCTCGGTGGAAAGTATTATTAATGTCAGTATCACTAGTGCTTGTAAAAGATTCATGGACCATTTCCTTCCCTTCTCGCTGAATTCCCCTGTCTGTGGCTGCTGCTGTTCTGTGTTCATCTTACTGTTGGGCAGTTTGGTGGCACCAGCTGCAGATTCTGTCACAATCCAGCATCCTGTCATGGAATCATAGCATTTTAGAGCTGGAAGGGGCTCACTGATGGCATTTTAAGGAGAAAAAAAATCTGAGGCTCACAGAAGGACAGTGACTTGTTTAAAGTCACGCAGTAAGCCTAGATTAGAGGCTTTCTAGGTTCTTTTATTTCTTTGTCTTTTTTTTCTCCTCTTCCTTTCCATTTTTCAAAATATCTATAAAGCCCTTTTTAGGGACCTGAGTTTGAGGCTAGGCAAAATCCTACAAAGTAAGGATACGAATTCTGTGTAGAGCCAGGCAAAAGGTTTTGGGAATTGCAATCAACAACTGTAGAAGGAATAAGAGAAGGGGAAAATTGCTATTAGAACACCACAGAGATAACTGTTTCAGGCAAGATGCAGCTACCAAACACGTCAACACCAAAGGATGAAAGTTTGAGGAGAAACTGGACATTAGCATAGTCCCATAGTATTTCCCCCAAGGTATTTATTTACTACAAAGGGAAAAATAATAACCTTGTGCTGGTAAAACTCAATAGACATGATCTGAATGAAATGACCAAAGTCAATATCAATAATAACACAGAGCAGGGGCGCCTGGTGGCTCAGTTAAGCATCCGACTCTTGACTTCAGCCCAGGTCATGATCTCACGGTTCGTGAGTTCGAGCCCCATATTGGGCTCTGTGCTGACAGTGCAAAACCTGCTTGGGATTCTCTCTCTCCCTCTCTCTTTGCCCTTCCCCATTCATGTGTGTGCTCTCTCTCTCTCTCTCTCCTTAAAAAAAAAAAAAAGAAAAAAATAATAACACAGAGCCATCATGCACCCTCTTACAGCACACACAGAGAAGAGTGTACCACTTCTGAGGTATTGTTGCACAAAATGCCTTTTTATTCTAATCATGAGAATTATCAGATACACAGGAATAGAGGGTCATTTGATAAAATATGTGGCCAGTGTTTTTCAAAAGCAGCAAGGTCACGAAAGACAAGGGAAGACAGAACTGTCATAGATTGGAGGAGACTGAGGACATGTGACAATTAAATGCAATGTTGGATCCTGGAACAGGAAAAGGCCATTGGTGGAAAAACAGGTGTAAACCAAAAAAGACTGTAGTTTAGTTAATAATACTGTACTGATATTAACTTCTTAGTTTTGATTACTATACTGTGGTTATATGTGATGTTACCATTAGGGGAAGCTGGGCGAAGAGTGTATGGAAACTCTCTGAACTATTTTTGTAACTCTTCTACTAAGTCTAAAATTGTTTCAAAATACATTTTTCTAAAAAGAGAGAAAAGAAAAAGCTGTGGAGGAAAAGGGAGGACAGAGAGTGGATAATGGAATAGAGATGTAGCCTAGCAGCTTGACTATTCCTTCTAGAACCATCTAGAACCTGAGGCCACTGGGAATTTGTATTTCCTCTTGGGTTAATCTGAACTTGTATGTTATTATAATCATAACATACACAAGTTAAATACACTTCTGAGAATGAGTCCCTGGGAGTGGAAGGGATTAAAGAATTTCTGATTTCCTCATCACCTGCAGTTGTGGCCAGTGGAGCAGAGAGTTATGTCAAGTGTCTTCAGGGCTGGCTGGGGTCTGAGGCCAGCCACCCTGACCACTGCACTCTCAGAGGCTCACTTGGCTTAACTTGGAATGGAGAATTCCATTATCACAGGACATGACAGGGAGGGAGTACCCAGCCACAGGTTGGGGGCCACATCTTTGTGTATGATGTCTACTATGTTATGTATATACGTTTCTGACAATGAAATGTGTTCTTGGAAACGTCTTCCTCATTTTTACATATATCACTGAAGAGTGTGTGTGAGAGAGAAAGAGACATGTCAGGATCCCAAAGAAAACAGCTTAGCTCTGCATTCCATTATATATACAAAGCTTAGTGATAAATTTGCAGAAGGGGTGGGAATGTGGTTTAGTTGGTATTTCCAAATGCAAAACAGGTCTCCCTTCTCCTCCATTGGGTTGTCCCTGTTTTCCAAGAGAATGAAAATGCGGGCATTCAGACTTGTTGCCAGAAACTTGCTTGGCAAAACACTTCAATTCCTTTGTAGAGAAAATAAGCATTTCTTCCAATGGGTGGGTTTCCATGCTGTCCCTGATTCCCGTGGTGATAATCGCCACATTTGGCTCCAGATCAGTGGACGTGGTAGAGAAAGCTACCTCCAGATTCCATATCCTAAAATCTCATGGAAGATTAACATGGACGTCAAACTGACATTACCAATTTAAAGGATTTAAACACTCAGCTTTAGAGTAAACAAAATCCAGTGGCAAGGTTTGGACAACTTCAGTGGCATTAAACGATACAACCCAGATGTGAGGGAATGTAGACCTCATAAATGTATGTTTTCCATGGCAACTTTGTGAGAAAAATGTTAAGTTGCACATACTGGCTCATGAAAGAAAGAAAAACTCATAATTATTGGGTGACTTTTATGAGGGATATATCATGCCAGGTGCTTTATATACGCTGTCTGGTTTAAAATTTGCAGTGAGGTAACTATTGTTATTTCCATCATGCGGATGAGAACATGCCACTGAGAAATCTGCAATTTGCCTGGGTAATACACTGGTGAGTGGCAAAGTCAGGAGTTAATCTGTGTGGGTGTGACTTGAAAACCTTCGCTCTTTCCAAAAGTCAACACTGACCACATATAACATACTCTTGCTTAAAACCTTCCCATTTCTCACAGTGCCACTGGGTCAGCTAATGTCTTAGCCAACTTTCGATGTCTCAGGAGTGGCAACTGCCCTCCTTTCTGGCCTTGCATTCTGCCACACAGAACTAAAAGCCAGTCACCCAAGGTTAGGGCTCTCTCACAAAAGCACATGGTGTCCTTACCCTCCCCACAACTGCCAGCATTCATTCAGTGTTGTGTGATTCTCCATCTACCAACACCCTATGCTCGGTGCTTAATGCCTGCTTGTGAAATGAATGAATGGACAAATGAATGAACGGATGAGAAAGAATAGGACAGTCCAAATACTTTGGTATTTTTCAAGTTTTTATGTACATCCTATGTAAGTGCTATGAATGTTACAACCCTCTGTGAATAATTCACTAAAGCAAATACTGGATAATATTCAATGGCTTTATTTCAGTGGTTCTCAACCAGGGTGATTTTGTTTCTCTTGCTCAGAGGACATTGGGCAATGTCTGGAGACATTCTGGTTGTCACAGCTGGGGGCAGAGGGGTGGTACTGGCATCTAGTGGGTAGACTCCAGGAATGCTGCTAAACATCTTACAATGCAAGACATAGTCCCCCCCAAACCCCAGAAAGAATGTTAATAGTGCCAAGGTTGGGAAACACTGTTTTATTTGATTTAATGACATATACTTGAAAGCAAACAAGCTATAGCTTGTTGTTTGTTTGTTTGTTTGTTTCTGCTTTTAGTTCAGATTTCTGGCTACCTAGACAGGTTTTGTTGCCTCGATTTGTCTGAATTACCAAGAAATGTTGAAATTTTCCTGGGAAGATGCTTCTGGAAAGGTCAGAAACACTTTGGTTATCCTTACCCCTTTGCTCAGTAGCAAGTTTTTTTTGCACATTCGTTGACTATCAACTGGCTGTTGTCTACAACTCAAACTACATAATGAATCCAGCACATAAATTATTTACTGAGATTTAATTCCAGGGACTGTTATCTGTGTATTTTTTTCTTTGCCAGCTAATCTGGTTCACTGCATTGGAATTTTGGTCATGCCCGGTTCTCCTTCTGCACTAAATTATCTCTATAACGTAGGATAAACAGAACAAGCCTGTGTGTGATATGCTTAACTGTTAATTTACCTAATTAAACTAATTCAATTAAATCGTTTACATCTTTTTGGTATCACGCCAGTTGATACCACTGCAGAAGTGAGATGTTTTAGAAGATTATTGTTCAGCAAATGAATGGGGGAAAATAATGGAACACAAAATGAAAGAGAAGTCCAAATCTCTTGGCTTGAAAATTAATTGATACTGAAAGGATGCTGCTTTCAGAGGATACTGTGATTAGCTATTTTTCTGAAATCCATTGTCTCTAGAAATTGGTATTTTAACATAGGGATCATAATTTACTATGGAAGAGAGAATTTAAACACTATTTATATTTTCACATCTTTGGTACGTTTAAGTAATGTGTGCTCATCCCCATGTTAGGGTATGATTAGTACGATGGCTTGTGGGGCTGGCAAGACATGAACTGAGCAGATTCTTTTCAAAGAACCTGAAGAATAATTTTGCTAAATGACACAAATGTCTTTAGGATGTGTACATTCACAAGTCATTATCCAAACATCGCTGTCATAGTGACAAGTGGGCAAAAGTAAATGTAAAACATTTGATGCCAATAAAAATCGAGAGAAAAAAAAGACAAGAAATTCTAGACAGGACAGCCTAAATAAATGGTCATCTTTGTAGATCTGCCATAAATCCCTGCTTTGGGCTTGGCTGATATGGAATCTGCATTTGCAGTGGGGCTTTAGATGCCCCAGGTTTGTTAATGCATGGGCCACCAGAGTTTTATGTCTCTAGGACTTCAGACTGGCAGGGGAGGAATGAAAGGTAGGACTTGGTCTTCTCTCTCTAGGAGCACACACACCCAGGGTGAGACTTGAGGCAATGCTCTGCCTGGATTTTCTGGATAAATTAAAGCCCTAGGTTTGGTAGAACTTCAAAAAGGCCACAAATCAAACTAACCCAGATTCCTTCGACTGAAGCAATCTTCTGAAGTCCACCAGGGAAACCTTCAAGATCCCATGATAAGGCACAGATATGCAATAACACACACTAGCTGCCTTGAGTTTCCTTATCACAGAAGTGTACTTGCTCTGCCACGCTTGGGGGGCAAAGAGGCAATATGTTTGGTCTCCCAGAAGTCCTTGCTTTCTCCCTGTTTCTACTTTAAATTCAAGCGCCTACTTTAAATTCTCCGCTCCTCCCCTCCATTTAGGAAGCACAAGGAGATCATTTATGGAAGGCAAACTGAATTATTTTAAGAAGATTTTTTTTTTTCTATTTGGGAGGTGAACTCTGTCGATGTTTTCCTCTGCTCCACTCTTGGATGGGGCCATCCGACTTTACAAATCGTGATGATACCAGCATATCATAAACTTTCTCATGATACAGTTTTGGAGGTTGGCAGTCACATTCCTGATGCTAACGTTCTTCCCACCGCTAAGCTAAACTCATTCTCTCTGAGTAAATACCAGTTTCCTGAAGCCGAGGGTCACACTGTCTATCTGTCTTCATTGTCCTGGCATAATTACTGGCAAACAAAAGCACCTAAATTATTTATTTCATAGTTACTTTACAGAGAGTAAAGAGACCATTCCCTAAGTCAAACTCATCTCTCCATCCAAAGCAACTCTCTCAGGTTCACAGTAGGTTGGTGGTGGGTTCCAGGCACCCAGGCTTGGGTCTGAATTTCCTCCCTGATGGGTCAACTTGCCAAACGAAGTACATCCATATTTCCTACTGAGTACTCACATGCAGCGCGTCCTCGTGCCTTTGCTCTATTTCTTCGCAGCCATCCTCTTCATTCCTGAGACCTTCCGTCATTCCCAGTCTGCAGTGAATGCTATGGGTTGGGAGGAAAACTAGAAAACTGCCATTCTTCCTGTATTAATCTGCCAGGGCTGCCGGAAAAGAGCAGAACAGAATGGGTAGCCAAAGATGGCCATCTTCTCCCCATGTCATCATATGGCCTTTCCTCTGTAACTTCCTCTGACCAGTCTGGACTGTGTTGGTCATTCCTTTCACCTGCCAATGACTGGTTTAAGTCTGGTCATGTGATCCAAATCTAGCCTAAGCGAGAGGAGGTAATGGGGGCTTCAAGGAAAAGTTTGCTCTTAAGAAACCTAGAAACTGATGCTTCCTTTTTACCTCTGGATGATATCGGGTGTCAGAGTGACACCTGGGATTTCTGTGCCTCTACTGCAATCTCCAGGGGACCTGAAGTAAGGGCACGTGAACACAAGGACAGCATTACTCAGAAGAGTTTGAAGAAGTCCAGTCCTTGATGACATTGAGCCATAAAATCTACCCACACTGGAGAGCCTGCCCTACCACTAGATTGTTATTAGGTGAGATGGGTACCTTTTTTCTTGTTATTTAAGCCAGTTTGAAATACAGTTTTACCACTTTCATCTAAAATCAACCTAAGAGAACGGATTCAGGCCACTTATTAGTCACTTACTACTCACTCTCAGTGCCTCAGTTCCCTGATTTGTAAAACAGCGATAATAACACTTACATCCCAAAGTTACCGTATAACTTGAGTGAACTCAGTTACCTAAGGCACTCAGCGCATCATCTTGGACCTAGCAGGTGCACAAAAACAAGGGCCATTGTGACCTTTCATTCTTCTGGGGGCCTTTGATACCTTGGAAATCGCTTCTCTTGTACCTCCTGCATATGTGTTCATAAGCAGAGTGGCCTAATGATTCACACTACCAATATTTTTACGTGCAGAATTAGAATCTAGGCTTGCTAGTTCAAGGAACTCTGCAACCAGTTCATTTGTCAAGTAGTGCAAACTACTGACCTAAAATGCAATTATCTTTTTTCTTTAGCAAAAATGTATATTATCCTATAGGAATTTCCCTTTCCTGAAATGGTTCACTGGGCTGCACTTTCTTATCCGGAGCTTTCTTAAGCAGGACAAATCTGCATGGCGGTCTCATAACTGGGGTCTCATGACTGACTCATCCCACCGCCTCCTGTACTTTGTTGTTTCTCTCACTGCTTGGTTCTCTGCACCCTACCTGCCCAGCCCCACAACCCCTAACACAATGGTTTCTAGGAGTAATTATCCACAAGTGCTTAGTGAACAAATGCTTGGCTGTAGGGATCACTGTAACAAAGGTTGGGGAGACACTGGTGATAGGAGGATGGATAGGAGAAGCCAGGTAAGCATATTTCTGGAAAGTGCATTGTGGGGCATTTGTCCCTGTGTTCAACTCCCTGGACAGACTGTGGCTCAGGATGCACACCTATGCTGTGGCCACGTGGGGGCGCCCAGACGGCCCAGCCCAGAAAGAATGTTTATGTACAAATACATATGTACCTTACACACCCAGCCATTTGCTAATCGCTTAATCTGTGCCAGACACAATGCCCCAACTTTCATCATCTCACTTAATCACCACCATTCTAAGAGTATGAAGCCCATTTTATAGATGGAGACACCGAGGATGCAAAAGGTAAAGTGACTTGTCCAAGGCCCTATAGTGGATGCCTAAAAGAGTCAAAACTCAAACCAGAGCCCAAAGATTTTATATTCAGGAGCCGAAGGATTTGAGGGCTGTCCCTTATTCAGAAGATGCTGTAGGACCCACGCGCATGGCAGAATGGAGTCATGCTGGTGGATGCCCTCTTGTGTGTGATAAAGCAAGAGAAGCACTCGGTGAAGAAATAAAATGACTACTCCCAGCATGGCCCTGGGCAAATCTCAGAGACCCTGGCTCTATGTACCCATTTGAAGAATTAGCATATGAATATCGGCCATGTCTTTCGCTTGAGGTCATTCCAAAAATCAGGTAGGCAAAACCTATCAAAGCACTTCAAATAACATCAACAGTCTAGCACCAGATTAAGGCACACAGTAAGCGCTCAATAAATGTTTGAGAAATCAGTTAAAGCAGCACAGAGTCAATTTCTTTACCTTTTAAGAAAATTGTTTCTATGTCTTATCTTCGAATTATGATCCTTTTTTTCGCTTTCTCTTCGTTCTTTCGTTTTCCATGCCATCCTTCATTGCAGCCAGTCCATAGCATTCACCCTCGGTTCCCCGCTAGCCACACCTCAGTGGGTACTAACTGGCTAGTCCCAGCTGGTGTGCACTGGGCCGCCCACAAGCCCTGGGCAGCCTGCTTGTGATGGCCAGAGCTGGGCTGGTGACAAATGGGCTCTCTGTGCCTGTGACCTGGTGGGGCCAATTAATCACCAGGAGGTGCTCTTTCTGCATATGTATGGCCAGGAGCACCCCTGACCTTCCATTAGAGACAGGGAGCCCAAAGCTTTGGGAGAGACTTTTTTTTTTTTTAAACTAGAGAGACAAGAAAGGAGGGAGGCAGTTTGAGAGAGACAGAGAAAGAACTCAAAAGAGAGAAAGAGAAAGGTCAGAAACTAAAATGGAGTATGAAGGCTGATGAATGGTCTCAGCCAGACGGTGGCTGTCCTGTCTGGCCTTAGGAAATCACATTAATAGGGATCAGTAAAGAATTTGGGTCAGAATTATGAAAGGAAACTCTTACAAGGAAAGAGTTCGACCATAGTTCTACAGCCCAAAGCACCCAAGAATGTCTTCAATCATATTCATAGGATGTGTGTGTGTGTGTGTGTGTGTGCCTGTGTACCCAAGAGTGAGAGCCATTCATGTGCACCTGTACTGATGAAGAAATATGTGTGTGGGGGTGCTTAATAAGAAAAAAATATATGGCTGTGCCGCACAAGGTGCATATAAACCAACACACTATCGAGAGGCACTCATTATATCTGTTTTTATCACAAAGCGTAAACATGAAGAAAGAGGTCACAGAATACTCAAAGATATACCTTGAAGATTCTCTCTGTGTCCTCAAAAAGCACCAGAATCTGCTGCAAGGGAAATTTCAGAGAAATCCAAGACAGCGCCTTTCTTTCCCTTCCCTAAGTTCTGTCCACATGCATAAAGATGTCAGTGTGTTGATTATTCTGATTAGACTTTTAGTGTAATTTACGGGGTCCAGCCATTGTGCCTGGGTGTCTGGCCTGCACTTGCTGCCCTGATGATGCCATTTTTAAAATGTCAGCTCAGCTGTGATTCATGGCTGATGCTAGTGACATTGCTGCTGACCTGAAAGAGTCAGGCAGCAATATTTAATTAAAGAAAAGAGGGAAAAAAAAGAAGAAGAAAGAAAAAGAAGGAGAAGAACCACCAGCCTAAGGAAAGGCGAAGGCAAAATCTAAAAGAAACAAATTCATCTCTGGGAAAATCAGCATCTCAAAATAAGGAAGCGGCACCAAGAGTCCTCTGTATGTTCATTTATTCGTAGTGCTTCGTGTCCACCTGTCATGTGGACTCAGAAGGTCATGCTTAATGAGGGCGACCATCACTTAGAGCCCACTCACCACCATTCGACTGGTTCCCACTCTGTCTCTGCAGGGATCCCCTGGGTGGCGGAGTGGCACTTTCTCTAGCTTCAGCCCTTGCCATGCCAGGGTCAGCATGCCTGCTATCCGGCCCACTGACCACATAAGCGCCTGGGCTCTGGCTACCCGTTCCCCCTCAGGTGATCTCTTACCAGCTTGCACAGGGCCATCCTCAGTTCTGAACTCCCAGCCCTGGAGGCTGTGCAAGCTTCGGGGTGCAACGGACACTGTGGAAATGGACACGTGTTCTGCCTATCGGGGGTAGATCCAGGCTCCACTACCACCACCACCAGGTGCCACATGCTCACACTGAGAAGGAAGGACCTCCCCGGCTTTGTGAAGTTAGCAGTTTAAGTGAAAGAACAATTATCCCTGAAACTGCATACATTCACTCATATGTAGACACATACGTCCGTACACGGCAGCCAGGAGGCCTGATGACGAGCCCCTTTTCCAGAAGGGGAAGGACAGAGTTTCTCATTAATGAGAAGGCCGAAGAGAGCGAAGGTTTGAGAACTAGGGCCGGCCTTTGTCCAGTCCTGCGGGAGCCAGGCTATTGTCTTCCAGGCTCTCCTTCCCTGGTGACCCCAGGGTCAGGGGCACACATGCCGGCCTTGAACTCTCCGTCTGTCTCCCCCACCATATTAATTACTATTCCCTTTGGTCAGGCTAAGAAAACAGCCTTGACTGCATTAGTGCTAATTAAGAAGAGTGAGCTCGCCATCCTGGCAGCCTCCATCGGTCCGTTCAGGCCAGGAAGGGGCCCTGACAATCTTATTACTGGAGAAGAAAACATCTCCCTATGCTCCTTCCTGATAGGGTGAACACGGGATGCCCTCCCTCCAACCCCCAATGGTGAGTTCGTCTCTTCCATTATGAACGCATCTGCCCTCAGCAACCCGTGACCAGCAAGGACAGCCTGGGTCAGCCAGACACACAGGGCAGGGGAATAGCTACATTTCCTTAAGCCAAAGGGAGTTAGCTGAGCAAATGGGGGATCATGCCCATTTCTGACTCCATCTGTTGCCTTCTTCCTTCGTCACTTGCCGTAAATAAATTATAGATAGACAAATAAATTGAATGAATATGGATCACTAAATGTCATCATCCCCTAAACGTATCATGCTCTCCACTTGAACTCACAAAGTAGTAACTGGCTCATGAGGGGCACAGAACATTCTGGAAGCATGCAAGCCTTTCTACAAGGATCTGAAGACACGCAATACTTACCTGGACCTTCCTCTACATCCTGTCCTGTCACCCTCACCATGCTGATCTACCACAGTGACCCCCCTACTGGCATCAGTCATTGTAACTCTGGTGACCCCATGGAGGATGGATTGGAGCGGACATTCTGAAAGACACGTGGGTATGCCACATGCATGCTTTACAAAACACCCGCTTGATCCCTCTGTCTGTAGAGGAAAATTCCTTGGCTTGGTTCACAGGCACTTGATGGCCTAGACAAGGCCTTCCTTCCTTTTTCAATCTTTTCTGAGCCACCACATACCAGGGCAGCAATTTCCCCCAGTCACCCCATACTGGGGGTAGGACTTCCCCCCAGTCACCCCACACCAGGATAGCAATTCCTCCGGCACCTCACACAGGGAGAGCAGTTAATCCAATCACTGCCAGACAGGCATAGCAAACACGGAAGCTTGTGAGGTCCAAGAAGAGAGAATATACGCCCCAAGCAAGCGCTAGGAGCATGCAGCTGACGGGAGGGCCCAGCCTCTCTTATCCCCCCAAAGGGACAAAGGGGACAGCTACTCACCTACTGACCACTGTTATTTGGAAATAAAGACCACTGGATTCCTACTCACGCACTGTTCTCACAAGAAGCGTGCCCCCGACTCCAGTCCAGACAAGCTGCCCACAGTTCACATTCCCCTCAATAAGCCAGACATCCTCACCACTCCACACCTTGCTCATGACTCTGCCTTTGTCTGTCTCGCACAATCAGTGAGGGCCTCCTCACCTGCTATGAACTTAGCCCAGGACAACCTACCATCAGCTGCCACAGCTCAGACGTACCAGGAGGCACAGTATAATTCGAATTTCAGTTGACAAAGAATAATTTTTAAGTAGAAGTATGTCCTAAATATTGCATGAGATATACTTACACTAACACTAAAAAGTATCCATTGTTTACACAAAATGTAAATTCAACCGGGTGTCCTTTACTATTTTTTGCCCACCCTACATTCTTACCAGGCACTGAGCTAGATGCTTGGAATAGAGCATGCAACAAAGTGGACCAAAAACCAAAACCAAACAAACAGACAAACAAAAAAAAACCCCAAAATCCAAAACAAAAAAACCCCTTTCCATGTGGAGCTACAGTCTGCAGGCAGAAGCAGGGGTTACTTCTATTCCAACATCAGTTTGGCTCAAGAGTTTACTAGATAGAAGTCAGTCTAGGCATATTGGTCTCTGAGTCCCAGCTCTACTTCCGGCCAGAGAGCCCCTTAGGCGTCACTGCCCTCAACTCAGAAGTGGGGAGATGGCACCTGTGTTCAGGCTATTGTGAACATATGAGGTAATGGATTCAGGTACTGTCCTAGGACAATGCCTGGCATCAAGTGGGTGATGGCAAAGCACTGGATCAGGTGACAGCTAGTACTAACCACTAATCGTCTACACTTCTGAGTTCTCTTACTCCATACATCTCTCCAAAGGAGGGATGACATCCTAACTCTTTATGTTTCTGGTGCCTACCACACTGCTGGCATGTGGCAGGGACTCAATGGGCCAGCTTAGTGGGTCAAATTATGGCTGCTTTAGCACAGGACAAGACATGAATTTTGCTTGCCCAACAAAGAGAAATAAAAGTTTGAAGCAAGTTTCCTGATAAAGAAGGCCAAGCAACCAACTACAGAGAAAGAGTGGTTTTCTGGTTTACCCCAAGTAATGCGGTTTACATATTAACTCCAAGTGGATATTAACAGTAAATTCACTTTGCTTTCCCTTTATAGATGCTCTCTAAGGCAACTTGTTTCTAGGGACTTTGGTGCAGAGATGGCCTTGAAAAATAAAGGACCCTAAGGTTTATGGGAGCCTGGGCTTTATTTTTTGGGAAACATGTTTTTGATTACAAAAGTAATTTGCAAAATAGAGAAAAGTTACAAAAGGCCCAAAACTCATCCATAATCCCTACATTCAGGGATAGTCCTTTTCAATATTGGTGCATTCTTCTGTCCCTTTTTGTCACACGTATGTGTGCATTTATATATATGTCTCCCCTTCAGGGATATGCCTACACATTTGGACAATAATTTGTGGCCCTATTTTATGTAATTGTGTGTGCTGTTTCTTTCACTTCATAGTTTTCAAAACATTAGTATTCTTAAGCAAGCAAGCTTTTTACAAGTCTCATACTATTCCATTTATATATATATACATATATATATACACACACATATACATATATATATACATACACACACACATAAAATCTATAAATGTTCATTATTTATAAATCCAATTACTTATTGTTAGATAATCCCCGCTTTTTAACCCATTATTTGTAATAATGATGTGATACGCATCTTTTTATACATGATTCCTTCTTTTTTTATATAGGATTCCAAGATTTATCGCCTTGGGAGAGAAAATCCCAAAAGTCAGGTCAAGGGCATGCACTTTGCTTAAGATCCTTGAAACATAGAAAGCACCAGACCTGTAAGAATCGCTACGACCAAGTGTAAAGAGACACCCAACGGCCTTGCTGAGACAAAGTGAAATTCCACTGGTGTCAGTGGAGATGGGTTTCTACACGGGGAGAAGTAACTAGATCTTGGCACCCTAATCTCATCCCCAGGAGTCTCCTCCATTTGGCAAGGGGAAGGTCGAGGTTTGATTTTTGCGAAGGCAGCCAGTTGGTTTCCTTACACCAATAGGTTGTTAAGAACTCTTCAGCTGATATGATTTCCCATGAGCATTTGTAAAATTCATTACTAAAAGCAAAATGTATCTCTGCCTAGGTTCCAATGAAGCTTCCTATCTAAATGCAAGAAAATAGAGCTTGATGGTCTTTAAACTTTAAAAAATTTCAGAAACATTGCTGTAAAAAAAAAAAAGTTGACACTGGGGATGGCAAATGCTCGGTTTATATGCCATTACTCCCCAGTCTTCTCCCTGGGGAGTACAGTCTTCTTTTACAAGGATCCTGGATTTGACCTCAGGGTCCTCATCACTAGTCTGGATTAGTTGACTGGATTTAGCACGTAACTCCATTTTACAGTCTGGCTACCAAAATATAAATATAAAGGAAATTAGTAGGGGTAGACTGTTTTACAAAGGGGTGAGGAGTCCAGAGCCCAAACCACCGCCTTCCCCTCAGAAAGGGAAGTTTGATGGTCACCAATCCAGTCAATCCATTTCAATGTCCCCAAATCCTAGCATTTCAAGATTCTTGTGTTATTCATGCAGCAAGAGATCACCTTTCACAGAAAAGAGCTCATTATGCCTCTTGTTGGCCCTCTCTGTCCCACGACTCCTGGTCACTGGATCCCGGAATAAGCAGAAGCAGTTGGGACGCAGGAGGCCCAACGCTGCCTTCACAACAGCAACGGGGACTTAGCTGCAACAATGGATTTTCGATACGAAGATTGTCTTGGATGGAATCACTCTTTTGACTTTTTTTCCAATCTGGACTCTAAGAGGCTATAAGATGCTTTCAAGAGGCACAGGTTTTATTTAAGGCACCTCCAAGTTCCCCCCTCCCAGAAATCATCGAATTAAAAACACAGACTGGTGCTGAGGACCTTCACTCCGCTAGTGCGGTTGAGATAACATCCTGCTGAGACTCATATGTGGGCAATGCATCAGAAGACAGAGATGGGGGGGCCACTGTCCCAAGAGCCCTCTCGCATCCCCCGGTCCATATTCTGGCCGAATGGAAGGGAAAAGCAGGGCCATTTACCCAGCTCCAGGGCCTCCAAGGAGCAGAGCATCTAGCAGGTCTGGGCCATTGCCATGGAGCTGCCACTGGGTATTACTATCACTCCAGACAGCAGCAAGCCCCCTGAAAAGAGAGATTTCAAACCCCACAAGCTTAGCCTTCCATCCCCTTGTTCTCCCAGCCTTATAAAAATAGAAAGAACACATGTTCCCATTAGTCACTTGCTTGAGGGTTGCTGTGGGGTATATGCAAGCAGCCTGTACACTGGAACCGAATTTGAATATCATTTGCATCTTCCAGGTAGACAATGGGCACCGCATCAAACGCACGGCCACAGCCACCCTCCTCTGAGCCTCAGCAAGGCACCGAGTGAGGCAGACCAGATGACATTTCCTGGGAACAAGGCCTATCATTTGTATGCTTTCACATCCCCTTGATAAAGGTCCCTCCTGGTGACCGAGGCCCACCCCAGCTGGAGAGGCATTCTGAGAGGCTTTTAATTAAACTTCTGCTTGCCAAGAGTGGGATGCATATGCACAGGAGGGCTGGCACTCATGGGGGAGCGCTAAAGACAGCCACTTCCTTTGCTGCTGTGTGTCCTTAACTCTCTGAGGTCACAGGCAAAAGCACGGCCCGTGCTAGCCCCTTGCAGAAGAGCACGTGGGGTGGGATGCACAGCTGGGCCCAAGCTCCGGTGGCACAATTCTTCCTTTCTTCGCTGGTGGAGTCCTGGCTTCCCTGGCACCTGTGGGACCCCCAGGGCAGCAGCCACATCCGGGGAAAAAGGACAGGTTGGGGCTGAATGGAGGTTGGCTCACGGCAGAGCCAGAAGGAGAGTCTGGAAAAGACTTCAGACCCTACAGGTGGCTTAGTTATCGACCTGCACGTCCCTTCTGGGAGGTTGGTGGGCTCCAGGAGCACTGTGTTCTTTGTGGCTCTGACCTGCCTTGACCCGACCTTTGTAACTCTATCAGGACTAGTGGTCAGTAGTTATCAACTGTCAATAAACCGCCAAAAAACACACACTTTAATTCAGAATACGGGGAGGCCCATCTATTTGCTGATCGATCTTGGCCTTGCAAGTTGACAAAATGCAGAGTCCCTTGTCTTCTTATCATAATACTGAAAATATGTGCTGCGACAAATTGAATGATCTACACCTCTCACGCCCCCCTCCTGGGGCCCTTAGTAAACACAAGGTGATTGATTGGGATAAAAGGTGAATGGGAGGGCTGTGGTATTCCTCTCAAGAAACCGATGCCACACAACAACGGACTAAAGGACTAATTAGTCCATCTCATTACTGTATCTACTAAAATCCTATAAAAACAAAGCAGGGCTACCGTACCCCAGTTATCTGGGTAATTTGCAAATAATCTGCATGTGTTTGAATAATTGAGGCAAAAACAGAGTTTGGAGGCTTCACGATCTATTTGAATAGGTACTTGGAGTCACTGGATTCTTGCCAACCCCTTTCCATGTGACCTTGCGCTGCATTGATTTGTCTCTGGTTTTGTAATTTCTCCCCCTCCCCTCCACAGAAAACAATAATGTGTTTTGGGAGGTGATCAGATCACATAATCGCAGCTGCTCTCAAAATGCCGAGCAGGTATGTGGGAGTGCTGGGCCAGCCTTCTGCTCTCCAGTTGCTGTGACAGTGGTGGAGATGAGCAAGATCAGTGACTTCAGAGGTCCCTTCTGCATGGACTATTTGCCCGAGCTGATCACTTAAATTGGTCAAGCAAGCAATTTGGCTGATACTTTCTAATAAAGTTCTATCACCACTATTTAAATTGTCTGTAAGTTGTGGATAAGAATCCTACTGACTTTCCAGAGCTGTGATATGGAGTAAATGAGGGAATACCTGTGAAATGGTTAGAACAGTCTAACAGGTAACAGATAAAACTCAATACATGTTAGCTATTATTACTGATATGATTTCTGTTACTATGATCATAGAATCATCCTAATTGTTAAACTGGTTGGCCATATGGCACAGATTCAAGTTCCTGGTGTATGCAGATGGAATCTGTGTTTTCCTTTGTCACACCTGCATGAAGGGCCGTAGGGTTTCTCAGTCTCAGTACTATTGATATTTTGGACCAGATAATTCTTTGTTGGGGGACTGTCTTGCATACTGTAACATTTGTGTCCTCTATCTATTAGATACCAGTAGCACCCCTTTCCCCAGTTATGACAAACCAAAATGCCAGGCATTGTCAAATGTCCCCAAAGGGCAAAATTGCCCTTGATGGTTGAGAACCATCAAGATACAGTCACAGTCATGAGTTTTGTCTCTCAGGCTAGTGCCCTCATATTCTGCCATAGCCTCTTTTCAAGTGTCCCTACCCACTGGGTTGGTTCCTACAGGCACTCACAAATGAGTCACTGTGGCTACCTTGGGAAACGGCTGTTTGTCTCTTGGGAAGTTTCAGTCTATCGGTACTCATCTGCTACTGAAGGCTGGGCTGACTTATAGACCTCTAGGGTACCTTCCCAGCACTGATGTCCATGCTAGAACATATCTGCTGATGCTTCCCAAGTGGGTGGTGAGTCCTCCCTTGGCCCAGAGTACTGGGCAATGGCTATCCATCATCACTGCTACTGTGGCTACCAGGGCCCCACGTGCCTGGCTCACAACGTTCTCCGAGACCATGTGTACAGTGAAGCCAGGTAATATCCTGGCTTAAGTGGGGGGGAATGGCTCTGGTTTGCTTTTATGTTCCACTAGATGGACACCAAAGCAATCCAACCTGTTCTCTAGACATGGTACAGAGCTTCACCGAAAATAGGTCTTTGGATTCATACAAGAGTCTTAGGGAGGTGACTCAAAGCACACTTCTGTGTCACTGGCTGTCGTGAACTCCAAATCATGATTTTCTTCCCTCCACGCATGCCTTATAATTGATTCAAGCTAGCCTGGCTTCTCAGAGACAGAAATGGCCTCAGGTTCTTGGCCAAATAGCCTTTGGGGAGGCCTGGAGCCTACCACTTGCCTGATGTGATCAGCTGGAACCACTTCTGCCTAAGAATCATTTGACTTCTGGGGCGCCTGGGTGGCTCAGTCCATTAAGCATCTGACTTCGGCTCAGGTCATGATCTCACGGCTTATGAGCTTGAGCCCTGTGTCGGGCTCTGTGCTGACAGCTCAGAGCCTGCAGCCTGCTTCAGATTGTGTGCCTCCCTCTCTCTCTCTGCCCCTCCCCTGTTGATGATCTGTCTCTCTCAGAAATACATTAAAAAAAATTTTTTTAAAGGATCACTTGACTTCTTACAAATAGGAAAAACTTAATTTTGGAGAAATACCTTATTCCGCAGATGAAAAAACTTAGGGCCAGAGAGATTAAATGACTGGTTCAAGGTCACACCGCTAAGAAGTAACAGAGGAAAGAATAAGGTGCTCAATTCCATTCCTGGTGACTATCTTTAACTTGCAAACTACAAAAAATGTTGCAGAAATTAATGCATTAATTTTAGGAAAGGGGTGTTGCACAACAATGCCTTTTTTATTGGCATGGGATTAAAGAGTATTCATGTATGTAGTGGAAAACTAAAGCTTATGCCTTCAAGCACCAAAATTTTGTTTTCACTTTAAATATTTTAGGGGTGTGCCTAGGTGGCAGTCAGTTAAGCATCTGATTTCGGCTCAGTCCAACTCCTGCATTCGGCTCTATCCTGACAGCTCAAAGCCTGCAGCCTGCTTCCCATTCTGTGTCTCCGTCTCTCTCTGCCCCTTCCCTGCTCGCACTGTTTCTCACTCTCTCAAAAATAAATAAACATTAACAAAATTTTAAATAAATAAGTAAATAAATATTTTAATAAAATATTCCTAAAACACATTAAATAAGAATATGTCAAAGTTTCTTTGACCTCATCAGTGTGCACATTTGGTGTCATACCATTTTTTCTGTAGAAGGCTTTTCCCCGCTATTGCTTAGGCGTTTTTTATTTTGTTCTAAATAGACAATAAAACTGTATGTAATTTCTGAATAAATGAGATCATCTATTAACGATATTTTCACTAACAAATCCATGTTTACCAGCTTTTGGAGTGTAAAACTGTTTCCAACTTGGAAATGTTAATCAAAATAAAGTTATATCTCACTCGTTTCTAGATATGCCCTATTTGCCGACTTTACCCACTAAGCATTCATGCCTGTTAGTTTTTCAAAGTATTTGCAGACCAAAGGGGTCCTTGAAAATTCCTCTGTAGTCTTTCTCAACATTTTTTTTTAACGTTTATTTATTTTTCAGAGAGAAAGAGAGACAGAGTGCAAGCAGGGGAGGGGCAGAGAGAGAGACACACACACAGAATCTGAAGCAGGCTGCAGGCTCTAAGCTGTCAGCACAGAGCCTGATGCGGGACTCAAACTCACAAACGGTGAGATCATGACCTGAGCTGAAGTCTAGCGCTTAACCGACTGAGCCATCCAGGTGCCCCCAGTCTTTCTCAATATTATGCCTCTTTTTTAAACCAACGGGCACCAAAGAAAGCTCAAAGTTAAAGGCAATATTTTCTTTCAACATAGATGTTCAGCTTTTTATTTGGTTTCCTTTTCTTGAGTCAGATGGTCTAACAGAGCTTGATTGGACGGACAAGTGCCCTAAACCTAAGACATGACAAAGGTGGGTCCATCAATTGTACGTCTGAGGCAGGGGAATGTCAAAAGTGTATTTGCCTAATTCCATGGTCCCACTTTATCACTCTCTCCCATTCCTGCAACTCTCAGCTCCTGAGAACTCGAGCTCAACAAGAAAAAGTATAGAATAAGGCTTGACGACATTATCACAAAGTCAGATTAACAACAAATAGGGGGAAACAAAAATTGGATCTTCCCTGGTAAAGATGTTTTCCCTGCAGAAGGGTAGATGCTGATAATTCGGTCCCTGGGATAAGTCCATCAATCATTATGAATTCAGTGGCTCAAAGGCAGTCGTGACCATTTGAACAAAGCCACAGAAATCATGAGCGAAGAGGATGTGAAAGCACATTACAAAATGCACATAACTGGATGAAAGAAATAATCATCAAAATGTATTTTAAGTTCTTGTGAATGAGCAATTTTCTACGTTGACAGGAAAAAAATAATAAATATCAAATGCAAATTGTATTCATCTAGGCATTGCTTCTGGGTTCTATAAAATTCAGGAATTAAAAAGAAAATCCTCAGCTATAAAGTAAAAAAAATAATAATGTGTTAGTAATAACTCTTAATAATTATTACTAAACTTACATCAAATGAGAATTTTCAGAACCTCAAACTCTTTCCTGATTTCCAGCTTCTTCTTGAAAAATTGAAATTAAAATGTATGGTAATTAACGCAAGAACAGCAGTGCAAATGCCCCCTTTGTAAGAACTTCCCACTTGTCCAGACCACGATGGTGTTTTCTACTCAAGAGGAAATCGGGGTCACAAACAGCAAAGGAAATGGCAACCAGGATCGGAGACAAAGGTGACAGAGCCTCAGAGCAAGGAAGCCTGTGGCTTTGTTTGCTGAGGAGAGTGAAAATCTATAAGTGATGAAATGCCAAAAAGGAAGAGCTGGAGATTTAGACAAGAGAAGCACATCTGTCTCATACCATCCTAGGATATAACCAACCCAGTGGCGGGGGTTGCCCTCCTAGCAAAACCAAAGGAAATGAATAGAACCTAGCTTTCTCATCCTCCGAAAAGTCTCTGAGGGTCTAGTATCAGCAGGAGGGGCAGGATAAGAAATCCATCAGCTTCCTTACTTGCTGGAAAGTTTGAAAAGTCAGTCAGCAGAAGGACACTGCTGACCAGGCTCCTTGGTTCAATCTACTGCTGGATGATTAAACGGGGTTTCGAATATTAAAAGGGCCACCTGGGAGATGAATTAGTGGTTCCGTTTCTTGTGCCAGCTTTGTTCACCTCACTTGGCTACCTCTGAGCTCAGAGCACTACTTCAACTGACCTTCATCTTGAGATGGTGAGTGATATGTGTTAGAATCCTCAAACCGGGTACATTTGGACGTCTACTCGTGAAATGCAAAATGTTTACGTATGCAGGAGGGAAACCACTGAGCTACTTCCTGGTGCTACATTACTTCAATCTCTGTGTGATGTACAGAAAGCAACCCGCAATTATACAATTAGCCTGAATATACACTTTCCCCATTAGTGTTTATTTTTGTCGCCAGTCACATTGCTTACTGGAAAATGAAGGCTGTTAGTCTCTGTGGCTCATCTTTCCTTCTCCCTTTCAAGACATTTTGCTGATCTCCTTTGATTTCTTTTTAGCAGCCTGCTGATTCTTCTCTTTAAGGATGCTCCTTGGAGTTTGAGGGGCTCAGAGGTGTGAGGATTGCTGAAATTGGACTTACGTGGCATATTTACCTTGAAAAGCTGAGGCTTGTGTAAAGAGGCCCCTGGCAGCTGGCTGTCAGTGGGGCAGGAAGAGGAAAGAAAAAACCAAAGAGGAGGGATGATGCTTCAGAGAGACGCTAACTCCTGGACATGGGGCTGAGGGAGAGGAACCAGGATGGCAGTTAGTCGTCAAATGTGTTGTTCCTGAGCACGTGGGATCTAGATGAGGGAGAGGGCACTGAGGGGAATGCTACACAATTCGGAGGAATAACCACAGAGTGTTTACTGAATTGCCAAACTGCCTGGCAGCAACCCATTTGACCATCCGATGAGCTTCCCAGCAGCACAAATCAGAAAGTCAATAAGACACCACCAGTTTCCAAATTCTATCTCATTGCACATAAACCGAAGGTCTCAACAATCAATAACACGTTACTGAATTACAATCAGAATTCAGTGTAGCAACACTTCAACGAGCAGGTGCGTCCAAGAGGCATTTGAGCCAATGAGTGAAGTCTGAAAATTTTAAATGAGATGAAGTGATCAGATCATAATTTTGAAAGCAACATCTTAAAGGCAGCAGGTGGGGGATGCGCAAGAGAGAGAAAGTGAAAACAAGAGAGAAGATTGCAGTTGATTTGCTTTAAAAAAAAAAAAAAAGCCCAGTTCAGTACCAATTAGCCATTTCTGTCTCCGTACCAGCCATGGAAAACCTCCAGCACCTACACGTTTGTGTTAATTCCCTCATCTTCATTTCCGAGGGCTTAGGAGTTGAATTTCTAATGCTACTGCTGACTCATGGTGGGGCCCCTACCTAACGTGGCAATGGTTCCAAGGAGATCCATGAGGCTAATTCCAATTCACTACTATTTTCGTAGTGGATGAATATTTTCAGGATCTAAGGAAACTATCTAGGCTAGCCTTTCAAATCATTTTTTAAAAAAACTCATTAGTTTCTCAAAATCTGTTTAGTTGAACAAATTGTCACTGCTTCCATGTGTATAAACACCACCACTCTGCTTTTTCTATCACCTGCCCCTTTCCCCTGTATTGCTCTCATATTAGTACATTAAAAAGATCAGAAGTGCCAGCTTTTAGCAAGTAGATTCATCTTTAGTCACAAACAGATTTCCGTGAGAATGAATACAAAGTTATTAGAGGAGAGAGATAAATACATTACATACGTTTTTAGCTTGCTGTCTGATTTCTGTTAGGCATGCCCTGATTTCTTTTAAGCACTGGGAACACGTTCATTTTCCAGTTTATATGGGGGATCTTATGTATCTAGAGTGCCATTTAGAGGATTACTAATTTACTAAATGGTACCCCAGTGCCCTGAAAGAGTTAATTCTCTTGCAAGAGATAAGCAATTTATTTTCTATTTAGCAGCAGGATAAGGCCCACTGCTTACAAATGACGATGAGCCAGAGAGAGAGAGAGAGAGAGAGGGAGGGAGAGAGCTCAAGAGCAAGCACACGAGCATGCTATATAAATACAGGGTATAATAATGATAATGCCAATCCACAGTATTATTTTTACACGAAGCCTTTCCTAACCTTTATCTAAAATGACCAGACCAATGTTGCAAGATCCCTGTCACTTTGGCATATGTCTTTGGAAAACCTGATGCCAAGAACTGTGCCAAATTCTCTGGGAAAAGACGTCCACTTAACCAATTAATCAACAAACATTCCTCAAACGCTATAACTAAGCAGAAAGCACAGCCCAGAACCTGCCTCTCCAGAGCTTCCAATTTCTTTGGGGTAATAATGATTCATGAGCAAACACCTCATCATTACCTCTCATGAGGTAATGATGCACACTGAGACAAAGCTCGTGAATGTCCACTTCAGAGTAGAGAGCAGGCAGCCGCAGTGTAAAACAGCTCCACTGACCATCCTGCTTTGGGAACCTGGGACCATACTTATTTTCACCTTGGTTCAAATTCCAGCTCTACCATTTGCCAGCTGTGTGATTTCAGTCAAGTTACTTAACCTCTCTGAATTTCAGGGTCTTGAAAAACCACCTCCTTGAAATGTGGGAAGGATTAAGGCAATGTTTAGTCCACAAAAATACTTTGTAAACCGTAATGAGCCACACATAGATACAAAATTACTCTAAAAAATGTGCACCTTTTCTAAAATGGAAATAAGGGAAAACAACATCTGTGTGCATGAAAACTTGCTCAACAGTCAAGAGTCTTGGGATTCACACTGTTCTCCTGACACGACTCCAGATCTAATCCTCCTTGATGGGGAAGGAAATGATGGTTCTGGGTGAAGATATGTCACTGGGGACCTGAAGAAACAAGGGTGGGGTAGGTTTTAAGTGTAACTAGAAGGAAAAGCAATGTTAGCCTAACTGGTCATCCAAGAGAAGGCAAAGAGAAGAGAGGTAAGATAAAAGGGGAAGGATGTCTGTGTGAGTTTGGTAGGGCTGCCGGGGCACAGCCTGGGGGGTTTAAACAATGGGAATTTATTGTCTCACAGTTCTGGCAGCTAGAAATCCAAGATCAAGGTATCAGCAAGGTTAGTTTCTCCCAAGGCCTCTCTTCTTGCCTTGTAGGTGGCCATCTTCCACCTGTGCCTTCACATCATCTTCCCTCTGCACAAGTCATCTTGGATTAAAGCCCGTTAGGGACCTCATTTTCATTTAATTATCACTGTAAAACCCTATCTCCAAACACAGGCACCTTCTGAGTTACTAGAGAGTAGGACTTCAACAGGTGAATCTGTGGGAGGGACACAATTTAGCCCCTACATGTGGAGGTAATGTGACAACACTACACCAAGAGTGGAAGAAGCAAATCTATAAGTGTATGGAGCAGCCTAAATGTTTAGTGACATAACTATAAAGATTTGGAGACTGAGGATTTTGGTGAAGCAAATGTTTTGTGGAAGCAAGTTACTGAGATGTGCTTCTGTAAGTACATTCTCCTAAAACAATAGATAATTCCCCTTCACGGAATAATGAGAGCTTCCAGGCATTATAATAATGCTCAAATTCTGGCCTAAACCTTTCACAAAAGCCTTTTGTAAAAGATGGGATTTCTTCTCTTTGGGGTGCCTGGGTGGCTCAGTCAGTTAAGTGTCCAACTCTTGGTTTCGACACAGGTCATGATCTCATGGTTCACAGGATTGAGCCCTGTGTTGGGCTCTGCACTCACAGCATGGAGCCTGCTTGGGATTCTCTCTCTCTCTCTCTCTCTCTCTCTCTCTCTCTCTCTCTCTCTTCCTGCCCCCTCCTTCTCTTTCTCTCTTAAAATAAATAAATAGGGGCACCTGGGTGGCTCAGTCGATTGAGCAGCTGACTTTGGCTCAGGTCATGATCTCGTGGTCCGTGAGTTCGAGCCCTGCGTCGGGCTCTGTGCTGACAACTCAGAGCCTGGAGCCTGTTTCAGATTCCGTGTCTCCCTCTCTCTGACCCTCCCCCGTTCATGCTCTGTCTCTCTCTGTCTCAAAAATAAATAAACGTTAAAAAATAAATAAATAAATAAATAAATTAAATAAATAAATAAACTTTAAAAAATATGGTAGTTTCTTCTCTAAAAATCTTCAGAAGTGGGCACTCCACAAAATCCTTTAGAGATCTGCTCTGATGACTTATCTATTCTGCATACCAAAATGGTGTTTCTTACATCTGACCAAAATCTCTTGCTAATGGAAGCCAAAGTTCAACATTTCAAGGCTTCATGACTTTGGTGAATTCATTCTCTTTCACATTCCCTGCTATTCTACCTTTCAGTCTACCTTAGTCTCTGCTTCCCTTTCTCTCTCAATGTATATATTTCATTACTCTGAAATAATCACATAAAATATATGTGAGTAGTTAAGTTACCTCTTGGCTTTTTCTTATAAGAGAAAATAAATATATGTAATACTTATACTGTATTATGTTATATATAGTAATATAAATAAATATCAACCATTCTCCCCTTTCCCACCTGACATCCTACATTTAGACTTACCTCAGTAAAACATGCAAAGAACAGTCAAATTTTTTTTTTTTTTTTTTTTTAATTTTTTTTTTTAACGTTTATTTATTTTTGAGACAGAGAGAGACAGAGCATGAACGGGGGAGGGGCAGAGAGAGAGGGAGACACAGAATCGGAAGCAGGCTCCAGGCTCTGAGCCATCAGCCCAGAGCCCGACGCGGGGCTCGAACTCACGGACCGCAAGATCGTGACCTGAGCTGAAGTCGGACGCTTAACCGACTGCGCCACCCAGGCGCCCCACAAATTTTTTTTAATAAGGATTTCTAATATGGATAATTTTGTCAAGAACCATGAAAGAAGGAAATTGGTATTTTTTATAATATGAATATATATACATTTCTAATCCCTTCGGTGGGACTTCTGAAATACACCTGCCTTGGAAAATGGAATACTCTACACATACATTTTATATGCAAAATAGCTGACTGGAATTCTCCGATTTCCTGTATTTAACATGATTATTTTTCTCTCCAACTTAATCAATAAGCTTGGATATCATTTTACTTTTCCTCTCAGGTTTAATGTAAGTCACTACTTTCTAACCAATAGGTTAGATACTTCATACAGAGGGAAAGGGATTGGTGTGTGGGACACCAATCTAACGTGACATGTAGAACAGTCGAAAATTAAAATCAATATGATGCCTTTATAAAAGGGATTATTTGAAAGTGGGATTGTGGGTGCGTGTATTTATGTTGTGGCCTCCATAAGAAATATGTGATCCCTTCCCTATAGGTCAGATCAGAACTGATAAGAATGCAATTCAACATCAGTCTTAATACTCTCGATGAAGTGTCCATATAGCACCCATGCAACATACTGCATCATACACATTTATTTTGTGTGTATCACCTCACCTATACTCACCTCTTATAAAAATATTTTCGTATATATAATGGATATAATTCATATGTGTCTCTCTTTATGTCATTATATATAATTACAACACAGTCCACGGTTTTCCCAGCTGTATTAATTAACACAATAGTCCCTTACCTTTTTTTAGGCCTCCCAAGATAGTTCCCTTAATTTTCTCTTCAAGTGCATTTACTGAATTTGAAGAGCTGGTATAACTATATAAACTAGAAAAGACCATTGCCTAAGATCTATTATACTTGGTATTAAGCAGGAAACCATGTAAGTGGTACCACTGAGCAGCCTTGGGATGATCTCTTTTCTTCCCAGTCTGGCTGCACCCAAGTGCCAAGATGCCTAAAATTCACAATCACACAGTATGCCCTGACCATCTTCCATTGAATTTTGACCATTTCAGGGCATGAGAGCCCAACATCCAACTTCTAGGGACTATATCTCATTGAGCTCTTTCTTTGGCCATCTGAGCCTGCTGCACTGCTTATACCTGTGGTAGGCAGTATTATCACCCCTGGGAGGAGATCTCGACCAATGATTAACAGGTGTGTATAAATACACCAGTTCCGTTTTCCCTCAGGTGGGATAACTGTGAAGTGTGTGTTCTCTACTCTTCCCTGAGTTTTGCTAGTTAAATGAAGCTTCCATTGCCCACAATGTCAACTTGCTTGCTAATACACTCTTTATTGCCATCTTCCTTTCCCTGCCTTCTTCACCACACGTTTTCCAGTTCCTGGGATGACCCTACAAATAAATTACTTTTACTTGGATACTTGTGTCAGGGTCTATTTCTGAGAGAACCCGAACAAAGACATGTGGTCATTCTTTTGGGATAGCATCAATATTGCTAAGAGGTCTTCTCTTAAATGCAGAATCTTAGATTTGTGTGTGTGATTCGGGGGTGGGGGGGGGGGAGTGGAGAGTGGAGTGAATTTGGATCACAGACTCTCCCTGTTCCACTACCTAACAAAAGGAACAAAAAGTAGTGAAAACCAGCAAAATGCTCACCAGTGAGAGTCAAACAAAGAAAATGGTATAACCTCAAGCTATAAACTTCAAACAATAACAGTTGAGAAGAGGAGAAAAAAATATTTTGATGTCTCAATGCTGCTTTCAACTATACCCTGAACCCCAGAATGAGTGAAAGAAATAGAGAAAATATTTAGAATTTTCCCTGAATTACTCACAGCTTGGAAACAAACTACAGATATGCATAGGCATCTTGGGTTGTGTCAGAAAAGTAATTTCAAGAATAGTTTCAAACAGAGAGGGAAGCAAACCATAAGAGACTCTTAAATACAGAGAACAAACTGAGGGCTGATGGGGGGAGGGGAAGATGGGAGGAGGGGAAAATGGGTGATGGGCATTGAGGTGGGCACTTGTTGGGATGAGCACTGGGTGTTGTAGGTAAGCGGTGAGTCATGGGAATCTACTCCCGAAGCCAAGAGCACACTATATACACTGCATGTTAGCTAACTTGACAATGAATTATATTACAAAAAAAAGAATAGAAACCCTATCATGATAAGACAGTCTTATGAGGGACAGTGCTCACTATTTTAGAGGAAGGACTTCAGGGTAATAAGGTATATTCCCAACTTGATGACATGAATTCTGATGAGTGGCATTTAATAAAATCTCAGGAGAAGAGCAGAGTTCTTGACTCTCTGAGACAAAGCCCATCAGATTAATCCCCCTTCAAAGTACTCTGGATAGAGAAAACAGGACAGAACACTAAGCAGTTGGTAGGAAGAAAAACAGGTCTCAGATAAAAATAGGAAGGGATCAGTAAGATTTACCCAAAGTCTATCAGTACAAAAAGAAGGCCTCCATAGGGCTTCACAGATTAAGCAAGAACAGATGAATGAATAAATGATTGGATGACTGAGTGACTGACTGAATGAATGATTTAAAAAAAAAAAAAACATGAAGGGGCCTCCATTTTCAATAACAAACTAGATCTTTCAGACTAGGACTCTGCTGAATTCTACTGAAAACAACCGGATAAAATAGTAAAACACCTTAAAAGCATTGAGGACCTGATGAGAAATCAAGGAACTGGTCAAGCTAAAGGGACTTCCAGAACTCTGAAAGGAATGTGGAGCCCAAGAGCCCTTCTTTAGCCCACAGGCATTTATCAATATGTGAGGATCTTTGCCAAATGCTCAAATTTGGATTTGGATTTTGACAGCCTTGCTATATGTGAGGTGGGAGAGATATGAGTATGCCCACAGCCAATCCAGGGTAACAAATCCACTAAGATACCTCCCCACATTAATGCAAGGATCTCAAAAGATTACATGTCAAAGAAGATTAAAAAGGAAGTAAGACATACAAAAGAGAGATGGAATACTCATCTGGAAGAAACTACAAACCAAGGTAAAACAAAATTTATTTTTGAGTACTTCATGCTAAAGAATCATTTAATATGTCACAAATTTACTTAAATCGTTGCAAAAAGCTAGGCTACTAAAGTAGCAAAATGATATAAGAAAAATACATTGTGGAGCTTTGGAGACAAATTGAGGAGCAAAACATCATTATATAATGAATAAATAAATGAGCATAAGTTGAACATAATAAACATGACTGAGAATAGAATTTGTGGCATAGGGAAAGGCCTTGAGATAATCTAAGTGAATGGAAGGGAAAAGAGAAAAAGAAAAAATAACTAATGGCCCTGGAGCAGAGGATATAACAGATGAGACAAAAGTCAGATATATAAAGGGAAAAAAGTATCTTAAAAAAGGAATAAATAGATATATCAATCCAAGAATACAGTATATTCTAGGAAAAACTGATACTAACTACTTGATGCAAGGCATATCCTAGTTTAATTGTTGAGTTTAAAAGACAAAGAAAATTTTTTTTTAGTTATTCAGGTAGAAAAATCAATTTCTCCATAAAAAGAAAAGTTAGATGAGCCTCAGTGTTTTCCATATTATTTAATCCTAGAAGACAAAGAAGCAGTATTTACAAGGTGTTAAAAAAATGTATTCTCTGTAGAATATCATATTCAGGCAAGTTGATGTTCATTACAAGCACAACATTGAGACATTCTCAAATATGAAGGAACTTGGAGTATGGAATCCATGCGTCTATCTACCCAGAAAACAATATATAAAGGACAACTTTGTGACTAAAGGACAGTACCCACTGCCAGGAAACAATGAACAAAGGTCTATAAAGTTCTGAGGAAAGAAAGCATAATGGTAAAATTTTATAGCCAGCTAAAATGTCCTTTCAATTATTCATTTATTTGTTTTTATTTTACTTCCTATGCCTTGATACTACACCTTGAATATAAAACCAACATACATTCTCAAGCGTGCAAGAACTTAAAATATGGCATTTACATATCTTCTAAAAGTCTATCTAAAAATGAAGTTCATCCATGGGGCATCTGGGTGGCTCAGTCAGTTAAGTATTCAACTCTTGGTTTCAGCTCAGGTCATAATCTCATGGTTTCATGGGTTCAGGCCCCACATTGGACTCTGCACTGGTGGTGTGGAGGCTGCTTGGGATTCTCTCTTTCCCTCTCTCTCTGTCCCTCCCTGACTTGTGCTCTCTCTCTCAAAATAAATAAACTTGAAAAAAAAAATAAAGTTCATCCAACTAAAAAAGAAATAACATTTTAATAATGGGAGAACACAGGTCTCAAAACTTGAGCATTGAATTGGTGTTATTTAATTAATGTGTTATTTATGGTTCAGAACAAGATGACAAATGTCATAGCTATGATAAAGTAAAGCAATAACCAATAAATATCAGGAAATGAGAAGGAAATTGGGTGGCTGCATGCTTATTTTCTCATCTTGTAAGCAGAGAGTCAACTACTATTATGTAATACTGAAAACAGGAAGTTAAAAAAGAATAAGGAACCTAGACAAAGCTTTTTCCTAATCTTTTTTCTTAATTATAGAAAAATCATTTAAGAAGTATATTCTATTATCATATGACTGCACTCATTTGTGGAACTTAAGACACAAACAGATGAACATAAGGGAAGAGAAGCAAAAATAATCTAAAAGCAAGGAGAGGGACAAAACATGAGATTCTTAAATACAGAGAACAAACTGAGCATTGCTGGAGGGGTTGTAGTTGGAGGGATGGGCTAAATGGGTAAGGAGCATTAAGGAAGACACTTTTTGGGATGAGCAGTGGGTGTTATACATAGGGGATGAATCACTGGAATCTACTCCTGAAACCATTATTGCACTATATGCTAACTAACTTGGATGTAAATTTAAATTAATTATTAATTTAAAAAATTTTATGAAAAATATAGGAAACATATTTCTCCCTCTTGAGAATCAGAAATTTCTTCAATTTCACCTTTAAATTTCTCCTGTTAAGTTTTAACATAATAATTTAGTACCATTACAATTAATAGTTGTTATTTTTGTGATACATAATGCCTTTTTTAAAATCTCAATTTTTCTCAGTCTCTTTGAGCCTTTCATTCTGTTCCTCTCTTGCTCTTCTCTTTCTTTTATATGCATGGTAAACAAATTCTTGCAGAAATGTTTACCAAATGAGAAAGATGACTAGTATTGAGTGGTGAAATTTTTAGTGAAATTCTGCTTTCTTTTTTGTACTTTACCATTTTTAATCTTATAATGTGAACATATAAAATCTTTACAAAAACAATAGCCATTACTCTATAAAAAATACAGGCTTCTATCAACATGTTATCAATGTATTCGTGATTTTCTACCTGGCACAAAAGTAAAGTAGAAGCTGGATGATGCTAAAAGCCCAGATTGGAATTAGGGCATAAAGAAAGGGGAGAAAATGATAACAGAAGCATCACATCATCTTTATTTTTTTCTTATTTTTGCCTGTGGTTTCAGATTAAAGTAGCTGTCATTTCAACTTTACTACATTGTTTATTCTGCTATTTTCTTCAGAAGATTGAGCCTCTTAGGAAGCGGATGCTCCTTTTTTTTTAATGGTTACCAGATCCCTAATTCTGACTCTCTCAGATATTTTAATCTTCAAGGTTTTCTGAGCATGTCAAAGGAGGACTCACCAATGCCTACATACATTTACAGATTAACAGCTTCTTCCATTAGCAAATTGGAAATTCTTTCCCTTATCCCTCTTACAGTGGGAGTTGTTTTCTCTTAATAATACTATGATTCCCATTTCTGCATCTTCCTTTATTAATCCAGTCTATAAAGCATTTCCATTGTTCTTGGATGCTTCAGCCTTCTGTTGAGTTAATGAGCGTTAAATGGAATGGCTTATCTGAGGGAACAAAGACTCTACCTTCAACTAATGCGAACACTGATCCTTAATACACAAGCCAGACATTGGTAGGTAACAATGCATGTGCCATTCTTTATCTTCCATTAAGTCATGAAGTTCTCTTGCGGTCACAGAGTAGATACCTAAGCAATAATGTTAGCAGAGGGGGTGAGATGAGACCAGGAGACAGTCGGCAGCTTCTGTCTTAGGGGTCTGAAATGGGATCCAAATTTTCAACATAAACATTCTAGATCCACTAGGATATACTAGACCCTGATAAATCGAAAGTGGCATATTAGATCCATCACATACTTTAGACCTGAAGACAAGTAGGAGTTGGCAACCATTACTATGTAATTCTTTCAGGCTAATTTAAATTCAGTTGGCTGTTAGTTGTACCAAGTAATGAAAAGTAAAGCCCCCTAGTGCTTTGCAAAATCTATGTCTTCTTTTGAATGCAGTACCTAATGGCGTCTAGTCACCTCACTATTAATAATGAGCAGCATCCCTATTTCTGATTACAAAATGAATATATAGAGCCATTCTTGCTCAAGGAAGCATCAATATTTTTGCTTTTAATGAACAATCAACTTCGTTGAGGAATGAGCCTTATGCAGTCTGGATGTTTTGAGCATTTAAGCATTTTCTAAATTATTATTACTCTTCGGGTAAGATTTTTGATTCCCTTAGGATTTTTCTGTGACTAAGATGGTTCCAGATGGAAGATCCACTGGTTTTTTGTTATAAAAGCAATTTAAAAAAAAAAAGTTTGCAACTTTAAAACAGACCTAAATCCAAGAGAAAATGACAATTATATATATATATATGAATGACATATGTGAGAACATTTTGATCACATTTTAGAAGAGAACTCTTTCATATGACAAACCCAACACCTTCATTTAAAAGCCAAACTCTCTGCTTGAAAAATATCAAAGATTTCATTTAAGTTGCCATGGGGCAAACAGAGTTATATACAAATCAGAATCATTTGCAGAGATGGGGGGGGGGGTGGTGCACACTGTATTTAACTTTCAAAACACAGTGAGTAGAATGAACTCAACTCTATACAAAGATCTCAAGAGTTTCTGGGATAAACACATGGGAATCAGAGTTGGAGTAAAAGGTAGAAAAAGGAAACTGAAGATTACAAAATTCAGTCACATTTCAAAATTTTCTGCTACAATAATTCACTTTATATAGAATTAATGTGGCTGATTGAACGTTTGTGCTGTAATTTACTTATAATTAACATTTTATGGTGAACAGATTTCACCATCTCCTTCATGCTGTGAACTCTAAGCCATAGGTCAAAAATAGAGATGAAACAGATAAGCACAAAATATTCTCACTGAAATATTAATGAGATTTTAATTTACTGCTTTAAAAACACATTTTTCATCAACGTCTGTATATAAAAATCACTATTTTATTTAAATTTTTTATCACATTAAAAATATAATGAACTCTTCCAGCTGGCGGTGAGACACTGAAGAGAGTCTCATGCACGTAGGAAATCTGAGGTACGTAAAACATTTTTCCAACCTGAAGAGGTGCCAGTAATATGGTCACATGAAGACACAGATGTTGAATCCAACATAGCCAAGAATCTCTTCTCATTTAATCAGTGCTGAGCCCTCAACACTGCGGAGAAACACGGCACCCCCACTGTGCCCTATCCAAATACCTGACCCACAGAATCCATGAGCATAATAAATTCATCGTTTTCCACCACTGTATTTCGAGGTGGTTTGTAAAGCACCAGAAGACACTGGAACATCCTAAGAGGCTTTAATATGCTACTATGCTTTTGCTGCCTGTTACTCATCTCAGATCCCTGTTACTTTTATTCTAGAGAGAAAATTCAGACAACCTTATACAACCAGAAACTACTTTACAGATGATATAAACATGGTGCATTTTTGAAGCAAAGAGCAGACGGTAAAATTAGTCAGAATTTTCAAGTTGATGACAATCCCGAGGGAATAAATATCTTATAAGGATTTCACACGTGTTCTTTGAAACCCTGAACACAGTAGTGAGACCATTAGACCTACCAAATTCTGCTTTTTCTCCGGAAATTTTACTCAGGTTAGTTAGCAAAACACCAAGCCTCTCTCACCTCACCTCACACAACCAATTTCTCAGAAGAGCCAATCCACATGTCTCAATTTTTTTAGCTTCTATTCATTCCTCAACCCACTCAAGCCCTTCACAATTCCTAGTTCTTTTTCCAAGTTAGAAAGTCATCCTCCAGAAAGGGGGTGTGCGGCTAAGGGAGAGGAGTGAGAAGTGACTACAAACACACAAGAAAAGATATATATAGTTTGCATAAGTAACATCGTATCCTTTCAGTCACAAATCTTCTATAATGTTATGCAAATATTCAAGATTTTTCCATCATTTATAATAACAGTGTTGGGAAAGCAAGGATATTAGAACATAAAGCAGTAAACAAAACAAAACAGAAACAAAAAACAAAAACAAAAAAAAAGCTGCTATACACACTAACTTGGGCCTCGATTTATCTTTGTCAAGGTCAGAACAAGTGAGAATTAGACCTCTGATGCCAAGAACATGCTATTTATTTTTTAAATGATTTAGAAATGGAATTTTATTGTTATAAATTCCAACTGCCTTTTCAAATTATTATGGCATGTTTGATGCCCATCACAGATGGGGTAGCTTATAAAATTACAGCATGGCCTATGGATAGGAAGTAAGATCTACACAGGCCTTGTTTTCATGTCAGTCAACATTGTTTTTAGAACACAGGTGACCACATTTAGTCCATAAAAATAGCACCGCTGATCTGAGAGGTGCAAACACTTCCCAGAGACTTTATATTTGGATTTTTAGAGGAGAATTTCTTAGGAGAGTGGAAAAAACTGTTTCTTCTAATTCATTTGCATATCATAGGAATATGCAAATGAAGGGGTGGAAATAGAGACCTAGGTGGCTGTCAAAATGGAACATACGTGACGGTTCTACACAGTCATCCTTTGACTCCTTATTTGCTTTCGTTGTCCATATCAACTCAACAACAATCCATGGAAAGAAAGGTGACAGTGAGGAGAGAGCTAGGACATCCATGAGGAAGCCAGTAAAACCACACAATTCAATGAAGACATTTCATTCCCTTTACTTTCTAACAAGCTCCAACCCATTCAAAGCACTTATTAGAATTTCAAATGAAAAGCTGAATACTATGAGCATTGTAAATCAGCTACAAACAGCTTTTAAAACTGTGTCAGGAGAAAATACACATGTAATTTTCTTCTTTTTTTTTTTTAAATATTGCATTTTTTTTTGTCCTCAAAGGGTTTGTTTGTTAAGAAGCAGGTACCAAATTTATTTTTACAGAGGGAGTATGTTTGATTTGGGGAGGTGTGAGGGGACACACCGGAGAAATCCTTTAATCTAGGTTGGTAGGGGCTTCATTGCCACTGCCACTTGAGGCACATGCCCTACCACGCAGGCGATGGGTGGCCTTTCCCAAACCACATTGCATTGTTTATTTTTTATTCTTTAGAATTCTTAGAATCTGAAGCAGAAGTTATCACTTACCTGGGAAAAATGGCTACTCAGACCTCTCGATGCAGGAAGCCATACTTGCTGACTTTGAAAAGTCCAGAAAATATTGGCGTGCTGGAGGAGCCCTCCCATCAATGGGAGAAGGGCAGGCGGGCAGAGGTTTCCTCAAGAGTCAGAAGCCTGTTGCCTCTTTTGCTGGGATGGCCTGTAGCCTTGTATACGTTCATTTCCCTGAGAATCTGACAGGGTCATGAGACACAGACACTTTATAGTTGCTCCTCATTTCCCTTTTCAAGTCCCTGGAAAGAAAAGAAAAGAAAGAGCTTTCTCAATTTGTTGAGTTTTAAAAATAGCTAGAGACAGGGATCAGTTTCCAAATTAAAGAGATTCCTCCCTCCCTCCCTCCCTCCCTCCCTCCCTCCCTCCCTCCCTTCCTTCTTCCTTCCTTCCTTCCTTCCTTCCTTCTTTCCTTCCATCCATCCATCCATCCATCCATCCTTCCTTCCTTATCTTCTGCAGCATAGGGAGACCCATGTGGTTATACAGATCACCATCCATACAACACAAAGCAAAAAGCAAAAAGATAAACCAAAGTGTCACAGGGGCTACATCCTCTAGAAAATATCCAAAACAATAGAATCTCCTGGGCAACTGTTACTTTCTTGACACAGAGCACTTAGTGCTAAAAACTGTGAAAACGTAAGACAATATGTTCTGATAGAAAAGACCACAGCCAACTATGGTAGAAACAACAACAACAACAACAACAACAACAACAACAAAACAGGTGCACTCAAAAATCACAAGCTTTCATCTCTTCTGTTTCAGTTCTAAAAGTAGCTGCCTTGACATCAAAATGAAAATTACAACCTTGAAATGAATGAAGAGCTGCTCCAAGGCCTGGAGAATGGGATCCAGATGTCATTCTATGTTCTATCTGGATAGAAAGATTGAATCAAGCTGCATCTGACAATTTATTTATTTAACAGAAAACTACTAACCATCAACTACTGAAAACCATATGTGTACACTTGAAGTATTGATAATTCTCTGCCTACCTCCATTTTAAATTTTGTGATAACCTTTCAGGCAAAAGTACTTAAATGGCAGTCAGGGTGTGGCCCCGTAAGTTCCTGTCAGTGTGGTGTAATGGAAGGATTGTGGGCTCTAGGATCTGACAGACTAGAGATAACATTCAGAAGGGACGGAGTCCACTGATTTCTTGGGGTTAGAAATGAAGAGGAACCACCACATATGGAGGGTGGCTTGTGTTTTTGAGTAGACTAGAAGACCCATTTCTCCCCCTTCCTGTTCCCTCCCCCCGATAACCAATATAGTCCTCTTCTAATGTGGGAGGAGTTTTATTGAGGAAACCAACAGTTTTCTTCCATGGGATAGCATTTCCCTTGAAACCAGCCTGGTGGGTCGAGAGGTAATGATGAGACACCCCCAGTGGGAGTGTAAATCCTGATCATCAAATATGGAGGCAATGAGATCTGGCCTTTCCTTTCATAGAATGTTTCTCCTACCAGTAGCAGCCCTGAAGCACCTGGCTTTGATTGCACTGTGGGAGCTGGAAAGTTTCCTTCCATGTGGATCTGCTACTTATTAGCAGGATGACCTTGCAAGAGCTATGTGACCTCTCTGAACCTCATTCCATCACCTATAAAATGAGAGAGTAATACCTGCTTCATGGTGATGCCCAAAAGAGATAATGCACGGAAAGTTCTTTGCACACAGCCTAGCTCAGGAGAGACATGTTAACCTGGTTGAAGTTGCATTCCTTCTGGGAGGAAAGGATGCATCTCTTTTAACTTCTGGGAGGACTGTAACACTACTCGGAAGAGAGCACTTGAGCTCTGTTGTTGAAAATGTTTTCCTGTCATTTCAATGGGCTGGCTTCACAGAAAGGTGCCTGAACCATTTTGGCCTGCATCATCACAACCCTTGCCCCCCAGTAGTTTCCTATTTTGGTAATAACTGTTGGTTTTCCTTTTCCTGTCCCCTCTTTAGTCAACTACAAAATTTATCCTTAACGAAATCTCTCTCCCTCCCTCATTCTAACGTTCTTATCCCCCCTCTTTCTTCTTCTCTCTTCCCTTTAAACATAAATTTCAGTCCCACAGTGGTTACCCACTGCCTAAGACACACAAGTAAAATCCTTCTACCTGAGCTCTAAGATTCTCTGACTCTCTTGGTTTTTGTCTTCATGCTGATCACCTCTCTCTACCTACTGTAGTTTACTTCTCCCTGTTGCTCACCCCAGCCTTCATCTCTCAATATTTTGTATGATATTTTTCCTTCTTAGTAAAAAAAAATTAAGATGATTTTTTTTTAATATTTATTTCTGAGAGAGAAAGAGAAAGAGAGTAGAGAGAAAACGAAAGGAGGAGGGGCAGAGAGAGACGGACACACAGAGTCCAAAGCAGGCTCCAGGTTCTGAGCTGTCAGCACAGAGCCCGACGCGAGGCTCGAACTCACTAGCCCTGAGATCATGACCCATGCTGAAGTCAGACGCTTAACTGACTGAGCCACCCAGGTGCCCCTAAAATGATTTCTTATCACCTTTCTGTAAACTGTTTTTTCCCTGCTTGAAATAATCAGGGACCCAACATAACTGAAACATATCAATAAAGCTTCATATTAGTAGCAACTGAAATCTGCCTACAATGACAAGTAGAATAAATATCCCAGTCTAGAGTATTCCAACTGACTTGCCTAAGAAACTCATCTGCTTAATTACTGAAGCTAATCAAGCAAACTCATCCATCTGCTTGTGCAGCACCTCTTTCTCCTCACTTATTTACCTATTGATGGGGTAAGTAAGATCGGGGCAGAAGACAGGATAGACATTTATGTGAGATCGACTGAATAAGTTAATTCCTCCAAACTAGAGCAGAGAAAATAAAAAAGGTAATTTTATGTTAATTTTTTTAATGTTTATTTATTTTTGAGAGAGAGAAAGAGACAGAGCATGAGCAGGGAAGGGGCAGAGAGACAGGGAGACACAGAATCTGAAGCAGGCTCCAGGCTCTGAGCTGTCAGCATGGAGCCCAACGCAGGGCTTGAACTCAAGAACCGCGAGATCATGACCTGAGCTGAAGTCGGGCACTAAACCAACTGAGCCACCCACATGCCCCAATTTTAAATGTGGAAAAGTTTGTAGTCTCTCCATGCCTTGAGCTCTTGGGTTTTTTTATTTATTAAACTTTTTTTGAGATAACTGCCAATTCACTCGCATTGGAAAAATAATACACAGACATCACACGTACTCTTTACCTAGTTTCCTCCAATGACATCATCTTCCAAAACTACAGTACAATATTACAGCCAGGATATTGACACTGATATAGCCGGGATACAGAATAATTCATAATCACAGGGGTCTTTTCTATTGACCTTTTATAGCCATACCCCCTTCCCTCCCATCCCCACTCTCTCCTTAATCCTTGGCAACTACAAATCTGTTCTCCATTTACGCATTGCCAATTAAGGAATGTTATATAAATAAAAACATACAGTATGTAACCTTTGGGGTTGGCTTTTCCACTCAGCATAATTCTCTGGTGGTTAATTCAAGGTGCTGTGTATATCTATAGTTTGTTCCTTGTATTGTGGGTAGAATTCCACAGTATGGTGGTACCACTGTTCATTTTACCACTAGGTAAAACATCTAGTTGTTTCCAGTTTTTTGTTATTACAAATAAAGTTGTTATAAACATTCACGTACAGATTCCTGCATGGTATACAGGTATTCTTTTCTCTGGTGGAAATATCAGGGAATACCATTGCTGGGTTGTATAATTACATGTTCAGTTTTTAAGAAACTCCCAAACTCTTTGCTAGAACAGTTGCATCATTTTACATTCCCACAAGCAATGGATGAGTAATTTGATTTTTCTGCATCCCCACCAGTATTTGGTTTTGTCACTTTTTTTTTTCATCCCATCTAATAAGTGTGTAATGACAGCATTGTATTTCCAAACAGCTAATGATGTTGAACATCTTTCCATGGACCTATTTGCTATTTGTGTATCATATTTGGTGAAATGACTCTTCATGTCATTTGCCATTTTCTAATTGGATTATTTGCTTATTTTTTTTTTGCTTTTTGTTTTTAAGTTTTAAAAGTTTTTATATAGCCTAGAACTAGTCCTTTGTTGGATATGAGGTTTGCAAATAGTTTCTTCCAGTCTGTAGCTTATTATTTCATCCTCCTAAAAAGATCTTTCACATTGTAAGAGTTAATTTTGTCGAGGCAGTTTATCAAGTTTTCCTTACATAGATTGGGCTTTTGGTTTCAACTCTAAGGAATCTTTCCTAGGGATGTCTGGGTGGCTCAGTTGGTTAAGTGTCTGCTCTTGATTTTGGCTCAGGTCATGATCTCACGGTTTGTGAGTTTGAACCCTACCTCAGGCTCTGCACTGACAGTCTGCTTGGGATTCTCTCTCTCCCTCCCGCTCTGCTCCTCCCCTGCTCCTCTGAGCATGCTGTCTCTTAAAATAAATAAATAAAATAAACTTAAAAAAAAAAAAGAAATCTTTCTTAGTCCTAGATCCTAAACATTTTTTCTAATAGTTTTAGATTTTTATGATTTATACTTAACTCTGCAATCCACTTTGAATTAATTTTTGTATACTTTGTGAACTTAGGCTGAAGGTTTTTTGATTTGCCCATGGATATCCAATTGTGCCAGAAACATTTGCTGCAAGGCCATCTTTCTTCCATTGAATTGCCTTTATATCTTTGTCAAAAATCATTTCAGCATATTTATGTGGTTCTATTTCTGGGTACTCTGTTCTTCTCCATTGATCTGTGTGACAGTACACACAGCATTGATTACTGTAACCAGATAAGAAGTCTTTAAATTGGGTAGATCGATTTCCTCCCACATATTCATTCTTTTTCAAAAAGTTTTAGCTATTCTAGTTCCTGTGAATTTTCATGTAAATTTTTGAATAACCCTGCTTCTATTTACAAAAATATCTTGCTGGAATTTTTACAGGAATTACACTGAGGAATATATTAATGCAGGGAAAATTGACATCTTTACTATGTTGAAGGTTCCAAACCATGAACATAGTACTTCTCTCCATTTATTTGGGTCTTCTTTGATTTCTCTTATCAGCATTTGTAGTTTTGAACAAAGAAGATATACGTGTTTTGTTAGATTTACACCTAAGCATTCTTTTTTTAAGCTATTAAATAGCATTGTATTTTTTATTTTCATTTTCATGTGTTCATTGCTAGTGTATAGAAATACAGTTGATTCTTGTCTGTATATCTTGTGTGCTATGACTCTGTTAAACTTATTCATTCTAGAAGGTTTTATTACTAATTTTTGTAGAGTCCTAGGAATTTTCTCTGGTGACAATCATGTTTTATACAAATGAAGATCATTTTATTTCTTCATTTCTGATCTGTGTGCCTTTGATTTCTTTCGTTGCCTTTACTACACTGACTTGACCTTATAGCACTGTTTGGAACAGGAATGGTGAGAGTGGACATCCTTGCCTTATTCCTCATCTTTGAGAGAAAACATTCAGTCTTTCAACTTTTATAATGTTTGCTGTAGGTACTCTTTATAAAGTGAGTAAGTTCTTCTCTATTCCTATTTTTCTGAACATTTTTTCTCATGAACGGGTATTGAATTTTGTCAGATGTTTCCTCTGCATCAGTTGATATAATCATGCAATTCTTCTTTAGCCTGTTAATATGGTGGATTATATTGTTTGATTTTTGAATATATAAACAGTTTTGCATTCCTAGAATAAATCCTGCTTAGTTATGATATAAAATTCTCTTTATGCATCACTGAAATGTATTTGCTAACATTGTGTTAAAGATTTTTGCATCTATGTTCATGATGTACATTGGTCTGTAGTTTTCCTTTTTTATTTTTTATTTTTGGTACTGTCTTAGTCTTAATGTTGGTATCAGGATACTATCAATTTTATAAAATAATATGGGAAGTATTTTTTCTTTTTCTTCTTTCTGGGTGAAATTATGTAGAATTGATGTTAATTCTTTAAACATTTAGTAGAATTCTGCAGTGAAATTTTTCTCTGTTTCTCTAACCCTCCTTCCAGATCTCACTACCTCAGCTTCTTCCATAGGTATGCAAGTTCTAATGCCTATAATAAATTCTTTATTTCATGACATTCTTATCTGCATCCCTGATTGGATCCTGATATCTTAAGTAATTTGATATTAAACTGAAATAATGATAATAATTGTTACTAGTTACTGAGCATTTAGAATATGCCAAGCACCTGCTATACATTTTACATTTGTTACTTCATGTAAGCAACCCCATAAGGAAGGCTCTATTGCCATCCCAATTATACAGAAAAGGAAAGAGAAATACAGAGAAGTTAAGTAAGCTATAAACAATCACACAGTAAGGATCAGAAATAGGACAGAAATCAAACTCTTGGCCACATTGCTCAACTGAAGTTCCTTTTCTTGGTATCTGATGTCTCTCTCAGAAGACCAGAACATATGGTGCTGACAAAAGGCCTCTATTTGAGTCTTAGTCACGTCCATGGCTTCTGGTATAACCTGTGCTTTTCATCTTGTTTACTTTCTCTTCACACCCACATCATTTTCTTTTCTTTTTTTTTCTTTTCTCTGCCCATTGAGGATTTTCCCTCTGGACGTTGCTCCGTCTAAATGACCCCTCACCTCCCAATCACCTTTTATATAGTTGGAAAGTAAGCAGAACCAAGAGATGCATCTCCTTCCAGAATCAGTGGACCCCACACAAGTAAAGCACAAGCAGCAGAACAAGGGCAAACGCTGGTCGGTGAGGTGGCAGAATGGACATTGCGACATGCTGGGTGGAGGCATGCCCACTGGCGAGAGCAAGTGGGGATCTATGGGGCCAAGAGACATAAGCCTGTTTAAAACTACAAGAAAATGGTGCGTAGTTACTCTGACAAATCACCTCTCTTGTTCTGGCTTTTTCTTTGCCCATTTTGGGGTCAGTCCATTTTTTAATTAAAATATCTACCATGCCTTATGAAACTGTATTAATACACTAAAATAAACAATACTTTGAATGCAGAAATTAACATTTAAGCAGATGCAGCCCAGATCCATTCCATTCTGTGTGTGTGTGTGTGTGTGTGTGTGTGTGTGTGTGTATTTTTCTTTTCTCTGAGTGCCTTTGCTTGGTAAAGGCCATCAAATATCATTGGGAATTATTACTAATTTTTTGAACAGCCCTGAAGAATTAAAGAGAGAGAGGAAGAGAGAAGGAATAAGAGGAAGAGAGAGAGAAAGAGAGAGGTTAAGCTCAAAGGCAGAGAGAGCGAAATGGACCAGATTATACAAAATTAAAAAGCAAATACGAGCAGACAATTTGTGCCGAGTGATTGCAAGCAATTACAGTCCGGCTTTTCTGGAGGGAAGATGGGGGGAGGGGGTTATTTCAGCTTAAAAGGAGACTTTATTCATTCCTGATCAGCTTCTCCTACCATTCTCTCTTTTATTCTTGGATATCAATTTAAAAAAAAAAAAATCAGCTTTCAGATGTTCCATGTTCACCCCTGCGAATCCACCCCTGGGCAGACAGTGAGAATTTAAGCTTCCAATCGGTTCTTTCTATAGCCCTGAAAACCAATTTGTTCATAAAGAATAAAATAAGGAGGGGGAGGGGGGAAACACAACAAGAGCATGTGTTTCTTTTAGAGGAGAGCTTCAATTTTACTATAATTGTCTAAAGACGGAGCTGCTTTGATCTGAAGAATTATTATTGTGCCTCAAATGCCGGCTGCTAATGTCACAGCTGTGCTGGGGCTCGGTCACGCCAAGGGGCTTGGGGACCAACTTAGTCCCTGACCTGCCTCTGGGTCCCTCTCTCCTTGTCTTTCCTTTGTCCACATGGGAAAGTTTGCTTTTCCAGCACGTCCCTTGGCCATAGAAGACCACAGCTCTGTTGGTTTTGTTCAGGTTCTTGGGGAGGTGGGAACATACCCATGATGACATAACGGGGGGCTGCTGAGGCTGTGCCAGAGTGGGGGCTCTTGCCTTCCTAGGGGCAGGCAGGGCTGGATGTGAACATGCAAGAGGGCAGCATGGTCACTAGATCACGGGGCCCGGCTGTTCTTGGTCTTCCAGCACAGGCAAGAGCAGTGAGGAGAGTTCCAGGACTTGCAAGAAACATGGAGAACTATTCACTGCATTTCTCTGATTTCAATTCTCTGGGTTAATAGTTATTTTCTCTCTTTTCAGCTTATGCTGTACTGAAGCCAAGGGCAGCTCAAAAAGCAGAATTAAACAATTTTCTTTCAGAAAAAGAAGAACCAAAAACTGTATTTAAGGTCTGAGAGCGGAGGATCTTCTGTGGTTGCGTTCTCCTTCCTTCAGTTTCAGGGACAGAACCAGAGGGCCTCCTCCCCCATGTGGCTCCTGGTTGGCTAGACATGTCCTGGTGGCTGGAACAGCCCTGTCCACTCCTCACCTCACATCCTCCCATGTGGGAAGCTGCCTTGTATGTCTCCTCCAGGTTCGTCCTGTCTCCTCTGAGGTTCTCTGGAGACTGTAATCTGAACAGGGTCCTCCTCATCCATTCCCTCTCTGGCTCCCCAATGCCAACAGCATTGTCCAGACTTCATAACTTGGTATTCAAGGCTCTATAGGTAAGTTGCCCACATACCTTAATGCAGATATTACCTTCAGCCCTGTAACCACAGGTGGTAAGTTTCACCACTATTCCAGAATGCTCCAGCAAATTCCTGCCTCTGGGCCTTTGCTATGACTTGCCCCCACTTGGAATACAACTTCTCCCTTCTCTTCCCTTCTGAGTCCTTCTCTCTTTTCTTGGCTCCACTTCTAGCCCAACATACAGATGAGATGGATAAGAAAATTATTCCAAATGGACTGCGAAACAAAGTTTAGGAACAGAGCTACTACATGGCCTGGGTTAAGTCTGGGGCCATGACAACAAGGAGAAGACAGACTAGGAGGAAGAGACCACACCCCTGGCCTCCAGGCCAGTGTTTCTCAAACTGGAAGGATGCACAGAGCCTCCTTGTGCATCTTACTACATCTTGTGCACCTTACTACATCTTGTGTTTAATGTAGTAAAACACAAGAATATTCATGAACTTTTGGGGTCTTAAGATTCTAGTCTGAAAAATGTTGCCTTGAGAAACAAACAAAACCCATGCAATATGAAAAGATAAATGTAAGTGTAGCCCTCCAAGACACTAGGCCCAAATCCCCCACAAAAATCATCCTTTCCTACCTGAGCATTCATGATACAAACAAACAAATAAGCAAACAAACAAAAAAATCTCCTACAAGACTTTTATTAGCTGTGCAAACAAGGGCCGGTTACTTAAATTCTCTGTGCCTCTTCATGCATAAAAAGGAAGAAAAATAAAAGTACCTACCTCAAAGTGTTATTGCTAGGATAAAATGACGTAATATACGTGCATGCAAAGTGCCTGGCACATTCAGAGTTCTCAAACAGAGTCAGCTTTTATCAAACTAATCCCTCTAGGTACCTATCTTGTTACCAGAAAACTTCAAGAGCAAATCCTGAATTCCTCATTCCCACTTCAGCTCCAGGAGGTCTGATATTCTGGGGTTTCTGAAGAGTGGGAGGGAGGATGCTTAGGAGACTGAGGCTCCAATGAAGACAGAGTTGCAAACACAGGAAGCACTAAGATAGGAAGCAAAGAGTGAAACATGAGCTTTGAGCAAAGGAGAGGTGAACTGATCTTCTAGAGTGACATGGGTAGGACCTGACAGCTACAGAACGACTGGGCAGATACCCTATGAATGGGGCAAAGGGAGGCAGGTTTCAGTGCAGAGTTTATGGAGGAAGATCTAGTTGAAGATAATGGAGAAGATTCTGGCTAAGGAGGAATGATCTCTGTACCTCAATAAGACATGTAACTAAATGGCAGGAGTCAGGCAAAGAGGGAGACCTATAGGGCTCAAGAAAACCTAGAGAACAATCTCAGAGCAAATTTAAGAGTAGAGAATGAGGAGGCAAAATATCTCCAGAAGGACAACATCTCCACCTTCCATTAACTGCCTTGTAACATCAGGTGTTGGATGAGTCGAGAGGAATCTTCTGCAGCTTTCAAGGTCCTAATTCTTGACCTTGGAGATCCTGCCTTCTTTCCTTGCAGAGAAGAGGGCTTGAACAAAAACAGAGAAGGTGTAAAAATGAACAAAATTTAGGTAAAAGGGAAGGAGTTAGGAGAAAGTATACTGATGCTTGCAGCTTTGAAATAAAACAAACAAAAAAAGATGGACTAAAGGATGGGCAAAGGGACAAATAGATGGACTGAGATAAAACAAGCATGCTCCAATGTTATGGTTGGATACAGATGGCGAGTGTATGGGTATTCACTGCAAGCGGTTTTTTTCAACTTTATGTGTTTGCAAATTTTAACAAAAAATTAGGGAAAAAAACAGGTAACGGCATCCAAGTGAATCAATTCATATCTCAAGATAAGTTGTCTCCAAAAGTAGTTGGCTGAATAGTGAAAGGCTAAAGTTTCTTCAATGGTTTCCCCTTGCCTTTCAGCACCCCACACACTTTTCCAGCACAAGACAACCTGCTAAGAATGTTGTTTGTAAAGATTTAAGCTATGAACCCATGCTATGGAATCTATATGTTATCATATCTTTTCTCATGAGTAACGCAAGTCTTTAACAATCAAGGAAATAAATCTGAAGACATGGAATTTTGGCCAGTAGAGAAGAAACTGTAGATGGGTGTATCAGTTGAGATTAGAGTCAGGTGCAAATGTCAGGCAGGAAAGAACAACTGAGGTAAACAAGTAGAAAGTTCATTTCATGATCACATGAATAAAACCCAAATGGGAGTAGCCCATGACTCTGCACCTCAGACATTTCAAGAATGCTGGTCTTTTCCAGCTCACTGCTCCAACACCCCTAAGAGATAGTGCCCGTTCCCCACCTTCAAGGTCCAGGTGGCTTGACCTCTATTTCAAGCAGCAAGATGATGGCAGGAACAAAGATGAAGGAACACAACAGCAGGCGCAAGCTATTTCTTAAGGAAGATTTCTGGAAATAGATATGCAAGCTCAGTTGCATGTTTACACTTAGTTGCAAGGGTGATTGGGAAATGTAGTCCTAATTTTCAGCAGCAATATGTCCAACAGAGAAATTCTATTACTATGAAAAAAGGGAGAAAGGATTTGTGAGGACAACTAACAGTGTCTCTCAAAAGCGGGGAAAATGTTTCTCTAGAATGCTCCAATCACAAGTCTATACTTCTCTATTGTCTCTGCCTTCTCATAGGGTCAGCTCTGACCTTCTCAACTGACCTCCATGACAATGGTCTCCTTTCCATCCTGATCATATAGTGAGGAGGAGAAAAAAAATGAGAAACTTTATAATAAATGCTGTAGAGGTTAATAACCAAAGTGTGAGGTAGGTATTGCCACCGTCATGTTAGAAATAAAAAAATGGAAGTTTAAGTGGAAAAGACTGATGAGGGCTTCCTTCATCTTGAGCGGCCACTGGCAAAGTGTATGGGGACACAGACAAAGTCTGCCCAGTCTCTCCCACCTATTAGACCCTCTACCTCCATCTGATAACTGAAACCTTGCAAAGCATAAAGGGTGACTGAGAGCAAAGGAGTTCTAAACAGGTGATCTCACCTGGAGGGGAAAACAAGGATTTTAAGTCAGTCTAGTGTCACAGTCTTCTTGATCAGAGTTCTCAAAGTTGACTACCCACTGAAATCACTTAGGGCTTTTGAAAACATGCTAATGCCTAGTCCCAACCTCCAAGATTCTGACTTCATTAGTCTGGGGTAAAGCCCAGGCATTGAGATTTTTCAAAACTTCCAACAGGACTCTGACATGCAGCAAAGTGAGGGAATCACTAGAATCTAGAGCAGCGGTCCTCAAACTTTAATGTGCATGTCTGTCACCTTGTGATTAGGTACAAATGCAGATTGTTCTTCACAAGGTCCAGGATAGGCCTGAGACCACATTTTAATCAGTTCCCAGGTGATGCTGATGCTGCCGTCTTTGGGGCACACTTGACTTTGAGCAGAGAGTTTGACTCTTGCATTACTCCTACAGAGAATATGCATTTTGCTATCTCCATGGGAGCCTAAATGCATGGTCTACTTATGCAAGCCTGTCTGGAGACCAGAGGAAGTTTGGCCTTGTACCGAGACCCTACCTGACAGGACTCCAGGCCTATTACTTGCTGGTTGGTCTACATCTGCCATCGTGTTTACCATGTCATCCCCTAAGCCAATGATCTAGAATGGCCCCTGTAGAACACAGCAGAGAAGAGGCTACTAGTGCTCTATACATCTCTTATTAATATGAATAATTAATGCTTAGTGCTAATAAGTAACCATTTATTAATACCAATAATGACACTGAGAAAACAATCATAGTCCTCCATGGTACAAATTCCTCTACAACCCCCCCTCCAAATTATAGTCCTAAATGAGCTTCTAGAATCTTGTTTTGACAGGTACAACCTCACACACAGTCACTTAATAAGACAGCTCTGTGGACCGAAATTCCACTCTCAACAGATGTATTTTCAGTGTGGCACACAGGAAATTAAATGTGAGAGTGTCATTAACATGGAAGTTGTAAGTTTAATTCCCTACACAGGGTGCTGACAAACTGAGATTGTTTATCTATTTCTCATCATGGCTATGTGTTTCCTATGGGATCCAGTGAATTTCTTAGAATTCAAAGCCTTTGCCCCCTTTTTTGAATGAGCATGTTCTTATAGCTTCAAATGCAATCCTCAAAAAACCATATTCTCAGAAGCCAAAGAAACTAACAGAAGCACATCAGTAAGAACGTGATTCCATAGGATGGTTCATGACTGCTAAGGATGGCATTCAGGTCTGATTCAGAACGCGGACCCTTGTGTAGTTTCCTTAAACATTTCTTCTTAGAGGGAGTAATGTAGCACCTATGGCTAATGACATCAATTGGGGAATTCATTAAAGAAAAACTGATAACAAGATACGTTATCATAGTCAACAATTAACTGGGACATGTAGGCATCTTGATTGCTTTTTGGATGTGTAACTGGGGCTGCTTTGGGAGGCTGTTCTTAAAAAAGTGGTGGGTGTGGCACAGCAGCCTCCTTCCACAGGCTCATTCTGACCACTGGGAAACTTACAAGTCTAAATCACAGGCAAAGAGATAGGCCAAGGTAAGCCATTCATACCCTACAGCTGTTACAGGTGGACAAGACAGATATCCACTTCATGACTGCCTTTCTAAATTTCCTTTGTCCTCAGGTTTACCCCTTACTACAGGTTCAACTGACTTAACTAATGGTGGGAAAAGGAGATCTCAGGGGACCCTTTAAGGTTCTGAGACGCCTGGAGACTAAGCTAGAGGGAACTAAAGGCATTTTGCTAAGTCTCCCTTGGCAGGATCTCACTGAAGGAAGACTCAAAAGTCTCTGCCATTCTGGGTGGAGGACAGAGTTAAGAAGTTGTCTGACTATGCTTAGTCTTGGCCTGGGAAACACCCTGCAGCAAGCTGAGGCATCTGAGAGCATCTAGCCTTCTCATCATGTGAGCTAGCCTGCTTCTTGGTGAGAAATCACCTACCCACCTCCTGGTTCCAACAGTGTGATGCCCAACCGGTCCAGTGACCTGAGCATTTAGAAGAACCTCCCCTTTCTTCATACACTCATGTCTGAGGATGCTCAGACATTCCCCTGCATACATGTATCATTCCTCCCAAGTAGTCTTTTGGTTTTGATTTAAAGTCCTACCAAATGTTAGAGGCAACAGAGGTTTAAGCCAGCTTTTAACCCAATTTCCTCATTTCACAGATGAGAAAACACCCAGAGCGGATTACCCACAGCCAACTGGAACAGGAGTCCGGGTTTTCTGACTCTTACTTCAGGACTCTATTTTTTAAATCTCTAAAAAATGGCAAACCTAAAGTCTCAAAGAAATAGCTCTTGGGTAATCTTGCCCATGGTGGTACAATATGAAGTCACCTTTAGCTGGCTGCTAGGCTGTTGTCCCCAGTGTGCATTCAGATGGAGTTACAAATCTAGTTTGTTGCCAGAAGCTCCATCACATTCAAAGGGCACATTCTCTATGTCTGCCAGCAATGGGAGAAATAGCATACGGTATTTTAAACCAATCATAGTTGCCTGAGTCAAGAGGGTATTCTAAAAGTACAGGGTGTGCTGGTTATTCTATTTGCCCCTCCAGATGCACCTATCATCCTCCCTCTCTCTCCACTCTGCTCTGTGTCCTGGGAGACTAACCTCTACAGACTCATCACCCGGATTGGCTTGTCCTCCAGATCACGGTTGTGTTTAACCAATGGGAAGGCCCAGAAGGAAGTCAGAGGTTGGGGTATTGGCTATTCTGGTCCCCTCCCTGCCTTGCCATGGTTTTGGCAGTGGCTGCATCCCTCTACCTGTGGCCACAACTCCCCTCAGCCACAGGTCTCAGCAGAGGCCAGAAATGCTGTTCCTTCTGTTACCACCTCAGTTCTCTGAGGTTCTCCATCATCCTTTGTCAGTTCCCTTCACCCTTTCACCTTTGAAATTAGTTCCATTATTAAACTCTTATTAAACTCTCTTCATTAAATTAACATGTTGAGCAAGCTGTCTTTTCCTTGACGGGACTCTGACTATGACAGGGGCCATCCCTGTGGGTTGGGTACTCCTCAGCTCTCTTGGGTACCCATGGGTGGAACTGTATCAGATAACAATACCCTATATTCACTAACTTAGGCATGGGGTCACTTCTATTTGAATAGGGAGAAGAGTATAAATAAGGTAGGATATCTATGTGAAACCAATATGGCAGTTGGAAAAATCTGCCCGACACTTGACATTCTCCTGGTCTACCTTAGAACATCCCACTCGAGTTAAATGACTCCACAGCAGAATCACGGGATTATACTCCTAGTGTCACCAATGATTTATTCCATGGAATTGGGCAGGTCCCTGCTTCTAGTTCTCTAGATTGGTCACATGATTCTGTTCCCTTGCATGCCTGCTAAATATAATGTGTCACTATCTGCAATGTCCAAACTCTACCAACTCATGGTAAGCTGTCTTAAATGCTAAAACAAACACAAATTGAACTGGTTTTCCCATCTGTTTCTTTAACAAATGGGAGCTTAAGCCCATAGGGAAACTGTGTGGGTCAGGGAAACATCAAATGAACACTTCTGAACAAAAACAAATGTTTCTGAAGATCTCAAGATATTTTAAACATAGCACTCCATTGGCCAGGCTTCCCCCCTCCAACGCCTGCACAAGATCCTGATGACAGCATTATTTGCTTGAATTGGATTTGTTTCTGTGCCCAGAAACAACACACAAGGAACCTGGAACAGGAAACAGCTACTGGGTCCTAAAAGTTTTTCCAGGACACTGTCTGAGACTAGACAGGAATGAAACAACAGTTGGAAAGCACACCAAGGGAGCAAAGAGAATCATTCCTCAGGATCTGTGTTATTGCTCTTCTTTTACTATTAAAAATATCAAGAGCAAAAAGCAGTGGCTTACATTCTGACATAAAACCCATCGAGGTAAGACAACAAGGGGTAGGAGGGTGGGGATGACGAGGCAGCAGAGGAGGAGGAAGAGAGGGAGGAGGAGGAAGAGAAGGAAGAAGAGGAAGAGAGGGAGGAGGAGGAAGCTTATTTTTAATTGGAGAAACTGGCATAATCCTCCCTGATATAACCCTATAAGCAGATGCTCGTTCTGGATGCCCTACAGGCCTCCAACATACCCCCACTCTAGCCTGCAGCTTCCTTGACATTCTATGGAACTAAAAGCTATGCACACCTTTGAGTTTTGCCTTATTCCATTTTGTGCCCTACCAATGCCTAACAAGGTGCTTGGCACATTGTAAGTAATCAACAAATGTTTCTTGGTTGATTGAGTTAATGCATTAATGAATGGTTGAGCAGATGAGTAAGAGATAAATCAGTGAATGGAAGAATCAACAATTGACAGCACTATCTTTCTAGCTGGTCAATTATTTCTTTCAGAGAGAGGGATGGGTATTTACCACCAGCGGGATCTATATCATGAAGCCATGGGGCCATTTTCAGGGTTTCACTACTGCCTCTTCCCTCTTGTCCACCCTCATCTCAGGTGTATACCCTGGTGTACCCAGCTCTCTTGGATACCCTTGGGTGGAACTGTATCAGATAACAGTAGACTACATTAGCTGATTTGCCTATGGGACCACTTCCATTTGAATGAGGGGAAGGGCAAAAAAACAAGGTAGGACACATATGGAAAACTGACAGCAGTTGGCAAAAATCTGACCAATATTTGAGATTCTCCTGGTCTGTTTAGTCCCTAGGATGGATTTTCTCTTGAGCAATGTTCTATCCCCCCAGCTCCCTTGGGACTTTCCACCTCCTTTCCTGTCTCCTTACCTACCTCTCCTCCTTCTGTGGATTTCCTTTCTGTTCCCCTCCCTCTACTCTCTAACTCCTTGATCCATTTCTTCTCTCTTCTTGGTGAGTATTTCTTCAGCATTTATTTCTATTATTATATTGGGGGGGGTTCACATAATTTATCAACTGAATGAAGGCATTTTTGAGAGTTAAAAGGAGTGTTAGGAACAATCAAAATTCTGTACTTTAAAATATTAAATTAAAATATTAATTTATTGATTTTATTTGTCTTGGTGGAATTATAAAATAGTTTTATTTAAAACCTATTTTCAAAACTGAAATTATTGCCACCAAATAAATACATCTGTGCTCATTAAAGCAAACTAGAAATAATTTATTTTGTTCAATCTATTATCCAAATATTAAACAATACCATTAGCAGAATAATGGTGCTTGGCATATATTCATATATTTTCATGGTTTTTTTTTAGTCACATTTATTTCTAATATTATTATGTCATGGTATTTTCCTAAAGGAATTTTTTTAACACAGATTTATTTTTTAATCTTTTTGTTTCATAAAATTGCATATAATCTTCAAAGTTGCCTTTTTCAAGCTTTTGAAGTACTACATACTGGAAAGTTCTAACGTTGCATTTTATTGTTAATAAATTTGAAACTGTTGACATCCTCAATTGAATCTTCTTTGTAGATTATATTATTTTTTAATTGAGAAAAATAACTTTTCTCAAGTGACTATGGTGTCTTGTAAGTTTAGAGCAAATTCTACTAGCAAATATTCTCTATTTTTCATATTAAAATGCATAAATATTTAGCCCAAATATTTTCTCAGATAAGTTTAGAGGAAATTCTACTAGCAAATATTCTCTATTTTTCATATTAAAATGCGTAAATATTTAGCCCAAATATTTTCTCAGATATTGTCTTTTAATCTCCCAAGTACTTATCTTTCACAGATATTTTTTGAGGGAAAAACTCTTCAAATAAGTTGTGTCTATGGTTCTCAAGCACAGGCTTTTCCATTTCCCTCCATCCAGCAAGAATATAACTTTATGCAATTAAAAATAAAAACGCTGTCAAGAGTGCCTCAGTGGTTCAGTTGGTGAAGCATCCAACTTACGGCTCGGGTCATGATCTTACGGTTTGTGGGTTTGAGCCCCGCGTCGGGCTCTGTGCTAACAGCTCAGGGCTGGAGGCTGCTTTGGATTCTGTGTCTCCTCTCTCTCTGCCCCTCCCCCACTCACCCTCTGTCTCATTCTCTCTCAAAAATAAACATTAAAAAAAATAAAATAAAAATGTATCAAAAGATTTTTCTAATAGATAAAGATATTCCAAAGAGCAATTATAATTTTGCAACAAAAATTTTCTATACTTTTGGAGCTCTTCACATTTAATGTGTTCACTTTTTTCCTTTCTGTTATAGGAATAAATTTCGTTCTTCCTATTTGTAGGCATTGTTTTCAATAATCACAATGGGTTAAAAGCTTTAAAATGGAGTTTTTGAACACTCCCTTCTTGGGAAAACTAGCGTCAAGTTATCCAACAGATGTTAAATGAAACACAACCAAAACTTACAAATGTGTTTACGAAAGAAGTTCAATACCACTGCAAAACATGTAGGATGATCTACAAAAATAGTTCTTCAAGGGGGCAAAATCTTTAACAAGGCAGCAAAGATGAATGGCAGCAAAGAGAAAGTGCATATTGAGACAGGAAAGTTTTTTTTTTAAATATTCACCATCAGGTTCATCACAAAAATTTTGTGGTTCAATTATTCTAACAGGATATACAAAAGTATTTGTGAATTGAAACCACTGCAACTTTTATTTTAATTGATCTAACATTGCAGCTCAGTGGAAGGAAAGACTCAATTATATGAACACCAAAACCAATCTCGGACTTATTTCTGCACCGTAAGTTTCTTGTAATTGTGTAATAATGTTGCTTTCACCGAGAAGCTATGCTTCACAAAAATTTGAATGTATATTCTCACTATAAAAACTAATCATATGGGGTGTCTGGGTGGTTCAGCCAGTTAAGCGACTGACTTTGGCTCAGGTCATGATCTTACAGTTTGGGTCTCAAGACCCACAATGGGCTCTGTGGTGACAGCTCAGAGCCTGGAGCCTGCTTCAGATTCTGTGTCTCCCTCTCTCTCTGCCCCTCCCTCATTTGCACTCTGGATGTGTGTGTGTCTCTCTCTCTCAAAAACAAATAAAACGTTAAAAAATGAAAAAAAAAACTATTTAATCTTCACCGTTACACTAAAGTTTATTTTCAAAATGAATTTGACACTAGTGTTAACAATAAGATCAAATATTACACCTTCCTCAGAATAAACTTCTAGAAACTTTACTTTCACTTCCTCCAATGGAAGTAAAAATTTGAACCAATTATCAGAATTAACTGAGTTTCTCTGCAAAGCATCTCACAGCACTAATAAAATTGATAGCCTTGAACTTTGCAGTTTTTCTATTGCTGAAAGTGCCAACCTGTTAACTGCAAACACTTCACATTTTGCACATGCATAAGAAGACTTGGAATTTTAAAAAAAGCATGACATTTATTTTAAAAATCAGTTGATGTAAATGAAAAATCATGCTTTGCAGAGGGATTTGTAAACCCACCTTCTGAAGATTCATCAGCTACCAGTCTTCTTAAAATAACTACTACTTTTTAAAATTAGATGCTGATGTTTTGTTAGCAAATTTTGTCTTCTGTTTTTCATGGAGGCATTTGTCACAGTGGATGGAATATATCGGTAAACATTTTGTGCAAGTTCATCAACTTTTGATAAGAAACTGAGTAATGAATTTTTCATTAAGCATGCACTTTTGTTTTCGGAGCTCACTGCTACCCAAAGGGTTTATTTTGAAATGAAAATGTTACCAAACAATAGAATTAATGTTGTGGATTTAAATGATAATAAATGGCAATACTACTATCGCAAGAGCATTCTGTGTTCTGTGGCAGGGCTGCTCAGACTCTGTTTCCTGCATGAGACGGCTATTCTCCTCTACACAGACACTCTAGTGTCCTACAGTTCTGAGAGAGCCTACCAGCAGACATCACGGTGGCTAGCTGTACCCCGTGGGCCCGAGAGCTGGCCACGCACAGGTAGCCAGTAGGAGCAGCAGCACAGAGGCTCCTCACGGCCACCAGAGACCAGGAGGAGTTCATGAACTCCAGGGCTCACAGCTGAGGACACTGTGCCTCGGCAGCAAGGACACTGCACGCTGCACTTGGGAAGGGGTGTCAGTTACCTAGCATCTGGAACAGAGTGGGAAAACAGAGACAGGTCAGCTCCTGGGTAGCCTTTCAGCCTTAATGGAAAGTTACACTGAGAATTCTGTTCACTGAACTTGCATCTCACACACAGCTGGAGAAGACCTTGGCAGGAGCTGGAATGAACACAATGAGGGGTCTACCAGCCCCTCTCGGTTTAATGCAACAATTAATAATGACACTTGTTCAAAATAATAATCAAAGTAAAATCTGGGACAAATGTTAAACTGCACGGGATGCCGAAAGGATAGGCATTTACCAGGACTCCCTTGGGCAAATGAGGGTGTGTTGGCACCCTGTGTCTTAGGACTCTTGGGTTTTATTTTCATTGCAGCAAATCTCTAAATTTCTTATCCTTTTCTCTGCTAAATGTTTTTCTGTGTGCCTGTCCATCCCTCAGGACTCCTACATTTCATAAAACAGAAGAGTGAGGGGCAGATATCTAACAGGGTGTGAAAGCAAGATGAAGGCACATCTCATCGCGATAATGATCACAGACCCCACGAGAGATAAATGCACTCTTTCATAAGTCGGAAAAGGCCGTGCTAGAGCCTGCTTGGTACGTATGTCAGGTCCTTACTACTCTTCCTCCTCTCTGCAAGGTGAACCTGAAGATGAAAGCCACCTGCTAAGGAAGGTGGCTTGGAAAAATAAAAGGATCCCGGGCTGCTGGTGACTCGGAGCCTCCAAAGTTGTGAAGTGCCAACTTCCCGACCCACAACTGAATGCAATTCCTGACCTACTCAAATGCTCACTGATGCAGCTTCTGCTTCCCACGCTAGGCTCCTCTGTCTCCGCTCTGCCCTCTGTGCCCCCAAATCCTTTGCCATAAAGAGTGCTGGTGACTCTTGCCCTTAAAACTCCCCCTCCCTTATTCTTTGCATGTGCTATTCCCTTGGCTGAGATGCCCTTCCAGCCTGGACACCCAGCCACTTCTGCTGTTCTGCCAGAAACAAGCTTAGTCATCACCTCCTCCAGGAAACCTCCCCAGGCTGCACCCCCTAGCATAGCCCTTTCTTGCTCTCTCATGGCCGTGTTATATAGTCACCCGTTAACCTACTTGCCTCCTTCAACCTGTGATATGCTGGGGTAGGGGACAGTGTGCTTTCTCCATTTTGTCATCATATACCACTATGGCAGGCACACCTCATGTGAAATTAATGAATATTGAAACTCACTAAAAAGGGGAGTTCCCCAAAGGTCTCTGGAAGGATACCTGCTCAGCCTCTAGAGGCAGGGGTCACAAAATAGCAGTTACTCATTCTCCATCAATAGGATCTGGGCCATTATTCTATTATAACTCCTCAGGGACCTTGGGGGGGGGGGCGGAGAGGGCATGTCTATTAGCAACCCCAGTTTATAGTTGGGCAAATGGAGGCAAGGGTAGGTTAAAAGCCCCAGGTCAACCAGGGAGCTGGTTATGGACCTGTGATTGGTAATCAGGCCAGTCCATGGGCACCTGATGGATGTCTGTCCTCCAAGCCCCACTACCTCCAAAAACTTATTAGGGTTCCTTTGTTTTTTTGTTTTGTTTTGTTTTCTTTAAATTGAATCCAAAAAATCCTCTCTCCAGATTAAGTCATCCTGGCCTCAAATATCTAAAACAGCTTTTTTTTCTTCTTCACCATTTGAAATGTTTTTAAGGGTTTATTTCAAACACCCTTTTCTTTGAACTGATTGTTCAGAACTTTCATTCCACTTTGTCAGTGTTTTTTGTAGTTGGCTCTGATTTCTAAAAGGTTTTTATTTCTTCTCTATTAGCGGCCACCACCTGCTTACTGTTTGGATGGGGTTTGCTGTATTTTCTTTGCTTTCATCTATTGAAATGGATGAGAAAGCCCTTAGGTAATGAATCTTGTTTCCACTTTCCCCCCTAACCTCCCCTATTTTTAATTCCTCCTGCCACTGTTAAGAAGGAGGAAAAGGATGGAAAATTCCTGGGGTGTTGATGAATCTATGGGAGTCCCTCCGCCTTTCTCCCGAGGCACAGAGAAGGAGGGGCAGATAGAAGAGGGCACAATTATGCCTGGGATTCTGCAGGTATCTGGCTGCCTTCTACACTGGCCAGACACTCTACTTCTCTCTGGCCTTCCTAATGCCTTCCTAGCTGGCAATGAAAGGTGTCTCTTCATCCTAATGGCAGCCCATCAGCTGCATCAGGGGATGCTGGTGTCAGTGGTCATCGCTGAGGCCCCACCTTGATGGACACCGGCTTGTCCTATTTGGGGCTAATCTGCACACATTGGCCCCTATGGGAGCCTCCTCTCATATAAATATATAAATATTTTACCAGTCCATCGTGCCCTTGGGGTATCAAGTTTAATGATATAAACATCCTCCATTCATCACTCAGGAGGATGTATTTACTCCACATGAGAGGGCAAGTGACCAGCTGCAAAGATGAGCCAAAGGCTCTGTGTGCCTAAGTCTTCCCTACAGGACCTTCCCAAACCTTTCAGAACAAAGTCCTAAATCCAGGAGGTCCACAAGCTGAGTTGATGCCTCTCTCCCCTGCCCTCTTGTTTCCCCTACCACATTTCAGGTACCAACTTTCTCACCCACCTTTTGTCATCTTAAAAAAAAAAAAGACACTCTTCCCTCATAAGCGCCCAGTCCAGAAATGCACGAGTATGGGCTATTTTGTCTCCACAAGACAGAAAGGGGGCGGGGGAGGGGGGGGGGGCTTGACTTCTTTCCCCCTGATGACCCCAGAGCCAAGGTCAAATAAGTTGTAACACTGAGAAAATGTAGCTGAAGTGGGTATAATACCAGAGGCCCTTCGACATCTCAGGAGATCTTTTGTAGATAATATCGGTCGCTCAGCTCGGAGCTGCGACAGTCCCTCGGTGCAAGTATATGAAGTCCAGGAACAGCAGAAGGGAAGGGTAGAGGGAAGGTGTTGGAGGCAGGAGGTGGACTTGGGGAGATAGCGGCGGGGTGAGGGGGGGCGTGTTGAGCAGGGATCCCCCGTTCTCACGTACCCCATGCTCTACCCCTACAGACAGAGACGAACACGAGGCTTGGAAGCTACCACCTCCTCCGCTGCTGATTAGGAACAGTGATGTCTTACACATTCTGATCCGCTGACATCTAAGGGGCATAGGTGGGGAGCTGCCATTCCAGCACAGAAAATGATCTAAGCCAGTCGGGGTCTGAAATGCCTTTTGCCCTTTGTCTCCATTCTTTCTCCAGGGGCTGACCCGGGCCTCCCTGGCTCCCCACTAGAGGGGCAGGGCCCCTCCCCCACAGGTCCAGGCTTTCCCCGAGCATCCTGTCTTTGGCCAGAGGTCTAGCGAAACCTCTCCGAGGCTGTGCACGGCTTTGGCCCAACACTAATTAGTAATGCAATCCCGCAAAGAGCGAAGCTGCCTGCCACCTCCCCTCACTCCTGGTGATTTATGTTCAATTTGTACAAATGGAGAAAATGAGATTTCAAATTTCAATGCCATTTCTGCAATGAGGTGATTAAAAGAGAGAGAGGTATCGCCTTCCACTGTATAGAATATTGATCCCAGTGCCATTTTCCTTTGCAATAACCATTAGCTCAGTGTTATTTGCAAACCTCTAATGCGAACCTGGAGATGTAATTTACATTTGTGCCTCACTTATTTGCTTTAACAAAACAACACAAAAGCTCTGGGTCTTTCAATCTATCCATATTGTCAATAAAATTAGCAGCTTGAAGGGGGAAAAAATTATATTCAAAACCATAACTTCCCATTAACTACCGCAAGACACAACACATTGTTCCAAAGGAGACAGCACAAGCCCCTTTCTTATTATCCCCCCCCCCCCACTTGCCCTCCTTCTTCTCCATGGGGCTAAGATTCAATAAGAAAACTTGGCAGTGGAGCATCCCCTCCCTCCCAGGCGGCGGATCGGCTCGGCTTGGGTGCTCTGGGCCTCTGGGCTGGCCGCGCGTGCATGTGAGGCCTGGTCCCTCCGGGCGCGTCCCCACTGCCAAGTGCCGGCACACGCCTTGCCCAGAGGTCCAGCCCCGCCGCCAGGTCGAACGCGCGCACACACACACACGTGTGGGGCCGGCGCGGGCCCTCGGAGAGGCGTCCTGAAAGAGAGAGGAGAGCCAGCGTGGGGGCTGGCTGGCGGAAGAAAAGGAGGTAATCATGAATAAAAGCTCAGGGCCGCGTTAGCGCAATTCAAGAGGCAGTCCGTCAGCCTCAGACTCTTAACAAATAGGCCACGCAGCTCCGCTCTCTCATTTCTTGTCTCTGCAAATCCGTCAGCTGCCTACCACTGCCTACCAGAGCCTGGAAGACGAGAACAAGAAAAGGGGGGGGGGGGGGGGGAACAAGCTAATGACCCATAATTGCCGTGATAGTGGGAGAGGGGCCAGGCAGCTGTTTTACATTCCTGGTGTGTATAGTATGCAAATATCGACAAAGGCTCGACACAGTTTCGCTATTGTGGATCCGGAGGGTAACCAAATTAGCCTTTGGCAGCCATGGTAATTGGGAGGTGCTGTTCCCATTAGGAGTCCTGCAAATTATGAAGAAAAATGGACCGAGGGCTTTGTCACAAATAATAATACCGAGAAGAAAAGAGCAGGCGGCTGTCTTTTCTTCCCACCCGCCCCCCCACCTCACCCTCTGTCTTTATTTTTTTTTTAATTTTTGCATTGTGTTGTTAATACCTCTCCATTTAGTAATAAGAAAACAGTCTAAAATCTCCCCCCCACCCCCCGCACCCACCCACACACACGCCCCCACTAGATGCCCTGGACTTGAATGCAAGAATGTCAAGTTTGCAAGGGGGAAGAGCATGTATCAGGTGAGGAGCCTTTCTGTGCTGAAGCCCAGGGTCCGCAGGTAAGAAAGGTGCAGAAGTCCCAGGGCAAATATTGTGACTGGGTGATGACAGAAGCTTTGAAAGTGCTGCGTGCCCTTTCAGGGAAGTGCTCTCTCCTTCCCCCATTGGGCCACAGAAGTCACTGGGTCACTGCCCGGGTCAGAGCTGTGTTTTGTCTCCCATATCACTCCCAAAGAGTCGTAAGCTCTGGTTGTCTTAAATGTCTTAACCATTCAGATACCCAGCCTGAACACCTCCAGTCATGATGCATTAAGCCCCAAACTCTTGCAGAAAAGGCTCGGAGACTTTCGCCCTGGGCATTCCCTTGAGATAGCCTAATTCCATGTTCCCGGGAGCTGGGTGCCTGCTGACCAGATGGGCCACTGGAATATCAGATGACGCTGCGATGAGCTCACCCCTTTGTGTGGCACGGGTGACTGAAGGGGAATGGCCAGCTCAGGGCCAAATCGGCCCAAATGAGACGTGTGGCATCAGAGGGGAAAAGCTAAAACTGTGTTCTGAAAGCTATGACCTGAAGAAATACACTTCCAAAAGCACTCTCTCCTTCAAAGCAATCAACTTCCAATTTCCCTTGTTTTAGCATCTGTTTGTTCTGCCAGAGGAATGCCTTGGATGAAAAAGGCCTCCCTGGAAGTTTGTCTTTCATTCGTATTCCTCCAGTGGCATAGGGACATTTCATGCATTGCCTTGGCATTTTATTTGTGTTTTACATTTCACAAAAATGTACAGCGTTAGAACGTGGATGGGAATAGGCACCTTCCACCCGGATAACTGGAAAGATGTAGCTACACACACACACCTTTAAAACCAGACAGCATTTCCCATAAGGAAAAAAAAAGTTGTTTTATAAGGTTTGAAGTATCCTCAGAGACACGGCTACAAAAGGATCCCACCAATTTTGTCCTCTACAGGGTAGAACAAGAACTGATGGGTAGTCGCGCACATTTGGAAAATTAACAAAAACATGAGAAGGACTGAAAATAGATCAGGTCGTCGCAAAGTCAAACACAGGTTTGAATAATGAGTAAGAGGAAATGACAAATTGCTTGCACGCTGTCACTGCAGATGGGACCAATGGGTAATCTAGGGAATGGAGCTGGGTGGAGAGGTAGGGCCCACGATGCTGGCCTCTTTTTGTTCTGTAATGTTCGAACCCCACTCAGGAGATAGGGGCACAACTGGCCTCATGTTCCTCTCCACAGCTTCCCCTGGCTCATTCCATTACCAGCTACTTTTAAATAAAGAATGCTCAACTGCTAGGTACAATCCAGGTTTCAAGGCTCTTTGGACAGAAACTTGACGGGGGAGGGGAATCCTAGCATTTAGAGATTCTTTTTTTTTTTTTAATGTGGGTTTTTAAAAAATACATATTTATTTATTTTGAGAGAGAGTGAGCAAGCATGAGCAGGGGAGGGGTAGAGAGAGTGGTAGAGAGACAATCCCAAGCAGGCTCTCAGCACAGAGCCCGACGTGGGGCTTGAACTCATGAACCTTGAAATCATGACTTGAGCTGAAATCGAGAGTCAGGCGCTTGACCAACTCAGCCACCCAGGTGCCCCCCAAAATGCTTCTGATTAAAAAGTAGCCTTCCATTTTGTGACTGTGTTTGGGCTTTTGTTCTAGCTCTGCCTCTCGGCATGGGTGACTAGACCTGCCACATCCCAGCTCTCTCCAGCCTCCTTTCTCTCTCTCTTGCCTCCTCAGAAATCCACCAACACAAAATGGGTTTCAGGGTCTTGAACCCAGCGTGCTTTCTCTCGCCTCTCACACTTCTGACACAAACTACTCTCTGCCTACGAGGATGTCCCTGTGCACTGCTTACTCTGTCACACAAGCACCTGCCAACACACACGTGGATACACACACACACACACACACACACACACACACCCACACACACCCCTCAGGCTGACTCATCTGTATCTTCTTCCTCAGCTCTCTGCTTAATGCTACTTCCTCTGGCAGCCTTCTCTGAGCTCCCAAGGTAAGTCATCTCCTGTGTGCTCTCACAGTGCCCAGTGCTAGAACTTAACACAAAGTTCTCTAACTGTTCACTTTTCCAAGGCCGTAAGCTCCTTGAGAGCAGAGACTCTCTCTTGTCCTCCATCGCGCCCCCATTACCTAGCACAGTGCCTGGCATAGAGTAGTTGAGCCACAAACATGTATTAAATAAATGCCATCTGATTATCCAAAAGCTGAATTGAGGGCCTAAAGTGTCACTTGATAACACCTCCACCACTCTCTTTTTGTATTGGGGAATTCTGCTTGCCAAAAAGCCCATCAAGTCCAGAATTCCAGCAAGCTCCCGACATAAAGACACCCCAGTGTGTATTCCAAATACTTAACTCAATGGTGCTTGCTGACCTCATGCATTTTGTCATGTTGTTTTCATTCTAGCCCAGAACGTTTCCCACTTTGGGATTAATCTAGGGCCTCTCTTATTTTTTTCTCTTTGGAAATGGAACTAATTTTTATCTACAAATGTTGCAAAGAATGTATCCTTCTGTGTGCTGTGCCCTGCTCTGCATGCTTCAGGATCTCTGGCTTGCCCCATGACCCAGAACAGACTGCTTCAACCCTTGCAGGGGATTCACAAACACTGAGGCAAATTCCCTTCACCATAAGCCCAGTTCAGTACAGGTTACTGAGTGTTTATATCTTAAGTATACATATGTTAATAGCATAAAACCTCCTTGGGAAAATAAGGCTTATGAGATGATGCCAGGAACAGAAATGAAATGATGAGAAATGGAACTGGAGGTTGGAGTTTGGTAGAAGAATAGTGTTCCTTAAGCTGAAATAGCTTGCTATTTAGAAAGAGCAGGGGTTTGACCTTGAGGAAATGGGAAGGAGACAGTTAATAGGGACAGTGGCTGGAGCACAGGATTCCTGAAGAGGTTGGTAAAAGGATGGTTTTGGAAGAGAGCCACATTGGTGAGAGCCTTGAATATCAAAGTGAAGATTTTGGTTGACGATGGAGAGTTGGGGTTTGGCATTATAGGGCAGAGTCACTCAAATGTTTTCTGAACCATTTCCAGAAGGACTGTGATTAAAGTCTATTATAGCACTGGCTCCGTGAATCACATCTCTATGTGATCCATGTGACTCTGTGGACCCTGTCACATTAATGCTGTGACTGATCATGTGACTTGCTTTGGTCAATAGGACTTGAGCAAATGTGAAGTAAATAGAAGCTTAAAAAGTGCTCCCATACTGGAGTTTGTCTTCTCTTGCTTCTTGCTGGTACTTCTAGCACCGTGTGGAAAAAGCATAGGCTGGTCTTGAGAATGAGAGGTCAAACAAAGAGACAAGTTTGAATGTAGTTGACCCAACTGAGGTCCCAAGAGCTCAGCTGACACTGTGTAGGGGCAGAAGTGAGTTGTCCTAGCTAAGCCCAGCCTAAATGGTCCACATGCAGATGAGTGAGCTAAATAATATCACAGTTTTATTTTAATCTTCTAATTTGGGGGGGGGGATGATTTGTTACTCAGTCATAGATAACTGATACAAGGTCCTCAAGAGAGGAGCCAAAAGAACTTGAGAGGACAGGGCTACTCTTTTAGGAATTGATAAAAGAGCAGCAAATACTGTAAAAAGCTAAGAGAAGGGGGCCATCTTTTAGGGCTGTCTGCTCAGAGGTTTAACAATAGCACCACGGCTGGCTGAGGGCAGCAGCCACGAGGTTGGCAAAGGAAGGAGGGCCAGCCCATTATGGTAGTAATGACAAAAGCAACATGGGCCAGCACTGGTTGGAGTGGGGTTAAGGGAAGGCCAGAAGGATGAAAGGAATAACAGAACCCACATCAGTAGGGATCTCATGGCCAAATGGAAGGCCACAGCAAGGTCCCTGCTGGGGAAACCAAAGGGATAGCAGAGCAGGTGCTGATACTGACATGGATGGATACAGCCGGTAAATCTCAATGGCTTGCTCCTAGGATTCTATTGGGGCAAAAAAACATGGTGGGGGGGGGGGAGCAGGTTACTCTACTGGGAAAAGCTTCACTGATCAAGTTTTCTCCATTTTAGGCAGTTGGCTATGATTTAGGAAAGCATGGGATGCCCAGAGAATAAAGCTGTATGACGGGGCATACAACTCCCACCAAAAATTGTCTGTCACCCTAGACATTATTTTCGTTTTTATTTTCATCATCCCACCTACTATTGGAGATGATGTCCTATTACATGCCCAGTTGTTAGGGGCCAGAGACAGGATGGCGATTAATAGTGTGTGTTCTAGAATCAAATGCCAGCTTAACCACCTACTAGCTGATGGCCCGGGGAAACTTAATATCAGTTTCCTCATCTGCAAAATGGACATAACAATAGTTCCTGCCTTTTATGCTTGCTGTGATGGTTTTGAAGAATCATACATTCAAAGTATTTAGCACAGTACCCAGTACACAGCAAATTCGTTAGGTCATCATTCTTTTCTTTTTTTAATGTTTATTCGTTTACTTTGAGAGAGAGAGAGAGACAGAGAATTCCAAGGAGGCTCCATACTATCAGCGAAGAGCCTGACATAGGGCTTGAACTCACGAACTGTGAGATCGTGACCTGAGCCAAAAATCAAGAGTCAGACACTTATCCGACTGAGCCACCTGGGTGCCCCATCATTATTTCCAATAGTTATTTGGTCCTCCACATTTTCTCAAAATTCTGAGTAATTCATTTGGATTATCCACAAAGATCTCACCATTGGAATATCATCAATACCTTCTCTGATACCTAAAATATATTAACTAGGGAAAATGCCCTCTTGATCACTAGCATTTGAAACTGGTAGTGAGAGAAGAAAAGTTCTCTGTCTCCTTATGCTTGGGATTCTAATATATTCCTGATGAAAATCTATATGCACATTCAACTATATTTGATCTTTATTTCTATCCCATCTGGCTAGCAAGTTCTCATTAAGATATGATTTAAGAACTGAAAGTTCATTAAAAAGATCGTTTTATGACAAAGTGAGATGAATAACGTACAAATGATTCCATATCTTCTCCAGATCATCCCATTTAGGGCTTTTTTCCAACTGAATCCAGCATAATTCATTGAAGCACTGAGATTTGCCTTTCCAAGCTCTGGAATAATTCAACAATTGACATCACACACCCTTCTCACCTGATGCACTGAATCCAGATTACAACAAATACCACTGCTAGCAATTTTCTTCTACGACTTTCCTTAGGCAGCATTATCCTAGAAATCTTGCTTCCTTCTAAATCCAATCTAGGGGAAAATACGCACAAATAATTCTGGTTTCAATACAATTTCCCCTTTCTTGAGACAAGGATTACAGAGAAAAATACTTCATAATGAGAACCAAAGTTCTGACTCAGAATGCCTAAACCATTTTTTTCAGATTATTCTTCAACTGAGTAAAACAAAAGCTCATCATAATTGCAACATAAACATTCTTTTACGAGCAGGGATCAGTTACTTAAATCTTGTGCCCCCTAATGTCAAGATCCGTCTGATCTGTACTTCAATAAAATTACTTTCAATAATTAAAGCATCTCCACTCATGCTATATAAATATGAAAAACATCAAGGCAAGTATAAAAACTAAGATGCACCATTTATATAGTCGTTAGAAATTCCTGTGGTACAACCCATTCCCACAAAATTTCATCGAAATTACTCAAACACTTGTAGAAGACATCTTAAAACCTTTATATTCTCACCTTAAAATTAACGAAAATACTGTCAGCCAACATGCTAACAATTTTATCAAGAATTCTACTGCCACTCAGAATGGAGGAATGACTGAGATATCCAGTTCAAGAACCATCACATGAAGTCTAGCACTTACACAAGTGTATTTTCCAAAGACGGGACATTTTTCATATTTTTTAAATAAGAGAATTGCAAAGTTTTGCCCAATTCCTATTTCAAAGCTTTTAAAGCACACAGGAGCAGGAGGAAAAACCTAGGGGATTCCCTTATTGCTCAAACAAGAAAAATTTTTTATTTTGGTTTAAGCAATGTGGAAATCAGTTTCAAGGTGTATGATACATCTGAAATCAAGACTGAGTTGGTATGTTACATAATTTCTACCATTCATGGACACATGCTCTGTGTAACAGAATCATCTTGCATTCAAAAATAAAATAAAAACTAGGGGCTCCTGGGTGGCTCAGTCAGTTGAGTGTCCGACTTCAGCTCAGGTCATGATCTCACAGTCTGTGAGTTCAAGCCCCATGTCGGGCTCTGTGCTGACAGCTCAGAGCCTGGAGCCTGCTTTGGATTCTGTGTCTCCCTCTCTCTCTGCCCCTCCCCTGCTCATGCTCTCTGTCTCTGTCTCTCTCTCAAAAATAAAGAAACATTAAAAAAAATTTTTTTAATAAAATAAAAACTAACTCCACTGAAACCAGGAAACTAAAGGTGACTGCTAACTGATATTTCTTTGAATAAATGTATAGTATGATGTCAGAATTGTCATGGTGACTAACATTTACCTTACTACTCTCTTAGGTTATAGTTTTTACATGTGGTTGTCATGTTCCTATAAAGTGGATATACATTTGGCAAAACCTCATTAAAATATTCTTGTTCCTCCTGCGTTTTATATGTATGAGATTTCTATCAGTCAGGATAAAGCTGAGCTCTGCTGTGATAACAAATAAACCCCTGAGTCTCAGTGGCTTGACACATAATATCCATGTGAAGTCTGATATGGCTCAGGCAGTCCTTCTCCATCTTGAAGCCAAGTCATCTGGAATATGGTCTCTGGTGCCACTGTGTCAGGGGAAAAGAAATGGAAAAGGTACCTGGCTTTTATCTGTTTCAGCCCAGAAGTGATACATGTCACTTTCTCTCTCTCAATCTATCCATTGACTAGAACTAGTCACCTGGCTCTAACGCATCTGTCTCAGAAATGTAAGAGAGCACATGGATGGTTAGGGAGTACCAACTGTCTTTGACACAGACACTAAAATAAAATTGTATAATAAAGTGAGCTTGAACAAGCCTCAAAAGATTTCAAATTATAAGCATAACTGGAGTCAAAGCATTCAGAAATATGCAGCATTGTGACCACTTCACATCAAAGTCATTTTTTTTTTAATTTTTTTTTTCAACGTTTTTTATTTATTTTTGGGACAGAGAGAGACAGAGCATGAATGGGGGAGGGGCAGAGAGAGAGGGAGACACAGAATCGGAAACAGGCTCCAGGCTCTGAGCCATCAGCCCAGAGCCTGACGCGGGTCTCGAACTCACGGACCGCGAGATCGTGACCTGGCTGAAGTCGGACGCTTAACCGACTGCGCCACCCAGGCGCCCCTCAGAGTCATTTTTTATTGCATGTGCAATTACAAGGGTGACACTGAGTCCCACTGACTGGATAAGTTGCATAGGTATACATAACATGTATAAAGAAGTCACGTATCATGATATGCCTACTTATAAATAGTCAAACGGCCTAGAATGAACTTTCAACTACTTCAGGGGCTTTCAACTGGGGGCAATTTTGTGCCCCAAGGGACATTTGGCAGTGCCCAAAGACATTTGTTACACTTAGAGAAGTTTGGCCACTGGCATTTAGTGAGTAGAGTCCAGAGATTCTGCTAAACATCTTACCATGCAGAAGACAGCCACCCCACAACCGTGAATTATCTGGCCTATATTGTCAGTGGAGCTCAGTACGAGAAACCTTGGTCTACCAGATGGTCCATGCAATGCACTTTGCCCACTGTGCCTATTAAGTGCTTTTGGACAACCGCTTGCTTTCAGCTATGTACGCCTGCTTTCTTGGCCCCTTTGATGGTTCCCAAATCTGTATATCTAACTTTAATCTCTCTCAAATGACATACACCCAACTATCTATCAGTTACGTTTATCTGGATGTCCAACTATCTCCTTACACAACGTCTGTTCAAAATGAAATTCATTTTGCCTTGTTTCCACCTTCTATAATGTCACAGACCTCCCACCTTTCCAGTCACCCTAGCTGGAAACTGTTAGGGCCCCTCCTGATTCCTTTCCCTTCATAATTCCACATACCTACCAAATCCATAGATGGCTCTGACAAGACTAGTGAATCAGACACTCTTCTCCATCTCCCTTGCCCCTTGAATGTTTTACATCTCGTAGGTTCACTGTTGCTCCCATAGAGTAAGAATATTATTATCCCCCTAGTTGACTTCCCTAACTCCAGTCTCTCTTCATCCCAATTCGATGTCCTCATTGCCACCAGGGAAGCTGCACAGTAGAACAGAATGAGCAGAGGACTGGGGTGGGGTGGGGCAGGGGGGGAGGGGTTGTCAGATATGCCCAAATTCAAAACCTGGAGGCCTTCCTCCATGATGTGTGGGATGTACCTTAACCTCTCTAAGCCACAGATATAAAATAAGACTAAAAGCTTCTCCCTTATAAAATGGTCATGAGGATTAAATGATGTAATATAGAGATCTACCAGCACGATTCCCGGGTACATCCAGATGCTCAATATGTTCCACAATCATTTGCTTTTGTTATTATTAGATCGCTTTTAAAATCACCTTTAACATTAAATTATTTCAATTTGTAAGGATTAAGCACTGCCAAATGCCTTAAGCCTTCAATAGTCTGCTCGCAGATAATGTTATGAGACTGTAAACACTACATGGTCAGTAACCATGTCTGTATTATTTCTCAGTGTATCCACAATGCTGTGACTACATAGTAGGTGGTCAATAAATACACAGTAAACAAATGAATAATAAAATAAATATTAAATATACATATAATAATAAAAGATAATACAAGAAATAAATATTTTTGTCTATATTTAAACCAAGATTTCTCTTTCTATTTTTAAAGACTTGCCATTCTAATACAATCCTTCCTCTTCAAGTCCACCCCTATCCACCTCTCTCCCTGCAACTAATCCCTTTATTCTAACTTCTGGTCTTCCTTGACAGCTGTTGGCCTGGTCTGCTTCTAATAAACTACACATTCCTTTCTTGCCAGAATTCTATTTAGTTTACCTTTACCAATATTGCCCCCACTCCGATACATACACATAAGTGCACAGATTTTTCTCATTTATTTTTTTTCCAGAAACTTCCATGGCTACATGTCCAACCTATCTCTCTACTTGTACATCCAGCATTCAACTACATAATTTCTGAGGGAAAGCTTCGTGCCACAAAAAAGCAGCACTCCTACTCCCAGGGTGAAGGGAAGAAAGCAAACTCTTTTACCCCAAAGAAGTAAGAAGTGGTTAATGCACTAACATTCAGAGTGCGGTGGAACATGCTTGCGTGGTCCTTAGCCCCACCACACCACCTGCCCCATACCAGCCCTGACCTCTCGGGGTTGATGCTGTTCATTCTGTCGAAGGCTTTTGCCCAGTTCTATCCAGGTAATTTCCTGGCTACTGAAAAGACAATCAACTCAAAAGCCATTGTTCCTGGGGGCTTGACAGCCCGGTGGGCAGATGGGCATGTAGCTGACCCTGGATCAGCTGAGTTTTCTCTCTGATCACAGTTCAGTCATCTCCCAAGTCATCTGACACTCAGCATTCCAGACCTCAGAGCCGTCGGACGCAAGGATAAAAAGCCAAAATAATGAAAGTCGGATCAGGTGCACCCTGGACTGAAGTGCCCCTGTGGCTTGTGAGATTTGCTTTACTTCCTGCCCTGACTGCCTTATTTCTTTCCACCTCGGGCTGTGCTTCTTGAAACTTCCAGACTCACTGCCTCACCTCTAGGTCTGCATGCCTTCCTCCTGGGTTTCCCTTAGGGCCTCTTGAAGCTGGCAGCCGAAGAGTCACTTCCTGGTAGGTGCAGTTGGCATGCCTGCAAGTGTACTTAAACTTTGTGTCTGATCAAGTTATGTGTATTGGATCTGAAACCAGTTAGTCAATTCGCTCAGGTCCCTAAGTGGCGATTTGTGGTAATGTCTACATCAATACTAACGGAGCGGTTTGCTAGCTGGTTTACGTAAAGCAAATGGCTACAGGAAAGAGGGGCTGCCTCCAACGTTCTCTCTGCTGATGGAGATACGCTGGAAAAGAAGGGAACATGAATAGAAACAAAAGCAGGTATCCACATATGCATAAATGCCTAGGTGAGGTCCATTTTCTGGGCTGAATCGATTTGCATCTTCCATCCACCCCTCACTTTCTTACTCCCTAAAGGCCGCTTTTGTTGATGCTTACATGTAATCATTAATATTATAATCACATTCTGTGTATGAAACCCCCAAATCCAGAGCCAATCTGTGTTTTTAAGAGGGAAACGGGGTTGCCGGTATAAGCTCCACTCAGAGACTTACAGGAATGAATGAAACCCAGCAGGTTTGGGGGGAAAACTGTGCGGTGCTGAGTTCCACCTCTCAGTGTTTCTCTTTTGCATGAACAGTTTCTGCTGTCTGTCTGGGCAGGGGAGGAAACAGCCAGTCTAAGAGGGAATTTATTTAGTGTGTGTGTCTGCATATTGGCTGTATCTCTTTACTACTGCACAGTACATTGTTTCTAATAATTGTGATGGATTGATGCTTATGACTGGCTGGCAGAATTCCTTTAGCATGTTAAAATATTACCTTTTATTCCTTGGTCTAATGCATAACCTGATGTTTCAGTTGGTTTTCATATGTAATAAACAAACTTGAAAAGCAAATACCCTTAAAGAAAAGGAAGATGCTCTATGGGTGGATTCCCTTTGAAATCACTGCCCTCTACCAGCCTACGGTACCACTTAGCTGGCTTGTTCTTTCTTCAGCTCTGGTATATCCACGCCTTCTCCAAGTTTGATACAGAGGGAAGAAATCCGTGTGCATAGAATATACTGAAATCTGTACGACAAAAATGCTTGAGCTAAAACGGAGCTGCTGAAATCCACCTTATTCTGGTCTGCTATGCTAGAGAGGAAACAGCAAGCCTCCTGACTTAATCCTGAGAAGCGCTTCCTTGAATCCTTCTTCTGTCTTCCCTGGCTGGTGGAAAATATGGTCTCTGAAAGTGGGAGTTTTGCCCTTACAATCCTACATCAGGGTGCTGGCCCCTAAGACCCCTCTGGAAACTCTGCCCCAGAAAAGACATTAAGGTGCAGAAGCTCACCACCATCATCTCTGATCCAGCAACAATCCTCAGGGCGTTGGCAAGAGGCATATTTGACATGGCAAGGACAGGTTGAATGGCTTAGTGGCCAAATGGCTAAACGCAGACGGAATACTTGATTCCTTTCCCCTAATCGATGCACATTTCTGAAATAAGTGGCTTTAAATTGCAGGTCACATGAATTTTTATTTCATTTTGTTTTCTTGCATTTTAATTTCCATTCTTTCCTATTGTTGGTTACATCACTTTTCATCATGGCTGTGCTGCGGAAATGTGCAGCATGATTTATGGAGCCTTAACATAAATATGATGCTAGACAGAAAGAGAGCGACATATTAGTTTAGAATTTGCAGACTCTCACACACGGAGCGCACATCGCTGATTTATGAAACTGAGATAGCCTGTAAATCCTAAAGTAAGGCGCTGCATCCTTAAGGTCCCAAAGAGACAGAGCCCCTTAGCACAGGCTCACACCTGAAATCCCCACACCCTGAAAACAAAGACACACCGAATATTTTTAGCCTTTGGCTCCCCTTAGAAACACATCTTAAAAAATTAACTCTACATCAAAGTCTTAGGAAGTTTTTCTCTTCCTCAGTTAATGAGGTACAGGAAAGGGGATGGGTTGGTCACGGGCCACTTTGCTCTCAGATCCAAACCCTCCCTTCCTCCACTGGGTTCCACATCCCAGAGGAATGCCCTGTGCAAACTCTATTTCCCAAGAGCTCCCTTGCCAAATGGCTTCCGGTGGGGATCGGCCAGTGGGAGGCCTTGGCAGGAACCTGAAGGATGAGAAATACCTGGTGTCTCCCACTTGCCCTTTCCTGTTGCCCCTGCTCTGGGTGGCCCCCCTGGATACTCCAGCATACTTCTGCATACTCCAGCTTTGGCCAGACGGCCTTCTTGTGGTTCTGGCTCCCTCCGGAGAGCCCGCTCCCTGACTTCTATACCACTGCCTTTCCCTTTGCTCCTCTAGGCTGCAGGTAGTACCAGCTTCCCTCTGGAGCTAATCTCTTGATTGTCTCCCCCTGCCCTTCTAGCCCCTCTGAAACGAGACCCCATATTAACTTCCCTATATAAATGTACACAGGACCTCTTCCTCTGGCTCGGACCTGACCGATTCGGTGGGGGGAAGCCTGGAGACTGCCCCACCATCTCCAACTGATCGACATGTGGGTGAGGAACAAAATCCAAACCTGCTTCCAGCCTCACCCTGTGATCAGCCACTCGGGGACCATCTGGCAAATCTGCCACAACCCCATCTATTCCACAATACCTTTATCTCCTCTTCCCCCCGGAGAAAGAAAGCCTCAGCCGTGGACCTGAGTACATCGTGAGACTCTCTGGGCATCCTGGCAACACACTGGTAGGACTGGGATGGAAGGTTGAAAAACCCCAAAGGATATGGTGAGAAAAATGCAGAGAACTTCAACGGCACCGGGGAAAGAAGGATTGTAAGAATCACAAAATGATACCTTATAAAATGTATGGCTCCTTTAGAAAACAACAGCAAAAAAAGGTGATCTAGTCAAAGCTCAAATTGTTTATTCTAATGTAACTTCAAAATCCCAGCCTAATGACTCCTCCAACTCCAACCTGACCATCCCGCTAAGTTATAAATAACTTGACGTCTTGGTTATGGAGCATTTTACAATGATTTCTCTGCAAATTATGAATGCCTCCTCAGTTTTACATGTGTACTATATTAACAATGTCACTGCTTCTACTTCTCAGCATTTGGTGTCACTACTGAATTGTGAGTTTTCCCCTTGTGTGTGCTGCTTCCCAAGTATCTTTATGGCTTTTTAAAAAGCATAACAGAAATGGTGACTTCCACCAGTATTCAACAAATTCCGAAGACCATAAGTGAAAGGTGAAAACTCAAAATGCACAAGATCATTGTTTTCACATTAATTTATGTGGGTAGAGGTTGGAATGGTATTGGCCTTTAGCAGAGGAACACTGGCCAGGGTGAGTGAGGGAGCTTCCTGGGATGCTGGAGGTGTTTGACATATTGATATGGGTTTAGTTACATCAGTGTGTGTGTGTGTGTGTGTGTGTGTGTGTGTGTGTGTGTGTACACACACACACATATGTATATGGGGTGTACACTTGAGACCTGTGCTCTTTATTATATGTATGTACACATCAATAAAAAATGTGAAAATAATCATTTTCCAAAAGACCTACAACTTCAACCCCTGAACAGTGGAAGTAGAGATTCCTTTCCTAAAATATGATTGCTACACCATCATTTTAAAGGACGGGCATTTTCATGAAATTTGGCAGTTGCGATGGACACACAAGTTAGCCCAGGGTACAGCTACTGGAGAGCAAGGGGTGGGGGGGCCAACTACATTAGACCATGTGTCTCGGGTCTCAGGCTTGTCTAGGAAGGCCTGGAATTGCTTCTTGGGCACCACATTGAATGTCTTAATGGGAATGAGTCTCAGGTATGGAGACTCTGTGAGGCGTATTTCCATGCAAAGTTTATTGAGCAGTGTGTTTGGGATGGACACTGTCTTTGGTGGGGTGAAGGAAGCAGGGTCGGGTTGAGGAAGAAGTTGAACTGTGATGCAGATAAAACCAAGGCCTCATCTGCGGGGGAGCTCCAGAACGGGATGCAGTCTGCTTCTGCAGAAAGGAGTTTACTAACCTGGGGCAACTACCAGGGAGAGGACTCTGTGAAGAGCTGTCAGCTTCCAACATTTCCAACCACCAGGGGAATGAATGCTTCTGTTCTGAAATAGAGGCTGGATCTGGATGGTGCCGGAAGATTCCACTAACAGGGTGGAGGCAAAATAGACTTTGCTCTAACAGTATCTCACCACCCAAAACATGTCAGCTATGTGTTTAGGAGACCTGGAGTGAAGGTTACAATCATGGGCAAAACTACAGTAGTTCATTCAATAAGGTTGTCATTTGGCATCTTAAGTAGCAGGATACTGAGCCTGCAAATACCATGTAGTGAAAATTCGATGGCCTGAGGCAGAAACTCAGGGGCACCTTCTAGTTCCTCCTGCCCATGACCTCTTCTGTTGGGTCACAGCCAAGAAGGACAACCAGAGCTGCAGGCTCATCTACCCAAGGGGCATTCCCCTGAGTGCCGCCATGTTGGGGGGAAAAGCATCTTGCGCAGGCTGCAAATGAGTTTTCGTGAGGGGACAGGAGTTAATTAGTGTGCTTGGGTTTGGGAAGTTGGTGACAAGCTGCCACTTTGCATTCAGCCGTTCCCTTTCTGAACAGGTGGCAACTGACTGACAGGCATTCTCTGAAGTGGAAGAGGACATCTGTGTTTTTCACACTGTAGAATACTGGATATTTCCAAGTTGCACATTTGGGAAAACAGCTGAATTGCCTTCTAAGTTCCTCATGTTATGATACAAATATCCATCTGATGCACAAACATGTAAGAGGCATGTAAGCAGGGTGGGGGGCGGCAGTTTAAGCTAGAAACAACTAGACCAAATCTGTGAAAATACAAATAACAACCTAAGGAGTGGAGACTATTGATATCAGAAGAGGAGATCTCCGCAACTAAAAGAAAAAGATATGGAAAGAAAAATTATACATACAATGGTCACCAAAATCTACACTAAAAATTTTCCACATTTGTCTCTCCGTGCACACACCACACACACCACTCACAATATGAGACTCTGGAACAGACCTGCCTCCAGCATGAAATAAGCCAACTGTCTCAGAAGAAAAGCTAAGCCAGCAACTCACAAGAAGAAATCGTATCGTACAATGAGCTCCGTAATTCTGGAATATTTAACCAGTCTCCCTCCTTCCTCTCCGAACTGTGTTGTGAGTGCTCATGATTTATAGGCCACCATCGATAATCAAAGCCATCGTGGGATTGAAAATGACAATCAGATCAGGCATCTAAATTAAATGGGAATAGGAGTCTCTTTCAGAGGATCCATTACACTGAAGGAATTCTGCTAAAGACACCAAGACATTTACTGAGAACACCTCAGAGCAGGACTCAAACTGTGAACAAAATGGAAAATGTCTCAAAGAGCTCTCAAAATTAATTAGAAAAATTAAAAGAAACCTGAAAGAAAGCCACCATGTGGGGAGGATGGAAGTGGAGAGAGTCAGCCTGAGCCCACGTTTAGGACCACACCCAACGTCTCCCTCAGGAACCCAATGTCTCCCTCAGGGAGGTGAAGAGCCCCTGAAGGTACCAGCAAGAGACTCTACTGACAAAAGGTTTGGTTGCTGTTATGTACGATTTAAAAAAAAAAAAAAAACACCAAAAAACAAAGAGCCATTTATTTACTTTGATAAACTGTGTCTCCCACAAGCAGCAGGTTATCTCTCTTTTCTGTTTCTTTCTACCAGGAGGTAAAAACCACTAGAAGTGGTTGAAGATACAGCATTAAAAGTCACTGATCGGGCAAAAAAAGGGGCCATAGATCAAGAAACCTGTGGTTAGTCCATTTTGAATATAAATGGGAACTTCTAAAAGGCCATTAAGGAAAGCAGCCTGGAAAATGCACATTTTTTTTCTTAGTTTTCCTGGATAAAGCCTTCTGCCAAGGGCCAACAAGACCTGCCAGGCAGTGTTAAGTTGAGGAACCTGGGACATTTAATGACCAAAGGTATCGACTGAGAAACCTAGGGGCCCAGCATGTTCCCTTTTTGAAGGGGTCATCATGCCTCCTTTGTCCTTTATGGCCATAGCAATTGACAGAGATTGACAAGGTCAGAGATGGGCCCCTGATCCCAAGATAATTGTAGGCATTGGGACAGTGGCCTAGGAAGCAGCCTGACCTAAGAGGCTCCATGCACCACATGGAGACTAACCACTCAGACCCTTGCTCGTGGGAAGCGTGGACTTCAGACCTATCTAGAGGGTAGACAATGCAGAAGCTGAGATTCCCAAAGAAAGAAGGTAGCAGCCATGGGCAAGGGAGAGGACAGAGAATTGGGGCCAGTAGGAGAAACAGAAACAGAAGCACAGACAGAAATTAGTGGCTCTCTCAGACACTTGGTCTAAGACTCCATGGATTTGGGAGAGTAGGAGCAATGGGCATCAGTGGCTGGAAAAAGTAGAAAGACTGGTTTGGTGACCCCATAAGATGAAGACCCCAGGAGATACTGAGGCCTCAAACGCTCAATCTCTAGAGTGACTGCATGTCTCCAAGCGATGCCCAGTTCTTGCCCATCCTTAGCTGTGTACTCATGAAATGGCTTCCTTTTGTCCTCATTTCCTTGGGTATTATTAAAATAGACTTGATTGGCTGTGGTAAACTCAGAGAGTCTTGGCTCCTTGTAACTGCAAAGCACCTCCTTGACACACTAGCACAATAGTGTCAGACATGATGGCAAACATTGCTTATAGTGCATTCACTGATGTGTCCTGTGGCTCCATGGCCTAGTATGATCAAGTCCGGTGTGTTGTACGCTCTTGCAACTGTTTATCCCCTTTCCCACTTTCTTGGGGGTTGGGGGGTGGGTACTGTGATCAGAGCTAGATGATGTGCCCATAAAATGGGAGTCAGCACTCACACCATAGGGCCTAGGGAAATCTATGATTTCATCAGGGAGGTATCTGTGGCCACCATGATGAGCTAGAGGTGCTTGTCTATATATCCACACTCAGCTGTGTGTGCCTACTGTTCCAGGGTCTGGATGTTATGGTCTCTGAGGTACACAGCATTAGCAGCCCCAGGTAAATCTACAAGGTATATTTGTCTCCGAGAACGTCTGGGACACTTGGTATATTGACATCTACAGGCTTCCGTTTGCTCCAAGTCATAAATGTTAACAGATACAGGAGCTGGCTGAGACACGTCATATGGCTTGAGACCTGTCTGCAAAAGGCATTGACTTCGCAACGTCTGCTCTTGGTGGCGGGGGCTCCACGGTGACACCCACCTCATGACATTGACAGCTGTGTATCCACTCTCCTCCGCTTCCCAACCCAACTCCCTCAGCTTTCAGTTACCAACATGTCAATTACAGGCACTGTTACGGTTTAACTGGATGTGCTACTTCCTGAAAGGGGGAATGGGAGAAAAAGAAACTGGGGGTTGCCCTTGAAGAACAAAGACACCGAATGCCTATCTACATGACACACATTGTCAAAGACAGATGGGGGATGCTTCCTCCATTTTGGAAGAATGTAATCACCTGAATTGGCCCAGTTTCAGACTGAAGCCAATGGATGCACAATGGATGCACAATCAGTACTTTTTGTGATTTTTTTTTTACCTGCTTCTTCCAAAAACAGAAATAAATCCTGAAGGAATAAACTGGGGTTTATGCTCCTCAGAGGAAGAAATAAGGGTGAGAGTTGCTCATTTCCTCATTAAAAAAAAAAAAATACTGTTCTGATCTTGAAATTGCTCTTTCTTGTAAAATAACAAAAGGTGGGGGGAGCATCAATGGGAAAATATGTTTATTATTTGAGTCAATGACAGGATTAATAAAAGTCTGATTAATAAATAAACAGAAATGGAAAAAAAATGATACAGTTTTCTTATGGCCCACGTTCCAACCATTTCTCTTTTTGTCCCCTCTTTTTCTTTTAAATATTCCCCCTCAGCACCCCATCCTACTCCCCCCACCAGCTTTGGGAAGACAGTATTATTTTAATATTAATGTTTTCTTTTAACAGCTATGGAATAATCGGTGGCAGGATGATAAACCGAAGGAGGAAAGAAACCACTGAACTCAGAGAATTCACATCAGTTTTTTGAAAAGCGGGAAAAACAAAAATATCCATCTCAAATCTCAACCCCCTATCTTCCCCAAAATGTCTTGCTTTGGATTTGCTCTTGCATAAAAGTCTTTACCTAGGTTTGAAAACCAATTCTCCTTTTTTCCTAGAACCAACCAAACATTGAGTGTGTGTAAAACCATGGTAGCTTTAAAAAAAAAAAAAAAAAAGATAATTATCAGAGGGAAGGAGGAGGAAGGAAAGAGAAAGAAAATAAAGAGATATGACACAAGGGAACTGGGCCAAATGAAGACAAAGCAATGCACTTAACCCACCTGGAGAGCAAATCGGACCAGCAAGGCGCTCTCAGCCAATGGCCTGGGTCTGCGGCGGGGAGGAGAGTCGGCATGGGTTCATTTGGCCGAGGAGTGTGTTTCATAAACCTTACGGTGCAGCTATGAAAGCTATCAGGATCTTCCCACGTTTCCTGTCATTCCGTGGAGATTGGCTGCTGGAGTGTTGTGTGGGGGGGAGTGGTGGGGAGTGGAAGTGGAGGGGGAAAGAGGGTGGTTGAGTTGTGGAAGGGGGGACTGGCTCGGTGGGGAGTGGAATCACACAAGAATTTATTTTAGGTGCATATACAAAATGCAATGAGGAAAAAAAAAAAAACCCAGTGTATTCCTTTTGGGTCATGTGAGGGAGCCACTGGCAAAGATAATAATATACGAGGGGGGGAGAGAGAGCGAGAGAGGCAAAAGGCTTTCTATTATTCGGGACACCGGTGAAGCACACTGAGGCAGCTGGAAGATTAAATTAAGTATTATATCTGCTGACCCTATTGCCATGGTTACCGGACAGCGGAAAATATTAATCAACCCAAGCCTTTTCAGATGAATGTGCTTGAAAAAATACAATAAATATAAATATATATGTATATCCTCCCTGCTCTGCTGTCTAAATGCAGAATGCCAGCCAGTGAACCACCTGATAGTGGAGATAAACAAATAAAAAAAAGAAAAATTCTTGCCTCTCTGGGAAGGCTTACGTCACCTATGGGAGGCAGGGCCTGAACAGCAGGGCTGACCATTTGTTCACTTTCTCTTTAACTGATTTCTTCTCCTATCCCCTTCAATAATGAACTCTAACGTCTGGTTTGATTGCGAAGTCAAGGGGCTATAGCTCTGTCTCCTTATTCTGAGAGGAGACCTGTCCACCAACTACCTGGCCAGTCACCCTTGTGCAGTAACTAAACCTGAAGTGCACTGGACGGGAGAGAAAAGGCAAAAAGATACATATAAGTAAAACCAGAAGCCCAATAAGTCAAGATAAGATCGAAGAGATTTTAGTCTGCTTGGCTGTGAGTCTCAAGGATCCCTTTACTTAATTACTCCCCAGGCTGAAAACTTTACTTCTTGTACCAGTGTCAAGTCTTCACAGCCGCGCCCAGTCATTGCTGGTCCTAGATTTTGCTTCTGCTCACTTTACCCCCAGCAGCTGACACTGTGAGACTTTCCTGCCTGCCTTGAAAGGTACCGTCACTGTTCCCACGATGGAAAACTTGAGGACTTGCAGACTGGAACCACGGAATATGGCCACACTAACACCAATGAACTCACTGGAGCAGAATCTTTCCTGCTCGACGCATCAGGATAGATTGCCACTCTGCTACTGAATACTTTCTTCTCTTCCGTTCAGTATTTCCTGAGCTCCCGCTATGTGTGAGGCATCCCGTTGGACAGTGGATGAGGGATATGGAGACAGTAATGACTGAGGAGCTTAAATTACAGCAGGATCAGGGTCAGGGAGGTGGGAGCCTTGAAGTTCGTCTTGTTCAAACTTCACCATTTTACAGATGAAGACCTGGAAACCCCAAGTGGATAAAGGTTTGCTTCAGGTCCCCAGACGCTTTGTTGTAGAGCAGATCTTGCAGAGAATCTCCTAAGCCCTGGGCCTGATCTGATCTGAGATGCCAAGATTTTTTCACAGCAAGTTTATCTGTCTTTTCATGAAATGCTACCGGTTCCAAACCCCCCACAGTGCCACTCAGCCTGGCCCTGACCCAGATATTTAGGGATGCCGTAAGAAATCTAATGGATAAGTCCCCTCCCATTTTCTGCGTCCTATCCCTTTCTATATCCCATACCTTCCTAACTCTGTTCCCCTTGAAATAAGTAGGATATTTTGGACATATAGACTCAGTTTCCAGATTTCTTTCCCCTGCTGAATACTCACATCCTGTCCCAAGAAATGCTCTGAAGTTTAGCACAGATGTGCTAACAGAATGCCATGCAGTTTAGCCAGAATGATCCTGGCTATGAAACCAAAGCCGGTCTGTCAGGCCTGGCTCTGACACCCCCTTAGCCAGAAGCCGCAGGGGTTCGGATAGCTTTTCTCCTACTTAAGCCCTCACCACATGTAGCCCTGGCCAAGACCAATCAGCCCTCTCTTTTTGCTGAGGTGCAATTTTACACAGTAGGTGACATTAACTCGGTAGCCGAGTCCCCACGTGCAGCCACGGCAACCACAGGGTCCCAGTAGATGACAGGAGGCAGCGGGTTGTACGATCCTGTAAATTATTTCCCCATAGTAACAGCAAGATTACACACTTTAATATGCATGTGGCCTCAGAGAGCCTCCTCCTTGGCTGAACCAAGGCGATAATGTGCATTTTGTGTCCAGAAATCCATTCTAAGCCATGCCGTGTGAAATAGTCGGCATTCCCTGAAGGGTTCCAACATGACTCTTCTCACCTGGCTCCTTCCACAGACTTCCACACAGAATGCTTCTTCCACCTCAGCCTCCCTTTGCTTCTAGGTTCTCCAGTTTTGTAACGACTGTCTTGGGACAGACTTCGTGCCCTTCCCAGTTTCAGCAAAGCTCTTTTGTTCTCATGTCTGTCTACACTTTTTTTTATCTCTTTAGACAAACACAACCTGAGTTGGGTGTCCTCTTTTTTTAAGGAGAAGAGCAAAATTGTTTCAGTAAAGAAAGAGGGGAAATAAAATAGAAAAACAAGGTGGTGTAGACGATCCAGAATGGATTGTACCTACTGTATACATGATAATCCTAGGTTTATGAGCTGAAAGCCATATTCCCTTAAGTTCAATACAAAATACCTCTCACCCTGTAGTGACTTAAAATTTTGTTTTAAATGTTTATCTATCTTTAAGAGAGAGAGAGAGAGAGAGAGAGAGAGAGAGAGAGTGGGCGAGGGAGGGGCAGAGAGAGGGGAAGACGCAGAATCCAAAGTAGGCTCCTGGGTCTGAGCTGTCAGCACAGGGCCCTATGGGGGTTTCCAGCTCACAAACCATGAGATCATGACCTGAGTCAAAGTCGGAAGCTTAGTCAGATGCATAACCAACTGAGCCACCCAAGTGCCTCCTGTAGTGACTTTTTAAATAACAACTTAAACTAGAAAGTTCAGAGGCACCTGGGTGGCTCAGTCAGTTAAGCATCTGACTTCGGCTCAGGTCATGATCTCACGATTCATGAGGTCGAGCCCCACATCAGGCTCTGTGCTGACAGCTCAGAGCCTGGAGCCTGCTTCAGATTCTGTGTCTCACTTTCTCTCTGCTCCTCCCCTGCTCATGCTCTGTCTCTCCCTCTCTTAAAAATATATAAATATTAAAAAAAGCTTTAAACTAGAAAGTTCATGGTACCTGACCTAGTGGCAGATACAAGGGAAAGAGTAGTAGATTCAGTGGCAGAGAATGAGTATGAAATTCAGCTCTATAGCTTTTTACTTGTAAGACTAGAGACAAGTTTTTAACCCATGTAATCCATAGTCGCCTTCTCAATAAAATGGAGTAATTATAATGAGCGTATAAAATGTTTGTAAAATTAAATTAGATTAGTGCTTAGATATAATAGATGCTCAACAAATATGAGGACCAAGGCAGAAGGCAAGGGTAATAATACACGCAGTCCTTTTGCGAATGCCTAAGGATGACAATTTGGTTTTGATATAAAGTCACTTTCCCCAAATACCCATTGATCCTATTAGCTAACCAGACCCCTCACAATCCACATGGTGCTCTAAGAATATCTCCCCAAAGCCCACAGATAGAGGGATTAGTGGGTTCATTCTGCTACTAGGATGCTGAATTAATTTTCTTAGGCTTCAACTCCTTCATCTGCAAAATGGGGGAGATGGGCCACGTGGAAGCTCTGGAGGAAAATGTCAACATTTTATGAAAAGAAATTAGATTGCTTAGTGAGGGCTATTTTTTGTTCCTCTTCATATGCCTTAACACAAAGGGGTGGGGGGAAGTTGAAAAGCATGTTCCCGGGAAGAAGATTTGAGCATACTATCATGGAGTACTCAATGCAGGTAAAAGGATATCATACTTGAAGCATGGACATTCATTTCTTCAGGACCGTCATTACACAGATGTGAGTTAGGCAGAGTAGAACATAGAAACAAGGCTTTCATTTTATCACATGGAACCAGTTAGGGAAATAGCATGACACAGTCCAGGGGAATAGGACACAATGGAAATATACACAGATGCAATGGCACTTTATTGTCCAGACATAAATTAAAACTTTGGCTTAGCAAGACTTAGGCTTTAAGTGGCACAGTTTGAAGTAGTATGTCTCTTTCCCTTTGTTAAAGGAGGTTGTGTGTCTTTGACATTTCCACCAAAATAAAAACTGTGCTGAAGGTCCGTGATGTCTGTTGGATGAATCTGGGAAAAAGATAATCCTGTGCCAAATGTCTAAAGGCTCAAACATGAACACTCAATGCACCCTTCAGACTCTTGCTCAGAGAAATTCAATGCCAATGGGTCAAATCAATTCCAAAAGCAGTTTCATGAAGAAATACACATTCGCATAGTTGATACTAATTAATCAGATGTTTTCAAGGTCTCATCTCTGGCACAGCTATTTTGACTTTGGCCTTGATTTTCATGGGTACAAATTTGTTGTAATGGTAGCTACTAGAACTGAAAGACTTCATTTGTCAATTGTTTCTTCTTTTAAAAATACCCTTCCTCCTCCCTATCTGAAGAACTTCTACACACCCCCTAAAACCCAGATCCCTTTCTGTTCCTGTAAATGACATAACCACACTACCATCACCTCGTTCTCAACTGTTCTTCACTGTGGTCCCCTTCTGCCCCAATCCATCAGCCAATCCTTTCAATACCCTTCTAGAATAAAAGTCACCCCACACAGTTATGCATGATTTGGGCTCTGACTACCTCTCCCACTTCATTCCCTTCTACTCCCATCTTGGTCTAGACAATCTTGCTTTCTTTTTGTTTCTCAAGTGTGCCTAGAACATTTCTTTGAGATCGTTCTCCATCCCCACTCTTGTTGCTGATAGCCTACTGACTAGGGTTAGACTTCAGGAGATTCAAGAGGGGGGAAATAATGGTCTGCTCCAAGAATAGCTTATTCACGGAAAGAACTCAAGTTTTTGTAGTAGAGCATGGAGCATCCATGAGAATGGGTCTAAAGGGTGTTGAAATAGGAGGGTTGGAAAATAAGGCAAATAAAGGGAGAATTGAGAATACTCTGTTAAGGTCTGACAAAGAAACCTGGACCCAGTCCTCATACTTGCCCGGGCTAGTTCCTAAAAGCTTAGGCATGGTGATAGACTAAGACAAATGGTAGAGAAGTAGAATCGCTTTGACACTGTATACAGGGGAGGGTCAGGAGGATCAGGAGGTAGGAATGTTAGAATAGACTTATTATCTGAGACTAAAGAACCCACTGCTTGAGTATGTTGCCTAGGAAGACCCAGAGAACACTCCCTTGGTTGAATCAGTAAAGAACACACTAGTGAGACTGGCAGTGACGTCCCTATGAAACTAATTGGTGGCTGTCCTCTTGGAATAAGATTTCACTAATTTTAATGAGGAATACAGGATTCTGGAATGGTAGTGGTCAGACAGTGGTACTTAACCATCCAAGGCAGGATGGTTCAAATTACTGTAATGGGCAGCAAGTCTGAACAGGCAATCAGAGATCCATGGAGATGGCTAGAAATCATGTTGTTCTCATGGGTGAGATAGATGGGGACAGCTCTTTGAAAAGCAGCCCCTGGTGTGCAACTGAGCCCAAGTAGTGACTCAGAATCTGATCATGGAACTCGAAGTAACTGTGTGACTGGAATTGCCTTTCATGAGCGGGGTATAAGTAGAACCATTAGTCACAAGGTTGGATAAGCAGTCCAACACATAATTATACAGTAGAAGTGGTAGGTATATTTGGGCATAAGAATATCCAGAGTTACGTGAACAGATGGCCGAGATCCCCAATATCAACTAAATCTGTTCCACTGACACCTCCCCTCAATCCATACCATTTGCTCATAGTAGAGGTATTTCCTTAGGACCAAATGATGGAGGAAGAAAGAACTTGAGATCGGTTCATGGATATGTTGACACAGCATGTTAGCGTGAACTGTAAATGATCTGAGAGCCTCACTTAAGAATGGTCTACAAGACAGTGGTGATGGGTCATTCTCCTGTAAAGTGGAGAATGTCTGGCCATAAATTTGGGGTGAAGATAAAATAATGGTTTGAATTAAGATATATAAATACTCAAGAGCAGTGGCACATGCTTGGTTGGTCAGGAGCCTGGAAGGAGCAAGACTGGAAGATTTAAAACAAGGAGAGCTATGAAAGAGACACAAAGCAGGTGGATATTTTGTTCATGCCCACCAGAGCGGAGGCAACAAATAACCAGGAGGGCTCATCCTGCAAATATTAGCCATTCTCTCTCCTCTGCTAGGTCAGGTGACCAGTTCTGTGGGGGCAGGAAGGCTGGACGATGGAAGGAAAAGGTTTCAGAGAGGAAGTGATATTTTAGCCATAATGAAAAGGAATCTGTATTTGGTAGGTGATGATTACCACCACCACCACCACCACCATCACTACTACTACCACTACTATTAAGTAGCATTTATTGATGGTATATGATGTGCCAAATACTAGTCCAAGCATCTTATACCCATTTTCCAATTTATCCATCACAATAACTATGAATTAGATCCTATTATTATTACCATTTTATAAATGATTAAGTTGTATATTCTGTTTTATTATTATTATTATTATTGTTATTATTATTTCCTTCAACTAGTGATACTAACAATCACTGATAAAGAACAAACTTTGCATCTATCATCTCATTTAATCAGTAATCCTATGAGATAGGTATTATTATCCCCGTGTTACAAGTGATGAACTGAACTTCTAACTGCCAGATCTAAGAGTCGCCTCTGCTGAAGCACTTTATGTCACTCTTACTTCTACCTGTAAGTCAGAGACAGAAGGTTGGGGAGAGGGGGCCACTGAGCTTGATCAAACTGTTATGAGTGAATGAATGAAGTAACGGACATAAAATGTCAACGTGACGTTCTTGATCCGTCTTAAGGATACTGCTGTCCCTGCCTTCCTCCTTCTCCATCCCTTCCTTCTCTTTCTCCCACATATATGATGATGACAATTTGAGCTGGTTGAGCTGGTCTTAGTGATCTTTACTATCTTGATATTTTATTCCAATTTCTTTTTTTGCCTCATAAACCAAAGAAAGGACTCACGTTTTAAGAAACAAATAAATAAAAATAAAGACAACTCTAGCATATCCATTGCAAGCTATGAACCCCAAATGTTTTTCTAAGGTTTTCCCATGCTACTTCCCACAATGCTTTGACTCTCATACAGGCCAGGAAACCTGCTTTCTGAAGGCTTCCTTTCCACGCCTTTATCTACATAACTTTCAGTGACCTAAATCGGATTTGTGTGTGCAGAAGGGCAGCACAATTGAGGCTCTGCAAGTCTTGTCGTCTTTTTGTTAAGCTTCCCAGGCTGCCAATTACCAATTCTGTGCACTCAGGGATGTGCAGGACACAGCACATTAAATTGGAACAGAATGTACTGGCTAATGATAACCAAGTCAAATATGTAAAGGGATTTCTGGGTAACAAAGATGGAGTTGAGGTCGGAAGCCAATAAAACAGGGCTTAAACTAGGATGGGGAAGCAAAAGGAAAGGAGAAGAGAGGAGAAGACAGAGTGAGGAAGAAAGAGAGAGTAGAGGGAGAACAAAAATGAGAATCTGAGGATATGGTTTCTTTAGAAGTACGTAATGGAGAAGAGTCTGGAAAATAATCCCTTGAAATGATTTATGGCTATAGGGAATCTGGGACCATTTAAAATCTGTCATGGAGGAATCTGGGACTCTATTTGAGAGACATTTCTTTGAGCTGTATCTATGTCTAACTATTTTGATCATTTGACCAGCTGTTTAAACGGAATGATTGTGTGGCTGGACGGATGGGCTAAATCAGTCAAACAAGCCCATCTGGAAGATGATGTAGAGTCAGTTAAAATGTTACATTCTTTGTGCAAATGCAAATGCGTCGTTTCCATTGGTCATTTGCCATTCACGGGCTAGAACATGGAACTAAGTAATCCTTATGAAATAAATTTACATTCAAAGACAGAATGCAGGGAAAAACACGTCAGCACCTCTATTGCTAACTTTTTGCAATAATCATTAAATATTGACCCGTGCACTCCTTTAAGAATACCATGCCATGACCTATATGAATACATTTTGAAAAGTCGAGCAAGTCACACAAAATCCTAACGCTAAATATTATCACTGCCAAAAAAGATAACAGCAATGAATCACCTTGTGGAGCCGGGGATGTACAGAGAAAGTTAAATCAACACATCTTCCTTTGTAACAGGGCTTACATTCTACTGTGACTGACATCCATGGAACCATCTGGTTAGAAAAGAAAATACTGGTGTATAAACACTCACATACATATATAACTGTATATAAGAGATACACACACTGACATACATGCAGAAATATATCCAAGGACCCAAAGTTTATCATCTTTACACTACATGCAAATGTAATAGTTTGAATGCTCTAACTCAAGACACATAGCTGCCAATGGGCAGTGATTAGAAGTTTCAAATATCACCTCTCTGCAGGTAATGTTCAGCATACCTCTAGCTCAGCCCTTCCTCTGGAATGATAGTTCAAAGTGCCTGTAAATCATTAGGGATTTTCATTTAAACACTGTCCCTTGAAGCCAATATATCTAAAAATAAAGTCATCACTTTTTCCCGAGCATAATTTCCCTTTCCTCCATTTCCCGTGATCTTTATCATGGGAACTCTTATGGGGCTTTGTCTGAATTGCTTACAACTCTATTCCCAAGGCCCAGAGCAGTGTCTGGCATATAGTAGGTACTGAGTAAACATGTGGTGAGTGATCTGCTTGGATGGATAGATGGATGGAACACTAATATCACTATTGTCCCTGCGGTGGAGCCCATCTCATACCTTCCTCCCCAGTTACACACAAACCCTGTCTTATCTTTCCTCAAAGTGCTTCTCTGCATGTGTTTACCTGCTGGGGTGATGGTGGATAAAATGAGAGTGAGCACATGAAAATGCTTGATAAATTGTATAACACCATATACATTGAGGGTAAATATTCCTTTCAACTTCTGCTTGCCAGCACCCCAGTTGAGATCTTAATGATCTCACAACAAATGTAACGAGCTGCTTACTTTCAGAACTTCCTTTCATATCATCCCATATTCTGATTAAAGTAAGACCCTCCTAAATCTCTATGACGATTATGCCATATTCCACCAGCTGACACCATCAAGGAGAAGCTCCTGTGGCCTTTAAGACTGCAAAGCACCTGAGACCATCCATCTTTGGAAATCTGTCTATTTGTCTACCTGTGTCTCCCACTCATCTCCTTTGCTCTAGAAATACCTGTTGTCTCACGCTCCTCTAACAGGCCTGGTCATCTCTGCCTTCACAAAGTCTGTCATTCTCTACATTCATCAGTAAAATTCATGGGTAAACAAGTACACAGATGTAGGTCCTTCCCATCTAACTTTACAAATCTCATGCACCTTTCAATGCCATGTACAACTCTATAGTCTTCTTTCCTGACTGCCTAAGTTTGGGTTATCAGTACATGCGGCCAGAAATCAGAGAGCAGACAGTTTACTTGGGAAAAGCAAGGAACAGGAGCATGAGAATGGGACCACAGTGGACAGCTATGGGGAAAGCACTGGAAATGGTGCAGAGCATGCACCTTGGAACTATCTCATCTGTAAGGTAAGGGAGCTGGGGTATTTATACACCAGCTCCTGAAAGTTACTGGTTGAGGACCAATAGAGAGGAGGGAAGAACATTAATTCCCAATTACTGCCATCTACCACAACTTTAGAAAAAGCTCTCAGGTACAGAGATGTAGATCCTGAGATAGTTCATGGAATTTTAAGTTTTCTAGTAGCCCCATGTAAAAAGGCATAAAGAGATTTTTAAATTAACTTCAATAGAATGTGTTTTTATTAGTTAATATATTTTATTTGACCCAATGTGCTACCCTATTATCATTTCAACATGTAATTAACATACAAAATTATTGAGATACGTTCCATGTTTTGTACCAACTCTTTAAAAGCTGGTATGCGTTTTATGCTTGGAGCACATCTCAATTAGGACTAGCCACATATTATGTGTGTAAAACCAACATGTGGCTAGTGGCTGCTATTATTGGACAGTGCAGGTTTAACATACACAAGCAGTTTAGGCCACTCGGAGTGCCTGCTACACAGTTTCTAGACACTGAGATCATCTTCTTTCAATTGACTATTTAAAGTACTGATCTAAGACTCAGCATACATTGTTTAGAAATGCTATTTACTTTTTCATGTGGTTAGGTCTTATGCCCCTGAATAAAAAGTATACTCCTAGGATTTACTTGTATACCTTCCCATCAGTTCCTTTTTATTGCTTTGTTCAATTACCTTTTGCCAAATGATTGAGTGCTGAAGTCACTTTATCCACAGATCCTTAACCTTCTGCAAAAAGAAATCACTGTTAATTCCCCATTCAGGGAGGGGAAGGGAGATGAGCCTGTCCAGCTCTCAGCAGAGGGACACAGTTAGCTCTGTGGCTGGCAGCTAAGAACCCCCTTGCCCTGAGTAAGTCATAGTCAACCACTTCACAGACAAGAATTTTAAAGACTTCCATGGAACGAGATATCGCAAACTCCTCCCATAACAAACTGGAGTGTTTTAACACATTTTTCTATGTGAAAACATTTCCATTCCTCGAACCTAAATCATCCTTAAGCTGTTTATCTGTTTGGTTTGGTTTGTCTGCTCTGCTCTATTGCCCGCCTTTATTTCCAAGTCCACAGAGGACTTTGAAAAGGACAGGATGGTCACTTGGTGACCAGTTTGCCATTAAAAGGTTAACATGTCTTCCCAGCCCAAAAGAACAGCAGCCATTATGCCACGAAGCAAAAAGCACTGAGATTTGTGGCACCAGAGAGGCAAAGCAGCAAAGGCAAAGAGAGTTTGCAAAGTCCAAGAAAATCTCCAAGGCACTAACTGGTGTTCATTGTCTGCTAATGGAAAAATGGGAATTTCTCAAATCTCAATTACATAAGCAGAGAGATATAAACATTTCCAAACCAGCAACTTCTTAGGAAGAAAAAAGGAGTGATCTGCTAAATTTCAGAAGATTCAAAATGACCCATCCTTCTTGACCTTAAGTCTAAAAATATTTCCAGTATCTCTAACTGATGGTTATTTGTGACATCCAAACCATCAGTAAATGTGAAGATGGAAAGTTTCCATTAAAAAAAAAAAGACATATTCTCCATTGTTGGTTATTATAATTGGATCTATAGACCCATTTATTTCCCCCTCTTTCTTTACCTAGGATTAAATGCTCAACCTTTCACTAGTCTCTTTTAAGATTTTCTATAAAATCTTCATTTTATTTTATTCTTCATTTTATTTATTTATTTAGTTATTTATTTATTTTTGAGAGAGAGATAGAGATACAGAGTGTGAGCAGGGGAGGGACAGAGAAAGAGAGGGAGACACAGAATCTGAAGCAGGCTCCAGACTCCAGGTTCTATGCTGTCAGCCCAGAGTCCAACACGGGGATCGAACTCACAAACCGTGAGATCATGACCTGAGCCAAAGTTGGATGCTTAACCGACTGAGCCACCCAGGTGCCCCATGTTCTTTTTTTAAAAATCCCCCCCCCATTTCTCTAAAGTCATATTTACTTTTAAATTATTACTTGCGTTCCCTTTTAGAGATGTTTCCTTGTTTCTTAACTCCTTTCATTCTTCTCTACCTCGGGCCTATTATTCATTCTCATTCATAAATTGCCCTACTTTCAGAATTGTGTACATTCAACCTTTTATCTTGGTCAAGTCCAAACTTCCCCCTTTCTATTTTCTACCTTCCAGGTGAGACCACCTTTCTGTCCCTGACTCTTCCTGGCCACATGTCACCCGTCTAGTCCTTCATTTCCTTGGGACTTCAGAGGCTGAGAGGCTCAAAGGAGACCCATCACACCTCGGTATTCTCTATAGAGTAAGGTGAAATGGGTGGTACCCCCACTCCTAGGAAGTGGAGTCCTAGGAGTCCTGCTTTTACCAGCAGTCTCTTGTCACTAAGAGACAATGTGAGTAATAAACTCTGCTCAGATATCTAAGTGGCATTGATCACAAACTACTAGGAATTAAGGCTATCTTGTTTTCAAAACAAAAATTTCTAGGAAATGTAGGTGTATGTGTAGTGTATTGGGAGTAGAAAAAAATCTGATGCCTGTTTTTATCAATGAAAATTATGGTATTTTAGGTACAAGGCAAATCACATATTTAAAGATAAAAGAATGTAAGAAAGTGCTGCCGTTTGTGGTTGGTTTGTAGAGACCGAATGTATACGTTATTTAATTTCGTGCCAGGCACTTTTTCACAAATTCAAGTTTGGGATGGAAGAGTGAGGTTTTCTTTTAGATAATGAATGCATTTTAAAAGTGTTGCTTCATGGAAGATGAGCCACAGACTGGGGGGAAAAATATTTGCAAAGGACTCATCTGATAATGGACTGTTATCTAAAATATACAAAGAACTCTTAAAATTCAACAGTAAGAAAACAATCTGATTCAAAACTGAGCCAAAGACCTTGAAGACACCTCATGAAAGAAGATGTACAGATGACAAATAAGCATATAAAAAGGTGCCCTCCATCCTATGTCATCAGTGATTTGCAAATTAAGACAATGAATATCACTACACACCTATGAGAATGGCCTAAGTCCAGAACGCTGACAACACCAAATACTGTCGAGGACGCAGAGCAACAGGAATTCTCCTTCACTGCTAGTGGGAATCCAAGATGGTACATCCAGGGGGAAGATGGGTGATTTCTTACAAAAGCAAGCATGCTGTTACCATATGACCAAGCAACTACAATTTGCATTTATCCAAATGGGTCAAAAACATGTGCACACAAAATCCTGTATACAGATATTTATAGTAGTTCAATTTATAATTGCCAAAACTTGGGGCATCTGGGTGGCTCAGCTGGTTAAGTATCTGACCCTTGGTTTCAGTTCAGGACATGATTTTGTGGTTGGTGGTTTTGAACCCCGTGTTGGGCTCTGTGCTGACAGTGAAGAGCCTGCTTGGGATTTTTCTCTCCCTCTCTCTTTGTCCCTCCCCAATTTGAGGTCTCTCTCTCTCTCTCTCTCTTTCTCTCTCTCAAAAAATAAAGAAACATAAAAGAAATATATAATTGTCCAAACTTGGAGCAACCGAGATGTGCTTTAGTAGGTGAATGAATAAGTAAACTGGTTACATCCTGACAATGGAGTATTATTTAGTGCTAAAAAGAACTGAGTTATCAGGGTGCCTGGGTAGCTCAGTCAGTTAAGTGTCTGACTCTTGATTTTGGCTCAAGCCATGATTTCATGGTTATGAGATCAAGCCCTGAGTCAGGCTCAGCATGGAGCATGGAGCCTGCTTGGGATATTCTTTCTCTCCCTCCCTCTCTCTCTCTCTCAAAATAAATAAATACACTTGAAAAAATGAGTTATCAAGTCATGAGGACACAGAGCAACCTTAAATGCATATTACTAAGAAAAAGAAATCAATCTGACAAGCTACACAGCATATGATTCTATCTATATGACATTCTGGAAAAGGCAAAACTATGGAAACAGTAAAAAGATCAGTGGTTGCCAGGGGGAGGGTGGAGGAGGATGAATAAGCAGAACACAGAAAATTTTCAGGGTGGTGAAAATACTCTGTATGATATTATAATGATGGATAAATGTCATTAAACGTGTATGCAAACCCAATGAATGTGCAAAACCAAGAGTGAACCCTTGGTAAAACTATGAACTTTGGATGCTTATGATGTATCAATGTAGCTTCATCCTTGATAGAAAAAAATGTACCATTTGACGAATGACATTGGCAGTTGGGGAGGCTGTGAATATGCAAAGGCAGGAGGTACCTGGAAAATCTTGTAATTTCCCCTCAACTTTACTGTAAACTGAAAAGCAACTAAAAAAAATCTTCAAAAAAGTATTGCTTCAAATCTCATTTTAAAAAATATTTAATTGAATATTTTTTGTCTTTCAACAATTGTTATATTTAATGATTAGTTCTAATCCCCAAAGTTCCATTTTCTGGAATGTTCCATAAATGGCCCCCAATTTTATCAACTAGAATTAGAATTATATAATCTTTGGTCTTTATCTAGAACGAAAACTAAAATTATAAAGGCACACCTGAAGAAACCTGTTTGAAGTTTTCCTAAATTCATATATAGAGGCTTCACTTATAAGAAATAGATTTTTGGAAAATATCTTATAAAATCACTGTTTGGGTCAACTTCAACTCAAATATTGGTCTTCTTTCTTTGGGTTTAGAAGAGCAGCTGAACTGCCTTTCAAAGCCCCCACCCAACTTCCTCACCTTCTAGATAATTCGTTTACTTCTTCTCAAGTAAAATCAATATTTAATAAAGGAATCAGCATGACTTATTTATGGAGTGAAATGCAAGTTTAGACAAAATAAATTTTATTTAACAAATATTTATTTAGCATATACTATTTACACTAAAAAATGATGTCTATGGAGACCTAGATTCTGCCTTCAAAGTGTCCATAGAATAATATAGGGAAAAGAAAGACAGAAATAACTATATACTGGAGTGATAGTGATGATATGTTGGGACAAGTTAATATTCCTTAAGAAAAAGGAGATACAAACTCTCGGTTAAGGTTAGAGGAACCAGGAGCCAATTTTAGACCCTTAAGAATTTCATAGTACTGAATACAGCACTTCAGAATATCATAGTGCAAAAGACCAAACCCAATAAGCAAATCCTAAATAGCTCCATGCTTTTCAAAGTAGTTAGGGAATCTTAGTCTTCCATTATCAAACCTAAAATAGGTCTCCTTGTTGGTTGGTTGGCCAGATACCATACAATAGATGAGAGCAGAGATGTTAAAGTGGCTCTGTTGCTTTCTAGTTGAGGAATCTCATCAATAAAATGCAGAAAATAGTATCTACCTTAAAGGGTTATTATAAAGAGTTTGCAAAGGAGTTTGGTATATAACGTTTCACGTTTCGATGAATGTGAAATTGTAAAGGTGAATTAATAACAGTAATAATAGTTATAATCATTTGTTCTACTAAGTCACTGTGTCACTAACTCTGAATCTGTCAGAACAGCACTGGTAAACTTTATTTATTTTAACAGACAGACCTTGTATACAGGTTGGGGGAGGAGTGATATCTCTGGCTCACACTGAACCCCATACTTGTCGCATCCCCAATCCTCATTTCACCCTCCTTCTCCCCTGGTGACTCTCATGGAAGCCACTGTGAGAAAATGCAGTGAATGTAGAGAAAGGTGGAAATCTGCGAAAACTGAAAAAACTCTAAGAATAGGTTTCCTTATTCCCTAGAAGAGGGGCCCTGCTCATAAAGATGAACTCTCACACTGATCAACTTTTTTCGCTTCTGCTCATTATGGAGCCTAAACTTCCACTGGCAAAAGCAGTGGTCTCCAGCCTTGGGTCCTTAAAATCCTGTGTCTACAAAAGTAGTGTCTTCCCACAATAGAGATTTCACAAGCCTTGATGAAAATGCCCAGTCCCTTCCCCTGTGGCTAAAATTATAGCATGTTTGCATGGAAGCCTTGGGCATCCAATTATTCACAGAAGTTCTGACTGTTAGTTACATATGTCTGCACTTAATGAATACAGAAAGAATTCATCATTATTCACTCAATGACCATTGGCATCAGAGCATGAATGTTCCTTGTTTTGGGGCATAACAAATATACATGACTTGCCAATAAAATGATTTGGGATTATTTACACTTTGAAAAGATTTTTTTCTTAAGGCTAAAGAACCCAAAACACATGAAAGCTATTTAACATACAACTTTTGGAACACAGTACCTGCCTGGTCCAATGAGATCTCTTACCATGCAGATTTAAGCCCCGACACTAAGTGGATTTGGAACTTGTAACCACATGTACCCTCCCTGGATTTGCACACTCTGCTAACTGCATCTGAGGTGCCATTTTAGGGGTGGGGTTGGTACTGTCTTCCGGGTGATCGGGTGTCCCTGTCCCATAGGCAAAGCTCAATGATCCACTCGGGAGCGTGCTCTGCACCAGTGGCATTTTCTCACATGCCCAGACAGCACCATCAGCCTTGCAAATGGCCACTCACTCTGGACACTTGGCATGTTTCACTGAAATTGATGCGGTGCTGAGGGAAAGAAGCTCAGTTTTTTTTACATATGTGCTCTGAAGGAAGGGACGACAAAAACTAAGAAAGGAGATGGAAGATGTTTTCTCTCACACCTCTTCCCAAAGTTTCTCCTCCTTGATTTTTGCCTTGCCTCTTGTATGCTCCTCACAAGAAGACATTCCTGTCTCAAACTCTATCAAAACAAACCAATAAACCTATAATATTTAGATGTAGCAACTTAAGACCTTCATCACTGAAAATACAGAATGAGGGATGCCTGGGTGGCTCAGTCGGTTAAGCATCTGACTCTTGATTTCAGCTCAGATCATGATCTCACAGTTGCTGAGTTCAGACCCCTTATAGGGCTCTACACTGACAGTGTGGAGCCTTCTTGGGATTCTCTCTCTTCCTCTCCCCCTGATCCTCCCCAACTTGCACTCTCTCTTTCTCTCTCTCTCTCTCAAAATAAATAAATAAACTTAAAAAAAAATACAGAAGGAGATGCTTAGATAAAAATCTAGCCAACTCAACAGCAATACAAATGGGAATCACTGATTTTAAAAACTTAGGTAAAGGGGCGCCTGGGTGGCTCAGTCGGTTGAGTGTCCGACTTCAGCTCAGGTCATGATCTCACGGTTCGTGAGTTCGAGCCCCGCGTCGGACTCTGTGCTGACAGCTCAGAACCTGGAGCCTGTTTCAGATTCTGTCTCCCTCTCTCTCTGACCCTCCCCCATTCATGCTCTGTCTTTCTCTGTCTCAAAAATAAAAATAAACATTAAAAAAAAAAAAGATTTAAAAAAAAAAAACTTAGGTAAAAAAGCAAATGAAACTTTCAAAATCTCTATCATTTTAGTTTGAAAATTCCTCAGGTCAATAGTAGCCTCATCACTAGAATTATATTTCAGAAAATATAGTAATAAATAATAAATAAACAGTTCTGCTTGGGCCAAGAGCCATGGTAAGTTTTGAGTAACGGAAGGTAAATGAGTAAATGTTTGAGTAAGGGAAGGACAGAAGGGTGAGTGCAGATAATGGATTTTAATTGAGTCATATCTTGTCTGTCAGCTAATTCCTTCCACAAACCAGTCCCGCCCATCTTTGTGGGCACCTACGATGTGCACGGCACACAGGCCATCCTGACCATTTTTATATGTAAACACATTCTCTTCCTATGACTTGGAGTTATCCTCCATGAAGTGCCAGGAGTCCTCTAAAATTACAGTAATGTCATGCTGGGAAGAACTGCAGAGATTAGCAAGTCTAAGCCCTTCATTTAAGACTTGTAGACTCTAATGCTTCCGGAGAAGCCATGACTCCCTTGCAAAGTTGGAGCTCAATGGGGTGGTGGCATCGGATGGAAGGGAGGACTGTGACTTTCAGTTTTGTTCTCTTTCCATTAGAATACGAATGCAAAGAAAACAGGAAGATGGGGGTAAGAATCACTTTCATGGCAGTTAGTTTTGTCGAAGAGCTACAGAACCAGCTTCACTCACGTGTTCTGATCATGGAATGAATGGATTAATCCCGTTACTCAACAAATCTTTTTCTTTTTTCTTTAGTGCCTACTGCATGTAAGATACTATACTCAGTACGGTAAAGAATCTAAAGATAAAAGCAATGTGGCCCTTGCCTTCCGTAATTTCCGCTTTAAAACAAACATGGTGATATGAATCTTGTTTGGATCAGCATATACACGGTCAGTGTGCATTCTATTAATCTGCTTTCATTTGCCAGAAGACTTCGTTGTCTACATTTGCACACAGTCTTCTACCAGATGGGCTGAGGAAAGAATGATTATCTGTCCTATTTTCATAGAGGGTCAATGTGCTTGAGCAATTAGACACAACCTCTCCTCACCCTTCCACCAGCTACTGTACGTAATAAGGTCCCGTGATGGTGATCCCCAACTGCGAAGGTGAGCTTTGACCTGTAGAAGCTCTTATGCCATACAGACCTCAGGAAAAAGGACTTTCCCTATGTTTGGAGGCACTGTTCAATAATGATAAACAGACACAGGCAAGAAGCCTGGAGCCAGCAAGAGGAAGGAATCCCAACTTAGGTTTTACAAATACTTAACTCTCTGAGCCCACCCCCGCCCCCACCCCCCCCCCCACCCCCACCGGAGGTCCCTGCTGGTGATCTTCCTTCTTCGAAGTTTTAGTACATACATTTAGTGATAACTAGTGAATGTCTATAGACAAAGAAAACCCAGGACAAATCCAAGCTATGCCATTGTATTTATAAAGCTCCACACACAAAATCCAGCCATTGTAGCTTGAGCTATGCAAAGGTATGCTATTTATTTGACGAATTTTAGCTAATGGGAAGAATCTCCCTCTTAATTCTTTCGCAAACCCAACTGTGGTGTAGTAAAACAATGAAAAAGACTTTTTCACAGGAAAAGAGCTCTTAAAATTCACTTAGTTTCAAGGAGAGCAAACAGTAAAAGAGAAAGGGGTGTATAGGTTCTGAGTGGATATATGGTGCTTAATTTTAGGTACATATAATATTTATTCTGGTACTAGGGTATGACTTTACTTGCACGCTAGCGTACCCCAAGATACCACTAAGTCTAAATATACCACCATAAAAGGTAAAAGGATGGAAGTCCCCATCCTTGCCTATTCCCCTCAGGACCAGCAGCCAATATCTCCCTGACCTCCTAGAAAGACCCAGAAAGCGTTCAGGCTTAATCACTTGTACACAATACACCCTTTGCAGCCTTTTAATATTTCCAGTAATTTTTCTCTTATGAGTTTTGAGCTAACATAATTCTCAAGACACTTCCCTTTTAAGCCTTACATCAGCAGAGGCAACAGCAGTGTGCATGGAGACAAAGCAGGGTACAGCCGGACACACGATTTACCCCAAGCTTGTGGCTCTTGGTGGCCTTAATGACAAAGCTTTTAACTTTGTACAATCCCTGCCTCTCAAACAAAGACGTGATTAAAAGCAGGTGGGGGGAAGGGAAATAACATAAAGATGGAGATGTACAGGAGGCCAGCTTGGTCCCTGTCCGGCACACAATCCATTCCCGGCCAGGAAAATGATTGCCGCACAATGGCCGGTATGGCCAGCCCAGGGCAGCTGTGAGATATAAATTGTCAGCAATGACCATAAGCACTCAGAGAAACAATTTAATTCCTCACTTCCGCCATCATGGGCTGATATATTCTTTCAAGGTCATTACCCAAGGCTAGAAGGGTCGCTTGATTAACGAGTGACAGGCCCAATGAGGGCCAGTGTGCTTGAGCAAGGCCTTATATTAATTAGACAGAAGCTCGGGAAAATAAATGTTACGGAGAAAGGAGGGGCCAAGTCTTTGGCATAAGCTGTGACCTCGCCACCCCCACCCCATTCACCCCACAAAAGATAACACCCTGACCTTGATCCTTAATGCTATACTTTAGCTTTGTTTTAAAACCTATAAAATACAAAACATAAACCATGCTTCGTTTCATATTCAGGACGACCCAGGCCCCGGCCTCCGGGTTCCACACTGCCTTTGTCTGACCCTTACTCATTTAGTTATTCTAATTTATTGGTTAATTCTGGGTGGAGATGGAGAGAACTGCTTGCTCTGGACTTCACATCTCACAAGCAGCTGAAACCAGGTTGATCTGAGCCAAGGGAAACAGGAGAGTGATGACTCTTCAGTGTTTTAAGCCCAGTAGCTAATAATCTAGCAATTGCTCTTTAATAAAATGTCATTATCTTGCTTAAGGAGTTAAGGAGATTTGGCGGTAACAGTGGACTTGCAGGGCAGATGACCATTCGAAGCAAAAGGGGCTTAAAAATACCCTCTGCTCCTCATCCGGTCCACTCTGTCTCTTTGATTGTATCTATCCTGAAAGCCTCGCTTTAAGAGACACAAAGGAATAAATTCCCAGGGGATTTCAGTCAATTCGAAGCATTCATTTCCAACACAAGAGACTACTGGTTTCAGAACCGAGTTTCATTTGCACCAAACATCAGGAAGGAGTTTTCCTTCCTCCACCCACAATCTCACCATTTCAAGCCCTGATCCCATTGGGAAAGTAATCCTGCCACCTCACAGGGTCCCAGCTAGAGGCATACGCTCTGGGTGTGGAGTGAAGCTATACATCTGTTTGAATTTCCCAGAAATTCATCACCATCTATCAGAGAAAGCTCGGGCAGTGAGGTAAGAGGCTTAGGTGCCACTCAGGATGTGAGGAGTCGTTGGTAGAACTTTCCAGCAAGAAGCCACGTCTAGCTTTGCATTCTGTCAAAATGGAGAAGAGATTTTACTTTTGGTTCAGGCGGCTTCTGTGATCTTCTATTTGGCACCACCTTCTGACCAACACTGTATGTACAGACGGGCAAGAAGCAGCTTGAAGATGGTCCTTCTGTGATTCTTGGGGCTCACTGTGATCCACAGTGTTGGAGATGGCCCTCAAGGATCCTCATGCCCTGGTACTCCAGCCCTGTGTCATCCCCTCCCCTTGAGGGTGGGTGGGACCCAGCAAATTATTTCTACCAATGGTAATGGGGTGTCACTCTCAAGGTTAGGTTACAAAAAGACCACGACTTCTGGGTTGCTGTCTCTGTCTCTGTCTCACTCTCACTCTCGCTCTTCTGGGGCCTTTGGTCCAGAAGAAATAAACTGGCCTAGATAAGCTGCCCTATGCAGCCCAAGTCTGGGAATTGATAACTGCAGCCAACCACCAGAGAGAAGCTGAGACCTGTCAACAGCCATGTGAATGGCTTGGATTGGATCCTTTCAGGTGGAAAGACAGCAGCACCAGATGACCTCTAACTGCAGCTTTATGGACACACTTAGTGTCAGAGGCATCTAACTAAACTGTGCCCGAATTCCTGACCGAGGGAAACTGAGAAAACCAACATTTGTTGTTTTAAGCTGCTAAATTCTGGGGTAATTTGTTATGTAGCAATAAATAACTAATACACTAGTGCCATTAATCCTACTATGTACTATATGATCTTATGAAGATCAAGTCAATTGCTCTGTGCTTTTGTTTCCTTGTCTTTAAAATGGGAACGGTCTCCTGGAGAGGCTTTAGAATGAATTAAATATCTATGAAGATGTGATTCTGATGGTGGGAGGGGAAATTCTATGCATCATCAGCATCTTATGAATAACTGATGTACAGTACTTATCAAATTCATCAGTTTGTGGAAGGTGTAGCATTGTTATCAGACATGATTATAACACCATATTTTACATCCCTGGGTTATCTGTCCTTGATGGGTACCTATAGAGGTCCTAGCCAACAAATTTGCAAAGACAACCTGCACACTTATTCATTCATCCATTTTTCCAACCATCCATCCTTCTAATCATCCTTTCAACAAATATGGAGCACTCAAGAGCACTATAGGAGGTAGAAAAATGTATTCAATACGATTTATGTCTTCAAGGAGTTTACAAGCTAGCAGAGAAGACAATATGTGGACGGGAACTGCAGGAATCCAAAGTGACAAGTTTCATGAGCATGGGTAAGTGGGGGAGCAATCCAGATGCAGTGGGTAGAATTCAGCTCTGGCTGCGAGTGGCCCAAAGAAGGAATCGACACACACACTAGCACTAAGATATATGTTGTGAGTTCTTATTCCTGAAGTATTCTTGATGTGTCAGTCATAGCCCCTTGTCCAGTCTCCCTTTGACCAACACCACACATCTGAAGTATAGCACCAGAATAGAGTTACGGTCTGCAGCCAGAGCACCATGCTAACTGGCACCCTGGGAATCACACCCAGGACCCCAGCATCATTACACCAGCTACATTATAATGATACATTACTGAGCATCAACCTCCTGGATATAGGATGGGCATCTGGCTGTCCAGCCCTTCTGAATTGAGAACAGCACATAATGAATCCCCAGTTCCTTAACGTGTTTAACAATTAATAAGCTAGGGTTTCCTTGAGGACGGCACAGAATAAAATATGAGCATACCAAGGAAGAGGTCACACAGTATAAATGTATTGTATGAAAACAATACATATGATGAGGCTGGGGGATGAGTAGAGCTTTTCCTCTACTTTGAAAATATGGTAAAATATATCAGGGATCTGAATTATCCAGACATGGGTAGGTTCTGTATTTCATTCTGCTGTTTAGACCCTCATATATGTAGATGATGATTTTACCCACTGGACAGAGCGGCTGCTGAAAGAAAAACTACTCTGGTCAAAAGAGTTACTATTAATTTCAGGTAAGCTCATAAAGAAAGCCTATATGGGAAAGGAGAAGAAGCAGCCATGTGAATGCTGTTTGATGCCAAGAAACAGGATTAATAAAAAATATTCTGGCTCTTCGAGACAAGCCAACTCAGCAGCTTTCATTATGTGATGTGTTCAACCAGCGTCCCACTGAGAGAAACAGCATGGCACCCACCCACACTGGTTGGGGGGCGGGGGAGGCGGCTAGCAGCCCCCAGCAGTGGTACCCCTGGGAGACAGAAAAGGCTCCACCTGGCCCTCCTTCTCCAAGCCTGCTGAGGTCAGCTGTCAGGCCTGACAGACCTTCTCTCTGGCCTCTGCCCAGTTTCCTGGTGACAGATGAGAAAGCACTCATCGGAATCTGTAGTGAAATCTCAGAAAGAGGCACACTTCTGAGGAAGTCAATGGCAATGTAACTGTACTCCTGCACCTAGATAGTAACTTAGTGGGAAATAATTTTCATACTCTAAAATTCGGATTTCAAGTGCTGGAAATAATTGTGCCATTTGTGCTCGTTGCTGTGACATCACAATTGATGCACCTGCTTCTTCTTGGTGGCTTAATTAGGCAATCTCAGGCTATGTGAGGACATGCCGCGACTGGGCAACAGAAACTTCTTAGAAAACAATTCCCCTCATCTCCAAGATTCAGCCCCTGAGGGAATTCATAGCGGCCATGGAACAGGTCCCACGTGTCCCCAGTTAATCATGCTCCCTAAGCACTGTAGTGTGAGTGGGACTTCCAGAGACTCACTCCCATGGCCAGAAATCTGCTTCCCTCATCCAAAGGTTAGGACACAGCTTCTCAGACTGTAACGTGCATACAAAACTACCTAAAATGATGCCAGGGCTAATGGCGCACAGAACCCTCTCTGAAGGGGGAAGTTCTAAATTACAATTTAGAACTGTCAACATTCCTATATTTTTCTGGAAGTTTGCATTAAGATAAGCTCATTATGGCTTCCAAAGTGCCATCTTTTATGTATTTTACTGTCCGTGCACTTTTCACACGGCACAATGATTGTTTCTTCACTTATCTGTGTTATTTTTTTTTTAAGTGTATTTATTGTTAAGAGAGGGAGGGGCAGAGAGAGAAGGAAAGAGAGGGAATACCAAACAGGCTTCACACTGTCAGCGTGGAGCCTGATGTGGGGCTCAAACCCACGAACCGTGAGATCATGACTTGAACCGAAATCGAGAGTCGAATGCTCAACCAACTGAGCCACCCTGGTGCCCCTTATCGGTGTTGTTTCTATATTTCGATCTTTGCGAGGTCAAGTCTGTGTTTTATTCACCTTCATAACCCCAGTGTCTGGCACAGAAAATGCTTGACACTCACATGTGCATCTGAATTCAAATCTGTCCCTTGGTGAAGGCTCAACCACAAGTTGCCAACTGGGATAGTTCTGCATGGGACATATGCTAACACGCCAACAACTTAGGAGGGTAAAGCTGCTGATTAATGGGAGGGATGAATGAATTATAATTATTTTTGGTCAAATATGCCAAATAGCTGTTTCTTCCAAACCATCATTATTTGATAGGACACTTATCAAATGTGTGGCTTTTAAAAGACTCAGGATATCTTGTCCTAATGGGAATCTTTGTTTCATATATAAATGGTTGGGACCCGGGCCTGACATGGCCCTGGCCATCCTTCTCTGCCTTCTAGATTTGTTTAACAGATCCCCACTGCCCAATGTGCTTAGATAGGTTTCTTCTTACCTTCCAGATCGGCTTCTCCTACTATTTTAAATGCTTTTGAAAACCTTTTAATAACAACTTTCCCCTCAAAAGATTCTAATCCAGAAATTACCTGCCTGCTTTTCTTATCTGAGAATTTTTACATAAGGCTAATTTTGTCTTTTTAATTAAGGCTATTACCTTCGACAGATCTGAATTATGCCTTTTTTTTATATTCCAAAGATAAAATGCTGTTATTTTAGTAGTCATTATAAGAAGCAGAATCATAGTTGTTTATTAGTTAATTCTAATGCATATTGTGTGGTGCTTAATAGGGAGGATTCTGGAGCCAGATTGCCTGAACTCAGATCCTAACTCTGCCGCTTACTAGGTGTATAAGCTTACGCAAGTAACTTAACCTCTCTGAGCCCAGATTTCCGCAGTCTAACGGAAAAATACTCATTGTACCCATTAACATGACTGTCAATTTCAAGAGGACCTTTTATGCTGCCCAGAGATCACATTGTATTTATATAGTTCATTTACCATTTCATTCTTTAAAAAAATTTTTTTTTAATGTTTATTTATTTTTGAGAGAGAGAGAAAGTGCCAGTGGGGGAGGGGCAGAAAGAGGGAGACACAGAATCCAGAGCAGGCTCCAGGCTCTGAGCTGTCAGCACTGAGCCCAATGAGGGGCTCGAACCCATGAACTGTGAGATCATGACCTGAGCTGAAGCTGGAAGCTTAACCAAGTGAGTCACCCCCGTGCCCCACCATTTCATTCTTCAAGGATGACTATGATATCTTCTCCATTCATCTCAAACCATCATCGCCTTCTTCCTCATCCTCACTCTTAGCTGAGGACTATGCTCCCTACTTTACTGAGAAAACTGAAGCAATGAGAAATAAATTTCCAAAGACTCCTAACTACCACATTCACCTACCAGCTAGCAACTGCACTTTCATTTTGTGCCATCTTATTACCACACATAAACTCCTCACACTCTTATCGAAATCCCTTCACTTCACACTAGATCCTACCCCTCCTGCCAACTGCAGACTAACTCTAGCTAGTCTCCCTTTCCTCTCCTGCATCAAGTTTTTTCTCTTTATTCATTATCCTCATTGTATGGGTGATCACAGCAAGTTCCATGGCTTTAGATACCATCTATGTTCCAAGGACTTTGGAATTTACATCTTTGGCTCAGACTTCCCTTGTAAAATCCAAATTTCACTATCCAATGGACATCTTCACAGAATTGTGTGTGTGTGTGTGTGTGTGTGAGAGAGAGAGAGAGAGAGAGAGAGAGAGAGAGAGACAGGGAGAGAGACAGGGAGAGAGACAGCATGAGAGGGGAAGGGGGAGAGGGGGAGAGAGAGAATTCCAAGCAGGCTCCATGCCCAGCACAGAGCCTGACATGGGTCTCGATCTCATGAACCGTGAGATCATGACCTGAGTCAAAATCAAGAATCAGACACTTAACCAACTGAGTCATTCAAGTGTCCCTCACACGGATTTTAAATAGCCATCTGGAAATCAACTCAGCTAAATCTACCCATCTCTCAGCCTTAGCTACCTGAGGTGATATCAACTTCAACCTCTCAATTGTTTAAGCTAAGACAAAAGCATTGGAGTCATCCTTGAATTCTCTCTTATAGCCCTCCTCTGAATCATCAGGATATCTTCTCAGCCCTACCTTTAAAATGTACCCAGATTCTGATTCCCAACCACTTCTCATTACTCTCACAGTTGCTGTCCCGGTCAGAGCTAATGACATCACTCACTTGATTCCAACAGTAGGCTTTCGACCTTTGCCCTCTGTTTTGAACCCAGAAGCCAGAGTGGTCCTTTGGAAACTTGGATGAGGTCAAGACCCTCTAATGGCTCCCCCTTCTATTCAAGGTCAAAGTCAAAGTTCTTCCAAGGTCTTACCAGGTTATCTATACCCCCACCTACTTACCTCTTGGACTAACTGTTAATATCCCTCTTGCTCCTCAGGCTCTAGCCACAATGGTCTCCTTAATGTTTCTTCTACACACCAGACATGCTTCTACCTTAGGGCCATGCCACCTGCAGTTCCCTCCGTCTAGAACAGCCTTCCCTCTAATACCCAAAGAAACAACTCTCTCATCTCCTTCAAGTCTTTGCTTAAACATCTTCTCAGTGAGTTCTACTCTGAACACCCCATTTAAAATTGCAGGCCATCCCCATCCCCAGACATCTCAGTTCACCTTACAATGCTCTACCTTGGGTTTACGCCACTGCATATATCACCTTCCAATGAACTCTATAGTGTGTAACTTTACTATGGATATTATAGGTCTGTCTCCCTCCTCCCCAGATGGAATGAAAACACCAGGGATCTCTGTCTGTTTTGCTCACTAACATCACCCTATATGTATAGAAAAGAACCTGGTATATTTCAGGTGCTTGATAAATATTTGTTGAATTAAAATGAATTCAGTTTGAATGACAAATGTTATGAGGATAATACAAGATCATGTGTATAAAAAGTCTTAAAAGAGCTCAAAAATGTGAGCTATCGTCATCATTACTGTCATCCCAGTTACCAGATAATAAAGGTATCTGAGTCCTTCTCAGGGTATTTTTTAGCATAAAATATACAAACAAATGAATATGCACCAGGATACTCAATGTATCTGTAATGTGTAAAAGCGAAATCTTGAAATTTTGGTCGGTAGTGTCCAGCTTATAGTGATTCTCCTAATGGTCCTGTTCCCCTGACCCATTCAAGGGTGGGATGTTGTCACCATTCTTTCTACAGGGAAAGGGACCTCTAGGGCCAATAGCCACCTGGACTGGAGCAGACTAGACCGAGTGATGTGCTGATAAATGTTTAACAACCAGCTCTCCAGGAAACAGCACTGCCACCACTCTGATGTGTGGGTGTTCACCAATTTCCATAGTGTAAATTTTCCCACTGTGGCTGTTTCAAGCTTCCAACATTATATCACTAAATAGAACGATGAGAAGAGATGTACAGTGGTGTCCCACTATTCAGGAGTTCTACCATACGGACACAATATACATACAAGGACTTCAAGAGAATAAATAGTAAAATGAAGAAAAGTGACTAAGAAGTAATTTGTTTTAAGGAATTATTACATTAAAATTTAATTCATTTAATCATAAGTTTAAGTAATTTACTTTTCAGTAATAATTGAATTTAACAACCGGCTCACCCAAATTCCTGAAAACTCAACCACTGGCTCCCAGGAGCTCGTATGAGCAAGCATCAGTACAACAATGATTAGAGCAGACATGTGACCCAAGCAGGGCCAATCAGGGCCCCTTTCCTAGAGACAGTGAATAAGAGCCGAGAGAGCCAGTCCTTCACATGGCTGGAATATAACTTGGGAACCACAGACAGCCATCTTCCATATCTCATGAGGACAGGGTAGCAGGAAAAGGTAGTATGCTAAGAGAGAATTAAAGATCTGCAAAGAGAAGCAGGGTTAGAAGACCAAAAGAAAATTTTTGGTGGGGCATTAGTCACCTTCCAATTCCTGGACCCAGCTGTTCCTGATGTTGGTGCTTGGGTTCCATGAGATGTCTGTCTGTATCTAAAATAAATTCCTTGTCATTGGTCAAGCTTCAAGTGGCTCAATGTTTGCTGACAACAGTCCTAAGGACAAGTTAAGCTTATTAATTGGGGTTGGCTGGAGTTATACCAATGTAATCAGTAAGAGTGACTGCTTTATGATTATTGGGTATAGATATCTTATTTTTCAAACATTTTCTTTTATTTTAGAGGGGGAGGCAGAGGGAGAGAGAGAGAATCTCAAGCAGGCTCTATGCTTAGCACACAGAGCCAATGCAGGCCCTGATCCCATGACTCCTGGATCATGATCTGAGCCAAAAGCAAGAGTTGGACACCCAATCTACTGAGCCACCCAGGCGCCCCAGGTATGGATATCTTTAAACAGAAAAATGAATGACTGCAAATTGAGTGTATTTGTTAAAGGTGAAAAAGATATTTAAAAAATGAGGTTTACACCGGGAGAAAAAAATGAAATGGGTTCTTGGAGATAAAAATTTCGGGAGCTGCATGGGGCACCTAGGTGGCTCAGTCAGTTAAGCGTCTGACTCCAGCTTAAGTCATGATCTCACAATTTGTGGGTTTAAGCCCGCATCCGGTTCTGTGCTGACAGGTCAGAGCCTGGAGCCTGCTTTGGATTCTGTGTCTCCCTCTCTCCCTGCCCCTCCCCTGTTCACACTCTGTTTCTCTCTCAAAAATAAATAAACATTAAAAATTTTTTAAAGAATTGGGGAAGCTGCAGCCTCAATTTATAGTGGCCAGTATTACCCAAAAGGTTTTCATTTGCCAACTTCTGATAATCTTGTACCACTTTTGTAATTCTTGCCATAACAGTGCATCATCAAAGTCAATGTACCACAGAAAAGAAACACAATTCATTCACTCTGCATAAAGTGTGACTTCACTGAATTGCAGCCTAAAACCCAAGTATCTATAAAATTGTGAATTGAGTGTGTTAATTTTATTTTAACATATCTTAGAATAAATAAACTATTCAGAAATGCCACTGAGTGTGCCATGTGAACTGGTATCCAGTATCTACCAGGGAGAACACCACTCTAGTTAGGCCACCATTCCAAGCGGTTTTCTTCTAATCAAGATTCTGGATTTGTCAGAATTTGAGTCTCTGTTTTGTCCATTTCGAGTCTCCATGATGGGAAGACCCAATCTGCTGTTACTCAAACGAAAGCAATACATGGCAGGCACACATTTAACTAAGGCATCTGTGTTTTATTATTTGGGAAGATGTATTTGCATAGGTTAATTCAACAACATTCTGTATTTCAAAAAGAAAGAAACTTGTGCGGTGAGCATCGGCCAATCCTATATTTCAAGTTCATGTTAATTTGCCTGAGTGTTTATCTGACCTGAGTGTCAAAAACATACCAGCAGTAAGTTCTCTAGCTCATCACATGCTGGGCAAATAAGAGACCTGACTAAGTTATGACCAACTGAATTAATTCACTCAATGTGAGGTATCCAAGCCCTGAGTAGACATGATGTTTCTGGCTGATGTTTATCTTCAAAACTTCAACAGCTGATGGTTCAAAGTTCAGCATCACCAACACTACTTTCAGCCCTAAGGGAAGAAAGCTCGGGAGTGTTTTCCTGTGTTTTGATCCCAGCTCTAAAGTTATTCCTTAATGACTTAAGGGGGTAGCCTCTAAGACCTATAAATAGAAAGGTCATAACTGTGCTTACTGGAAAAGCAATGTCTGAAGGCCTTGAGACCAGTCATTCTAAGCCCTTCAGCAGACCTGGAGGAGCTCAGCCACTCTTCGGGAACACCATGAAATGATGCCAGTGCATAAATCTGCCTTCTTTTACACACTACCAGGAAAAGCTGACATTCAGTAAAGAGAGCAAAGCTGATCAGTTAGGCTCATGGCTTTATTGAAATCTTATGGACTTTCAAGCCACAGAGTAATATACTAAATCTGCACAAAGAGTTTGGGACTTACTGATACGGTATGGAAAAGGACATTGTTTAAAGAAACTTTTCTCCCTGCCTTAATCCTTCATATAATGGACTCAAAGCCTTCCAAGTTTTTTGGAATAATACTGACTAGTCATTACTATACTCTGTTGTTTTTTTTCCCCCTCCTTTGGTCTGAGTAAATTGTGAGAATTAAAGAGGTGGACCAACCAGGTGATCACCAGAGAATATTCTGAGCGGTGAATGTGAGTAGCACATTATCACCTAACATATGTACATATCACATCAACGACTGTTGTATCATTGTTTTATTAATTTTTTCACTCACCAGACTAAACTAAAAAATGAAAAAGGCTTCGTGCCATTGTCTCAAGTTTCTCATCTTATGCCCTCTCCTGTTTCTTCTGCTACAAAGGTTTTTTTTTTTTTTCTTAATGTCACCAAGGAGTACTGGAATAAAATTTAATAAAAAGTCTATTAAAAAAAAAAAACAAAAAACAGAGGGGCTCCTGGGTGGCTCAGTCAGTTGAGCGTCTGACTTCAGCTCAGGTCACGATCTCACGGTCCGTGAGTTCGAGCCCCGCGTCGGGCCCTGTGCTGACAGCTCGGAGCCTGGAACCTGCTTCAGATTCTGTGTCTCCCTCTCTCTCTGCCCCTCCCCCGCTCACGCTCTGTCTCTCTCACTCTCAAAAATGAATAAATGTTAAAAAAAAATTAAAAAAAAACAAAACAGAAAAAATCACCCTGTACTTGAGTACTAGTAAATTCAAACTCCAGCTCTGAAAGTGCACCAACAATAAGTGCATACTGACCGCATTCCAGAAATAAAAATCTCAGTATTTATTTCTAAAATCACATCTCTCTGAATAAAGTCACAGAAATTGTCTTTTCTTTCCAAGGAAAAAATCCTACCTCTCATCAAAGCAAGCGTCAGAGGAGATGTCCAGACGGTAGACGAAATATACAAATGTCACCGTCTCCTAGGCCACTGGTCCTGTTCCGGACACAGCGCCTAATTCCTCACTCCCTGGCACACACCCATCTGTTAACACAGTGGAGATGTGGCCATTCAGAATCACCTGACATCCCGCATGGAAGCAGCCCGAAAAAATAAACAGGTAGCTCTGCCCTGCTGGTCGTCAGACAAAATTTCAACAACAGCACCTCCTTCTGCCATTTTCTCAATAAGCACATCGGTTGCCTCTGACAGACATGCCATGTGAGCCACAAAGAATGGAAAGTGGTCATCTCAATAAAACAGTGACGTGTGTAGAATCCAAAATCACCAAGACATCTTCCTTGAAGAAACACCACTGGTAACACAGGATGCAGAGGGTATATGCAGAGAGGTCTGCCTGAGAAAGTGTGACCTGTAGGGAAGATTGTTGGGGTGGGAGTGGGGGGAGGAAGGCCAGCATCTAATGTCAATTTCTACTAAAAACAGAAACCAATAACCTATGTCATCAAACAGGGTTTTTTGTTTTTGTTTTTTTTTTTTGTCTTGGAAAACTGGGAGAGTTGAACAAGCATACCTGTGGCTTTGCTCGTGTTTTTGACATGACCATTTGGCCCCGTAGACACGTATGTCATATGCTCGCATTCAAGCGATGGTGTAAATGAGTTGGTGAACGCCTGGAATTGTATTTTTATTGTCACCGGGTGGAGCTGATTTTACACCCTCGCTTACGCACCCCCACCTCTTCCGACAAGCCCCGAACCCTTGAACGTTTCCAAACTCCCTTGTTGCTATGGCTGCTTCTCTTCTTCCTTTATTTTTTTTTCTTTTTTTTCTTTTCTTTTTTTTTTTTTTTGTAAGGCCTCTGGCCTTACACTGCTGTTTATCACCTAAGGCAAACTCTCTCCCTCACTCTTTTTCCCTCTCTGTTTCTTTAAATCTCTAAACCACAAAGCAGCATGCGAGCAACACCGTGGGTCAAGATATCAAAAGAGGGAACTTTTATGGGTTTCCTCAATAACATGGACAATGAAAGAAGAAGGAGCCAAAGCAGCATCACTGACCTTATTTGATGCTGTGCAGTAAAGAGAGACGGCTCTTCTGCCGTCTGCCCATGCGGGTCCGGGCCATTGGTGTGTGAAGACAGGAGCTCTGGATCAACGCTAGGTCTGGGTTTTCCTATACTCTTATGCCAAAGCTTTCCAAGTGTCTTCAGCAAATAATACCCAAATAAACAGAAGGTTACTGAATACATTAAACTCACTGCAGCAAGAAATTGCTTTTTGACGCCCCGTATATACAGATACTGTTTTTCTCTGCACGTTCACCTACACGAATAGAAGAGTTCAGAATTGGCGGTGGCTATCCATGCCACAAGGGCACAAGTCTACATTCCAAACATTACAGATGTTCATCGGCTCTGCCTCTGCAGCCACAAGCTACATATTCCAGTGACTCACGTTAGAGTAAGGGTTTTGGAGCTCATTGTCATAATTTGGAATGTAGACACGTTGCACGTAGACAAAATTTTTCTGTGGTGTGACACATCTCTGGCTTCCTTATGAGATGGGCCTAAGGGGACAAAGGCTTCAAGGGCCCTCAGGAATCACTGCTTCCAAAGCCACTGGGCTAGTGGAACTCCTAGATGAGTGACAAGGAAGCAGATCATATATGTTTGGCAGGTTGCACTTTTTTTTTTTTTTTTTTTTAATATAGTCACTTTTATAATCTACCTTCAGGAAAACGTATCTTCTCTCTTGATAAGAAGCTCCATAAAGGAGAATCACCAACCCTTTTTTCCTTCAGGACCCCAAAGATTTCAAATCCTACTTTTTGGTCTCACCAAAAATTTCTAGAGGATAGTCCATATAACCTACCTTCCTACCCTATCAGAAAATGATACCCCATTTCACCATCAGCCAAAGAGGAAAAACACGGAATAGTTATATTTTCCTCTGGAGAAAATTCTATTCCCTGATTCTTAAGAAGACACCTATACTTTTTTTTTTTTTTTTTTTTTTTTTTTTTTTTACTTTTTACATATTGACCATGCACTCTTTTCCCCGCTTAAGAAACAGTATCATTCCAGGGTGCCTGGGTGCCTCAGTCAGTTAAGTGTTTGACTTCGACTCAGGTCGTGATCTCGTGGTTCTTGAGTGCAAGCCCTGCATCGGACTCTGTACTAGCCTGGAGCATGCTTCAGATTCTGTCTCCCTCTCTCTCTCTGCACCTCCCCCACTTGTGCTCTGTCTCTGTCTCTCAAAAATAAATAAAAACATAAAAAATTAAAAACAAAACAACACATGGGGCGCCTGGGTGGCTCAGTCGGTTAAGCGGCCGACTTCGGCTCAGGTCATGATCTCGCGGTCTGTGAGTTCTAGCCCTGCGTCGGGCTCTGTGCTGACAGCTCAGAGCCTGGAGCCTGTTTCAGATTCTGTGTCTTCCTCTCTCTGACCCTCCCCCGTTCATGCTCTGTCTCTGTCTCAAAAATAAATAAATGTTAAAAAAAAAAATTTTTAAAAACAAAACAGTATCATTCCAAAAACCACCTTACCGAACCATCACCTTCACTGTTTTCTAGATCAAATACCATACTGGACTGTAAATATACCTTGATTACAACCAAGACCAGGAGTACCATATTTGCAGGTCGGCAGAATCAACCATCGGTGTGCTCACTGCCTGAGGTCTCTGTGGACACCAATGCGAGCAGGACTGAGCCCGCGCACACAGGAAGGCATGGACACGCACTGCTGTGCCGATGCTTCATAAATGCAGGGGATTTGGGATCCAGGCAAACAAGAGACTCTTTCAGAAGAGACTCTGGCAGTGTCAAAGACCACATTTCCTCTGCTCTCCCAGAAATGACAGCACTGCCCCCTGCCCACCCGGCAGGAGTGATCCAAAGGCATCAGATCAGCCTGACCCTCTCTCTCTCCCCACTCATCTGCATCCTGAACATTCTCAGCTTTATGAACCGGGCTTATACTGCCGGGCTTATACTGGACCCGGCAAACTTACGTGAGATTTGACATGCCTCCTCCCACCCCATACAAAGTACTAAAAACATGTGGACAGAAACACTTAAACAGAAATCTAATTCTTCTGTGTATTTGGCAGACGAAGTAAAGGCTATGCAAACACTCTCTGACCTCCCAGCTGAGAGCACGCACGAAGACCCTGCAGCCTGTGCCTGAGGCCTGGGTCCTGCCATTCTCCCTTCGCCTTCCACACGACACTCCAACCACAAAGACTGCTTGGTCCAGCGGACAATGCATGTGCAGAAATGTATTTCCCCTTCCTCCCTCTGCCTCCCCTCCCAGCTCCGGACTCCTGCTCTCCCGGACTCCTGCTTGGGGGTTAGCAGAGCTTCTGTGGTGATATCACAGGTCGCTGAGTGAGGTCAAGGGCTGAGCACGGACGGAGGACACATCGTCCCCTCCTCTCTGCCCGCTTTCCAGGGACCAGATCGAGGGCATGTCAAGGCTGCCACTGTCCGTTGCTGGACAAGAAGTAGTGAGCCTGTGCAGGGACCGTGGGGGGGCCTGTGTGCACACCTCAGGTGTGGTCCGTGTAGTAGTGGGCTGACACACGAGGACTGTGATATCATGGAGATGGCATGGCCCAAGCATGTATCAACAGCTCAGGTTGGAGATTTTTTAATCCAGGGTTCTCAATTTTTCATACAATTGATGTGAATGGGCAGGAACCTGCCTGCTGTAACCTCTTCAACCGGTAGAGTTTCTGTGTCGAGACGGAACGAAACAGCTATGGACCGAGCGGGCACGTGCACCATGTACAGACACAGTATAACATCTCATGTTTCACTGTCACAAGCTAGACCTGGAAATGTTTGAATAAATCCTTTTATGATTATGTTTATTTTAAGTGACTTGCAATCACTACTACCCCTCGTTTGCTTGCAGGAAATACCTAGATTTAAAAGGAATCTGCAATGGGTTGCCAGGCTCCGCATGTAAAACAAAACAAACAAACAAGATGCCCAGATCGATCTGAATTTCAGATCAACAATGAATTTTTTTAGGATAAGTATGCCTCACACAAGAGCTGAGACATACTTATACTAAAAATTTTAAGTTGTTTATCCGAAATTCAAATTGAATCGGCATCCAGTATTTTATCTGGGACCCCTAAGCCTGCAAAAGTTGTAGGCTTGCATGTGTGGGGAGGGTTGGTAGGGGGTGGTCAAGAAGGGTCTGGAGCAATGTAACTTCATTCTGTTGTGTAAATTTGGGGGGAAATGCATTCTTAACCCCTGCCCCCTTGCTTGGATAAAAATATGGCCACTGGAGAGAAGATCAGATGAGCTTTGTAGTTTTTAGCCATCTATTTCCAGGTGCCTGGGGACCTCTCTCTGGAGGGAAGAAGGGTTCCAAATACGATACTGAATTACCGCGTTGGGGGAAGCTGAGCTTGGGCAGGTATGTTTTTCAACACGGCACTAACAGAGCACGCACAGGTGATTAACATTCTCTGCTGAGGTTTATGACTTCATTAGAATATTTCTCATCATAATTGAATAGGTAAAAATACCTGGCTATTAAATACAAGCCTATCCCTCAGGATGACCAGATTATCACTTGAATTTAAAATCTTTCTGAATTTTTAATAGTGCATAACAAATACGATTATTTATGCACTTTCTTCCAGTGCTCAACTTGCCAGGCCTACAATTATTTGGAATGCCTTCAGTTTTGATGGGAGGGATTAAATTGAGCTGTGCTGCTCCCTGTGTATCTCTCTCCAGTTTCTCTGAAATATTTAGCCAACAGTTTCCCCTTTACCTTGTGACCTGGATAGAGGCCACTCAGGATCCTTTGGGGTCCTTATGTTATTTAGAAACCCTCAGTAATTAGCAGCAGGGAGATGTAAGGAGCTGTGGTGTAAAGGGAGCAGCTGAGAATCCATAAAGCTGGCTGCTGAGAAAGTCAAGTGGAGGCCTGCCTGGCTGAAACCTCTTCAACAGATCTGTAGTCTGGACTTGAACCCTGCCCTCTCACCTCGGGGTCCAATATTTCTTTCTTTTCTATTTCTCCCCCCTGCCCCCACCTTCTCTTCTCCTCCCAGCTTCTCTATCAAGGAGTGATGTACTCAGACTGACTGAATAAATGTGAGTGACCCCCATCCACCCACTCCCACTTCCCTGAGCCTGAGAGAGAGAGAGAGAGAGAGAGAGAGAGAGAGAGGGAGAGAGGGAGAGAGGGAGAGAGGGAGAGAGGGAGAGAGGGAGAGAGGGAGAGGGAGAGGGAGAGGGAGAGGGAGAGAGGGAGAGGGAGAGGGAGAGGGAGAAGAACCAGAAAGAGGAGGGAAGGGAGAGAGAGAGATACAGGGGGAAAGGAGGGTCCTGACTTCCTCACAGGTAATTAAAGGGACTGTTTTCAAGGTTGCGTGGGCAAAAGACAATTCGGCCCTAATGAAGCATCGATCGACTGGCACTAAGGTAGAAAGGAGCTGACATTCACTCAAAGGTACCTTTAACTGATGTAAGACACTGCACCGGGAATTATTCCTTCTCTGCTGTCATTGCCTAGGCCCTGGGATAGGAAAAAAAAAAAAAAAAAAAAAAAAAAGGTGGGGGTGGGAAAGATTTGTTTTAAATTTATTTTATTTTTGCATTGCCACAAATGTGTGTTTTGGGCTTTGTTTTCTTGCTTTCTTTTTCTTTCCTTCTTGCAAAAAATATAATGCATCAGGGCACATTCTATTTGGTTGCAGGGAGGGGGCTCTCCCCCCGAGGGTAAATTTTCTTCATTAGTCACGTTTAAAAGCCCACCAATCAGGCCTGCAGGTCTGGATTCATGAGGTCAGAGACAGCAAAGCAAGGACTCCGGGGGTAGGTAGCAGCATCGCTGTCTGTTTAGAAACCCAAACTCGTTTCACTCTACGGGTTTGGCCGCTCTCTACTTTGTGCTGGTGTTTGCTATTTTATGGCAAAAAACAGAAACCTCAAGGGAAAAGGGGCCAGGGAGGGGAGGGGGACAGACCACCACGCTGATCAGGGGGCTGATGAGGATGTGTGTTGGGGACTGAGTGAGAAAGCACCGGCCAGGACGAGGTCTGGGCAACACAGGCAGGGAGATGGGGTTCTCACGTCAGGAACCGGAGCCAGGAGGAGCCCCAGGTAAAGGTGTGGGGGAGAAGCCAGTACAGCATCCCGTCCCAGCCCTCCTGGCGGCAGGTTTTCTGGGTACTTCCTCCTGGCTGGACATGCCCGGGGACCTGGCTTCTCGTTTTCTAGTTTTTCTCCCTGAGCCCTAAAAATGTTTGCATTTGGAGACCATCGGAATGATAATAAAAGGATCGGAAAATGCTGGTCATGTCCAGTAAACTGGGGTGGGTGACAGGGGAGGAGAGGCAGTATCAGTTCCAAAACAAGTTGAGTGTTATCTGAAGAGGCTTCACCCACAGCCCCCAGCCTGCCTGGATCTTACAAGAGGCCCCGCAGTCAACAATAGCAGGTCCCCTCAGAGCAAGAAACACAAAGGGAATTTGCTCTGGTTCAGTCCCCACAGTGAGGCCCTTCGGAAGCTGAAGGGAGTCACTTTTTTTCCCCCATGCTAAAAATAAGGGGGGAAAGAAAGAATTCTCTTGTACACACTCCCGTATAGACACGCCGGATACAATGAGCTGAAGAAAAGGAGCCCTTTGACGGGACATTTCAAATCACCGGCTCTTTCTTATAATTTTCTTTTCTCTTTCTTTCTTTCTTTCTTTCTTTCTTTCTTTCTTTTCTTTCTTTCTTTCTTTCTTTCTTTCTTCTTTCCTTGTCTTCTTTCCTTTTTTCTTTCTTTCTTTCTTTCTTTCTTTTTCTTTCTTTCTTTCTTTCTTTCTTTCTTTCTTTCTCTTTGGAGAATTTATCATTGTTTCTTGATCTTGCTCTTAATTTTGGTTTGGTTTTAGAGGGAGGGGTGGCAGGATGTATTATTTAACTTGATAAACAGCATTAGCGCACTGCCTGCCGCCTCCTTCCCTCGGCCCCTTGCTCCTATTTATTCATTTGTGTTTACATTTCTAAGACATCCCTTTAGCTGAAGGAGGACACTTCCCACATATTGCAGTATTGGCCATTAATGCAAGAGGATAATTTATTGGTTAGACAGCCTCTGAAGTTGAATTTTTAAAAGAAAAATCGGAGCCCGGTTTTCTTGGGTTCGCTGCATTCATATTCATTTGGTTTGTGCCTTCCTCTCTTTTATCTTTGCAACAGTTTGTAACATTCTATTTATCAATTTGATGCTATTTCATTGTGGTTTTATTTTAGTTTATTTTATTTTAAGGCAAAGAACAGGTCAGGAAACAGAGGCAGAAATTGCATGGAACACCTGCTGAAATAATAATTATGAAAAAAGTTTTCCTCTAAAAATGGCTAAACTGTAGCCCAGCAGATCCTATCTGCATTAATTTGGCTGAACAACAAGATATTGCAGGGGACAAACTCTGAATAAAGCAGTTCCGAGTTCCCAGAATTGGCACAGCTCAGCCTAAACAATGGCTGCTTCCTATTCACCTTAACCCAGCTTTTCAAAAGAACATCCCCAGAAACACAAAGCATCAGCGGGAAATGGCAATTTTATGAATCCTAATCAATCAAAGGGCTTATTAACTCAATGTGAAGCCAGATTAAAATCTTTAATTATAAATCGTGCTAAAAGGAAAAACAAAATGTACTTATGGTACATTGAAAATTCCGGATATTAACATAGTTGCTATTATCTCTTGCAATATTAAATTCCCCCCACCTCCCCCTCAACAACCTCACCTTTTTCTATTACTAAAGAACAGGGCTACAGGACCAAAATCATTTTTTCCCCTCGATTTATTAAAATGTATTCTTTTTCTCCCCCTGTGCATTCAATAGGTTGCTGGGAAGCTGCGTTGGTGGTTGCAGGAAGGGGTAGGAGAAATCCCATTACTGAGCTCCGGGCGCCTAGGGTTTCAGTGTGATGCTGGGGGTAGTTTGGGAAGCTGTTTATTAAGGGGGTAGAGTTGTGTTACAGGGTCGGTAGTTTGTGGGGTTTTTTTTGTTGTTGTTTGTTTTTTTGTTTTTGTTTGTTTGTGCTTTTTTTTTTTTTTTTTTTTCCATTTTAGGGGGCCGTGGGGGCCGACAATCAGATGTGGAGCATTTTTGGTAAATGCAAACAGCGTGTGTGTCTGTGCTCGTGGGATTGGCTGGTAGGAGTAGAGACTGGCAGCTCCAGGAAGGGCCCTGGCTTTAAGTCACAGTGCAAGCAAAGGCTCTGGGTGCTGCTGGTTCTGCTTCTTCTCTGTTTCTTCTGCTGCTGCTGCTGCTCCTGCTTCGTCTTCCTCTTCTTCTTCCTCTTCTTTTATCAGGCAGACATTTGGGAAATGACCACAGCAAATTTAATCACAGTTGGGGGGTGAGGGAGGAGGGAAAGAGAGCAGAGACTGTGATTCACATGTTTTATTTATTTGTTCAGAGTCACGGCCATCCTATTGTGTGTCCCTCATTCTGTCATTTCAGGCCCCTCGGACCCACCCCCTACCCCTGCCCCCATTGTTAATGTAAGAGGCAGAGAATATAACCACATTTTATAATAACAACATATCCAACATTGCAAAGCAGGAACCTCGTTTTGAGAGGGGTCCTTGTCTTATACTGAAATAAGAAAGAAAGAAAGAAAGAAAGAAAGAAAGAAAGAAAGAAAGAAAGAAAGAAAGAAAGAAAGAAAAGAAAGAAAGAAATCTTTCTGTCCTAATGACAATGTAGGTTGGAGAGATTTGTTCTTTGTGTAAGAAATTCAGTGATCTTCATAGCTAGGGTATCTGCCCCCATCTCCTCCCCTCCTGCACATGGGCTATTGTGCTATTCTATTTTTATATTTACAGAACAAGCCCCATGTTACCAAATTGGCTTTAAATTAAAAATAGAAAGAATGAAGGAAAGGAAGGAAAAAAAATGAAAACCGTGCGACTTCTTGTATACAATCAAAGGTAATAAAAGGAAGGTAATACTTTGGTTTAAATTAAATCCTACTTCATTCTTTTTGTTCAAAGTTCATACTCGCTTCCTTTCAGCCCCTCTACTCCTGAAACGTGGGCTTTCTTTGGGTTTATTCCTTTAGTTCCAGGGACAAGAAACCCTCATTTCAAAATGAGGTCTCCCAAGGTCCCTGTCACTTCCCTTCCTAACCCTAGAACCAGATTTTATCCATGGACGGAAGGAGGGAGCAGAAGGTGGATTGGAAAAGGGGAGAAACAGCTCTTGCTGAAAATCTTGACAGTGAATAGGGTTTGATTTTCATAATACAAGGTCGACTTCGTGCCCTTTTATCTGAACACTAGGTTTAAACTGCCTTATTGAAACCCGAATGAAGAAAGAGATGTGTCATGGGTGGATACTAACCAAGGCTGCCCTGATGGCATGTCCTGGCCCCCTCCTGGCTCTATGCTTCCCTCAGGCACATACGGTCAACCCCATGCTATATTCTTGTAGCTCCTGTATCTGAAGTGCAATACCAATTTGCTGAATTACTTCGGAACTCCTGAACACAGACAATGCCCAATGAATTTCACTTTAAAACCATTTACAAACATCTTTACTGAGGGTTGAGCGAATAAAGACATACCCAGATGCTTCTGTAGCCTCTGAAAAGTTGCAGGCTCTTATTTCGGTGGCCAGCTCTGTAACTCTGTAACCACACCTACACTGGGCTCCTTGCTGTAAACAGAGGAGTGTGATCTTTCTTTTGCTAAGATGTATAATTTTTGTTTAGGTCCATCTCTGCTTGATATTTCTACCTTTGCGGCCTGATAATTTGACAGTTATCTAACTGTACAAACATAGCTGGAGGACAAAGAGTAAAAGGTCCTAAATCAGTTTTCATGGCTAAAGTGCACACGGAATCCATTTTGGCAAAAAGCACTTAAATTCTCAGAATTCCTCTAAATCCTTAAATGCCACACGGCTGTGATATTCCTTTGAAGACGAGCATTGGACCTAATAAACCGAATACTGGAGGCACAGATCTCGTCTTCTTTAGTTCTTGCAACAGCTTTTCACTAAATTCAAAAAAGACCTTTTGTGCTTAACTGGGTTTTCATTTCATTGCTTTTAAATTTGTTAAGCTTGACTTTTGACACTTTGGGTGTTTAGCCTTTTTTTTTTTTTTTTCCCACTGCAATTATATAATAAATATTTGTCCTTCCCAAAAGGAAGACATTAATCTGTTGTTAATGCTAGTATACAAAGAATAAAATGTACTTCACTCTTTTGTTATAAATAACCCACATAAATATGTACATTTTCTAAACATCATCTTTAGGCAACTAATAATATAAACTATTTTTGAAATAACCCAGTGAAACTTTGTATACACAATATATTTACTTCACTCTGCTAGAAAGTGGAAACAAAATAGAAAAAAATTAATAGAGGCAAGAAAGAAAAAAGAAAAAGAAAAATAGAAAAATAAATAATGACTTAAATAAAATGTGACTCTGAGCTGCTATTTAAACAAATTAAACATCAAATGAGAAAAACCACTAGTAAATTATAAGTCTCTATTAAAAATAAAAGTATTGGACGCTTTTCCCGTTGATTTATTTACATTTCCAGTTCGCTTCAGCAAATGAAAAAATATGAGTTGAGACAGCGATCATCAGCCAAAAAATGAAAACAGATATTTGTTTAAAAAAAAAAAAACAAAACTGAATATGGAATTTTAGTTTCTTCTCAGAAATTACAAAAGGGACATTTAGAAATTGTTCAAAAGGTGATGCCTTGAAATTAAAGTTTTTGATATACTTTTTATCTTTCAAATAGTCCGAAGTAATCATACTCTTAGATGAGGAATGTCAGTCTGGATCTAATAGAAATGTTTTCTCCTTTTCTGCCTTAAAGAAATTATTTGAAAATGACTTCACAAAGAAATATTACATTAAAATCAATATGAGAAATGACATTATGATTAGTAAATGGAACATAATTCTTAAACATTTTAATCCACTTATTTCGACTCTTCCAAATACACTTAAAATATTTTCACATATGTTGATTTTAAATAATTTTTAATTAAATCTTTCTTTAAAAATATTTTTCACGTATATTTGTCTACCCATCACAATCCTTACTCGGGAATTATTACGGGTTTGTATTTTTTTATGTCATGAAGAAAATGACAGTCAGGATAGCAAGAAAATATGTACGTTTTCTATCTAGTTTTGTTTCAAACCCAAATAAATAGGAATGTAAAAATGGTTTAAATGGTTATTTTAGAACTCTGCAGGGAATCTTCTTTTTAACAGTATTTGAAGCCTTTTCTAAAGATTTCTCACATCAGTATTATGTTGTTGGTTTCCTTTTGAAAAATACTCAGCGTTTTAAAGAACCTTATAATTTAAATTTATTTCCTATGCACACGGTTTTGTCAAAATCCCAGTCCAAACACAGAAAATGCCCTGTGTCTCCTTAACACCTACAAAGCTAATGTTTACAGGCCAGCTTAAATCTGAAGAGAAATATTCACCACAACTGCGGGCTTCTTCTTTTTTTTTTTTTTTCTTCTTTTTTTCCCCTTTCTGGATCAGTCGAGCTCTACATTTGATATACAGACTGATTTTTTTTTTTTCCCCATCAAAATTACATGAGAAGCAAAAAGCTGGAATCTAAGAGTGTCGACAAACTGGGCGGTTCTCTTCACTCCTCCTGTCTTTTCTCAGTGTCAGACTCTATGTTTAGATAAAACAATTTATCTTTATCATTTTCAAGCTGGTCAGATGGCCTAGGGGGTGGGAGGTGCAAAGAGGTGGCAGGGTGAGGGAAAAGGTGATTGTTTTACTTGTTGTCAGAGGGCATTGATCAGCCCCGCTGTCTGCTGGTCTCAGAGGTGAGGCCATGTCCCCTAGGAGCACTTCGGGGCTGGGCCGTGTCAGTGCAAAGCTGTATTGAGTCATGACCCAAATGATGGCTTATTGAGGGAAACGGGTATTGGCGTCCAAATCATTCTGAGACACCCTCAGTAACACTTAAACCAGTCCACTCCGTTAATGTCAGGTCACAGGGGACACATTTAGCCCCCTCAGCTGACCATTAGGCCCTTTGATGGAGTGGACGATAAACTTGACGGGACAAGCTGGACCCCGCTCTTGAGCCTGCCTGTGTTGACGGCAGGCCCAGTACGGGGCCGCCTTTGAGAGAATGCAAGGGGTCCCTGTAGTCAGGTCCTCTAGGGACTCTGTCCCTTTTCCACCAAACAGGACAAAATATACCTAAAACTAGTTTTAATGTCACAGCGTCAAAGGGAGAAAAACTTGCCACTGTGATCCTTCACAAAATTTTTCAACAATGAGGTCAGACACAAATTGTAGATAAAGTGGTCAGGCTCTACCATTTTGTAATTTTTATTTCTTGCTTTGATTTTTCTCTTTCTTCTAAGCACCGCTGATACAGTGCAGGTATTTTGAAATCCATTTGTTACACCTTCTGTGGCAAAGAACAAAAAGAATTCCTTATTGTTTCCCAGGGAAGTAGAGAAGAATTCAACAAAAATTCACTCCATTGTGATCCTAACGTAGGCAAGGCTGTGTCCTGGAAGGGAATTATTTTATTTTGTATTTCCAAACATCGAATGTGTTTTGGGGGGGCAGGGGCGTGGCCCACTAAAGCTAATTGCATTTCCCATGGATGGCAGCGTTAGCCTAAAACAAACTTGGCTTGAAAATGAATCAAAAGCACAAACTAACAAAACCCAGGTCTTTGTTAACATTCAAAGGGTGAATTAATAATCATTATTGCTACTATTTAAACAAATTATACCTAAATCTTCTGTTACGCGAGAGATCGCTACTGTTTACTTTTTCTGCTTTCTCACCAGCAAAGCGGCCTCTGGTTTGACAGAGCAGATTTTCTGGTATTACAATGCTTTTATCCTAGTTTTAACACCTTGTCTGGATTCCTCTTGAGAATTAACTGATACTGCATGAGAAGGGAAAAGGAGAGGGAATTTTTAAGTGGCCCCCACAATCAAAAACTCAATCCAACAGAAACAACCCTCTCTTCTTTAAACAACACTAGTGAGTAATACACAATTAGCAAAAAATAAAAAAAAAAAAAAAAAAAAAAAAGGTTAGTACAAATGAGCTAATAATTTGACCAAATTATGCATCTGTTTTGTCTTAAAAGTAGAAATCTAATTAGCAAGATAATCTATTTACTGAACTATTAACTACCCTTCTGATAAATAAGGAAGCAGCTGCGCGATATGTTTAACCAAGAGTGAGGGAGGCAGAGCCACACGCCTGCCTTTCATTGTCCACTTCACGTTATCCAAACCTGAGAGAGACTTTTCCAGAGTTCATACGCTTTGTCCCCTACCTAATGCAGTTTGGAACCCTTAGAGCTTGCTAAAATTCAGAATGATTTCTTCTGAAAGGAGTCAGTTTATCGAACCATGCAGGTTACATCTCATTTTCATATTGATTTCAGTACTGCTTTAGTCCAGAGAAACTGGATAAATTAACAGACACACCCACACTCTGCCTTATCGTATCTTGTTCTCAAAGCTTCCACATAAGGATTTGGAGACTTCAGATGATTTAAAAGGGCTTTATATCTTGATATGCTTTTTAGAAGAGTTATAGTAACTCATTCTCTTTCAATATACAATTGATATCGTGTGTACAGTGTGAGTGTGTGTGTGTGTGTGTGTACGTATGTATATACATACATATGCACACCTAACAATATTTGCCAATTCCATCTTCAAGTTTTATGATGAGAGGATATGAATAATCCCAACAGAGATATGTGTTTGTGACCAAGTATGTGTGTGTGTGCACACATGTGCATGTTTGAGAGACAGAGAGCGTGATATAGGGAGCACATGGCCATGCATCTTGTACTCATCTCATCCAAAAAGACTTCTAACTAGAGCCCTAACTCAAGAAATAAATTGCATTGATCTGGTATTTATAATGGGGCAACCCTGAGTTTTTAGTGGGACGAGATACCAAAGGGAGATTACATCATTGCCAGTAACCTTCTCCCTCCACCCTGCTTTCCATCATTTTCTCCACGTTCTTCCTTTCAACATGCAAAGCTCAGACAGCGCACGATATACACCTGTTATGCCCATTATGTGCTCCTAGCACCTAATAAGTGTGCCATTAGTTTAAAAATGAGTCATGAAATTCTTACTACCATTCAGCCATTTCATTCAGAAATCCTTGCATCCTGACCCAAATGTAAGTTTCTGAGGCAGAAGCTGAAAAGCCCTAAGACGTGGAATCCACTAAGTTAAAAAAAAATCAGCCTGATTTTTGAAACAATTAGAAACCATCATAATGCCACACTTACATTTTCATCTTATCCCTGTGATTAAAATTCTAACTGAAAAATCGGTAGATTAGGATGGGTTCGGCGCAACTCCACAATCTGAGATATTTTTTTCTGAGAACCAGAAGCAATGAATTTCTGCCTGAACTCTGTTCTCTGGGGACCTTGGTACAAGTGAGAGAAGCAAAGCATTTTGTCCAGTAGCAAAAGAACATTGGATATCTGCTTGTCATGCTGCATTTATATTCCTTTTAACGTATTAAACAAACAACAAACAAACTCCAATTTTCCTGCTCAAGACTGATATTTCTACTTGTAAGATGCTGGGGAAATCACCTATTGGTCTTCACGCATTCCTGAAGGCAGCTAATTCGGAATGGGACTCTCTTTCCTTATGACCTAGGTCTCATTCTCTTCACCCCCATGTGGCCATAAGCCTGAGGGTTCCAGGGAGACCTTATGCCTGAAGCAGGCTCTGTCACATGTCACTGCTCTCTGCTAACTGCCCTAATCAGATCACCTGTGAATCTGACCCAAAGGGTGACAAGGGCAGTGTATTCCATTCTCTGATCCCATGAAAAATCAAACATGGGTGCTTTACCCCAATAAAATAATGCTTCCAAGCGTTTTAAAATTGATACCTGGAAAATGAGTCTCATAGCTCCTTTTTTCTAAGTTGACTGTTGAAAAGCATCGCTTATTTGTATTTTTTTAAGTTTCAGATTTCACCTAAATCGCAACACATTTTATTTTAACGTTTATTTATTCTTGAGAGAGGGAGAGAGAGAGCGAGAGAGCGCACAGGGGAGGGGCAGAAAGAGAGGGAGACCCAGAATCTGAAGCAGGCTCCAGGCTCTGAGCTGTCAGCAGAGAGCCTGACACAGGGCTGGAACTCACAAGCCGTTAGATCATGACCTGAGCCAAAGTTGGACTCTTAACCAATTGAGCCACCTGATGCCCCTAAATCTCAACACATTCTAAAATAGATCACCGAGCTTCATTCTCTGTGCTCTTGGTCACTAAAGGTCACAATGAGGTCACTAGGCTATTCTCTGAGAAAATGTTACACAATATAAAAGCATACATATTCCAGAGTTTCAACACTGTCGTTGGAACTTTAACTGATATAATGTGAACGCATAACAGAAAACAACCCCTCTCTCCACCCAAAGGTGAGCAAAATGTCCAGACCAGGGCTTTGGCTTGCCCTAGGAAACAGCCCTTGGTCCCTGTGAAGAAAGGGATGGAATTCTGATATACATTCCCCAATACAGCCCAAACCAAGTGGTCACCTCTGATGCTCTTGCAGTAACTTTTTCTCTCTATTCAGCAGTACTTAGACTGTAATCTATCCTGTAAAGACCAGCCATATTAATCAGCTCATGATGACTTAATGGCAATCCCACCTGCAATGCCACCTTGAGGAGAAGAGGGAGACAGAGTGTCTGGCACAACAGAGGATCCCACGTGGCTGGAAGACAGTATAGAACCCAGGCTCATCACCGAGTATAGGGCAGAGAAGGGGCTCTTCCTGCTTTTAGGGGCCAGGGGGAGCCAGCTTTTCTCTTTTTTGTATACCCTGCTTCATCCTCTGGTCACTGAAACGCTGCATGTAGGTTTTCAGAGAAACTAGGGCAGATGATCAGAAAAAAGTGATAAATGGGGGCCTGCATTTCACACAGTTGTTTATAACAAACTACGTCTAAACTCCTGTACTGAGAGTCAGATTACAAGGGGGGAAAATGTATGCAGGCAACAGGGAGTTAAGTAAATAAATTTTTTCTTTTCTTTGTCGATGTGTTTAGTTCTCTTCCTGCTAAGATTCATCTCACTCTGCTATCTTGTGAGAGACACATATGGTGCAGTGAAATTGCCATCCAAGAAAGCATGTCCCAGCCTGTTGAGACATCATCAAATAAGATTAAAGCAAAGTAAAAATAAAAAGATAGAACGATTTTTTTTTCTTTTCCTTGTACAGAGAACATCTGATGAAAGCCACAGAGATACTTGAATTGCTTCTAAAGGTTTTGCAGCCATTTCTTTACTTTGGATGGTTAAGAAAAAGCCAGGAATAACACGACAATATCTTCTTTTCTTTCTCTGAGTTAGTGGGGAAAAAAATATGCTTCATAATAAACCAGATGTATATGAATAAAATACAATATTGCCTTTGGCACTTCTGTTGCAAATAACACTTAAACATGCTGTAGACAGATTTCAGTCTTCGCTTCTGATCCTTCCCTCCCTAGATTCTACAGATTAAAACTTTTCACGGTGGCATAGAATAAAACTTCTATTTTGTGTGTTAGTTACCATATCCAGATTCTTTTGAGGGCAGAGTATTGCTAATTTCTTGCTTTTAAGACCTCAGTGTGGGAAGGGCTGAGTGCCATCTTAACCCAGCTGGCAGTTATCTTGCCTTCCTAGTGTTGAGGGTCAGGAGACAGGGTATTTACAGGTAACTAACTAGTCTCCCTAACCAGCACCATCTGGAGAAGCCTACAAGGGACAGTGCTCGCCTTTGAAAGCATGGGCTCACCTATTCTCATCAGCTGTGTACATGACACTTCATGTCCAATATGGCAGGAAATTATAAATGTGTCCGCCATTCACCAGGTCCCTGGTACCTGGCAATACCCAGACGGTGGTGTTATGAGTCGGCTAGATTAATATCACGGCCACCTCCAGAAGGCAGCATCTTTTTCACCCAGATTCCCCCAAGGTGGAGACTGACAAGAATATCAAATTTCTCAGCCTGTGCATTTTCTACTTTAAGAACCTGCTGGCTCTGGGTGAATTTGTGATGGGGGCAGGGAGAGGGGAAATCCACATGCTACTTCCTCTAAGTCTCTTTTCTAGAACATGCAAAGCATTTCTGATTTTTCAGGGGCTTTCTTCCCCTTCCCTCCCCAAGTGGGATTTCAGGAAGTACTGTAAATTCTTTGAAAGGATGCAGTTAGGAGGTAAATAATACCGTGCTTCACATCAGAGGTGGGGCCCAAAGCCAGGCTTTGAAATTAAAATAAATTTTTTTTAAGTGTCTGGAGAGGAAGGGTGGCAGGCAGTGAAAGACACGCATGTCCCTTTCTTTACTGCAGACACACTGTTCTCTGTGATATGAAGTCAGTTTGCATTCAGAAGCAGAAATGAGGAAGCAGCCTGTGCATTTGTTTGCAAACTGTCCTAGGCAAGGAGCTGTAGGTTTACAAGATCTTGTTTCCGATGCGCGGCCCTAATTGGACCTCTGGAAAGCAACAATGCATCAGTAGAAGAGATTATCACTGGCCTTAATAAGCTGTTGTTGGCTTTCATAACAGCCCCAGCCTAAAAACGAGGCACACTGAGCCCAGAAACAATCTCACCAATTGCCTGGAGCAAGGATTAAAGAAACAAGGATGCGAAGGAAAGAAAGAAAGAAGTGGGGAGGGGGCAGTGCCAGAAACAGGGGGCTAATGTAAAATCGTTTCCATATTAACCTTCTTCCCTTCTGACAATGGTCAAGTTCTGATTCGAAATACAAATTATCTCCAATTACTTCAAAAGAGGCAGTCAGAGAGGTGTCATCTACCCTTCACCATCTGTTTGCCTCAAAGGAAAGTGCTACAGCCCGCCATGACAAACGCAACATTCCGTCCATGCTCTGGATGGGCCCCAAAGATTCAGGCATAGTATTTTCTGGAGAGAAACCTACAGGGGGCTTTCCTGGGGAGGAGAGGGGAGGTGGTCAGGAAAGAGGACAGAAAGAAAACACAGAGGCTATCTAGGGACCGGAGGAAGGTGTTCTGAGAGGGGGCTTAATTCGAACTGGGGTGATGTCTAGGTGTTGAGTGGGTGGGCTGACCCCCCCCTCAGGATCCCTGCTCACTGAACATCCTCTACTGGAGGATTTGTTTTAAAACAAGACTGGCTTGAAGAAGGTCACTGGGAACTAAGAATTCAAGGATGGGCAGGACGAATAAGGGCTCATGGCACGGCTGACCCTTCCACCAGGTCAGCCGTGGTGGGAAGCCAACCATTAGGAAAACAAATGCTATGGAGCTGCCCAGAAGGTAGGGAATATCCAGTGAACAAAGGTTTTCTGACACCATCAAAGAAGCAAGACTGTAAGACAGAGAGAAATGGGGCTTTGGGAAAAGAAACAATCTGTTAGTACTATGCTGTCTGATAGACAGTTTGTGGGCTGAAAACAAAAAGGAACAAAACAAAACTTACCCACTAGACGAAAAACCCAAAATCACACTATTCAGGATGGCCAGACGGAGACCAAAGCCATTCTGGAATCTCTCAGTGGAGACATAACACGTCAGTCCATATCAAAGCAATTATAACTAAGAAAACAACCAAACGTAATCATCCGAAGTGGTTCTTAGTGGGCACTCCCTCCTTCGGGAAGGTGGTGGTTAAAGGAACAGAGAAGAAGAATTGATGAAGATGTCCCAGAACCAGGCCAAAAGGACAGCAGGAAGAATGGCTTCCCAACAGGCCATGGTGAAATAACAGGGTGAAAATTTCTAAATGCCTTTCATTTTATGGGAGAGTTCTAGTGTTTCTATCCAGATACATTATATTATTTCCACTACCTCTGATCTTTATTTTCCATTTTACAGCCCACCGAATAACAGGTTTCTTCAAGAGGGAAAGAAAGAAAACAGACCCTCTATAAATGAGGACAACTTTGCCTCATAAACAGTTTGTGTGTTCAGAGAGCAAAAGCACCTGGAACTTTCTAAAGGAAAGCGCTTCCAAATACCAGCGCCATGTGGCGGTAGGGTAATTCTTTCGCTTGTCAAACAGTATTGAAGCTCGAGATTTTTTACCACAATGCCTGGAGTAACTACTGGGGCCTCTTATATCTCACTGTAAAAGCAGATGGGGACAAGTCGATTGAATACAGAAAGCCACGGTGCTCTTAGTAACAAGAGTCAGATGGCAGTGGTGGGTGTGAGGACGAGCTGGTGGCCGGCAAGACCACTGTGAAGGGGCGAAACCAAAACATCTGTGGATGAGCTCTATACTCACACACCCTCCCCTTACACAGAAGAGAACAGCTCTATTTCTATTTTCCTCTTCCCTCTTCTCTGTCCCCTGCTCTCCCCCACCCTGTTTCCAAATATAATTCAAGGGTTCTTTTGGCAGGTCACTGAGAGAGGCTAAATCTAACCGATGGAAATAGCTGTGTGACGCTTGGCTTTAATGAAATTACCCTCTTTCTGCTCTTCTCTCAGGTCTGTGCATCCTTCCAGGTTCAAGTGAGGAGAGAGTAGACCACCTGATGAGTTGCCAGAAGAGTGAAGAAGACAAATGAAGACACACACGCTTCCCTCAGGTCTAGATGTGGTGTCTAACTTAAGCAGCTGTGTCTGACGGGCAGCTCTCCTCCCATCCAGCCAGTTCGAAACAAACATGGAATTATAGAGCAAACATGGCGGAACTTCTCAGAATAAAAATACGTTCGGCAAACCCTGGCTCTCCTCAGTTCCTCTCTCCACCACCGCAGCCACCATGGGAAGTGATACGAGACCAGTGAGAAAACTGTTTGGAAGAAGCATCTGGATCTGAATAATTGACTAGCAGGAGCATCTGCAAACTTGTCAGGACTGAGCCCCTGACGAAGTCCTGTGTGCTGGGTTGTGCTCAGGAAGGGAACCAACTGTCACGTTCCATAAGACAAATATGATCTGTTCTTCTTCCAGGATGCTTGTTATTAAAAGTTGGGCTTAATAGAAGAACTAAAATGGCTTGTTTCATTTGACATTTCATCCACTAACGACCTGGGGGGGGTGTGGAGAACCCAGGGCTATGATAACCGGAGGCTTGTCTGTCAAGCGTCCCCCTGTTGTGTTTCCAACTAGTTTTCCATTGACTGGTTTTTGCACCAAATGTTAAATAAGTCACAAGATGCTGATGATTTCCCAATTCCGGAAGTCTTTTCACAGCCTGTTTCAGGGACCACAGATGTGCCAAAGATCTTCAGTTTATTATCTCCAAGTAAATATCACACTAAAAAACAAGACTGCCCTCCTCCCCCCTCCTGTATACAGGGAGCAGAGGAAACAAAAACAGAATCCCTTAATAGACCTGTCAGTGTTCCGACTGGCTGCAAAGTCCTTTCGAAAGTCAACGCCATTTTATCATCAAGACATTGACAGGGCTGATTTTTTAAAATGCTTTTTGGAAGCCAAATTTCCCACTGATTTCATGCTTGTGCTCTACATTTATGACTCTGTAGTTCTTTTCTTACGTTACCTCATCAAGTCAGTACTTCATAAAGCCTCCATCATCATCTCTATCATCCTAATTGTCAGGAATGAGCTTGGAGTGGGTCCAGGTCAGAATGCTAAAATCCTTGGGGACTTCCAAGGTGCTAAGACAGTAGCCCCGGTTGGGACTTCAGTAGTAGTCTGTGAACTCTACTTAGATCAACAGTCCACGGTGCCAAGGATCCTATCTGTAATTTAAAAGTAAGGTCACCATAACCAGGAGATGGGAGGGTGATAGGTCTGAGATGTGGCCTTTGATTCACTTGTGTGAGTTGTTTCTACTTCGTGGTTCATTAGGTCAGAGGCAGGACAAGTTAAAAATACTCTCAGAAACTGGGAGATGTTACTCTGTCCCTTATTTAAAACACAGAGACCTTGAAGTTTTGATCGAATAGGCAAAAAGTACGAGATCACTAGAGAAAAGGCAGAAACACAATCTAAATCTCTCCCTAATTAGGGTCATCACTTAAAATACAGGACATATTATATATACAGATAATATGTTAAAATATTTAGTATATTTCGTATAAAATATTTAGTGTCAGTATGTCTAAATGTAGGACATACTTACATAAAAGTCCTTTACCCAAAATTCAAATTTATGTGCATGCTCTGTGTTCTTATTTGCTAAATCTGACAATCTCATACCATGATTGAACCAATTTGATTTCCACAGGCAGGAGACTGGAGTTCTGGACTTTTATACAGACAGTAGACCTTAGGTAGGTAATATGTTTCAATTTCTACATATATGCAGATGTGAACTATGTGATAAGGCCATTCTTCATGAAATATCTAAATTTTAGAATTGTACTTTATTTTTTAAAAATCAGTTTTACCACTTTTACTATATATACAAATGCCTAAATCACCAAAAATAAAAAGAAGTGTTTCTAAGTGAAAGGCCTTAGGAAAGATATAGATAACTAGTGTTAAAATCTTGCATATCACAATTAATCAGATCAACCCCTTAAAACAAGGTTGGTTACTTTAGCTTAGAAATGCTTCATCGTATTTTTTTTTTTTTAATTTTTTTTTTTTCAACGTTTTTTATTTATTTTTGGGACAGAGAGAGACAGAGCATGAACGGGGGAGGGGCAGAGAGAGGGGGAGACACAGAATCGGAAACAGGCTCCAGGCTCTGAGCCATCAGCCCAGAGCCCGACGCGGGGCTCGAACTCACGGACCGCGAGATCGTGACCTGGCTGAAGTCGGACGCTTAAACCGACTGCGCCACCCAGGCGCCCCTGCTTCATCGTATTTTTTGTCACAGTCCATATTTACAAACTGAGTGCAAAAGTAACCAAAACCTAGGGGCGCCTGGATGGCTCAGTCGGTTAAGTGTCCGACATCGGCCCAGGTCATGATCTCACGGTTCGCGAGTTCGAACCCCACATCAGGCTCTGGCTGACAGCTCAGAGCCTGGAGCCTGCTTTAGATTCTGTGTCTCCTTCTCTCTCTCTGCCCCTCCCCACCTCATGCTCGAACTCTGTCTCTGTCAAAAAAAAATAAACTTAAAAAAATTCTTTTTAAGTAACAGAAACCTAAAACTTCTCCTAACCGGGTCAAGTTACCACAAATTTAGAATTTATCTAATACAAAATAATTACAGTTTGTTATTCTTATATTTTACTCAAAATATAACTCCCTCCCCCCCCCCCCCCCCCCCAGTGATTGCTTTCTCTTTTCCTTTCAGTTTACAATAAAATCGTATTACCAGATACGGGCTTATTCTTGAAAAGTAAATACAAATACCAAATTCTCTGAAAGAAATTCTAAACCAAAGTCTGACTGTAATTGTCCCAGGCCCTCCCAGTGTATTTTTTCCATGTCTACGGGCTCTGCAGCGACCGAACTGGGCTATGGCAGTCTCCCCTGAGTCCTGGAGCAGGTTTGCACTTTGACTTTGAGAAAAACAAGTTTCCTGAATTTCCCCAGGTTCCCCATCCATTGCCTTACTTGAGCAAGATAAAAATCTCTAGAGAAACTCTTTTGATAAGAGTAGATATAGTTGTGGGGCACCTGGGTGGCTCAGTCGGTTGAGCATTCGACTTCAGCTCAAGTCATGATCTCGCGGTTGGCAAGTTCCAGCCCCGGGTCAGCCTGTCAGCGCAGAGCCTGCATCAGATCCTCTGTCCCCTTCTCCCTGCCCCTTCCTGGCCTGAACTCTCCCAAAAAATAAACAGTAATAAAAACAAAAGAGTGGATATACTTTTAAGCCTCCAGATGGGATATCATCATTAACGCCCCTTTTCAAAGAAGGTCCTGTAAATACATCTACTGACACAGAATATTTGGGGAAATCTGTGACAGGGATCCTGGGCAGGCTGTCCCAAAATGTGCCACTTCCCTGGGCCCCATACTATTTTAGATCTGAATATTCCCTAGGATCTGCTGGGATAGCACCTGTGTTAGAAATTTCTCTGTTAGAGGAGTCAGTAAAATATCCTATGGTGAAGGCTGTGCCCCCGCAGTTCTGAACTGCAAAGTGCCAGGATGGGATGCAGCTAAGAAGAGGCTATGAGAAGCATCTTTATTCACTTGTCCTACGAGGGAAGATAGAGGAGGTGTCTCCCTTTTCAAAGATGGCTTTAAAATGACAATGAGAGGGTCAAAACACAATAAACAAATTTTTTTTTTTTTTTAAGTACAGGCAAATCCAATGTATCTGTGTTTTTAACAGCCTTTCTGTGAAACTGGTCCTATTTATTAGTAGTGAAATATAAACCATGTTATCAAGAATCTTAAGGAACTAGATTGCCATTAAGTGATACTTCAGAATCCACCCCCTAGCAAAGCTACTGTACCATTATAGGAAGATAAGCAGAAAATCCTTGCCTCCATTAAAGAAGACCTTGGCCGGAAATACTGTAAACCATTCAGTTGCAGTTCTAATGCCACTGATTCAAAATATTGCTCTGGAAATTTTCAGTTAACCAGCAGTAACCAGAGTATTTACAAATGAAGGAAAAGCCCAAGACTGGGTCGATAGAGGGGATGTCAAAGAAGGTGATTAGCTTCAGAATATGCAGTCTTAAAGGTCCAATTCTCACATGCGTTAATGTCACATGTGATAATCTATGATATTAGGGGTTGTGATTGGTTGCTGCGTGACTCCATGTTGAGTGAAACAGCAATAATCTAAGCATAATATCACTCTTTACACTCTTGCCAGCCTCCATCCTGCTGTTCCCCACCCCTGGCCACAGAAAGCAATTGATTTCCACCTGGAATGGGTCATGTACCCAGGCCTCAGTTCTTAGTCTGTTTTGTTTTTGAGTCCTACCACTGTTTTTTGCAAAAGCAAAAAAAAAAAAAAAAAAACAAACAAAAAAAAACCAACTTAAGGTATAAATATTACAGTAAAAGAGCTTATAGTCTAGGTGGGAACATAAAACAACGACAAAAGAAATGACAGAGCAATGTGTTACACAAAGACCCTTAAATTAAATCCTCAAGTAACTGAAAGCACTTTTTTTATGATAAAAAAGATGAGTTTCTTCAAGGATGGCTTTAATTATAACCCAAAACAAGGTATGTATTAGGAATAGGTCAAGGGCAAATCCAACAGTTCACATTTGCAAGTCAGATATGGTTTTGTCACTTGGTCATGGCTAGGACTAGGGTAAGTCAAGCATGTATTTCCTACCTGGTCACAAGTCCTTCTCTGTAAGACCTTTGACCTCTGACTTTAACCTCTCTCCATCCTGAGTTCATGAGATATAAATCTGGCAATGTGTCACTATCCCCATCCTCACTTTCCACAACAACAGCCCAGCTTCCCTGGACCGAGTGCTTAGTACCTGCAGACCTACTATGCCCAGCCTTTTCTCACTTATTGGAAACAACAAACTGCACCCTGTACCTTGGTTTACATCCAAGTTCCCTTCTACAGTGATTAGCCCCTGCCTCATCTCCACTCCTGCCAACCCTTGGTTTCATCCCCTTAAAGATAGGCCTCACTCCCTCTAACCTCAGATTATACCAAGTATCATACCACTTGAAGATATCAGTTCCAACATCATTACATTTCATTATAGTTATCGCCACAATTTTCCAAGACTCTGGCTCCTATATTCCCTCCTTTCTCTCTGTCTTCTCTATCACCACCCCGACTAATTCAAACTCAGTATGAACAAGGGCATGGATTAGACTCAACACATCATTATACTCTATCATCAGGCCCTTTGGCCAAACCATGGCATTAGACCTTCAAATGGGTCTGTTTTCTAGCTTAATCCACTCTTAATTCCCATACTTCAGAACAGTACTGCTGAGGTCTCTCTGTGCCTGATGGTCAAGTCTGCTCAGGTTCTAAGAATTAGACAGAAGTTTCTTCAAAATCAATTCACATTATATGAAATGTTGGTAGCTAAGCAACGTATTTAACTTTGGAGTCCATCTTTTTCTCTTAAGAGAAAAATACTGAAATTAATGGGTCTGAAGATACCTCTCAGTTGCCATATGCATCCTGTGCAATAGAAACAAACACACCTACTGTCAAACATTTGCATCTGATGCCAATTTTAAGAAGTCATGAGGGTCATGGATAATTTATTCAATTTTCCTTTTTGTTTTCACATGGACAGTCTAAGGAAGAAAATTCCAGAGTCCTTCAGGGACCTCTGATCCATTTTATAATGTAGAACTCTAAAATTCAAGAGTAGTAGCTTGGACACAAGGTGGTGCTAAGGAGTAAAAAATTAACTGGGGTCCTTTTCCCTCAAGGTGACCTCAAATACTTAAGGTTTGCAGGACATCTAATTGTTTCCAAGTTATTTTCATACACATTATTTTGTTTATTCCTCAGAACTCAGGGAAGAATAATCTACTTTCACTTTTCATAGATGATGAAAATAAGGGTACTGTGGCTTAAATGACTTATCCAAGATCACCCAGACCAGACCTAGTCTTCATTCCAAATCTGGGTTTAGCGCTTTCCTATACTGTACTACACAAATGAGTCCCTGTTTTATGTCAGCATATTCTCCAAGTTGGCTACCATCAACATCTGCCAAGTTGCAGAGTTCTGAACACACAATGCAACCTAGGGTGTGTGCCTAACTTACACTGCTATAATGGGGAAAGGTGAACACGTGGTGAATCTCTCCGTGTGCTCATGATTCCCTGGCTACATTCCAGGGCATGAGAGTCATGTTTTTGGTACCTAAGAGAAAGGTGTAGAATTCATATCCACTTGGGTAGAAGACTCCTTGTGGAAGCTTCCTACTGAATCTAGAGCCATGGCAATTCTGGAGCAGGGCTAGCCTGAGACTTTCAGAGCACCCTCTCCCGATAATAGCTTAAGGTCTGTTTTGGCATGCCAGAGGACCCTGGGTCCTGTTAATACCCTAATAGCTGTGGGCCATATAATCTAGACCAAGAGGGCTCTGCAGATAGCAGATAAAAATCAGATTTATCTCCTATTTATCTGTATTTATCAGGATCATCTCCTGGGCTTAAAATATGCAAAATGGCTACTGTATTTCTGAGTGTTTTAGTTTCTGAGGGCTGCTGTAACAAATTGCCACAAAGTTGGTGTTTTAAAACAACATAAATTTACTGTCTCCTAGTTCTGGAAGCCAGAAATACAGTAACAAGGGGCTTATAGGGTTGGTTCCTTTGGAGGCTCTGATGGAGAGCTTTGCTCCTGGCTTCTGGTGGCCAGGAGAATGCCAAGGATTCTGTGGCTTGTAAACTCACCACTCCTATCTCTATGTTTGTCTCTACATGGCTTTCCCCTGTGTTTCTCTGTGAGATATCTCCTTCTTCATTTTCTTAGAAGAAGGCTCATCATCTGATTTAGTGCTCACCCTATATCCTGGACAATTTCATCTTGAGATCTTTAACTAATTATATCTGCAAAGACCTTATTTTCAAATGAGATCCCATTCTGAGTATCAGGGTGGCCATGAATTGTGGGAGGACCCTATTCAACCCACCATACTGGGAGATCCATTGCATGCACTTACAATTTTTCTTCCTTTGAACTAATTCTCCATGTTTAGCTGAAACCCAAATTCTCCTGTCCTATACTCAAAGAAGATGAGAACCATTGGCCACTGTCATCCCTATAGGATTTCCTCATTTACCTTCCTTGGGACATTCTGCAGGGGCTTCCTCTACAGGATAAAACTGGTCATTTTCAGCTGCATTTCCTCTAAACAGAACATTCTCATATGCCAAGGTCATCCTTTTGAATCAGTGTCTGCCCCAGTGTCTTCTTTTTCTTCAGATTCCACGATACTCATTCAACAGGCATCGGAAGATGGAAAATACCTTTTAAAGTTGGAGGACAAAGTTGGACACTCACAGGCTTCATCCATTTGTTTTGTTCCATTCCAAGTCAGGATCTGCTTGCATATCCTCTTTCCTAAACACTCCTTAATTAAGACATGACTTACAAATCACTTTCATGGCAACGGGCTGCAATGTTATATGCCTTAGAATATTTCAATAATGAGCTCTGAACAGAACAAACTCTTTGTTTCTGTGAGCAATGTTAATTGAAGGAATTTATTTATTTTTTCCAAAAGGACATTCAACAGAAACCTATGTACTAAGCAAAATGTAGATGATGCCTCCCCTTTTATATGCTGTTTCTTGAAACAGAAAACAAAACACAACTCCAAGCAAACCAACTGACCTGGCAGGAAAAAGAAATAGCCTCGGAATTTGTATTCTGTAACAAAGTCAGTAAGGAAGGAGGAAAGGTGAATGCTGCAAAATACCATTCAAAGCACCACAGAAAATAGCCAGTTCGGTTTCTCTCAGCAGCTGGAAGGAAATGTCTCAGCAGCCCCCTCCCTTTTTAATTTTTTTCTTAGTTACCAAATTCCTTTATGTTTCTTTTCTTAGAAAAGTGACTTTATAGGTCATTAAACAACTATTAAAAACACAAGTGAGCAAAACCCAAAGCGTGGGCCTTTTTCCTTTGATTTTTTTTCTGGTTTTCAGAAAAGCGTTTTGAGAGTTGGAATATTTTTGTTAATGTCTTTGTGGGCATTTAAATAGTCTTTCCATTTGTAACATCTCCTAAATAAGGCAGTTATAGGAAACCTGCCTTGCATTAGCACACCTGCTGGGCCAAAACATGAACATGTATTACCCCAAATGGGACACCTCATTTGCCAAACAGACCCGAACCTACAATTACCTGCCTCTCTGGACTGCTAACACCCGGTTTTCATCAACCTGCATGGGACTTTTCTATGTCCTCTCTTCATCCCCCAACTGGACAAGAAAGCAAAAGGCAAAGAGAGAATGGAGGGCATTCCTCTTTAAACCCAGGTGAGTCCAGGTGAGCTCCATTTACCAAGGTCATCACCAGGCTCCGGCATGGTGTAGCCCTTTCAAGTCACAAGATAAGGCTGGCTTCAGGGTGTAAGAGTTCCCTTCACTTGCAAGTTTCTTTGAAAGTGAAATCAATCAAAGGAATCTCAAAAGAAATTACATGGTAAATTATTGTCTCTGTTCTGGCCTACTCTCTCTGCCCCACTGTTCAGCTTCCTCAGCCATGGGTGAGCTACCGGTGAAAGGCTGCAAGATAAGCAGATTAGAGAATGTCAAGTGCCTCCAGCGACTCAACTTCACAGCCAAACTTCTCCAGCCCAGGCTGTTCATCTGATTCATATGGGTCACAGGCTGCTTCAATCAATGCCCGTCTAATGACTGAAGTTTGTTCCCTAACGTGAAAGGGTAAGTAAATAGGAGTCGGGCCAGGGACCTGAAGCATCTCTGTACTCTCCCACCCTCTATCTCGAAATGCTCTGCCACAAGCTGACTTATAAGAAAGGAGGAAATGGGCTTGGAAAGAATACAGAATTCCTTTCAGACAGAAACCTTTAATGTCCCTTTCCTATCATTACCAGTGCGATTCTGTGAGTCTTCCGTGGCTTGTGTGTCCTAAGGTACTGAATAACAAGCCCTGATATGAAAACAGAATGCGGAAAACAAATTAGCATTTTGAAAATAAAAAGCCTGGCTTTTAATCCTATTAAGATCATGGCTGCTTGTTTGTTTTTTTTTTAATCCCCCCCACCTCCTAAAAACTCTGAAAGAGATAATGATGTCCCCATTAACATAAATGCTGAAATCAGCATTTCCTTTGAAAGAAGTTGTTAATATTTGGAAATGGTTGGATTTCCAATCCAAGCTTTGATTGTTATTCTATACTAGCCAGCAAGTGCCAAGGTCACAGGGAGATTCACCTGCAGACTGAGCTAAATGAATCCACTCGGCCACAATGCATGTATAATTTAACATTCTCCTCTCAAGCACTTCCATGCATTCCTAAAAAATATTTTATTACAATAACAAATTGGTTTCAAAATCATGCATTATGTATTCTGAAATTAGGTCTGCCAGTGAAACCGGGATATACAAACATGTATACTCCCCAGCAGGGCCGGAAGAGACCCCAAATGCCATTGATGCCAGGATGGAGCTTGAGAAGAACAGTGAATTCCACAAGGAATCCACTGTCGCTTCTTTTATTATCTTAATCCGAGTGTTTGGAAAGAAAAATAGCAAACTGATCATTTGCTGTAAACAGCAGTTAGAAACCAAATCACCCGTTTCCCTGTATTGTCTCCTCTCTGACAGGTAGAGGTGGAGTGTGCTATTGGGCAGAGGTATGTGGTATCCTAAAAATAGGCTTGCCAGGCAGTTTTCACAAGCTTTACTTAAAAAACAAATATTCCTTGAATTTTTAAAAGTCTTCTTTTCCTGTGATCTGACACTTTCCAAGTATACATTTTACAGAAACTGGACTTTAACAAAGCTTCTTTGAAACATTAAAGGTAAAGATATCAAAACCATCCTTACAAATTTGTGTTAAGAAGTAGACTTGCTCTGCTGTAAGCTTTCATCGTAGAGTTATCCCAAAAAGTTAACATATTCAGAAAAATCCTTAGGATTCCCGTCACAGACGCAACCCCCTATAATGTTTCCCTAATAGATGCTTGTTTCCGCTCTCCAACTTTCATCTGAAGTTAAATACACATTGGTTGAGCATCCTTCACAACATAGGCATGGTTTTCTCATGCACGATAGATGTGTTTCCTGAGATGTCTATATACAGATCATTCAAATTAAAATGCTTTCCCCATTCCTTCAGGGTTGTTTTTTTTTTTTTTCTTTCTATTTTTGACATGTATATCATACTGAGCAAAGTTCAACCTCAGCGAATGGCATCAGTGAATTCTGAAAAGGCAAGATTTCCCCCCAAAATGGTGAGTTCCATGATGCAGGGGGCATCCGATCTTAAAAATGTGAGAAAGAAATTTAGTAGAGTTTTTCTATTTGAAAAGTTTCTTAGGCATGAACTCGATCTCTCTATATTAAAAGAAGAAAATATCCAGTTTATTTCAATAGGGGATTTGTTTTTCATTAACTTGCAAGCTAAACGTCATTGGTATGTTTCCATTGGTCTACTAACTTGGGGAATAAGACAATAAAATTCCTAAGAGAGCCACTTACAAATCTCTTTAAATTAAAATCAGTCTAATTTTTATTATAAGACCAACATCATGATAGTCTTTGTATTTTTAAAGCAATGCCCAGACCTAAAAAGTTTAATTCCCTGACAAGAGCTTTTAATAAAGACAAATCATGGGTAAAATTAGATGCTGCAATCGTTCCTTTTCAAAAAAAAAAAAAAAAAAAAAAAAAAAATCTGCAAACACTCTGTTAAGAAACCATTTCTCCTTAATTTCGTTTCGATGTAGTGATATGACTAGACATATAGCTTTTCTATAGTGAAATTATAAGGAATAATTTCCTCTAATCTAATCAGTAATATCTGAAAATGGGAAATGTTAACAGCATAATTTCTGATTTCTTTTGTATTGTAATTTAGGCTGACACGTTAAAGCCTTGCTTTTCTGGAGAACAATTAAGAAATTATTGACAGAAATTAAATATTACTGACAATTGAAAATGCATTTTTCCTGGTTTGCTGCATCTAAAAATACCACTCCCACCTCCCATCAAAGATAATCTAAGCTAAGACAGTATAAAAGTAAAAATGAACTAAGAAGCGTGTGGTTTTGTGCTAAACAAAAAGGTGATTTATACAAGTAATAAGCAAATTCCAGAATATAGAGATATATATATTTGAAAATCCTCTACAAATGCCTTAAGTTGTAATCTGCAGGCTAAATGATTAAACTCTCTCTGGGTCTGTTGGCTGAAAAGCTATATCCTTCATTTTAGCTGTGGGCTATTTTAAGCTGAATACAAACTGCTTTTTTATTTGTTATTAAAGGCAGTTCAGATCTTACACCACTCTGTGTGTGCACTATACAAGCCAATGTATGCCATTTAGGGAAATATTAAGACAGGATTAAAAATGGAAAAAATAAAAAGCCTTCAGTAATAATTAAATTTCATTCCCACACACTACGACAAACAGTTCCACAGCCAACTTTTCTAATACTGATATGACAAGTCTAAGTGATCATTCGTGATGTAAATAGAAATGTGTTACAAACTTCTTTTCAAATCGGGCTTACGAAGGTGTTCCAACAACCACGATGCATTCTGATGGTGAGTCATAAATAGAGATTCACATATGAGAAAATACATAAACTCGTAGACGTTCAAAATTAAATCAGTGAAAAGGACTGAATGAAATGACAAATTGGAGGCCAGAAGTTTTAAGGGAGAATGCCAGAAGTCAATGCTTTCTGATGCATCTTAAACAGGACAGGAGTTGTAACACAATCCTCTCTTAAGAGCTACGGAGGTAGGATTTGAAGAGACTAATTCCCTAATGCCACTTAAAAAAACAAAACAAAACAAAAAACAGTCCACGGGAAGCATCAAATGGGTTTTGAATCTGAATATTCGTACAGAAACTTTTTCCTGAATTAGCAGCTCCGAGGAGCCTCGGGCAGCTAGCATGGCAGAAAGGTCGGCAGGATCAACGTTGCTGGGGTGGTCTGGGGCTGTTTCACGAAGGAGAGTGTGCAGGAGTTCCAGTTGTGCAAGAGTCACAGCCTGAATTCAGCTGCCGGCTCCCTTCTGTCCCCGACCTGGCCATCTGCCAGAGAATGACACACTGTCAAGGACAAAGTAAGAACGGCTTCCCCGGGCTCCTCAGACCGGAGCTCCTGGCTGCAGAGCAAAAACTCTAAGGAGACTGAAACTTGGTCACTTTCAGCAGGTCAGGGTTAGAAGGAAGTGGGGAACGAGAAGGTGCCCAAAGCTGTCTGGAGCCTCCCTTCTCCGTGGGCCTAATGTCATTTGGGCCACAGAACAATCACAACAATGAAATGCAGTGTGTCCTGGGGTCCCCTCTGAAAGAATACTGTCGGTCATGCTGAATACTGAACCCGAAGCTTACACCGCGGGGCTCGGTGCCTTGAGCGTGGCTGCATTCATAGGCGAGGCAGACAGATGCATGGCCTTTGACAAAGCCAAGAGATGCGCATTTCAAAAATAAAATCATCTCCCAATTACAGGGAGCCCTTCCTCCCGGGGACCCCACAGCACTCTATCAACCTAAATTGGAATCCCGTCTACCGAGCTGCCTTCAATGCAGCCACTCCAGTTATAAATTGGATCAAATGCTCTCAGATTAATTCCTGGAAACCTATATTCATCTTTGTATATCTTTATTACAAAACTAGCCACAAGACTGCTCTACAATTTTCATTACCAGAACTGCTCTCAGAGCTGGATTACGCCATGGTTTATCCCTCTGTGACCCCGAACCATCTTGTTAGCCCCGTTATTGTATATTCACGCAACACACCTGAGCCCAGGATAACAAGAGAGTTATCGTGAACAAGGGGAGGGGGTGCATTTTATTGCACGGGATGTGTTGCTTTTCTGCAAGAATATTTCACCTGCAGCCAGCACCCCCGGAGGTCCACACCTCCTGCCCACACTCCCTCTTGTGCCCTAGCACCACAGACCAGTACAACTCTCCCCACCCTGAAGGGAAGTGAAGATAACCAGAGGCTGGCCTGGACTTCTCAGTAAGGGCCAAACTTCCTTTCTAAAGTGGGGGTGATGGATGGCTGTACTCTTGGGCTGATTCAGGCAAGGGAATGGAGGTGTGCCATCTGCAGCCATGGCAGTGAGAAACCCTGGCACTTCATGGAAAAACAGTAGGTTTTTGGTCTGTAAAGGGAGGATGGAACTTTTATATGCATACAACAGAACACGGGAATGAGGGTAGTCCATGGTCTTGGCTGTAGCGACATTTAAAAATGTTTGTTTCTGGGGCGCCTGGGTGGCTCAGTCAGTTAAGCGTCCGGCTCTTGATTTCCACTTAGGTCGTGATCTCACAGTTCATGAGATTGAGCCCCTTGTCAGGCTTTGTGCTGGCAGCACAGAGCCTGCTTGGGATTCTCTTTCTCCCTCTTTCTCTGCCCCTCCCCAACTCATGCACTTGTGTTTTCTCTCTCTCTCTCTCTCTCTCTTTCTCTCTCTCCATCTCTGTCAAAAATAAACTTTAAAAAAAATGTTTGTTTCAGTGAAGTGTGGTTCTTAGAACACTGCTGCCACTAGCAGGCATCAAATAAAGTTTACTTTTTGATGATTATTATAAGCTATTAGATTACAGTATTATCTATTGATATTATAGATAAACATAATATCTCCAACTATTATGTTAGAATGAGATGGCTTATTTTCTATCAGCTTGGTCATCTTTCTCTCTGTGTCTCCCTCCATACACACACACACACACACACAGAAATATAAGTATATATATATATATATATATATATATATATATATACACACACACATACATACATATAATATATAACTATATTCACATGTGTATATACATTATAATCATATACCATTATGTATTTATACATACACATATATATATACATACACATGTGCATGTGCACACACATAATTTAGGTGTAGCTTCCTATTTCCTCTCTCTCTCTCTCTCTCTCACAGCAATAGCCTTCCCTTGTCAAGCAAGACCTACAGTGACTCTCTAGCCTGCTCCCTCCTTTCTTTGCACCCCCACCTTTCCCTTCCTCTCCTCTTTTCTCTCTTCCTTCCTCCCTTTCTTTTGAAATAATGCCAGCTTGGTTCTTAAGACAGGAAGAAGAACCTGCAGAATAATCCATTATTTATGTATTCCAGGGAGACTTGAAGACTTCTTTTTCTTATCCCTTTTACGAACTGTGAGGCTAAAGTACAATGAGACTAATTTCAAGTGTGGATGCAAAAAAGAAATAGTCTCACTATTTTATGGTCATGTTCTGGTTCCTTAAAAAAAAAATCACTTCTTTATTTCTCATTGCTTAAAGAAATGATGTAAAATTTCCTGCAGACAGGTTACAGCACCTGCATTATTCTTGGACATTAGAGCCTCTCCGGAAGTGAATCCTAAACATACCTGGTTATCATATCCACCAGGTCTTGCTAGGCAAGGCAGGGCCGGCACACCATGCACCTGGGAGCTTGCTAGATTTGCGGCATCTTGGGCCTCACCCCAGACCCAGTGAATCAGAATCTGCTTTTCAACAAGATCCCCAGGTCATTTGTATGCATTTTAAAGTTTGGAAGCCCCAACGGTGGGGACTTGTAATTACTTACTTATGGACCGTACTTTAGACCTACTAAATCAAATTCTTTGTGATTAGAGACCAGGAACTTCTATAGCCTCACGAGGAGGTTCTTCCCACTGTCATATCTCTGCTTAGGCTTCTTCAGTGGGTCTCTATTGCGTCTGCTTTTGGTATCTCTGTGCGAGATACGAGGGTCGTCCATCAAGAGAAGAGAAAATGCCATAAACAAAATTCAAAAATGAACAACAAACTCGGAAAAAGAATTATATCATATAAGAAAACGATTAATAGCTCTAATACATAGAAAATGCTTAAAGTAAGTAAGAGAGGATAGACCCAATGGAAAACGGATGATATGAACAAACAGTGCACAAAAGAATACAAATTGTCAATAAATAGGAAGAAAACTTTTTTTAAAAAAGAAACCACTTCCTTAAAATGCCTTTCAGCTCCTCTACCCACCCCACTCTCCTGCCTCAACCAGGCTAAATAGTCACCAACTGCCCTGATTTCTTAAGACCTCTCCTTTGTCCCGTAGGAGAGTCTTCTCTGCTCTCAGCACATTCACATCTGTCATCGCCCTCAAGGTGCCTCTGAAAACCCACGGCCTCCTGCTGGTCTCCTCCAGTGACCACATCCTATTTAGTATTCTCCACTGTTCTACTCACCTTCCATCTTTGTGTGTTTCATTTTAAAGCTGCCATCTTGTACAGTGTTGGAAACTGTTTGCGTCCCACCCTCCCTGCAAACTCCCAAAGCAATGATATTGGGAGGTGGGCCTTGGGGAAGTAATTAGGATAAGATGAGATCCTGAGGGTGGAAACTGTCCTGCATAAAACTGGTGCTCTTATAAGACACACAAGAGAGGTTTCAGAGAGAGCTGGCTTCCCTTCTCTGTTCTCTGCCTTGTGAGGCTATATTGAGAAGTTGGCAGTGGCCTCTAACCAGAACCTAACCATACTCACATCCTGATTTCAGACTTCCTAGCCTCCAGAACCGTGATAAATACCTTTCTGTTGTTCATAAGTTCTGTCGTTCTGTTTGTTTACGGTCTATGGTACCGTGTTGTAGGCATCCAAATGAACTATGATGGCACATATTAACACGCTCTTTTTAAATGGTCCTCATGCAGTTTTGTGTATATGATTTTTTTTTTTTAAACCAAGCCTCAGGCTTTTCTAGTTTTACTTCTAACAGATTTCCCTTTTCCATGCTCTGGGTCACTTACCATTACTGTGTTCTACCCACTACATAACATACCACAGGTTAAACCAACTTTCAGGATCCCCTTCATGATGCAAGTGAAGGAAGAATAAAACTTCACAAAGCACCTAAGATTGTAGCTAATTTGTCCAAAAAGGAACCTAGGGGAAGTGACATGTTCCCAGAAGTATTTAAAAACCAGAGGTTTATTCTCCGAAGCTGTGCCAGGGGCTGCCGGCTAAGACCTTCAGCAATCTCCCTGCTCTGGGTACATGATGATTTGTGCTCCGTTTTATTGTTTCTTCCGTATGCTGATTGGTTTTGATTCATTACACAACACAGAGTCCATGAGAAAAGTCATTTTTCAAGTTAACGGGTGCACGATGAAATTAGATTAAAGTTTTGTAAATTTGCAGGTAGGAAAAACATCAGCATGGGACCAATATAAGAGATCTCGAGAAAGAGAAATATAAGGGGGCAACGTACTAAAACTCGCCTTCTTTCTGGATGTGGATATTTCCCATTAACATGGAAGGTTTGCAGGGAGATATCTGAGCCCCTCCTTCTTCCATCTTTATTCATGCCAGTTTCCCCCAGAGCTTTCCTCGTGTTGCCCTTTCTCTGGATGAGGACCTGACTGGGGGTCCTGTACCCCACTTACACTGCAGGGCTCTCAGGTTCAGTGGGCAGGGAGCCATGTGACCCATGGCCATATAAGTCTATCTCTCTGGAGATGCTGTGTGCCCTTCAGTTCCTCAAGGCCCCAACCAGCCCAGACCCTGATGATTGCACTTATTTCCTGAACCCAGGGTAAAATGCAGCAGGCTTTACCATGGGAGATGTGCACGCAAAACATATTTTCAGGATGAACGGAAGCCAAGCCCTTTCTTCCTCCTTTATCCATTTCCTTTAGTCTTTCTCTTCTGCCTCTTTATTTTTCTACCCAATGATTTTCTTGACCATTTCCCTTAATTTTTCTAATTCTTTTTCATACGTACATATACACACACCCACTGAAATGATCACGACACCCATTGGGAGGAAAACACACCCCATCGCTATTTTTTTTTTTTTTTTGAAGCTTGGTTAAAAAACAATCCCCTTTTAAGCAGTGACAGCCAGGACTCCGTAATCTGTACATACAATTTAATCCTTTAAAGAATCAGCAGGGCCCACATCAATCAAGAGCCTTCATCAACTTGTAAAAACAATATTTTGATTCAATCAGATCCAAAGCCCTGAAATTCTCAGCTAATTAATGCAGGGTCACTCAGGGGCTGTGCAATGGTGGCTGGAACCACGGTCAAATATTTACCCTTGGCACACACATGCACACACACAGGTTCACATCACCCAAGAATCTGAACGATGGGCAAGAAAAGATAATGCACCTATGGTTGCAGTAGGTTTCATCTGGCACCAGCATTTGGAGAAATAATTATTACCAAGAAAGGAAAGAAGAGAAATGGTTCTTCCATCATCACAGATGCACCCACGCAAGTGAATGTCTGTTAAAGGTAAATGGACAGTGACCAGCCAACACCCTGCTGACCGTTCTGTTTTAACATTTTGTATGTCCCAAGCAGGGAGGTGTTTTGTACAGTTCTTCCTTTAACATTCAAAGTAAATGACAGGTTTAAAATTTCATAAGACAGCAAATTCATTCCATGGGCTCGTTTCATTAGGTCTAGATTCTGACAAATTTGCTTGAGATTGCACCTTGAGACATTTGAAACCCTATGTATTTGGTGGAGAGGGGTGTGTGGGAGCAAATGCAAAATCATACTGTATAAGCCTATGCTAAGTATGACCTCTGTGTATGTTAACACTTTATGTACACGGAAAATTATATAATTTACTTATACAAGTCCAGAAAGAGAAAGCATCTGGATGCCTCATTAGTGATAAGAGTGATTTGGATTTTTTCTTTTAAAACATGGAAGATAGGTAGGCAATCTGAAATGAAGTCTATCCAGAAAGTTCATATATCTTTGGCCCCTTCTTTTCTGAATGTCTCTTTACTTTTGGCACCTCTTTTAAACCCTTTACAAATAGCATATTGCGATCCTAGTTACAATGTTGCAGTAAATAGGTTTTTTAAGATGTTATTGAGAGATACTGTCTAAAGAATATATGAGGTCTCTCTGTATTATTTCTTATAACTGCATGTGAATCTACAATTATCTCAAAATCAAAAGTTTCATTCAAAAACTCATGTGTTGTAGGGGCACCTGGGTGGCTCAGTCAGTTGAGCATCTGACTTTGGCTCTGGTCATGATCTTGCGGTTTATGAGTTTGAGCCCCACATCAGGCTCTGTGCTGACAGCTCAGAGCCTGGAGCCTGCTTTGGATTCTGTGTCTCCCACTCTCTCTGCCCCTCCCCTGCTCGTGCCCTCTCTCTCTCTCTCTCTATAATAAATAAACATTAAAAATAAAAAAAACCTCATGTATAGTTGTAGGATAGAAACAAAAATTAGGCAGGCTTTTTCTTCAATTGTTAATGAATCCCTTCAGCTCATGTGCCTGCTCCCTCTCACTTCCTGACCTTCTAGCAAGTTCTACTAATGGCAAACAAGAAAACTACTGACAGCAGCTTTTTCTTAAGATTGAAAGATGGGGGGGGGGGGGTTCACTTCTGTTTTTAATGAATTTACCTCCAGGGAGGGTAAAAGAGACAGTATATATCCTTTAGAAAACAATTTATTATTTAAATAATGTTCAGCCCTGGACCCCCTTATATCCTCCACATTTTTATAATTATCGCCCCATGAATTTCAATAATTGAATGAAGATTAGAAAAATTATTTATGTGGGGGATCCACAGTAGTTACAAACCTGTTCCAGGTCACATATCAAATCTCTCCAAATTAGGCCATGGTGGTCCTATCAGTGACTCTTAGCAATGTGCAGGCAGTGAACTTGCCCATTTGTTGAGCTTTCTGATTGACATCATCAATCAGTGTGACCAATCTGATTGTTGAGAAATCAGCATTGATCACTGAGGCTGACCAAATGAATGTTGTGTCTTCACTGAAGCTCAGCATTTCACAAATATAACAAAGCTTGGATTCAGAGGATGCTGCCAAGATTTTTTTTTTTTTAAACACTCAAGCTGGTCTACCTGGGGCTACTTGATAAACCATCTGGACTGAATTAAATAGGCCCTTCTGTCAGACAACTGATTTGATTGATTTTTTTCCCCACTGTATTAACTGGTTATTTTGATTTTCTATAGACATTTAAAAGACTTACAGAATTAGAACCCCCAGAATTTCTGTCCCAAAAGGGTCTTCAGGTATTGTATAGTTTAGGGTTTTCCTCAAAGTTTCATAGGTGTTAAATGAAAAACAAATTGAGGGGAAGGGTATTTTCATTAAACATATTTGGGAAACACTGAGCTCAAGATGTGTAATTGTTTACTTGATTCTTTATTTGCCAAGGAGTTCCCAAAAGCTTTAAGAGGTTAATGTACATTATAATGCAGGTTCCTCCAAGCTTACATTCAACACAGAATCCTTTTTTATGTGTTTAATTTCACAGTTCAGAATTCTGACTACCAAGTTTTTAAACACTATGACGTAGTACAAACTGTTTTATAGACAGGGAAGCAAACACTCAAAGAAGCAATTTGTCTTATTTAAAATAGCTCTTTTGCTTCCAAAGAAGACACCCAGATGGCCACATGAAAAGATGCTCAACATCACTCATCATCAGGGAAATGCAAATCAAAACCATAGTGAGGTATCACTTCACACCTGTCACAATGGCTAGAATCAAAAAGACAAGGCAGCTCACTGGGGAGCCTGCTTGGGATTCTCTCTCTCTCTCTCTCTCTCTCTCTCTCTCTCACCACTCTCCCTCATTTGCACATGTGCTCTCTCTCAAAAATAAAGCAATAAATAAAAAAAATAGACAGACAGACAAGAAATAACAAGTGTTGCCAAAGATATTGAGAAAAAAAGAACACTTGTGCACTGTAGATGGGAATGTTACCTGGTGCAGCCACTGCAGAAAACAGTGGAAATTTCTCAAAAACATTAAAAATAGAAATACCATATGATCCAGCAATTCCGCTACTTGGTATTTACCCAAAGAAAATGAAAACACGAATTCAAAAGGACATTTTCACCCCTGTGTTTGTGTTTATTGCATCATTATTTGTGATAGCCAAGATACGGAAGCAATCTAAGGGTCCATCATTAGATAAATGGATAAAGAGGATGTGGCATACCCACACATGGTGGAATATTACTCGGCCAGAGAAGAATAAAATCTTACCATGTGTGACGACATGGATGGACCTAGAGGGTATTATGGTAGGTGGAATAAGTCAGACAGATACCATATTATTTCACTTATGTGAATAACAAAATAAAGGACCAAACAAACAAAAACAGAAATAGACTCTTGAATACAGAGAACAAACTGATGGTTGCCAGAGGGGAGGGGAGTTGGCGGGATGGGCAAAATGGATGAAGGGGAGTGGGAGCTACAGGCTTCCACTTACAAAATAAACGAGTCGTGGGGATGAAAGGTACGGCAGAGGGAACAGAGTCAACAATATTATAATAGTGTTGGAGGGTGACAGATGGGTGGCTACACTTGTGGTGAACTCAGCATAACATGTAGAGTCGGTGAATTACTGTGCTATACGCCTGAAATGAATACGTCATCATGTGTGTCAACTACAATTAAAAAAAGAAAAGAAAGACAAGGAAAAAAATATACCTATTCTATGGAGTTAAAACAAGAATTCGGGCCTTTAAATTCCCACTGTAATCCTCTCAACTAAACTAAATGCATTTATTTTAATTTTTCTTATGAAAAAATTGAAATGTTCAAAATCAGAGAGAAAATAGACAATAACCTTCATATTCCCATTACCCAGATTCAGTAATTCTCCAGATTGTGCTTTACCTGTCCCTTTTTTTCATAGGAATATTATACACACACACACACACACACACACACACACTCCCTGGACAATGTATAAAATTCTTACATGTCACAGGGTTTAAATGAAAACATCTTGTTTTTAACATTACGAAGTACCAATGATTTCATTAGAGATCTTAAAATAGTGATTCTCCAATGTCACAATTTCTTCCCTATATGTTAGTTGAAATTCTTCTGTAAAAAAGCAGTTTCCCTCATTAACTGGGACTAGTTACCCAGAAAGACAATTCATATGGGAAAGACAGGATAAATACTTACTTATTTCTTTCCTTTTGGTCACCAATTTTCAGAGCACGAAGTGAATTCTAATGATATCCAGCTAGTGATACTGTTTGCTTTTGGCTTTCATTTCTCTCAGTCTCTCCCCCTGTCTCTTGATCTGAGTGTCACTGGACTGAGTGTGTTTCAACCGATTTCACTCCTTATTATTTTTGTGATGCTCCTTGTGTTCCATTTTTTGCCAAGGGGAGCCCATTTGAATTTATCCATGTATCCTTTTGACAAAGTCCTTTAATCTCTGATAGTTTCTTTACTTTCTGACATAGTAAGGTATCTTATTGTGACCTTATATATTTCCTGCCAGACTAGAACCAGCCAACTCTTTAAGAAATCCTATTTCGTTGTTTTTTTTTTAGTGGAGAAGGGTATGTAGGCATGTTCATTACTTTGGGGTTACCACTATTTTAGGCTTGTTCAGGGGATGGGTCTGAGAAATACTTACTTGCCTTTCAAAGAAAAAATTTCTAAACGAGAGGCTTTAAACAATAGCCAGGCTACTGGCCTTCTCTAAGTATTTCCAAGAGAAGGAAATACCAGAATTCAAGCACAAGCTTACCAACATAGAGAATAAACTGATGGCATTAATGAGTGGTTCACTTTGTTTATGTACATAATTTCATATGAAATATGTTCATTCCTCCTCAAGTCCTATCTAAATCAATATTTCAGGGCACCTGGGTGGCTCAGTCAGTTGAGCGTCTGACTTAAGCTCAGGCCATGATCTCAGGGTTCGTGAGTTCAAGACCCGCAACAGGCTTGCTGCTGTCAGCACAGAGCCTGCTTCAGATCCTGTGTCCCCCTCTACCTCTGCCCCCCCCCCAAATAAAAATTAAAAATAAATCATTTAAAAACTAAAAATAAATCAATATTTCAACTATAGCACTTGGGAACCAAATTTAATAATTTCTGCTTTGACATATTGTCTATATAAGTAGTACAGGTCTGATTCCTCTGTCTACATTTGAAATCAGACTTGTCATTTGTAGGAACAAAAAAAAATTCATAAAAAGTTTATCCTTGTTACTTTCAAAAAGGTCCTAGGTCTCAAGTTAGAAATGTTTAAGTAAAGGAGTAGTTTTTTGAATTTACATTTAAATAGTTATTAATTCTATTACAAGAATTGTTAATGTTTGCATTACCATCTGTGTCTCTGATCATAAAACTTAAAATAAATTTTCCACTCACAGTAGTGGACTGGACACACATATATACTTCCCCTTCCTTTTAAGTTCCCTCTGAAGTAATGGAAACACTACTTTTCAAATGAGTAATATCATAATCATAATATGAGACAAAATACAGATCTAGACAAGACTAGAAAATCCTGGAAAATAGAAGGCAAATGAAGACACAGCTCATTGGAAAAATTAGAGTAAAAAGAAGCATAGCCTGAAACCCTAGAAGCAAGAATGTCTTTCCTGGAGGAGTTCAGGAAAAGTTCCAAGACATAAGGCAAAGATCAGGCCATCCCGAAATGGAGACCCTTGTGAATATGTTCTTCACATTAGTTTTCGCTCACTTTCCATGAGGTTGTGTCTAATCTTCATAAGCCCAAAGTTCTGATGTACTCGTTCCCACAAAACCCCAAATGGACACACATCTCATTCCTACAAACTTCCAACATTCTTTACACTTAAGATACAGGAAGATAGGAAATTAAGCCTAAATCTAATGATAACTATTTGTTATCCAGATTTCCCATCTGGACCCAACTCTTGCCTTGGAGTGATATCAGATGACACATAGCAGAAGAGCTTAAGCCACCATATAAAATCCACATGCTGAGATGTGGGGATTAGTTCCAGGTACCAACAACACTGTGAAGCCCCAGTCATTATTATTCTGCCTTGTTTTAAATAAATTGTAGCATGTGATTAATCGAAATATAAAATGCTATGTGATTCACTTCTTCAACTAGTCTTAGAATGGGTGGGGAGAGTGGGGCACCTGGGTGGCTCAGTCGGTTAAGTGTCCGACTTCAGCTCAGGTCACAATCTCGCGGTCCGCGAGTTCGAGCCCCGCGTCGGGCTCTGGGCTGATGGCTCAGAGCCTGGAGCTTGTTTCCGATTCTGTGTCTCCCTCTCTCTCTCTGCCCCTCCCCCATTCATGCTGTGTCTCTCTCTGTCTCAAAAATAAATAAACGTTAAAAAAATTAAAAAAAAAAAAAAAAAGAATGGGTGGGGAGAGAATTATAACTGCAAGGTTGTGGGGAGTGTCTACAAACCACAGCTTCCCCGGAGGGGACCCGGCATTGTCTTGAAAAATATTTCTGAAAATCTCAACATGTATTGACTATATCTGGGCTAATCCAGCCCCTTCTGATCTACTGCCACAACTACACACCTCTCTTCCCCCCCAAAATGAGTCTGTAATGCATGTTCCGGCTGCAAGCCCTCCCATTTGAAACAAACCAAGAAAACCTAAATAAAAAATAATAGCTTTTAAACCCACAGCTATTCTTAGAAAAAGAACAAAGGACATCTTCAAGTACCAGGAAGAAAGAATGGGCTAAGAACCAGGGAGGTTAGCACATGAGCTGTCATTGTGAATAGCGTCATGGGAATAGGGAATGTGTTTCAAATCTAGAGATAGAAAATTGTGTGCCCTGTGTCCTAGGAAGTTAAACTAACCCCTCTAAGGGCTCGTCCTTGGTAAAAGGGAGGCCAGAAAGAAATTCTGCCAACCTACTGAGGGAGATAACAATGAAATTTATCTCTACCTGGGATGTTGATTAGAAAAGTGTTGTACAAGAATGCCAAATAACAGAAATTAATGCAGTACAAAATCCTTCTAGACAAATATACCTCACTCTAGGGGACAAATGCCTCCACAGAACATAAACTCACAATTCAGACTTATAAATATACCATGAAGAAAAAACTTGCTTCACAGGAAAATTAACAAAACCCCCCAAAGAGAATATTGACGCTCTACAACTAAAAAAAAAAAATTTTTTTTAACGTTTATTCATTTTTGAGAGACAGAGAGAGACAGAGCATGAGTGGGGAAGGGGCAGAGAGAGGAGACACAGAATCCGAAGCAGGCTCCAGGCTCCGAGCTGTCAGCACAGAGCCCGATGCGGGGTTCGGGCTCACAAATCACGAGATCATGACCTGAGCCGAAGTCAGACGCTCAACCAACTGAGCCACCCAGGCACCCCGACTCTCTAGAACTTTTAATAGAATCTTATAGCTTCTGATCAGCTTCTGATATCAGACTGTGATATGAGTACATAGAAATTATTAAAACCATTTAAGAAATACTAAAAAGCATAGGAAAAGAATCACCCACTATGAAAATGATCTGGCAAATTGAAAACAAATTAAATAGAACTTTTTGAAATTAAAAAAAAATTTACTTAGTCACTGAAATCTGAAAACTCAAAGACCAGGCTAAAGAGTATATTAAAGATAGATGAAGAGAGAATTAGTGAACTAGAAGATATATCTGAAGAACTTATCCAAAGTATAGCACAGAGAAACAAAAATATAGAAAATGTGAAAAAGTGGTTAAGAGAAATGACATTTAGAAGGAAAAGTTCTAACATACATTTAGCTGGAGCCCTAGGAGGAGAGAGAGAGAGAGAATATGAGGAACAAAGTATATTTGAAGTAAGAGCAGACAATTTTCTATATGTAATGGAAGTCAGATTCATAGAGCCTAATAAAATCCAGGCGGGGCAAATAACAGTAAATCTATATTTAGATGAATCTTAGCAAAACTGAGGAATAGCAAAGATGATGAAAATGTTGTAAGCATACAGTTTACCTTCAGAGGAGAAACAGACTGACAGCTGACTGTGGATCAGCAACAATGGAAGTAAAAAGCCCAGAGAATAAAAATTTTGAGGTATTAACAGAAATAACTAGAAATATAGACTTCTACAAATAGTACAGAAGATATCTTTTATCTTTTATTTTTTTGAAAGTATCTTTTAAAAATAAGGATAAAAAACAGTTTGCCAACATCAGGTCATGACTAAAGTAGGGCGAAAGGATACACTTTGAGCATTGTGAAAATTATTGCAAGTTGAAGAAAGAGATGTGATAATGTGTGAAGACAGAGGGTGAAAAATGTGTAGATAAATGTAAAGAAAGAAAACTTAAAAAGTAATGACTTGTGGGTTAAACAGACAAAAATAAAACATGAAAACACTAATATGTAGAGGGTAAATGCAGTTAAAATGTTTTAAGGTCTTGGAGTAATTCAGTATGGAAATACATTGATTAGTTTTAGAATTTAATTAGTTAATACATATTGTAATTAACAAGAAAGAAAGAAAGAAAGAAAGAAAGAAAGAAAGAAAGAAAGAAAGAAAAAGAAAGAAAAAAAAAGAGAAAGAAAGAAAGAAAGAAAGAAAGAAAGAAAGAAAGAAAGAATGAATTGAAGGAAGGAAGGAGGGAAGAAAGGAAGGAAGGGGGGGGAGGGAGGGAGGAAGGGAGGAAGGGAGGAAAAGGAGGAAGGTGTATAATTTCCAAATGAGCAGTCGGGGAAAAAACATGGAATGAGTAATTCAAAACAAGGCAAGACAGGGAAAAAAATGCCCAGTTGACCTCATGAAGTTGAAAATCTGTATATAACTTTTGACTCACCCAAAACTTAATCACTAATAACCTACTATTCACCAGAAGCTTTTCCAGTAACATAATCAATTAACACACATTTTGTATCTTACATGGATTATATACTGTAGCCTCTCAATAAAGCTAGAAAAAACAAAATGTTGGGGTGCCTGAGTGACTCAGTCGGCTAAGCGTCCGATTCCTGTTTTTGGCTCAGGTCATGATCTTACAGTTCACAATTTTGAACCCTGAACGGTGCTCAGCACTGACGGTAGGGAGCCTGCTTGGGATTCTCTCTCTCTCTTCCTCTCTCTCTTCCTCTCTCCTATGCATGCTTGCTTTCTCTTTCTCTCTCAAAATAAATAAACTTAAAAAAAAAAAAGAAAATGTTGGGACGCCTGGGTGGCTCAGTCTGTTGAGCTTCCCACTTCGGCTCAGGTCATGATCTCACGGTCCGTGAGTTCGAGCCCCGCATCGGGCTCTGTGCTGACAGCTCAGAGCCTGGAGCCTATTTCAGATTCTGTGTCTCCCTCTCTCTGACCCTCCCCCACTCATGCTCTGTCTCTCTCTGTCTCAAAAATAAATAAACATTAAAAAAAAGAAAATGTTATGAAACTCGTAAGATGGAAATTACATTTATAGTACTGTACTTTATCGAAAAAATCCACATAGAAGTGGACCTGCACAGTTCAAGAGTCACCAGTATAAAGAAATACAAACATAAAATACAAAATAAAATAGCACAAGGTCAAAAATATATAGAGAGGGCTATAAAATACTGTATAAAGAACATAACAACATGCTATTTCAAAAAAACATACTAAAATGTACGGAAAAACTGAAAGTAAAAAAAAAAGGGGGGGGGAATGTAAATGAAAGCAACACTATGGGGGAAAAAGTCTATGACAGCTTATGTTATTATCAGAGAAAATAGACTGGGAGTCAAAAATTTACTAGAAATACTATCATTTCATAGAAAGATAACAAAGTTAAAATGTGTATGTACTTCATGACAAAGCTTCAAAATGCATAAAGCAAAAATTGCTATAATTACAAGGAGAAATAAGCAAATCGACAATCACAGATGAAGTTTTAACTACATTCTTCTCTGGTATTGATAGGGTGAAGCAGACAGAAGATCAGTAATAATACAGAAGATCTGAAAAACACAAAACTGGGAGCGCCCAGGGGGCTCAGTCGGTTAAGAGTCCAACTCTTGGTTTTGGCTTAGGTCATGATCTCACAGTTCATGAGCTCAAGCCCTGAATAGGGCTCCATGCTGACTGTCAAGAGCCTGCTGGGGATTCTCTCTCTCCCTGTGTCTTTGCCCCTCCCCTACTTGTTCTGTGTCTCTCTCTCAAACATAAATAAACTTAAAAATTTTTTGAACAATACAAACCTAAAATTAATCTAATGGAAAAACTAGATTTTACGACATGAAGTAGTGTATGAGTTAAAAATTGTCTGAGACTAGTAAAATGGTTACCTAGTACATTTCCTACTATCTAAAGTGTCTTTAGAATTTATAACAGATAGGCTCTTTAATTTTCTTTGATAATTGGGCTATTTTTGCTAGACGGTATTTTTTTCCCACTATGTAAATATTATGATGCCTACAGAAGAATTCTAAATACTTTTAAAAAATATATATGAATTTAAACAGACACAATACCACTGAAAGAGGCTCCCATAACAATTTTGCCTTTGGTGATGGCTCTGTTAGTTAAAGATTTATTTGCTCGTGGTCCAGAAGTTATATTCTGGGGACCTGAATCTCAAAGAACTGTTTTCAAAGGTCAATTCAAAGTCATGGTAGGAGCTAATTAACAATTCATAATTTAAAATCTGTGACAGGTTCTCAACATCTGAGTGCAACAGAAAAAGCATAAAAATTACACAAGTGAATATACTGCACTGCTAAATGATAAAAAAACAGAAACATGTGGAAATATCCCTACTTCTTACCATTGCAGAGCCATTTTTAGAATGAGTCCTAATCTATGTCAAGAATCAGCTGTGGGATTATTGCAGATGACCTAGACACTGGCTGGATATTGACGAAACTTCCAAACATACCCCAAAACCATAGCTACTACCCAAATGGTTCTTGTGACTCATGTTGGGCTTCGAAAGTCATAACCTTTCATTCTTTTTTTAAAACTTGAGTTAGACAATAGCAGGAGCATATTATCAAGGAACTGAAATTGTGCATCAACAATTGATCGGAAAGTAATCCACAGTGGTTACCAGACGTGTTTCCGAACTCTTGGATCCCACAACTCTACCACCCTTATCACAGGCTGCCACAGCACAAGTAACTGAATTGGGCTACACGGATTAGCGTGTCCAACGCTCTCAGCCGACTTGTATCCAATGTGCTACTACCTTTATCAGGATTTGGAGTGCTTCCCAATAAACAAACCATTTCCAATACAGAAGTAGTAATTGGAGGATTTGAATAATTTATACAGTCTAAAAGTGCCAGGTTTTATAAAAATGAAATCTTCCATTCAGAGAAAACCATCAATGCTGATTGTATATATTTTAAATAAACAAAATTGAATTTTCAAAAACAAAGCAGAATTTTCATTTTGACATCCAAAAATAGCAATTTCATACAGTACAACTTAAATATATAGAACACTTCATCAACCAACCACAGAATAGGATACGCATCCTTTCCAAGCACATGTGGAACATTTACAAAAATGGGACACATACTGAGTATTAACAGTAAAGCAAATCTTAGCAAATTTCAAAGAACTGAAGTGACTGGCTACATCATATACTAACACTGACAGGTAATCTGACTACATGCAGGTAAGCTAGAATCAATTACATAAAGATAACTAGAGAAACCCTCAGGAGTTCAGAATTTAGGGGAAATACATATATAAACAAGAGAAGAATAAGTCAAAAAATGATGGCTACCTATAGCGAGAGAAGGGAAACAGACAGTAAGAGAAGTTATATTGTTAACTATGAATATACTGCGTCTTGTGGATTTGACTTTGGAATCTGGTTTAAGTACAAAACAACATTACGTTTAAAAATGCAATCCTTAAAAAGAGAAATTAAAATGAAACAATGTCACCTAATTTAACCTAGTAGGAAATACTGTCCCTTAAAGAAGAAATATTCCAAATGCCTTTAAAACACAGTAAGTTGATGGTAAATGTTAATGATGCATACACGAAAAATTTCAAACTGTTTTCAACAATCACATTGTTGGTGACAGTTTTGGTTTCATTATGTGGAGACTTTTCTATGTATATCATGGAATAAAAAAAGTAAATAATCATACCGGCACAGGGATTTTCAGTATGGGACAAAGGATATACAGAGATAAGGTTGATGAAGGTAATTAAAACGTGTAGTCCTAAATCTGAAGTGCAAGTATCAGTATCAGTATAAACTCATGATAAAAACAAAAACATTGGGTGCCTAGGTGACTCAGTTGATTGGGCATCTGACTTTGGCTCAGGTCATGATCTTGCAGTTTGAGGATTCAAGCCCCGCATCGGGCTCTGTGCTGACAGCTCAGAGCATAGAGCCTGCTTCAGATTCTGTGTCTTCCTCTCTCTCTGCCTGTCCCCTGATTGCACTTTGTCTCTTTCTCAAAAATAAATAAACATTAAAAAATATTTTTAAAGGGGCACCTGGATGGCTCAGTCGGTTCAGCGTCCAATTTTGGCTCAGGTCATGATCTCATGGTTCATGGGTTTGAGCCCCGCGTCGGGCTCTGTACTGAAAGCTAAGAGCCTGGAGGCTGCTTTAGATGCTGTGTCTCCCTCTCTCTCTGCCCCTCCCCTGTTCATGCTTTGTCTCTCTCTTAAAAATAAATAAACATTAAAGTTAAAAAATATATATTTTTAAAAAACCCAAACGAAAACAAAACATGTCCTGACTTCATCTATTGAAAACTCTTAAAAACCACGACAGACGTACTATCAATGAACAAGTCTACCATCAAGATTGTGGTCTCGTAATTACTTCTAGCTAAGGAGAACCAGAGTTCCTTGGGAAAATAATTGATTCCCAGTCTGGGGCAGAAGTGTACAAAGTGAACATGGAATATCTTGTCATGCCAGAAAGCAAGGAGGGTCCCAGTGATGACCAGGGCTGTATCAAAAGGAAACAAGGGCCAACTTAAATAGATTCCCAGAAGCCAGAAATGGGACAAAATGTGCAGCATTATTATCATCGGTAATAATAACTTTAGCCCACCTCAACTTATCAACATATTAAACTCCATGAGTTCATAATATTTTTGATGACATTGGTTATCATTATTCCAGAAAACCATTGGTAACTTATTTGCAAACTGGTAAATAAAGGGAAAAAATCAAATATTTTGCCCTGAATTTCCTATATAAACTTCACCTGTAACCAAATATTTGCTGAGGAGGTTATTTTGCTCTAAGAAATGTTCTGGCTAATAAATAGAAGGTAAATGATAGAATATGCCATTTTGAAACCTCTAATGAATTAATGGAGAAAGGCAATAATCATCAATAGCTGTAACATCACAACAAAAATAATCAGACATGATGTGTCCCCTTATAGAAGTACGTCTCACCCCATGTAGATTTTATGAAAAGAAAAAAAAATCAAGCCAGCGTCTAAGTCTGTAGCTCTAATGAAAAATCTATACCAAATAAAGAAACCAAACACATTAAATGATAACAAGGGGATGCAAAGAGCAAAATCCAAATCGTGGGGAAATCTACAGGACAAATGATTTGGTTTCTTTCATCAACCACCTTACAAATAAAACAAAGCAAACCTAGGAAGTAAAAGAGAGAGATGCAGAATCCATAGATTAAAAAGAGACTTAAGATATATATCAATGAATGAAATGTATGGATTTAAAACTGCATCAGGGCACCTGGGTGGCTCAGTGGGTTGAGCGTCCAACTTCGGCTCAGATCATGATCTCGTGGTTCATGAGTTTGAGCCCCACGTTGGGCTCACTGCTGTCAGCCTGTCAGTGCAGAGCCAGCTTCAAATCCTCTATCCCCTTCTCTCTCTGTGCCTCCCCCACTTATACTCTCTCTCAAAAAATAAAATATTAAAAATATAAATAAAATTTGATGCAAGGAAATGGTAAAAAATGATCCCATTAGGAAAATGAACAGTGGTTGAAAAATGGACATAGTTGAAAATCCCTGTATAACTTTTGACTCTCCAAAGACTTAAGTACTAATAGCCTACTGTTGACCAGTAGTCTTACCGATAACAATTAACACATATTTTGCAGATTATATGTATTGTATACTGCATTCTTACAAATAAGCTAGAGAAAATGAAATGTTATTTAGAAAATTGTAAGGAAAATACATTTACAGTACTGTACTAAATTTATAGAAAAAAATTCATATATAAGTGAACACATGCAGTCCAAACCTGTGTTGTTCAAAGGTGAACTGTATTTCCTATTCTTGTACATATTTGAAATTTGCTGTAAAAAATTAAAAAAAAATTTTAACTACTTTTCCTTATTATTTAGAGATAGATGCTAAAATATTTATGCAGAAAATGCTATGTTGTCTGGAATTATACCCTACAAAATAAGCTAAGGGCAGGGGGGAAGTGGGTGGGGGTACATGTGAAACAAGAATGATATCAAGAATTGTTCATTTTAAATGATGGGTACATGACGGTGCCTTTTACTGTCTCTCTATTTTGCATATGTTTGAAATTTTCCACAGCAGTAAGATTTTTTTTTTTTAAGCAAAAAGTAGAAAGCAGGATAACAGTAAAAATAAAAGTAGGAGTAACAAATGGAAATTGAAAATAAATATGCAGTGAAATGATTCAACAAAGTACCAGTTTGTGATTCTTGAAATGATTAATGAAACCAGTAAACTACCAGTAGGAAAGGTCTAAAGCCGTAGAGGTAACAAAAATACAGATTACGTACAGATGATGCAGATATGAAAGAGAATAGCTCAAACTGATAAATTCTTAGAAAAATCTCACCAAAAGTGCCCCCCACAAGAAAAAGAAAAACCAAATAGACATTTTAAACATAATGTTTAAACATAAACATTTTTAAAACAATTCAATCAGTCATCAAAAATCCTCCCGCAAAGAAAACTAAGTCCTTCAGTAGCTTCACCAATTAAGTTTTCCCAAGCAATCAGGGAACAAATATTTTTAATATTATACAAACTATTCTGAAATACAGAAAAGAAGGGAACAGACCCCAATTAAATTTATGAGCCTAATAAAACTGGACGCCACGCCCTGACCAGGACATTGTGAGGAAGAAAAATTACAGAAAACATTACATAAAAATAAATAGATGCAAAATTCTAACTAAAGTATTAACAAACCAAATCCAGCAATACATAAAAATGATAATATCCATGCCCAAGTAGGATTTATCCCAGAAATGAAAAGTTTAACATTAGAAAATTAATTACTATAAGTCACTACATTAACAGATTAAAGAGAAAAAGATCATTTACTCAATAGATGCAAAAAAGAATTTGATGAAATTCAACATCAATTCAATAAAAAAACTTTTAGCAAAATAGGAATAGAATTAAATACCCTTTGCCTGATAAAGGGTGTTTACCTCTGGCAAACATCTGATTAATGGTGAAATATTGAAGGCCTTCTATTTAAAATTGAGAATAAGAAAGGATGCCCACTCCCACTGCTCCTATTCAACATTATAGTGTAGGTCACAGATAGTGCAAGAAGAAAAACAAAAGGTATGATTGGAGAGGCTGAAATAAAATTATTCAAATAAGATATGATTGTGAAGGCAAAAACTTAAAGGGAAATCTAAAGATAAATTATCAGGAGAGTTTAGCAATGTTACTCTGAAACAACATGTGATAAGCAATTGTATTTCTATATAATGCAACTACAAGTTACAAAATTAAGTTTTAAAAAGATATTATTTGCAGTAGCATAAAAATGTGCTGATTAATAAATCCAAACATTTATTGTAATAATTTTAAAAGATCTAAATAAATAGAGAACCATACCACAGTTTTTGATGAAAAGTCTCAAGAGGGAAAAGTATCAATTACCTCCCGATGAATTCATAGATAACAGTCAACATCAATGAAATATCCAACCAACAGGAGTTTTATTAGTGGAAATTTGTAAGACTAAACTTGGAGTGGGAAGACATAAGGTTTGTCCTACCAGAATGTATAAACCCATATCAGCTAGAACAGTGTGATGTTAGCAGACATGAGATAATTGACCAAAAGAAGAGAATGGTCTAGAAACAGATCTGGAAATGGATGGCTCTAGATACACGACAAAGGCAATACTGCAGAATTGTGTAGAAAGCAGCAACATTTCCACAAATGATGGTGGGACCATCGGCTACTCATGTGGTTAAAGATAAAATTAAGCCCTATACTAAGACCATAAACAGTTACTGGTCACAAAAGAATGCAACAACAGTAACAAATAAAAACTGTATTCTTGGAAACAAAAGCACATTTCTAAATATTTCCTAGTTCAAAAAAGAAACCAAAATGAAAGTTAGAAAATATTTGGAACTAAATGATATGTTATATACCAATATTTGTGGTACATATATTTATATATGGTATATACATAGCATATTTAGTATATATATTGTGTGTATATATATATTGCAGAATGCAGAAAGAACTCCTTTGGGAAAAAATTATAACCTTACATGTATATATTAGTAAAGAAAAAGTCTAAAAATTGAGGACATAAACATCTCACTCAAGAAGTTAGAATAGCAAGCATGCCAGAAAAGGAGTGGCTAGAAAAGCTATGGAATTTTCCCAAAATTTTATCCAGGGTCAGGAAAATTGAAGCCCCCCAGTGGGTGTGTTAGTTTCCGAGAGCCGCTGTAACACATTACCACAAACTTGATGGCTCCAAATAACAGAAATTTAGTCTCCCATAATTCTAGAGATAAGAATTCGAAAATAAAGCTGTCAGTAGTGTTGGTTCTTTGAGGGAGAATTCATTCCGTGTCTGTCTCCAAGATTCTGTTGGCTAAGGCAGTTGTAGGTGCTTCTTGGCTTGTAAGTACATCATTCCTACCTCTATCTTCATGGCTTTTCTGCTGTGTCTCTGTATGTCTCAAATCTCCCTCAACTTTCTCTTCTAAAGACATCAGGTTTTGGATTTAATGCCAAACCCTAACTCTTGAAACTAATATTACACAATATGTTAACTAACTAAAATTTAAATAAAAACTTGGGGGAAAAAAAAGACCCTAAATCCAGGATGATCTCATCTCAAGATATTTAATTTAATTATATTTGCAAAGACCCTATTTCCAAATAAGGTCACATTCACTGGTCCTGAGATTAGAACTTGGACATACCCTTTGGGGGGCCACAATTGAATCTACTAGAGTGGGTTTGAAGGGGCAATTTACATGAAGAATAAGAGTATTTTTGTGTTTATACACCAATGAGACCAGCTCATTCAAGAAACCAGTTATAAGTGCCGTGAGTATTGGAAAATTAGAGACACAATGTCATTTGTTAGAGTTGATATGATCATCTATAATGGAAAACTCAACAGAACCACAGATAAACTATTAGAACTAGTAAAAATGTTCAGCACTTGTGCCAGATATAAGATCGACACAAAAATCAGTAGCATTTCTCGACCAACAATAACCAACTGGAAACTACAATGGACAAAAAGATGCCACCCACAATAACATCCCAAACTAAAAAGTATCAAATAATAAATCTAACACAAAAGACACAAGACCTTAATAGAAACAATTTCTAAAATGAATTAAAACATACAAAGTAGATCTGAATATGAAAGGGACATATCCTACTCATGATATAATCATTCAATACTGTGAAGTTATGAATTATTCTAAAATAATGAAAATTCCCTATAATTCCAATCAAAATTATACCAAGATTTTTAAAAGATGAAAAAAATCATACTTAAATTTATATCAAAGTGTAAGTGGAACAAAAATGTGGAGCTCATTCTAAGTATATCAAGATATAAAACAAAGACATAGCATAGGAATGGCACAGATATGGTATGTTGCAATATAAGACAATTAACCAATGAAGTGGTGTATTTACTAAATTGTTTGGGGACACTGACTCAACAGAGGGAGAAAAATCAGGCGGATTCCTAAGTTGCATCATGTTCAAAGGGGACTTCTAAGAGGATTAAGACGTATAGAAAAAAAGGTAAAACCTATAAGCTAAGAAAAAGAATGAGAAAATATTTGGGATACTGAAAGGTGGTAGAGAAATCATACAGTAAAAATATTAATGGCTATAAAAACATCAAATTTACAGATTTCTAATAAATGAAAACCAATGGCCTAAACTAATACAGGTTTAACATCAAAAATACACAATGAACAAATGAACAGTGAGAAAATGATGGGGAGCCATTAAGAAAAAAAAATGGACAAAGCATATGGCTAGGCACTTCAAGGAAGAAAAACATCTGAACGTTAATACATGTATGAAGATAGGATCTTACTAGCAATAGGCAAAATGTATTTGAAAACAACAGTGAAATACAGGATTACCCCTAGCAGACTGGGAAGCATTAGAAAGTGGAATTATGTGAACCGTCATTCACTGATGGTAGGAGCATAAAATGGGAGAGCCTTTCTGAAGAGCTCCCCAATTGGCTTAAATATCCTCATACCTAAGTATGACTCAGCAGCTCCATTTCTCATGAAAACCCCAGAGAAGCTCTTCCATTGGTCTCCAAGAGAATATGTGTGAGAATATCTGTCTTAGGGTTGCTTGAACAAGCAGATTTCCTCAGGATGCTTTCACTGCAAGTAATGGAGCTCATTATCTCCTCTTTCCCACACATAACTAACTTCTCCATTTGTGTCCCTCTTTCTGTCAATAACATCACCATCATCCCTGCTACCCAAGCTTGAGATTGCTTGTCTGACTACTAATCATCTCATTTATTTCTTCCTTCACTCTCAACTTACAGGTCAGCACATCTCATGGGCCAGCTGATGGTCTCCCAAGTCCTCTTGCGAAGGGTGCCGATAACTGCTTGGTTGCTAAATCCAATGGACAATGTTCAGCCCTTATCTTACTTGACCTTTCAGTTGCATTACAAAAAGTTAACAATTCCCTTCGTGAAACGTTACCTTCCCTTGGATTACATGACTCCATTCTATTGGGGTTTTCATCCTACATCGTGGGCCACATCCTTTGGTCCCATTTGCCTGTGCATTCTTTAACTGTTTATGCTCATATTGTTCTGGCTAGGCCTTCTATTTTGATTCTACTTACACTCAATTACCATTAATATGCTGATGGCTTTGACATTCTTATCTGAGCCCAGATATTTTGACCAATATTGTACTTTATCTACTGGATGAGTATCACTTCCTAAATCTCTCTCAAGAGCCTCAAATTCACTTAAACTGAACTCATCATCTTACCCCATACACACACATCCACCCCTCCTCCACTGTTGTCTGGCCGACTGAACCCCTTTATTTCATTGTCTTTGCATGACAGCCATCTGTGGCACTTTCTTTTCCTCAACTCTGCAGCCAATTAATCTGGACTCCAATAGATTATGTTTCCTCAGTAGCTCTAAGCCTGGTTTCTTCTCTCCATTCCCACTGCCACTGGTATACTCCAGGCCACCATTTTCTCTCTCCCTGACCACCAATTTCTAATCTCGTGTCCACAAAACAGCCCTTGGGAGCTTTTCTAAAATGCAGTTCTAACTAAGTCATTGCCTTTAGGATAGAGCTTATACCTGCTCCTGTCTCTCTCTCTAGCTTCATTTCTGACCTCCTCCCACACCTCTACCCACACTGTGGTCACTCCCAGCCACCACTCTTCCTCCTGAAGGGAACTTTTAGGTTTCTATAATGGCCCCCTAGCTTCCAGACCTTCTAACATGTTGCCTGGGGCACCCTTAGAGCCCTCTTTGCCACCTGTCTCCCATCTCAGCTTTAACACTGTTTTCTTTTAAAAGCTTGCCATGGCTAGAATAAGTGTTTCTCCTGAATGTGTTCATAGTGCCTATTATAGCCTATTTGATCACAATACTCAATTTCTATTATCTAGTTCTAGCTCTTCTCTGTTGGACAGAAAGCTTCTAGTGGCTAGGAAACATCATCGCAATTTACCGTCACATTCTCAGATCTACTATAACCCTCAGAGTCCAACAGACAATAAACATATGTTGCACACATGAATGAATGAATGCATCCTATACACTCTGCCATAGTGATTCTACCTGAGGTATCAAACATAATCTATCACTTGCATTAAAAAAAAAATCCATGACTCCTCACTGCATGCGGAACAAAGTTCTAATGCTTTAGGCATTAGATTCCCACAAGCATTCATGACCCCCACAGTCTGTTCCAGCTAATTTTTCTGGATGTGGTTCATTATCACTTGTTCTAGTTTCCAGCCAACCTGAATAACTCATATGTTATATGTGTCCCTGTGATTCTCACCTCCCTGCTTTGGTTCATGTTGTTTCCCAAACTCTCAATACGTTATCTCCATTTGTCTTAGTCTCACTTACAGTTCAAAACCCAACAACCATGTCATCGTTTCCATAGAACTTTCCCTGATCATGCCCTCTGGAAATTGTCTCCCCTTTCTCTGGGCCTCCACAGCATTTGACCTGCATATTTGTTCTTCTTCTTCTCTTCTTTTTTTTTTTTTTCATGCTTATTTATATTTGAGAGAGAGCGAGCATACAAGCAGGGGAGGGGCAGAGAGACAGAGAGGGAGACACAGAATCTGAAGCAGGCTCCAGGCTCTGAGCTGTCAGCACAGAGCCCAACATAGGGCTCAATCTCACAAACTGTGAGATAATGACCTGAGCCAAGATCAAGAGCTGGACACTTAATTAACTGAGCCACCCAGGTGCCCTGAGGACATAATTATCTAAACTAAGATGAAGGCATATTGGATTAGGGAAACCCTGGAGCCAGTGGCTGCTGTCCTTACAAGGAGGCACATAAAAACACATCAGAGGAGACTGTGAGGGGAAGAAGGAAGAGAGTAGAGTGATAACAAACCAAGGATTGCTGGTAACTACCTAGTAATACAGGAGTGAGGAAAGAGGTATGGAAGAGATTTCCCCCCCAGGGCTCTCAGAGGGAGCATGACACTGATGCCACCTTGATTTCAGACTTGTAGCCTCCAGAAATGTGAGAGAATACATTTCTATTGTTTTAAGTCCCCTCCTTCATGGTAATCTGTTACAACAACTCTAGGAAATGAATATACTGTGCATCTGTTAGAGTTCAGTATAGCTTTGGGGTGCTAATTTTAGTAACTGCTGCATGCAGAGATGAATAAATACTGAGGCCTGCAGTGCATGACTCTGGGACATATAGTGACATTATCACTGTCATTACAGACATTGGGGATGACCCCTGATGGCTCCCAAACAACTCTTGGTGAGGTCATGCAGAAAGGATGAACTACTTCAAAGTTTGATTTAACATGAGGGAGGAAATCAAAGGCTCCTGTTAAGAAGCTAGGGTACCACAGAAGCCTGGGCTCTCAGTGCAGCTCAGAAGCAGGGGCGTAGGGCAGCTGGGAAAAGGCAGATCTTTAAGAGAGAGGCAAGGCTTCTCTGTAGGGACAAGGTCCACGACATGTTAGGAAGCTCACAGACTCGTACCTACTTCTGCTTTCCCTGCAGCTTCCTCTTCATCAAATGCCATCCTCGGGACATATCTTTCTGGCCCAGCTTGGTCAAGACACACACAACTCAGTTCACATCTGTTCTCTTTCACTGGCCAAGAGCAGGACTTAAAATTCATGTTGGGATGCTAGAACACCTTTCTTGATCATGTATTTATTAAAAGAGTATCTTAAAGAATAGGTTTCTGGGGGGTGCCTGGGTGGCTCAGTTGGTTAAGCGTCTGACATCAGCTCAGGTCATGATCTCAAGTTTGTGAGTATGAACTCCACATCGGGCTCTGTGCTCTCAGTGCTGATTCTCCTTCAGATCCTCTGTCTCCCTCTCTCTCTGTCCCTTTCCCACTTGCGCTCTCTCTCTCTGTCAAAAATAAATACACATTGAAGGAAGGAAGGAAGGAAGGAAGGAAGGAAGGAAGGAAGGAAGGAAGAAGAGTAGGCTTCTCTATAACTTTCTAGTTCTTATACAAGAGGAAAACTTTGTTCTCTGTGACCTTTAAATCTGATGTTACATGTAAGACCCTACCTTCCTGCTCTGCGTGTTTGACAGGCTCTCACAGTATATCAGTTACCTCTCCCTTAACCGTGTGGGTATCAGACAAAGGAAAGCCACAGGGTGGATGTTGGTCACCCAGCCTGCCTTGGGGAACTCTTTCTTTTGTTGTCTGGTATGCACAATCATGTTAGAGTGGATCCCAGAAAAGCCAATCAGAAACCAGGGTGGGCTACATGATTTGCAGGGCCCAGCACAAAACGAAAACGTGGAACTCCTATGTTTAAAAATGATTAGGATCTCAAGGTAGTGAGAGGAAAGCATTAAGTCAGGAGCAAGACCCTTCTGAGCAGAAAGCCCGTGCAACTGCACAGCTTGCACACCCACGAATCCGGACCCATCTGCAGTGGAAAACCAGATGTTATATTTCACAAGCAAACATTAACAGCATTTGGACTGTCACTTGCTTTGGATTTTCTCCACGGCTGCTTCCCTCCATTAGCACAGGGCATCAAAAATGATGGCAGCTGATTGAGAACTGTATAAATGGTTTATACAATGAATAATAAATCCAAGATTAAAATGTCATTAAAAAAAATAAAAAACAACTCTTAACAATCCACTGGTGAATACACTTCCCCTGCTATAATGAGGTGCATTTTCAGGACAGAGAAAATGAGTCCTCTCTTCAGAGAATAGAATTTTTATTTTGTGAGTTCTTACGCCTGTTGATGTCAATTGGCTTCTCCTGTTTGGGAAGTTTTATGCTCAGATTTTGCTGCAGATGTTAGCTCTTCCTTTCTATTTTTCCACACCTACTCCCACCCCCAAGCTCCTCCTGGGTTAGGTTGGGAGGGCTAGAGTCGCTGGATAATTCAATCAGTACATTTTTTATTGAGCATCTTATTTGTGCATGGAAACATCTCAACAGTTTAAAAGGGAATTCTCAGACCTTCTTTGTTTGACTGGAAGTTGCCATGCTCATGCACACCAGCTGGACAAACTTCCAAATCTGGATAAAGCTGTATTAATTAAATTAGACCAAGGACCACAGAGAAAGATCTAAAGTGGGCTATTTGTAAAGAATAGCCTGGGTAGATTTCATAAGAAATCTCACAAGTGATGGAACCTGAAAGTCACCCAGAAATGTGAAGACAGCTGACTTTTCCTCTCCTGCTTCCTCTGGTTCCATGGTGCCATGTCTGCCAAATCTTTTGAGTCAGAGTATAAACCATGGTCTCTCTTCTAACAGCATTGTGGATTTTTGAATCCATACCATTTCGCTTGTCTTTGTCAATATAGGCTTAGCCATCCATTCTTTCCTTACTCCTTCTACAGGAGTAAGCACATAACCCAAATCTGATACACCATGGAGCACCACTGCCCTGGACCCAGGGGTTGAACCCAAGATCTTCTAGCTACGCTTAACATAACACCCCATCCAGAGTGGGTGATCAATAAATAATTGAGGAAAACCTCAACACCTTGAGTGATAACATTTTTTTTTTTCCCTTCTGGAAACTGTTTAGTGTTTTACTAACAAATATATTTCCATTCTGGCTTTTAAGTGTTAGAAAATTCATCTCTGACATTGAAACATATATTACTTTGTGACATTTAAAAAGTTTTCTTGTACTACTGTTTAACAACGGTTTGGCACTCTGTGATCACGTGTCATGAGTTAAGTCTGACTTTCCTTTTTCTTGAATTAAAATAAAACTCATCGAGGGCAGAGAACAGTACATCCCCCACAGTAACCCAACAGAACAGGCATTTCATAGATACTTTCTTTGATTCCTGGTTCTGTGGCACCCTACTGTTCTCTGTTCACTTTTGTCTTTTTTTTTTTTTTTTTTTTTTTTTTTTTTTTTGAGAGAGAAAGAGAGAGAGAGTGTGAGCGCGAGAGAGGCAGAGGGAGAGAACAAGAATCTCAAGCAGGCTCCATGTTCAGCATGGAGCCTGACAAGGGGCTTGATCCCATGACCCTGGGATCGTGACTCAAGCAGAAATCAAGTGTAGGACGCTCAACCAACTGAGCTACCCAGGTGCCCCCAATTTTGTCACTTTTACCATATTCACCCCACTAGATATTCCTTGACATATACAGCATTTGAAAATATGTGCTTCAATGTTTAAAAAGCAATGTTTTCTTGAAAATATTGTTGAGTCAAAGGGAGAAGGTACTGAAATAGATGCTTAGTGTCACATGTTAAAACATAGAATAAAGGATACTTGAAACAAACATCCACGGGTAGCAAAAGCATAATATGGTCAGGAACAAGACACATCAACTTCAGAAATTAGGGGCAGAAGCGGATCAGCAGGCTGTGAGAGAAAAGAAAACTGGGGGGGAAATGGTCTGAAACAACAATGGCAAAATGTTAACATGTGAAAATCTGAGCAGTGGGTTCTTTTATGTAATATTTTATTCGACATTTTATTGTTTCAATTTGGGAAGCCACAAAAAGTTTGGTCATAAAGAGGAATCTACCTCTTGCAACATCCAGGCAGGTTGGTGGTAATATACTCCAATATAAGAAAACTAGGAGCTTCTAATTTTAAAATCTAACCAGGATGTAAAGACAAAGAAGCAAACGCCTCCCCACTATGAAAAGCAGTCCTACCCCTAAACGGAATGATAGACAAGGAACGCCTTTTCCCTGTAGTGGGGCTGCCCTAATTTTTATACCATACCCCAGCCCCACCCCCTAAAAAACAAAACTTTTAAGAAGAACATTTACGTTGATTTAAATCTTTCATGTAAAACCACAACCTCCATGAATTCCTAATTCTGATTGCTTCCATTTGGTTTCCTTTGTTCTCCTTGGTAAAATAATTTAAAAATATTACTACCTGATGGCTTTAAGATACCATGCAAATCGATAAGGAAAAGAGATAAATACTCTCCTAAAAGAGGGCAAAAGCATGAACCAATAACTCTCCAAGGTAATACAACTGGTTAGTAAGTCCATGAAAAAATTAAATTTAATCAAAACATCAAGATGTTCTTTAAACAATTGGACTGGCAAAGATTAAAAATAAATGAATATCTGAAAGTTGGTGACGATGTGCTCTCACAGAGAGCTGAAAAGAAGTTGATACAAATTATCTAAAATCTTGAAAAGGGTTTAACCCCTTGAACTAGTAATCCCATTTCCAGAAATCCCTCCTAAAAAATTCATCACAACATTATTATAACAAATGGACAAACTAAAACAAGTTATGTGGCCAAAACCAGGAGAATGAATACAGAAATAATTACATAGTTAGGGGATGGAATATTACGTCGTCAACACGCTCATTAAAAACGCTCGGGGAAAAAAATCACACTACACCATTAATTAAAATAAACAGCCAAACAGAAACCAAATATAGTATAATCTCCACATGGTTAAAATTGTACATCTTTACAGCAACTAAAACTAAACCTAAATGCCCTGAAGGAGTACCTCTGAGCAGCTCTGCATGGAAGGTTATGGAGTTTTTCAAATTTTATTTTTCATATTTTCCAACTTTTCTATATTGGACTACATTTTATAATTCAGGAAAGGGAACACTAAATAAGCACGAGCCTTAACAGACAAAGAGAATTCACTATTACCCAAAAAAACATCTACTCAGGCCATTTAAAATCGAATTCACCTTGCGGGTGGCCTTGTTAACTTCCCAGGATCAGGAATTACTGGGTTCTCTCTGCCTCTTGCCAAGCACTATATAGGAAGAGTGTTTAGCCTGCGTCTACCACCAGGCCAGTGTTGGCCACCGTGTGGAGACAGTTTCTAAAATCTGTCCTGCGGTAGGTAGACTGAGGCAGAAGAAAAATCCATTGTTCACCCGTGTGTTTCAGATTCCTGTTTAAATCCCATTCAGTTAATGTGGTTATTTGGGCCTGCTCGGGGAGACTGCGGAGACTGGAGTAATTAATTGCTATCTGCTCTTAAGAGCCTAAGAAAGTCACTCTCTCCTTTAATGGCTGCACTGGCTGTATTCTAACGAAAAAAGCTGACGATTTAGGTCGGACTGTTTCATCTTCTGAAAGGTCTGTGGGTGGTGGATGTGGTCATTCAAATAACCTAACCTTCAAGACCCTCTTAAAACAGAACCCGTGTCTAGCAAACATAGTCTCTTCTGCTGTCTTTATTTAAAAAGAGTCACAAAGGAGTTAAAAAGGATCTCCCTGACTTACCTCATGGGTCGTAGGGAACTAAATGCGATACACGTTTCCCCTTTATTTTCAGATAGGAGGATACAAGAGAAGACTATCGCCAAAGGTCCTGGTTTGGCTGAAACCAGTTTTACGCTGAAAATCAAACACTAACGTTAAACAGTGAGATCTTTTCCACTTCTACCGCATCCCTGTTTCTAACCTGAACCCCAAATCAAGACAGGATTCCAGGCATAACTGGTATGCTTGGGTTTGTCTGGGTAAGTTCAATGGTCAAATAGTTATTAGCCAAATTCCTACATATGTAGAGCCCCATACCTTTTGTGCCAAATACATAAGGGAGAAAGAGTTATCTGCTTACAGAGTCAATGATCTATCGTGGGGAGGGGAAAGTAGGATGTGGGGGAAAGACAACTTAGGGAGTAGAACTGGGGGGCTGGAAAGGATGAGGTAGGGGTCAGCAAACATTTTCTTAAAGGGCCAGATAGTAACTATTTCAGGCTTTCGGGTCAAGAGGTGAAATCAAGGTTATTATGTAAGCACTTATAAAAGCATTTAAAATACAACCATTTAGGGGCGCCTGGGTGGCTCAGTCGGTTAAGCATCCGACTTCAGCTCAGGTCACTATCTCGCGGTCCGCGAGTTTGAGCCCCGCATCGGGCTCTGGGCTGATGGCTCAGAGCCTGGAGCCAGCTTCCGATTCTGTGTCTCCCTCTCTCTCGGCCCCTCCCCCGTTCATGCTGTGTCTCTGTCTCAAAAATAAATAAACATTAAAAAAAAAATTAAAAAAAAAATTAAAAAAATAAATAAAATACAACCATTTAAAAATGTAAAAACCATTCTTCTCTTATTGGGCCATTAAAAAAACAGGCTGGTCTTGGCCCTTGGGATTTGGTTTATGGACCCCTGGCTGGAATAGTGGATAGAGCCCCTGGCTAGAAATAAGGGAGCATCAGTTCTAGCTCTTTCCATGTGATTTTAATGTACATCACTTTTTCTTCTCTAAAACGGGAAAAACACCTAGTATCCCTGATTATCCAACCCGAATGTTTTTGAAGATCCAATAAGGAAATAAATATCAATTTAAAATGGCTTTATCAACACAAGATATTGTCACAGTGATCGCTACTTTTAAGGAAATTTTTTTACCACGTTTCTTCATAAAAACACAGACACTGATGAACTCAATGAGGAATGGCGACAAAGGATTAAAGTGTGTGCTGAATAACCGGACCCAAAGAGTCAGAAAGAGAGAGTCTCACAAGGGGTACCTTTCATAAAGGTGACATTTGGGAAAGAGCATTGCAATCCTCACCTAGAATGAGGAACAGAAATGGGCAAAATGTGTGCAAATTGGCTTTAAGTCTCAAAGAATTTCTGTTTGTACACAAACCCCATGTATTCCCCCCATTTCCTGTATCCTTTTTCTTTCCTTTTTTTTTATTTAACGTTTATTTTATTTTTGAGAGAGAGAGAGACACAGAATATGAGGAAGGGTGGGGGAGGGGCAGAGAGAGAGAGAGGGAGACACAGAATCTGAAGCAGGCTCCAGGCTCTGAGCTGTCAGCACAGAGCCCAACACAGGGCTCAATTTCATGAACTGTGAGATCATGACCTGAGCCGAAGTTGGGTGCTGAACCAACTGAGCCACCCAGGTGCCCCATTCTGTATCCTTTTTCTTGAAGTTGGCCCCATGTTTGTTTTTTAATGTTTATTTATTTATTTTGATGGGGGAGGGGCAGAGAGAGATGTAGAGAGAGAATCCCAAGCAGGCTCTGTGCTGTCAGCACAGAGCCCTACATGGGGCTCGAACCCACAAACTGAAATCAAGAGTCAGATGCTTGGGTGGTGACTGAGCCACCCAGGTGCCCTGAATGTGGCCCCATGTTTAAAACACAAGATTGCAGAGAGCTTCCCAACACAGCAAGAGAGTGGGTATAGAAGATTCTAGACTGTCCTTGGCCAAGTAATACTCATCCAGAGTAGATACAAAATCCATAGGTGTTAAATTTCATTCAGCTGACTCTCTCTTCTTTGAAGAAACAGTACAAATACAGCCAGGAGAGATCACTTATTTGCTCAGTTTCAGAGATTACTGAAAAGTAGAAAACAGCAACACTGCTTTTCCTTTGGCTAAAACTGAAAAAAAAAATTTTTTTCTCCAAAAGTAAATATTTGTTAATGCTAATATTCCGAAGCAGGCAAGAATAAAATATTTCAGCTGAAACGTTTTCTTGTGGCTTCCAGTTGAAGTTCACTAATAACTAAATACATGGCAATTACCCTCCACAAGATTCATGTTCTGTCTTGAAAAGGATCTAATACTTGGTGTGTTTGTCAGCTTTGGTCCATAAGCAGGGTTCTTGCCTTATGGCTTCTGGTTTCAGATTTAATAAGCATTAAAAGGTATTTTACAAAGAAGAACAGAAATGGAGAGTTTGGACATTAAAACTGCCCACTGGTTTACTGTTAGCATTTCTTAATTACTCTTATTCCTTAGGTTCCATGTTCCATTTATTTTCTCCTCAGTACTTGTGGATGCCCCAAATTTCACAAAATGTAGCAACAGCCACCTTACTTTCAATTATCCATAAACTTCTTATCCATCTGATGTGCTCTTCCTCTGTAAATTGGCACAAATCCTCTGCTTTGCCAGTCTTGATATGCCCAAGCTACAACTTTCATTTTGCTAGAAAAGCAGACGCCTGGAATCACTCTCGTGAAATCTCTGACTTAACGCCATTTCAGAAGTGAGAACGCAAAGACATTTGATTTGCTCATCTCTCCATCACTGGATTTCTGCATCACGCAACCAATTTATTCATCATGACCACCTGCAGAATGTGCCCGTACAGCTCGCACGGTGTTTACACCCCGCGTGTGGAAAATAAATGATCAAGACAAATTAGAATATTTGACACTTCCTCCTTTTCAAAAAATAAAAGGATCAATTTTAAGCCCTTCATTACTGTTCCTATAAGGAGCAGAAGGGAAATCGAATGTGTTGCCAGCAACAAAAAGAAGTTTTCCTTTAGAATGGCCTGGATTTAAATAGAGGGTATTAAGCAGACACCCACATTTTTATTTTTAAATGAAAACTCAAAAAACAGAAAGGATTCAGACTGTGGATTTTAACCTCAGCCAGTGGGGCACTACTTAACAGGAAACCATTGGTGATATGATAAGGAGGGAGGGAAAAAGAGAAGAGGGAGGGAAGAGCAGAAGGGAGGCAAGGAGAAAGCAGGAGGGAGGCCGTGAAGAGAAGCATTGGGGGGGGAGGTTGTTTAAAGACACTGTTGCCTATATCAGGAATATTAAATAGACAGGGATACGTGTACACTCATGGAAGAGAGGTTTCTACGGATGCCAAATGACAATGGTTACATCCAAAAATTCAAACCTAATCAAGTCAAATCCTAATTTCACTCTAGGCCAGTGGCTCAAAGGGAGAGACACCATCCTTAAATTACTTGGGTTATGAAAATCCCAAGGTCATTACTTCAACTGATCAATCCCAAATGTGTACATATGTACTTGAAATTTGTAAATATGTACTCAGACCAGGTGTGTGTGGGGCAGATGGTCAGACTCCAGGCTCCAGGGTCCCTCCCTGCTCACCATTTCATCCAGGCCTGAAAAGACCCCACCCCACAGCATGACAGTGAAGCAAAGCAGGATTTTAATTTTTCTCGGGGAGTCCTGAATTCTGGGTTTTCCAGGAACCTAAGCACCCACATTTAATAGCATTAACCTTAGAGGAAAAAAAAACTACTCAGGGATTAATGGGAAATGGGGGGGGGGGGGCAGGGGGCTGGAAATGATGGATTCATTTTCACCCCAGAATGGAAATCTGATGCATCCACTCACAAAAGGTGATGATTTCACACCTCCATCACTGTATTTTCTTTCTGGGTGCTGGGTGCCCCTTTTTCTTTACACACGTGTGAATGTGGAATACAGAAAGGCAGGTCTGTCTGGGTGATATCACTACACAGAAACATTGAGCACCGCACCCCTCCACCCTTTGTACATTTCTTGCTCTGCAATGCTCCTCTTCACCGGTGATAAAGGCGCTCAAAGGCACCTTTTTGTTGTTGTTTACCCACAGGAAAAACAAACAGTCTGTTAACTGAAATACCACATTGAAGGATTAAACCTGTGAGCAGTGAATTTATAAAATTATTTTTCCCATTCCTCTAATGATCCTGAATTTATAGTACAATTAACTTACACAATATTATGTTTTGTTTTGTTTTTTTTAAAATAACAACAGGATGGTACAATCTCTCCCAGTTTAAAAAAAAAAAAATAGCAGACTGGGAGAGACAAGGAGGATTATGAAATATCTTAGCAGGGAACAAATACATTTATTTTCCGAACACTGGTTTAGAACTATGTATTTGGTGAGAAAAAAGATTGGATTAGATAAATATATTCTGAATTCAAAGGATTCTCAAAAGCCAGGAGGTTGGGGAGTCAAGCAGCTGCATTTCAGGGCTGAGGATGGCTATGGGCTGTGGAAGCCTTGGATGACAGAAAGGTTCTGAGGCAACCTTTTCTCTGGCACCTGATCTGCCTTTGTCAGCCACCGCTGGAACCCCAACTCCAGCTGTCACCCTCGTGCGAGGTCTCATAAATCCAGATTAAACCTTTCTGTTTGTTTGCCGGTTTTGTTTTGTTTTTGGATATCAGGAGGTGGGAAGAAGGTTAGAAAAACAGTTTGAAGTTTTGAGTTTTTGACTGCTGTCCCTTAGGTGCGGGTGGGTGAGTGGGTGGGGGCAAGGAGCCATTTCTTCATTCAGCAAACTTTTGGGAGGCAGGTACTGCGTTGGGGTGGGCAAGCCAGAGATGGATGTGGGAGATAACAGAGTCCCTGACTTCTGGGGGCCTGGAGTTGACCCTGAAATAGACTGGACTGAAAAATGCTTTCAGTACTTTCAATGCTTGAGCATTATTGATGTGTAGAAGAAAAAGCTGTTTCCCATCAAAATGCGCATGTCAGAACACAACATTCACTAGTAATCTTTTGCATTTGATTTTATCCACCTTTCCCATACAAAAGAGGCATTTACTTAAAAAAAGTTAGATCATATTAGTTAATTTTTTTTTTTAATTTAAATAAAATTGAGCAAGATGAAACCGGACTTCTGAAACCTAAGGTCAGGTTATGGTTCATACTTACTGGTCTGTGACTGAGAAGTAAAACATCTCCTAATATTACCAAGTGGAGGTCTGATTAGAAGTTTCCGGCAATTGTGGGCAAAGTCAGGATTCTCAATTATACTTGATTTAAACTGACGTGTTAACATCGTATTTTGTTTAATGATCAGATATATTTTCGTTCTTCAGCGTTTAAAACCAATTTAATAATTCATGGTTGTTTTCTGTATCCTGCACCGCCCACTTTTATTGTTTCGCAAAAAGGCAAAATAGGATCCTAAAAATGTTAATGGTTTTCTTTCTAAATATTTTAAACTCTCCTAGAGAACATGCACTCTGAAATGCACACATTTTTATGTATAACTTCTCACAAGGGATGACAGGCTTTCTATCTTCTCATTCCATCTTTAGCCTTTATTGTGGCTGTAAAATCATCCTGTTAACAAAGCTGAAAGACAGCAATTGTATATAACATGTTTCTTTCGTTTATAAACCGACTTGGATTTAGGTTTGTAAATATTTGAGGCAAATAACATTAATCACAAACTGAGCACCGGGGAGAATTTTTGGAAACTAAAGGCAATTAAAAATGGCATATGCATAAAAACGCTATTTGGAGAGAAATTCCTACCTAGACTTTTTTGACACTTGCAATGATTTTTTTTAAAGGGCAATGTGGTGTTTTAAAATTTTAATTTACTTAAAGAAAACTCAACCCCAAAAAGCCGCTCTATTGCATGGAAACCTCATGAGGCAAGCTTCAGTCCTGAGCAAACAAAAGCAGCTGCATTTATAAACGCTTGAAAAAAGGGTTTATAATGCAAACGCTGCTGTGACCTTAACTCCAGAGGTGCAAACAGGCGGCTGTAATAGGAAAATTATGCATTAAAATAGAATGGGGTTCACAGAATGTTTTCAGATTTCCATTTGATCATGTTTTGTAGCTTTTCCAGTTTCAAATAATAAATAAACTTATGCAGTTGAATTAGAAGGAAGCATCTCTTTCCTTGAAATACTTAAAATGGGTGAATTGTATGGCCTGTGAATTGTATCTCAATAAAGCCAGTTTAAAAACAAAACAATGTATCTCTGGTGGGGGAAAAAAAAAGTTTGAGAGGGTGCGTTGGGCATCTTGTCATTGATTGGTAAATAAGGACTAGGAATTTTCAGCCCACAGGGTAACTCACACAATAGTCCTAACCTTTGCAAACGTTAAGTGACCTGAACTGCGTTCTGAAAGCACAAAAACACACACTTTACACAGGATATAACAGTTTGCTTCTGATTAACTAAAAAGTAATGAATCATTTTGGAATAATTTTTCAAAGCTCTTAACAGACACCTAAGAACAGTGTATCTGAATCTTAAGAAAAAAGTCAGGATTTAAGACAGTAAAAAGAAAACAAAAGATGAGGGGATATTTCAAATGGAACCTCTAACATTTTAACATTCTCAGAGGAAAACATTGTAAAGGAGTAGAAAATCGTCTAAGATAAAAGACTAATACAATACCAAAGTACAGAGCTGAATTCTACTAGATTTTGAGAAATTCATTTTGAAAAAATGAAATAGTGAATCTTCACTTGTATTAGTGAAAATTCAAATCTAGTTTTCAGGTGATTACTAGTGATATTGCTGTGACATAGAAATCCAAATCCAAACTCTCGGGGTCGTTTATGGGTCAAAACAATTTCACCAGAACCTTCCTATCTGCATCTTCATTTGGGGAAGACGAGGCTCCTATGGGACATCAGGAATTTCTTTCCCTAAACTCTGATCCACTCAGGGCTTCCCGCAGAATTTTGCTCAAGGTTCAAAAAAGAGATACGCCTCTGGGCAAAATAGTAATAAAGAGAGGCTGACTCATTATCTCTTTTCATTTACGTAACAAGAATCTGGTGCATTTTTAGTTTCTGCTTTTGATCTTCAGAAGTAAGGCAGGATGGCAAGAATCACAAGGATCCTGGAGCAGAAAATGCAAAAGCAGTGCAATTTTTAGGGAAACAGGTGGAAGTTTCTACAAGTGGGATGGCTGTGATTTGCTCTTTGGGGGATTAAGGTGACTTTTTATTTATAGGACAGTAAAGCTGGTAGGAAGTGCCCAGGTGCAAGAATGGTGAGACCTTGGTCTTCCCTAAAGATAACCTCTGAGTGCCATGTGATATCCCCATGGGGCTCCTGAATGGGGTATGATAGCTACTTTCAATGTTTTTGCAAAAACCATCTATGGAGATTTTGTGCTACATTTAACTGGGCGTGGTATTCAGGACCTGTGTCTGCATTTGTACATCCTGTGAGTAGTATTGTGTAAACAACCCTAAGCCCATTAATCTTAGAGAAACAGTGCAGGACCAAGTCCTGTCACTGAGGCAGGGGGTGGGGGGGAGGGTGTGGTCACAGCACTACTAATGTCCTAATAAAATCAGCCTCTGGGACCTGAGCCCTAACCTCTTCGACACCCTCAGCACACTGCTGTTTTCTATTAGAACGTTTCTTCAGATCCAAAGACCAAGCTATACAATGAATCTGGGCTTTCTGAGACATGCATCTTACACTGCCTGAAATGCATAACTAAATTTTAAGGGTTTTGTAATATTCTTAGTAACATCTATGCCTGGAAAAAAAAGATTAAGCATGCTTTATGACAAAAAGCAAAAAAAAAAAAAAAAAAAGAAAAAGAACAGTGTTAAGAGGCAGGAAGGACAGGGATGATTCCCAGGTGAACATATGTGATGTGCAGGGAGGAAAGTGAAGTTGGTAATGGGGCCTCTATCACATCAGGAACGTACCTGACCGGTCATTTTGGAAACACGAGTCAGGAGTTTACATATGATGGGGAAACGCAACTCAGATTCTGAACAGAATTTTCCCAAGAGTGGACAGGCTTCCAGCTCTGAAAGCTATCCTCTTATTTTGAACATACTATTTCTTTTTCATACTGGTTTTGTGAAAGATGTAAACACCATTTGGTTCCCTTTTTGTCCTTTTTTTTTTCTTGAGTAAAAGCTTAAAGTGAGAAATAAAAATATTCCACAGGTACCATATATCTAAGAGAAAAACGAACACTGAAAGCGAATGAATGTTTTCGCTTTTATTGTTTTCTCTCAGGACTTGTATCAGAGAAGATGTTAAAGGGTCTTGTTTCTCAGTTCTTTTTGCTTAAATCTGGAACCTTAAATCTACAGGAGAAAGGTGGGTAGCCTTGCCTTCCCCTTGTAAATGGGAAGTGAGTCTGCTATGTTTTAACAATGAGAACTGGTTTGAGGAGGGCAACTTTTTCTTCCAGTATGAAATGTGATCGTCTCTGGGAACAAACCCAACCAAATAACTTATTTAAGGGAAAAGGCAATAAAAACAAAAACAAAACAAAAAAACCCAAAAAACCTTTGACACACGTAGGGACACAGTTCAGGAGTTGGATCTAGAGGAAGGATGGAGGGACGGGAAGGAATGGGTGAACAGAACGTGTGTGTCCCTAGACAACTGCTGGAGGAAAGACCAGGACAAGAATGGTAAGAGATGATGCCTGTGATAGGGCTTGTTGTAACATTGGTACCCGCCTCAACAGGGCTGGTAACAGCTGATGGAGAATTGCCTTCAAATCCATAAACCAGCAAAGTCCTTCTACAAATAACTTGGGATCCAGTACAGAGGTGGGATAAAACCACTAGCTGCTTACAATTACATGTTAATTACAGGGTTCTTCCAAATCACAAAGTGAATTGAGCTCAAAAGATAGATCTAACACAGAGTGTTAAAAATCGAAACATTCAACAGATGATTCACATCATCTCAGAGCCAAATCCAAGATCTCTGCTGTCTTTGTAAGCTTTTCAAATGCTTGGGTTAAGCGCAAGAAGTACAATGATACAGAAACAAGAGAGGACTGACACTTGCAAAAACACCTTCCAAGTGTGAGGAAACAAATAAAAGACATAGCTGAACAAATTGTAGCCATTCACTCCAGCTACAGTTTTATAATCTCAAGGCTGGCATGTTACCTCTATAATGCATTTTTAAACTAGCAACATTGAAAATTCGAAGCTTAAAGTGGGTTGCAGGAAGAGATTCATGTGGTTTCAGATCAGGATGGTTCAGGGAGACATAAAAGCTACATGAAATTTTAAATGCAATTATTTTAGATTAGAATATTTGGACTGAAAGATCTGGAGGGTATTGTTTTTGATAAGACGGTCCCACTTGACAAGAGCTGTCACCACTCTGGGGCTCTCTGTTGTCAACTAAAGATGAAAAGCCATCACAAAGAATTAACTTCAGCTTTTAAACAGTTTGAAAATGTCAGAGAGGTCAGAGAAGATATATTTCTTTATATGGTATATTTACCTGATGAGCTTTTAGGTAACAATGTGTTTTTACTCTCCATTCAACTTAGTCTAATATCATGGTAATTGATCACAGGCTAATGCCAGCTGACAAGGAAACACCATGATTGGCTGAGGTCCTTGTCAATCACAGTTGTTTCAGGTACAGGCAGAGCAAACTAGATCTTCTAATAGCAGTAATTGGCAACTATGGGGAAAAAAACCCCTGCTAGGTCTCCTTTTGCATTATCTGTAGCCATTTATTTGGTTTCCAGTTACATGGAAGCCAATTTAAAAGCTTTTATAACTCGTACCTCACTAGTGGACCTATTGTTCATATGTTCTCCCGGGGAACCTCAACAGCCATTGCAAAATTCAACACACACACACACACACACACACACACACACACACACAGTGCATTTCAACACTAAATGTAAATATTGGTTTGTTTAAAAAAAGAAAGAGAAAAGGAAACTTGGATGATATTTATTATATGATCTTAGTAAATTCTTTTGAAAGATACATTTGATTTAATAGTATGAGGAATTTTAGTTCCATTTCAAACAACATGAGGCCTGAAGGAGATTTTGCATTTCTAACGTGCATTCCTCCTTCTAAAGAGGAAAGTGATAAGTTAGAGCAAGTTCAAGTACTATTGTAGCAAGCTAATTCCCTTTTTCCACATGCATTTCAGAGAGAAAGGTCAAGTCGGCTGTCACTTCTCTCTAACTGATGCTCAGAGTCTGTGTGCGCTGAGCATGATATATTTAAAAGGAGCCAAGCACTCGGCCATTTTCTGCATCAACTGTATCAATCATAAACCCTCCATCTTGAGCTGAAATGAAAGATTAGGTACAGATGAGTTTGTAAACAGCAAATGCATGGAAAAGTTCTCTCAGCTCAAAGCATGACCCTCCTCTCCCCACCATTTTGGAATGTGGGTAACCCTTGCAACTGGGAGAAACAGGCTCTAACATCTGCTGTAATTTATATGATGGGCTGCTTATAATGTGGGAATCTAGCCTCCGACCACTCGGGCAGCTGATTCCTCATCAAGCACTGACAGTGAGGTGAGGGAAACAGCAAAGGGCGAATAAAAGGCACCGAATATTTCAGACCAATACAGGATGTGAATTCTTCCAGGAGAAGTTGCTGAAACACATCCTGTGGATCATGCAGGTAAATGCGGTGTGTACATACTTATAGTCTAATTATTTTTATTCTAAATACATCATCTTCAATCATTTAAGTGTTCTAAAGGATACATTTTAAAAACATACGAAAAACAATACCAAGAAAACTGGCCATCTACTTCAATGCTTTTATCTAGGAAGATAAATCTGTAATTTACTTAATAGAGATTTATATATGAGATGGAGATGCCTGAAAAAATTTTCTTTATTAAAATTTCTAGAAAAATAGATACAATCATCTGAGCTATTATTAGTTAAATGTATAGTCTTTGTTAGAACTGTTTTTCCAGGAGAAAATCACTGAAGAAACTTCATTTATAGGAAACCATTTCATAAAAGAATACACCATAGGGAGGACTCTGAAAATATTAGCCTGCTTTAGAAAAAACAAAAAACAAAAAAACACAACTCATTCAAATCATTAGAATTGATGTATTTTCTGAGAAAACGATAGCGCTTCCTTCATTTACCCAGACGCTGCCCACTCCACTCACGTAGTCTCACTTGGGTGTCTTAAATAATGTCTTTGTCATTTCTCTTTGACTCCCAAGGCAGTGCTGCCTGGGAACTTCTCTTGACTGTGCACATTGGCCTACAAGGCAATTGAGCCACTCCTTTCTAAGTCATTAACTAATGTTCAGGTACCGTCAGATCACTCATAACAGAAAATCCATGCAACCCACAGGGCCTCCTTTTGCCTGGCAAATGAATTTGCTACAAGTGGACACTGGCAGGGCTGTCTGGCCTGTATTTCAGTCAATAACGATCATCATTATAGTATTCCATATTTAGGGCAGCTCCTCAGAGCTGAATTGTCCAAGATTCCCAGGCTGTGAGAGGGAAGATCACCATCACTGTCCACTGGCACTCTTCAATACCTGCTGGTGATTCTCCACCAAATTAAATTCTACCACATCCTGGGATCCGAAAACGATCTGGTTGCAAACACAAAGACAGAAGTATCTTCTAGTACTGCTCTGCCAGTTTCTTTACACTTTTATGTACTTTTATTTTTTTTTTAATCATAAGCCCATAGAGTAGAGGATTATTAGAATTCTCTGTTTATAGACAATGCTCAGAGGCTCAGAGAACTTCAGTTACTCATCCAAAGTTTCATCACTTATAATGACAGAGTCCGTATACAAAACTGGGCCTCTTACTTTTCACCAGAGGATTAAAGAACCAAGAATCACTTTTAAGAGACTCATCTGGTGGATTTCAATCCATGGAGAGAGGACAGGGACCCCGTGGCCTTATTTTATACCTGAAACAGATTCCTCTTGATGGAAATAGTTTTGAATTTTGAAAAAGGGAAAATGAGTTCTGTTCAATCTTGGAAAACGAAGCAGAGCCCCCAAACTGAGGTTGACCCCAAAGATTAGTGGTGGCCCCCTTATATCTTTGGTGCAATTGACTCAATGCCGGACCTCCCCACCCCCTCATCTCCTGTTGCTTTCTCTCAGTTTAGATCACATCTTCTGAACTAGAATGCTGACCTAAGATGTGACATGAAGCAGGGTGGTAACAGGACTGTGGCCTGTCACAGGTGACCGCCATGAATAATTTGGAGGAAGCTTATGGAGACAAAAAGAAGAGCATGCTTTTTTAAAAAAAAAATGTTAATGCTTATTTATTCTTGAGAGAGAGGGCAAGACAGAGCGTGAGGGGGGAGGGGCCGCAAGAGAGGGAGACACAGAATCTGAAGCAGGCTCCAGACTCTGAGCTGTCAGCGCAGGACCTGATGCAGGGCTCGAACCCACAAACTGTGAGATCGCTACCTGAGCCAAAGTCGAATGCTTAACTGACCGAGCCACCTAGGTGCCCCAGAGCATATTTTAACTCAGGAATGTTCTAGTGTATGAAGACATTGCCTAGCTCCTTATAGACAGATATTTAAAATGGTAAGCTAAGCAAAATTAAATATAAAAGCTGTCTAAGCGAAGGTTCAAGACAAGGACACATTCAAAATTCTACTCAAAGCTATACAAAAATCAATAAAAAGGAGAAGCACAGGGAAAATAAAATTATAGGTCTGTTAATTTCTTGGCATTTCAGTCAATAGTATTACCTTTTCTGAACCCAGTCAATGTTCCTTCCATGGCCCAGGATCAATAGCTTACAAACTGTATACAGAATTCTCTTTTCTATTCAGCTATTTGTACTTCCTGATAGGGTGCAAAAGGCAGAACATCCCCACTTCTTGCCTCACCTGGCCTCCCACCAGGAATGTTCTGGGCCATTTCCTGCCTACTAAGCCCCGTGTGCCCCCCCCATCCCCCCACCCACCACACACACCCATGAAACTGCCCTGGGTCCCCACACACAGTTTTTGTGAGTATCCACAACAGTTTGTATCCCACACCTCAATTTTCCATCACATGGTGCCCTAGAAACCTCACCATTAGTTGCTTCCCTGACTACATTTAGGAGCATGGCTCCATTTCTCCTCTACCTCCAAAATACCTCGCACACTGATGGGCTTTGATAAATACTTAGTCATTATCCAACTGATTAACTTAGCCCGCAAGCTGCCATGACGGTCCTAGAGCTACAACTGCATTCAGTGGGTAGGGAGAACCCAAGATACTGGAGGGGGCAGACAGGATATTCCAGTTTGGTAGCATCCAAAGAACAAACGCACAAGTGTAACAGCACACATCTGTTTTTCGGCTTGAGATTTATAAACGGAGGCATTGATTTCAAGCGTCAAAGAAACATAAATATTGCTCTTAGGGCAATAAATGAAAAACACAACTGAAAGGCTTTGACGACATTTCCACTGGGTGGCTGTCACTCCCCAACCCAAACCTTCTCCGCAAATTTTTTGTTTGGTTTAAAGTAATCACTAAGCTTCAGTAGCTACCAGGGGTGGAGATGTAGGAGATGTTAGTAACAATGTCTCAACTGTTAGGACAACCGAACATTTCTAAACATTTTCTTTGAATCAAGTCTGGTTTGAATGAATGTGAACCCAAAGTGCTTTACTGCTAGGGTTCATGCAGCTTAAAACAGCGTGCGTAGATTTGTCTGGCTTTCTGCAGGAGTGCCTTTTCCTCCCCAATTTCATCGCTCATCTTTCCCCCTAAGTTAAGGCAACGCCTTAGGTACCAATATAGCTGAGATGCATCTTTGTTTACTAATGCTCTTTATTCAACTTTTGACAGTATATTCAAAGCCCACAAGGTACTGCTCAGGAGATTCTAACATTGGCTGAAGAATTCAGAGCAAACATTTTCAAAGTGATCAACCTTCAGAATTAGTAGATGAGCGGAAAGGTGACTGAGCAAAGAAACGGACCCTGTGCTTGAGGGAGGCACAAATCAGTGGGCATCCCGGCGGGAACCTTCGACAACCTTAAGCAAACTGTTGCAGCTTGGTTTCCTCTTGGGAAAAATGAAAATATAGTAGCTACTTTACAGGGCGGTTGATTAACGTAATAATGATGATTAACGTAACAATGATGATACGGTGATGATTAAACGTAATAATGATTTTCGTGTTCTATCATCAAGGACCATGGTGAAGTAAGGAAAGGGAGGAAATCCTATTTTCATAGGATTTTTTTCAAAGGGTTTTTCCTCCATGTGTCCTATGGATCGTCACCTCTTCTGCCTCCTTCAAGAGTACTGACCTCTCCTTCAGGAGTATGGTCTCCTGCCTGTGGTGTTTGTTCCTATTCTATCCCATTTAGACTTGCCCAACTGCCAAATTTCTAGGTTTTGACAGAACACTACTAGATAAAACAAATATTTCATTAACAATCTGTCCCCAGGTGCTACAAATGTTCCACCTGAAATGGAAGTGGAAATTCATATGGTCTTCCCCTCCAGCAGGCTCCTTCTCAGGCAAAATAGAGGTTTAGCTAAGGTCAAACCTCCCAAGCCATAACAGAGGATGAATTTAGGTCAGTTGAAACAGATATTCTCATTAATTTGATCTAAATGGTTGTTTTATTGGGTGAGGGAAGGAAAAGACCTCTAGAAAACGGAGGGTTCCTGCTAGTCGAGGATGGGTTCGAAGGGCCAATAGGCAAGGTTTGAACCATATGGAGCTGCGCACAGGAAGACGATTCCTGAGAACGGACGAACAAAGCATGTCGGTGTCATTCTCCACTCCAAGTTACATATCTACAATAATTAGTAATTTTTGGTGAAGCCAAAGCACAGAAGGGTCTTGTTCATCTTGAAGACCATGGACGCTCAGCTAAAAAGGAACTGAAGTCGTCCGCTAAACTACTTAGAAGTCTCAAAGATACAACCCAGAGAACCAGACACGTATAGGATAGGAACACCTTCCGTGTCATCAGAGCCAAGCATTGCTTCAGTAAACTGTAGTGAAGAAGAACCCTGTGTTGATCACAGGGTTCACATCCCGTTTTAGTAACAGGGCCAGATTTTGTGAGGCCTGAAGCTAACAGAATTCAGAGAGTTCTCTGAAAGAAAGGAATGTGGGATTAGGTTTCAACGTTGATATTTACACGAAATGAGAAAATAAGTCACACAAAGAACTAGGTCTTCATCATTCAGGTCCCTTTCTTCTGAGGTTTCTGCCAGCACCCGATGACACCTGACTTCCCTGCTTCTTCACCCAGAGCCTCCCATAGTTCCCGGCAGGTCCCAGGATACTATGGGCACTCTCCAAGTGAGGGGCCCCCAAAACTGAGTCTCGTCTGAATTACGGTAAATCTTCTCTGCACTAATTTCCCTGAAATAAACACAAGAACTGTGTGATCACCTCTATCACTTTTGCTGTCGGTTCCTGGCAGACGTGTTTTACCCTTAAAGACAGCGTCCGCTGTTTGTGCTCCATACCTGACGATCCATGTTGTTTCAGCCCTGTCTGAAACTTGAGACAATGGATTACAAAACAAGGTTGCCTAATTGTAAAATTCAGAAGGGCACATTACATTTTTAAAGTGCAACATATTTTTCCATCCAATTCAAAACTGCAAATGTTAAACTTAAAGATTCGTTCCAGCTTCTGTTAGTGACAGACAGGGCTCCCCAAGGGGTGGCTGCCTTCAAAGACAGGTAAATGAGGGCCCATATAAAACAGCCAAGTATTGATGTTGTAGTAAAATTCCAGAAAAATACATTGGCAGACAGGTAAATTTGTCACTAATAATTTAATGTAATTTCCCTAAAATGGAGCTAATAGGTCCTCAGGGAATACACCTCCGGGGTTTACATCAAATGTGCATGTGGAAAATCGTGAAATAATATTTTTTTTAAATGTAGATGCTTTGTCTGACATGTTGGTTTATGATGAAAATTATTCTTCCAAAATGAAAACGGGGAGGGGAAAATACAACCTTCCCAATCTACGGACCCTTTAGTTCCTAAACCTTTCCTGGCTGTGGCAGGTGAGAAGCAGTGACTGACTGGGAGCAGCAAACATTTGTTTGCATTTTATTTCCCCCTTAAAATGATGTACTACAATTACCAAATATTAATGAACCAATCATGTTGCAAATAGTATTTCCTGTGTCACTCTGAGTTATAGAATCTAATATTGGGCTCATTTGAAACATTCCAAAGTTGCATATTTTTTTCCCCTTTGCAAAGTGACAGCTCAAATTGTGTTTAGTTGCATCCGTCCGACCATGAGCAAATCAAGTATAAAAATTTCATTTTGTCTAAGTGTTAATGCAATTTTTTAAGCTCATATCCTGGGATGGCTCACTTTGCACAATGCTGGCTGATATTAGATGCTGCTTAAACACGATTATCAGTTATCTTACATGGGACCAGAAAATTTTAAAAGAGCACTTGTTTGGGACTCGAGTCATGAAGTTCCAAGAAAAGAAAAATATAAAGCAGGGGGGAAGAAAATTCTTCAGCTTTTTCAAATGCTCCTATGTTTATGTTTTATATTACAAATAGGCTGATTTCCAGCTATAAATCTGAATTGCATTGCCGTTATCGCGGGTTTAATATGAAAAAAGACCTGCCGTGCACTAAGGCAATAAGGAGAGAGGCAGCTGTCATAAGCTTAGTTGCTGGATGGAGCAGCCAGAGACCCAAGTCAGGGGCAGGAGGGAGGCACACAAAGTCTGGGCGAGAGAAAGCAGCCCTAAGGTAGAGCCATCAAAATTATGAATTAATATAAAAGTCAAAATTATAGAATGTCCATCATTTTTTCTATAGAATATTGACAGAGCGAAATGAATTCAGCAGATAATAAAGAATCTATCCCCCCAGTAAAAAAAAAAAAAAAAAAAAAAAAAAAAGGGTGGGGGGTTGGGGAAGAAAGCAGTCAAATATGCCAGCTTCATAAGTACATTTCATCAAATGTGTGAGCTTAATACAACTGCCAGGGAAAAGCCTGATCCAATTTTGTAGGAGGTCACCGTCAGAAGTCCCTGGCTGTTAATGTGCCTCAGCGTTCCCTGATCTCTTACTCCAGGTAGTGAGGCCAGATGCTGCCGCATGCTCAAAGACATTTCTTCTTTCCCAGATCCAATCTCATACACTCTTACACGCCCAGGACAGATGTGACTGTTGTACTGAATGCTAAGAGAAAGTTGCCAAACAATGTCTATTATGGCCCCATTTTCATGGGCCCAGAGCATGGAAAAATTTCATCTTTCCTATTACCACATTTCCAGTGGTTATTCCATACACTCTAGGAAAGAAAAAAAACAAACAAACTGATTTTGGTTTTAGGTGTCTGAGAAAAACGTCTTTGGATTCTGAAGTCATTTAAATACAATATATATGTGGAGTTATGAAAAACATGTGCCATGCTTTTTATTTACTTAAATCAGCCACTTGGCTTTATAAATCAGGCATGCAAAGTCTGCTAAATTTTTAGAATGCTGCAGTTTTTTAGGAAGCAGGTTAGGATTGTCTTTCTTTTTTCCCTATAATTCAGAATATAAACAAACATGTCGCCAGTGAGAAGGCACACCTCTCACAGCGAGATTATAGCTCACACCTGCCCAGCTCAAGGTGTTCACACTTAATGAAGTTTAAATGTAACAGAACCAACCTCAATTCTCCTTCAAGTTTGGGATTCGGAAGGCTTTCCTGGTTGGGTGTCCCTGCAAGAAGTAAGCCCTCACGTTGGGCAAGGATATCTATAGGTCTACTACACACAGGAAGTAAGCAGTCAGACAGGAATCATGGACCAAAACAAAGCCGTAAAAGAAAATATCATTGCTCTGGTTTCCTTGAATCCACTTGTGCCCCCACACACAAGATTTCTACCTTGAAATGAAAATTTATATAGGGAATTTTTACTCATATATTCCCATCTAAAATGAAGATATGTGTTCCAATTTATAAATCTATTTATATGAAAAAGCTTACAAACATAGGAAAATCAAGTTACCTTTAGACATTCGTGTGATGAATGTCCTTCATTCTTTAGAAAGAATTAAGTGACATAAAATAGATCCACCTACAAAATCTAGGCTATATGATCACCAAGAAATAGTCTCCTGCCCCTTGCTTCCAGAGGTGGTTTTTTTTTTCTGGAGTTTTCTTCTCTTCTTTCCACCTGCCATGCATTCTTCCTACCTTATCGCATATCTGGGAATAAGAAAAGCAAATTTTAAACTTGCTTTATTATCAAACATATCATTGTGTTATAATCTCATAAAAATGATCATTAATCCAATTTCCCACCCCAATGTGTATGTTTAATTCTTCTCTTAACCAGCTATAAAAAATGAGATGATTTCTGGGGTTCAGATTTATGGATCTATTTAGAGAAAAGGCATCCATTTATAAAGCATCTCTATTTTTCAAACTTGGAAAAATAGTCTGCCGGAAAGGCCACTGGTCCAAATGACCTTATATTTAATCCTAAACAGGATTTCTTCAGAAAACAAGGGGGCCAGGAGGATGGGAAAGGAGTTATACCCTATGAATCCCGAGAAGTTGAATTTTTTCAATTCTAGAAATCCTCTTGTGCTCCTTCTAGAACCACTTATTAGGCCTGCTTTGCCTGCAGTAGATACTCAATAAATTAACATCGATTTGACTAAACTGATGGCTTTAGTGAACATTGTGTCTATTTGAATTGTTCTGAATCATACTGGTCAATCTCTGAACTTCCTGATGCATGGAGAGTCTCCCTCTTTCTCGCAGTTCCATGTGTGTCCCTGAAAGAATCTAAATTTTAAAAAGAAGGCAGCAAGCATTTCAAACCCAATCTTTTCAAATGAACTCCCAGCCCTAGATGAAGTGTGCAGGATGCGGTCACTGACTCAAGGAGCATCGTGCAGGACCCCAGGACCCAGTCCTGTAGAACACATGAGCATCCACGCACCAGGAAAGCTCTTGGCAAGAAGGGGTGTGTGACTGTATAAATCCTGATCCAGGAGGACAATGAATCTACAATGTGCACACAGCCCCACACCTGCTGTCACACACTGTAATAAACCCCTGCCGGTGTTCCCGTGACAAAGTTGATCCCAAAGGATAGAGAGCAGTGATGGGAAATATAAATCTGTACCAACAGCCAGCCATTCCTACCACCTCCCATGTGCCGTATGTGTGTGTGTGTGTGTGTGTGCAAACAAGGCTGCTGATACGTAAATACTGCAAGAGGTGCAACCCATCTTCTGCACGTTCTGTTTCCATACGTGCTCTGTATGTTGCCTGGAATTTCATACAGTATTCAGAAGGATTGAGATTGCTTAGCCTTTGTTCAGAGTAAGTAAGCAGGGAGGGTGGTCTGACTTTGGCAGATTCAGAGATTTTATTTTCCTTCCTTCTTGGGAAAAAAAAAATCAGCTTCTTAAAATTGCATGGATCGTGCTTATGATTCATATTATAAGCAGGACAGCCTCTACACCCAAATCGAAATTTCATTTATGATATTGTGGACTTATATGAATAAAGGCCTAGTGTTTTCCAAGGTACTAAAGAAAGATGTGCCTGCCATAGGACTGAGCCCGGGAGAGAATGAGAAGACAAAGGCTGGGTGACAGTAATAAAAGACAAAAGCAAACCCAAATGCCATAAATTGAAATGAAGTTTAAAAAAAAAAAAAGAAAGAAAGAAAAAAGAAAAGAAACAAAAAACCCAGAGTGTGTCCATCACTTGTGCTTGGAGATGGACATAAAGAGTTGAATTTAAGGCTTAAATTCTTGCCACTTTCCTCCTCCAGCTTCGAAATCCTACTAGTTAGAAATATGATTGGAATAACTAAAAAGGCACCGGCAACAAGACAGGTCGCATACTAAATGCGAGGCATGCCTGGTGGTTTGAACAGATAGTTGCTTTCAATGGCACAAAAAAGAGGTAATGGAGAGAACGGTACGGGTTTAAGCAGGCTCTTGATGTAAATGAAAATAAAAACCACGAAAACTTTTATATCTTTGTAGCATTTGGCTAATGAGTCACTGAAATCACCCCCAGCCCATCCATCATTTCTATTACAGAGACTCAACCACTCTCTCTCTCTAATTGGTCTAGACAGGTGTCATGATATTTCTGCACAATGAAAAAAATTCCAGAGGTTTTCTTCAGTGAGACGGAAAGGTAGACACTTTGGAAAATGTTAGTCTAATTTCAACCTTCTTTGAAACAGTTTACATTTAGCAAGAAAAGCAAGACAAATGGAAGTCCCCAGATGGAATTCCACTTCCCCAAAGCCCTTTGTATGGTGAGAAAGAAAACTGGAAATAGGTTTGATCCTTTGGGGGTAGGGGTGGTCCCACTCTCAGAAGAAACAGGTTTTATCTGGGGATCTTTCTTCACCCTCATTGTTTTTCTATAACAAACGAAATTAATTATAAAATGCTTCAAATGTCAATTTCACCTTGCCATAAAGTGACTAGAGACAATTTTACATTATTTTTTCTACATTATCAAATGATTTTCAGTGCTGCTCAGTATCTTTCAGGGTACTGGGTTCCAGCGAACCCTGTCCTTACAAGTAGAAACAGAAAGAGCAAATTGGGATAAAAACCAAATTTCAGAGTGGATCTGCCACATTTTTAACCAGCAACACCAGCTCATTAGTGATTTTTTTTTTCATTAGTGATGTTTTAAAGTCTTACTTCAACAAAGTGGTGACATAATGAACACCAGTCAGAAAGTACAAAGTTTAGCTGCTGTCTCACTGTTAACTCATACACCGGGAGGGGAATAAGCCACAACAGTCCCAGTTAAGGATAGAGCGACAGGCTTAACTTTTAATTTCCTGGTTGTTATCAGGAGGAAACACAGTCTCGTTGCTATTTAAATGTGTTTTTAATGTAATTTCTCTGGGAGAAGGGGGTGGCTAGGGAATAAAGAAACATTCCCCTGAGAGAGAAGTAACATGGGTTTCTACTTCTGTCTTTCTTGGTTACTTTTAAACCCGCAGTAAGAGCTGCCACCAGGCTTTACTAACTTAAAACTGGTATCATACCTCCTGGTATCAGAGGTTTTGCTGAGAGTATGTTCCCATTTGGAGCAGCAGTAAGAAACTACAAAGGGAGATTTCTGAGATGGATGAAATGAGGCCTCACCCATCAGAACAGTTGAGGATGGCGAGGAGAAACTTGGAGTTGGGTCTTGACTCTGGTATCTGTGTCAGGTGTGAATTTTACCTGCTTCCCTAAACATTTATATACAGAAGTTCTCTGAAACCAACATGTTGCACCAATACCAGATGTTATCTTGGGAATATTAATTTGTCCTCTGGATGTGTTCCAAGTACATAATTTCTTTAACAACTCAGGGTGTAGGATTCAGAGCTTCAGAGTCAAGAAAAAATAAATGCTATGCAAGCCAATGAAATTCCAGCTTCAAACCATTTGGTTGTATAACTTGACACACTTCATCTCTGTCTGACTTGTTAGCTAACATCATACTTATTTTATCTAGGTGTCATCAAGTTTGAGATCATTTCTATCTATATATAAATTACAAATCTATGCACAGAATTGGGGTTAGGATCATTTACAGAAGCTGTTTGGGTTGGAAGAAGCATGCTACTACCTTTTTTTCGTGGTCTTTATATTTTTGGGTTTTTTTTGTAATAAAAATTTTTTGCATCTCTAAATAGAAACCTAGTTTATTTTAAAGGAAGTAAGCAATATTACTTAAGGCTACTTAAGATAATGAAACACAAAAGAGGTGAGAGGATGTGGGGAGAAAGAAAGTGTCCCAGGTGAAATTTCAAAAGGGTCATAAAGTGTTTTCACGAAGGTGCTACAAGCAAAATATCAATTCTTTGGTCATTTCCTTATTGAACAAACATACTCTAGCAAGTTCTGTGCTCCTGGAGGGCCAGTAATGGACATGCAGTTAGAAAATGTTAGAAATGGTTCTTGCCCTCAAAGTGTTCACACACGATTAGAAGAAGAGAATATACATAGCCACATGAAAGTTCATTCTTGCCCCATCAGCACCTAAAACAAGCACAGAGGCAGATACCTGGCTTTACAAAACCAACGAAACTAGTAGAGAATCATTCATTCATTCATCATTCATTCATTCATTTAGAGAGGGAGAGAGCGCTTGAGCAGGGGAGGGGCAGAGAGAGAGGGACAGAGATGATCCCAAGCAGGCTTTACACTGTCAGTGCAGAGCCAGACACAGGAGTCCAACTCACCAACTGTGAGATCATGACCTGAGCTGAAACCAAGAGCTGGACGCTTAACTGACTGAGCCACCCAAGTGCCCCGAGAATCATATTATTATATGGATTCTGGGCACAGAGGATTTTATGAACACACAAGTAATAGATGAAATTAATATACAAAGATTAAGAACTTTGTTTTAGTTTAATTTCTATGTTTCAAAAATCACCTTAAAATTAAAAGACAACAAATAAAATGTTTTCCACAAATATGTCTAAAGTTTGACCCCCTTAATATACAAAAGATACAGAAAATACCGAAGGATACAGGAAATACCGAAGGCCAATTTCAAAAGGGACAGTCAATTCACATCAGGAATTATGAGTGGCCCAAACCATAAAGTGTGTTCAAACTCACAAGTAACCATAGAAATACTAATTAAATCAACAATGCAATCTTGTGTTGTCACATGTCGCATTAGTAACTGTTTGAGAAATGGTACTGCCGCTAAAGGGCAGAGATGTATGCGAAAATGATGAAACCACATTCAGGAAAGGAGGAAAGGGGACATGGATGTGACGGGGACTTCACGGCTATTTGTAATGCTTGAGTTCTGTAGCTGGCGGTGGGTATGTGGATTTGATTACATTATTCTCTATGACTTTTCTGTGTACCAGAAGTAGTTCATTTAATAAATGAAAGAAGATACTTGACATTGTTCAGTGCTGGTGGCTGTGATGGGTGCACGGATGGCACGGCCTTTCTTCAAAGCGTTGGCAACACGCATCACACACCTTAAAAATGGTTTTTGACCTCCCAACTCTGCTACTAAGAATCTACCCTTGGAAAAAAGCCAGGATGAAAACAATGGATTAAGAGCAGTGATGTTTATCGAAGTATTACTTCTAACAGTAAAATATTTAAACGTACAATAAAAGAAGAATAGTAAAAAAATGATAACACATCTATAAGAGAACATTATGAAGTGACCAAATTAATAATCTTGACATTTTTATAATATACACAAATGACCAAAATATGTTATATGATCAAAGCAAGATGCAAAGATCTATCTCTACACACATGGATATATATTGTATATAGACACACACACACTTATAAACACACACTGTATAATGTCAAAAACATAGAAAGGAAATGTGTTTGTTATATGAAATTATGTTTCATTAGTGAACTAAAATTTAAACATTATTTTCTTCCCTCCAAAAAGGGACCAGATCGACTTCTTTCACTCAGAGAAGTTTTCACTTCAAAGTGGCTCACATGAATGAAGAGTTGGCTTAATTTTAAGAAAGGAGCCTAGGGTCATTTTCTATTAGGGAAAAAATGCAGTCATGGAGAAAGCAATTCAGCTCATTATATTTATATACATTTAATTACAAAAGTCATAAACTCATCAACACTAATATTTAAAATATTAATTTTGATTAATATTTAGAAGAAACGTTGGTATGCTTTCCCAGATATTTTACAGATACAGATTTTACAAGTATAGGTACACTGTTCAGAGAGGTTTGTATCAGTGAGCTATTTAACCCATTTGCATGCGTGAGTCCTACAAATAAGAAGGGCGCAAAGAGGTCTTTTTTGTAGTGTCTCTTGAGGACAACCAACAGGAAGGGCCCACAATTCAGGTACAACATGCTCTGTGAATATCAACGGATAAGCTTCTTAGAAGAAACAAATTCGTCTGAGTCACTGAAAGCAGCATTGGGTGACAAAGAAGGTAGAGAGGAAGAAATGAGAGTGACTGCTTTCTCCTTCGTAACATCTTACAACTTTAATTCCAGACTTTAAGATATGTTTAATGATCTCATTAAAGATCAGTTTCACCATAAAAGTAATAATTTGAGGTGATGGGTGGAGGAGGAGAGGTGGAGGAGAAAATTCAAATTTGCAAACTATGGTGTTTCATTCCAGTGGAATCTTGTCAAAGTTTTCTCACTGAAAAGAAATTCAGGCAAAGCTCTTTGTGTGGTACAATTATAAAGAGAAGGTAGAGAGTTCCCGAGGAATTTTACTAATGAAAATAGACATATGTTGTGCTCTAGCAAACTACTACATCATTTGCTGATATGCTTTCTTTCCAAAAGCCAATATGCTGATATGCTTTCTTTCCAAAAGCCAATAGAAGCCACTGGATAAATGAATTGTAGCTGCTTAGCAATTACATGCCCAACTTTTTGACAGAGGTACAGGGAGCTGCATGCTACTCAGGTTCTCATTCCAGAAAGTGGTGTGTCTCTCTCTCTCTCTCTCTCTCTCTCTCTCTCTCTCTCTCTCTCTGTCACTCTGTCTCCTAGGTGATGTCCTAGGCTTATGATAAGCTTGCAATGGTGGGTTGGAAACAGAAGTACTTTTCCTTTCCTCTCATGTCAGAAGGATAGTCCTGTCTGTGTCTCTTCCTCCTTTTCAAAGCTAACATCTCACTCTGTGACCTGGATTGTATCCAACTGACTCCTGAACATCTACTCCTGCTACCATCCATATGCATCCAACTATTTCCCTTCTCTGAGGTCTTAAATCCTTTTTTCCCCTTTTGTCAGCAATATCTATCTCTTCCTCTGCTTCTTCTTCCTGCTGAAACTAGCAGCCTATGTCTGTTACCATAAAACTACTTAAAAGAGTTGTTTATATTGGCATCTCTATTTTCTGAATATGTATTCTTTGGATTCCCTTGTAATTTGTCTTCTGCACTTACAGTGTATAGCACTCATCTATTCTCAGTAGGATTAGTAACTTCTTATCATCACAATGGCCACAGATAATGAAATTGGGTAGCTTATTTTCACTCCTCATCCTATTTGATTTTTCTTTACCATCCTTATACACTTTCATGGAAGAGTTGATCGCTTCTACCCTCATAGTTCCCATTCTCAGATATAATAATGAAAATCCTGGCCAGCTCTCTTTCATTGGCTTGGTATCTCCAATGAGGTATTTCCAGACTCCTCAAATTTATTATCTTCAAACTAAACTTACTAACAAAAAACTGGAAGAGGATATATCCTCAACTTAATAAAAGATGCCTATTGGAAACTAACAGCTAATATCAAACTTAATGGTGGAACCCTGGGAACAAATATAAGACAGGCATGCCTGCTCTTACTGTTATTATTACTAATATTCAACCTTGTTTTGGAAGTTCTAGCCAAAGCAATAAGATAAGAAATATGCATATTGGAAAGAAAGAGGCAAAGTGTCATTGTTTGTTAATGATGTAATTGTCACCTGATAAATTTAAGAGAATCAACTAAAAACCTATATAAACTAAACCTATTCAACAATGTGGCAAATTGTCAAATTCGGTAAATAATGAAAAACATCAATAGCTTTCCCATATGCCAGCAATAATCGGTTAGAAAAAACAATAGTAATATCCCATTCACAGTGGGAATTAGAGGATATAATTAAAAATATATTTAATAAAAATTTCATGGTATCTATATGGTGAAAACATTTTACAGTGAAACATAAAAGAAGATTTAAATAGATACAAAGTCATGTTTACAGCTAAATGGAAAGATATACAATTATAAACCTACTAACTTCAGCTGAAGTAATCTATAAACCTGACACAATTATGCTAAAATTTCCAAGGTTCTTTGGGGTGGGGGGTAGAATTTAATGTAATGATTCTAAAGTTGATCTCCAAAATAAAAACAGGAGATTAGCTAGAAATTTTGGAGGGGAAAGTGAATAAGGAGGATTTGGTCTAGCAGACATTAAAATATCTACAGCTATGTAGTTAAAACAATGAGGTTGTGGTTTGAAATGGGTAGATTAATGGAACCAAATAATATGAAAAAATACAGTTGAATATATAAAAGAATTTATGTGTGAATATATAAAAGAACTTAATGTGGAACTTCAAATCAATAGGAAAATGTGGCCACTAAAAAATAAATACGTGGAGATCAATAGCTATTGGAGAGAAGATGAAATTAAAGTCCTATCTTTTGTCTTTACAAGAACATGTCAAAGCAAAAAAGTTAAAGTGCCCGTGTGTGTATGTGTGTGCATGTGCACACACGCGCACGCGTGTGTGTGTTTTAAAGCTGGGTGGTACGTGCAAGGTAAATAATATGGTATTTTCTAAAGGTTTAAGATATATCATAATTTAGAAGAAAAGCAGGGACCCCTGGGTGGCTCAGTTGGTTAACTGTCCAGCTTCAACTCAGGTTGTGATCTCACTGCTCATGAGTTTGAGCCCCTTGTTGGGCTGTGTGCTGACAGCTCAGAGCCTGGAGCCTGCTTCAGCTTCTGTGTCTCCCTGTTTCTGCCCCTAGTGGGGCAAGAGCCCCACTTGCACTCTGTCTCCCTTACTTTCCCTCTCTAAAAAATAAACATTTAAAAAAAATTTAGAGTGAAAAACAGTTTTCATCAAGCCAGAGATTTACAGATTAGCTTAAGATGCAAAATTTATACATTAAAAGAAACAATGCAAACAAATTGGAAAACTATGCATTTAGCATGAAGGACAAAAATTTGAAATACATAAGTAGTGCTTAAACATAGTATGAAATGGTGAACACCCCAAAAGAAAACACTAGAACTGGCTTAGGCAATTTGGTAAAGAATGTTAATAAAAGAATACATATGAAATTTTTTTCACTTTCTTTAATAGAGGTCTGAAAATAAAAACAATGATATGTCATTTTTATCAGTTATATTGATAAATATTTTTTAAGAACTAATAATTCCAAGTGTCAGGTAGAGTATAGGGGAAATGCCCTTCATATCCACTATTAATGTGAGGATAAACTTACACACTACACCCTGAGGGCAGTGTAGCGATACTTTTCAAGAGTTATGAAATGATCACAGTTGTAGAGAATTTTATTCTATGGAAATATTCATGAATGTGAACTAAAGATACATGTATAAGGATGCTCAATGACAGTTTGGTTTTTTTTTTCTTAAAAGGAAAATTAATAGGGGACCGATTTCATTTTAGGAAGGTAACTGATTTAACCTGTATATATTCAAAGGTCTGACTGCTTTGTACAGAATGGATTGTCAGGAAACAAGAATGGAATCAGACCAGTTAGGCATTGAAAATCGCAAATATCTTAGTTAACAGGTTGATTTTTTACTTATGACTTTTCAATATCTAGATACATGGTGTAAAGGCTTTCATTTGCACTCTTTTCCTCAGTCCTTCAAATGACTTCAAAAGTCTGTGAGCCCTTTGAAGAGTTCTATTTTGTATACTAGCATCTAATATACCTTAAACATAACATGCATTTAATAATCAATGTTTGTCATATAAATAAACATCTGTTATAGCAGTTGCTGTATTGTGTTTATCTGATTAAATGTCTGTGTTTCTTACTAAACTGTCTGTCTCTGAGAGCAGGTTTCAATGATACCCTCCTCCTTACAACCTTATCACAAAGCACAGCACCAGCTACATAACAGACATTCAACAAATGTTTGTTGAATGAATCAATGAAATAGGAACCCAATTTATTTCTCCTAACATGGACTCTTTATATCAATGTTCCAAAACACTAGTCTAAAAATGAAGCTATGTAAAAGTAGGTCTTGGGGTATGGGCTTTAACTTTGGTGAAATCTACCAATAATTCAGTGGGTCCTACTGAAAGCAGGAGAAGGGAGAAAAAGTAAAAAAAAGAAGGAAGAATTGTATATATTAGCAATGTATTAGATTTTCAGGCACAGAAATAAGTGAGCTTGTGATCCACTCAATAGAAGTCATGCAGAAAAAAAGCCATGAGATAGTGGTCCTTTGCAAGGAGGTGGCAGGGCAGTATTCTTTCACGTCTTTTATTTCTCCACCTCCTCCTTCTTCGTATCTAAGAACCTATACTACAACATCTTAGAACCTTTATCAGTAGCCTAATGAAGTTCACAGTGGCATTTCCTGCTACAATCCTGGCGGAATCTGCAAATACCAGTTCCACTGCTCAGATATATTGCAGTGGAGGTTCCCCACCCTCCACCCCCCTTGGTAAGTTTTCCATTGTTGTTTATGCAAGAAAAGACACTAATGTGTTTTGGAGAAGACAAATCCATTTGTCCACAAATAAAAAATTCCAAACCAAGAATCTCTAAACCAGGGTTTACGGTAGCCCCATGAGACTCAAGAGTCATTGAAGACTCCTTTATTGGTATGCTCTGGAGAGCAGAGTGGTTTAATCATATCCTTTCATGAAGGTTAATATTAAAACAGCAACATGTCACATTGCTGGGTTGTATTTAGAAAAGGAAAGCCTCATAGACTTCTGGTTAAACATGGTAGATTGAACCTGTGTTTATCTCTGCTTCCTCTCCCAATCCTACAAGAGTAATGAGAATAAAAAAAATAATAATCAAAGAATAAAAAGGGCATACACTTACAGGAGAAGGAAAATAGGTAAGAAGATGACAGTGGATGAGAAATGTCAACAAAGCTTTGAAAGAAAGTAAGCCATGGAAGAGTAATAATTGTCTTAGCAGAGCAGATGAAGCTGAAATGAGTTTCTGTAGAGGGATGAAAAGAAAGCCGACTCTCCTTGCAGAATCCTAAAAAGGCTAAAAAGAGGAGGATTGGTTGAAGGTTTGTGGAAGGAGCATGTAGAGCTCTCTATTCCCTTCTTCATCCCACAAAGCCAGCAGACAACGCTTGCTTCATTTCTGCAGGAGATGGAAAGTTTATTTCAGGGAGTATTTAAGCTGAAGTGGGTCTAGCCTCAGAGATGCTGGACCTGAGTATGAAACAGGAACATTAAGAAAACGTTTGATCTGGGGGCAAGCTCAACAGTGTTGCCCCCAGACCATATTTCCCGCCAGGCTTCCGGATTTCTTTCAGCCAGGATTATATCCTTCAGGCAAGGGATTAGAGGTTTCTCTAGAGAAAGCAAACAGCACTCAAAAGGAGATCTGCCACTTGGGAGTCCCCCAACATAAACACTTGTTCCCTGTCCCTCTCTACACTAGGATAAACCCAGCCAATCAATTTTTTAGTGCCTCACTCGTGAACCCAGGAAGACGAAGAACGTAACACATTTGGGAAAACTGGATGGCAGGGACTGAAATGAACTGCTAAAAAAGAACTCCAAGAACATATAAACAATCTAAGGAACAAAAGGAAAAGTTTACAAAGAAATAATAAGATAAAGTATTGTATCTATGAAACAAAAACAGACTGCTGTGTAAATATAGACAAGTCAAACACTAGAATGCCACATTATCAGAATTTTTTAAAAAAATCCAATCAGATGGCAGAAAGATAAAGTCAAGGAAATTTTCTTTAAAGCAAAATGAAAACAGAAAAGAAAAGAAAATTAGAGTCTATATCCAGGAGGGTCCAACTTCTAATTAATGTTTCTAAAGGAGAGAAAAAGAAAACAGAGCTAAAAAATTATCAGGGAAATATTTCAAGAAAATTTCCCAGAACTAAAAACCCAAAACTTTGATAAATTAAGAGGTTCCAAGCATGTGCCCTGCTCAACGAATGCAGATGGACACATGTTAAAGCACATCTTTGTGAAATTACAAAACAATGGAAACAAAGAGAAAATTCCAGAAGTTTCTAGAAGGGGAATAACAAGTTATACAAAGAGACAGGAACCAGAATGGCACCCATCTTCTCTATGGCAGCATGGGTAAGTTAGAAGACAACAGGACAGGGCATTAAACAGTCTGAGATAAAGTTATTTTAAAACTTAAGTTCTATAACCCAAATATCAATCAAGTTTGAGAAAGGAATAAAGATATTTTCAGGTATTTAAGTTCTCAAAACATCCACCTCTCAATACATGTTTTCTCAGGCTGCTACCAGTAAAGTGCCCTAACAAGATGAGGGAGTAAATTGAGAAAAGATGGCATAAAATCCAGGAAAAGTGACCAAAAACAGAGAAGAGGTAAAGAGTATTCTCAAGATGACATCCAAAATCTGAGAACAAAAGAAAAGTGGCCTTGGAGAGGGCCTAAAAAAGCAGCCCACACAGAACTTGAAGTATATAGAGCTCCTGACAGACGCAACTGATACATTATCTGATAGGTATGACCAGATGGAAAATTTAATTGGGAAGGTGTTAGAGCACATGGAAAGAATCACTGAGAAAACTTTTAAATTAAGCAAGTGAAAAAAAGCTTGTGTAAAGAAAGTAATGTAACTATAGAACACGTTTACTCAGCATAAAGATATAAACCTGAATAACAATTTAGGGAGGAGGGGACAGAGGAAGCAGGCAGGGGCTGATGTATAGGAGAGCTGAATCCTCACCCATTAAAATAGAAGCCCATAGATTAGGACTAAAATGGATAAATTGAGACATTTATTCAAGAGTAGATAAACACCAGAAGAGACAGATAAATGAATGGAAAGGAGTTCTTTTTGGGGACTAGGATAAGGGATGGAAGGTGGATTGGGGAATTGTTAGTTGTATTTTAAGCCTTTTAGTATTATTTGACTTCTAGAAACTCTACACATTAGAAACAAAAATAAAAATTAATAAACAAACAAAAGTCAGTCTCTGCTTAGTCTCTGTGCAAAATCCACAGATAAAAGGAAAGCAGGTAAAACTAGTTCTGGGCTGGGATGGAGAGGGCTAGTCCACACCCTCTCTTCTGACATCCATCTCTCTTCAGAGAACTGGATTTGGGCAGTCTGTGAACCCCTCTCCCCGACTTGTTCTTCCTTGTCAAGGAAGCCCTTAAGGAGGGAAGGTGGTCCTTGGGACTGGGTGGCCGTAGGGCACAGTGATTCCTGAACTCAGGGGAGTCTCAACTGACTCGTGAAAGCAGCTCTGACTCCTAATGAAACCCCATGTTCTTTCATTTTGTCAGACGGTTCATCAAACTATTCCCACCCTGTGCTTGGTCCTTTACCAGGATGTGGACAGAGCCTTTCTGTACCTTTCTGTTTCCCATTTCCTCCTTACCAGCCTCACGCCTCTAACTCCAGAGTGTTACTTTCCTTGCTATCTGAGGTCCACACAGGCTCTTTAACCTCTGCCATTTGGAGGCATGTCCAATACTCTCAATGGAAAGAATATATATCCACAGAAAGATGAATGAGTTATGACCAATGGATACACTCCTTTTATATATAAAGCAATTTTATGGGTCACTGTGTTTCAAAGATACACACCTCTGTTTACATTCCCACAAAATACAACACCAAAATGCAAAATGGCATATAAAAACATAATGCACATGTCATATGTGTGTTCCTTGACACCTCACTGTGTTATATAAATACCGTATCATCCTGCCCCCATAACCGCTATCAAGGATAGCACGCGTTTGTGCACTTCCACATAGGGAACCTGGACTAGAGCAGCCAGGACAGATGCTGTTTTTCCTTCCTGACAAACGGGCATGAAATAACAGACTGACATCTGCCTCTGGAGGTCATTCAAGTCAGCCTGCTACATGTCAGAATTCAAACTGCTCCATCCATCAACAGCAGACCCCAAATTAACGTAGCTTAGAAACTCTGCAGCAAGACAGTAACAGCCCAATTCAAAGTGTGACCTTCGAGGAATGGTGGGGCACGATGGAAAATTATTTCATGCCCCGCACCAAAGCCAACAATGCAGTTTGAAGAGATTTTCAGTTAAATTAATTTTAAAGAAAAATCCCCCAGGGTAGCAGTTTAACTCTTGGGGTCATGTAAAGGAGCGCTAGGCATAGAGATTGTGATATCTGAAAGCTTTGCCAGCACCTTTCATGAAAGAACTAAAAACACTATTTTAGGCAAAACAGTTTAAGACATTTGCACCATAGCATGTACTAGAAGTCTTTATCAGGAAGTCAAGAAATCATCACGAGATTTAGTTCTTCATAGAATTTTTGGGAACTATTAGTTAAAACTGTAAATGACATCAGTCCTTCAAGATTACGAATACAGGGGAGCCTGGGTGGCTCAGTTGGTTGGGCGTCCAGTTTGAACTCAGGTCATGATCTCATGGTCTGTGAGTTCCAGCCCCGCATTGGGCTCTGTGCTGACAGCCCAGAGCCTGGAGCCTGTTTCGGATTCTGTGTCTCCCTCTCTCTCTCTGCCCCTCCCCTGCTCAAGCTCTGTCTCTGTCTCTCTCAAAAATAAATAAACATAAAAAAAAAAAAAAAAAAAAAGATTATGAATACAAATGAATCCTCTTCTGGAGATTTTTTGTTTATAAAAAAAGTTTTTTTTAATGTTTATTTATCTTTGAGAGACAGAGAGAGACAGAGCCTGAGCAGGGAAGGGGCAGAGAGAGAGAGAGGGAGACACAGAATCTGAAGCAGGCTCCAAGCTGTGAGCTGTCAGCACGAGCCTGATGCAGGGCTCGAACTCACGAACTGCAGAGATCATGCCCCGAGCGGAAGCCAGACACTCAACCAACTGAGCCACCCAGGCACCCCTTTATTTTAAAAAATTGTTAATGTTTATTTATTTTTGAGAGAGAGAGAGAGCGCGCGCAAGCGAGAGGGGGAGGGGCAGAGAGAGAGAGAGGGAGACAAAGAATTGGAAGAAGGTTCCAGGCTCTGAGCTGTCAGCAAAGAGCCCAATGTAGAGCTCCAACTCACGAGCTGTAAGATCATGACCTGAGGTAAAGTCGAACGCTTAACGGACTGAGCTACCCAGGCCCCCTGGAGATATTTTTAATGGTAATGATTTCCCTCTTTTCAATCATAACAACATTTATAGCAGTACCCAAAGTTGACCACCCACTTAACAAATGAATTACCTACTGCTTTGGCTATGATGCAGAACACAACACAATTGTTTAAATGCCATTTGTCCAAAGCCAGCATGCTTGAAACTAACCTTCCAGGAAGGAGAAGTTACATTTTCTCCCTTCAGAAAACTGTTTCAAAACTCAATCTCAAAAGCTGTCCTAATGCTCTTTCCCAGCAATTCCAACGTTTCCGTTAACTTGGGGTGCAGGCAAGTTGAAGGGGTGTTTCCTGTTTACAGGGTGCTCCTGCTCCCACAGTCCTGTCTCCCTGTTCATTCCTTCATCACCTCTTTTCCATCTTTCACCTTCCCTGGTTTTCCCTCACAAGCTGTGTCCCATCTCCCTCTCCTCGCTTCACCTACATATGTCTTGAAAGTATTATCCACTTCAGCTCCCACCAAATTGTCTACTCAGAAGTGTTGTTGCCATCTGGCTTCCAACCATACCTCACTGAAAATAATCTCTTAGTGACCAAATCCAATGGCTGTTGTTGGACCTAAGGTTAATTGACCTTTCTACAGGTTGCACCACACCTCTGATCTACCCACCCTGTTCTTTCTTAAGTCTCATCCACATTCCTGTTCTGCTTGCTCCTTTAGCTGGGTGGTTCCTGAGTTCTGGTTCAATTCCATTCTCTCTCAGTCTACACACCCTCTCTTGGTTAAGGCAGTTAAAACCACAACCAAGTGTTGATAACTCCCAAAGCTTCTTTGCCTTGTTCTAAGGTTTACAGCATATTCCCACCCACTTTGCTACAGTAAACCTAACACATCTTCCAGCCTGCATGCAATTCCCCTCCGTTTCTCTAGCACCAATCAGTGGCAAGGGACACACAGTTCCCTAGAGAGGACATATCCTTCCACATCTCCGTGACTTTATGTGCATTACTCCTTCTGACCATCTCTGTGAAGTGCCTTAATTTTCCCAAGTAGTTAAAGGTGTTCCACAGCACCTCACACACACGTGTATGACAGAGTGTTTCCCATGCCACCGGAAGTAGTGCTGATATGAGCCACAATCTATTTAATGTTGTTCTTCAAAGAACCTACAGCAGGGCTTGGCATGAAGTCCTATTTGATAAAGAAATGGGTGGACTGGGGATAGAATATTGCTGCATACCTGACTTCCTTGGCATGGTAAGTCAGTTGACCACAGTTTGGGGGAAGTAGGGGTGGGGAGCAGGGTTTGTTAAATCTGCCTCAGTGGCTCATATGGCTAAGACGATGGGTGTTAGTAAAGCTCCCACATTCTTCTGGGAAAGCAAGTGAATAGGAAGGATCTTACTGCTAAAATCCTTGTATTTTGTATTCACAATAAATACAAATGTTTTCCTGGGGGTTCCAAATGTAGCATTTAAATAACCATCTTTAGCCATCAACATTGATTCTAAGCACTTATATCTTTTACCTCGTTCGCAGTCAATAAGTACATGCTGATAATAGAATGTATACGCATGTTAGGTTTTAATTTATTTATAAAAATAAGTAATATGGCTAATATACAAAGCACTTATAATGATGCTATGAGAATATTTACATGGAAATTTTTTTTACTGCAGAAAAGAATTTTTAAACATTAAAAATTTGGTTCAATTCTGGGGCACCTGGGTGGCTCAGTTGGTTAGGTGTCTGGCTTCGGCTCAGGTCATGATCTCACAGTCTGTGAGTTCCAGCCCCACGTCGGGCTCTGTGCCCACAGCTCGGAGACTGAAGCCTGCTTCGAATTCTGTGTCTCCCTCTTTCTCTGCCCCTTCCCCACTCACACTCTGTCTCTTTCTCAAAATAAAATAAAAAACATTAAAACAAAATTTTTTTTAATTTGGTTCAATTCTGTAGTATGTAAAAACAAGGTGGTTTAATGTGATCATCCTTCAGGTGTCTTCCCATCTGACCTTGTGGTCCCATAATCTCGTTCCTCCATCTCCTAATCTTGCCAGCTTTGAAGGGATGGCCATACTTTAGCCTCTGCATATGAAATTCTAACTCATTTTTTTCAAGCCCCAAACCAGTAATTCGCAGTGCTGTGCATGTGAGGAAATAAGCATTCTCATGCAACACTGATAAAAGTTTGAAAATGGACATAATCTCTCGAATGGGTAATTTTGAAGAAGTGTCAAAGGACTACCAATAGCCAAAATTTCATGCCTAAATGTTCTTCTGAAAAAATAAACTAGTGAAAAAAAAATGGTATTCATTGTTATATTATTATAGTAAAAAAAATAATAAGAAGAAAATGGATAAACTTCCAAAATTAGGTGACCTATTAGAGAAAGTATGGTGTGTCATTACAATGGAATGTTATTAGGAAATTTTAAATAATGTTGTGTACATATACTGGCACATCTTTGTAGAATCAAAACTGAAATTACAAACTAATTAGGGATGAGACAGTCAGGGTACCCACATCAAAATCTAAGAGATGTGGCCAGTGGTTCACAGCTCAAAATTTATAGTTTATACGGTATCTGACAGAAAAGAAGAAAGAAGAAGTTAACTGAAAATTTAAAAAGCTAGGTATAGAAAGCAAATTCAAGGAAAGCAGAGATGTGTAAACAATAAAACAAAAATACATTAAATGTGATATACTAAATTACAAGATGTAGGAAAGAGACAGTCATCTGGCAAAAAGGAAGACATGTAATTAGTTTTAGGAAATAGAAAAGGGACCTATTTACACGTATGCAGGAGCCAAAATGTGAGGATACTTGAAAGCAGATAGTTGTGCAATTGTGTACTGATACATTTCAAAATCTAAGTGAAATGGATGATTTTCTAGAAAAACAAATTTCCAAAGTGGCTCGAAAAAAAAAATTACACAAAAAATCTGAATACACAATAACTGTGTGAGAAACTGAAAAAGTTGTGTAAGATGGGCACCCCAAATGCCTCAGGCTCAGCTAGTTGTTTTAAGTGAGCTCATCCCAGGGGAACCATATAATTTATCGCCTAAACCAGGCACTTTGGAGAGTGAGAGACAGTGTTATTAATAATTAAGCTAGGACAATATGAGACAGAGGAACTGTTTCAGGCAAATCAGGACAAATGGCTGTACTGTACCAACTTTCAAAGGATAAGTAATTCCAAAGTTATGAAAACTGCATCAAAGTTTAGAAAAAGATTAAAGGTTTTCCAGTTCACAGTCAAGAAAAGTAGAAGAGAAAGAAAAGAAAAAAAAAAGGTGGGTGGGGGAGAAAATTCTAGGTCTAGTGATGCCTGTCTCTAAATAAACAAAACGTGTATTACATACACTGCTACAGGGCACTTATAAATCAATGGGAACAAACAACACAATAGAAAGATAGTCAAAAAGTACAAACTTAGTTTATAAAAAATGAATACAAATGAAAAATAAACATGAAAAATGTGTTCGAACTCACTAGTAATGACTGAAACATAAATAAAAATAATGGATCCTAACTAGACCTTAAGGGCGATCGTTCTCATCCTCTAAAATCACTTCCACCCTTGGGATGGGTAACTTTGTCATTCAACATATTCTAATTTTCAAAAGTTTAACGGAAATAAAGACCACTTCTCCAGGACTTTTAAGTAGTATGTTGAAATGTCACTTACCAAACTGAGGGTTGATGGGGGGTAGGAGGAAGGGGAGGGTGGGTGATGGGTATTGAGGAGGGCACCTGTTGGGATGAGCACTGAGTGTTGTATGGAAACCAATTTGACAATAAATTTCATATTTAAAAAAAGAAAATAAAAAATAAAAAGCAAAAAAAAAGAAATGTCACTTACATGCAAATATCTTTACATTTGGACATCACGGCTTTCATTTTCAATGTTATATGCTTTGAAATAACTACTATACTTAGAAGAAAAAGATCAACAGGAATAAAATCACAATAGCCCTTTACCACTTGGGACAGGGCTTTCTGTGTTAACATCATAACTATATCTGCTTCAGAGAGAACAAGGGCTCTCTTTACAACGATGTTCCCTCAGTAAGTAAAGTAATGACCTGCTGCATAATATTAGAAAATAGGAAAATAAGTCATATTACAAACTCCCCCCCACCCCCAACAGCAAAGCTTGCAGTATCTTAGAAAAGGCCTCTGGTCTGATTTCCTGTTGTTTTCTGGCTTTGGTCTCAATCTAAACTGTTCTATACTCAACACGTAATCATCACTGAAGCATGTGATACCATGCAAAACCTAGCTGTAAAACAGAATGCATGCATGATTCCCCTCTAGAATATAAATGTAATTATAGAGTGTATGTGTACACATAGAGTTTGGAAGGGTTTCCAAGAGACTGTCTTTGACTGGGTATGATTAAAAGTACCTTCTGTTTTCTTGGTTTTGCTCATTTACGTATTTTGATTTCCCATGATGAGTATGTATGTGTTTTATACTAAGAAAGAGTCTTAATAATTAACTTGTTTTTATTCTAACTATGGACTTCAAGAGTTACAAAGAGTTTGGGTTAGTAACTCTGGTATGATGTAGGGCTAGTTACACTCTTTATAACCTTTTTGAAACATAGATAACCTTTCTTAATTACTACTCAAATTTCTGGGGCCAGTGGCAGAGAACTGGGCACACCTGGGGAATACCAGCCCATGCCTGCAGGGGCTATGAAGAAATAATTCACAAGAGGCCAAAGGCTAAAGAACACTGGCCCAATCAAAAAGGCAGAATAGTTTTGAACCTGGCAAGAGGAAATGTATGTATGAATTAAAACATAGGTCTTGGGTCAAAGAGATCTGGCTTTGAGTTACAGCTCTCTCACTTAAAAAAAAGTCATGTGATGATAAGCAACTTACTTATCTATGCCTAAGTTTACTTATCTTTAAAGTGAAGAAAACAAGGATAATCACACCTTGCGAGGACTGAGGAGTCCTACCAACTTGGAAATGAGATCTTAAAATGAGAGGCTCTGATGGTATATCCTCTGTCCTTGTCTCCAGACTTTCTTCCAGTGTTGAAGAACAAGGTTTTTTTATTCACAACCTGAAGTGGTGGCTGAAATAAGAGTCTCTTTTTAAAAATTAGGTTTGAAACTTCACTTTCTGAGAATATGAAAGACTGAGCTGTTTGGACAAATTCTCCTATTGAAAATCATCACAAACAGTGTTGGACTTTTTTTTTATGGTAACTTCTTAAAATTATCAAAGATCTGATAAGGTAATAAAAAAATTAGTTCAAACTATCAGAGAAAGTGGAAACCCAGAGAGGGAAGCAGGGCACTCACATTTGTTCTGCCCTAAGGGTATTTTCCAAAACAGTGAACTTCTCCAAATTAAACTAGATTCCCTAAGTCTCACACCCTCAAAATAAGAGTAAGCCAGAAGTAAACCCACCCAGCCCTACTTCACTCCCACGGGACTGAATTAAAGCGGTCTGGGCACTAAGTAGAGCTGGAAGAAAAAATGACATTGAGAAAAAGCAAAAAGCTCTCCTCACTTGGATTTGAGTCCACTCACTAAATTCACGTCAGCTAAGTAATCTAAAAACCCCTGATGCCCGGAATTTAATTTAGGGTGGTCATCAAGGTAATTTTCTTAGGTGTCTGGCTGAAGCAAACTCAAGTAACCTATGGAAGGAGCCACTTTTATCCTCAGTCTCAAATAATACTTGCAAATTGTTATTTTCAAAGACAACGAGCAGTTCAGATTTTTAAAAAACATCAGGTATATAAGGGGAAATGGCACCACACCAAGAAAAATGGAAACGGGCAAATGGAATAAAAAAATTTTTTTTAACTGGAATTATCAGGCATGGATTATAAAATATCTATTTATCAAAGTTAAAAAAAATGAAGCTTGAAAATACATGCACGAAACTGTAAAAATATATCCTAAAAGATCTGATAAGGTACAAACTAGAATTTCCAGAAATAAAAATATTCAATAACTGAAATTAAAAACACAGTAAGTAAGTATAATGGGAGATAAGAAACAGCTGAAGAGAAAATAAGTAAATGGGAATTTCAGTCAGATGAAATTATCTAGGGTGCAGCACAGAGAGGAAAAAATGGAAAATACAGAAGAAAATTAAGAGTCATAAGATGCTGGAATGAGAAAGCCTAATATATTTGATGAGAGTTCACAATAGGAGTAAGAGATTGAGAAAGAGAAAATATTTGAAGGACAGCACCAGGAATTTTTCTAAAAGTAATGAAAGGACAGTCCATAGATTTAATAAGCGATTCAGATCTCAAACTAAATTACATTTAAAAAAGGAATAAAGCAACACACACTTAGAAACAAGATAGTGAAACTACAGAATACTCAAGATAAGATAAAGAGCCAAACAGCAGCCATAAAAAAAAATACAAGGAGAAATTATATTCAATAGAACAATAATTAGATGGACGTCTGGCATCCCCATAGCAACAGTGGAAGCCAAAAGAAAGTAAAATAGTATCTTCATTACGGTGAGAGAAAATACTTGCAAAAATGAAAATCCATACTCATAGAAAGTATCTTTTAAGAATGGAAACATAGGACAGACCCTCTCCAAAAATTTGGTTTGGATGTTGAGACCAATGCCACAAGTATCACACCCACACACCCACACACACAGTCACATACTCACACACTCACTCATTCACACTCACATCAAGAGGGATGAAAAGGGTTATTACTTATATAATTGAAGCTTTCTAGGGAGAACAGGGCAGGACTCCTGGGGTAGTCTAAAAATGGCCTACAGCAAGGAAAGAAGACTAGCACAGGGGCTCTTATTGTGGTTAAGGGGTGGGCCCAGGGTAAGGGTCCCAGATGCAGGAAAGGGCTTGTGTGGTTTGAATCTACCACTGGTACCAAAGGAGAGAGAATCTGGACTTTTTTTATCAGCTTACTCAGATGTAGGGCAGAGGGGATGAGAAAGGGGTTGGGGCTTAAAAGCCGTCAGCAGTCAAACATCAAAAAATTGAGTCAGATTCCTTATTACAGAAAGAGAAGGAAGCAAAGACATTTTTTTGGTAAATAAAAACTGAGAAAGTTTGTAACCAGAATGTGTCCACTAAAAGAAATGATAATTTAAGAAAAGGCTGAAGTAATACCAAGACAAAGATATGAGATATGAGGACAAATATAAAGTCTAACAAAACGTTGATTTCAAAATCTAATATATAAAAAGGTGTACTATTTTATTAATAATCATGATTATACAGGGGTGCCTAGGTGGCTCAGTCAGTTGAGTGTCCAACTCTTGATTTAAACTCAAGTCATGATCCAATGTTCGTGGGACAGAGTTCTGCATCAGGCTCCATGAGCCTGCTTGGGATTCTCTCCCTCTACCCCTCACCCCCACCCACATTCTCCCTCTTAAAAAAAAAAATAATAACAATCATGGTTATACAAATAAAAACCACAAAGTGATAGCATTACTACTAAATTGGTTAAAATAAAAAATTCAGAGATCATCGGGGCACCTGGGTGGCTCAGTCCATTAAACATCCGACTTCAGCTCAGGTCATGATCTCACAGTCCATGAGTTTGAGCCCCGCATGGGGCTCTGTACTGACAGCTCAGAGCCTAGAGCCTGCTTCAGATTCTGTGTCTCCCCCTCTCTCTGCCCCTCCTCTGCTCATGCTCTCTCTCTCTCTCTCTCTCTGCTCTCAAAAATAAACAAACATGAAAAATTTTTTTTAAAAACCTCAGAGATCATCAAATATTGAAGAAGTTGGTGAATAATGTGAACTCTAAAACACTTCTAGTGAGATTGTAAATTAAAAAATCACTTCAAAAAAACCTTTTGACATTTAGTAGTTTGAAGAAGTCATTATTTCTACTCCTAGGTATATGTGCTCTAAAAAAATACTCGCGTATTTGCACCCAAATACATGTATCAAAATGTTTGTAGCAGCACTATTTTATGATATTCCAAACTGGAAGCAATACAAATATCCATCAAAAATAGAACAGATAGGGAGGGAAAAATGGTAGCAGAGTAAGAGGACCTTCCATGGCTCACCTCATCCCATGAACACAACTAGATAACTATCCTATAATCCTAAATACACCAGAAATCAACCTGAAGACTGGCAGAACAAACTCCACAACTAAAGACAGAGAAGAGGCCACATCAAAAATAGGTAGGAAGCATATAGACACAGCTTAGGAGGGAAACAGGTCATGGCTGCTGTGGTGTGGAGGGAGCTGTGGTTACAGAGAAAAGAGAGAGACAGACTAGCACACAGGGGAGCCCACATGGGGAAGACAAATCCCCAGAGCAATTGGCTTGGAAAGTGAGAGGGGCCAAATTTTGTGACTTCTTGCAACCAGTGGGGCTTAAATCCTGGAGTTTTAAAGCCCACTGGGCCTGGTTCTGGAAGAACTTGGAGGACCCGGGGCTGTTCTTGAAGAAAAAGCAGGGCAAACCGACCTCAGACATGCAGCATGGAATCAGTGATCTGAACAGCGCCTGGGGTACACAGTGGGGAGGTTAGTTGTTCATTTCGGAGCATGTCCCACAGAGCATCACAGAGAGATTCCTCCAGGAATAAAGGAACTGGCAAGAACCATTTCCTTCCCCTGTCCCTCAGCATAAGACAAGGCTACCTTCAGATACCAGCACAGTATCAACACTCACGACCTAATTAGCTTATACCAAGCCCCACCCAGCCACACTCCTGGGAAGAAGTGCCCTTCCCAGTCAAGCTTGCCTCACTCCCAGCTTGGCAGGCTCCCCCCACTAAAAGACTGATCCAAATTCCTGCCAACACCGTGTCTCCTAACCTGGGAGTTTTGCAAAACCTTGTTTCTGGCGGCAACAGTGACAGGCCTCATTTCATAAGAGGACATCATGTTAAAATGTACCACATTCAGGCCAGGGACCACATATTGCCCACAACAGTCAAAGAAAGCCTCTGCAGATGACTGGCCTGAAGGATAAAGTGGCCAGGACACAACAGCAGAGCATAAGCAGCACACATTCAAGACATTCCTGCAGGAACAAAGGACACTACACAGCAGGGAATTACAGAACCTCTTCTTCAAAAAGCCATGAGCCTCAAAAAGGGGGTGGCAGGGGGGGTCCTGGGTGGCTCAGGTAGTTAAGCATTTGACTTTGGCTCAGGTCATGATCTCACGGTTCATGAGTTCAAGCCCCGTGTTGGGATCTGTGCTGACACCTCAGAGCCTAGAGCCTGCTTCATATCTGTGTCTCCCCCTCTCTCTGCTCCTACCCTGCTCTCTCACTCTCTCTCACTATTGCTCTCAAAAATAAATGAACATTTAAGAAAAAGCCATTAGCCTCAAGAATAAAAAATGTAGCTGAGTTTCCTAACACAGAGAAACAGGCACAGGGACTTAGATAAAATGAGAAGAAAGAGAAATTTGTCCCAAAATGAAAGAACAGGACGAGGCCACAGCCAGAGAGCTAAACCAAACAGTGTAAGTACCACACCTGAAAGAGAATTTAAAGGAATGATCATAAGGATACTCACCGGACTTCAGAAAAGAGTGGAGGACATTAGTGATATCATTAACACAGAGATAAGAAATAACATAGCAGAGATAAAGGGCTCAATAAATGAAATGAGAAACATGCTTGATGGAATGAACAGCAGACTGGAAAAAGCAGAAGAACAAACCGATAACCTAAAAGAGTAATGGAAAGAGTAATGAAGCTAAACAAAAGAGAGAAAAAGAATTGTGCAAAACGAGAATAGACTTAGGGAACACAGTTACTCCATCAAATGTAGTAACATTCATATTATAGAAGTCCCAGAAAAAGAGACAGAAAGGAATGGAGAGAATTTATTTGAATAAATAATAGCTGAGAATACCCCTAATCTGATGAAGGAAACAGATATCCAGATGCAGAAGGTGCCAAAAAATAAAAACAAAAATGAAAACAAAACAAAGAAAAAACAAAGTCAACAAAATGCAGATCCACACCCATATTGTAACTAAAATAGCATAATATAGCGATATAGAAAAAATATTCAAAGCAACCATATAAAAGAAGACAGTTACGCACAAAGGAAACCCCATTAGGGTAACATTTGATTTTTCAGCAGAAACTTTCTAAGCCAGAAAGGAATGGCATGATATATTCAAAGTGCTCAATAGGAAAAACCTGCAGCCAAGAATACTCTATCCAGCAAGGCTATCCTACAGATGAGAAGAAGAGAAAAAGAGTTTCAGAGACAAAAACTAAAGGAGTTCATGACTACTAAACCAGCCCTATGAAAAATATTAAAGCTGACTCTTTTAGTGGAAAGGAAAGACCAAAAATGACAGTATGAAGGTAGGAAACACAAAAGCAGTATAAAGAAATATTTCTGTAAAAAATCAGTCAAGGAACTCACAAAATAAAAGGATGCAAAATATGGCACTCCTTTCCTGATATTGAAACTGAGGGGATGGAGATATATTTAGCATGCAAATGGATTTTAAAAGAAAGCCAGAGTAGCAATACTTTTATCAGACAAAATAGACTTTAAAACAAAGACTGTAATAAAAGACAAAGGAGGACGCTATATAATAATAAAGGGGACAATCCAACATAAAGATGTTACAATTCTAAGTATTTATGCACCCAACATGGAATCATCCAAATACATAAAACAGTTAATAACAAACATAAAGGAATTAATGGATAATAATACAATAATAGTAGGGGACTTTATCACCCCATTTACATCAATGGACAAACCATCTAAATATAAAGTCAATAAGGAAACAATGGCTTTGAATGAAACTGGATTGGATGGATTTCACAGATATATTCAGAACATTCCATTCTCAAACAGTAGAACACACATTCCTTTCAAGTGCACATGGAACATTCTCCAGAATAGACCCTATATTAGGCCAAAAAACAAGCCACAACAAATTCAAGAAGATTGAAGTCATACTATGCATCTTTTCTGACCACAATGCTATGAAATGAGAAATCAACGACAAGAAAAAATCTGGGAAGACCACAAATATATGGAGGTTAAATAACATACTACTAAAAAGTGAAGGGGTCAACTAGGAAATAAAAGGAGAAATTAAAAAGTACATGGGAACAAATGAAAATACAATGGTTCACAACTTTTGGGATGCAGCAAAAGCAGTTCTAAGAGGGAAGCTCATAGCAATAAAACCTTATGTTAAAAAGCAAGAAAAATCTCAAATCAACAACCTAACCTTATGCCTAAAGGAGCTAGAAAATGAACAGCAAACAAAATCTAAAAACAGCAGAAGGAAGGAAATAATAAAGATGAGAGCATAAATAAATGATATAGAAAGTAAAAGAACAAAAGGACACATCAATGAAACCAGGAGCTGGTTCTTAGGAAAAAAATCAATAAAATTGATAACCCTCTAGCCAGAATTATTAAGAAAAAAGAGAAAGGACACAAATAAATAAAATCATAAATGAAAGGAGAAATAACAAAGAGTACATAAATACAAATACAGAAATTTTAAGAGAATAGATCCTATATTAGGCCAAACTATATAGTATAGTAGGCAAAACTATATGCCAACAAATTGGACAACCTAGAAGAAATGGATAAATTCCTGGAAACATATAACCTATCAAAACTGAAAGAGGAAGAAAGAGAAAATGTGAACATACAGATTACCAGCAAAGAAAGTGAATGAGTAATCAAAAACCTCTGAACAAACAAAATCCAGGACCAGACGGCTTCACAGGTGAATTCTACCAAACATTTAAAGAAGAGTTACTTAAAAACTGAAAACAAACTGAGGGTTGATGGGGGGTGGGAGGGAGGAGAGGGTGGGTGATGGGTACTGAAGAAGGCATCTTTTGGGATGAGCACTGGGTGTTGTATGGAAACCAATTTGACAATAAATTTCATATATTAAAAAAAATAATAAGAAGAGTTAATACCTATTCTTCTCAAACTATTCCAAAAAACTACAAAAAGAAGGAAAACTTCCAAATTCATTCTAAGGCCCGCATTACCTCAATACCAAAACCAGATGAAGATCCCACACACATACAAAAAGAACCACAGGCCAGTATCTCTGAGAAACACAGATGCAAAACTCCTCAACAAAATGTTACCAAAGTGAATGCAACAATACATTAAAAAAAAAATCATTCACCACAATCAAGTGGGATTTATTCCTGGGTTGCAAAGGTGGTTCAATATTCTCAAATCAATCAACATGATACATCACATCAATAAGACAAAAGATAAGAACCATATGATCTTGTCAATCGATGCAGAAAAAGCATCTGACAAAATTCAATATTCATTCATGATAAAAACCCTCAATGAAGTAGATTTAGAGGGAACATAACTCAACATAATAAAGGCCATATATGAAAGATCCAAAGCGAACATCATTCTCAGTGAGGAAAAACTGAGAGCCTATCCCCTAAGGTCAAAAACAACACAAAGATGTCCACTCTCACCATTTTATTCAACATACTAGTGAAAGTCCTAGCCACAACAATCGGAAAACAAAAAGAAAATAAAAGGCAAATCCAAACTGGTAAGGAAGAAGTTAAACTTTCATTATTTGCAGATGTCATGATTATATAGAAAACCTGAAAACTCCACCAAAAAACTGCTAGAAAGGAAAAAGTAATTCGGTAAAGCGGCAGGAATAAAAATCAACATATAGAAATCTGTTGCATTTCTATACTCAAACAACAATGCATCAGAAAGGGAAATTAAGAAAAGTAACCATTTATAATTGCACCCAAAATAATAATACTAGGAATAAGCCTAACCAAAGAGGTGAAAGACCTGTACTCTGAAAACTATAAAACACGGATGAAAGACAGTGAAGAGGACATAAAGAAGTGCAAAGACATTCTATGCTTCTGCATTGGACGAACAGTTGTTAAAATGTCTCAACTATCCAAAGTAATGTACACATTTAATGCAAGCCCTATCAAAAGACCACCAGCATTTTTCACAGAGCTAGAACAAACAATCCTAAAATTTGTATGGAACCACAAAAGACCTCCAATAGTCAAAGGAATTTTGACAAAGAAAAGCAAAGCTGGAGCCATCACAATTCCAGACTTCAAGTTGTACTACAAAGCTGTAATATTAAAAACAGTATGGTACTGGCAGTGCCTAAGTGGCTTAGTTGGGTGAGGGTCCAACTTTAGCTCAGGTAATGATCTTATGTTTCATGGGCTGGAACCCCATGCTGGGCTTTGTACTGACAGTGCTGAGCCTACTTCACATTCTGTCTTCCTCTCTGCCTCACCCCTGCTCATGTTCTCTCCCTCAAAAATAAACAGACATTAGGGGTGCCTGGGTGGCTCAGTCAGTTGAACGGCCGACTTCGGCTCAGGTCATGATCTCGCGGTCCGTGAGTTCGAGCCCCGCGTCGGGCTCTGTGCTGACAGCTCAGAGGCTGAAGCCTGTTTCAGATTCTGTGTCTCCCTCTCTTCGACCCTCCCCTGTTCATGCTCTGTCTCTCTCTGTCTCAAAAATAAATAAACGTTAAAAAAAAAATAAAAAAATTAAAAAAAATAAACAGACATTAAAAATAAATAAAAAATAAAAACAGTATGGTATTGGCACAAAAACAGACACAATGATCAATGTAACAGAATAGAAAACCCAGAAATAAACCCACAATTATATGGTCAATTAATCCTCAACAAAGCAGGAAAGAATATCCAATGGGAAGAGGACAGTCTCTTCAACCAATGGTGTTGAAAACTGGAGATCAACATGCAAAAGAATGAAACTGGATAACTTTCTTGCACCATATACAAAAATGAATTCAAAATGGATTAACCACCTAAATGTGAGACCTGAAACCATAAAAATCCTAGAAGGAAACATAGGCAGTGACTTCTTTGACATCAGCTGTAGCAACTTTTTTTCCTAGATCTATCTCCTGAGGCAAGAGAAATAAAAACAAAAATAAACTATTGGGCCTACATCAAAATAAAAAGCTACTGCACAGCAAAGGAAACAATCAACAAAACTAAAAGGAAACCTATGGAATGGGAGAAGATATTTGCATATGAAATATCTGATAAATGACTAGTATCCAAAATATATAAAGAACTTATACAACTCAACAAACAAAAAACAAATAATCCAGTGGGAAAAAAATGAGCAAAAGACATGAACAGACATTTTCCCACAGAAGACATACAGATGGCCAACAGACACATGAAAAGATGCGCAACATCACTCATCAGGGAAATGCAAATCGCAACTACAATGAGATAGCACCTCACATCTGTCAGAATGGCTAAAATCAAAACACAAGCAACAAGTAATGGCAAGGATGTGGAGAAAAAGGAAACCCCCTGCACTGTTGGTGCGATACAAACTGGTGCAGCCACTGTGGAAGATAGTATGGAGTTTCCTCAGAAAGTTAAATACAGAACTACCTTACAATCCAGTAATTTCACTGCGAGGTATTTACTCACAGAATACAAGAACACTAATACAAAGAAACACACGCCCACCCCCCATATTTACAGCAGCATTATTTATGATAACCAAATTGTGGAAGCAGCCCAAGTATCCATTGATTGATGAATGGATAAAGAAGAGGTTATACATATATACATATAACTTATATGTATAAATATAAATACATGAATATTGTATATATATATATATATAAAATTATCAAAAGAATGAAATCTTGCCATTTGCAAGGATATGGATGGAACTAGAGTGTATTATGCTACGTGAAGTAAGTCAGTCAGAGAAAGACAAATTTCACATACGATTTCACTCATATGTGGAATTTAAGACACAAAACAAATAAGCAAAGGGAAAAAAAGAGAGAGACAAACCAAGAAACAGACTCTTAACTATAGAGAACACAATGTTACCAGAGGGGAGGTGGGTGAGGGGATGGGTGAGACAGGGGATGGGGATTAAGGAGTGCCCTTGCCGTGATGAGTACTGGGTGATTAAAATAAAAACTTAAAAAAAAAAGTATTTCTACCTTAAAAAAAAGAAGAATAGATACATTTTAATATAATTACAGAATACTATGCAGTGATGGAAATGAATAAATTATAGCTATGCAATCGCTAAAATCAGGGACTGGCAAACTAGAGCCTCAAATATGGCCTGTTTTGTAAATAAAATTTGCTGCAATATACGTCCCTCATTCATCCATATACAGTCTGTGACTGCTTTCACACTACAACAGCAGAGCCACGTACTCTGCAGAAGAAACCATACAGCCTGCAAAGCTGTAAAGCTGCAAACCAAAAATGTTTACTATCTAGCCCTTTACAAAGTAAGATGCCTTTATTAAGACCGTTGTCTTAAATGAATCTTGCAAGCATAATGTTGACCAAAAGAAACAAGTAGCAAAGAATATATAGTAAATTAGTTCACTTACATCAAGGAAAGAACATGGCAAACTAAGTTATATTGCTCAGGGATGCATACATATGTGGCAAAATTTTAAAGCAATGCAAGGAAATGATTATCTCAAAAATATGATCGGGCTTATCTTTGGGAAGGATGGAGAAGGTGTGCTTTGAAAGGACACCAGGAGGACATCAGGAGAGGTAACAGTGATCTGTTCCTTAATCTGGGTGGTAGATACATATGAATTTTATTTATCCACTGAAGTGAATATATAAAATATAATATGTGTCATGTGATTTTCTAAATCAATGTTAAATTTTATACTCAAAAAGGTAAAAACAAAAACAAACACAAAACAGAAAAGTACTGCTTCCATTATCTAGTTCATAATTTTTAAAACAAAATTTAAAGTAAAATACTCTATTTTCAAACTTAAATGTGAAAGGCTTAGTACTATATACATTTTCCAAAATAACAACTGACTTAAGCTCTGATTACTTTTTTCTTACTCTCCTTAAACTTTGACCTGACTTAAATCAAAATGTTTCTAAAAAAGCCAATATAAGGAAATTATTTGCAGAGTTCCACTCACAAAATAAATTGTTATTTCTGTTATAAGAGAAATTCAAGTCCTAGGATAAGATATCAATATGTATAATATATTAGCTAGAGTGTTAACCCAGAAATTTCACTCTAGCCAAAATATCTTTAAGCAAACAATAGTTTTCTTTTTCAAAAGTAATTTAAGATATAAACCTTACAAAGGTGGCTGGGTGGCTCAGTTGGTTAAGTGTCAGAATTCGGCTCAGGTCATGATCTCACCATTGGGGAGTTCAAGCCCTGCGCCAGGCTCTGTGTGGACAGCTCAGAGCCTGGAACCTGCTTCACATTCTGTATCTTCCTTTCTCTGTCCTTTCCCATTCTCACTCTGTGTGTGTCTCTCTCCTTCAAAAATAAATAAATACTAAAACAAATTTTTTAAAAAAGATATAAGCCTTATAAACACAATCCTAATTTTTTTGTTATAGCCTTTTTGAGCTATAATGCACATATCATATAATTCACCAGCTTAAAATATGTGATGTGTGATTCAATATATACCCACAGAGTTATGCAACAATCAATTATCATGATCCTAAAGAGATTTTCAGCACCCTTTAGCTATCACTCTCCACACACTCAACTTCCCTCTCTCCCGACACAGACAACTTTTTTTTAGTTTATTTATTTATTTTGAGAAGTGGGGAGGAGAAGTAGAGAGAGAGGAGGGAGTAAGCGGGGGCAGGGCGGGGGAGAGAGAGAGAGAATGAGCAGGGAGGGGCAAAGAGAGGGAGAGAGAGAGAATCCGAAACAGCCTCCAGGACTGAGATCAGGACCTGAGCCAAAATCAGGAGTCAGCAGCTTAACCAACTGGGCCACCCAGGCGACCCAAGGACAACTTCTAATCTACATTCTATGTCCATATATTTGCTTACTCTGAACATCTTATATGAATGGCATCATGTAACATGTGACCTTTTCTGTCTGGCTCTTTTATTTAGCATAATGGTTACAAAGTTCATCCACATTATTGCATGTATTCATATTTCATTCCTTCTTATGATCAAATAATATTCCACTGTGTGGATATACCGCATTTTGTGTATTTACTCATTGATGGATGGACATTTGGGTTATTTCCACCTTTTGCCTGCTATGAATAATGCTGCTATCAAGATTTCTATACAAGTTTCTATACAAAAGTCCAATTATAGTGCTTCTTCGTTATTTTTAGGGAGTTGGTTTTGTGAAATAAACTTTTATTTAGTTTTCTAAAGCTGATTACCACATCAGTGAGAAGTACATAAAACTTCTGTGATAATACAATATTATAATTAACATGACATGTATTCTTTGACCACTGTAATTAAATATATTCAGCTACAACATGTGGATTTCAGGAAACACTAGTCTTTTAAACTCATGGAAAGTTTCTTAAAATATTTCTCATACATTGAGAATTTTCAAGGCTACAATGAAAATTCTTCTAATTTTCTTTAAGACTCCTTTAATTGAAGAATAATCCCACCTATGTAATTACCCAATGGAGTAAGTCCAAATATGTTTACCATTTTTAATGATAGCAAATCCTACTAAAGATTTTTTTTTAAGTTTATTTATTTTGAAAGAGAGCACGTGAGCAGGGGAAGGGGAGGAGAAAGAGAGAGAATCTCAAGCCACTTCCGCACTGTCGGTGCTGAGCCTGACGTGGGGCCTGAACCCACAAACCGTGAGATCATGACCTGAGCCAAAACCAAGACTCAGATGCTTAGCTGACTGAGCCACCCAGGCACCCACCCTAGTAAAGATTTTTCTAAAGTAGGCTAAAAGAATAGACAATTTGAAAATTTAGTAAACAACTGTTAGCTAAGAGTAAAAAAAAGTATTCTACAAAACAACACCTTTGTTCAAGATTTACCCACTTGCATAACTGTGACAACCAAAACTGAATTTTGGGAGCAAAGTAATGATATAAAAGTAATCCTAAGTGGAGAATTCAGTATTCACTACTCACTCTTTTGTTCAATCAGGGAACGCTAACTTTCCCCCAAACCCAAAAAGATTCTCAGTTAGGTAACCAAAAGAAAATGGAAGAATTATGAGCCTCTTTTCAGCCATCAAAAATACAGATTTTAGAATGTGTAGCTCTCTACTAAATGTTTAATTTTTTTCATGTTCATTTATCTTTGAGAGAGAGACGGAGCGTGAGCAGGGGAGGGGCAGAGAGAGAGGGAGACACAGAATCTGAAGCAGGGTCCAGGCTCTGAGCTGTCAGCACAGAGCCCAATGCAGAGCTCGAACCCTTCAACTGTGAGATCATGACCTGAGTGGAAGTCTGACACTCAACCGACTGAGCCACCCAGGTACCCCATCTCTGCTCAAAGTTTAAAGTGAAAAATGGCAACAATAATCAGAAAGAGAAATGGGAGAGAGTTTACAAAGAAGGAGATTTAGAATTTAAGAGGAGTCCTAGAGGAAAAGACTGGGGGGGCGGGGGCGGGAATGAAGGGAAAAAAAGGCAAAAAGAACAAAAAGAAGGTTTGGTTGGATTTTTGATGCTGATGAGAAAATCTGCCCAGATATGCCTGGTTCGCACAGTAGGCATCCTGCCTGGATCTGAAATCGGCAGACAAAAACTGACAATGGTAACATGGCAACACGAAAACCCAACCTCACATTCGGCCAGTGGGCCCTGAGGACAGCCAGGAATTCACACGCACGGGGAGCAGCACCGCCAGGGCCCAATACGCGGGCCCGGCTGGAGGACTGGGGGGAGAGGGGCTCTGAGGCCGCTTCAGAGAAAATCAGCATCCTTCAGTCTGATTAAAACCTACTTTGATTTCGTTTGTATAAGCGTGTCAGGTTCGATTAGAGGCCACAAACAATTTGGCTCTGAGAAGAATGGTGGCTTTCTTTCATGAGGAAAAACAGGGGAAGAGCAATAATTCCTAAATGTTATCATCAGAGGCTCTGGGGGCGGCACGCCTACCCACGAGGTCATTAACGTCCCTGGAGAGGGGGCAAAAGGCTCTGTCGTCGGCTGTATGGAAGGATTTCAGGCTCCCCTGAAATTGAAATGTAGTGTCCTTAGTTAACTGGATACACAAATTCATTAGGCAAGCAAAGACTGGCAAATTTCACCCTCGGCTGGCAGTTCCATGCCCCAATGGGAGAAAAATGTAACTGTTTTCACTGGCCCCTGTTGTTTATCCGTGTACACTCGTCTCCACGTATATCATGTAACACGTTCTTATTGTAGCAGTTCCAAAATACTTAATGCGAGCTTCCTTATTAGCCGCAAGTGGGTCTGTTGAAGCTTAAGAAAGCCATTTAATAAAAATCAAGCCACCCAAATGAACGTGGATTGAAAAAAAATTTAGATTGATGGAGCTAGGTTGGTCACTGTAATTATGGAAGGTGTATCATTTCCTAAGCTCTCTTTGCATTAAGTGTATGCCGTACATTTATCAGACATAATTAGCACTTTAGGTGACAATGATTTGATTTCTCTCCTTGTAATAAAAGCTCTCTGTGTTGGCATATACATTCAGAATGGGAAATTGAACACTGTTGCTGTTTATTCCCCTGAGGCAAAATTTAGGACAAACCGGGGAAAATATGCAGAGGGCTTACAGAACAGCCCTTTGTGAATTTTGCAAACAGAAAAAGAAAATAGTTCAATAAGAGCTTTTAAGGATCACAGTCAAACGCATGCTTTTTGAAAGCAAAGGATATCTATGGAACGTTTCTCTACTTTCAAAGTCAGCATTTAACTTTCCTTTAGATGTGAACAAACCCACACTAAATTGATTCGTAGGCACAACTGCAAAACCGGACACATTTAAATTACTGTGTCCGAACCAGCAAAGTATCTGTGCTGCCTTCTCTGAGGAGACAGAAGAAGAGAACTGGTTTCAAAATTATTTCGGATACGTACTGCTCCTTCTATTTCCTCATCTGCCGCAATTAAGAATCATACCAATCCACTCTTCTGTGGATTAAAGTATTTATATAAATGTTAAGACTTTCTTTATATATACGGGAAAAAAGAGCAACTGAAATTCAAGCTGCTGATCTATTGTACACGGCTCATAAAGGATGCTACATCCTCTTGAAATCTGTAGCCCCACGGGAAATGCTATGAAAACTGAGGCTTTTGCATTTAAAATCTTCTCGAATTTTCTTCCCTTTTCCACCACAAACAAAATGTGACAGCTGAGTTAGTTGGTTCCTTTGACTGTAAAAAATAGCAGAAATTCAGTCACAGGTAATAAGCGTGAAAATAAATATTTCTGATGTAAATCCAATGCTATTAGTTAACTTAATGCAAACCCTTTTACTTAAGTTGAACATGATTTTTTTTTTTGTTTAATCCTAATATTTTTTCTATTAAGATGCTGACACAAAGATAGATGCTTTTCTGTCAGAGAGTAACTTGCACATCACCTTCTGTTCCAAGGATCCTGAAATTGCACACTATCGAAGGAGTAGAGTATGTGAGAGACCCCCAAACTATGCATATCACACCTTTCCCTAAGGATCTTTATTTTCTATTTTCTTAAACTCATATGGACTTTTTACTGACCTAAATAAGAAGACTTTTAAAGAAGGTGTCTGGTTTTTATGCGAGTTCCTATTTAAGAAATGTACAGGGAATAAACCATTAACACACAATGAAAAGCTTCGAAAAATTAGCATGGAGAGAATAGGTGGCAGCCTAAACATATTTTGCTTATATTATAAAAAAAAAATGGGGAAAATGAAGTAACTGGAGCATTACAGGGTTTACTTATTAGAGTTTAGAAATGTATATACATGGAAGAAGTCCAATAGTTGCGTGTATCAGAGTTTCTAAGCATAGGCTTGAAGAACAGGTGTGTGAGGCGTTAGTAATAGTTTCAAAAAATAATTTCTCTTAGCAAAATTTTAACTTAGCCCAGTGGAGTTTACAGCCACACAAAGAAGTACTATTTATGTATTCTTCCTGATAGTTGTGTATTATTTTGTTTTCTCAGCATAGGAGAGATTTAGTTTAGAAACTCAAATCTGATTTCTGTAGGTTTGCACCTGTAGGCTAGGTGTTTTGAGCCTAAACACACAGCACTGGAAATAAAAAGAGAATGAATCGTGTTACAGGAGAACACAGAGTGACCAGGCAAGGCTGGGCTTGAAGAATGTGGCTGCAGGTGATGGCCGAAGCTTGCCCTCTGATCCCACATTCTCATATGAAACAGTCCTATTAAAGCCCCAAAGAACAAGACGATATAATCACCTGTTATGGAAGTAATACATGATAAAACCAATTAGTTTCCAAACAGGTTTGCAACCAGCTATTGTTGGTACTTTTGTCCAAATGCAAAGCCTTTCCCAAGATTTTTTTTTTTTTTTTGCTTTTTACATATAATCTTTTATCAGCAACATAAAATTTCTTCCCTCTCATGTGAAAATATTAAACAGCCATGACCTGTGATCATAAAGTCCCTGTTATTTCCCATTAGATGGATTCTTTTACCTTTACAACACATATGCACATATGTACATAAGACACATATGCAGTGTCGGAAAGCACTTTCGATTTTTCTCTTATACTCCCCTAGGATGATGTAGGGAACCTCATGTCAAAAACCCTCACTTTAGAACAATAAATAAATAAACCAGCCACAGCCTTCCTGAGGCTGGCCAACTCTAGCATAAGTAATTCAAGAGGCTGAGAGATGCCAGATAAATTTGATTACTATAAAAGATGGGAATATGTTTCTTTCCTTTGAGAATTCACAAAAAGGGGTCAAAAACAAAGCAATGCTGAAAGCGAACAATTTCATTTCGCCTGCAATTCAAGGCGAAAATTCAAAGGCAATTTTGCAGGAACATTTTATCACAATTTTATAGACCCTCATTTCCTGCACACATCACAATCTTTAATTTCTGAAAGAGGAAAGCAAGAAAAGGGGAAGGCGGAGGGGGGGAGAGGGTAAGAAGGCTGAGACCAACCGTGAGGGGCTTTTTCTTCTTCTTCTTTAAGATATAAATGCAGATATTTATAAAGCAGTGAGAGATTTGTAAATCTTTCTTCAAAGCTGAACCTACTGCTGGGATTGTGATTTGCTAAAAGCTGCTATAGGCATACTCCAAAACTCAGCAGGGTCATCCCTCCCCTTCCAAATAAATAAATAAATAAATAAATAAAATAAAATAAAAAATAAAAGAAGCACGGGGCGGGGGGCGGTGGGGGAAGAGAGGAAAAACGCCACCCTCTGATTAGTAGCGTCTCTACAGGCAAAAAGAGTTGTTTGTTTTTTTTTTTAATTTATTTTTTTTAACGTTTATTTATTTTTGAGACAGAGAGAGACAGAGCATGAACGGGGGAGGGTCAGAGAGAAGGAGACACAGAATCTGAAACAGGCTCCAGGCTCTGAGCTGTCAGCACAGAGCCCGACGCGGGGCTTGAACTCACGGACCGTGAGATCATGACCTGAGCCGAAGTCGGCTGCTTAACCGACTGAGCCACCTAGGCGCCCCAGGCAAAAAGAGTTTTAAAAAACTGTTTTTGTTTTACACCTTCTCCTTGAATCACATATTTTTCTCTTTCCAAATACACAGGTAGAAAATTTAAAACTCAATACTCCGCTTTCCATCCTGTTGTCTAATTGACTCTCCTGGACGGCGTTTGAAAATGGCTGGTCATTTCTCAAAGACAAGCTGTTCAGTGGTCCTCTGGAAGGTCACAGTCCAAGGACAAATAGGATAGGCACCAATCCAGAGGGTACCTTGACTACTGCCACTCCCCGCCCACAGGTAATGTCTGGTATAATGGTTATAGCATGGTTAGCTGGAGACACATTTCTTGGGAGCGGTTTCTCGTTCCAGTCTTGCCAATAACCTCATGTGCGATCTCAGAGGAAAGCCACAAACTCTCTGATTTCCTAGAGGGGATGACAAATAAAAGTCCTACTGGCTTCCTGGGGTTGTAAGGATAACAGAAAACGAGGGGAAAGCACTTGGCTCATTTTGAAGACAGACGCATCCCCAAGACCCAGAAAGTGTCAAAGACAGAGGAGGTGGTAAGTTAATATTTGTTAACAAAAGAATGAATGTAGTTTGGAAAGCACAAGCCAAGAAAATCAGAGTAAGAGTGTAACAGTGTATACTAAAGTGAAATCGATGATGTCTAGTGCTGTGAACCTACTGTCTCTAAGAGGGCACTGAACTGGCTTCAGGATGTAGTAGATGTTTCTTTCTCACAGCATGTCCTGGTGCTCTTTCTTACACAGTTAAGTTATCATCTAGACTCAAAAGACTCAAAAGGCTGCAGAGTCTAGTAGGCCTGCAGGGAATGTGGTCGTTTGAAAATGTGGCATACATTTTTCTTTAAATAGACACATTGCTTTCAGGAGAATGCGATACAAAATAATTTTACAGGGGAAAGGGAAGTGGTTTTTAAAAGAAAAAGAAAAAATAGGAGAAAAAGAAAATCCTTTCACCAGTCACTGTTTTCCAAACTGAAGCAGGTACTGCGGTCACTACGAGGGAATGCAACTTCGCCAAGTGTTGTTGACCTTCTGCATGTCTGGCATCCTTGATCTCTGGAGGAAATTCTTGGGATGCCCTGGCAGTGTTCAGTATTGACCTAACTTTCCATTAAGCACAAAGAACCACAGTAAATAGAGGAACGGGGCTTTGATAATTGCATCAACATCAGATACAAAAATCCAAGAGAGTTTAATTTTAAAGTTAAATGCTCTACATACAGCACTATATACTGTGTGTAAGTTCTATGTAATGGCCACATATTTACTTCTTCTCAGAAAGCTACTTTTTAAAACGCTAGTCCTCAATTCAGTGATTACAACTGGTTTAAAACATATCAGTCTATCAATATGGACAAATGGCCACAGATCGACATTGAAATTTGAAAACCCATATAATTTTGCCATCTTGGACTTTCCATCCTAAGGAGCAATCACAACCAGGCACATGTCAAGAGACTAACCACCAACTACCTACTCAACGTTACCTGTACATAAACCGTGATGAGATACGGCACAACTATACCAAACGCTCATTTGAAGGAGCCGCACCTCGCTACATTCCAGCCCAAAAAAAAATAGGCAAAGACACAAACCATGTACCGAAGAGGAAATTTCAACCAAGTGTTCAGATCCAACCACACCAAAAATAATTGTAATGGCAACCTCCTTACCAAAAACTTTTTTGCACAAAGATGATCATTAGTTCAGCTATGTTCACCAGTAACCTATTTCATTTACAATCCAGAATGGTATAAACATGCAGTCAGATGTAGTCAGCACAATCTGGGACTGTAGGGGTGACAGGTGCCCTACATTTGTTCAGTTGTTCAACAAATACCGCACTAGTGCCTCCTGTCTGCTGCGAATATCCCAGTAAATAAGAGAAGCATGGTCCTGCTGAGTTACAGTTTAATGTAGGAGATGAATTAATAAATAATAAATATGGTACAACAAATGTAATGAAAGTAGACATAATGGATGCTTGGGAACCACTGAGGAGATGGTTTCTCAGATCATCATTGTAATTCCTCACTTTCGAGAAGACAAGCTGAGACCCAGAAGCAGGGCAGCCAGTTGCCCAAGGTGATACGGAGAGATTGTTCCAGCAAAGTGAAGGACATGGAAGTGTCAATGCGACCCAGCATGGATAAACTTCAGAGTATCTGTTTTACTAAGAGGAGGCACTTCAAATCCATTTGAAACGCAAATGAGACACAAACGATTTTTTTGAACTGCCCATAAATTGATGGTTTGGCATCACTGAGGAACAAAAGATTTCCTATTGTGGCACAGGGTGGTTTTCCTTCAATCAACTTTAAGTAGCCTGCGTGACAATTTGGAAGACAGAAGACTGGAGAGTTTACTCCTGTATGGAAAAGCGGATGTGAAGATTGGTTTAAAGGATTCCAATCTCCACATCTTCTAAGGCCTGCAGATCTGTTATCACACAGCAAAGAGGTTACATGGGATTTCATCACGTCATACCCATGTCTCAAGAGAGCCACCTAATCACGCATGAATTAGTCCTTCCAAAACAGTGCTTCTTTATTTACATACTTGTGTTTCAACGACAGCTCTTATCATTTATCATCACATATTAGGTCTTTGAGCCTCTCCACCAAAATTCTAGGAGAGTTTTAAGTAAAAAATTCCTTCACGGGATGATGGAAGTGGATAAGCAAAACTTCTTAAGATGGAGAAGATGCCAATGAGAGAGGCACGGCAGGTTCAACCACAGGGTACCGATGTGGGATCATAATGCCAGATCTGTGACATCGAACTACTGCCTACTTCTCTCTTAGAGTCAGCCTTACTGAGGTAGGACTCACATGAAATAAATACCATGTTCAGTGTACTGTTTTATGAATCTTGCCAAATGCTTAGTCAGGTGACCACCAACACATGCAGGATGCTGAAAAGCTCCATCACTCCTCCAAAACCCCACTGTACTTTCAGTCACCTCCTCCGCCAGCCCCCATCCTCAGCAGCCACTGATACATTCTCTGTTCCTAAAATATTGCCATGTAAATGCAATTGATGATATGGAGACTTTTGAGTCTGGCTTCTTGCGCTTAGATAATACACGTGAGATTCAGCTATGTTGTCTGTTCCATGTATCACAGTTCATTCCTTTTTATTGCTGAATAGTATTCCCTCCTATGGCTATACCACTGTCTATCCACTCACCAGCTGAAGGACACCTGGGCTATTCCCAAGTTTGGGTGATTACGAATAAACCACCATAATTTTTTTTTAATTTTTTTAAATGTTTATTTATTTTTGAGAGACAGATCATGAGCGGGAGAGGGGCAGAGAGAGAGAGACACACACACAGAATCTGAAGCAGGCTCCAGACTCTGAGTTGTCAGCACAGAGCCTGACGTGGGGCTCAAACCCACGAACTGTGAGATCATGACCTGAGCCGAAGTCAGACACTTAACCGACTGAGCCACCCAGGCGCCCTACCACTATAAATTTTTAACAGACGGCTTTTGTGTGAAGATAAGTTATTTCTCTTGGGAAAATCCTTAGAAATGGGTTTCCTGAGTCATGTGGTACATGTATATTTAGCCTTTTAAAATGCTGCTGAACTGTTTTCCAAAGTGCTGTACCATTTTAGATTCTATCAGCATGTAGGACACTTCGGTTGCTTATTTAGCTTAAAAAGCTAATGAAGTGCTAAACATCAGGAATTAAAGGTAGTTATTTAAACAAAAGTTTATTTATTTTAAGAGAGAGAGAGAGAAAGTCAAATGGGGGAGGGACAGAGAGAGGGGAGCGGAGAGAGAATCCTAAGCCGGGAGTACAATGCAGGGCTCAAACTCCTGAACCGTGAGATCATGACCTGAGCCAAAACCAAGAGGTAGATGCTTAAGCAGCTGTGCCACCTGGGCACCCCATGGACCTATGAGAATATTTTAAACAATTATATCAATAAGAAGCAGAGCCATCAATAAAAGAAAGACCAGCACTAAATTTAGTTCCATGCAGATGGACTAAGCCAACACTTACTTTCAGTATTGACTCTTTAGGTGAGACTCTATTTTAGGAGTCACTAAATCTATTACACTGAAGTTTTGCCATTTGGATATGGTAGTCTTGCGCCTCCAGTTACCTCCTCACCTCTCCCCTCACTTCTACTTGACGTGTCCAAACCTCAGGAATCCTGAAGACCCAATTCAAATACCAGCTTCTCTTTTTTTTTAATTTTTTAATGTTTATTTCTTTTTGAGGGAGAGACAGAGTATGAGTGGGGGAGGGGTGGAGAGAGACAGAGACACAGAATCCAAAGCAGGCTCCAGGCGCTGAGCTGTCAGCACAGAGCCTGATGCGGGGCTCGAACTTATAAACTGAGAGATCATGACCTGAGCCAAAGTCAGATACTTAACTGACTGAGCCACCCAGGCACCCCTAATACCAGCTTCTCTTGAAGCATTCTAGGCAATACAATAGCCGATTCTTTCTCTGAATTCATACAGCCCTTATAGTTCCTTATAATTTTTAACTCCATTATATATCCCATGGCTTGCATTCGATTAAAAACATGTATATTTCTTTTCTCCTCCTTGAGAATCATACGCTTCCTATACTAGGGCCGCCAAAAGCAATCAACTCATCTGCACCAGCAATAAGCCAGGATAGGTCTTCGTATGCCAGACTCTTTTGTGGTACAAGTGTCCATAATGTTCAAGGTCAAATGCACCAGGCACTATAAACATTCAAGAAGACAAAAAAATATAGTACTCCAGAGTCAACTCACACCCTTCTTGACAGTCAATGCATGTATGTCAAGTTGTTTATGTTTAAAATTTCCACTGTGGGTCCGCCTTAAATGAATTTAACTGGAGAAACCTCCCCTTAATTTCCACATAATCATCTAAAGGGAATTAGAAGATGCCACACCACACATTGCCTGGTGGTCCTCCAACAAACCACAAGACTCAGAAAATTTCATCTGTTTTAACAAGAAAAGAGGTATCCATCAAAAGACGTCAACTACTTAAAGAAGGTTAGGGAAGACTGATAAGGAAAAATAATTCCATGGATTAAAAGTCATGTAAAAACCTTAATGTGAGAGCTGAGGTCTAAGAAAATAAAGAGCATTGCCCGCACAAAATTTTTATCTACTGTTCTTCTTTACTAGGTCTAGAAAAAAACAAAAACAAAAACATGTTAACTACAACTTTCACATTAGTTTCAACCGAGCTTCGTTCCTGGTCCCTCAAATGCCAACTCAGTGCTATTGAGATTGTGGCAGCATTATTGGGAAATGTCAGAACTGAACCCCAAACAGCCTTGCTGGAGTCTTTTTTTTAAATCTCAGAAAATCACCTTTTATACCTTTATTTAAAACTGTGATCTTGAGCTAAGCTGTTGTACTTGACTGTGTCCCTTTAACCTAGGGAACTCTCTGCCAAAAAATATTATTGAGGCCAACAGCTTAATAAGTTTTATAGAAGATTAAATATTTATATGAATAAAAATAGCACCTGCAGCGACACCAGGAAGGATAAAATTACAAGGGCTATGAAATCTTCATGCTTCAGGGCATAAATTGCTTACCAGCTGGATGAGGCGTTTTTCCTCACGGAACAACACCGCACTGCTAAATATGTCTTCCTGAGAAGTGTCTCAATGTTGAATACTTTCAGGGCCAAAGACGACAGCAGAAGGACTAGTAGGCTCTTGTTAAGAACCCAGCTCAAGGTTGTACAGGATTTCAGGAAACGGACACAATGCTCTACCAATCCACAATACCAAAACGATGATGCAAGAGAGAAGCCAACAACTCCATTCAAAGTGAATGGGAGTAAGATGGAATAAAATTATGGAAGATGAAAGAGCTTAAGAGGGGGGAATGGTTCCCAATTTTGTTGGCCATTATGGAATCTTTGCGGTAAGGAACTGGGGCCTCAATCTTAAAGCCAGTTAAGGCAAAATCAGAAAGGAAGTAATCCGTCAATTACTTAGGCTAAGTCTTTTCTTTCTTTAATATTTTCCTCAAAGTGGAAACTAAACAAAGATTATCAGTAACAAATCAGAAACAAAGAGTACCTTACTCTTCTAACCTTATTAGAGCAGAGGCCAACATTGACTAGAGAGGAAAACAACGGGGAAAACATAATGAAATACGCAGAAAAATCAGGAGAAATGAACAAAGTATGTATGTACAACATTTTTTAGGTGCCAGATTTCACTTCTCCTGGCACCAACTACACAGTGGCATTTACAAAGGACTCCTTTTTCCTTATGGGTCACAAGAATGATAGTAAATATCAATCAATCCATTTTATAAATAAAATGTTCAACAAAGTCAAAGAGTAGCATCCAGCCAGGCAAAGTATGCTGATAAGGTTAATAACGTGTTAGCTTTACTAGAAATTCACTTGACTTTGCAAGACTGGATCACCCAATGCACACAAACATTCTAGATTTACTAGTATTCCTTGATGTTTTGTTGCATAATTAGTTGCTTTCTGTTGAAGGATTATTTAAAGAACAGTTATGGGCTCCAGAAAGGTGCTCCTGTGCAAAATAGTGTATGGATGTGCGTGATGGGTGGCCCTCAGAATGACTAAATGAACAAAGAGCTCCTGTGGATTTTAATAACACTGATCCACTTATGAAACATAAATCAAATAGGGATTCTCTTGCAGTTCAAAGATTTCCAAGATTTCTGGAGAGAATGCTCCAGCAAAGCAGCATGTTATCAGCCAGGATTAACCATACATGCTCACACTCTTTTAAAAACAGCGTTTTGCACCCTCAGATAGGTGCTGGCAGGCACTAGCACAAGTGCGGTGGTGGGAACGGTAGGGAGAAGGGGGCAGAGAGACCTTCAAGGCTTGTGACAGCGACCTTTCAGATGCTGAAGTTTTGCAGCGATGGCCAGAGCTGAGAGGAGCAGAGAAAGGCAAGCTCATCGAGATTCATAAAGATGAGCCATCACATCCTCAACCAGAGAGACAAATAAATGGTTGGGAGCAACAGGAGCTGTTTCTTATTATTTTAGAAAGTCTTTAATTTAATGCATATTTTCTTTGCTGAAAAGGAAATAGTGATATTAACAAATTGGTTTTATTTCTAACCTGGCAGGCTGCCTGCAGTGAAATGTAAATACATGTACATGGGAGCCGGGATTAGCATTTACGGAAGAAAAAGAGTAGTCAATATTTTAATGAGGAAGTCTAAGAAAGCAATTGCATGAAACACACTCCGATGTCACAGGGGAGCTTTTTAAGTTAAGCCAACTAGTTCCAAATTACTACTTTTCTCAGCTTTCCTTTAAGGGAAGTTTAGATTTACTTAAAAAAATACAACTGTGGCATTTAGTCTTAAATATCATAAAATAGCTGTAATATTCATCTCTATAAATACATACATTAACCTATATACATCTCTCTCATTATATATATAGAAAAAGGATGTCTGACATGCCATTCTTCAGTTAAATGGCCCATTTAACAGTGTCATCCTTCTGCTTTTTTCAAAGACAGAAACACTAGGTGAAGAAAATTGATACTATCCAAGAACAAGGGACAGATGTGAGGGGAAAAAAATGCATGGGAGGAAATATGCATAACCAAAGCAAATAAAAACCAATGAGAGTTTAAGGAAAGAGTCATGCACATAAGACAAGTTTGGGTAGCAGATGAAATCTATTAGAAAAATATTATCACATAATTTCTAATGAGACACCCCTATGAGGTGTATTTCCATTTTAGAATCTGATTTTATGAGATTAGAAAGAGAAAAAGAGAAAAGAACAAGAACATTCTGGAATTAAGGGGAGCGTGGTAAACCAAGGAGAGAGCAAAAGACCTGAAGTATCACTCACAAATGATTATTCATGCTTACATGAACTCAAATGATCCCAAGTGTTGGAGACTTCTATACTGACAGTTCTGAAATTCAGCATATCCCATAGGACTAACTACTTTAACAGCACACATTAAAACAGTATTTCCTAGAGTCTCATGACTGCTATAAAGAACGTCTGATGTCTGTCAAATATTTAATCACATTATACCCTTACACTGGCCAAATTTTACCTACCCTTCAAAACTCAGTACCAATATCAAATGATAAAGAGCAGAAATTGGTAAAGGAGAAAAAAAAATCACAGAAAATAATCAACAAAGCCAAACATTGTGTTTTGAACAGAATTACAAAATCAATAAACACACGATGAGATATGAAAATAAGAAAGGGAGAAGGTGCATGTGGTCAATACTAAGATCCTGCAGACATTAAAAGGATCATCAAAAATACCTTGTAACCATTTACACCTTTGTACATTCATAATTATATGCATTTATGAAAATGAGGTCTCTATATATCTAAAAGAAGTTGTTATGCCTGCCAGCCAGGAGAAATATACCAAAATATTCAAAGCAACATTCAGCTTATTAGACAAAAACTTTGCTTTTAACTTAATAATTTTTTTAATGATGCTTTCCCCAAAAGGCTTACCGTACAACACTGGAGATGAGTAAAACACATGCACATTCAACAATATAAATGAATCTTGGAAACATAGTCCTGAGGGAAAATATGTCACTAGCATCGGTCTACCTTCAGTGTAACACAATTTTTTATAACACTCAAAAATTTTTAAAAATCTAAACAACATACTGTTCAATTTTATTAACATACTGTTCATATTTTTTTTAGTTTTTTTAAATGTTCATTTATATTTAGAGAGAGACAGAGACAGAATGCGAGTGGGTTGGGGCAGAGAGAGAGGGAGACACAGAATCTGAAGCAGGCTCCAAGCTCTGAGCTGACAGCACAGAGCCCGACGCGGGGTTTAAACTCACGAGCTGCAAGATCATGACCTGAGCCGAAGTCGGATGCTTAACCGACTGAGCCACCCAGGCGCCCCATACTGTTCATATTTATTCAATAAAATTATTTTTTCAAAAGACAAGAGAGTAGTGAGCACAATATTCAGAAGAGTGGTCATCTCCAGGTTAGGAGGATATAGGATAAGGATGAAGGAAAGTACCCACAGGTGAATGCCACGGCCCACTAATGTTCCTATTCTTAAACTGGATTTTAAGTTTGTGGGTATTCATTTCATTATTTTGCTTTATAACTTACACATATATAACATATTTCATCTGTGTGTGTAAAATATTACCAATAAAAACAAAGCAGAGAAAAGAAGAAAGAGACCGATTTCTCCTGTCAAATGGTCCTTTTCATTGCACGATTAGAGCCTCACAGTCCATAGACCTAGGAGACCAGAAGACTGGAAGCTATTTCTCTACCAGTCAAGAGCTATTTTATGATGAGCTCGAGTATTCTTCTACAAAAATATAGCCACTAACCCTCCTGCCATCCATTCAGAAACATTAAGTACAAAAAAAAGTGTGGGGAGGAGGTTGGGGTAATATGGCATCTCCCTGGGAAATAACATCCTCAAAATTGAAGTAGTGAAGTTGGGGGAGAAAAAGAAAGAACGTGGGGCACCTGTGCTCCGTTGCTTGAGAGTCCAACTTTGGCTCACATCATGATCTCATGGGTCATGGGTTCAATTCCTGCATCAGGCTCTGCACTGACAGCTCAGAGCCTGGTGCCTACTTCAGATTATGTGTGTGTCTCACTCTCTTCCCCTCCCCCACTAGTGCACACACTCTCTCTCAACAATAAATAAACATTAAAAAAAAAAAAGAAAAAGGAAAAACAAGAGTACACGTTGGGAAATAGAGTGTTTTATATATTTGAACAGAGATTTAGACTTTTGGGGTTTAGATCTCTAGATGATGCTCCCTGAAACCTGACAGTTGAACAAGGAAGTTTGTGCACTAATATATCCTCCAGATACAAACCCAAGAATGAAATCTGACCATCACACAAGAGGACAGACATAAGAGGAAACCCTTAAGTCTGTTGACAAACACCAAACAAAGCGTCTACGATAGGCTACTGCAGAAGAAAGATACAAAAACATCCCACAAACTCAGAGGAAGGTCAGTGCCTCTGAAAATATTATACTTGAGGAAATGAGAGGTCTTACCCAACTGTAAATTCCCTGAGGACAGGGTCCAAGTCTCGTTTCCTAGTGTGTCTCTAGCATTTAAAGCAGTACCTGGCAGGAAGTAAACATCTAATGATTCTTTTAAAATAAAATAAACTGTTTAGGATCTACAATGGAGAGCAAAATAAACCTCAATGTAACAGGTACATAAAAGAGTCAGGAGAAATAAAATATGAAAGAGAAACAGAATTTTAAAAAGGAACATGAATGAGATAAGAAGAGAGTATATGAAACCAAAAATGCCCGGACAGGATGTAAATCCACATTAAAAGCAGTAAATACCAGAAGGATAATGGAGAAATACCAGAGTGCAGCATTTCAGGACCACAAATCATCTGGACGAGACCAAGCATGCACTGTAAGGTTAGATTAAGTTCCAATTTAACTCAGCCAAGAGAGCAATGTAGGCAGGAGCCCATATGCCTCAGCATGAATTCCTTCGGTTTCTAGAGTCCCTACAGAGAGTATAGTGAATTGTAAAGAGGCCTCAAATGTGTCCACTCCCAGCATCCAGGCTGCTGCAATATGGCATGCTCATTTCTCCAATTAAGAGCTAAAGTTCATGTCTCCACCCTCTGTATCTGCAACAGTTGGGTGACTGTCTGAGACCAGCAGAGACTTAGCAAAGTGCTGCAAGTGGAGGCTTGGAAAGCACTCAGCATTGGACTTTGCCCTTATGTGCTACTTTAGAAACTCTCAGATTGTGGCTCCAACACCAGAAACACACATGAGGCCATCAGGATCACCCCACTGACTCACCAGCTGGCTGCAGTCACATGAGTATGCACGTGTGAGGCTTAGGTAAGAACTGCCCAGCTGAGCCCAGCCCGAACTACCAGCCTATAAAATCTTGAACTAATAAATGATTGCTACTTTAAGCCACTAAATGAGGTGTGTGTGGTGGGGGGTGGGGAGGTACCTTGCACCCAAAGCTAGCTAGCTGATGGAGAGGTAGTCAGCTGTCTGACTCTCTGCCCAAGTGGGAGCCTTGAGATCTGGATCTGAGCTTGTCCTGGCTGCCCTTCCTCGCCTCAATCAGCACCTGGGAAGAGCTTAAATGAGTTATGGGTTAAGAAAGAACGTTTCAGACTTATGAAACTGCGGGTTCTTAAGCCAAAGATATTTCTACGAAAGTCATATCCTAATGAGAAGGCAGGGGAGGGGAACAAGGAAAGCAGAGTCAGTGCCTAAGTAACCTTGAGCAGGTTAAATCTGCAGTACTGTCTTCAGCTTATGGTTTCCTGGAAAGACCATTTCCTACCACTTCCCTAAAAAGCAGAAGAAAAAATAGGATGAAAATAATCAAAAGTGAAAAAGTACATATTAAGGTCAGATCTGGGATTCATTCATTCATTCATTCATTCACATATCCATTAGAAAATATGTATTTATTTAGTGACTAGAATGTGCCAGGATCTGGACACATAAACCCAAGTACAGAGCAGAGTACAAAACTGATATGGTTCCTGCCTTCACAAAACTTACTGTTTCAACATCTAAATCACCGGGGCTCCTAAAAAGATCAGGATAAATGAGACAAAACTAATAATTTAAGCTATAATAGATAAAAATATTTATCAATTGGAAAAAGTTGAGTGAATACAGATGAAAAAGATGATTATTGTAAGAGTAAACTCATACCTAGATGTATCTTGTCAAAATTTTTGAGTTATAAGAACAAAGTCTCACAAACATCCAGGCATGGGGACAACAACAACAACAACAACAACAACCACACACACACAAACACACTCACCAAATATCTATGATTAAAAAAAAAATCATCCTCGCCTCAGACTTTTCCTTTGATGCAAAAATTAGTTTAACAAAATTATAAAATTTTCAGGGAAAACATTGCAACTCAAGAATTGTATACCTAAACAAAGAATGGAAAATCTATCCTTCCAAATGCATGAACTCGGAAGACTAACCATGCGTCCTTCTTGAAAAATTATCAAAAGCCATAATCAAACCCACTGAGAGATTAAGAAAAATTAACAGGTCAAAAATAAAAAGATAAAGTATAATAACCTAGTTTGGAAGAGTGAAATCAGTTCAATATAGACATAACAAGATAATTCTATCAAATCTATTTTAAAAGCTAAATAGAAATCAGAAACATTATTTACAAAAACAAGAAGGCATACATAACAAGAATAATGGTACCTTAAAACAATACTTTTTCTAAAACCTGAGATTACATTAACAGAGACAAGATATAGGACTGAGAGGAAGCAGTAGTGTGTGTACAGGGGGTGGGAAGTAGGCTGAATTCTTCCATTCAACTAGAAGATGTAAAAATGTGATTTGCCCTTAAATTTGACAGAAACTAAGCCTAAAGAATGCTTCTGAGAAACTTAAATGAAAACAGAACTTAATATACAACATATGCTCTCTGAGACATTAACAAAGAATGGTACAGTCTATATGGTCAAAGATAGAAAAGAATGGTGAAAAATCACCCAAGAACCAAAAAGAAGACAAGGAACATAGTAAGGCTAATACTGTGTTTATGACAACATTTGTAAATATTTTTTTTAATATTTATTTAGTTTTGAGAGACAGAGAGAGAGAGAGAGAGAGAGAGAGAGAGAAGGACACAGCGTGAGTGGGGGAGGGGCACAGAGAGAGGGAGACAGAGAATCCAAAGCAGGCTCCAGGCTCTGAGCTGTCAGCACAGAGGCCGACGTGGGGCTCAAACTCATGAGCCGTGAGATCATGACCTGAGCTGAAGTTGGACACTTAACCGACTGAGCCACTGAGGCGCCCCAGTATTTGAAAATGTCTTAAACTTCTCCATGAGAAGAATAAAAAGGAGAAAGCCAGGTTGCAAAACTAAGCATAGGTAAAACAATTCTATATGTATTACAAGAGATACACCTAAGACGAGTGAATTCAAAAAGGATGAGTAAAATATGAGCAAGGATGTTTTAAAGAGATGCAAATAAAAAGAAAATAGAAGTTTTAATATTAACATTAGACAAAGGAAAACGCAAGGCAAAACACACTATATGTTCAAAGACAGATTTCATATTAGAGGAGTACAGTTCAATGCAAATACACAATGTTTATGCATCAAATAATACTGCGCTGACTCACAGAATGTAAGTATCTCTATAAATAAGAGTTATAGAATAGTAAGAACAAATTAACAAAGGACTTCAACTTTCCTTACAGTTGGCCAAAGAAGATCAAAGAAGACAACAAACGAACTATGATACAAAATAGCTTGATAATATAATTAATAAGATTAAATTCTCTAAATAAAATAACTTTCAACTCCAGTGCCCATGGGCTCCTTCCCAAAGATGAACATGCATACTCCTCTACAAAGATAATGTCAATAAAATTCAAGTCAACATTACAGCAGGTGTATTTCAGAGATAATTAAATAAAACTAGGAATTAATCATAACAGAATCTTAAAATTCAACCACTTTTAAATTTCAAATTAGTCTTTTAAGAATTGTGAGGTCATAGAGGATATCAAAATATCACTTCATGTTATTAATAAATAAAATAAGCATCTAACATATCAAACGGTGTATGAAACAGGGGCACCTGGGTGGCTTAGTCAGGTAAGCAACCAACTCTTGGTTTCATGGGTCATGAGTTCAAGCCCTGCATAGGTCTCTGTGCTGACAGTGGAGAGATTCTTGGGAATCTGAGTCATCTCTTTAAAACGTCCTTGCTCATATTTTACTCAGATCTGTCAGTAATCTGACAGATTCTTGGGATTCTCCCTCTCTCCCTCTCTTTCCCATTCTGTCTGTCCCTCCCACTCACTCTCTCTTTCTCTCTCTAAACAAACAAATTAACAAACTTTAAAAAAGTTTTATGATACAGCTAAAATGGGAATCGTAGGAAAATTCATAGTTAGAAATATTTTTATTAACAAACAACAAAAAGATCGATATGGCATGCAACTTAAGAAGCTGGTAAAAAAACTGTTTACTATAGAAACAGTAAGTACACTCAATAGCTGGTTCTTCAAAAATACATTTGGCAAAGCTCATTAAGATAAAGATATTCATGGGGCACCTGGGTGGATCAGTCAGGTGAGGATCCAGCCCTTGATCTCATAGTATATGGGATTGAGTCCTGTGTTAGGCTCTATGCTGACAAAGATTTTGGGGATTTTTCTCTGCCGCTCTCTGTGCTCCTCCCCTACTCACACTCACTCTTGCTCACTCTCTTTTTCAAAAGTAAATAAATAAACTTCAAAAAAAGTTTAAAAAAATAGGTAAAGGTATTCATATTAAGAATGAGAAAAGTGACCTCACAATAGATTTATAGGATTATTTTTAAATGGTAACAGAAAATTTTGTATGCATCTGTATTAACAAATTTCACTTCTAGATGAATTGATGTTTCTTTTTTTTTAAATATGAAATTTATTGTCAGATTGATTTCCATACAACACCCAGTGCTCATTCCAACAGGTGCCCTCCTCAATACCCATCACCCCCCCTCCTTTCCCTCCCACCCCCATCAACCCTCAATAAATTGATATTTCAACAGGGTAATATAAATTACCAAAGTTGATTCAATAAACAGACAGAAAACAACCTAAATATGTCAATAGCCTTAAAAGGAAATTACAGGTTTCAAAGAATTTATCCCCCCAAATGAGCCAGAGGCAGACATTAATTCTATCACATCTAAAAAAGAGAGATCACTCCTTGTACTTAAACGGCCCCAGAGCATGATATGGGGGGAGGAGGGCTAGGGAGGATGGGGAAAATCTTGTTAATTGATATTATGAAGCTACAATCACCCTTGTCCAAAAAGTATAACTGAAATGACACAAGAGAACTTTACAGATATAACTTAGTCATTACATGCGGAAACTCTAAAATGTTATCACTACTTAGAGAAGCTTATCTCTTATATTCAAGAATGAATCCACCTTAGAAAATTTACCAATAAATAGCAAGATACACTACATTCTCCAGTGGAATGACTCAATATTATGGAGATGCCAATTCTACTCTGACCATTTATATATATAATCCAATCATCAAAATCAACACAAAAAATAGATATAATAGCTAAGATAATTTTGAAAGAGAAAAAGAGAGCCAAGATTGACATTACTAACTATATACCAACATTCCAACAGTCACATAACCACTGCAGCACTGATATAGGAAATGATTTGCATTAGCAAAGTTAGAAACTACCTACATATCCAATGTTCGGCAGGAATGGATAAGAATTCGTTAAGCTACTTCCATGCAATTGAATAGTATGCAGTGATTAATTGTACAAGTCACGGAAAGATGCTGAAGTCTTATTGGTAATTAGGAATAAAACTTTACAAATAAATCAGTAGCTCAATTTTTTTAAGAATGCAATCTAATCACAGAGGATAAAAACCTTAAATGTAAACAAAGAATATTTTTCCCATAATAGGATTAGATGATTTATAATATTTGGACTCTTCAGTATTCCCCCAAATTTTCAAGATAAACATACTACTATTGTTTTCCTAAACGTATTCTTTTTTTAAAGGTCAAATCTTCTAAAATCCAGTATTCTATTAAGTATACTTATACATGACTAAAATTCATTTGAAACGTATATAAAGGAAATCTGTGCTTTGTGCCAATGGCAGGCATCTGGATATGACTCACCAAAAAAAATTACTGTATGTCTGAAGGAAATATTAAAACAAATAGCCCAGCACTGCAGTGACTGCATAGAACTGTATATATTCACTCTGTGCACTGGACAGGAATTTTTCATTTCATACATCATTTACAACTTGCTGCAGTGATTCTGCAAAATCAGTCTATACCATTAGCACACACAAAGGGAAACATCCAATGTTCTCATTGTTGGAAAATTCAAGTGTTTGGGGCTCTGATGCACACAAATGTCAATACTTCATCTAAGCAGATGTTGCCGTGATAACCAGAATGAGGCCACCGGGTGACTAGGAACCACAGATAGGGATGAAAAAGTCAAGACTTTTTTAAAGCCATAGTTTTAGCTTGGCTTATGCTCATAGCTATGCTTAATTTTAAAAACCATTCGAAATAAATGAAAACAAAATGGAGAAAGTCATAAGCAAATTCCTCCAGAGGGGCTTATTTTTTTAATGAGAACCAGCTCTGATTTCTAAAATATTTTATCAAGGCGTTTGATACCAACCATCTGGTTTACTCAACACTTCATCAAATGAATGTCTTATGCGTTCACCGAAGACCCTGCTCTTTCTTAACAGTGCTGCTATTTTCAAATCACAGCATGGAGAAGTGTATTTCCAAAGCAGTACAAAAAATTGCCTTGTATACTTCAGGCCAAAGAGAACGATATTTTACTCAGACAGAGAGACAGTCAAATGCTCTCAAGGTCAAAAGCATTCTGGAATAGCAAAGAGGCTTAGGAATGACAAATATCAGCTTGGTTCTGTTTCCATCACGCCCTAACTCTCAAACTCCCCTTCTCATCCCTTCTTTTCCTTAGGTAGGAAAACCCAAACCACAATTTTCTGGTGAATACATTTGCCATATCCTCAGGTCTAGGTACAGACATGGAAATGAATTCCAAGAAACATCCAATGAACCACAAACAACATAGTATTTCACCACTCCATTACTATGCTTCATTCATTTCTAGAACAAAAGGGGTCCAGAGTCATGCTCAGTCTCAACACAGAGTGCATCTATGACCCATCCACATGACACTTACCACAACCAGCCATAACTAACGACTAGAACAATCAATTTTGTCAACAACACCTTCCTTAGAAACTGTCAATTGTCCCTACCTACACACCAACAGAATCTTTAGCAACTGGATTGATTTTTTTCAGGACCAAAAGTTGAGAAATTGATGAGTACCTCTTATTGGGCAGAGGGCATCAAAGCCCCAGTAACAAAAGTCAAATTCATGATGAGTATCAGAAAAAATACATAGAAGTTTGTGAAGTAAAGCCATTAACATTTAAGTGGTTTATTCTCAGGCCACAAATATTTGAAATCATTATATCTAAGAAATCAAACAGGAGAACACCCTCCTTGATGAAATCAAGTTTCAAGTACTTTGAATTAAAAGAAAAACAACAATAGTGTGAAAAGAATTCCACGGGTAATTCTAGGGCATCCCCAATGGGATGGACATACATACCAAGGTAAGAGTTCTTCTTTGATTTATTCTTCTTCTGTTCACAGAAGAATTTGAGAAATCCAGAAGTCTGTAAATATGAAAAAATAAAAAGGTTTAGTTTAAGAAAAATATCTAAAAAATAGCAATCAAACTGATGAAGGAGAATTGACAGTAGTAATATGTGTGCCTGGCTAATAATGAGGCATTCTCATTTGGAAGTTGATAAAAATCTGCAAGCTATGGAAGTCATGGCCAGAATGAACACTGACTGCTTCACCACATCTCAAAATGGAGGTACTGTTTCTAATTGAAAATGAAGCCTATAGAGTATTATTCACTGCCCTTCCCTCTCCAAAAAGAGGTAGAAGATGTTGACAAAAACTCATTTCACATTAGACAATAACTAATGATGTGTACATTTTAATTCATTAGAAGCTTAAGCACTTATTGAGGAAAAGACAGGGAAAAAAGTTCTGATTTTCTCACAGGTCTCCATCTGGAAAAAGTACAAGGTAAGTGACGGCCAATTTCTTCCCCCAGCGTAATTAGAGAAGAGTTCTGAGTTGAAGATGAACCTCAGTGGTAGGAGTTTATCGCAAAAATTTGTCTAACCATAACATGTTAATATAAAAATAGCCAATCTAAAATTGTATCCTTTTTTTTTTGCAAAAGATGTGAATTTGAGGGAACGTCTGCCCCATTTGTGCTTCTGTTTGGGGATAAGTGTCTTAGATGTTGTGTGGCTCACATAGTGTCACCAGCATCATGCAAATAAGATGACACAGAGCATAAGTAAAATATAATGTATGCAAAGAGTGCCAAGTAATAAATACCAAGTCCAGAAATCCAGCAAGAATAAGAGAAGTAGAAAGTGACTACAAACGTTTTGTTAGTCTGTACAATGTTAGATCAAAAATAGACTACCTATTGGTGGATGTCTGGTCTTATAGGAGAAAGTAACCTATTATTTACTATTTATTTTTAAGCACAGAAACAAATGCTGAGATGGTCAAACATGGTAGAAAATGGTTCCATAAGCATCTTGCCATTATTCTCAGACTGAAACAGACATGTAAATTAGGAGCTCATGGAAGAAAAAGGCATTTTAATTGAAGATGGTGATTGTTTTAGAAGAGGAATAAACAGTTATTGATCTAATTACTGGTTACTTTACAAACCAGATTTAACAATCAGTGTCTAAAATCAAGGCAGAAGTGTCTTACCAAATGAATGAAGCAGGACTAGAGTAAATGTTAAAAATAAAACATGAACAGGAGCACCTGATTGGCTCAGTTGGAAGAGCAAGCAATTCTTGATCTCAGGGTTATGAGTTCAAGTCTCACATTGGGTGTAGAGATTACTTAAAATGAATAAATAAATTAAAAAAAAAAAAAACACCATGAACCTTAAAAGGCTTGTTTCATTAAAAGTACAGTTACGTGAAACATGGGGAGATTAAGATTAAGAAGGATAGGGTAACCAAAACTGGGAAAAGAGAAAGTCAATAGGGAGGGAATGAAAAATAATTCCAAACAGTCAGGAGTTTGCAACAGGCTGAGCCTTGGGTTCTAGTTAGTGTTTCTGAGCCATTATAAAGATAAAAACACCTCACTAAGTATTATGCAGCCTCAAAATTAAGAAGTGAATCCTGCCATTTGTGACAACATGCATGAACCTGGAGGACACGATGCTAAGTGAAATAAACCAGTCACGGAGGGACGAATATTGCACGATTCTAGTTACGTGAGGTATCTAACACTAATAACGTCCAACCTCATCAAGATGTGTACATTATATGTGTGCAAATTTTTTAAAGATTTAAGTAATCTCTATACCTAACATGGCGCTCGAGCTCACAACCCCAAGATCAAGAGATGCATGCTCTACCTACTGAGCCAGCCAGGTGTCCCTGCAATTTTTTTGTGTATCAGTAATATCTCAATAAATCCTGAAAAAGAGAAAACACCTTGCTGAGTACTAAGCTCACTTAGTATTATCTAATATAGACACTCTTAGACAGAAGGTGCCCTATGACAAGCACCATATCATATTCTCCAGACGTAATGTTCAATGCTTCTTTGCATGTATACACTGCATTCAAAATTAGATGTTTAGCCAGAAGGCACACAAGAACATGACTTTAGAGAAAGACTGCTCAGGGGCACCTGGCTGGCTCAGTGAGTGGAGCATGTGGCCCACGCTCTCAGTGAGTGGGTCATGAGTTTGATCCCCATATTGGGCAGAGAGATTATTTGAAAGGAAGGAAGGAAGGAAACAAGGAAGGAAAGAAGGAAGGAAGGAAGGAAGGAAGGAAAGAGAGAGGAAGGAAGGAAGGAAGGAAGGAAGAAAGGGATGGGGAAAAGAAAGAGAGAGATTGCTCAAAATGCAAACATCCTTGAGAAGAAAATTCGAGGCCATTTCGTTTAGAATGGTCATAAAGACTGCCATCTTCCATAGACTTCATAGTTCATATATCATACACATATTTAAAAGAAAGATAAATAACAGTTGCATTATTTTTGGAAACAGACTACATACTCAAGAGATTTACAACATTTTTATTTTTGCAAGAGTAAAATTATAATAAAAGTAAAAATATATAATTATAATTATATATAACTTATATAAAATTATATAAGTAAATTATATATAAATATACATATTTATATATAAATATAAAATTATAAAAATTTACTTTTTGCAAAAGTAAAATTATAAAATTATATAATTATTTTGCAAAAATAAAATTGGCGTACAAATGGCATAAATTAAAATGGTGTTTCTCCATTTTGAAACCATCAGTGATGGATATTATGGGTAAATGTACAGTTTACATTATACTTATGACATGTTAAGAATAGCTCAGAGCCCACAGTCACTTCCCTCCCAGACTTTTAGAGACTGAGCCGAAGGGACAAGGTGCAGGTAGGTATGTCTATGCATATGACCAACGTGGTAACCACAGATACACAAGCTCTAATCAGAGTCTTATGTCCTGCTCAACCTTTTGAAAATAGGTAGATATAACCTGACTTAAACACGTGACTTTATTTTCTTACGTGACTTAGATTATAGTCACATTGTCTCCAATGCCCTGGATTATTTCACAACCCTCTGCTGAAGCCAAAACCTAAAAATGACAACAGAGCTAACTGCAACATGTTTCAGGGGTTTTAAGTGACCCAACATCTCTGTTTCCATCAGAAAGAGAGGGACTTGCATGCATGATGACTCAGAGTATCTAGACCAGGGGCTGGCAAACTTTTTCTAGGAAGGGCCAGACAGCAAATGTTTTCCTCTTTGTGGGCCATATGGTCTGTGCCACAGCTACTCTACCTTGTCCTCATAGCAGGAAAACAGTGGCTGTGTTCCAACAGAACTTCATTTACAAACACAGGAGGGGGCTGGATTTGGCCCATGGACTGCAGTTTGCCTACCCCTATTCTAGAGGTTCACTATTAGTCATCGTTTCTACTACATGATAAGAGGAAAGTAAGATGAAGGTCCACATAGTCCCCAAATAGCTCTAAGCAGCCTAGAAGCCAAAGCAAAAAGATGGCCATGTCTGCTGAGCTGTGATAGCAGAATAATGGCTCTCCAAAGACGTCTGTGCCCTATTCCCCAGAAACCATGAATATATTGGATTACATGGCAAGGGGGATTTGAGACTGCAGATGGGATTAAAGTTGCTCATCAGTTGAGCTTAAAATAGGAAAACCATTCTGGATTATCTAGGTCAGCCCCACGTAATCACAAGGGTCATTTAAGTGTGGAAGAGGGAGACAGAAGCAGAAGAACCCAAGAGATGTAATCCTGACAAAGACTGGACTGGCTACTGCTGGCTTTGAAGATGGTCAAGGGGCCGTGAGCCAGGGCATGTGGGCAGCCTCCAGAAGCTGGAAATGGCAAGAAAAGGATTCTCCATTAGAGCCTCCAGAAGGAATAGAGCCCTGCCAACAGGGCTCTGATTTTAGCCCAGTGAGACTCATCTCAGACTTCTGACCTCCAGAACCATAAGGTAATAAACACACATGGTTTAAATCTGCCAAGTTCTAGGTAATTTGTTACAGCAACCATAGGAAGTTAATATGTAGGTCCATAACATAAACTAGAAATTTCCTTGTGGGTCTTTGTTTTATGTAATAATGTGGACTGCATACTCAGTGAGATGCCCACACTGAAAATAATGCCAAGTCCCTGTCCCTCTTTCCTGAAATTACTGTTAAGTAAGCCCATAGCACAGTAGCAAAGTCAAAGCACAGCAAATGCTATTCTGTAAGAAGCCAACAGCACAAGGTTCATTCTCTAAAAGTCTGGCTACACGTGAGGATCAAACTTAGAACATCTAGCGCAACATCCTCTGAGGTGTGGGGTGTTACTGTGTGTCAGGAGAAAAAGAAACCTGTGTTCGCATATGTGTAGGAAAGATCACTCAAACAAAATTAAAAAGTTGTCTTTACGTAAAGTCTTCTCTGAGCCTTTAACATGCTTATGCTTATCTCCAAAAAGATAATCATATATACACACTCTTCTAACCATAAGTCCTTTTTATTTTCCAGGAATATCAGGAGCTTACTAAACTGCATAACGCATTTTGGAAAACTTTGACATATAGCAATTGGCAAACTCACAAGACTCTTGAGGAATTCTTACATGCTCTCCAGGTGTTAAGGAAACTAATGCCCAATGAAATTAAGCCATCGATCCCTAGAGCTGCCCACTGTGACTAATTCACAAGGGGTTCGGCCTCTTATCCTTTCTGTAAGCATCCAGGCTGAGCCTCCTTCTGTTTAGGACGAGCTTCCAGGCTCCCCCTCAGCAGGGCATGTACGATGTACTAACTCACTGAACTAACTGTAAAAGTGTGCGTGTCTGTGCGCGTGGGACACCCACTCGAATAACCATGAAGTCTGTAGCGCATATTTCTGGATTCAAAACCCTTTCATCAGGAGAGTCCCACAGTGTATGGCCTTAGCACAAGGGAAAGGAACAGAACACAGCTATTCGCTTGAGGTGTCTTGCTCTTGGCCCACGCTCTCTTCATCACCCTTGCAAGGAAAGCCTTTTTGTACACCTCTGGGAAGGGGGAGCTTAATTTTTACCATCTATGTTTAGAGAAGAAAAAAATAGGATGTTACAAGAGACATATTATGCCTTTTCCTTGAAGTTATATTTTTTATTTTAATTGGTTCCCAAACTTATTTTGTTGTTGTTATAAAAGTTTACTGTGTTGTTAAATGTCAAGAAATGAAAGCTAAGCCACAGAGTGGCCCCGCAGTGTATTCTCTGTTCATGTACAATAACAAGGAAGTATCATTAGCATCCTATAAAAGTTTAGTAATTGCTAACATGAGAAACTATCCTTGGAGTGCCTGGGTAGCTCAGTCGGTTACGCATCTGACTTCAGCTCAGGTCATGATCTCATTGCTCGCGGGTTCCAGCCCAACATCGGGCTCTGTGCTGACAGCTCAGAGCCAGGAGCCTGCTTCAGATTCTGTGTCTCCCTCTCTCTCTCTGCCCCTCCCCCTCTCATGCTCGCGCGCTCTCTCTCTCCCTCAAAAATAAACAAATATTTTTTAAAACTTAAAAAAAAAAAAAAAAAAAAAACTATCCTTCTGGAGCGCCTGGGTGGCTCAGTCGGTTAAACATCGGACCTCGACTCAGGTCATGATCTGGTGGTCCGTGAGTTCAAGCCCTGCACTGGGCTTTGTGCTGACAGCTCATAGCCTAGAGCCTGCTTCATGTTCTGTGTCTCCCTCTCTCTCTGCCCCTCCCCCCACTCACGCTCTGTCTCTGTCAAAAATGAATAAATGCTAAAATTTTTTTAAAAACTGTCCTTCTGTTAGCCCCCAAAATTTCCACAATATTTGTAGTTTTGTCTTTAAAACAATAGGTTTATTTCAGTATAAAGCCCCAAACCCACAAGAGAACATGGCATTTCAGAAGACACGTGACACTGTGGCAAACACATTGGGGTGAGTTTAATGCAAATCGACTAATTTGAAATGATTCAAGAAATATTTGCCAAATGACTGATGCTGTTGTTCCAAAACATAGTAAATTAAACCTCGAGGTATTAACAAACTTAGGAGAGGTTATCTTGATAATGTTGCACTTCTTCCAAGTCAAACTATCAAAATAAGATCTAGTTACTTGAAAACATCAGGGTTCTATGTCACTATTGTGTACGGTATGGTGATTTCACACTCTCTGCCATGAGGACAGGAAGATTTTAGGAACCCCAAATGTCTAAATTCACTCACCACATCCCAGGGAGCAGCCACATAATCCCATGGGAATGATTTCCTAGGGTCACTGACTTGGCAGCGTGTCTGAGCCACAAGGTCAAGGACTGGGGAGGGGGGTGCAGCAGGCACGGTTTCTGATCTAACAAGTCAGGGATCAGGGTAGGCACCATACAGATGCTTCGTTCATTCACTGCGGCAGGAATTCAGCCTGTGTTCCTATCTCCCTCCCACTCCCTCCCCCATTTGCTCAGCATCGAACCAGCTGACTCACTTAGATGTGGAGCTAACAGGGTAGGCAGGCAGAGAGACAGGCTGGGCACAGCATGGCAACTCCCTGAGAAGGCTGGATCACGAGTTCTCTGTTATAAATCAGATGGAATAAATAAAATTTCCGAGAGTTTCCTGGAGTTTTTAATTTTCTTAAGAAACCATGGAAAACATGACTATGGAGTTTCATTTGCAAAGCTTACCCAGCTCTGGAGACATAGGGTATTTAAGAAGCAGAAACAAGCCTTTTGCATCCACTCAACAGTCGCAAGCTACAACCGCAGACTGCGATCTGCATCAGGCATCCGCGTGCAGGGCAAGCGCATTAAGGTTTTAGTGACCACCAACTAACACTATGCTGTTCCCTAGGTGCCTACGGGAAGCAGCTATGTAAGAAGTATGTTTCAAATCAATTTTGTACCAGATATAATTTGAGCTGCAAACCCCTCAAAAGATTTTTAAGGATTTGCTTTGCACCCTCCTGAAACTATCTTCTACTTTATGGTTGGTAACTGTTGACAAAGATGGCTACAATGATTCCTCCAGTTCCTTTGCTACGCACATCCTTTGCAGTGCAACTTTACAGCTCCCCCATCAAGAAGTGCTTTTTTTTCTCTGCCTCTTAAAGACGGGCTTGACCATGTGACTTTCTTGGCCAACGGGGTATTTGCAAACATGACAAAAGCAGAGACTTGGAAGGCACTTGCACACTGAGACTTTTCCTCTTTGGACTGCCATGATGTGAATAATCTCTCGCTAGGTGCTTGGAAACATGGGGTCCAGACAACAGCCAGGGCCACTGACATGTGAGTGAGGCTATCTTAGAACATCCGTTCGCACTCCGGCCATCCAGCCCCGGGTGAGACCAGTAGCACTGCCCAGAAGACCCCAGTCCAAATTGCTGACTTACAGACTGGCAAACAAATTAAATGGTCATTGTTTCAAACTTCAACGGTTTAGGGTGGTTTGTTCACTCATCAACAGGTAAATGACACATAGATCCATTTCCCGCCCCCCCCCCATATTAAACTGAACATTCTAAAACAAAAAGCACAGAAGAAACTATTATCCATAAGCAATTAAAGGCTTCTTACTTGTTCACCAACATAAGTTACATGGGATCTCTTGGTTAGAAACAGCAATTAGAGTGGGTTCTTGCTGCTGCCACTACCAATCTTGCTATATATTGTAGTGATCAAAACAAATTTTCTCTAAAAGTGGTCTTGGTGATACCACCTGCTAGTTTCTGAGAACTAGCCGAAAAAAAAAATCTGTGAAATCAGCAAACCTCAAAAAGCTCAATCATCTTCCTCCACAACTGAATAAAAAATCCCAGGACTTGGTAAAACCCAAATATTGTAGTGCTTTTTATATAAAAATATTGACCAGAGGGGCCTAATGAGTTTACACTTTACTATCCGTGAAAGAGTAGTATTAGGTCCAATCTTGAAGGTGCAAAAATTAGGACTGTGGGATTTTGAATAAAACAGACAAGGATTCAAATCTTGGCTCTACCATTTAATAGCTGGAGAACTTGAGTATTAAAAACAGTTATAAAAATAGATAACATTGTGTTTACTATGCACCTAATATTATACCTATTGTAGCATTAATCCTTATAATAATTCTATGGGATAAGTTCTATTAATATTCTCATTTTTACACTGAGGCTTATGAAGATTAAATGACCTCCCAAGAAAAGACACCCAGTATACAATAGAGCCTAGATTTGAACCCAGGCAGTCTGATTCCAGAGAGCTTTTTGATACCATTTTGACATGTAACCAAGTCACTCATTCTTCATTAATTTCTCATTTACTGAATTACTCATTCATTGATTCAGCCATGCCAAAAATATTTAAGGAGCATTTCTTACATGCAAGGGTTTGAAGTGCTGAGGAACGAAGAGTGATGTGGACCCTGCCTTAATAGGGTTTCAGGTTTAGTGGGTAAAGGAGATTATAATCAAATAACTCAGTCTCTCTTTGTACCAGCACACTCTGCACCCTATTTTTAGACTGACCTTTTTCTTTAAAAAAATTTTTTTTAGTGTTTATTTACTTTTGAGACAGAGACAGAGACAGAGTGCAAGCAGGGGAGGGGCAGAGAGAGACACACACAGAATCCGAAGCAGGCTCCAGGCTCTGAGATGTCAGTACAGAGCCTGACGCGGGGCTCTAACTCACGAGCCATTGAGATCATGACCTGAGCTGAAGCTGGGCACTTAACCAAATAAGCCACCCAGGCGTCCCTAGACCAACCTTTTTCTACTGAAGATCTGCATCATTCCTTTGCCTGAAATTCTTCTCCAGGATTCTGGTGGTTTCAAAATATGCCCACAAACTTTTCAACATTCCTCCCTTCAAGAAGTGGAACTTAATTCTCCTCTTTTGAGTGTGGGCTTGACTTACAGACTTGCTTCTAATAGGATGTGGTCGAAATGACAGTAAGGAAGGCATGTGCAGGATGGGGGGTGGGGGAGGAGATAGGAGCTCTTTCCTAAAGCATGAAGAATTCCATTTTTTAAGAGATTACTAGAGATCAGGTCAATATACAGAAGGGAAGCTACAGAGGAGATCCCACGGATTAGACTGGGAGTTACATTACATCCTTTTTACATGAATGAATCTAGCCTAATGTGTAGCTGGATGCTAACCAAACTGGGGCGTCTACTTCATCTCCTAATCTTGGCAATTCTAGAGTACGGAGAGGAAAAGAGAAGGAATTAAATGCAGATTTAAAAGACATAACTAGTTTTAAAGGGGCATGAAATTTCAACACAGTAACGAAGGTCACCTCTCTCTAGAAATACTGGTGGAACAGCATGCAGCTTTATTTCCTCTTGAAATCATTACAAGAGGATCACAGATTGACATAAGTAATGGTTGAGCCACAAGCAAATCAGGAAGTACAGAAAAGTCGCACCCAACCTCTGTATGTTTTTAATTGCAAGAATTACTCTTCCCTGGGAAAAAGTAATTACTGCCATTGCTCAACTGAATTACAGTGCCATATCTTTATCCAAGTGTAAATACTTTGGGATCTATATGTTAGAGTTCACAACGGAACACTTTACTCATCCGGTTTTAAGGGGAATGTGAATTAGACTAGGTATTTTTGTAGGTGAGAATTTCAATGAAAATATGCCCTTTCATATCCAGAGCATCAGCACTTAATTGTCTAATTATTCCTGGCATGAAAGAAGAGAGGTTAATACACAATTGAGGCAGACAGGCAAGCTAAGTGAGCTCCAAATGAAAAAAATGTTTTCAATTGTATAAATAGTTTTGAACTATGCCATTTTATTTTGGCTGGCAAACAATAAGAACCTCAACGTGTGAAATTAGGCCCATTGACAAAACTAGAGAGGATCACAAACAAATGCCAAGTTGTTCAGCAAGAAATCTTGAAAATGTTGGCAAGAGCTCTGAATCTCTTGAGGACTCCACAGGTTTCAGAATGTAAAGTTATGAGCAACTACTCAGCAATCAGGAACGAGAAGGACTTCTATGAGGACGGAGAGCCTTTGAGTTCTATCAGCTTATAATAAATAGCACTTCAAAAGTAGCACTTTTCAGAGATAATATATAAATATTTTAAGTAGTGAAGCATAGGTGTGGGCTATTTTTTCCTGTACCATGTCCAGAAAATTTGCACATACACATCAAACTCTGCATCTAGGGAATCTTTTTTATTGTGATGTTTGCATTTTTAAACAACGTGCCTGACCTATTTGGGGGTTAATATAACTAAATGGAGCCTATTTGCTGTTTATTATTTATAAAAGATTCACTTTGGATTAGGGCTTCTCCAGACGTTTGTGTTTGAGCGGCATCATGAAGTGTTCCTGGACAGCTCCCAACACCAGAGCAGGCAAGAAAGTGACAAGTGCGAATACAGACTAGCCTCTATCCTGCCCTGTAAAGCAGAAGATAAAAGTTGGGCTCCTTTCTTCTCAATAAAGGCCACAGTGGCCTCTGACTAATAAGCATAAACTCAAGTTCTTCCAGGCACATCAAGGAAGCTCTGTAAGTCAGTGCAAAATGCTCTTCTCCTAGGTGAGGATCTCTATGACAATATACAAAATAAGATGCCAGGCTTTCATCTAAGAGAAGATTTTCTTAGAAATCCTTTGCCTATCTACTAACCATGGAAAGAAGCAGCCTGTGAGTTTGCATGTCTCATGATTACCAAACACTTACAAGTGACTCCCGAAGTGCAAAGAGTCAAAAGAAAAGAATAAATCAATTAGTGCCCAAGGGGGCTCTGCTATCAATCCTGTCTATCTTGCAGGCCAGTTCTGGACAAGGTTAGGGCTCCACTTTTTCTGACTCAAATAACCATGATTTTTTTTTAATACATATGTTTGCAGGTTCTTTGGGTTGAAGGGAGAAATACTAAGAGCAAGGATGGTCCCTCTGAGTAGCTTTCTAAGTCTGTGTGCCGCGAATACGAACTCCTCTTCTTTTTCATTATGGTAATGAATGCTGGAAGCTTTCCAAAATTCAAAGTCAACCTGACAGTGACAAATATGAAATGAAAGGCCACGTGATGATTAAGCCATTGGCTGACCAATGGAAAAAACCAGCCATGACTGACCCAAGTTTTTCACTAAGCTGAGGTAGTTCAGATCCATGGCTTGGCCACCTCAAGAGACAAGGGCAACTTACTCAGATGCACAACTCTGCCCCATCACTGCAGAGCTATTTACACAGGTGATTACCAAAATGCCATAAATTTAAAAATAAGCTACTTTTCCCACCCAGACCCATCCCTTCCTGCCCGTGGACTAGTTCCAGCTGGTAGTTTTTCAGAGCTCGTCTAGCCAAATAGATCAATACTCATTTTTTCTCTAAAATAATGATTTTAGTGCATCCAACTGACTAAGACTAAATAAAATGTCTTAACATGATAATCATTTCTCACTTTTCACTTTCTACTTGACAGATGAGAAAACAAATTCAGAGAATGCAAATTGCATGCCCAAGACCACACAACATGTAAAGAGAAGAACTGGGATTCAAAGCTCAGCTTTCTGGCTGCTGGTCTAGGTCTTTCTCTAGAAGGGCACACACAATCGTAGGTCCCAAACCTAGTTCTACTCATTAGCAGTTTGGTAACCCTATGCACATCTTTTAAGCCCTCTGCATATCAAGTTCTTTCATCTCCAAAACAGACATAATACCACCTACCCCTCTGTTCCAGGGGCTGTCAAGACAATGACATGAGATAACTTTTAGAAAGCACTTAATACAGTCGCTGCCTTGTTTACAACAGGTGCTCAATAAATGCACGATTCTTCTTCCCTGCCTTGACTCTATCATGCCTATTTGTCTCAGTGTCCCCACTACCTTCTTTCTTGCTTACCTACTCATTCCCAACCTCTCCAGAAGGAACCAGGTGGACAAGAGGCCAGAGAAAAAAGTAAACGTAGAGAGGCAGCAATGCAGAGGAGGTAAAGGATTTACAAACTAACTTAAGCTAAGAGATAACTTAAATTTTGCTATAGTTTAGGTTCTCCCAAAAGCATACTTTGAGACAAGAACTGGAATACAATTAGTTCATTTCAGAGGTCATCCTGGGAAAAACCAGTAGGCAATTAGGGCATGAAATATGGAAGGGAAGGAGGCCAATAAGGGCATATTATTAAGGGGGCAATGGGGCCCTAACATTAAGTTTAAGCTCTGATTAAATTGGAGCCACTGGCAAGTCTGGGAGACAATGTATTGTTTACCCCAGAGTTATTCTAACCAAGAAAAGAAGTAGGGCGTATCTGTCAAACCTTCATTTGTCATTGGTTGATGGTTGCTTCTGGTGACATAAACTCTCTGGCAACTCTGGCTTGCCCTACATGCTGGCCAAGGTAAGCATACAATCAGAAAAAAAACTTGCTCTGGCAGAGAGTCACAGCTGTTCTCAATAAGCAGCCTTCAGTGTCAAGAGGTCAGTGCCCATGGGATATGGATGGGACACCATCAGGGTCTACCATAATGATAACTTGACTTTCAACTAGTAAAGACAGTAATATAAGCAATGACACCTTGAGATTCTTCCTGAGGTTGATATTGTGACATTTTGCCACTTCTGTGGTAGCTGTTGGGATCACCAATAGCCAAGGAAACAGTATGTTGAGTCAAAAATTCTAAATCAAAGAGCCACTGATAAAAGAAGCATGAAGACATCTCTAATGCTCATGAACCATTCAGGCTAGAAAGCTTCTCATACAATTTGGTTTTTATGACACACCAACTGGAACTGGAAATGCCTCATCGTTCAGCTCTAAACTCACTGCTTCTCTTTGTGGCGGCTTATGTGTACCGTCAGCCCTACAAAGCCACCAGATTTATGAACATGTTAAGTGGCACTGTCATTTATTGTCTAGTCACTTTCCTTCTCCCACAGCAACTGCACACCAAAGTTCTTCCTTAATTTTCATTTATCCATTTGGCTTTTGGCTTTCATATCTTTAATCTTTATAGAAACTTCTGGAAATAATAAGATTCCTTAAATATAAGTTTTAAGGTGGGAATAAGTGCTGGTAAACTCCAAATTTAAATTATACAATAATCAATAGTGACCATTATACCTAACATGTAGCAATCAATTGAAATAGTAACTATTTGCTTATTTGTCATCAAAAAGGAAAACAATAGTTATGCAGAAAAGGAAAAAAAAATAGGTAAAGAGAAAAAAGAGGATTTAATTACTTATAAAATCTTTCTTGAAGAAATAAGGAATAGAAAACAAGTATCTTAATTGAAATGACTCATAGAAAAACCAATTCTGAGATCACTTACTTCTGATATTTCAAGATAAAATTATTCTGTGAGGTTAGGAAATGTCTATTTCTGATTTTAACTTTTTAAAAATATTTTTTTGGATGTTTACTTATTTTTGAGAGAGAGACAGAGAGACAGAGAGAGCCTGAGCAGGGGAGGGGCAGAGAGAGAGGGAGACACAGAATCTGAAGCAGGCTCTAGGCTCTGAGCTGTCAGCACAGAGCCCAACACAGGGCTCGAACCCACAGAGTCCAAGATCATGACCTGAGCTGAAGCTGTACATTTAGCCAACTGAGCCACCCAGGCGCCCCTGAAATTTTAACTTTTTTATGTAGACAGTAAGAAATGATCAGGAGAATAGAGATCATGTGAGGCAAAAGCTGTTTAAAATATGAATGCAGTTTTGAAAATTATTCTCTTTTTTTTAGCAAATTCACGTATATTTGAACAGAAACAAACCATGGTTTCAAAACACAGATGCAAAACATTTTCTTTAGCACATATAAATATTAAGCTGTCATCTAATTATTAAAATATCCCCCCAATATTTATTACAATTTTTTTTTAGATAAATGATTCAGCATTGTTCCCAAGTTGCCAAATATGTGACAATGGAATTCAAGATGAGTCATCACCAGGTCCCCAAGTCACTGACATACGAGGATGGGGAGGAACTTCATGTGTCTGTTTCGTATACCAAAGAATCACGACTTTCTCAAAAATCTTATGATAGGTTCACAGTCCTAACCTTGATATGTACTAAATTCCATCTTAAAAATTTTCCTATCTTATTTTCCTACCTATAAACATACTAATTGTGCCAAAAAAAGTTTCACAGCTTTTCTTCTGTGGTCATTAAAAAACAAAAATGATACACAATTCTAAGTGACGTAAGAATCCCTAACCAGATGTGGTTATATGCCTGACTAAGCATACATACATGTATTCCCAAGCCCTGCTCTCTGAGATGGCCTAGAAGCCATGATACCCTAAGTCATAGTGAGCCTACTTAGAGTCTAGACATTGGTACCTAAATACCATTATCCAATAAAAGGAACCAGGGCCCCTTAAATCCAAGATAAGTATGGAACATCTTGTGGTAGAGGAGAGTAAGGAAGTCCTAAAATAGGATGGAGAAATGTTGAAAGGACATAGGCACCAAACTGAAAGAGCCACAACTGGAGTAGTTTGAGGAAAAAAAAGAAAATTAATGGTAGTATTGGGTTATAGTCTATAGATTAAAATAAATATCAATGAATTCACTTTAATATAAATAACTGAATAAATTAAAGAATAGTGGAGAAATGACAGCTCTTATTTCAGAAGAGTTCCAATTATTCAAGGGGGAAGAAATAAGGAAAATAGAAAATCACCACTAGAAAACCACAGTAATAATTGTTGCAGGTATCATCCTCTGATGGCTGCTAAAAATAGTGAGTGGAAATTTGAGAAAAAGTATGATATTGGCATAATCTCAAAGCAGTTCCCTCAAGATATTTATCTTGCTACCACCAAGGGAAAAATAGTGACTTTGCAGGGAAAAAAGCCAGCAGTTACCATCTTAACCAAGTAACCAAAGTTAACATCATCAGTAATAAGATCTATCGATGTCACATACCCCATGATACGATAGGATGCATCACTTCTGTGATATTCTTGTCAAGACTGTGTGACCTTGATCTAACTATGGAAAACATCAGAAAACCCCAAATTGAGGAACATTCTATGAAAATAACTGATAAGTACACTTCAATACTACCAAGGTCAAAAATAAAAACTTATAGATACAGAAAACAGAACAGATTGGTGATGACCAGAGGGGAACTGGGCTGGGGGTGGGTGGAGGGGGTCAATTGTATGGTGATGGATGGTAACTCGACTTTTAATGGTGACCACTTTGAAGTGTGTACAGATGTCGAGTTATAACGTACACGTGAAACTTATATAATGTTCTATACCAATTTTACCTCAATTGAAAAAAAAAGGCCAAGGTCCTAGGGATCAAAGAAAGACTGAGGAACTTTCACAGATCGGAGGAGGATGAAGAGGCATCACAACTAAATGCACTATGTGGTCCTGAACTAGGGCTTTGAACAGAAAGAGGACAACAGTGGAAACCCAAGTGTCTTCAGTTAATTGTATTCCATGGTGTTAATTTCTTAGTTTTGATAATTGTACCATGGTTATGCAAGACGTTAACAGTAGGGGAAGCTGAGTGATGGGTACATGGGGAATTTCCCTACTATTTTACAACTTTTCTCTAAATCTAAAATTATTTGAAATTAAAAAGTGAAAAAACAAAGTCATGGGAATTGAATATAAAAGGACAAATTAACATATCACACATTAATAAAACAGCTATGTTTTGTGGATCACCTCCTTTATCAGATCACTTCCCCTAGTGGGTTCATGTTTCTTTACTGGCTTTGCTTTCAAAAGCTTTTCATATGTAGGTCAAAATTTAGATTGCCAAGTTTTTATTACCTTTAATAGAATATTTCTGTCGATATCTGTCTAGTGAAGATGGTCATGGTCTATAATTACAAATAAACAGTCATACTAGCTAGCATTTATTAAGTACTTACTATATGCCAAACACTGTTGTAAGTGCTTTGCATGTATGAACTCACTTAATGTACTCAACAACCCTATGAGGCTCAAGCCTATTTTTATTTCTATTTTTACTTGTGAAAAACTATTAAGTCACCACCCAAGGTCATGCTGCTTTTCCCATGTTTTTGTTTTGTTTTTTTTTTTTTTTTTTAACCACTGGGCTTTTCCTGTAGAACAGTGTCGGGGAAACCATACCAGGTCAATCCTGCCTCAAATTTGAAGGAAAGAGGAAGACCAGAGAAGCAACTACAAGTTAACAGCCTAAAATAGTATTCAGAAGGACATAGTGCATATTGAAAACTAAAGAGCATTCCTCTCTGAAAAGTTAATGTTTTTGAGGGTTTCGCTCTCCCTAAAAATTTTATCCCAAAGCCTGTCAGACCCATTTTTAAGACGTGAAAAAGACAGGGGTGCCTGGGTGTCTCAGTCAGCTAAGCATCCGACTTTGGCTCAGGTCATGATCTCGAGGTTTGTGAATTGGAGCCCTGTGCTAGCCTCTGTGCTGACAGCTCAGAGCCTGGAGCTGGCTTCTGATTCTGTGTCTCCCTCTCTCTCTGCCTCTCCCCTGCTCACGCTCTGTCTCTCTCTCTCTCTCTCTCAAAAACAAATAAACATTAAAAAAAATAATAATTAAAAAATAAATAAAAGAAGTAAAAAAGACAGGGGCTTCTGAGTGGCTCAGCCAGTTAAGCATCCAACTCTTGGTTTTGGCTCAGGTCACGATCTCACATTTGGTGAGTCTGAGCCCCATGTCAGGCTCTGCACTGGCAGCTGTGGAGCCTACTTGGGATTCTCGGTCTCTGTCTATGTCTCTTTCTCTCTCTTTGCCCCTTGCCCACTCTCTCTCTCTCTCTGTCTCTCTCTGCTTTCCTCTCTCTCTCTTCCTCTCTTTCTCTCTCAAAAATAAACATTTTTTTAAGTAAAAAGATAAAATGTACTATGTGAGCAGAGACTGATAAACTTTAATAGATCCATGCAAAATATTATCATCTTTCATCCAACCATGTATTTAGATAACTCAAGTGCATGTTCTTTACTCAATGAATGGTGACAACTTCTGTTAGTGAAGAAAACATGTTTAAAAAAAAATCTGTAAGGTACATGTTGTTTTCTTAACACCTGAAGTCTATTATATAAATACACAGTACATTTTTTTGAAACACATTATTTACTCAATAGATTAAGTGTTTAGTGAAGAAGCTATTATAGACTACAGGATAAGCAGATATTTAGACCATTTTCAATCAATTATTTAAAACACATGCCATTAAAAGTTTATTAGCGTGATTATTTTTAAAGAATTACCACCAAGATCATTAAAGCAATCAAGGTTCTATGGAGAAAATTAGAATATAACAATAAGTGAACAATTTGAATTATAATAAATGCAAGTATCACACCACAAGTTTAAAATGTACTTTTGTTTTTTTAATAACTCAACTGTTTAATCTTTTGGCTCAAAACACCAACTAAATTGGCCTTATCATGAGCCAAATCTTCGGTCACAATTAGTTTTGTAAAACTGCTGATTTCCTATAGAGAGGCTGCGAAAGATCTTTTTTAGCAAAGAACTCCACTCTTTTTACTTTTAAAATTGCCCTCGCTTTTTTATTTTCAACAGAAGAATGATTCCTATTCTGTACCGTCCCATTTGGCTTGTGTATATCCATCCCATAGATCGTATCTCATCCCTCACTCACAGGAGATGCCAAATTGTCGACGGGAAGGAAAGTAACAAATACCAAAGGTCCACCTTCATGGACACAAGCCTCCACAATAAATACACAAAGAAAAGTCATCTGTTATTTTGAAGTAAGTAAATACGGTTTTTTGTTTTTTGTTTTTTTTTATTGTGGTCACAGAGGCAGGCATGGCTTGAATTAGAATAAAGAGCTTTTAAGCAAATGGGCTACGTGTTCCAAATGTATTTATGAACATGAACAACACCTAAGATTTTGACTGTATTTTCCAAGTCTTCAAAAAAGATGTTCTAGATATAAAACACAGAATTCCTGTGCCATGTTTTATTCTGAAAAGAAAATGATAGTTAAATTAGAAATCCTTGAAAAATAGGATTGATAATGGAAATACCCACAGAAGGCAGGCAATGATGGTTCCGCCACTGTAATACAATCCATTGCAGAATAATTTTTCTTTTTATTATTTCATTAAGTTGTATCTCACTAAAGTTCCTCTTAGGATCTCTCGGCAGCACCAAATTTTTCATTGAGAAAACGATAAATCACCGGCCTAAATTACAATTTAATTATAAACGCCTTTGCCTTCTAATGCTGCCTAGGACCTTTTACCCTGCTACATAATTCTAAAAAATGACCCCTGTCATAATTTCCTTCACTAGAATAATATGGGGAGATCTAATCCTGAATCCTGCTGTCTTATAATTTAATATAAGAGGTAATTATTATTCAAAAGATAATGTTGCAGATATTGAAAATATTCTGAAGTTTGAGTCTAGGAGGAAAAAAAGGGGGGGAGGCATGTCTTAGGTGTAGGGGAGCCTTCTATCTCAGCACCTATCAAGAGAAGCAAGGGGAAAGAAGCAAAAGGTTTTTAATGAAAAAAAATATTAGAATCTATATACAGCTGGTGTTTCGTACTGTGTGAAATGCATTTCTATAGTCTTCAAACCATGGTCAGAAATGAAATGCCTCATTTCCAAAACCAAGGAAGCAGAGAGAGCAATGTTGCCGCGAGCGACAATTTCAAGTTCCGAGTCCGCTTTTGGGCGGGGTGAATAAAAACCGCACCCTCTTTGTACTGATGCGATGGGAGGATTGGGGTGGGGACGGACGAAGTAAAGAAGGAAGGAAAACGAACCACGGTGGGCAAGTAAAGAGTCCTGTGGTGGGATGTCAGGGTGCAGGGAACGGAAAGGGCTTCTCGGGGACACTGCATTGGCAGCGACCGCGCGGTCATGGGGTATACACCACAGGCAGCTCTGGCCTTCCTGGGAAGGTTCCAAAACTCCGCTGAATGGCTGGGTTTCCTCTCTCCTTCCAGAATTCACAAACCAAGAGCAAAACCAAGAGCAAAGAGCAGGTAACCGTGGGTTTGCTCTCCCTCCTCAAAGACCCAGCTGCTCTTTTCACCGCTACTGGCAGGAAAATAGATTACATTCAGTTGGTGCCCCGGAACTCCCTCCCGATTCTCCCACTGTGCAGGCATCTGCCCCTCCCCAGGGCACTTCAAGGTCACAGGTCAAAAGTCAGCTGTGTTGGTGGCACAGCCCCTGCTATGTGACCTGAGAAGATGGGAGAGCACAGAATTCAGGGAGCGGACCCCAGAGATGAAATAAAGTGGCATTTTAGTGGAAGACTGAATTGAAAGCTCTACTACCTTCTCACAAAAGGGTTTGGGAAGAAAAACGATTCCTATTAAATTACAAATGTCCTTGAGATCATACACCTAAGAGCTTAGGCCGCTGTGCTAAGTAGGATGAAATAAAGAGGTCCCTCTTTCACCTTGTTCCCCCTCCTTCCAAACAAATCCAAGTTAGGATTAAATAAACCATCCTAACTATCTAATAATGACTAAGGTAGAATTACACCCGGGTAATTATTTCAATTACTCAGTAGAGGAGCAGAGGTGGATGTAGTAAGGGTGGACAAGGAGGGAGAGCTACAGGCAAAGAGAATACAAAAGAGCAACGCAAATGGAATGGTAACTCTTGCCTACCAATCTTAGACTAGTCAGCAAACTCCTATCCAGCTCAATACACGTCAAACTCAACAGTACACAGACACTGCTTTACTGCCCTTTTGTTTGCTTTTGTTTTGTTTTTGCTTTGGGAGCAGTTCATTTAAGACGTAATAAATTGAAAAGGTGCTTCCCCCCCAACTGCACCCAGTCCCTCCATAAATCTCCGGATGGTGCAAATGAGTTATGCCTCATTATGGACAGAAAGAAAGGGCCTCCCTAAGCAGAGACATCCTCGGCTCCCATTAAGGCAATCGTTAAAAATAACAACCCACCTAAAGAAAAAAAGAAGTTATTCTTTTAAAAGATAAAATATTAATTAGTCAATAATATTAAAACTAGGTTCTGTGGATTCAAATAGGAATTGAAAACCAGAAAGCAAGAGAAAGCAGAAAAATTGATGTGGAGAGGGGAAGGGAGAAGTTTATAGGAGGAAGGTCTATAATTTCCAATAGCAGTAGCAGAGAGAGCCATGAAATGGTATCCATAACGAACTAGTAATAAAGAAGTGTGCAGAGATTGGTAGACTGTGCCTACCTGAATCATTTCACGAGTAAGAAAGATTTAAGAGTCCCAAGAGGTTCAGGGCAGACACTGGACTGGACGTTCCAATAACTAAACAAAAAAAGTACATTAAGGTAGACACACAGGTAGATGGATAGGAAAGCACAGACAGGCAATCTTCAGGTTTAAGATGCACTAAAAATTTTCTGCTTCCACCATGGTAAGTTTTCAAAGCACCCAAGGCAGAGTGGGTGAGTTAGGAGTAGGGAAATAAAAAAGCAAGATGAAATTGAGCATTAGGTGGCCATACCACACCAAACAGGGTCTATCTTCACTGGCTAATTCTGATCACTCCCACCTCTATTTTAAAGAACTCAATGGAATTAAGGCCATTCCACCGAGTGATACACATCTATAAGATGTCAGCTGGGACCAGAAAACTTGTCTCCTACCAGCAGTCAAAAAGAAATGCAAATTACACAATTTCACATTATACATTTCCAGACTAAAAAAAGTGACAACTCTTGGCTCTTTGGTCACTTATACCCCATGAATCCCCATAAAAACAAAACAAAACAAAACAAAACAAAAAAAAAAAACATACGCAGTTATCCCGTGACTTTCTCCCCATAGCAGTATGTGTCAGAGGAATTGGAACTCACAGTCCCTGAGGAGAGAACAGTCATGTGTTCACCATACTATTCTTCCAGGAATCAACAAGAAATTGTACATACAGAGTGCTCCAAAACACACAAGAGAAAAAAAGTAAGATTTAAAAATAAAATGAGGTGGGGGAACCAGCGGGCTCAGTCGGTTAAGTGTCTGGCTCTTGATTTTGGCTTAGGTCATGATGTCACAGGTTGTGGGTTCGAGCCCCTCATCGGGCTCTGGGCTGATGGCACAGAGGCTGCTTGGTATTGTCTTTCTCACCCTCTCTCTCTGCGTGCCCTCTCAATATAAATAAATAAACCCTTAAAATATATAAATAAATAAAAATAAAATAGGGTTGGAAGCCAACCACTTAAAAGTCATTATGACTATCCTTCACAGAGAGAAGAAACATACTGGTGTATGTAGGATTACCCTACTTGGGTGATCCACAGAGCACGTACTCAACGTATCACCCACTGGGCCACAGGCATCTGTTGACTGACCTTGTCATTTATCCCTGCCATTCATCTTAGTTTTATATTTTTAATGTTTATTTATTTTTAAGAGAGACAGGGGGACAGAGACAGAGTATGAGCAGGGGAGGGACAGAGAGAGAAAAAGAGAATCCAAAGCAGGCTCCAGAGTCCGAGCTGTAGCACAGAGCACGATGCAGGACTTGAACTCACAAGCTGTGAGATCGTGACCTGAGCTGAAGTTGGAGGCTTAACCGCCCAGGCACCCCCATCTTAGTTTTAGTTGTCTGAGAAGCAAACCTTAAAACAAGGATTTAATGGCAAACAGTTTATTTTATAAGTGATAGGAGAATTATTGAAAAGGAAGTCGAACAGTGAGAGAAAGAAAGCAGCAGCCAAAAATTATTTGCCTCCAAGCAAGTTGCCAGTGTGAGAAACTGGACCTTAACTGTGCTGGGGACTCACAAGGTGTAGACATGTACCTCAGGGCTGTCCCGCCTGTGGGGCAAAGGGGCTGGGGTATTCACTGACCAATTCAGTGGTGTGCTGGTAAGTCTTTAGCAGTGAGTTCTCCAACAGGAATGGAAGTGGGTTTCAGTGACCCCTGATTTGTAGCATTTGCCAATTTGCATGGTGTAAATACTCCCAAAGTGGCTGATTTTGAGCCGCCAGCAGAGTATCACTGAACAGAGAGCTGGGAACAGAGGCATAGCAGGCTCTGCTCTATGGTATTGCCAATTTCTACACACAAAAGAGCATGGGGAATCATAAAATATAGTAATATAATTAGGAAGTGAGGGTTGATTACCTTTACTTTTAATATAATTTACTTCACTGTAAGTGAACATGATTTAACTTTAATAATGTCTGTGTTCAATAAGTGACTCACAAAATCTCTGAAAAGTTAGCAATCAGGTCGTGCAAACCAGGGTGAGCCAATTCCAACCCACCAGAGCACAAATGCCCTATAATCACTGTTTGAAGGACACACCCAATGTGATTTAAATCCCTGTTACTTCCAGTCTGGGATGTGAGCGGTGACATGGACCAAAGTGGCCAGACTAAGCAGATGCTAGCAGGTGAACACTGGACCATTTCCTTTACCGACTTGGCCTGCTTTATGATTTAAAATTGACTAAGTCCAAAACAAATTCCCTCACTCTCCTCTTCCCATTCCACTAATTTTTTTAAAAAGTTTGTTTATTTATTTTTGAGAGAGTGAGAATGAGTGGGGGAGGGGCAGAGAGAGAAAGAGGGAGAGAGAGAATCCCAGCCAGGCTCTGTGCTGTCAGCGCAGAGCCCGATGGAGGGCTCGATCCCAGGAACCATGAGATCATGACCTGAGCCAAGATTGAGAGTCAGAGGCTTAACCGACTGAGCCACCCAGCCCTGCCATTCCACTAATCTTGAATCCATATCCAGTCAGCCCCTGAGAAGTTCTCTCTTAACTGTCGGTTACAGTTCCTTTGACAATGTATTTGGTTTTGGTCCAGACCCACGTTACATCTCATAGAGCTCTTCCCAATGCCTCTTAAGTAGAGTCATGGCTTCCAGTCTCATCTGGTTCCAAGCCACCTACAAATTACTTCTGGAGTAATTTTTCCTCCATGCCTTGAAGAGTGGTACAATGGTTGCCAATGAGAGATCTTAAGCATTCCTAATTCCTCTGGTATAGCCCAATCTCCCATTAAGCCCTTTTCCACCTACGTTCCTTCAAACTCTGGAAGACCTTAAAAACTAAATGGCTTACTGGCCCCATAATAATGCCTAGAGTTTTTCTGTCTCCAAGTCTTTGCCCAAGCTGCTTTGTTCATGAGAAACATGGTTCTCCAGTCTTCAAAACCTGTCTCATACACCAAGCAGCTTTTCCTTGCACCACATCCTATTCCCCCATCCCCAGTCCAGAATCTCTCCCCTTTTCAAAGATCAGAATGTACTGTCATACCACCTTTACAGTCTTTATTCTGACCAGCGTGTCTTCTGCTATTCTTACTGCCCTCATTTCTGTCTCCTTGGAGCACCTAGCACAGCATGTTGCGTGCAGAAGGAGTTTAAGATTTGTTGAATTAATAGTTTATGTTCAATTCAATCCAAATAAACTGGCTACTAAATTGGGAGTTTAAGCTTAATTCAACAGCCAATATATTTTATTATACAGTACACTGTATTCAATTAAAAAATAAAAAAAATTAAAAAATTAATTCAACTCATTTGAAGTTGTCAGGCTGACTTTTAAAAACTCCTTCCTGCCCAACTTTCTCGGTATTTGCTTTTCTCTCATGATTCAAGCTAAAACCACTCCACCAAGAGTGACCCCTTTGCTTAGAGTCGGTGGAAACATGCCCACTCCATACTCCGGAAAGATGGTGAATTTACTTAAAAAAGGCCTGTGGAATACACATCAATGTGGAGACATTTTTTAAATCTAAGGAGAAATGAAAACAAAGCAAGTTTCAGATACATACACTATAATAACCTTTATGTAAAGTTTAAAAATAAGCAAAAACAAAACTATATTCCATTTATGTTCACCCGCATGTGAGAAAAAAAAGAAAAGGAGACTGAAAAGAACAGAACAGAATAGAAAAGAAAAGGAAAGAAAAAGGCCAGGAAACTGGTTAATTCTTGGGGGCAGGGACCCAGGAGAAAAAGACAAAGGAGATCAAGGAGAGTCACATACAAGGGTTTCAGACAGACTCAGAACATTTTATATGTTGGAAAAAAATGGTCTGAAACAAATGAGGTAGAATGTTCAGACAAAGCTTGGTGGATAAGATAGATATTAATCTCTATACTTTTTCCTGTACAATTGAAATATTTCATAATTTGAAAAAAAAATGTATTTACTAGTATTGGAAGAGTTCCCAAATAAGATCTATAACTTAAAGAACACTTGAACAGCATGGGGCAAAACATATGAAAACTACAATGACTACATAAGTGATGTCTCACTTTTATCAATGCTTTTTAATCTTTTAATCTAAATTGATTTCAATGGTCTATTTTTGGTTGATTACCCAATTTTAGCTTTAACTAAGTTACTCACTCTCAAATAAGGATATGCAGCTGACTCAAAGCAACAAAACCCCAATGAATTGGAAGGTTAACACCACAAACCCCAAATAATGCTACCATGCCACAGGTTCATTAAAGGAAATCGATTACTCCAGCAATGATTATGGGGGTTGGGCAGCACAAGAAAGATTTCTCATGAACTCTTTCTGGAGCATAGTCTTTTGTTTGTTCACTTTTTTTTTTCTTTTTTGAGAGAGAGAGTGTGTATGAGCAGGGGAGAGCAACAGAGGGCACGGGGGAGAGAGGGGGAGAAAGGGGGACAGAGGGAAAGAGAGGGAGAGAGAGGGAGAGAGAGGGAGAGAGAGACTCTTAAGCAGGCTCCACACTCAGTGCAGAGCCCGACACAGGACTTGATCCCAAGACTCTGGGATCATGACCTGAGCTGAAATCAAGAGTCAGACACTCAACCCACTGAGCTACCCAGGCACCCCTGGAGCATAGTCTTACCCCAATCATGTTCTAATTCATCTCTGAGTAGTAACATTACTGCCAATCAAATACTGCAAATCAAAACTGCAATCACATACTATTCCTTTAGTAAAACAATAGCACCCCCCCATCCCCTGGGCTGGTTTTAGGATTAAAAGAGTTAATGCATTAAGGACTGAGATCAGAGCACACAGTTCATGCTGCTATTATTAATTATCTATACAACGGCAATGACAACGTGATCACTTTAAATGAGACTTAAGCCCAAAGTCCTTAACAGAAGCTGATTTTCATTCCCACACTATCTTTTGAGATTTCTGGTCTGTCACCCACATGACTCCAATCAGTGCCCAAACCAAAGCCCAATGGTCAACTAGTATCCAGCACAGAAGTAGGGGGAAGGTTGCAAACAGCTGAGATTTTACTTCCTCCCCTAAGATTAAAGAAAACTAGGTCTCCATCGTGGTGAGTTGAGGCCTCTGGACCCACAAGGAATGTAAAAAGATCCACTGTGTCTCAGTTCCTGCAATGACCAGGGTGGTTTCCGGAGAGAGGCAGGCGGCCCGCCTCCGCCTTCCGCCTGCCAGCGGCCCCAGCCCGCTCCGTCCTGCTCCCGAAACCGGGCATCAAACAAGAGTAATTGACAGCTTCTCTCCTCCAGCCTCCCCTCAGAGCAGCCAGCTTCCCCAGGAGCCGCCTCGCACTACCTCAAACACTTTATTACTGGTCAATTTGGGTTTCCTGCCCACTTTAAGTGGCGATGCTGAGGGTCTACAACTCTCTCCAGCCCTCATTGATCAATATTAACAGTCACTTTCACAGCATCTCCCTGCTACTCAGCAAGGCCGGGACTGGCTGTAAATTACCACACAGCCCGGTCATTATACCCAAAGAAATGCTGTAATTCAAAAGTTAGGGCTAATTTGTGAAAATCATTTCTGTTGCACTTTTCAGCACGGGATCAGAGGAGGCAAGAGAGCTCAGAGCCTGTCCGTTTGGGGTTTGTTTGTTTCACCAGGGTGTTTAACTCTATGCTGAAGATGCGCTTTGTATCTGGTATTTATGCAGATGGGTCCAACCACTTCAAACACCCACACACAGACAAACCTTCGGCTCTCTAGAGAGATGGGGGCAGCGGTAGGGGGGTGGGCGGGGGGGGGGGGGGGGAGGAATCCTCTATATAAAGGTTAAATCTTGGGTTTATAGGCATTAAAAAAAAAAAGAAGTCAGGATTAAACAATTGTTAGGTGAGACTCCCCTAGTAATATTTGTTGATGAGGTAAAATTGAACAAGAAACAAACATCAAGTGATATTTATAAGCAAGCAGAGCCATTTAAAGGCACAGAGAGGCTTTGTAAATGCACATCTCCGAACCCCGGGAAGGACTGCACTGGCAATTCCCTGCCTCTGGCCTGGTGGGAGACTCTCAAGCTGAAGGGGACAGAGGGAAAAGGCCACCTGGAAGTAGCCTTCTGACGTGGAGGGTGCAGAGATAGACTGTTGAGGATTACTTGGGGTATGCTACTGAGCTGGGGAAAAATTGAGCCCACAAACCACACAGTGGGCTTGATTTGGAAGCAAGTCTAATGCATGAGTACAGCAGGGAAAGGAAGAAAATAAGAGGCTGGCGGCAAGAAACAATTATTTTCAGACCCAAGAGGGTCCTTCTCCTCCAAAGATGGATTAGGCGTGTCACCTAGAACCACCTCAGCAGGGCTGTTTTCCCGTTGCCTTCAAAGTCTTGCCACACAAAGCTCAGGAGAGGGCCCTCACTCTGGCTATAAGGAAAAAATAACAACAAATCTATAGAGGGGCTCTCAGGCAGCTGCCGGGTCCCAGGGCCATCCCCTGGAGCCCCAGCCCTAGCCACACCCTCCAGGAAAGCCTGTGCCAGAACAGCACAGGAGGGAGGGAGGGAAGGGGGGCAGAGAGAGGGCAGGAACCTGCCAAGCACTTAAAATAATCAACTTATTGAAAAAGCAATCATTCTGCTTACTCTCTATGCACTAGCCTCACGTGGAGGTTGAAGAATGGTCAGGACTGGCCCTAAAACACCCATAGCTCATCCTGGGCCACAATTTACATGGGCTTTGTCACCACCAAGTTCCAGAGGTTGAACTGGAGCTCAACTAACCCACCATGGTTTTAAAACTGGGGACCCATGCCTGCCCGGAGGTACTTTGGGATCCCCCTCAGTTACCTGCTATGCCTGTAAGTCCAAGCTGCCCCACTCCCTCAGCAAAGTCTACCCTCCTTTGGGCCCTTGCCTCAATGGGCCATCAGGAAGAGTCTCACCTGAAACTCGGACCCCCTGAGATCTCCTGCACCCTCCCCCATCCCCTGCCTGATAGCAGCTAGAATTCACCTTTGTTGGGCTCAACCTTGTCAACTTGTCCTGTGCAGGTAGCACAAGCCCTGTTTGACTTTTTTCAAAAAACGTTTATTTATTTTTAGAGAGAGAGAAAGAGAGAGAGAGAGAGAGAGCACGCACATGAGCAGGGGAGGGGCAGACAGAGGGAGAGAGAATCCCAAGCAGGCTCCATGCTGTCAGCACAGAGCCCGAGGCGGGGCTGGATCTCACTAAACCATGACATCATGACCTGATCGAAATCAAGGGTCAGAGGTTTAACCAACTGAGCCACCCAGGCATCCCCGGCTCTTGAGGGCAGAGGACACGCCTACCTCCCACCAGCCCCTGAGCACCCAGCTGGCCAATTTCAGCGTGCAAATCCGGTGGCCACTGGGGGACAGCAGTGTGCTGATGTCCAGCTGGCTTCCCTGAAGGACCTGCTCTCCCAAGCACATTCCCTTCCCAGAACAGAAGGGAACCAGGTGAGGGCTGAGAATCAGAATCTGGGCACTCCAACTTGGCTTCACCTCCCCCAGGTGTTTTCCCCCCTTTGTTTTCCCCATAAGAGATGAAGTAACCTTGGCCATTCAGAAAACAAAATGTAAAGGACACCCCAGGTCGCAGCCTGGCAACGGCCAGTAGGTTTCCTCGGTGAGGAAGATATGAGGGGCCCAGGGCACCAGCTCCAGGGGCTTGTACACAGTGGCGGGGGCTGGGCTGGCGGGCTGCGCGGTGGGCTCTGTGGTGGCTCACAGTCCTGGACTTTGCTCCCGTGCAGGGACTGGCCACCAGCCTGGTGATCAGCCTAGCTGATCTCCCAGCTCCAGGACCCAGAGGGGAATTAGACACCAGCCGCCCCATGCTCCCTTTTGTTTAGGAAAAAGGAGAGAAAGAGAGAGAGTGAAAAATAAAATCCTCAGTCGTTTAGTACAAGTCATTTTACATGCTGGGATAATGAAGTATAAAAATGCCTTCAAAGAACTGATTTCCTACTTTTAACTCACTGCCAGCCAAGCTCTTTGTGAGGCCTCTCCGGAACATGCATTCCTGTCCCACTCAAACAAAAGAGCTGCGAATTCATTAAACTATTTAATTATGCCTTTTTATTTTTCTCCATTAGCAAGTCCTACCAGCACAAAGTAAATAAAGCCACCGTGGTCTTTCCCCAGCAGACACACTGACTGTTTTTATTCTTTATTCAGTTTACAATATAAAGGGCTATTTTTCCCCCTCCTCCTATTCTTGGCGAGTTTCCTAGTACAAACCCTGCAAATAGAAGCACCCAACTGTACATGCAATGCATGAAGCTGGCGCAGGAACATTCAGCATTGCAAGCACATAGCCTAGACAGCTTTCAAAGTACCCACAGCCAAAGGCAGCCAAACAGCACTTTACAGCCAGGCGCGGAAAAGATATTAGCTTTTTTTTTTTTTTTATACTCTAGTAAATTTGCTTTTTACATCTATTTCTTTTCAGAAGGGCTTGTTATTGAGCTCACTGTCCACAAATTCCATTGATCTCAGGCTGTGACTCAATCCATATGCTCACGCTTTGACACCAGCACAGCAAGCAAGCGATACAAATCCTGTTCAGGCTACAAACTTATTGATTTTATAGATTTCCCCCAAAGTTGTGATAATGATATATCATTGTTAAATTTGGTAGAACAAACTGCTTTCCCAATCTGTCAATGCGAGCATGAAAACCAATTCACAGCCTTGTTTAGAAGGCTTTCCCGTCAGAAGAAGTACAGCCGCAGGAAGCGGACCACCGATACCTGGCAGCTGGCACCGGCGTGATGCAGGATGCCTTCCTCGCTGCCCTTGTCCAACCTGCAGCGCGCCGGGCTGCCACAGTCATCCTGACTGGCTACAATTATCCACAGTGATTCCCCCCCAGGACGCTCTGTATTAATTATTAACAACTGGGAGCATGCTGCTGGGGTGACCCACATCAGTACGTTTTAAAAGACAATTTTGGTAATTTTAATATGCTATTCAGATGCAGTTGGACCCATTAGGATCCCGGGATTATTGACTTTAATAGGTCAATTTTTTTTCCCTGTGTTTGCTCCTTCCCCTCCTCCTCCACCTTTGGGACCCAAAGTGGCTGCTTCCAGCAGGGGGCAAGCATCAGACACTGTTCCCTTCCGTTTGAAAGGATATGCTTTCACTCCCAGCCTGGGATGGGGTCAGGGGACTCCCCTTGCCCAGCTTTCAACTCATTTCTACCAAACTGGTAGAATGCCATTAGCTTTACTCCTTCCTAGCGTATTTGTGACTCTGTTTCTCAAATGACGTCCCCAAGTGTCCATCCATCCAACTGCCCTCTCAATCACCCCAGTTTCTGACTCCTCTTCTACTCATGCATTCAAATTCTTTCCTGCTTAGACATGTCTGCCTAACTCATCTCAACCTGCATGTTAGATTGTATTCCCAACTTCCCAAGCAACTGGAATATGTTTTCAACCATTACTGCCTTATTTCCTCGGGTCATGATGATACTGATTATATTTGATGCTTTCCAGTGTGTCTACTTCCCCTATTCTACAACTATTTATCCTTAACACTACACATGTGTAACTATTTCTAAAACTTCAGCATTTGCACAATGTTTTCTCCCCTTACCTTACCACCTGCCCTTTCCTTCTGTTGACTTTTTTACTAACGGATTTACACAGATCTCCCATACGAACCCACCAGTCCCCTACCCATTAATTTAAAGAAAACAGTCTAACAAAACATTCAGAAACTCTGACAGGGTCATCTCCTCAGATAAAATCCAAATCTCTCTCTCTCTTTCTCTCTCTCTCTCAATTAGAATGTTGCATCGCCTTCTAATAGTTTGTATGTTGCCTCCCTCCCACCACCAAAAATGCAATGCCCTCTTATTTGAGGATATAGTGTCAGTCCCCAATCTTCCCGCTTGACTTAAACTGGATGCCATGGGAAATGGGGTTTTGTCATGTTATGGCTAAAATTCCAACAGCTTGCATCTCTACAGGTTCATTTCCCCCTGATGTATGTGCTCAGCTCCAACATGGGCTGAAACCTAGGCTTCTTATCATCTCACGAACGGCATCTAAGACCAAATGTGATCAAGCATGCAGACATTGTATGACTGTGGACAGACCCACTTGTTCTTTCCATTCAAGCATACCCAGGCCTGACCTTGCTTCTCTTCTTCAATGTTAATAATAATTGACTTCCTTATATAACTTACATGTTGGCAATGGATTTTCATACAACTTTCTCATATGGGGAAAGAGCATTTCTCAATATGGGGAAAGAGCTTTAGAAGGCATCACTTTCCCCATTGTATAGATGAAGACACAAAGACTGAAACATGCTGGGGGTGGAGTTAGCAGGTAGCATAGTTGGTCCTCACACCTAGGCTCTGAATCCAGTGATCTTCCCAATAGATAATCATCTTTGTGAAAAGGGCTCCCAGTTCCAGTCTGCAATCCTGGAGAGTTAGGGTGGGGCAGCCTGTAAAGGTGTCATAATCTTACAGAAAAAAACAGTCACTAGAGGAACTTGTAATACATTATCTTGTCAAAGATCCCTAAGATGACAGATTTGGAATGTAAAGAAAATTTTTAAACAGCCCAAACATACAAGATTGCTTATAGAAGACTCCTTTGGAATTCCCAAAGCCCTTGTGAGTTTCCAGAAAAGCATCAAAATGGTTAAGTCCCCAGCCCAGAAATCAACAATTAAATAGGCTGGCTATTCCCTTTGATCTACCCATTGCACCTTCCAAATTGCTGCCTGGGGTAACTTGACACCAGGCTCTCTCCCATCTTGGTCGCAAAGATGGAAGGATACACCTTTCCGAAAGAAGAAGAGTATAATTAAAGTTTTATGATGAATAAGGTCCCCCTCCCCAGAATTCTTACTACACACACACACACACACACACACACACACACACACACATCAAATCACCCTCCCGTTCATAATTGCACTGGACCAAGTGTGCGAAGCCTTCACACAGAATGATGGCTTCCCCTGTCTCCTGCATTTGTTTGGCTCCTTTGGGAGGAGCAATTTACAGAAAGCATTATTGATTTTTGCCATAATAGGTACAGAGATGCCTCACCGTCCCTACTCAGCTGGCTCGCTCTCCACATCACAACTGTCAGGCCAGTTTGTGAAGCCCCGTCATTATTTTTTTTCAAGTAAATCCATCACAAGGTTGGGGGTGGGGGGAGGTGAGGGAAGTGATGAAAATAAAATTATTTTCACCTTGCCATACGAAAGAATGTTCATGTCCTTCGCTGGAAATGAGTGCAAGCACCATAGACTGGCAGAAAAATAAAAGAAAGGAAAGGAAATTTGCGGTATCTCAGAAACAAGACCTGATGAAAGACAAGGAGATCTAGTTGGGAATTATTTGAGATGTTTTTAATGCAGCTATACCTGGCCTCCAGCTCACTATCATTCCTCCTCAGGGAGCTAAGGCATTTGCGGACATTGTCTTTAGTACAAAATAAAGGGAAAGTGGACATATATTTGTTTATTTATTTATCTACATGTGTGCATCACAGGATGGAATCTGCCTTTAAATGCTTTTCTCAGCAGACCACCCCTCTGTAACAGAGACCACCAATTCCCATTCTATTTCATTCCTTTGTGCCAGAGGCTTCCTGCTCTACACTCCTCCCCCAACTCACTGTTCACCAGAGGCGACCACCATTTGGTTACCGATCAGTGTGTGAATGCGAAAGCTTCTTACTTCAAATATTTCTTAAAATGAGAAAGAGCCTCTTAGAAATCGCATGGAAAACAAACAGAGGGGAGGAAAAACACACTAAATGCTTTAATGACTCTCAAACAAGCCTTTTGATATTCATGTCCTTCATCGGTCATTGGTGCATTCCTTCCAGCAGGTTTCTAGGCTGGTGAGGAAGGTGGAGGCTTATCATCCTTCATCCCCTCCTTTGGGCCTCCCCCCCACCCCCCCACCCCCCCCCCCCCCCCCGCCCCAGTTCCTAACCACAGCCTCGTTTGAGGCTCAGAAGATTTAATCCAAGAATTGGCTCTGGATCTCATTCCCAGTTCCTCAGTTCATTAGCCATGAAAAGTGATAGCCGCTTAAGATTTTTATGAGACATTGTTCCGAAGGCGGACCACAGAAAACTGCACAATTACACAGCACTTTGCATACAGGCCGCCAGCCTCTGGCTCAGACCTAAGGAGCTCAACAGCCATCAAATGGCAGGATGAAAAGTGGCCAGTTTGCTCTTGGTAAAAAGCGAGGATTTGGTGACATTCTGTTCCAAGCGGTGCTTTCCTGAAAGGATACACTTATTCTGATGTAAATTTCACACCTAACATGTTATCCTTCTCCACCACCCAACTACAAGAGCCAGCCCTTCAAAGCACACACATCCTTCCCTCCCTCTCTCCTGCTTGGTGGGAACACTTGCAAACATACAAGTTTAGAGGGACTGAGGTGTAGCTAAAACAGGCAGACCTGGAATCCACTTGGACCCTGACCTGCTGTGACTAGATCACCAACTGAGTTGTGTTTAAAAGCAAAAACCAGCCCCCCTGTATCAGACCATATGGAAAACACATTGAAATCAGGGGAAGGAATGGGATTAGCCCTATAAAACCTCTAATTCTCACTGCAACTGCCTAATTCTTTGTCACCCAGATGCCACATACTCAACTTCAACATGGCAGTGAACACCAGATTCGAAAATCCTTGCGGAGCAAGAAGGAGAAACGAGCATGTTGGTGATTTCGAACTTCCACTTTTTAACTGTATTTCAATAATCCCACCTGAACACGGAGTCTGAGTAATGCTATTCAAGCTCTCCTCTCTATCCTACCCAGAGCCAGATTAATTGTGAGGTGCTGGGAGAAACCATGGTAAAGGTCATTTGTTTTTACAAAATTGGTAAAACTAAGGTATGCTAAGGCATTCAGTTAAGGCTGCTGTCTTTTTTCACGTTAGCTCCGTCACACTTCCCTTCGTGTCAGGTGGCACCCAAATGGTCACCAGCATTTTTGGAATCTGGTTATGCTCAGCTTGGTTTTAGAGAAATACATCTATGTGAGGTTCAGAGTCACGTCCAGGAACACCCAAGTCATTGCTAACCAATGCAATATAGGAAAATTCCAGAAACACCTTGTTCCCAGATTAGTAACTGATGCTCCAGGCAGAGACTCATAACTACACCAAGAAAGATTGGCTGACAATCTGCCACAGTCTTGTGTGAGCCAGATACTACTGGGGTAAGGATATTATAAACATGATTTCAATTAATTCTCAGAATAACAGGTGTTTGCTGTTTACTTCACTTCTGTTTCCCCAATGCCTAGAAAAGTACCTGGTCCACAGTAGCTGTGTAATAAATATTTATGAAATTGATGAATAACCCATAGAATAATGGGCAAGGACATTAAAATAAGGTCTCAAAGAAGAAATACGGTGAACCAATAAGTAGTAGCCAACAAAAATGGAAATACAACAAAAAGTATTTTCAATCTAACATACTGCCAACATTTCATTTGCTTCATGTTTTAATGACTACCTTTTTTAGTGTGGAGAGGAGTTGCAGACAAAGGTTGTATGGGTATAAAGTGGTACAGACTTTTTGGGTGACAGTCTGGCCATACTGATTAACACCCTTAAAATATTCGTACTCCCCATCCACAAATCTCAGTGTTTGGAAATGGATTCTAAGTCTCAGACAATTACGGATGGATGTTGCATGTGAAGATTTTATCATAATGTTATTCAAAAGGGAGAAGAGATAATATATAATCTAACTGTCCATTTCAGTGGTTAAGTATTAAATGGCAACATAAAATTTGGTCGAGTCATATAGTAAACTATAATGTAGCCATTTAAAATCATGTTTTTAAAGTCATGTTTAATGAAAGAAAAATACACTAGTTATGTTGAGTTAAACAAACCGTAGGGCATGATCTCAATTTTGTACAATTCTAGGATTTCTGTAAGACTGTACCTCTGTACTGAAAAAAAGTCTAGGAGACTACCCATAGAATATAAGGAGAAGTCATCTCTATGCGATGGTATTACAGGTAATTTTGTGTTTTCCCCCCATACTTTCCCCTTTTTTCCAAATTTTCTAAAATGTGCTCTTTCTTTCTGCAAATATTTCCTGATAATTTTTAACGTTGTAAAAAACGTGAAAACATAGGAAAGCTAAGGTACTGCGTCTATTTTTGTTCTGATTATTCAGAGAACAGATAATTCATCTACTGTCCTTCCAAGTTAACAGCTTCAACCTTCTCATCAGGAAAACAGAACACTGGATTCATTCTTGGATAATGCTGTGACAAACTAGGAGCCACCTGCAGTCCACAGACATGTCTTGTTTGTATTTTTAACATATGAATTTGAATTCTTGTGAGCAGGTCTACCTTTCCCAGCTTGCCACAGTCCTCAGTCCTCCACAAGGTCTTACATAATCCTGAGTCAATTCCCAGTTCTTGGATTTGATGACTTCTAATTCATTTATCTATTTCCGTGAAACAACTTTGCCATAAACAGAAATCCAAATTAGAATGAGAAGGGCCCCTCAGCCTTCTTCCTAATGTATGCATCCACCTGCACATTACTTACCCCTTCCCCATGTATATTCCTAGCTTCACTACAATCAGGGCCTTACAGAAGCTTTAGAAAGGTTTTCTTGTGCTTTGTAAGTAGCATTGTAAACATAGTGGCTTAATCAGTTTGGGTTGCTATAACATAGACTGAGTAGCTTGTAGTCAACGGAAATCTATTTCTCACAGTTCTAGAAATCCAAGGTCAAAATGCCAGCATGGTTAGGTTCTGGTGAGGGCCCTCTTCCTGGTTATAGATGGCCTACTTCTCCTTGTAGCCTCACATAGCAGAGAGGAGAGAAAGCAAGCTCTCTCGTGACTCTTACAAGGGCACTAATTCCATTCATGAGGGGTCCCTCCCATGACTTTGCCTAATCCTAATTACCTCCCAAAGATCCTGCCTTCTGGGGGATAGGGCTTCCATATATGAATTTTGGGGGACACAATATTCAGTCCCTAACACATAGTTCATGGTTGTTGCTATTCATTGAAAGCCTAGAATGTGCCAAAAAACATGTTAAGTATTTATAAGCACCTTTAATTCTTTACTAGGATAACAATTCTAGGAAGCTATTTTTATTTCCATTGTATGAATGGTCAACAAGCACAAAAGGATTAAATAATTTAAACAAACAAATATTTATTGAGCACCTAGTATGAGCCAGGCCCTGGGCCAAGGTCTACGGTGCCAAAACCTAGTTCTTTCCTCTGCACCTCAATGCTCTTTACCACAAAGGTTCTTCTATTTTATGCCCCATCATCTCTTCCAGTAAGGGTATCCCTGTTGAAGGGCTGGATTAATGAACTACTTTGCAATTTTAACTTATTTATTAATTGTAATTCTTAAATCGTAATTCTGCAGCAATCTTAATAAAAATGACAGGGGAATTGGATTTGAGTTAGGGGTAAATGCAGGATACACAGTCCCTTTTGTACAACACTGCCAAAACAAAGACACATCACCTTTTACTGTCCTCCTGGTTTTCCGAGCTGCTAACTACATGAAGGAATTGAGAAAGGGAATGGAATTATCAAAGAAGGCAATTTTATCATTAATATAATACAGAAAATAATCAATGAGAAAAGATACCCTAGAAATCATAAAGACAAGGGTTTAATCTGGAATCAAGGCTGCTTTCATAAATCTGTCTGGGTACCTGGGCACAGAGCAGGTGTCCCCAAGGCAGAGGTAGCCTTGTGTCTTCTTCTGGAACGTAGCTCCCTTTCAAGCCTCACTGGGCAAGGTGTTCCAACCGTTCCCTCTAGGGCTTTATTTCTTCAGTTTCCTGAAGATGTATGCAAGGAGATGCTCTTTTGTTCTCCTGCTATAGATCCAGTCTGTATGAGAATAATATCTTGATTCTGAAGACTGTACATGACGAAGGCAAGTTATTATTAGCCAGTGTGAATAATGCCACTAGTAAATTACCTGGTAGTAATGGTTCTTTCATTCATTTTCCCATTCAATAACTGTTAAGTACTTTCCATAGGCATAGGGCTCAGCTAAGTACTGAGCCTATAGCTGTTAACAAAATAACAAGGTCCCTGCCCTCATGGAACTTACAAGCTAATTTAGCAACAGACAATATACAAGCATTCGCACTGGGCTCAGAAATAATGATTCAAAGAAACCGAAGAGAACGATGTAATACTCAACTGGTTGAGTGTCTTGGAGCATTGCTTGTTTGGACTTATGAAAAATGTAAAGTGAATTAAACAAATTCCAACCATAAGAAGTCAATTTCAAGCTATCTGGGACACCAACACTATTTTCCCCCAAATAACCTTGACTTTATGAACCAAGAAATCCTCTCACACTTGGTTCTGATTCTTAGGCAGCAAAATTAAACTTCTTTCAAAGGCAGAAGTTCTTTTCTCTCATCTCCCATTCAGACAAGATAGTTCAAAGTGCTGTAGACAGAGTACTCCATGAAATACAATGGCATGAAAATTAGATATGCCCAAATCTCCAGAAAAGTGTATCTTTTTACTAAGGAGGAACTAAATTGTAAAGCTAAGCCGTGTGGTGAGAAGATTCTGAATGGGGATATCAACCATGACACATTTAATGAAATTGCCTCCAATAACCTAGATAAGGAAGATTTACAACATTTCTGTACAAACGGGATCTAACACAAAAAGATTCTAAGTCTCTCTGGAAAGGGTATGTTTTATAATTGTTTTAAATCTACTTAAATAATATGGGAAGATGCATACAGATATTGAGAGCGAGGTATTTCCTATCTCTTTCCAAGCAGAGTGGTTCAATCATATGGTCCTTGCATTTCCAACTGCCTCAGTTTCGAACTCATCAACACTCATGTGGCCTCTTGATGTATAGTCTTAAAGCTAAATGCTGAGGTCAGAAGACACAGTGCAAATGTTCTCCCTTCCACTGATAAGACCAGCACTTGTCATCCATTCTACCCACGCAGCTCAATGGTGCTTCAGACTTATTATGTAATAACACCCACTACAAGAAACATAGCCTCAGGGCGCCTGGGTGGCTCAGTTAAGCTTTCAGCTTGGGCTCAGGTCATGATTCACAGTTCTTGAGTTGGAGCACCATGTTGGGCCCTATGCTGACAGCTCAGAGCCTGGAGAATACTTTAGTTTCTGTGTCTCCCTCACTCTCTGCCCCTCCCCCACTCACATTCTGTCTCTTTCTCTCTCTCAATAATGAATAAACATTAAAAAGAAAGGAAAGAAACACAGCCTCAACTGGAGAATTTATCTTTCACGGTGATTCCCTAACCAACTCACATATGGTTCAGAGTGGAAACACAGATAAACTGAACTTGTGTTAATGTATAAGGAATTTACTAGAGATCTAGGGAAGTATGAAAAGAATAAGCAAAATAAGATATTCAGAAGGTGAGTTCTGCAGCTACAACGATAGTCATTCTGGTGTTCTTCGGAAAATTCAAAATGAGAAATAATGTGAATATATAACACTAAATGCTAAATTGTGCCACAAAATATAATGCTACTCAGCCATTAAAAAGTGTTGCTGAAGATTACTAAGTAAATAACAATGTTCACAATGTACTGTTGAATAGAAAATACAGAAAGAGCATAGACAGCAGGATTCCAAATAAATACACAATCAGAAAAAAGATGAGAAGGATACACACCAGAATGTTTAAAGCAGCATCACACAGAAGCAAAACTAAGGCCATGTCTAGTTTCTTCTTTTTGCTTGTAGAGGTTTTGTAGTTAAAAAAACTATATATTTCTCCCATGTGTGACTTAGTTATAAACTCTGTTATTACACCAACGACTTATACAATCTGTGAAACAATTTTTTCAAATATTGGATAAATTGGCTGAATTCAGTGACCTTTAGTGTTCCTCCAACTCTACTGAACAATGTTTCTACAGATCAGAAGCCAAAGATATCAAGAAGGGAAAGAAGATGACAAAACCCAAGAATACTCTAATAATGTAAATAGTTCAAAAAAACAATCTATGCTAGCATCAATTGGTAGCTTGGCTTAGGCAAATGGTCTATAGATCACCATTGGCCTTTGATGAAATGGTCACCTGAAAATTAGAAATGAATGGATAACTGGAAGATTTTTCCATAAAAATAAAGCTTTCCATATTACAGTCTGTCCTTAAGTCACAGATAGTCTCCTTCCCATTCTTTTTTTCCTTTTTCTTGGTGGGGGGTGGGGAATTGAGGGGAGGGTATTTAAATATCCATTCTTTTATGAAACATGTTGATGACAGTAAATAGTAACTAATACCCTTACATAACAAAATAAAAGGCTGACAGCTCCTGTGTCATCAGCTTGCAAAGCTTAAAATCATTTTTACTAGCCCTGGTAACTCAAATTTGGGGATTAACTACCTATAAATAGTGCATTTCTATTTATACACATTTTGTTCCAACAAGATTTGCAAACCTGCAGTCCTCAGGCAGAATATACCCTGTGGATGAATTGTGTTTGCTAACAATTGAGAAGTTTCTCGTGAATATTCTTTTACTGGGCTCACATCCTCAGAGGAAAGGACATGCTGTAATTGAGGACCCAGTGTTCTTTAAGGTGGGGAGGGACTTGGGGTTTTCCAGTCTGACACAGTGGGCTCTCTGGCTGACTTTGGTCATTTTTGCTATTTGCCTGGCCCTCGTAGGTATGTGAGTGTGCTACCCTCTTAGGAAACACACTACCAGCCTCTTTTCAGGAAGGAATTTTAGGAGACGATGAAAGCCGTATTCTGTTTAGTGAGATCAGAGAGAAACTAGCCCCAATTCTTCTCCTTAGCAACTTTCAGAATTTGGGTCCAAGCACTTGGCACCACTGATCAAAGTTCTAGCAGTAGCCTTTCAGCCGTTGCCAGTAGCCAGGGCTGGAAAGCCAACCAAATACAAAGAGCAACCCTCAACCGTTCCTTGCACCCCTTCCTCCACCCCACACCACTAGCCCCCTTGGGGGACGTCTCCTTTAAATATTTTCTTGCCCTGGCTTTCTCCTTCAGAATCACTCATACCATAAAAATAAAGCAAGAAAACACCAAGAATTTTAAACACCTCAGTCTGTAATGGGATTAGAGCATCTGTAAGGTGTAAAAAATGATTTCATTGTTTCCTATAAACTGGCTCCTTCCTCACCAGAAAGGGCCTCAGTCAAAATGTAGAAAACAACTTTTTAAACAGCGTGTATTAAATCTGACAAACATCTGGTCAATCAAATTTACAGCAATACAGAGGGTCTAATAAAGGTTTATTTCTTCTTGAAGAACAAATTTAAAGATTTTTTAAAAGCTTTTATATATAAAAAGAAAACTAGACCTGCATTTCTTGGCCCAGCCTGATTTCAAATGCTCTGTGCTTTGCCAAACCCTAGCCACAAAGGGTTCTGTTTTCTCGAGGCAGCAGCAAAAGAGAAATGTGCTCAAGCTGCAAGCCTGCAGCCCTCCCGAATCACACTGCCAAAGGCGAAGCAGCCAGGAGGGCTCAGAAGGTGCCAAGATTTGGAGCTATGGTCCCCAACGGAAGAGACCAAGGTGGTTATGGGGATTCCCAAGGAAGCACAGATCTTCCTCCTATCAGCACCATTTCTCATTCTTGCTACCTCCCTGTGTGTGCGTGCATGTGGGTGTGCACACGTCTGCACGTACACGCACTCGAGTAGGGGATCCAGGAATGCGGTGGAGTATAGACTGCTTAACATCAGGAGTAAGAGAAGGAACTAGAGAAGCACCAAGTGTCTCCCTATACTTCCTGCTCTAATTCTCTCAAATCAGCAGCTATTAGGGACAAGATTAAGGTCATAATTTAAGCTATGTGGAAGGAGGGCTGAGCAGTAGTGCTGAGAATGAAATCAAAGATCCTCCTTCAAACCATGAGTGACCAAGTTACAGACTCGGACATGTGTGTGGTCACAAACCTTTATGCACCTGACATGCTCATGCACCACATGCTCACCAACAACTCTGAAGTAACCCCAATAGCCATAGCATAAAAGGGTGATATTTTGAAAACATTAAACTATTTAATTTTTTCTTCTAAGTGGATTTCCCTCACCATCCATTAAATAAAGGAGTTTCATTGTTTCAAGAGAAGGGTGGAGAGGTAAAAACTCCCCTTCATGGAGCTAAGCCCAGGGCACCTGAATCAACTAGCCATGGAGCAGAGTAAATGTAAGAGGTGATAAGGAATAACAGATGAGATACAAGTGTCATGAATTTCCCTTTGGGGTCAAAACCCCAGAGAAAGACTGGGAGTAAGGAGTGATAGAAATATTCACAGAATGTTATTGCCAAGCACTGTTTGGAAATGGTTGAAAGAGTTGCTTAAAAGGATGGACTAGAATGAGGTTTTCAACGTCAGCAACATGACATTTGGTGCCAGATAATCCTTGTTTTGGAGGTTGTCCTATGTATCCTATACGATATCTAATAGCATCGTTGGCCTCTGTCCACTAGATGCCAGCATACAACCCACATGCCCAGGTTGAGGTGACCAAAAATGTCTACAGACATTGCCAAGAACCCCTAGGGAGAGGGAAAAATCATTCTTTGTTGAGACTAGAGAACCATGGGACTGTAAGTAGCACCTTAGTTCTCAGAACCTATGCTAGAACACAGGCAATCAAGGAGGACCAGATGCCTCAAAAGGGGTGGATGTAGAATTGGTGGGTGAACTGGTAGACCAGAAGACACCACGCGTGGAGGGACCAGAGGCAATGGCCAGGCCAACACCGAACCCAGAAAGACCAGCTAGATCCAACTGTACCACAGTGGGTACTCGCACTGCATGTGAGGAAACTACCCAGGCCACTGACACCATAGAAAAGACCCAAGGATAACACACATATCGAGGACCCTCTCTTGTGAGCCACCATGAAGAAGACATATTCTTCCCCTGTACCCAGAAGCTACTGGAATAAAAGAAGTGTGGTGGGATTAGACAGTTTAAAAGAAAGAGAAACAACCCTCCCTGAAAAGGTGTTTGAATCTTACATTAGCCCAACATTTACCCTAAACAGAATTAATTTAACCTAGAGACTGTTGTCAAGGGTTGTAGCCGCTAAACAGTAAGATGAGACCAGTTATAATCAGACTTGCCCCAAGTGTCCAGGACCCTCTGCATTCTATGCCAGATTTTCTTCTGCTCCCTAGGTTTCTGCCCCTGACTCTTGTGGGTGACTCTACTCCTGATCTATCACCCTGGAATCTGACTTTTTTTTTTGTCTCTTCGAACCTTGAACTTCACTGTTTGTCAGAATCATGGCTCTTTCTGATGTAGGAAATCCCTAAGACACAACCCATTGACTGGTGTCCCAGTTAAACTATCCCTTTGGCGGTCAAAGAGGAATTTCAATAGCTGCAGTAGACTGTTCTGGATTCACAGGAGAAAAGCTAACAAGTAAATCATCTAGAACTACACTATCCAATATTAGCCACTAGCCACATATGGCTACTCAAGTTTAAATCAACTATAATTAGATTAAGTTAGACATTACAGCTCTTCATTCATCATTATACTGAATTGCATCCCCCCTCCCCCATTCATATGTTGAAGTTCTAACCCCAATATCTCAGGATGTGACTATATTTGGACATAAGGTCTTTAAAGAGATAATGAAGATAAAATGAGGTCTTTAGGGTGGGTCTTAATCCAATCTTACCAATGCCCTTATAAGAAGAGTAAAGGTGGATACACAGAGGGACACCGGGGATGTGTTCACACAGGGGAAAGCCCATGTGAAGACAGACAACAAAAAAGGCAGCTATTTGCAAGCCAAAAATAGAGGCTTCAGAATGAAATCTGAGACTTCTAGCCAACACCTTAATCTCAGACCTCTAGCCTTTAGAACCATGAGAAAATACATTTCTGTTCTATCAGCCACCTGGTCTGTGGAATTTTGTTACGGCAGCCTTTGCAAACTAACATAGTCACACTAACCATATCTCAATAACCACATGGAAGGAGCAACAAGTTCTACAGGATAGCTATGTTCTAGAGCTAATAACAGCTGAAATAAAGACAAAACACATGTTGCTGTGGCTCACAACTCACTCTCATACATGGTAACACTTGTCCAATTAATGAATCTCTTCTTCTTGCCTATATATTCAACTAGAGCTCAAACATCCATGCAGAGGACTTGAGAATCTGTACCATGTGACAGTTTTCCCTCTGTGTCTAACAAGAACCTTGCACCTCTGCTTGAGAGTCACGGTGGCAATACACACACATACACACACTGTACCTTAATTCTCTAAACTGTGTAAACCAGAAACTATTGGTGCCTTCCCCTTATCTCCTCAGGCCACCACAGAGGGAACCAGCAAAATGTCCCACATACATTGCCTTCCTGCGCTCTGTAGCCAAGGTGGGTCTGTTTGACTAGGAGCAGAAGAAAGAAATTAATGCTGAGAAATGAATGCCCAGGAATGGCCCTCAAGCAACAAAAGATAGAAGTCATAAATAGCTTTCTTGTCCCTCCATAGTGTCCTTCTGAAGGATGTTCTACAATGAATCTGATAGGACCTCCAACAGGAAGAAGCTCCAACTGCTCACGGTACTAACCTACTTGCCCACATTCTTCGTGGGACATATTCCTTCCCCCTACTCTCTTCCAGCACATCTGGGACCATTTCCCACATGAACTACTTGTTTCAAATCCCACATTAACTACTTGCTTCGTATCCTTACCCTGAGATCTGCTTCTGGGGGATCCTCAACTAAAAAACCATGACAGACAGTAGCCTCTCCCACAACCTTGACACACACAAAGGAGAGGGACTGAGTCTTATCCTCCAATTTTTAACGTTTTTTGACATCCTTAGACCTAATGGCCTGAGGGTGTTTTCTTACCATAGGCACTGTTGAATCTCATAGACACATTAGTGGGTCCTTCTTCTCAAGAGGAAAGAAATCTAGAATTGCTTCTGTGGTATGATCTAGAGGCTTTCCTGACCAGGTGTCCCATGTGGCCCTTTTCAGGATAACCAGAGTAATACCAATAAGGTAATTTCTAGAGATAAACTGGACACATCAGCATAGATGCCCAGAAGACTGATTATTCTGCACGGCTAATAGAAGAGGCTGCTATGGAACAAACTATTTTTCCGACTCTCTACAACACAAATGTTGAAAGACTTAATGACTGTTTAAAGAACCCTTATTGGGCGGTAAATGCAGAAGAGAGCATGCTCAGTATGGAAATCAAAGTAAGAGGTAACTGCCTGCACTATAGCCCACAGTTCCATTCACCATTTTGCTGCAGCTCAAATTCCATTACACAAAAATTATTCCATCATTAATCCTTCTATGATACCCTCCCTCCCCCACACACAAAAAATTGAGCATCAGTGGACAGTTTACTTACATCACCTAAATACCCAGTGCATTATACAGAAGGAAGCCAACATTTCCTTTTAAGAGATTTGACTCCTGGAAGCTAAGCAGAGTGGGCAAGTACCCAAAGACATCCAAATTCCATATGGTTTCTGCCTATCCCTGAAAGTTGGCATCAGGTTCCCAATTGTACTCTTCCCAAGAGGCCCACTTCATGCACAATTCAAAGGAACTTAAGCCTCATTCATGCTAATGAGGCCCTTTATTTGTCCAACAAGAGAGAAGGACTTCGAAAGCTTGATATTTCCAGACTTTTTTTTTTTTTTAGAGAGACCAAGCATCAGTAGGGAGCTCAGGGACAAACACCATGGCCACCATTTTTGTCCCATGAGAGATAAAATAGATGGATGAGTTCCAAGGAACAAGATGCAGGGTTTCAAGCTCTATGAAAGACTCAAGCAAGGCCTTGGACTCTCTCCATAGATGTCGCTGTGGCCCTGTCCAGGGCTTAGCGGAGAACTCCATATCTTTGAGAGGAAAGGCAGCCAGAGTAAAAGAGTGAATGCTTGAAAATTAATGATGTCAGTCTGTCTTCATATATCAAGCTAATTTGAAAGGGCTTTAATTTTCTTAAAGGATAAAAAAAGGTTTCTTTGCTAGATTAAACTTGCGATTGTCATTCATATATTGTTTATAAGGTAGTCATCTCTTCGCTCCGTATTTTTTTGTTTTTGATTTTGTATACTAGTTAGCAGTGAAGACTTGTCTGCGTGTATCAGAAGGAATAAAGAGAGAAACGTCCTTAACTGTCAGTTTTAATAAGAGGAGTCAACATGCCTCTATTCAGGTTAAATATTGTCCTGTCACATTTCAATAGAGTCAACAGATTTTTTAAAAAGAAAAGTCAAAAGCACTGTGTATGCAAAAAACCCTCCCTGTCATAGAATGTCAAAGCCCTTCTTTATCTGGGGGAGGGGCGTGGAGGTAGGACAGAAAAATCTTTTGTAAAATGTGAAAAATTACCACTCATAATTGGCGCTGACATAAAAAAGGTTTTTTCTTGTTAGAAAAACAAAGAAAATCTCTAATTTAATAATCACCTGCAAAGTGTTATTGTGATGGGAACAAAAAACACACAATCAAAGTCATCTTTTTAAAGTAACTATAGCGTTTTAAGCAATCACTGCACTTTATAACAGCTCATACACATAAACCAGTGATGTTCAGAGGGGAAAAAAGCTATTCCAAACTCCTCAAGGAAAGTTTCTGAAATAAGGAGAGACAGGCTACAATAAGAAAATGCAAATGGGGCATTATGTTCAAAATAAAGGCAAACAAGATTTTTTTAAAAACCCAAACATATTCCTGGAAGCAGGAGTCATTTAGGCTTAAAGTGCAAGAGAAAAGCCATTCTTTATAGGGGGACTGAAGGGTTAAAGATACATATTTTGGAAAGATGCACTAGACAGAATTGGACATATTCTGAGCAAAGAACCATCTGATATACAGACTCGCAGAATAAAACCATTTTTCTGTTTCAAACGCCTGATGCTTTGTTAAATATGTGATCCCTACTTGGAGTTGCAGGATTTCCTGTTTTGTTTTTTTTTTAGTCTGCAGCAACCACTGTAATTTTAGAAATTATTCTAACTCTGAATGAAACTATTTCCATTTAATAACCATTTCCATCAATTAGATGAGTGTGAAAAATGTGTACAGCTTTCTAGACTAAGTAATAACCTCAATAATCTCAAATTTGATAATATCCAACCAAAAGGGATCAACTCTCTTAAGAATGGCAAGGAAGGCGGACTCAGAATTTCAATATTTACTCATCATTAACACCCAGGCTTGGTTGCTAAGAAAACAATGATGCAAAGTGCTACCTTCTGAAGGTTTCACCAAGGCCTAATGAGTTCTTAGGAATCATCTGCTTGCCAACAAAGGAAGATCAGAGTTGAAAATAATCTACTTCAAGTTCTTTAAACGAGCAGTGAAATCAACATGCGAATCAACAACCACAACAAAATTCGCCTTTCAGTAGGGTGAAAGGTACTGATGAGCCCAGGCCAACCCCAGGGTGTTCCTGTTGTCCTGGTGTCTCATTTACCTGAGCATTTGTCTTGGATTTTTCTCTCCTTAATCATGTATCAATCCAGGACCGATCTAGTAGACCTGCACTTTGTAATTCTAGCTTCTGCCATGGTATTGTTTACTTGTGGATGCGATTCATGTGTAGTAACAGAATTCTCACATTAGCACATGGTTAAATCTGAAAGAGGACTACTGCTAACCCATGTCTATCTTAAGACTCAATTCATACTTCTTTTTCAAGGACGGCTTGCAGGGGATTTGTGGATAAAGTAAGCACTTAGGGAAATCTAACTCCTCTGGTTGACAGTGGTAGTGAGAAAGATATTTGTCACCACTGCTCTTGCTGGCTTCTTGTGTGCCATGGCCCATGCCTAGAAGATGCACAAGGTTGGAAGAATCATCAGAAGTGGAAAATTATAGCAGTCCTGTCGTGGATCATAGAGAATAATCTGTGTACTCTTTCTATTGGGCTCTGTGCCTCCATGTATGGTGAGAACCTATGACTATTTAATATCCAATAATGCTTTATATATTGCAATGAACTCTTCAGCCAGCAATGAGCCCAAAATGACAAAAAGAGATGTTGAAAGGAAATTTCAGTTATGAATTTCTACTCCTTAAAAAAGTTGATGAAAGCTTTTAACTAGCACAAAACGTATGTTGACATTGACCATCTACTGTGGAGATATCATAGTGATACCACTGAGTACAAAAAAAGCTAAAGATACAATCTGCTAAACAAATATTATGTTCCACTTAAAAAGTTAGTTATTCTGAGAAGATAATACCAAAAGATAATTATTTAATATGTAAAGCTCTAGAAGGTTTGACAGGGTACCACTTTATCAACCATGACTTTTCATTTAGATCAAATGTCATTTTCTCTTAATTTTATTTACTTTAGGTTTCAAGTGAAATAGATGTTAAAATTTATATTTTATATACTCAAAATTAAATTAATTGAGGCAGAAAGATTTTATGACTCAGCTGATAAAAAATTCATTTTTTAAAGAAATTCTGATCATGACTGTATTTTTCTTTCTGTGCTACTCATCATTAATTTTTTTTATCAGTGGGTTTTAGATCTCAACCTTTGAAGAACTACTTTATAAATCAACCTGTTTTACAGTGGTATGAATTTTATAAATAAGTGAGTCCTCTATATTTTGTTTGCATTTTGTTAAAAATCAGTTAGAGGGCTTTAATTAAGTGTTCAATAAATGAACACCAAAAGACTACAGCCTGAAGAATTCAGAAAAATCACAATAATTGGGAGCAAAATTTGTATGTAAGAATACATTGAAATGTATCCCTCAAAAAGCAAGAAGGAAATTTAAACATATTAAATTATGAGAGCACATATGATATAAAAGATTTTACTTTGAAATTCTATAAATAGCCTTTAGACTATCTCAAACTGTACAAAGAATATTTGGATGCATCTCTTCTTTAAAAATTATATAAATTCATGTCTTTACTGGATAAAGTGAAATTGAGAAAACTTAGGATTTTTAAGCAATTTGGGGCACCTGGGTGTCTCAGTCAGTTGAGCGTCTGGCTTTGGCTCAGGTCATGATCTCACAGTTTGTGAGTTCAAGCCCCGCGTCGGACTCTGTGCTGACCGCTCCAAGCCTGGAGCCGGTTTCAGATTCTGTGTCTCCCTCTCTCTCTACTCCTCCCCTGCTCGTGCTCTGTCTCTCTCTCTCTCTTTCAAAAATAAATAAATAAACATTAAAAAAAAATTTAGGATTTTTAAGCAGCTTAACTTGGCAAAACATTCAAAAGATTTACAAAAAGACGGATAATTACGAGTTTTGTCTTACAAACCTTTCATCACAAGAAGTTTCCCCGAATTAAAGCAGTAAGATAGTACCCATGAAGATATTAGGTCTGAAATATTTACACACTTCATTACGAAGGGGGAGACAAAGAAGAAGAAGGAGGAGGAGGAGAAGGAGGAGGAGGAGAAGGAGGAGGAGGAGGAGGAGGAGGAGGAGGAGGAGGAGGAGGAGACAGAAGGAGAAGAAGAAGAACTGAGATGTAATCCACTTAATAGAATTTTTCCCTGAGCTCATCAGATACTTGAGTATTTATAGAGAGAGTAATTATTTGCTTAAGAGTATCAGAGTAAATTAAATAGTGTCAATAGTTTCAAACCAAAAATGCAACTTTGAAAGTTGCAGGCAATTTTATGAAAAAATTTAAAAGTAATGATAACAATAAAAAGAGTATATTCTTCAGAATACTAGTGATACTTTATTAGAAACATGGCTTCAAGAACTTACAAAAGTTGGGAAAATGTACTAAGAATAATTACTTTGCATACATTGTTTTTATTGTCCACATAATATAAAAAAGTGTTTTATTTTCTTATAATATACACTGATATGTGTTATTTTAATATTTTAAGAGGAACTATATTTTTAAAAATATTTTTTGAATAGAACCATTTATAAGCCCACCAAACAATAAAATATCTTTAAAATTATTTTTTAAAATATATATACAATTGATCATTTTAGTCATTTTTAAGTGTGTAGCTCAATAACATTAAGCACATTCACATGGTTGTGCCATCACCACTATCCATCTACTTAACATTTTTCTTCTCACAAGAATGAAACTCGGTACCCATTAAACAATAAGTTCTCATTTTCCCCCTGCCTCTGGCCCCTGGCAACCACTACTCTGCTTTTTGTCTCTATGAATGTGACTCGTCATATACCTCACCTAAGTGGAATAATACAGTTACAACAAAACACCTTTTGATCAATCAGCAAGTAAGTATGCCAACTACAGCTCTCTCATTCCCTCTTACAAATTATATATGGTCAACATATGTTTGAGTGACATCATCAAACCGTGACACCTTGCTATTCACCAAGAAGTAAGGTTTCTCCGAAGTGTGAGATCTCCATTATGGATCTGTGAGCGCACAGACACTCCTTGTTGAGCCATGTCATGGTGTGACTTTGTACAATGCCAATATAAGCAAGAACTATGGTTGATTCCCAGCATTCCCTTCCTGCACGGTTAGAGTCAGCAGTGCCCGCAAGTGACATTTTGTGCAAGTTTTGGAAGGCAGAAGAGAAGCGGCAGACTTGTTTTAATGCTCTCAAGACCGGTGCATGTGACTGGGCACCAGGCACAGTGACAGCTCATATGTGTTGTTGGGGACCTGCTGGCATAGCCCACTGACATGCTACAGCCCTTGGATCCAGTTTCTCCAGCTTCGGCTGCTTCAACTTCTCAGTCCTTGGCAAGGTTCCCATGCAGCTCCTTGGGGAAGAGTACCATCTTCTCTCTGCAGTCACTGACAGCACTGAGATTCTAAGTGGTCAAAGATAGATGGGGACTCCAGTTGCTGCTACTGGATTCAGTTGTCCTCGTGAGTTTCTAGTTCAGCCTCACTCTTAGCCATTTCAAGCTTTTCTTGACCACTGCTGGTCTGACTGACCAATGCCAATTCTAGTTCCAGAGCTGGGCACCAAAGCAACAGCCTGCCTGGATCAATCTACCAGCTCCCACAATGTGTAAGGTTTAAACCTTGTAACAAATCCTTTATTCTAAGCACTCGAGATGGTTCTGTTTCTCTGACTGCACCTTGACACATCATCCCAATTCTTCAAACCCAGGTGGTTCCTGGGCTTGATTTTATAAACCACCTGCCAGATACAAACACTGAATTTCATAGCCACTTTGATGTTTATGAAATTGCTTTCAAATGATATGTAGCAAACTGAAATAAAATGACTGAAGGAAATACAGAGCAGAAAAACAAGAAAATGCAGTGCTTTTTCCCTTTGGAAAGAGCAAACTTCACTCCCCTGTGAAAAGTAAAGTCCGAAGGAAAGGGCCACTGACCCCGATGCAGGGATCCCGTCATCTCCACTCCCTATAGGAACCTTTCATCTCACCCCACCTTTGTAACCATTATCAGCCATTCGAATTTGTTTAGGGGTGCATTCTGGCACAATGGGAAGACAGGTGGTCATCTTTAGTAAACTTAGTATCTTAAAGAAGAAAGGGATTTGGGACTTCTAAGAGATTGCATGTTCATATTAACATATGCTTTCTTCATTGTCAGTTGTGCCAGATCCCTGGAGCCTGGAGGATGCAAGCAAGAGCAGGCTGGGGCGGCAGGATGGGTAAGGGCCCCTCACGTTCTGGTCTTTCTCTGTGGTATCTGTGAGTCCATTATGGATAATGGATAAATACGTTTGGCAAATACAAAACAAGAAAACCGAGTTTGTTTGTTTGTTTTCTTCTTTGCAGACATTAAGATAAACACCACCATCCCAATTCTCAGTTGCCCTGAAGTCATTTAAGAAGATGCCTGGCCTTTTTCCAGCATAATATGAACGCCATTTATAAAAATTAGCAATTAAAAATCTTTCCCCAGAAAATGGATACCATACAAAAGCTATTCAAAGCTTCAAAGCAAGGGTCTGTGAAGACCCCATACACTTGGGCCATTTGAGTTATTTCAATTTACTTCAGGAAAAAAGAAAAAAAAAATCCCACAAAGCTGACATTATATAGTAAAGTTTCAGGGATACGGGAGCTATTTAATCATTTTGTGTGTTACCCTGGCTTTTCTGCAGTCTCTTTTTCCTGTGGTTTTGTTCTTGGGCTGCTCATTAGCACCTCCCCCAGAGAGTGGGCAGGAGAAGAGAAAAAGAGATAAAACTCAAATCAGACAATTTTATCAGTCAGCCTGTCAACAAGTTGAATATATTGAGAGCCCAGGGGGTGCAGAGGCACTTTTTAGTAGCTCCGATAAAAGGTTTGGTGGGGGAGGAGGTCAAAACTAATGGCAACATTGAGATTTTTTAGATTATCAAGGGATTTTATTGATTTGTGTCCTCCACATCTCCATTAGTGCAGATAATCAAAAGTGGGGCGAAATAATTAAGCAACTACAGAACTTTCTTAAAGAAGACACTTAAAAATCTATCACTTTTATCCCCGTGAGTTTGGGGACCTGTTGGGCAGTTCAAATAGAAAACAAATAAATTAATTCCCTTTGCTTTGTCTAGATTCTTAAAATTGCAACTGTAAGGAAAAATAAAAACCTTCACTGTAGGTTCCCTGGCTCTCCAACAACCTCCCCCTTTCAGTCTGACTCCAGCTAAGAGAGGGGCAGGACCCATGGAGAGGGTACATCTGAGTTGAAGCGAGAAGCAAGATCACTACCACCAAAATGAGCCAAAGCCTGACAATGAAGGATGGAGTTAGCCACAGACACAGTAAAATTAACAACGTGTGCTCTGTGTGTTGACATGGATTTCCATCGAACCTTGCTGTCTGTGTAGAGACACAAACCCTCCATCATGTTGGGGGGCACGCAAACAAGAAGTTTGCTACTTCTAAGCCTGCGTTAAAAAGAAACAGTTGGGTCTGCCTACTCTTTCTTAAGGGCATCTTTTTATTAGTTTAAGCCTAGAGTTACGAGGCACAAGAAAAGACACCCCAGGCTAGAAAAGCGCCAGCTGCAAGGCAGAACTCTTGAAATGACTGCTCAAGGGTACCAACGTTCCGTTGGTTCCGGTGCTCTGGAAGACTCACGGGGTTCTAAGACTTCACGTGAACCGGTTTGCACTCAGTTACTTATCCTTCTCCCTGCTGCTGTGTTTCCCAGGCGGACATGCTGCAGGGACTCAGTGGATGGGGGGTACTGGTGAAGGATTCAAAGATGGGGAGACAGGACAATCTGAGGATTTCTCTCCCTCTTCCTCAGGCTGCAGCCCCAGAAGCTTCCTCATCTGTGTGGCTCTGGCTCCCACCAGACAGGACTGCTGGGGTTCTGACTACAAGAATTCCTCAACAGCAACGCCATTGTCCACCTTCTGTCCTCTGACCAAGGAATGTCAGTGGCTTGCTGCTGTTGCCAATTTGTGACTGGCCTCGCTATACTCGCTGCGCTCCAGCCTCTCCAACACTGGTACATCTGACTCTCGGCATTGAATTTGCTCCCCTTTCAACACCAAAGTGGTTTCTGCTTTCCTGCTTGGACCCTGACTGACACACCGTGGCGGTGCATTTAATAGATTATTTTCTCTCTTGACAGGCACCTCAGTAGCGGGAATCTACTCTTTCGTGATTTCGTCTTCTATTGGAACAGGGTTTCTCAACTTCACTACATTTACTCATTGAGTTGGCTGACTCTTTGCTGTAAGGGGCTGTCCTGTGCATTGTAGGTAATTTAGCAGCATCCTGGGCCTCCACCCAGTAGATGCCAGGAGCACCTCTACAATCATAATAAATGAAAACATCCCTAGACACTGCAAAGCGTCCCCTGAGAATACATGCTGTGGGAGATATGGTAGCCACAGCCCTGTGCTTACACTTGTAGTTCCTGCCCTACACCTGGTCAATGAATGGGGCTTAGGAGCACGGAAGACAGGGGTTCTGATCAGTGGGGTTCTTGGTGAGCTCTTCTAATGATGACCATGGATTCTCAAGAGTTAGAGACAAAGAGGTCTACAGTTATACAGTTATCTTAAGCCATGGGGACTCTGAAGAGTGAAGAACCACTTTTCTTCCTCACTGGGGAAAATGATGGTCTAGGCTGGACTGTGGCTATGATAAGGGCAAAGGATTCTCACTTGCCACTTCTCTTCCACTGGAGCCCCCATGTATGAAAAAATGCAGTGCTGTCCATGCTCCGTAAGGTCTTGCCTGTCTGCTTTCCACTTCACCCTGTTAAGTGCAAACCAACCAAGTGCACTCGGCCCTGGTGCACTTGGGGACAAGCGAGGTTTCCTCCTCCCGGTCCCTTGTCTTTCAGAAAGGGTAGAAAGGTACTATGGCCCCATCCACACAACGGGCCATCCAACTTCCTTGCAGCCTGGAGGTAGCACAGTAATTTAATTAAATGTCAACCCCCTAGGTATTATATTTCAAATGCAAGTAACTTGATAATGTAATATTGTGGCTGAGACTTTAAACTCATGGAAATCTAGAAAATCAGGTTATGGTCGCTCCTAGATTTAACATTCCTCTGCACATTCCTTGGATACTGGGCTTGCTTTGTATTGCTAACTACTATCAAATACACCTGAAGTGCCTGAGTATTCGCTGGGCAGGCTGGGAAGTCTGGTCTCTAAAGGTTGAGAGTCTCCCTATTAAAAATGAATATCCCTTAAACTGGACTTCTGATCCTTGAGTGGCAGCTGTTTCCCAGCTCTATGAAAATCAGATGGGAAAGTTCTATTCTAGCCCAGATACACTGCTGACAATTGTTCTGTCTCTGCCTTTGGGCCTTAACTTCCCAAATCATTAAAAAAAAACAATTGCCACTCACTTCCTTCAGCAAGATGCTATCCACAATAAAGTGGCAGTCATTTTATTGTGCTTCGAATGCCTTCCAAAAAAGCACAACATAAATGCAAAATACTTAAAAGGCTACTTTATTTGAGAGATTAAACGACATGTTTCCGTTGGTTTTCTCTGAGCTGAGATCTAATGAAATGGTACTTAATGAACAAAGAACCACCAAACCCCAGATTCTCAGACCACAGTAAATTATTAAAGAAAGCAACCCCTGCTTTCAATCATGTCCCTCATGGAATACACGGGGGTCAAAAAGCCATATCACCAGGAAGAAAGAGGCTTTTCCTGAAAGGACATCCTCAGGTCACCTTGGTTACTCATGTTCATGTTGAGGATTAATATGGCCATAGTAGCTACGTGTGATTAGGTATGTCCTACAGTGATTAGGACAATGAACCTTTTTTTTCCCCCCATAAATTAAGTGATTAAGGTTATAAACTTAATTTTTTAAGTAAAAAACTTCAGACAGTTTCCATTGTACTTTTTTCTGAAATGCTCTTGTAGGTACGGCATAAAAGGGCAAAAACAGGCCACCTCCTCCTCAGTTTATTTAAGAAGTAACCATGTGCAGAAGCACCACCTTTAAAAAGTATCCACTTCACGTGTCAAATTAGGATGAAACTCTTATCATAGTGACAATTAGGGAAACAGTGGGACTTGAGTTCTCTGGAGGTTCTGGATCCTGGAAGTCCACGTTGCTCCAGAAGCCCTTCTTCCTCCATGGCCCCAAGTCGGGTCTATAACTTCTTTCACAAATAGAGTCTCCATCGCTCTCTCCTCTCATGTGTGTTTATGACATGGGTGGAAGAAGCGGAAGAAACTGTGCAGGTGCTCTGAGCGGCATCACTACAAATTCGAAGCAGCTTTATTTGGGCAGCAGGGAGCTTTGTTTCTAGCAATTGCCTTGGATGCTCCATGAGCACTAGAAAACCTGGAGTCTTGAGCTTCATGCAGTAGGAGACAAAATGCCGTCATTTCTAGGACTACCACATTTTCTTATCTCTCTATATTTATATCCTGTATTTATTGCATATTTTACTATGCAAAACAACACAAGGCAACCCAAGTGAGAAACTGGGAGGGAAGGGGAATACAGGGAATCATAAGGAGTATAAGCTGGCCCCAGAAATAGATAAATGCAAAATAGCACTGAGTCTTATGTACTTGTTCCCAATGGACCACCAGTTTGGTTCTAAGACTTTGTAGCAATAAAGCCAAAGAGGGAAAACTTAATCATTTATGAAGTCTCCAGTGTCCACAAAATAAAAACAAACCAGGAGAAATCCAGAAACTCTTGGTGCTGAGATTAAGTGGGTCCCCATTTAGCAAGTATGCATCACCAATATCGAGATCATCAGCCCATAACCAAGTCAAATTTCCAAAGCATAAACCTGGAAGATTTCATTATTCAGATCTGTGAAGAAGGCTACCTCCCTAGAGCCATCAGGCCACTGAAGTTACTGCCACTTTTAAATGTGCAAATGAACACACACATATATTATTCGCCAACATATTTTATCCAGTCTATTTTTATCATGTTTAAATGGGGTCATAGGGGAGTTCTATTTTTAATTTTGTGAGGAACCTCCTTATTGTTTTCCAGAGTGGCTGCACCAGCTTGCATCCTCACCAGCAGGGCAAGAGGTTTCCCCTTTCTCTGCATGCTCACCAACATCTGTTGTTTCCTGAGTTAATTTTAGCCATTCTGACTGGTATGAGGTGGTATCTCATGGTGGCTTTGATTTGTCACATCATCGGAGGATGACGAGTGATGTTGAGTATCTTTCATGTGTCTGTTAGCTATCTGGATGTCTTCTTTGGAAAACTGTCTATTCATGTCTTCTGCCCATTTCTTCACTGGATTCTTTGTTTTTTGGGTGTTGGGCTTGATAAGTTCTTTACAGATTTTGGATACTAACCAGCAATTGCACTACTAGCTATTTATCCAAAGGATACAAAAATGCTGATTCAAAGGGGCACATGCACCACTATGTTTATAGGAGCACTATCAACAATAGCCCAAGTATGGAAAGAGCCCAAATATCCATTGACTGATGAATGGATAAAGAAGAGATGGTGTATATACACATTGGAGTACTAGTCGATGATCAAAAGGAATGAAATCCTGCCATCTTCAACAACATGGATGGAGGTACAGTGTGTTATGCTAAGCAAAATAAGTCAGTTAAAGAAAAGACAAACATATGATTTCATTCATATGAGGGATTTAAGAAACACAACAGATGAACATAGAGGAAGGAAAGGAAAAATAAGGTAAAAACAGAGGAGAATGCCACCCATAACAGACACTTAAATAAAGAGAACAAACTGAGCGTTGCTGGAAGGGAGATGGGTGGGAGGGGTGGGCTAAATGGGTGGTTGGCATTAAGGAGGGTACTTGTTGGGATGAGCACTGGGTGTTACATGTAAGTGATGAATCACTGGGTTCTACTCCTGAAACCAATGCTATACTCTATGTTAACTAACTTGAATAAAGTTACTTAAATAAATTAATTAAAAAATAGTACCTTAATGGACTGTCTCTAAAAGGGCAGAGGGCCCCCAAGTTATGTACAAAATGATGTTTGAAGCGAGTATGTAGGTAGACTGGTTATTGTTTCCATAGCCTCCATTAGATTCTCACAAGTGCCTCCCACCGAAATGGTTAAGAACCCTTCTACCACTAACAGCACTTGACAAGTGGATGGGTTCTGGTCTTCTACTAGGCCAAGGAAACATACTTCATATTGAGCCATTTTGATCCCTCAGTGATATTCAAAAACTACAAGGACTTCCTGGAGGAGTGGAAGTGAAAGTGGTCAACCCGTTTTGTGACTATTTATCTGAAATGTCAGTTTTATAGACATAGCAGCATGTTGTCAAAATTTGGATTGAAGCACACAGAGCAAGTAACCACTGTAGAAGATTGTGGTCACCATTACTGGGGAAGAGTCAGGTTTCTTTCCTTCTACAGAGCCAGGAATCAGCGCTGAGCTGGGCTCAGCACCCAGTCTCTCCTTGTCTTAGGGGATACACCTTATCATGAGAATTCATTATTGTAAATGTGACTAAATGCACTCCCATTCAGAAGATGGCAGGCTTATTTTTTTCTAACGACAAAGTTTTAAAGAGGCTTTTTTGGTCATCGCCAATTTTTTTGAGGTACAGAAGTCTATGTCATAGGAAACAAGAGTCCTTTAAAATCTCATCCTCCCGAGATAATCCCAGGCAACAATTCAGTGTTTATTCATACTGAATTGTTTCCATATGTGTGTGTGTGTCATTTTTATTTACTTAATTTTTATATAAATGGGATCATACTCTAAATACTGTACTACAACTTGCTTTTTTCCATGTAATGATTTATCTTGGGTCTCTTTTAGGTCAGGTCTTATAAACAGACATGGTTGCTGCACATGCCTGCAAATGTTGGACATTGTACAGGCAGTCAGTGGATCTACTTCACTCTTGGACCATTTCATAGCAGTCCGCTGCAAAGACAGACAGCCCACTGTTGATGTAATCAAATTCTTACTTTGGAAGACATCTGACTGTCTGAATGTCTGTCTTTGTCATTACAAACTCCAGTAGACAATACTCATACATATACCGTACCCTTGTGAAAGCATTTCTGTTCGTGTCCTAAAGAGATTCATTGGTCCGAGCAGACACACATTTTTTTATGCAACAGCTATTTCCAAATTTCCCTAAAAATTAAAAAGCTATACTAATTTATAGGAATTTAAGAGAATGCGCATTTCCCTGTTCTGTAGACAATAATGGCAATTATCTATACTTTTAGCATATGGAAGTTTAATAGCTAAAAACTTTGATCTGATTTTTATTAGAAAACATAATTATACCTCCCATATATGACAAAAAACAAGAGCCATTATATTCTTAATCAGAATGACTATAAATCCTTACAACCAAATTCTTGTTAATTCAATGCAGTATCACACTCTTACTACACAATGTCATTAGAAAGTAATGCTGAGGAATCCTAAGAAGCTTTTAGAGCCACTGCAAACAGTTCCCCTGGCTATGCACAGCCAACTCCAGGGGGCACCATTCATGTATATTACACTGATATGAATGAGGGTGCAGCCTGTACAACCGTACATGGTGACTCTATGACAAGCTGCTTCGTTGAGAATCCAGAATGACATCCCTCTTAGATAATAGTTTTAAAGCTTCAAGCTCAAACTCTCTCTTTTCTGTAGTCCCACAGAGCCAACCAGAGTCCCACAGACTCAACTAATCAAGCCATGTTGCCTGCGATGTCAACTCAGCAAAAAGTTGGGCAAATTAATCCTTCTAAGACACTATTCATTAGTATCTAAAAGATCTTTGTCCTATTTGTTCAGCCAAAGGGCATAACATTAAAATGGCATGATCTCTTGTGATGTACAAAACTAGTTATTAATTTGTACTCATTATCTAAAGACGTTTGCCAGTCGCCTTTGGATATGTTTCTGGTGTGCACATATGGTGTTTGACAGAGAAGATCCAGGGAGTTGTCCATGATGACACGTGACACTATTTAATCTGAACAGCTCATCTATAGATGGAGTTTACTCAGGGCTTCAGACTCAATTATTCAGCTGGCAACACTGACAGGCTAGAAATGGGGCTTTCAATTATCTATTTCAATAAACATTCTCTCCTACCTCACCCTGGTATTTCTGAAATGCTGTCATTCAGGCTAGATCCTGTGCATGGTGTAGGCAGGTATAATGGCATGGTGTCTCATATGAGAGTGACTAACCAAAGAAGAAACGTACATTCGTTTTTCTTATTTTGCTATATTATACATACGTGGTTGGCATCTATATATTGTGCCCTGTTTTTCAGAGGGCTCAGTGTTCTGCATCAATCCAGATGGCTTTGTTGTTTCATTACCACCTTGATTCACAAAGTAAAATCCCCGTGCCTCAAGATCAGTCCCTATTTCTGACCACTTTTGCATTCTGAGTATTACCATTTCTCTTTGTTGAATTTTCTTCTGTGATTTCTCCTTTGTGACAGAATGTATTTGGTATCAACCAATAAAAGAGTGTCGCAAGAACCGATCTTTCAAGGACTGCCCTAAACAGATTGGATTCAATCCTGCAATTAGCCCACAATTTGCATCTCACAACAGGAAATTCATTGTTGCAAACCGCAACTTCAGTGGACTCAGTAGAATAAGCTATTGTTGAAGTAATTCCTGTAAAAGGTCATATATTTAAACCCTTCAATTTTTTTTGACAACCTCTCAGAAATGAGTGATACAGTTGCTCCAGTGTCCAAAAAAGCAATAATGTCCATACCACTTTTCTTTATAGGCTGGGTGGAATATTATTACCCCATTCATCACAGACTATTCTGGTTATAAAGTATGTTTCTTGATATTTGAGAGACCTTTTCCTTTCACTGTCTTGAAAAAGCTTGAGGTCTCCTGGGCTGGGTGTCATTCCTAGTGGTGTTCTCAAAATATGTTAACTTCTTCCCCTGAACAATGGTAACATTTAGCCATTTCGACTGAATTCCATCCTCTTAAGAGCAAAGAATGAAGAGGCTAGTGTAAGATTCCCACTTCTTTTCAACTGGAAGTCATTCCCTGGTCCTACTAGAGCAAGAGACGGATTTATGACTCAACCACAAACTCCCTCAGGAGCCAGGGGGTAAGGTACGTATATGTAGAAGAGGCAGAATAGAAAGAGGTGAATCCCCGTGGTGGACTGGACTATGCAAATCCACCCTGACGGCATGAAAATTCAACTTTACGAAATTGTCCGTGAGGACCAAACTAAGTAAACGTACATCCAGATGCAGCCTGCAGCTGCCATTTTGAAGTACTGGATTAAGTGACTTCTAAAAAAACTTTGCTTTTACATGCAGTCCACAGTTTTCAAAGCACAGCTGAGTTTCTTTTTAGTGCCTAAATTTCTGTCTTCTTGCCAATTCTGAACAATCAACACTAGTTTAACTCATGTTATTGACATCCTTTGATGATGTCTCTGGTGTCCCAACAATTCAGTGTTGGCCGAAGAGTGAGGCTGTCAGAATAGGCTTCTCTTCCTGCTCTTAGGTTACTCGAATCCAAACCAAAAATTCAGTCGGAACGTGTTTACAACCACGTTCCTTCTTTTCATTTAACCTTTTGGCACAGACTTCTCATACTTTCTGAGTGAATGTTGCTTGTGGAAATTGGAAGTCTACCCTTGCCAACCTATTTGATTTCAAATTCCCTGTATTTAGTTTTCCTTAGGCGCCGGCAGGAAAAAGGGAGGGGGGTTGGGAAATGGGGGAGCGGGTGGGGAGAAAGAGACAGGGGGAGCCCAAATCAAGCATGTCATTTGATTATTGCGTCAATCCTGCTGCTGTGGCTCCACAGTCCAATAAACTTTAGTGGCCCGGGATTACTCAGCTGAACACTATGTTACTCTTACCATTATCTAGGGGAGGATTTGTCAGATTCATAAATTGTTCTATCACTGAACAGGGAAAGGCAGGCAGAAGAAAAAAGAAACTTCAGAGTTCCTTTGTCTCTTATTTATGCTTTTTGTTATAAATCTCTTTCTCATATATGGAACAAAAGCAGGCTTGATAGCACTTAGTTTTAAACCATTCTCAGTCATGATACATAAATACAGCACCTCTGTAGTCTCTTGACAGAATACTAAATACAGAGTTATCTTTTAGGGCCAATGGATTAGAAAAGCCCCTCCAGAGAGCACGTGGCTTATTTCCAGCCCCCTGAGACTTATGTCTTATGTTGAGTGGGGGTTCACTGATGAGACTATTTCCTGCACTGAGGGTCAATTGTCTTAAAATATCAATGCAATGGAGCAGCAGCCGTCTAGATAATGGCATGAATCCGTTTGGGCTCCTCCAACATCAAAGTTAAATTAACCAAATTATCAAGCACTATGAATCATTCCTTAGGCAAGATAACAAATGCCCTGAAAGGATCATTCATGTAAAAACAAAACAGACCAAAATTTCCCATGTATCTAATTAACTGGAGTCTAAATTTATCTACTTTTAAGAGACAGGCTTTTTTTTTTTTTTTAATTGCCAAAATACATACTTTTCAAAATGAGGGCTCTGTTATAGTTTATTAGCTTTCTATGAATTCTGAAATTGAATTTAAATAAATTTTTATTAATCTTTTTTAATAATCACAAAAACAGAAGGACAAATAGAAAACAAATACATATATCTAGGTAGACACTGTTACTTATGCTAGCAGAGTCCCATAGTGGAAGAAGCTATATTCCTGAAGTCCTTGCTTATAGGAGAGTCACCTGCCCAGGACATTTCCATCTGACTTGAAGAAAAACTAAACCTTACTCTGTCGAATCACTAAGATTTCCAAGGTGTGTTTGTTTCTGCAGCAGAGCCTAGCATACCCTGACTAATATACTAGGTGATCTAATCAGGCCTGCGGATTTAACAATAACAACACAAAAATTTCTATGTTGATTACTCCTAAATATATCTTCCAGGTCAACACCCTTAAATAGCCAAACATACAGATGTATATATATACATATATATGTATATACACACACACACACACACACATATAAATATATCTGTATACACACACACATTTCTAACTTGGTTTTTCTCCTTACATGGCTACCGAGCATCTTATATTTAACACTGCCAAAGAGAATCCTCTCTCCTCCACCAAACGCAAGTGCATGCGTATGCATGCACGCGCGCGCACACACACACACACACACCTACCATGGTAGGTCTCTACCAGTTTTCCTGTCTAATTAAATAGTGTGAACAGCATTCAGTTAATCAAGCTCCAAAACTGGTAGTCATCACTGATTCCTCACAGAAGCACCTGGAATTCAAGCTCCATATCCTGGCAAAGAGTCTATTTTGTAATCGTACAGCTGAAGAGGACTTGTCAAATTTTTCCTGAGAGAGATTTCTATCCTTTGTTTACAAATACATACAGTAAGAGGAAAAGAAGATGGGCATAATATTCTATTAGCTAGGTTTCAGAAACCACTTGGAATCACTGAGATCATTGAGGTCATTGAGAATTTTCTTGCAAAAAACCAGAATCTAACATTTGAAACTTTGCAGAGGCTTTTTGCCATATGGCATGGAAAGAGATGAAGATGTGTGAAATGGGCAAAAGAACAATATCATTTGTAAAGTGGACATACTGACAACTTGGTAAGTCAAAAATCCAATCTACAGAGGCTATACCAAAACAAAACAGGTCTCCCTGATTTCATTGTCTGATTGCTTCCGTCTACCATGAACTTACATCTCCCTAAAGCTATACTCGATGTGTGTCATCCCTTCTGAAAAACCTGGAAGAATCCCTCGATACCGTGTAAATAAAGTTTACATTTCCCGGTCTGGCATTCAAGACCCTTTCCAGTCTCTTCAGTCCTCGTCATTCAACAATTCTTTTTAAATATTTTGGGCTATAATTGCTGTAGTTCCCTATCGACAATGCTTTAAGGATGGGTAATAACAACGTGTGGCTTTAAACCAAGAACAAATATGACAAAGCAAAGAAGTTCCACAAATAAAAAAAAATCTTATAAATCCTTATACTGTACGACAGGAAACATAGAAGCTTCAGTGCAGAGTTGCTGTGAATTCATAGACTTGATTGGCAGCTTTCAAATTTGATCATGCTTAAGAATTTTGTGGAAAATGCTTATTTTCTACTTATTTCATACAAACATATGCTATTCTCCTCCTTTGTACTGATGCTCTTCTGTTCTCTGTGCCTAGTGTGCTGTTCCCAGCAATGCCACCTGTCCGTCCTTCAAGACCCGTTACTTCTGCCTCCAGGCTTGCCCCATATTCAACTCGCAGCTCAGCTTTCCTCAAATGCAAATCTGGTCACATCACTCTGCTGTTTAAAAGCCCTTGGGCCTACAGGGTAAAATGTAAATGTCTTTGCCTGGCATGAGCGATCTCATCTCTCCCAAACTCTCCTTTCCAAACTAATCACTAGCCCAAGTCTCCCAGCCTCCCAAATACACTCATTTTGGCCTTACTGGGCCACTTATGCTTTCCAAAGGTACTATCTATTTTTATCTGTTTATACCTTTTGCCTAAAATATCCTTACTGTTTTGTCTGCCTGGTGAACTCCACTCACTCTTCAAGACTGGTCCTAAGGATAATTTCTGAGCTTTTTCTGCTTATGTGACTCCCTTCCCACCACCCCAGGTAATGCCACCACCACTTCCCACTGGGTCGAGGTCGCTCACCCATCTCCAGAGCCACAGGACTGCAGACACATCTCATCCGTAGTGCTTTCGTGTCATTTGTTAATGGCTAATACTACGCAAGTCTTCCCTGATAAACGGGCGGTCCTCAGAAGGGCAAATCCTTGTCTTTGATTTTTGTAAGTTTTTATAAAACATTTGAAACACTCAAAAACATACAGAGAATAACACAACAAAGGCCAAAAGCGAGAAATAAAAGTACTACAAATACAGCTGAAATGCAGGGGGCAACCCTTCCTGATACTACCCTATGCGTGACTACATAGCAGAGTCCTAGGGAAGAGACGAGAACGGTAAGGCAGGGCACCAATGCCACATACAGTGGAATGCACTACAACATGTAAGGTTTGACTTTCATGCAATGGATACATGCAGGGGCTGAGTTAAAAGCAAGAATGCAAGGTTTGTTGTGGAAGATGACAGAAGCTCCTTCCTTGAAGGGCAGCTTGGCACAGAAATCGACTGAATTGCCAAAAAGAACACCACAACTTCTATCAGACCAATGGGAAGTAACCACTTCATTGGCTTCCCAAGGTGCATTCACTAACCTCAGGGCAGTATGCAGCCTAGAGCCTGAGAGCCTCATTCATCCATTCAACCATTAGCATTCTACAATCTCCTTTAGGGGGTCAGGGGATATATACCTTACCTCTGAGATGGAAGTGGAGAGGACGGAACCAAAAAAAGGAGAAGGAAACCAAGACTGAAAGCTTCCCCTAGGTTTGGTAAATTGCAACTGAAGAGCCCTTTAATAAAGAGAAGTCTGGGTGTATCCTTCAGCACTGTCACAGGAAATAAAAACAGACCCCAAACCAAGCCCAGCAAACAGTAGATACTGACAAGAGCTGTGAGAAGAAGTCTGGAGTGTACGGTCTGCAAAGATACACAGCTTTCCTAACTTTATTAAGAATCAAGAAAGAGAGAGGAAGATCTTATTACTATTATCATGATAATCACATCTGCAGATGACACTGAATTGGGAGGTGTTCCCAACAGCAGTTGAAGACTGGCACACAATACCAAGCTATACGTGAATCTTAGTAATAGATGTCAAAAGTAACACAATGAGGCTCTGGCTGAAAAAATGCAGATGATCTATCTGGGGATGAATAAACTTAAAGACGGAATTTAACTTGAAGGGGATTCCTGGATGGCAGCAATAGAGAAAACAACAAAACCGTGAGCTCATGGTAAAGAGCCATCAGGAGGTTAGGCAAGGACTGCAGTGAAGCAATTCTCTGAGCTAGTAACATTTTCAGCCATGCACAGGGGCATCCCAAACCATGGCTAAGAGTCTGTGTCTGTGTGTCAGCAATGAGACCAGACTTGCAACATTGCAGGCAATTAGGGGTAATGTGATGCCTCAAAGGGAATTTAGAAAAGAAAAGAAAAACAAATCAAAGGGAGTGAAATATGAGGAAAGGCAGAGGCGATAAAATGCACATAATTTGACTAAATAACAACCTAGGGGACTATGATAACCATCAAAAGAGTGTAAAAATTCAAAATGAGGCCTAGAGGTCTACTGGTCTGGCCGTTGTTCTGAAAAATACCTATAGTTGCATCTGTTGGAAAACTCAATAGAAAGTCAGTGTGTTGCATCCGTCTAATTGAAGCATGGGGACTCTGTCGTGGATAATAAACAGACCTGGGTTCCTAGAATCCATGAATACCTCAAAATTATTATTCAAGATGTGTGGACAGAGAACCTCTGGGAGGAACTCAAGAACTATTGCAGGAAGGTCCTTCAATCCATAGACACAAAGTCACTCAGTCCCGCATTCAACAAATGTGTACTGAACAGGTCCTACATGCCCACACTGCACTTGGCACTGAGAATAGTGTCTTCGATAAATAATGCATAAATACATAATTATATGTGTTTGTTAGATTAGAATTATTAGATTAGAGAGCCATGAATGGAAAAAGCAGGGTACAATGGAAAACTACTGAAGGGTTTTAAGAAACAGGGTCATAATACATTCTGGTTTTTAAAAACACACATATTACCCTCAATCAAGGATACACTGTGTATCAGCTTTCAAAATGTCCATCCTTGTATGCACAAAAATTGCAAACCAATGCCTGACTATGCATGTTTACATATAATCGTATAGATACATTGATAGACAGGCACGTGTACCTCAATAGGAATTTAGAAAAGAAAAGCAAGTCAAAGGGAGTGAAATATGAGGAAAGGCATAGGTATAGAGCGTGTATATATGTATGGATTTATATATATATATATATATATATATATATATACACACACACACACACACACACACATTTAATTATATTAATATATTTCATAATATATTATGAACATATATTTAAGATAAATATTTTTAAATAAAATAATTTTCTCAATATAAATGTCTTTTTTTAATCCGCATCTTCTCATGTTCAAAAATAGGAAGTTAGAGGTCCTCACAGGAAGGTAATGGTTGAGCTATCTTCTGAGATCTCTGGCCTCCTACTGCCACAGCCTCAAGCCCAAATGCAACCATCTGACCTTGGAAACCTTTTCAGATCTAGCCTCATCCATATCAGAGATGTCTGTTACTGTCATAGTACAATCTTTACCTCTGACGCTTTATATCAGCTGGACCTGAACAGAGTTCTTTCTAATCTGAGGAAAGAATCTATAGGCTAGTCTTTCAAGAAAAGTTGAACCAAGTCAATAAAGTTCCCTTCTTGGGGTTTTAGAACTGGTTTTGTGACAAACTGGGCTGGCAAAGACGCTGGGAATGGTGTAAAAAGTCGAGGTCACTGTGGCCAGCCATGAGCAAAATCTGTAAGCAGAGAAAGAGAGAAAGGAGAACGGAGCTGGGTTCCAGAGAAACAGAGATGAGCAAAGCCACGCAGCCTTCGATACATAGGGGAATAACCCTAATTCCCGAGTTCTCAGTTCGCAATTCCAGTTTTTCTGAGGACTTGTTAAACCTCTTGTGTTTGGATTCCATGTGAGTTTCTGTGGTTTAGAGCAAGATTTTTTTTTTTTTTTTATACTTAAGCTATTTAGAGGAGGTGTCTGTTCCTTATTCAAAACTGCTTCACTTGGACACCTACTTACTATCCTGCTCTTCTGGATGTAACCCAGCTCTATGTGAGGAAACAAAAATGCACTGATTCAATTGGCTCACACAATTGAAAAGGCTCAAGTTTCTTTTAGGCATGGTGAGATCCAGCTATTTTTAAAAACTGACACCCAGTCTCACTCACTGTCTCTTTGTTGTCTCTCTGTCCCTCTTTTCACTCTGTGTTGGTTTTATTTTCAGACATATTCTCTCTTCCTGGTAGTCCCCCAAAGCTCCAAGCTTCATCTTTTTGCAACTGTCAGTCTTAGCAGAAAAACACTTCCAGAGGTGACTCTCACTGGCTGTGGATGAAATGCCAAGTCCTTACTACAGTCCCTGTGGTCAAAGAGGTGAAGCATCCTGACTGGCCAAGCCCAGCGTCACGGTCCACCTTGAGGACGAGGGAAGTATTGGCTCCATGCAAATGATACAGATGGAGTGGGAGGAACTCAAAAAGTTTCTAAAGGAAGACTCAGGCAATGTGAGGATGAGGGGGGATGGGTACAAGGAGGGCAAAAGTAATCAAATGTCCATCAGCCACATCTAAGCTCACCTCACATTACTCCTTGAGATGGACATTCTTTGACCTCTAGGTCAGCCTCCTCATATCCCCATCAACACAAAATCATTCCTATCTTTGCACATTTGTTGGGGCCCCTCTTCTCTGAAAAGCATGTATTACAAGCGCATTTCCAGGAGCGTCTGGGGGGCTCAGTCGGTTGAGCTTCCCACTTCAGCTCAGGACATGATGTCGTGGTTCATGAGTTCGAGCCCCACATCAGGCTCTGTGCTGACAGCTCATAGCCTGGAGCCTGTTTTGAATTCCCAGTCTCTGTCTCTCTCTGCACAACCAACCCCCCCCACCCACCACCGCCCTACTAATGCTATCTCCTCCCTTTCTCTCTCCCTCTCTCTCTAAAAAATAAACATTAAAAACAAATTAAAAGTGCAACCTGAATCTTTCCTCCCCCATGAAATTTTCCCTTATTCCAGCAAACCTTCACTGATTGTTTCCTTCCCTCATTCACCACAGCACATACAGAAGCATAGAACCTCCAATAATACCAAATAACATTTGGAGGTACAGTGGGTCCTCAGTATTTGTGAATTTGCCTACTCACTAATACTCATTTGTTACCCCAAACTCGCCACTTGTGAAGAGTACTTGGCACTTTCACAGATGTGCCCAGAGAGGCAAGGATTCTGAGTCACTCTTGTGCCAGTTCCCAGCTGTGGTCAATCGAGGCAATGTGCCGTCTCCTAGTTTCAACACTCACATTGTAAACAACTGTCCTTTTATTCTACAACTATTTAGTCCAAGTTTCTTTTCTTTTTGCCTTTTTGTTTTTTTTAAATTTTTTTATATTGGTGATTATTGTGGTCTCGATTTCACTGTTTAAAATGGCCCCAAAACAAGAGTGCCAAAGTGCTGGCTGGTGTTCTGGCACAAGAAGGCTGTGATGTACCTTATGGAGAAAACACATGTACTAGATAAGCTTTCCTCCAGGCATGACTCACAGTGCTCTTGGCTGTGAGTTCAAAGTTCATGAATCAGCAATATATATATTCAAGTGCCTTTAAACAGAAACACATATAAAACAAGGTTATGTGTGGAACAGCTGACAAAATGTTGTGACCAGAGGGTTTCAGGAACCAAATCCTGTATTTCCTAGTAGCAAAGTTCAGTTTTTGTTAATTCAATGTCTGCAATGACTTCATAGAACACAACTGCCACAAATAATAAGAATCAACTGTGCGGGTGTGTATGTATAAAGGAGCTCAATGTTATTCTCTTGGACTGCTCCCCAAATGTTCCATGTATTTCGTCTTTTCCAACTACATTGCCAGCTTCTGTAGAACTCATGCCATATGGGCTCTGTACACAGCAAGGCACACAGTAGGAACTTCAAAACTTACTGATTTATGGATTTATTGGTCACAGAACCTACATCAATTCAGTTCAACTCATTCAATTGTTCCCATGCAAAAACACTTCTAGAGCATGACCTGCTATCTTTCTCTTCTCTTGGTGTGTCCTAGATCTATTCACATGTGGTGTCCACCCAAAACTATTTTTCACTTTCATGGTAAATGGAGTAAAGGAAGGAAGAAAATTCAGTATGGGAACCAACTTCTTCACCCTTGGTAGAGAGGAGTTGGCACATTTTATGTCCGGCGGTCAGAGAGCATTGCTATGGAAGAGACATCTCTCTTTCTCTCTGGCACATATGAATATAATGGCACATACCTGCATCTCTGGCCCATCGCTGTCCTTGCTGAATCAGGTGCCATACACTCCACTGTGCTAGAATCTTGTTGGTAAAGACACAGAGGTAAGTGAAAAACACACAAATTTTTCCTCAATCTGACTTTTGTGTTCTCATAAGAGGCTGCTTTGTTTCTCAGACTTGTTCTTTTGATCAACCTTGGCTTTATGGATCTGCATTGGGAGTAGACTTTTCTACATATGCTCTCTTTCAGTTGAAGGAAGAGGAAAATTTAACATCGGAGGGAAAAAATGGGAGAGGAGAGTAGTAAGTTTCTGTACGTTACATAATATATGGAATTCACTTAAGCAAAGGTTCAGCTGGGGTCCTTTCTGCTTATAGCTCTGAGCTACTGGGCAAATGGGTAGACCTCTCAGTGCCCCGGTTTCCCTTCCAAGAAAGACCCCAGAACTTTAGACTAGATGATGATGATGATGATGATGATGATATTGATAACTTTTATTGTATTTACACTTTGCAGCACAATTTTATTTAATATTCAGAGTAAGTTTACAAAATAGATGCTATTATTCCCATTTCACATGCAAGGAAGCTGCATTTCAGAGAGGTGCAGTGTGGCTAGATGATGAACTCCTCCACATGGACACAGCTACTGAGTCATGGCTTGAATTCAGGCAACTTAATACAATCACTTTCTATACTTCCTGGTTAATCTCTAAGGTCCCTTTCTTCTCAACCATTTTATGTTCTTTCCCAAGATTTCTCCCTTTTGCTCAACAAGGTCCAGTGTTCAAGACTGCGGTCTGCATAAGTCAGATATAATGACATACATAAATTTGAATTAAAGAAGTACAGAGGAGGGGATAGAGGGGTGGGAAAATTCTGGAGCTCAAAACTTTGATGGTCTTAGGAATTCTATAATCTCCCTCACTAACCTAGTTTTAATTATATGAATAAGTAGATAGGGCCTGGACTATTTTTTCAAGACAGAACATAATACATGAGTAATTCTTCACATTACTTCTTCCTTTTAAAAAATCCTACAAGAACTTCTGGAACTTATTAGTATTAACAAATCAAACAATTAATTTTTTAAAAAAATAATGCAGTGCCCTTATAATAGGATTTGAAGGGATGGTCTGTAAAGGCTGGGGATCCTGCAGATATGTCCTCAGAATTCTCCTGATGGTTCATGGTCAGCCCAGGCCCCTGACTTCAGCCAAAGGCAAAGAGTAGGATCTCCCATGAAGAAAAGCTGGAGTGTGGAGTCTAGCTGCACATCACAGTGATGCACATCCACCCCCACCCATGATGCTGGCAAGAGATTAATGCATATATGAGAGAAAATTTTTTAAAGAATGAAAGGCCTACTTATAGCAGACAAGCTGCCTTATCAGGACATCATGGCAGAAAATGTCATCAGGGAGGGCTCCCCCTGGCCTACCCCCGCCCCCAGGAAGTTGGGTGACAGTGGCCATCTGCAACTGCACCCTGACAACGCGCGCCAAGATGAACTTCTGACCACTGTCCACTGCTTACAGATGCTCACTGGCAACTAAAATTAGATTGGTTTCTATTCCAAGCCCAGGGCTTCTTCATGGCTGACTTTCTTTTCTAAGAGTCTGTGATGGTGGCTTGTTTGATTTAAAGAAAATCAATGAAGAGTTACATGAGAAGGAAGGAAATAGAAGACCAGGTGTTTCCCGGGTTAAGATGAAAGTCCAAATAAAGGGCACCACATACACACACTCTCTCTCTCTCTTTCTCTTTTCCTCAAAGCAAAGAGAATGAGAGCCTTTGAGGTAAAGTGGAAACCATTTTGTTGGAGAGGTAGCATTTTCTTCATCTTTAGAGTATAATCTGATAGGCCTAATCCAGTAAAAATGGTAACTACTTGCAACAGGATAAATGACAAGAGATAGAATAGATGGAAAGACAGGTGATCACAAAATGCAGCTTTTGGTCCTTACAGGGACTGAGGTCATTCATGCATATCATGGGCTTGCTTGTACCCTCTTCCCTTTTCCTGGCAATAATAGGGGATGTACAGGATAAGAAAATGCACCAACAGATTGATTCCTCTTCTCTTCTTTCCTAGGGTGGGAAACCAGGCTGACCTTGGCCTCTGACCATGTGAAATCCCTTTCCTGCACAATTAGGTTAGATTAATTGGAAAGGTTTTCACAGACATGATGAGATTTCTCTCCAAGCTTGAGCCCTGAAATCCCAAGCCTTCCTAGAAGCCACCTACGTCTCTGTCCTCCATTAGGAACCAAAGCATTTCCATGACTCTGCTCAAGCCCCTATTGTGTGTGTTATTTATTATCTTAGTGCCTTTTCTTTTCAGGGTATTGGTCCATAATAGTGCCGTCTGTGTTATTTATGACACAAAGAATAACTTAAACCACATTAGGAACCTCCACATTATAGGGACTTTAGAGAGCTACATTTTTCTAGTTATGGTTAAACTACTGCAGTGATAAATCCAATCATAAGAGTGCAAGAGGGAATCCACAGGACAGGTGTTACCCATTAGTCACTGTAAGGAAGTGCAGGAACAAATGCTGGCTCACAGACGCTTCACTATCTCTTCCCCAGAATGGCCGGGAATCCAAAAATGGTGAGAAGCAGGAGGGTTGCGAAAGCCAGTAATGAGAAGAGATGGGTGAGGCTATGGTGGAAGGGGAAGGAGGGAAAGGGAAAGAGTCAAGTTGGTATGCCACAGTACGGGACAGAAAAACTGGGTGGGACAGAAGTATGTCTATCTCACCCTCTCATCTCACATGAGTTCTGTGGTTTCCCCCTTGTGTGTATGGATAAGCTTCCATAGTGGATTAGAAATCCACAGTGAAATACCTAGAAAGATGGCATTCCCAGAATGCCAGCTGTGGCAATTTCTACTTTTTCTACAATGTAGTTTCTTTATCCATGAAAATCAGAGAACTCTTTCCCCTTTTTCTCTCCCCAGGAGTACAGTAGCTCAAGAAATATTTATTGAGTGCCTATCAAGGCTAGGCATGGTGTCAGACACAGAGATAAAATAGGAATAAGATACTCACGAGGAAGTCATAATTTATTGGTGGAAACAGACCCAAAAAGAGATCATTATAATCTAACATGGGGACTTTCATGATGGAAATATGGAAAGGTTATTGTTAATGGAGCTCAGAGTTAGAGGGTCCCTGTAGGACGCATAGGTGTGAAATGATAAAACCTGGACTGGAAGCCTTGCCTCTGGTCTCCAGAGGCTTCAACAGCTTCCACGTGCCCAAAAAACACAGGAGAACTCAATGCCATTCGGAATTTATGACTCATCGGTACAGAAGTCAGACCATTTAAGTAACTTCGGAACACACAGATTCTTCCAATAAAAATGATAAGAAACACCTTAAGAATAAGTTTCAACTGCTTCAAGTATAAACCTCAAGAACATGGTCTCTCAGGTTTGGCAGGAATTCAGAAGACAAGGCCCTCCATTCAGAGCGTGACATCCTGCCCCAAATCCTGAAAGATTCTGTTTAACACCTCCAACAACAGGGAAGTCAACCTTCCCAAGGGGCTCATTCCACTTTTGCACAGCCCTCATTATTAGAATGTTCATCAGGTTGACATTTCTAACCATGAGAATTGGAATACTACTAGAAACTCATTCATTTATTCAACAAACACTTACTAAATTCCCTCTATTTGCCATGTACTGTGTTATTAAGAATTCAGTATAAATATGATTATATAAGTAACTTGACTACAGAGTTCTCAGAGATCACACCTTGCTAGCCTACCTCCAATCCAGTTGTCTTTGAAGAAGACTAAACCTCTCTTAGAAGATATGCAATCTGTGCTTTCATCATTAGCCATTTTTCACTTCACTAATAATAGTGTGCCCCGTATTTTCAGCAACAAGCAAGGTGAACATGTACATTGCCCTTGTGAGGCACACAAACACAAGCTAGTTGGTGAGGACAGCCCAACCTCAAATTCAAGTACTTTAAGTGCAACTTTGTTAACTAAGAGCCAGAGAAGACTAAGTGACATCCTTGTGGTCTGATGTAGGCATATCAAATAGGGCCACAGTGATACACTTGGTATGGCTGCTTCCTTCTCACTGTACCCCTCTAATGGAATCCCTTCACTTCTAAGGAATCCCCCACTCATCATCTTCCTTGCTCTTCTGCAGCACCGTTTACAATTTGGCATTAGTTATGCATATACCTACTTATGTATCTCCCCCTCTGTACCTTGAGTTCTATGAGAACAAAGACCATCTCTACTTTGTAATTCCATTGAATTTTCATCCCTTGGTTTCACATGATGTGCTCTGAGGCACTTACTATTAACCCCATTTACAAAAGATGAAAATAGGACTCAGCCACAGATGTGGGTGTTAGAATGGCACTAAGTTAATCCAGGTCTGCCTGATACCCCGCCTCTGCCTTGCTCTCCACCACTATGCTGTCTCCAGACACCATTGGTGAATCACCTCTCAACTGCTGCATTTGTTATGATATCAATTAGCTGGCTTAACCAAGATACCAAATTAATTGTACCTTAAAAAAGATAGAAGACTATTTCTCTCTAACGTGAATGTCTAGGATAGGTAGAGTGGCTCCACAGTTCTAATGGCATTGAGGCTCCTTCTCTTTTGATGCCTTGCCATCCTTAATACGTGGCTTCCATCATGTGAGCCAGAAGGGTGGATCTCACCTCCATCTTCAGGTTCACAGTCAGCCAAAAGGAAAGGGAAAAAAAAGGAGAGGAGAGGGCACGTCCCTTTCCTTTAACGACATGGCCTGGGAGTGGCCCACATGACTGCTACTCACATCGCATTGATCAGATGTTAGTCACATGGCCGTGCCTGGTTGCAAGGGAAGCTGGGAAATGCATACTGGGAAGTCATGTGCCTAGCTGAAAATTCTTGTTATACAGAAAGGGCAAATGGCTATGTCCAAAGACTGGCTTCAGAGTTACAAACTCCCATCAAAAAAGCAGTACAGGTTACAGCAAGGGAGAAGGGAAAAACAGAAAGAAGCTTAAAAAGAAGAAGTAAAACTACTAATGAGTATAGGTAAGCTAAACCTCTTCTCTTCCAGGACTCTCTACCTACATTGGTCTTCTAAAGTCCTCCTTCTGAGGATTTATTTCTGGAATGAAATCCCTGATTCTCAGGAACTATTTGCTTAACTAAAGGATATTACACTTTGCTGTACTTTGGACCAATCTCTAGGCTATGCCCTTTGAGTTTGTGAATCAAGGTAGTACAATGAAAGGAAGCAGAGTCCTATTTCCAGATGCAGAATAATTTTGAGAACTTTGATTATCTAGAGCATAACTGATGTTGTGTTGGTATTACAGAAAGAAAAGAAGTGGAAAGTGAGCTTCCCTCCCCGAAATATCTCTTTCCAAATGTATTAGAAAGGAAATGCCCCTTTATTTTCTCATACATTAATTCTTTAAAAATTAATATTTTTACAAAAATGAACTACAAGTCTTCAAATGCTATTGTTTTAAAATAATGTGCATACTGTTTTAAAATACTTTCTTATTTATGCAAAAAATTATTTTTTAATTGATTTATCATGTGCTAAAGATCCCAGAGAAGGCTATCAAACTTAACAAAATATTTAAAAGTCCAAGGCATTCACTGAATAAATGCAGTTGTAAAAATTGAGAGTAGTTATATCACACTTGAGTGAGGTATATAATTATAAATGAACTCTAATCCTTTCCATTTCTAGGTTATTATCCATATGAACCCTATTTAAGTAAACTCACAAATGACTTTGCTAATGACTCCTTTGACCACATTTCATTGCTTAAAATGATACAGTGGTGCTGAACATGAGATTTTCTTGGACCCTGGGTAGCTTGGAGGATTGATAAAATATAAAGGACATTCCCTTGGGTGATGCCCAATGAGCCACATTCTCATATAATATCCTCCCTTTGAGTGGGCCTCAAACCTATGGCTTGCTTCTAACTAATATAATATGGGAATGGTGAAGGGATTTTGCAGATATAATTAAAATTTCTCAGCAGTTGACTAAGTTAATCAAAAGGAAGATTATCCTGGGTGGGCCTGACCTAATCAGAGCCATCTTTTAAAATAGTGTCTGGAGGTTAGAGCCATTAGCATAGACGCCCCTACCCCCCACCCACCCACACACACACACACACTGGCTTTGAAGCAGCAAGCTGCCATGGATTCTACAGCTGCAAGAGAATGAATTCTGCAAACAACCTGAGGGAATTTAGAAGCAGATTCATCCCTAGTTGAACCTGCAGATGAGAACACAGCCCAGCCAACACTTTGATCCCCACCTTATAAAACCCTGAGCAGGGAACCAAGCTAAGCAAAGCCCAGATTCCTGACCTACAGAAACAATGAAATAATAAACGCAGATTGTTTTAAGCCACTATAGCTGTGATAATTTGTTATGGAACAAAAGGAACCTAATACACAAGTAGTAGGCTTACCATGTGCCAATGCACTGAAGGGACAGAGAGAGGTGCAGAGCTCTTTGGAAGCAAATCTTTAATCCTTGCTCACCTCCTACTCCCAAAGCTTTTTATCTTTGACATTGCTTGCTGCCATCCTGCCTTCAACCTCAAATCAGTTTTCTGCCTATGATTCAATCTTTGGCTCCCTATGAGAAATCTTTTTAATATAAAAATTAATATATAAATAAATTTGCTCTTGGAGCAATGCAGTATGGAACAGAGCCTGCCAGGCTCTCTACCGTCCATCACAAAGAAAGACCGCAGAGGGGAGGGGGAAGGCAGAGCTTTATCCTCCATGGGGAAGCAGAGAATTCATAGTGATCTTATTGCAGATGTAAAATTAGGTCAGGGGCTCTATAAACTGATTAAAGCTAATGCTTCACGCTTCCAAGGAAAACAGCAGATACAAAAGGGAATGATCTCTGGCTCAGGATAAGAAGGAAGGAGAATGCTCTATGTTCATAGGCAATCCAACCATGTAGGATGCTTGGCCAAGATGAATATATAGGACAGGAGCATCCAAATAATAGCTAGGAAAACTTCTAAAAGCAAACCATAGTCAACCTACATACACACAAACCTAAAATCAGGATTAAAGTGAGCACACCAGTGGCTTGAATGTCCTGAAGTTCAGGAACTCTACATCACCATGCTTTTCTCCCAAATTAATCCCTATCTGCAGCTCTTAGACCTCTGGTACCTTGTGTCTTGATACATATTTTATAGGCAGCTGGGTTGGAAATACTCTGTTCTGTGCCCCTCCAGAAGTCACTGTCTTACCCATTTAGGATAATTTCAGCACTTGCTTCAGGAAGCACAAACAACACAGTTCTATCCCCAAACCTCTTCTTGGACCCTCATTTTCTCCAGAGTCTTATACCCCAACTTCCTTAATTTCACTGTCTTTCACTTTCACTTATATTCTTCCTCTTTTTCTCTTCTCAAAATTACAGAAAAGCCATCTTTATTTCCCTTACAGCATAGCCTTTCCCTCCTGCTCCCAAGGAAACCATTAAAAAGAAAAAAGTCTCATCTACATTCTTTGATTTGTCTTATGGGTTCCCCAAGCAACCTGAGTCACTCCTGAAGGGTTAAAAAGACAGATTCTCTATAGGTAAAGAGTAGTGGCAGTATTTGCAATGCAAACGTGTCTGATTTGAATGGGAAACATTTTACTGAGTTACTAAAATCTCTTCACATTTTTTTTTCAGTGTGAATATATGGGAAATAACACCTTACTAAAGAAAATAGCAATTCTGATTCTCAATACTGATACAACTACCACTATAACTACCATGATGAAAATGACCTGATTTACATACTTGATTGACAAAGCATGGAATGAAAAGGTGGGCTGTAGGACTGGGTAAAGCTGAGGGTCACCTGTCGGTGGCTATCAGGCCAAATGCCTCAATCTAGAATTTAAATAAAACACCAAGGAAAGACACCTGAGGCTTAAATCAGTTACATTTTCATTTCAGTCATGACCAGACTCACTCAGTTCATTTTGGTTCAAGGCCAGTTACCGGTCCACTGGTAACTAAGGAAAACACTGCCCAAATTATGTGGTCCCTACAGAGAAGAAAGTAACAGATCTAGTTTGAGTTCCATGAAAAATTACGGGTTCAGTTTGGGTACAACTAACTCTCTGTGAAAGAAGTTCAATGCCAACTAAACATATTAGGTTTTCCAGCATGAAGATGAATGTTCAGAATGACTCATCTGTCTCCACACCATCTCTTAGCCACACCACTGTCTCTGGCCAGGAAGGTCACATAAAATTGGCTGGTGTGCCTGTAACCTATGGATGATTCTTAGAATAAAGCCCTCCGGTTACTCTCAGTCCATTTCAATATGGTTGAGTTTTCGGGAAGCAGAGATGAAAAATAAGAAAGATGAACAGAGACAAAAGTAAAGCCCCTGACCTATCTAGTCCCTATAGCAGAATTTCTTCACATAGGTGCATTACATGATGTTGAAAAAAGTTCCTTGGATTCCATATCCACTAAGAAAATTCTTTATGGAAAAAACACTCACAGGGATCCTGGGTGGCAGAGCTGGTTAAGCATCCAACTTGTGATTTCAGCTAAGGTCATGATCTCACGGTTCATGAAGTTAGATCCCCGCATTGGACTCTGCACTGCCACAGAGCCTGCTTGGGATTCTCTCTCTCCCTCTCCCTCTGCCCCTCCCCTACTTGCACATAATCTCTCTCTCTCAAAATAAACTTTAAAACAAGAAAAAACATTCACTTTCATTGTCACTTTAGTCCCCTAGAGTGACAGCATGAATAAATTCTAGTTTTAAGAAATTAGCTAAAATAAAACCATTCAGCAGCAACTTCTCCATTAATAAAACCCAAACCTCTCCTCAAAAACCTGTTGGCTCATTGTTCAGTATTTTAAGTATTGATCTTAAAATTTCTTATTTCTTCTGCTCAAATGGCTCTGCTAATACACCAGGTTCACTGCCTATGTATCATCTATCATAAGGCTTTAGGGCATACTAGATCTTTTGGGAGCCACCAAACCCCTCTCCATCCAGAAATAAAAGGGAGCATCCTCCTCCTGACGTCTGTACCATATTCCTGCCTTGTCAATATCACTCATGTTTCTTGGAACCAGCATTGGATCTTAACCTAGCAAGTACCAATAAGAATAAAGCAGGAAGCAGAAAAGTGACATGAGTCAAGAAGAACTTGAGTGTGAGGCAGTCTGAAGCTTTGGAAAGATGTGTTTAGTAGGAGAAGAGGGAAAGTGGAGTGAGTTCAGGATGCATAAAATGATGAATGGAAGCAAAATGGCCAGGCGGGCTGCCCAAAGCATATATTGCTGCTCAGAGAGACATGGGTTCCCGGGACTTGTCCCTCCTTGCCATGCCCAGGTTAGCTGGCAGCAAAGAAAACTCATGGGAAATGGTCTGATCCAAGAAAGGTTAATTAATTCCAATTAATTCATAATTATCTCAAAGGAGGCACTCAATGTCAAGAATATCAAGCTACTTGTCAAATAATAATAATAATAATTAATAATAATAATAATTCGTCAAGAATACATTCATGCACTGCAGAAGGATCCTCTTTTTAAAAACTAAAGTCATTTGGACTTCAAGAAAATTGATCAAGATAGGTAAAATGAATTGGAAGCAGCATATTCTAGAGTACAGAGGACTAGGCTAAGAATCACACATCATTAATTTACTTGATTTCCCATTTTTTGAAAGACTAAGAATAGGTACATAAGAAGCATTGTTATTCTGACTTTTCCAAAATGAAAAAGAGACATGATGGATGATGATGTATGTTTGTTTCCTTAGAATATTTTCCAGGGCAATTAAAAAATGTATACTGTATATTTCCAAGACCATAACCAGATTCCCCATGGAATGCCCAGCATACTTTCTCTTCTTTCTTATTTCCTACTAATTCACTTGAAGATAATGAGTCTGAGTCCCACTTCTGCCACTTATGAGTTACGTGACCTTGGACAAGTGACTTAAACCCTGTGAGCCCTGCATTGTCATATAATCAGCTAATAACCGCACCCACATGTACCAGTCAGGGCCCGGCAGGAAGCAGATGGCACAGTCAAAATGACTAATTGAGGAGGGTTTAATAAAGAGACCAATTGTAAAGGTGAGAGAGGGTTTAGGGAAATAAGAGCACATCACCTTAGGACTAGCAACAGCAGGGAGCCATTACTGTTCCTAGATCTGAAGGGGCACAGAGAGAGTAATTCACGTAATCTGGGAGTAAGAGCTGTAGGAAGAACATGCCAAAAAGGATCTGGAGTCTTTTTTAAAAGGAATACAATCAACCCTTGGCCATTTAATGTGAAATAAATACCCTCTTGCTCTCCTCCCACTCTCTACCTTCTAGTTACCAAATCTAACTGGAAACCAGAAAGCAAGCGATCCCATTGATACGGTACATGCTCGCTGGCCTCCTGAGGCACAAAGCAGAGTGAGGAAGGGAGAACAGATATGGAGGCAAAGGAAAATACCCAGGAGAACACCTCACAAATGTACCGAGCCCAACCCCTGATGGCTCTCCAGCCTATTGTTCTTCTAATCCAAACTATACCTGAAATCCTATCTTCCATTTCAAGCTTTCAACAGAAAAAGAGAATTATTACATATAACCTTAATCCTTTCTGAGATCCACATTCAAACCAGTCTCTCTACAATTTGCACATAACCTTGTGCTACTCTGTATTACACATTTCTTGTTCACCTTTATTCCTACCTACACTATGTAAGTGTTTTAGAATTAACAAACTTTAGAAATAAAATGAAGATAACATTAGATTAGGGATGCCAACTATCTTCATTCCATAAATAATTACTGAGCTTGGATTTTGTCATCCATGCCAACTCTAAGTGATTGGTAGGGGCTCTCTGGAGCACTGTGTTGACAGAAATCAAAAGCCAGACCCCAACACAATAGGGAATGTTTCTCTTCCAGCTGATGGAGGGAGGGTGACAGCACATATACCTGAAATTAATTTATCTTGTTAACACAAATACAAGCTGACCAGTTAAATTTCAACTAAAGATAAGCAATGTATCATTTTAGCTACAAATATGTCCCACTCTGTACTATTCACTGTTTATCCGAAATTCAAATTAAACTGGGAACCCAGCATTTTTATTTGCTAAATTTGGCAATTCTGACCCTGAACCTGGATGAAATTCTTCACTCAACTTGGCATTCGGTAGATGGGGCATCTGAGGCCCATTATTATCACGAAACTTCCCAATGTTACATGGCCAGTTAAAATAGAATCAGTACTGGAAGCAAAACTTCTACTGTCCCATGCTTTTCCTCACTGTCTTACATCATAAACTTCATGAAGATGTAAACATGTCTGTAAGCCACCTAGCAAACCATCCCAAGCCACCTAAGTCCCTAATGAGCTCTTTTATATTGAATGAAGATATGACCTGGAAAATGTCATAATGACATTTCATGATAGTGTTGTGTTAGTTTGTAATGTACAGTATATTATACAAATTCATCAAATCCTTATAGAATTAATGGCACCATGCTACCATTCTTATTCAAATTTTAATGGGCGTGAGCATCTGTATTTATACTCAGGAGTTCCAAATCAAGCAGCTATTCGGTTTTCTATAAAGACAGAAAATCAGTGACAATCCAAAAACCTATTACAGCTAAAAAGTGACTTAAAATGTGAAATGAAAATTTTTACCTTTTCAATTACTGAAACTGCTTCTAAAGCTACAAGATATTTAAAAGGACAAATATTTTGCTGGAATGTTTCTGATATATAAACAAATCAGTTATCCTTCAAATATGTTCAGGGTTGAAAATATAGAAGAACAACAAGGTTATTGCCTATGACCCCATCTCTCTGAATCACTCCTTCTCGACACATTTATTTGGCCCCAGTAGTCAAGAGAATTCTCTCTCTAGTGTATAGCTACAGCTTCAAAGACAAAAGATAACTTAGGTATGTAAATTTTAAAAGTATTACATCATATTGTTCACGAGAATAATGTGCTGAAGGTTTATTTATCATTTATCACTCACTTGTGGTAGGCAGAATAATGGTTCCCAGAATTATGTCCACACCCTAATCCTCAGAAACTGTGAATGTGCTATGTTACCTAGCAAAGGATAACTAAAGCTGTAGAAGGAATTAAGGTGGCTAAACAGATGACTTTATGATACAGAGATTATTCTGGATTATTGGGTGTGGACCCAATGTAATCACAAGTGTCCTTAAAAGTGGAAGGGGGAGGCTGAAGAACTAGTGACAGAGAGATATAATGTTAGAAAGACTAGACCAACTGTTTCTGGCTTTGAAGATGGACTAAGAAACGTGGGCAGCCTCCAGAAACTGGAAAAGGCAAGAAAATGGATTCTCCCCTAGACTTTCCGGAATAGAATGATTTTAGCCCAGGGAGAGCCATTTTTGACTTCTGACTTCCAGAACTCTTCAGATAATAAATCTGGAGGCACTTTGGTGGCTCAGTTGGTTAAGCCTCCAACTTCAGCTCAGTTCATGATCTCACTGTTTCTGAGTTCAAGTCAGGGTCTATGCTGACAGCTCAGAGCCTGGGGCCTGCTTTAGATTCTGTGTCTCCCTCTCTCTGCCCCTCCCCCATTTGCATTCATATTCTCTCTCTCTCTCTGTCTCTCTCTCTCCCCTCAAAAATAAATATTTTTTAAAAAATTTTTAAAAGATAATAAATCTGCTTTGCTTTAAACTGCCGTGTTTATGATAATTTGCTACAGCAGCCATAGAAGAGTAATGCAACACTTTTCTAGAATTATCAACAATTATGTATTAATAAACTGGATCAAACCAGTTAAATTATAATGTCACTCTCAATCATAAGAATTATACAAAGTAAGTTGATGACACAATCAAAAGAAACAAGAATACTACACTGCTGTCTGCAACCAATCCAAATGGAAAAGGAGATGAGAACATATGGTTAAGAAACTCACAGGCTGTTGATTAGCCCAAATTCTATACTGACAAAAACTGGGTAAAAGAACAAAATGGTGCAAAATGGAATGGGGCCTTGCTGAAGAGATTCCTGCTGACTACAGTGGAAATGGAAGCCATCAGAGATCAGGCTTCATGAGAATTGAGATACAACCAATAACAAGTGAAGAGTCCCCTTCTGATGATGAATCAGAAAGTAGAGATAAGTTCTGGCAAGAGGAAAGACAGTGAACAAAGTAAGAGCCAGCAGTGTCCATGAATAAGTACTGGGAGGATTTACAAATGCTTCATGTGTTGTGGAGGCATTTGATTAAAGCTCTAGTGGCATTTAACTATACTGATCTTGTACAAAAACTCAACTTCTCAAAGATACATGACTCTGAAAAGGCAAGTCACCTAAATAACAGAGTCTTGATAGCTAGTGGAAACCTCAGTATGTATATACAGCAGATATATCACAGTATAATGGCAGCAACAATGAGAATAATGGAAGCGAATTATTTCCACAGCATAGCCATAAAAAAATGAACAGGGTGGGCATGTAAATCTCCCAGGGAAAGCCAAGAGAATGAGAAAACCTCAAAGATCAGCAAATATCAGTTTTGCTCAATTCAAGAACACTCAGAGCAGTAAGTGATCGGTACCGATTCCACAATCAAGTTATTTAAATAATTAACCCACATGTACTAATCAGCCAAGTGAACAGAAATGGCCTGAACCAATTGACAGATATACGTATATATTCACACACACAAACACACACACACACACACACACACACACACACACACACACGTCAACAGTCAGTAGATATTCAGTAACAGTCAGTAGATATTCAGGACCATCAAAAGCAAGAGTTGGATATATCAAAACCATTTTATAAAAACCAACAAGAAATTAATAAATATTTTCCTGAATAATCAATCTCCAAAAGCCTCCAGGGAGGCTGTGTGGCTCAGTCAGTTAAGTGTCCAACTCTTGGTTTCCGCCCAAGTCATGATTCACAGGTCATGGGATCGAGCCCTGGCTTTGCACTGACAGAGAGGAGCCTGCTTGGGATTCTCTCTCTGCCCCTCCCCTGCTTGTGTGTCCACAGGCACACACTCTTTCTCTCTCAAGATAAATAAATAAACTAAAAAAAACCATGCTGCCAACATGAAGAGACCTGGCACTTAGGTGCCATAATTTTCAGGAAAAATGCTTACCAGGAACATAAGCTCATACAGTTACAACTGTAGAAAGTTACACATACAGGGTTACTCTAGATATATCATGCTCGTGCCCTCACAATGGAAGGATGTAGTGAGCTGCTCCAAAGACCACTGTAGTTACCTTCACAAGAAGAAAATGTGAAACTCAGCTTCGTCACTTTGATTCTTGGCAAATTATTTGCATCCATGTTCCCTCTTTTGTAAAATGGAGATAGTAAGGCAAAAATGTATGTGAAGGTTCTTTGCAAATGAGGCATGATTATAAACACTATTATTATTTTACCACAAGACACAGTTTATGCTATTTTTTAATTTTAAGACTTAAAAGCCATGTAACAAAGATCACTTTGGGCTTCAAGTGGAATAATTCTCTACTATAAATGTAAATCTAATAATTTGTTTGAAAATGACTACAGCAGGAACATTTGCCTTGAGTCATGGTAGCAAGTGAGAAAATGTTGGTCAAATAACATTAGGTATTTCACAATTTGACAAGATGACTAATGCAAGAGAATCCATTAGACACAATTTCATCATGTAAAATATCATTGAAATGACAGCAAAATGATTCAGTATATTACTTGCCTTATAAAAACTGAAGATTAACTTACCCATCTTAGAAACTTATATGACCCCCCATATACTAGTTTGAAATTTTTTGAAGGAAAGAACCTATCAAATTTGGTATCTGTTCAGAAGGCTGTGCTTTTAGATACTTCAGATGTTATTTAGGACATTTAACAGTATATAACTTATTAACATATTTGATAGTATATTATTATTAGGCCCTATGGCTATCATTTAATGACATCTTCACTTGAACTGTTTAAAAAAAAACCCTACTAATGACAATAGTGATCTTTACCACAATGGTATCTCCCACTCCTCTCTAGTGTCCAGCTCTGGTAGATTCTTCAAATTCTTAAAAGTGGAAAGTACAGTTGAAAATGTCATATGCAGTAAAAACCTAGGTAGAACACACCGGGGTGGGTGGGGAGGAATGCATTACAGATCCTAGGAGTCACTTTGTTTCTAAATGGCAACTTCAAGTAAGGAGGACTTTCCCAGAGTTAACTGGTGAGATTTCTACACTTGACTCTGACAACTAGGCATAGGCAGGGACACAAGGCGTAAAGAGTGTAATTTGGTGAAAATAAAGAGCCCATCTGGAATATGTCTCCATGTTTATTAGAAGTTCCCTTGCCATCAACAGAAGACAAGGGTTGCCAGGGTCAGAGTTGAAAAGTTCTACTTCCTAAACACCTGCCCACATCATACGACATGGATGAACAGTAGAAATGCTGAGTCATCAACAGGCAAAGCAACCTAATGGAAGAAGTTCTACCTTCTAGCACAACTTTCCAGCCAGCTCAGCCTGTAACCCTTGTAGGTTAACAAACATCACTATCACAAACAGCAAACATGTACAGTTATTTAATGAATGTACAGTTATTTAATGAATGTTTATGGAGCATCTACTATGTGCCAGGCATTGTTTTAAGTGCTGGAAATACAGCAGGTAACAGAAGAAACTGAAACAAAAGTCAAACCAAAAAAAAAAGCAGAAACAAAAACCTTTCCCTCAGGGAGCTTACTTTCTGGCAAAGGTGAGACAGACAATACTGCTTAACATGATAAGGACACTGAGCTATGCCCCACCAAAGAGTGGTTCTTGCATGAGCAGGTAAAGAAGGAAGGAAGAAAAGCAATGTGTGCAAATAAATGAGAAAGGACTCCTGATCTCCCCAGTGTCCATGTACAAATAAAAATCACATTAAAAATGCTATTGAGATAGAAGCTTTGGTGAGTCATCCATTTCTACAAGTTTCCATGATCTGCCACATGTCCAGAAGTTGACTCACATACTTCCAGGAACAAATGCACTTCTGGTTTTTTCAGTCCATCCTCTCATCAGGGTCTACTGCCACCCTCACTTGAGGGGGCCTGGCCACCATCAAATGCCACAATGATCTTTATAAGAACACATCTACCTCGGTGCTCTGCAGATGAATGCAAGACAGAGGGAGTGCAAGTCTCCCATGATGGCCACCCTGAGTCCTACGGTACAAGAGGTCTAGAGGTGGAGTTGAGTGTATTTTTTATGAGTTAATAACATGCGTAATCCTGATCAAGAGGGTGGATTGAAGTAAATTAAATTATTGGCCACAATTTTCACTTCTCTTTTGCAGCAATCTACATCCACACTTTTGCCATGGTCTTGTAGAGGCAGAGTAGATTTTTCCCATCCCACTTATAGTGGGCTAGGCTATATGGTCTGTTTAAGCAATGGGATGCTATCATGTGTAATGCCAGCAAAGGTTTAAAGTGTGCTTCAAAGAACACAGAGAACTTCACAGGTGACTTAAAGAGCTGCAACATGAAGCCACACTCAGAGGGAAAAGCCATGTCATCTGACCCCCACACACATAAAGGACAATAAATGATTCTTTTAAGCCACAGAATTTTGGGGTGGTTTGTTACACAGCATGTGATAGCAGTAGTTAACTGATACATCAGATGTAGCAAACTTCATCACCACGTCATAATTTGTGCCCCAAGTGCCCTACTGAAATCAGCTTCATCGGCTTCTGTTCTCATTCTTCTCAGGGCTGAGCAGGGAAGAAACCATCTTACTTGACAAACCCCTTCTCTTTCCCCACCCCCATGCCTTTGCTCATCTGTTACCTTGTATGCAACCTTCCTTTCTACTCTTAGCCAAGAAAAACTCTTTACCGCAAATCAGCTCATGCGAACTCCCTTGGGAAACTGATGATTTCATCTACCCCCCCCTTCCATTTGGTTCAAAGAGGACCAATTTAGTAAACAGTCAAGGCAGATCTTAACATTTAGCCTGCCACAATATGACACCACTCTGCCTTTCCCATCATATTTACTACTACTTCATTTCCTTATCCTGAAGTTTCAGGCAATAATAATTACATCGTGTTTCCTGTATACTCCCTAAAGAATCACCATTTTCCTGCTGGGAAGGTTCTTCTCCCTACACTGGAAACTCTTTATCTCCTCTGTCTCTTCTACATTACCAAATGCTACCCATCCTTCAAAGTACAGTTCCAACATCACCTCCTCTATGCTCGACTTAATCCCACCATAAACTTCCTCTGGGTCCCCAGTTATCCAGCAGTATCACTAGGCTCCCTCTGTTTTAATTACATGAATTTATATTGCTGCATTTCATTCTACATCAGTTGATAAAATGTTGGCTATTCATTCCCAATAAAGGTATGTTTACTTCATTTATAAGTTACATATATGCATATATATAACCTAATGTAGCAATATCATTTATATAAAAGAACTTACACAAAACACACATGTTTCAGAAACAGGGTTCCTAACATTTTCTTTGTATGTCCTCAGTGGATTGCATTGTGTATCCCTTGATATAGGTAACTGTGCTTTGGAGATGGCCCTCTTTGAAGCTAGAATCTATGCATGATCCATATTTCAACTCCTCCCCCAACACAGCTGCTGAATCTAACACAGTGCCATATCATCATAAGAGACAATAATTATTTATTGAATGAGAGGACACATCATTCTCTCCTCCTTGCAAGGCAGGACACTGTCACAAAGAAGACAAAGGACTGTGACTCAGGTGCCTGGCTCAGCCCCCAACTAGCTGTGTGACCTACAGCCATTCGCTTGTTATTTCTGGGCTTTGGTTTTCTCACTGTGAAAAATATAAGCAGATGATAGGGTCTCTAACACTCCTTTAGACTCAAATGCTTAGGATGCTAAGAGACTGGGATGCTAACACCTCAGCATGATGGGAAGATTACAGAGAACTCAATTTATAAAGTCCTCCAAGGAAAGACAAGGGCAAATATGCAAGCACTTTGAGAATCATGACTAACATAGCCATAGCCTTGCTTCGTCTGCATGGGTCAGGCAGGGCCAGAATTTACCCTGGAAGTTTGCACACGGTGCTGCAGGATCCTCCCCTTCAGGAAGAAACCTGAGGGGCGTTCCCTGACAGCCGGCACCAGGGTCCTTCCCAGCCCAGGTCCCACAGCACAGCTGGTCAGATAAACCAAAAATCCACATGAAAGAGGGTGTGGGGCCTATTTAAAGCAATTGTCAGGAGAAACTTTTTCTCATTTACCTTGCTCCAGCATGTCTGGAGAAACACTGCGCGGGGCTTTAACCTTCCTCTGAGGCCTCATGCATGGGCCACGGCCAAAGGCAGATTTCCGGACCTATCAGGCCAATTATTTCACAGGACATAATAAGTCCTTAGTCTGATGTTCCTTTTATTTCCATTACTATCTCATTCGATCAGCTTCTGAGTGTAGTGACAGGACTTGGCTTCCTTCCCTTGAGAGCTCTGCCCACTGTCCAGTCCTTAGAGCCTAAAACAATTTTTTTTTTAACTAATGGCTACAATACTTTTTCTTTCTTAGCTTTGGGCCACAACTCCTAGTCCTGACATCCCAGAAAATGGTGACTAATCCCTTTCTCTCATTTATATGGTTACCTTGAAGGTATTTATAGACTGCGGTCAGTTCCTCCATAGAAGCCTTTCTTTCGGGGAGGATATAAATTACTTCTTCAGTCAGACCACTCAAGTTTGCTCTTCCAACATTCTATCATTTTTGTGGCCTTTCTTTGATTTCCTCTACATTTTCTTTCCTTCTTAAAACTGTGGGGATGTGAACCACAGCTGACTTTCCAGATGTGGTTAGAATCTTTTCGGGTGAGCTGGAACAATGCATTTGCCCACCTGGATCCCCTTGTCATACTCCTTGCGTGTGAAAAGAGAATTGGTGTCACCATGCAAAACCTTACTTAGTTGGTGATTAACTCTTCGTCTTAGGTGTTTTTCAGACACAGCAGCTCTGCAGTTAAGGAATCTTTCTCTCATTTAGATCATGGCTGTTTGCATCCCTGTGAGTGGGAAACCTTGTATTTATAACAACTGCTTCTCATCATTCCTGGGCAGCTCCTATTTCTAATTGGTGTAGATCACCTGGCCTTTTGGTTCTCACCTTTAGGGGTGTATGTGTTTCTAAGTTAAGCAGTCTGGCTAAGGTAAAAAAAAAAATCTAAGAGTTGCTAACCATCAGACACTGTTCTTAGAAATTAGAAAGATCTTGATTTTGGAGGATCTTAAGGCATAATGAAAAAGAGGCCTCATTTTACACCCTGTCACTATCTGTGGTGATCTCAGGGCATTTTTTTTTTTTTTTCTAAAATCAAAAGCAGTTAGTTTTGGTCTCAGCTTCAGCACCTGGCTATATCATGCTATCCAAGACAAAGGATTCTGAGTCCCCAGACCTACACTGATCAATGTGGTAACTATTAACCACATGAGGCTATTTAAAGTTAATTACATTAATCAAATATGTTAACTGAAATAAAAGTAACTAAAATCAAATAACATTTAAAACCTAGCTTCCTGAGTTTCACTAACCTCCAAGGGCTCAATCCACAGTGGCTAATCCAAGGGCTCAATCCACAGTGGCTAATAGCTAGTGGACAACACAAATATGCAACATTTTTTTCATTGAAGAAAGTTCTAGAGTACAGAGCTGCTGTAGACAGTTGGGTCCCAATGCTTCCCTTTCTTTATGTTCCGTTGACCTCACCACCAGGCAGTAATTTTTTTCTTTCTCTTGTGCCACATATTCAGTTCTCCTCAAAGTCTTTCTGTGTCAAGGAAGACAGAGGACAGCTGGTCCCCACCTTCACTCATCCAACTAGCACTCACTGGCCCCTGGATATGGGCAAGCCCTGCACCTGGATTTTGGGATAAACAATGGATGAGGCAAAGTCCCTGTTAGTAAGTGGTTTCCATTCTATCGGATGATGATACAACATATAAAGCAAACAATATACCCTAAACAAACAAGTATATGTATAATAATGTGTCACTGGAAAGCTGTAAAGGGAAGAAAGGGGTAGAGCATGCAGGGAGAGGGCCATCAGGGAAGGATTCTCTCAGAAGAAGGTATGTGAGCAGAAATTTGAACAAGAGAGGGAGTGAACCGTGTGACGCTTTAGAAGAAGGGTGAGGGCAAAGGCCACAAGGTAGGAAGAAGCTTGGCATGTGTGAAATGGTAAAGCAGGCTAATAAGACTGGAGAGAAGAAACAAAGAGGGAGAGGGCTAGAAGAGGTCAAAACAGATTCCGTGGGGCTTAAATCTTAGGCAGTTTTGGGGACCCTGTACGACAAAGAAAACTGCTTAGGGACCCTCCCAAATTTTGGGAAGGGTCTATGCAAGTGAAAGCCCATGAAACTTAAACTTCACTCACTTGAAACTAAAGCCGTTTCTGGTCAAAGAAGACGTCAAAGAGACGGGGGTGGGGGGAAGGCAGAGACTAGATCTTGTACGGTCTTAGACACCATGGTAAGGTGGGTAGCCATAGGATGGGGTTTTGAGGGGAGAAGAACTAGGATCTGATTTACACTGTAAATCATTTTTGATTTCTACTTCCTCTGGCTTCCAAGTAGAAACTGACACAGGAAACAGGACAAGGGTAGAAGGAAGGAGATCAATGAAGCAGGAGGCAAGAGTGCACTTACTCCAGGGTCAAGGGTGTGTAAGCTGGAGGTAGTAAGCAGTGGGCGGGAGGGCATTTTGAGGACAGAACCGACAGAACGGCTGGCGGCTTTGACGTGGAGGGTAAGAGGACCCTGTGTTTGCAGCTGAAGGAACTGAAGGAGTAGTGGGAAGTTACCAGGATGGTTAAGCACCGACTTTGGGAAAGAAAATCAGGAGTTCAATGTGCCCATGTTTAGTTTAAACTGCTTCTTATGCATTTAAGTAGAAATGCTGAACAGCCACTTGATAACACACATCCAGAACTCAGAAGAAAGAAGGGGCTTAACGTATAAATTTGAGTATTACCTGCCCATGGATTGTATTTAAAGTTATGGCAGCGGATGAAAACACCTAGGGAACCAATGTAGATGGAGAAGAGGGTTTAGAGCTAAGTTCTAGGACACTCTAACATTCCATGGTACAACCTTCCTAAAAAATGGAAAAGAAACTAAGCTTTAGCTCTCACTTTGATCCTTTATTCTTCATTCCATGGGCCAAAAACTCTGCAAATCTGGTGATGTAACAAGAAAGAGTGGACACTGTGTCTATGTCACTCACTATAAAACCCCACAGCCTGCACGGGGCTGGCATAAACTCACCAAATACTTAGTGAAATGTGAGCTTGTCCCTCACGCGATTTCCATGCTGCCCTCATCGTCCAAGCTGGCTTTGCAACAGTCACTCCCATGATCTTCCAGTATTCCTGAGTTGGTGGCCCAGAGGTATTCTAACAAAGACCCATATGCTCCGTTCTTCCTAAGCGTAAACATCTGGCTCACCCCATACCAAATCTTCTATCACTCTGTCCACTGTTGATGCTGATTCTAAGCAATGAAGATGCCGTTCTACACATGCCCTCTGGGAAGCAACAGGCACACACTACTGATTTCCACAGTACTGACCATACAGGGAACACTTGGGCAACATCACCAAGCCACAGATGGTAACTCAGTTCTAGTTTAGCGTATCAGAGCCGGGCCCAGGTGCTTTTCTCAGCAGGAATGCCTTTTAGATTTTGTAGCATTTGGAACTCTAAGCAAGAAGTCTGTGTGAGTGGATACAGTGGCTCCAGGATGTCCTTTTCTTGACTTCCTTGTATTCATTGTTCCTCACCATCTTCAACGCCTAAGCAGATCTTGTCGGCTTTGCCTCCAAAATGTATCTCATATCCATTTACTTCTCTCTACCTCCACCTTGGTCTAAGTCCAGAGAGCATCTGAAGTGGAATTCTCTGCTAGCCCTATAAACGCACCGCCTCCAGAGACTTCCCTGCTTGCTCTCGTCCCCCATTTCTGTTCTTTGAGTATAGACACAGCCCGGGGACAAACAAGATTTAAAATACCAGATTTCTAAAAGTTCATTTTAAAGGTACTTCTATGGGAAAGGGCAGTTGAATATATCCTTCTCGAGTTTAGCACGGTCCCTTAAGTTAAGCACCTTCAGCCCTGCTTTGCCTGCAAAGAGTTCTTTAAGGATGCTCGAGTGAATCGCCCGCTTTTCCTTCTTCCTATTAAAAATGGCTCTTGGATGCTTTTATTCTTAGGGATGCTATTCTATTGTAGCACCAATACAGTTACATAAGCGCATCGTTTCATGCTCTATTCACCTTCTGAATCTTTTAACCCGACCTCTCTCAGCTGAGAAAAGAAATACTATGGGTTTAAATCTACCGGCTATCAGCCTCAGTAGGGTAATTCTTACCCTAGGGCCCCAAACCCTCATTTCAGATGGACTAATCCAAACCTCTTTTGGTGGCAGTGCTATTTCCTTCACTACCTGGTTTGGCTGTGTGCTGAGCCCCAGTTATATTTAGGCAGTGGAGGGGAAAAATAGGGATATTAACCTCTAACACTGATGAAAATAATAGCCACAATAAAATCGGGATGAAAAACGCAGGGGTAGTAATTATTCTCCTCTTACCTTACCCCAGAGGAAATAGTTTTCAGATAGAGCCTTAGGAATTTGTAAAAGGTCCCTCTGTTTGGGGTTTTATAAGGCAGGTGGAGGGGCTATCTGGAGGCAGGGGGGAGTCTGCCAGAGCTGCAGACAATGTGGCATTAAGTGATGGGGCCCGCAGTAGAATCCCGCTCCTCTCCCTCAATTCTTCAAACGTTGAAAAATCTGAGGATGCGGCTCTTGGAACCACTTCCCTCCTCTGTTCTATCTGGCAGCAGCCTAGTGTGGAAAATATACTAGGCTATATTTCAAATAACCTAAACCAACTGGCAAAAAGTACTAAATTCTTGCTTTTGTGTCTGGCTCTTAAATTCCTGCAGACCTGACTTAACAGACAAGAGAGGGCCATAAAACTGACCCTGTGAAACAAAAATAGACCTTTCGGGACTTCTCATACACACACAGCAGGGGTGCCAAAATCGCTTTCATTTTTTTCATGTTTCCAATTGTGTTGTGCTTCCTGCACATGCTTGTGTGTTTGAGCAGGCAGGGGGGAGTCGGCATCCTTCTAGGCACGGTGTGTCTATCACTGAAGTACGAGGGACCGTGAGGGTTTCAACTCTTAGGGTCCCATCTTTATGTAAAACGACTCCACCCTGATACAACCTCTCTATCTCCATAATTAATTTCAGGGACCTAAGACAGCACATATTTGGTTCTGTCTGCTCCTCTAAGTGCCGTGGTTTAAAAAGGCTTTATGCTTTGCGGTTTCCTCGTTCAGAAATCAAATCATTTAAATCTGAAACACACACACACACACACACACACACACACACACACGTGCCTCTTGGCTACCGATGACAGAGAGTAGCAATAATAAAAAATGATAATAGTAGAAATATGCAACCACGCTAATGCCGGGGACCTAGGGATGCAATAGACAGAAATGAAATTAGAGGGGAAATCACGATATTGCTGAAGTGCTGGAGTGCCGCTCTCACACTAAGACCAGGGGGATTGGGATAAGGTAAAGTTAATTGCATTTCCAGATGACAAACCTCTCACCTCTGAACTGAATGGCTCTTTATAAAAGCTATCAGTAATAAACTGTAAATCTCAGCCATGATTGCAAATAAAGGTCATCCTTTTCATGCTGCCACTTTCCTGGGCCTTATTACATTCCCGCCTGCACCGTGCTCACTTCTTTAGGTGCGCCAGCTGTCCATAGAAGCAATCAGCATGGCTCGCTTGCTTTATTTATTTATTTTTTTAAAGCATGACATTATCGGATTTACATCCTTGCACATTGTGCACTGAATTGGGCCAATCCCCTTCTCCTGGAAAGGAAGGCAGCATCCGGGGGCAGGATTACTCTTCATCTTTTCCCATGAATGTAAAGGAGGTCCTGCATTGCCAAGATTTGTAAGAAGCAACACATCCCACCGAACCTATTGGTTTTAACTGCTATAGCCCTGCCCCGCTTCGCCTTTCTCTTCGGGCATGGCGAGGATCCCTGGATCACTGGGCCTTCTTTAGAAAGCTGAGTTAAGTTTAATGTAATGCAACTAAGGAAAGATTCATTAACGTCTACTCTGCTGATGACATTGTCTCCAAATCCCTTGTTGTCAGCGCATATCTCCAATTCTATCAACAAGAACAACGGCAAATATTTGCTGAGCACTTGCTGTGTGTCAGAGCCAAGCATGTAACTTTAAGTCCCCTCATTCTGTCACTTGCTATGGCTCGTGCCATTTCATCTCCATTTTGCAGACAAGAAAACTGAGGCTCAAGGAGGTTACTGCCTCAGGTTTCCCACCAGGGCAAGTGACAGAAATGCGATTTCTTTTTCTTTAGCTGAAGGGACCCTAAACCATCCTGGAAAAGACTGAGAAAGATTAAATGATACAAAATGGGCAAGCCAACTGCTGCATGCCAAAGTGACCTCAGGAGCTCTCTCCCAGGAACTAGAGCAGATGCTGAAAGTAACCTCTGCTGGGGAAGAAAAACAGGTGCACCAAACACTCCTACCCGACTCTGTTCTAAGAGATAGTGCAATAACCAGCACCCTTACCACTGAAAGGAGTAAAGCATTGCCTTCAACTCATGATCAAACGGTTCCATCTCTGATTCTATACTGAAGCCATTTGTCCATTTACCCATTTATTCATTCATTCAACCATCACATGACAGACAATATAAGCACTTAGTGAGATTTTAGTTTCTTTGTTAATTTACCTTCCCTGGTCTACAAAAGTTATGCTAAATGAGTGGTGAAAATACTTCTCAAAACAATAAGTACTCTTCAAATGCACATTTAAAGCCTCCATAATCCCCTAAATGGTAGCAGCAATATATATGCTCCTGTTTTAAGCTGGGTTGTAACTGTTTTCAAGAATCAAACAGGGAAAATCTTAGTACGTGAGAACAATCACTGATGTACCCACTTATTACCTACTCAGAGCTACAATAATCTCCCATGTGTGTACCTTTGCACCATACTAAATGCCAAAAGATTTACAAAGACCCACAACACCTTGTCCTTGACTTCCAAGGGCTTAAGTTTCATCTAACTAATGAAAATCAAATGGTAAAGTGCCAATGCAGGATTTAATCAATGGTTCAAAATAAAACTAAGAAACCATGTCAGTACAAAAAATAATGACCAGCCACTTGTACCTGAGCTCAAGGAAAGTCAAGGTCACTTCATACTGAGAAGTTCATGGGAAGGAGATCCTTTAGCTCTTCAACAGGTAAAGGGTCTTGATTAATGAACAGAGAACATTCTCATATCAATTAAGTTAAACGCAGTGTACATGGTAAGAAAATCTCTGAAGGAGGGATTCTTCTGTGCAATAGTAATCATGTTTTTTAAATGGAAAATTCACAGGTGAATTATAACAGGAAAATAAACAAAGCTGCTAGAAAATTCTGTGGAGATAAGCTAGAGCTTAGTGTTTTCTCTGGACACCATGGAACTCATCTTGTCTGGGCCCCAGAGTAGGGGTCTAGCAGGAGTCACCAGGAGACAGCTAACAGCGGAGGGTGCAGTAACGTGTGTCTCCAATTGTGTAGAGAGAAATGGGCACATAACGGTGGCATTCCCAAGTCTCCAACATTTGCAGAAGTTTATCTTAGGAACTATGGGGGTCACTTTTTTTCCTCTACTGCCTGAGCTCAAATCCATACATTCAAAGACCATGGGAGTAAAATCAGTGAGTCCCCTAATGCCACTTGGAATGACACACAATTCAATTATAGTGACTGTCCAGAAGCTAATTTTTAAGTTAATGATGTGTATAATTCATGTGGAAAGAAGATAACAATGAAGGAAGAGGAAGTGGAGGAGGAAGAGGAAAAAGGCAGGAGTGTTTCATTCGAGGATGTGATTGAAAAGAAAATCCAAAGAATGAGGTTGACTTTACTGGGTCCTAAAACTACACACTGTTCATTCATTCATTTGCTCATTTACTCAGCCATGTCTGCCAAGTGGAAGATGAGAAAACTTAGGTCCTATAAAGATAAATAAGACTCTGGTCTATGAGGATCTGAAGCCAAAATACGGAGGGAAATTGTATAGCAACAAAGGTCACCTCTGAGGAGACAACAGTCCCAAGACTTCCTAAAATGTTACTCTCTTCACCCAACCTAGACCTCCAGGTCATGACTGGGGCCAACAAGGCTCATTTCTGTTGAATTCTGATGTTACTCAACTTCCTCTGTTAATTGCTTTCAATAGTGAATAACTTCTTATTTTGAAAAGTGTATATATGTGCAGACTGCCTCTCCTGAAAGTACAACATAACAGCTAAGTGTTATTACTATTCAAAGGCAGCTTTTTTCCATGCCTATTTGCTATTTACAAGGAAGTCCCTGGGTCCACATGAAAGGTAACATCAGTTACTCAGTAACAATAACGAAGAGGATGTGTATAAAAGCAACAGCTTTCACCCCTTCCATATTAAAAGCTTTGCCGGTGCTTAGAAACAAAACAGAAAGGGATAACTTGCTTGGGAAAATGAGGAGATTAACATCATTTGGGGGCTTTAAAGGAGGCAGAGGTGTTGACCCTTTACAGAAGGTTTGCTGACTTCGTCTATAGATTATAAGCAGAGTCATAAAAACTTAGGGCTGGAAGGAACCGTCACTAAGTGGATCACCTATTAAACGCATGCAGGAACCTGCCCGTGAAGTCAGAAAAGCTCAGCCTGGGCCTGGGCGGGCCCCATAGGCCAGTGCAGCGTCCTGGTCACTAAACAAAGACCCCTGTTGGTCAGAAAATGTGCTTCAGGCACTTAGTGTGCGGCTGGCTCAGGGAAAAGGCAAGCCCACACACTACTCCTGTCTCTGGTTTTCAAATCTCCATCTTGACACCTGTGGAAAGGCACAGCCTAAGCCTCCATTTTGTTGGGTAAGTGAAACCAAGGAGTGACACGGTAAGTAGTGACCTACTAGCATAATGAATTCTAACCCTTTTGGAGTCACACACTCCTTCGGGAATCTGCTAAAAGTTGTGGACTTTGTACCCCAAGAACAAGTGTAACACATGTAAAATGTTTCAAGCAACATGAAGGGGTTCATTCATTCCCTGGAGCCCTCTAATGAGTGGCAATTTAAGGACCCTGATATAGGGTAGGATTAGAGGTAACCATCCAAACCTACTTCCTTTTCTTCTGGTGGCCCATACTCATCTGTTATCATTCTTCTTTAAGAAAGTGAGTATCTCTGAGTGAAGCAGAAGCTTCAGCTGCTCCCTGCATATCTGTGGCTCCTCCACATTTTCCAGCTTTCATGCAGTTAGAGCCAAATGACTAGGTCTAGGAATTGGTCTTTAAGCAGGAGTGACGTGGACATTTAGAAGCATTAAAAACTGACATGTGACAGTCTGGTTCCCTCCTCAGCAACAAAGGAGCCTCTGTGTTTCAGGTTCTAGGTGAACTGCTTCAAGATGATGCACATGAGAGCCTAGGTCTCTCGCCCCACTCCCACCCCCATTCACCACTCAACAAAGTTTAATATGCTAAATATGCCTTGCAAATTAGGAAAAACCTTTGTCACGTTAAGGCCCCTATAAGTTAGGACTTAATCTGTTACCACAGCAGAACATAACATTTCTGAAATACAGAAGGTAAAAATCTTTAGAATACATAAATCTATAGGACTACCTTCTTCCACAACTTTCAATGCTGAGGCAGCATAAAAATGTTACTTGCCAGAGAGAGAGGCACTGAAATGAAGGCGGTGATGAGTAGCCCAGCTCCTTCCATCTGTCTGAGATACTTCTGCAGCTGCCAGGAGAGCCGGCTATTGAGGGCTCACAGCTGCATCTCTGGCCGAACAGCAATACTCCAAACCCAGCTCAAGGCTATGACTTCAAATGGGGGTGCAAAACCCCAACCCCCTTTCTCTGACTTGAGACAACTCAGATCCTATGGCTCTCCCATGGAATCAACATCATGATTCCATTCCTTCCTTTGCCCAACACTGCTTCCTTCCAAAGACCCTTACCAGGGTTGCTCTCAAATGTACTTCCCCCAAATCTCTAGAACACAAATTCCCCTCTTAGATTAGGATAACTCAACCTAAGACTGCCACTTAGGAAAGGAAAGAAATGGGGGCTGAGGGTAACAGGAGACATTCATTGTTGTTTTATTAACCTGAAGGAAACCCAATGGGAAAGAAGTTTGTGGCCTACAACATCAAGGACAGTTTCGTGTTTTATTTTAGAAGACTGCTGAATTATTCATTTAGAACCACAAACTTTCTGTCAATTGTTAATCAAGTGTAAACCAGTTCAAAGTATTTATTGCAAATAATAATAAGAGTAACACTAACCATGTGCCAGTCCTAGTTTAAGGACTTTACATGTATTAATTCATTTAATCTTTGCAACAATCCAAAAAAGTCAATACTATTATTATCCCATTTTTCAGACAAGGAAAGTTAGTAAAGTTAGATGATCTTCTCAAGGTCGTGTAGCTAGTAAGAAGTAAGACTGTAAATAGGCAGTCCTAGGTACTCTGTTCCACTCTGTCCTGGACCTCACCTATTCAGCTGGAAGCCTCCCCAACAGGTCAGTGCTGTTCCTCAGAAGAGTAACTTGACAAAGTTGGGCTATGTTTAGGAGCCAAAGAAAGTGGGCAGGTAGACAAAGGAAGAAAGAGTGCTTTCTAGGTAGGAAGGATAGCATGAGCAAAGCCTCACTAGACACATGGTGAGGGGAGCAAATCATAAGAAGAAGATAGTTGGCTGTCCAGGGTGCTGGCAGGTAGAGGAGATGAGACAGGCAAGGATCTGGGCTCTGGAATCATAGACAGCTATGTAACCTGACCAAACTATTTACCTTCTCTGACCTCAAGTTCCCTTATCTGTACAAGGGAAACAACATCTCTATCAAGAAGATTACAATGAGAAAATGCACGTCAACAAGTATTTAACCCAGTGTCTGTCCCCCAGAAAGCAGTAACAATACATATAATCATGAGTCTTTCCCTTAACCATGACCAAATTAGAAAAACAAATGAAAAAGACAGATTCTTACTTCCAGAATTGTTTTTAAATTTGCTTTTAACAGAATACTACATGTAATACAAGGACTTCTGATGAGCAATAAGCACTTCCTTGCTTCACCCTCTTTCCAGTCCTGATTCCTGCTCCCCAGAGGAATCTCCCACTTTAACCTCTTTTAATTGTTTCTTCTCGTGTCTGCCTCCATGTTTCCAACTAATCTGCTTTTCTTTATGTTTCTTGATTTTGTTTGGTTTTGTTTTTCCTCACTATCTATTGGCTTCACACTATGGAAAATAATGATTCAGATCTCTTCCAACCCTAGGGATGTGCATGTGTGCATACACCTACACCATTCTTTTGATATATAACAATCTTTTGTTAATGAAATACTTGTGGTCTAAATTGTGATTGTTATATTATTATAATATATATAACATATATACTATGATTATATTATTACCACAGAAACATTATTCACACATAAGCTTTGTGGTTTATTGTAGTTACTGTTCTTTTCTGGCACAACTTTTTTGTTTTTCCTGGGAGTTAATGATGTTCTTGGGTTTGAGTTTTTTGTTTTATTTTGCTTTTTTGGTCTGCTTCGTTATCTACATACATATCATTAATTTATCCCCAAACTGTCGCCACACTTATTTCTTATGAATGTGTTTAAACACACCAGATTATCTACCCTAATCACTTTTTTTACTCAGAGACACCCTAGGACCCTATTTCTTATTACTCCAAACTAGACCAGGTTTCTATTTTAAGTCTTCTACCCAGCAGTCTCCTAAAAAGCCTCTTCCTCATCATCCTGAGAATTCCATTTGCCTCCTTGTAGTTTTTGTTAAATCATCTATTTTTTGGATCTGTATGCTTGGTTTTTTCATCTCTATCAGTAGAGTACACACTTTGGTAACTTTCTGAGAAAAGGGACAGGGGAGGTAAATCCTACCATCACACTGAAGCGACAGTTTGGTTCTTAAGTTCTGCATTGGAAATAATTTTTGCTCAACATGTATTGTTTTCTAGTTTCCAGAACTTCTACTAAGAAAGCTGATGCTGGTGGGGACTATTTTCCTCTCTGAAGTTTTTAACCCTTATATTAAATTTCTGCATATTCACTTGTTACCTGGGTATTTGAGGGCAATTTCTCATCTGAACTATTTTTTAAAAATACCGTCCTACTCTTATTTCCTAGATGTGGCATCTCCCCTAGCCCAAGTATCTTAATTTCATTTTTATATTTTTCACTGATTTCTATACTGTTTCTATCTCTTCTGAGTTCCTTTTTGCTTGTTCCTGTCATGAAGATAAAGTGTTCCTTAAATGTCTGGGGGAACACTGTCTGTTAATTCATATTTTCAAATTAGACACTTTTTAAAAAGCTGTTGGAAGTTCCATGTGGAGTTGATGTCCTCTGTATTCAGGAGGGGAACTGGTTGTTTCCTTGAAATCCCAGCTGACAGTATCTGTAGATCTTTCCTCTTGGAATGGTCAACTCCTCACAAAGGAGTCCTACAGTCTCAAGCCTGGAGATAATGAGCCTGGTCAACAATGTTTGCCAACCAAGTGGCAGACAGAAGCAAGGGTGTGTCACAATTCAGTACACAGACTGCAGTTAATCTCCATGTGCATGGAATAGTATCCCTCACTTGCCTATGACTTATTCCCCAAGTCAGAGCCTACTCCACCATTCCAGAACTCCAAGCTTCTGATAAAGTTGGGCAGAGGGGTCGTCTCTTGAAGGACAGAGTGACTGAATCTAGAAGATCACGTATCTTTTATGCAAACTCCAACCAGTTCTATTCCCAGCCCTACCCATTCCCACACCTGCAAAGACAGCCTGTGCCTCCAAGAGCAGAACTTTTCATGTTCTAGCACCTTAAAGTGGCTCAATTCTTGACTTTGCCTTTTGCAGGCATGTAGTTCTACCTCTCTGTTATCCACTAAATCAGTTACCATCAGTCCAGTTATTTTTCAGCCTCCAAAATGTTGTTGACATTTCTCATCCGCCATCACTCCCTCTTCTATGTTTGTTGTCCTTATGATTTTATGTTTTATACCTAAACTGTCATTTTAGTAAGGCTGAGAGCACAGAGATAAACCTATGTGTGCAAGCTGCCATGTTTCTAAGTTATGTCTCCTTAGGAGATGCCTTCTGGTGAACCACTTCCATTCTATCATTGGAGTATTTGCTCTCTGAAATGCTAAGGAATGATCACGACTGATTTATCCAATGTAGTATCAGAGGAGAAAGCAACCAAACGGTGTAAACCCTTCAATAAAGCACAGAACACGCTATGATTAAAATGCACTCAGGAATCTGTATGGTGGGTGCAAGCAGCCTCGTGTGTCTCATTGTGAATGGCTGGAAAATCGATGCCTACAGTCTAAGCACTGATCAGCTACTCAGGATGTTCCAAGGAGTGGCATGTTCTGTGTCTCCTGGTTGCATCCTCTCTAACATCTTCATGCAAGCATTACCAGTTTGGGAGAGACCGGGGTTCATTAAGTATTCAAGCAGCATTTGTTTAGTCCTGGGAATAAAAGGGAGTAAGTTTCATGTAGCTTCATCTTAATGAAAGTTTATTATGTTGTAAATCTGATGTAATTTCAGGGGCTTGCCGCCTTGCATGATGGATGCATTATCTGGCCTAGGAATCACAAGAAGTGACTTCATAATGTACTCACCACAAATCCCAACATTGGACAGACCTACTCTATAAATCTTCCACCTAAATACTCTGTTTTCTTAAAGTGTGTGCATGCATGTGTGTGTACACACGTACACATGCTGTGCATATTTTTGTATCAGGCAGAGGCCTGGCAGGGAGCCATTTGCACACACTCAAATAGGGATACTGACAAGAGTTTAACAAAGGGACTGTTTGTAGAGGCGTGAGTGGGGTTTGGGGAAACCCAGGAGGGATAGTGAAGCAGCACCCTGAGGCTAGCAACAGCAGAGGAGCCATTACCCGCCTAGGCCGGAAGGTGCCAAGGAGGGCAGGGTTGCCAGAACCTGGCAAGAGGGGTGGTTGTACGAAAGGGCTGCAGACAGGAGTTATGGACTTCATTAGAGAAATGCAACCAATTCTGAGACAAGAAGAGAGAGATCCAGAGGAATAAATACTATGACCTCACTTTCCTACCACCTCCCATTCTTCTACTGAGCCCCCCTTTGGACAAACCAAAGTAGAAGCTGCAGGACAAAGGAAGGATATGTTACATCTATAAAGGTCACCATCCTGGGCACATGGACTGTAAAATACCCAGCACAGGGGTACAATAGAGATTTTGTATCCTTGGGCTTCTCTGAGGAAATAGGAATGATGGAGTCAGGATTAGAGGTAGGTGAACAGCCATGTCATAAAGTGACTTTACAACAGGCTTCTGTTGTTGTAATGTTTTACACCATTATTTTTTAAATGTTTATTTATTTTTGAGAGAGAGAGTGCGTACAAGCAGGGAGGGGCAGAGAGAGGGGAGGACAGAGGATCTAAAGCAGGTTCTGCTCTGACAGTAGAAAGCCCGATGCACGGCTCAAACTCACAAACCACCAGACCATGACCTGACCCAAAGTCAAATGCTTTATCGACTGAGCCACCCTGGCATCCCTACACCATTATTTTTTGTTTGTTATATGTTTGCTTTGTCCATTAGGCTCTAAGTTCCAAGAGATAAGGAGCCATGTTTTTTTGTATCCCAGTCCAATGCTTAGCACACAGAGACCTAGTAAGGCTTGAACTGAATTTAGAGAAATCACACCAGCAATGAAAGACTTCAGCTTCCCCATCCACAAAATAGGAATGCAGGAAATGGGGCCAAGATACTAGGCTACATGACATAATTGACTCCAAAGGCTGTAATCTGTATGCTCATAAAAGAGCTAGAAGGCATTTCAAATATTATTGTTACCTTTACTGCTACTCTTGTAGAAATGTCCAAACAGGATCATATGTTCAGGGCACTTCTGGATCATACATAGCGGGGTAGCTGATGCCTTCCACAATAAATGCATTCCAGGCAGGAACTACACAGTCAAAACGTAATCAGTCAACAGAATATGCTTCCTAGGCCTCAAAAATTTCTCTCTCTCTCTCTCTTTTTCTCTTTCTCCCTTTCTAAAATGGACACTCAAGCCCTAGGCAACATAACCAAGGAGGTTTTATTATAAAATACATTTCAAAATAATGGTTGCAAGTCTTGGAAGCAGAGAAGAAGATGAAAAAGAAGTAAACAAGGCCCTTTTCTTCTACTAAATGATAAATTAAAAGCAGCACTTTGCTGTTCTGCCTCATTTATTATTACATTGCACTCTCACTGCTAGAGTTAAGGTTGTGTCAGCGTTTCCATTATAAACCCCTATTTTCAAGGGTTTATAATTCAGCCATAAAAATTTGCTCCAGGCTTAAACTTGCCATGCAAAAGGTCTCATTGTAGGACCAAACTTAGGGACAAATTCAAAGGAGAGAGAAATGAGTTGGCTGGTCTGAGGTTAAAAACGGGAACAAAACATTGTCCTAATTGTTGGCCCTTCTCTCAGATTCTGAATGCATCCTGAATCATAGGGAAACCTGAAACACCAAATGGAGATGAGAAAGGGAGTATAACTTTTCATTTCTTTAGGAAAAAAGTCATTATAGGCACAACGTAGCACTAGATACAGATACATACTTAAAGTCAACCTACAGCATCAACTCCCCAGTTCACAATTTACACGTTGCTACTAATTTACAAAACCGACCACGTATCCAGGTGTCCAATCTGTAGTTAGTTTTTATTTTACAACAGCTCCTACAAAACATGAAAGACGGACATGTGGGACTCCCCAAAGAAAGCACAGCATTTCTAACCATGGACACGATTTTCTTCCCTTTCCTCTCTCTTTTTGCTTCAAAGGGTACAATCTGCAAAGTAACTATCTTCGTGTTCGTGTCCCAACTCCAGAGAAGTTCTAGATGCCTCCTAAGGCATCATTCTGCCTCTGTGTACATTTGAGTCCCAAATCTAAGCTCAATGGCTTTCCTCTGGTGGTTGGTGTCAATCTTCATTATAAATTTATTTTTCCTGGCAGGTTAAACTGTATCCAAAATGCCATGAGACAGACACCAGCTTGCCTTGGGGACTATGGAGTTTAGTATGCCAATAATCCTAAGCAAAATTATAAAACTCACTTCAAAACCAGAAAAAAAAAAACCCACAATTTTTGTGTCGGCATTGTCCACAAATCAGGACTAGAGAGGACATGTATTCTTTACAGGTCTGGATGGCTTTCAGGTCACACATTTCAACCCTTGTAGAGTTGAGCCTCCACCACAACATTTGGGCAGAGAGAGCTTTGTGGGTTTAACTCCTGGATTTGAAGTCAACTGTATTGATCCACGGTTCTCAAACTTCAGTGTGCATCAGAATTCCCCCACCACAGAGTTTCCGACTCAGTAGGTACATGGGCCAAGAATTTGCAATGCTAACAAGTTCCCAGGTGATACTGGTGCTGATGGTCTAGGGACAATACTTGCAAATCACTGGTGTATATCCTTCACATACGTATTAATAAAACTAAAGGGATGTTAGAGTATTCCAAATGGTATATTCCAAAGTATTGTCTTCTCAGGGCTTGAGAGTGTCTTAAGATGAAATCATTTGAGCTCACAGAACCCTTGTAATAGTATAATGATCCATAGTTTACAGATGCAAGAATTAAGGGCGGGAGCTTTGTCTCATACCAGGAGATAAATCAACAGCGGAGCCAGATGAAGAATCACAACTCCAGACCCCTAATTCCACAGTCCAGGTGTGTTGTGACCTATGCTGGCCAATTGGCCATTCTTCATAATATTAAGTAACAGCATGTGCAAGCCCCATAGGATTTTAAATAGAATCATGATGGATTCAATATGCAGCATGAAAACTGGCCATTTTTAGAGCCACACATTATCAAGATCTACTTTATGCCTTCACCCACTTTTATTTCAGGAATTGCAAAGGATACCTTAAGAAATGCAGCATGAATATGAGGAAATGGGCTCTCCTGTCAAGGGCCGTGACCATGTGAGTCCACCAATGCCATCACAAGAAAGCATACCAAGAAAAGTTCTCTCCAAAGAGCTAGGCAGCAATAAGCATCATCTGATCTCACTTCAGCAACCAATGGAGCTGGCAATACTAAATCACAGAAATAATGTGAGGAGAGAAAGAAAAAGACAACTGTGGACAAAACAAGAAGGGAAAGTTTTATTAATTCTAAATACGCTTTCCCCATTGGGTTTACACTAGCATTTGTCCTAATAGGTTCCAGATGTTCAGCCGTCCTGTAAGTAGCTACCTAGGATAAAACAGTAGCTTTCCTCCTTTAAGAAGGTGAAATCGTGGACCCCAGGGCTGATTTACAGGTTAGTTAAATCAGAGCCACAGCATGAACCAACAGCAGTCGGCAAGCAGTGGGTGAAGGTGAAAATGGTTGTCAGAAAAGGCTGGCATCTCAAGGGTTAACACCAACCTTTTCTTTGAATGCAGCCTTCTGTAGTAGCTAATGAAGGTAATGAAATATGACATGTAGTTTGGCCCTTGACCATGGAGTGCACCCCCCGCCCCTCTGTGCTGCGAACAAAGCCAAAACAGATGTAGCGACTTCTGTATGGTTTGGGGTTGACGTTTGTTACACAGAGCAGGTCACCATGTACATTCCCAGAACGTTTGCTTCTGACACACGCGGCATTATCTGAGAAAGATGCTGCCTTTGTTTGTGAGGTGCAGAGAGAAGGGAGGGACAGAGAGAGCAGACAGGGGGACTTGAGCCTCTAAGAAAATCAAGCCAAATTCCCCTCCCGTTCTTTGCTCTGGTTCTCAGCCATCATGCGTCTGCCTATTGCCTCCTCCTGACCCTTTGGAAAATGGAAAAACAAAAAAGCATTCTGTCCTTTAGGGGGGGGATAAAGAGGCAGCTTTGCTTCAGCAAAAGAGCTTTCTTTCAACAAGGCTGGATTTTGTAGAAAAATCTCCCTGTCCATTTACTGCTGGCCAATCTTTGAAGACTCAGAGAAGCAATGATATTGGGTATGTTGGACCCAAGGATGGTTTGGATTCTTATTTCTAAAAGTCCCCGATGTTGGTCAGAATCAATAACGAAAGGCAAATAACATCAATATTTTCGGTCTTCTGACTAATGTCCGTATCTACGCATGGTATCTCCATGCAAGTGGACAGGTTTCAAATAAACAGACGTTTCTTACAATGAAAAGTGTTTGGCTGTGCTGGCAATATTCACTGCAGCCACACCATATCTAGCACCTTCACTCTTGAGGGCCGCTGGACTATCGGACTGTGTGATTTCTGACTCCCCCCAACCCCCACCTCCCGTCAGGGATCTCAAGTGGTTTTCTTTCGAGAAAATTTCATCAAGTGTTGGCCTAATATAGTGTCTATTCTTTCCAAAGCATCACACCTAACCAGCAAAGTTAGGTTTAAAAAAAGAAGAGGAAGAGCAGGCAGAGAGGGAGGAGGAAGGGTCTTGACAATTGATAGCCTGTTTCAAATGTTATTTATCATTCTCAGCAGAAACACTGACATGTGCCTTTTGAAAGGGGACACTGTACCTTTAACCTTGAATCTGAACGCATTCTTAATTTGGGATGCAAGCTGAGGTTCAAAAACGAATAGCCTTTGGGTGGTGGTTAGGGGGAGGGGTGTGGCTGGATTTATTTATGAGACGTGTGGAAAATTTTGACATCACATGCTAGAGCCATTACTCACATGTTACATGACATAAGATTGGCCCATTTAATGCAGCAACATCACATAAAAATTTGATTTTGTCCTCTGCCAGTAGGCTGGTCCTCTGCGGCTCACCCTCCTCCAGCCCCCACCCGTGAAATGTAATCTTTTTAGGTTAAAGGTCACAGGGAAATGATTTGGATAGGCTATGGCTTTCCTCAGACCCTGGAAAACTGGGTTTGGACCGAGCTCCCTCATTAACAACAAGCTGTAAGAGGGTGAGAATCTAGGGCTTGTTGGGAAGGGGCGTCTCCTGTAATTGTGGGCCCCAGCCTGCCCCAAGCCCCTGTGAGCCCCTCACCACCACAGCTGCTTCCCAATGGGTGAGAAACTGGTAGGGACTCAGAGTTGCTTATCAATTTTAAGAAAAAATCCACTTGTAAGATATATAAGCCCTCCCTTTTGTCTAAATATGCAAAGACATCTGAGGCCTAATAAGAATCAGACCTGGAGAGTAAAAGACACCCAATACCTTTAGGTTGTATAGGCCTTTATTGAAAGCACTGTTGCTCCCACAATTGCATTTTATGCCCATGAGACAATCCTGAGAGGTGCAGGCCCCCACCCTTTTGCAAATGGGAATGGAGGCTGTGAAAGAGTGGCCTGAGGTCAGACACATCCAAGTGGCCAATACATAACCTGAACCTAAGCCTTCTGACTCAAAAGCCTCTTCTCTATCCTCTTTAGCTAAGTATTCTATACCTTTTTGGCATCTGGCAGGAGTCTGTGAAGACCAAGGACTATATTGGGTGTTTTTATCTCTCTTAAACAGAGTTTACATATTGCACAAAAATTTCTATCATACAGCCCGCATCCAAGCCTGTGTCTTTTGTGTTGGGATAATGTCATGGTGTATGAAGGCTCTGAGTTCAGCTCCTCAGCAAACGAATAGAGGCTGCATTCATCCCCTTCGCTGCAAAAATTCTAGTACCTCAAACTCATGCTAAAATGAACACACCCAGGATTGTGTGGCTATGTGTTTAATGGCAACAAAAGAATAAGTCCATGTTATGACCAATGCTTGGAAAAGGTACTGGCTTCAGTGAACATGTACCCTGAGAAGAAACCTCTGGGTGTCATGAACTGCTGGCCAAGGGCCAGTGGGAGTGTAGACAAGTTGCAGGCTCTGACTACGGTGAGGAGTGTTAGGGGGAAGGGCACACACTCCGAGCATCTGGCTTTGATACATGTGCTGGGAAAACTACCCAGGGTCCAGAGCCTATCACCATGACTTTGCTTTGTCTGGAAATCTCATTGCTTGAGTAAAGCAGATTCAATCTCTTCATCTAGAAGACCCACCTCCTAAGGTAGCCAACAAGCTGCTTAACAACTTCTATTTTTACGTTCAAGGCTAAGATCTGAGACACAATCTCAAGCAAGTCACAAATAAGAGCCAGGCTTCACTGGTTTTGGATGAACATGGAAACGCATAGTTGGTTGGCAAGAGGTGAAAAGAACAGAGAATCATTCTATGTGGCTAAAATCTTAACTGAATATACCCAAAGGAAATGAAAGCACTAACTTGAAGAGATATCTGCACCCCCAAGTTCACAAAATTATTTATGATAGCCAAGACATGGAAACAACCCAAGTGTCCATTGATGAATGGATTAAAAAATTTGGAACACACACACACACACACACACACACTCCATGGAATATTATTCAGCCATAAAAAGGTGAAGAAATCCTAACATTTGCAGTAACACGAGCCAGACTTGAGGGCATTATACTAAGTGAAGTCAGAAAAGACAAATACTGTGTGGTCTTACTTGTATGTGGAATCAAAAGAAAACTCATAGAAAAAAGAGATCAGATTTGTGTTTACCAGAAGCGAGAGTAGGGGGAGGGGGAATTGGAGAAAAGTGGTCAGAAAGTACAAATGTGCAATTATAAGATAAGTAAGAACCAGGGATGTAATGGACAGCATGACGACTATGGCTAACGCTGCTCTATGATATACAGGAAAGTTGTTAACAGAGTAGATCCAGAATTCTCATCCCAAGGAAAAAGGAATTATTTTTTTGCTTGCTTTTTTTTATTTTATCTACATGAGATGACGGCTGTTAATGACAGTAATCCTTTCACAATATATTCAAGTCAAGTCATTGTGCTGTACACCTTCAGCGTATATGGTGATGTGTATCAATTCAATCAACTAGAAAAAACATTTTTAATCTAACTTTAAAAAAGGAAATACACCCCAATTTAACATTTGTTTAAAAAAACCTACAAAAATAAAACCCCAGTCATGCCTACCAAGAGAGACACAAGGTGTGAGGTGTCCTGTAAGGTCTTAAAGAGCAGACATACCTGCAACTTATGCTGAGCTTTTGGAACAACCCATTCCCTACTTTAATAGTGACATGAATCCCTTAACTAACCCAGAACGGTAACAGGGACTTGTATTCATGGACAAAAAAATGTTCAAAAGGGTGAGTTATGAGATTTTTCAGAGTTATGACTGAAATGCAGTCCTGCCAGGAGAAAGGGGGATGCATTAGACGGTCTCTCGTGCTTCCCATCAGGCTTTGCCAAATGCTGCTGATACAGGTTGGACGCTGGAAACTGTCTGTATTTTAATGCTTTTGATCTACAAAATCAGCAAATTCATAGGGTTCAACCTAATACATTTCTGAGTTTGGTAAATAGACCAGTTTAACATTCAACACTTAAATGAATCACAGCAAATAGAGAACAAAACAGCTTGGAGCATTATTTCCAGTGGAAAGACTTATATAATGCTGTGAGCATATTATATAACAGATATCTCATTTTCTTTTGCTTCTAAAATGCAGAGCATAGTGACATTTTTTCTTTATTACCCATGCTCAGAAAAAAAGAAGATTAACAAATATACTACAAAATGCTACCAAAACCATTAAACCTTTTGCACAGCTATGGTCAATTTAGGCATGAAGATGAAGCTTGAAAGATAAGCAGAGAGACTTAGGAACCCCAAGTCAACACAACTCTAGATGCCCCCGCCCCTCGACAATATAAAAAAGTAATGTTGCTGGTAGCAAAGAAATTAACCAATTTCCTCATATTCTCACTGTTCCTTCTTACAGCCCATCATCCAAGAAAAACAGGCCCAGCAGTGGAAAATTACAGTTTTCCAATAAGAGGGACCAACCACAGCTGTGTAGTTTTCATTTCAGAATGAGCACACATGTCACCGGAAAAGAGAACTGCCAGCAGGATCTAGAAGTCACCCAATGCCACTGAAGAGAAGTAAGGACCTGACAAAGCTATAAGTTCCTGAGGGTCTCAGAAGGCTGTAGCCACCTCTACATAGTCTAGTAATTGGTGTGCATGGCAGGGCATCAGCAGGCCAAGGTCAGCCAGAGGTCATGGCCCCTCCGCTGATGGGTTCCATAATGGTCCAGATAATGCATACTTGGGAGAGAAAGTGGGGACAACTATATAAAGAAATGGCGAAGAGGACCAAAACTGGCTCACAGCTGGTTCATGAAATCCTGTGGGTGAAATCATTTTAACCCCTGCCTGACTGGGGTTATAACATATCCTTGATCTATGTGATACAGTATTCCCAGATTGAAGAAATGTTAACATAGAAAAAAAAAAACTAACTAAAGACTGTCCATGCAGGCTGGTTGTAGCAGCCAATGGAGAGAGAGAAATAGTGCATAAATTTTAAAGAACCAGGTTACACATGTCAACATGTCAACATGGCTTCATGATCTACTCCTATTAGGCACAACGTTCACTGCGCAGTGTTTCTGGAACTCTGGAAAGTGACAAAAGGCTAGGGACCTAGGGGTGCACCTGGGACTCCTGGTTGAAAGTTTAGGGTTGTCAAAAACCAGAAAGTCAACTTCTCAGAGCTTAAGGTCCAGGGAGGCCAGTGGCAAATAAAAATCAGAGATGGCTGAAATGTTCCAGTTTGACTCACTGTGTGACAATGAAACACAGAAGCCAACCAGCACAGTGGTGTGGACTGGAATAGAATGAGACATGCATTGATATGGTGGAGAAAGAGCTCTACAAGTGCCAGGGAGCCTGCACTCTATTCCTGGCTCTATATTACTCTCAGTTTCTTTATCTGAAAATCACGATCATAGGAATTGCTGCAGGGATAAAATGCACTAATATATAGGCAAAGCATGCCGACAACGTGAAAACTTTCAATACCTGGGAGGTATTAGTATCATTTCTATCACTGTTATAATGTACATCCAAGACTGAGTTCTTTTGTTTGTTGTTTGACTATTTATTTAGGTAGTACTTTGGAAAGCAGGACCTCAGGTGGCATCAGAATTCCTCTCAGGGAGTAAAGAGTCTTTTTGAGAAAAATATCCCTGTTAAGTTGATTGCAGGGCAGGTTGCGGGGGGTCATGTGAGCCCCTTAGGGCATGTGTCAAAAGGAAACTAAGAAGGTAGCATTCAAGAAATGCATTCAAGACAGACAGGAATTTGCAGGAGGGGGACAAGTGAGGAAGGAAGGCAGGAGTATAGGGAGTCTTGGAAATAGATAGGAAATGGGAACTGAGTTGAAAAAAGAGCCAAGCAGTGATGTGTAAATGCTCTTATCCTACCAAAACACCCGTAGTCTTCTATATACCACACACACACACACACACACACACACACACACACACCCCTCTTATGTGAGCGGTTTGTCTGAAATAAATTAAGGAAGATGGCCAAGGTCCTCGGCCATATCATACATCCCAGACAACAGAGGGGAATCAGGACAATTTCCAAGACTAACTGGTTCAGCAGAAGCAGGAACTTGTGGGCCAAAAGTAACCACAAGGATGCTTAAGCCCTTTGAAAATCTCAGAAGCACTGTAAAGCGCACTATATTTGCATGGAACACATCTGGAAGGGGTAGGAGTTTAGCCATCTTATCTAGAAATTTTAGGACGCAAAACCCTGCCCAATGTCTAAGTTAAAATGGTCTGCTAATATTAAGTCATTGGAAATATACTCCCAGAACATAGCAAAGCCTCCCTGTTGCCCATGTCCCCTAAGGGAAGCCTCTCCAAACACCAAGAGTCTTCAGAGCTTCCACTGAGTCTGACGTGTCTACTGCAACTCTGTGGTGGAGAGTAAAAGCAAGCCCATGTCTACACCGCTGGTGAATGCTGTGCTATTCCAGAGGCACAAACCAGGGCAGGTAGAGATATTTCTTTTTTCTTTGAAGAAACTTGGATCTGCACCCTTGAGAAACATAACCTCCTTCCTGACCCCCAGTCTCCTGACCCAAAAATGGCAAGGACGAATAGGCACTTCCAAGGGTTGACATAATGATTCAATGAGAAATATCAATAAAAATGTTTTTGAAAATGGTAGGATACAGGGTGCCTGGGTGGCTCAGTCGGTTAAGTGTCTGACTTCAGCTCAGGTCATGATCTTGCGGTTCGCAAGTTTGAGCCCTGCATCGGGTTCTGTGCTGACAGCTCAGAGCCTGGAGATGCTTCCGATTCTGTGTCTCCCTCTCTTTCTGTCCCTCCCCTGCTTGTGCTCTCTCACACACAAAAATAAACATTAAAAAAAAATTTTTTAAGAAAATGGTAAGATACTATTTAAGTCTACATGATATATGTCCTATTTAAAAGCCCACAGCTGAATTCCCAAGTAGGCCCACATTGTGGGAGCAAACAACATTTAGGTATGCCTGTAAAGCATCGAGTTGGACACCGAAAGTGCAATGGGTTTCTTCAACCTTCCCTTTAGGGCAGGTTCTCATGCACAAAAATGGACAAAAAAGGAGAGATGCTCAATTTGCCTAGAAGTTGGTACAGGCTCCCTATGCACCTGTTGCTTCTTTGGATCCCCTTGAGATAGCTAAGTCTCCACACAGAGCTTCCCAGGGGAGGAAAATAGCCTGTCCCTTCCTCTCAGGAGGAAGAAGAATACAGGAAAGTGATTTGATTTGACTATATTTCTGCCTTGAAACCTCCCCAGCAGGTTAGGAAAAGCAAAGGATAAACCCCAAAACCAATCTTCTATCTTCCAGTTTTGAAACAGTTTCTAGTTAAGGGGTGAAGGATGTGAAAGGGGAAGAGAATTTTATTCTCCTTATTAAAAGAACCAAAACACCCAATATTGATTTTTGCCCTTCATTACCAAACATGCACAATAATACTAACAGCAACAACTTAATGCAGAAATCATCAGGAGGAGGATTATTACAGCCTCATAAGTCACAGGAACGTATTTATTAGGGGCTGAGATCACGGCGCAAGTGTGATCGAGGTTTGCCCATAAATTACCATTGTAATTTACAGTCTGCCTTTTTTCTTCTTCTTTCTCTTGGCCCCCATCCTGAAGCCCATCCACAAATCCTACTCATGCCAGTTAGAATCAGAATAATGAAAAGTCAGGATCCCGCAGGACCACAGACCCTGGTGGTTTTGCAGCTGGCTTCACGGGGCACATGACCACAACTGTGTCAGCATCCCGGCTGCCCGCCTCCAGCTGCCCCTGGGCACCTGATTGGGAATCAGGCAGCATCTTCAAGGCTGAGAACCGTAGTACATCTACAGCCCAAGGAGAAAAAGCACCCGTCCTCCCCCGGGAGAGCAGGCCACCGGGAGGGGACACTTTGCTTCCTGAAGATGATTTCTGACACACTGACTCTATAAAAGGCCCATCAGCTAGTGCGTCTCATTCTTCGGCCACTTGCCAGGCCTGGCGGTTATAAGCCCAGGGCTTCTCCCTTCACAGTGCAATAACTACAATATCCAATAATGAACAAAGCCAACATCAGTGACACTGCCTGGAAATGAATGTTACCACTTAGATTCTAATAAAAGAGAAGTTGGAACAAGCTGTACCAGGTGCCTTTTATTTGTACTTCTATTCAATTATATAACACACGTTTTTAACGAAGTTGTTAAAAAGGGATTTGTTTATTTTCAGTGCGCTGCATCTTTTATCCTAACCGGTAAAATGAAATCTTAGGCACTTGCTCAGGCGCCTACCTCTGGTGCCTTAACAGTGCACATCAGTTCAATATAACTCCACAAATATTTATTAAGCCTCTAGCATAAGAAATGACCAATACATATTTTCTGAATAAAGAAACAAGCCAACATAATCCTCCTTGGCTGGAAGGCAGCCAAGGCAATATATCTTGCCCCCCAACAGATAATGGTCCCCCAAAAGAGCTGATGTTCAAACTTTACTATTCTCGGGAAAAAATGACTCCTACAAGTAAGTACATCAACTAGGTGGACCATAAGGCAGTAGAAAGAGGACTAAGACCAGAAACCAGGGCACATGGATCTAAGTTTTGACAATGTGGCTATTGTACTAATTTGGGGCACGTCACTTCATTTCCCCGTGTTTCCATTTCCACAGCTGTAAAATGGGTGGAAAGGTCCAGATGGTCTTGTTGCTCTGAACTGTGGTCTGAATTACTCTTAACAATTCTAGAAGTGGTCCCACTGAGAAGATGAACCATACGCAGATGTGTAGCTATCGGATTTCTATTTACCAGAATCCAGATGTAAATCCCGTTATTATGCATGGTGTCTGTGGCTGTCACAGTCCTCAAAGACTACTAGTGTGTATTAATGTGCTATGAGACTTGAGTGCATCCATTTTACTTCTCTCTGCCTCAGTTTTCTTGCCTGAGCTTTCTGGTAGCTCTAACATTCTAGCTTTCTCTAACAGCTTAGTCATAAGGACAGGGAAAACGTTCATTAAAATCTATACACCCCTAACTATCCTCATCATCAGAGAAACTTACCTAACAACCTGCCCCTTTCAGAAGTCATCCTTGATTATAAATTTTAAGGACAGCACATTAGTCCTGTCAAGAGGAACAAATGACTCAGTTACCAAGGTGATGTGCTGGAGTCCTCAAAGCCCAGGATTGTGGAAACTATGCCCTAAAAATGTGTTTGATGCAAAATAAATGGCATAATTTCATTAAATTGATTCTGTATAAAATCCAACTCCCAGGATGAAGTACCAAAGTGTTAGAGGTAGTAGGCAATTTTGATGACCCCTTCAGAGAAGAGGGTGAAAGAAAAAGTAATGGCGATCAGAGATGTGGTTCCACAGGAAAGGGGTGAGCTAGTATGTTTCATGCCAAACTCTGCGTATTTTGCTATTGATGTTTCCCAGAGTGAGACATGGCCTTAAGATGTTAGGAAATGCTACAATGTCTTCTAATGGACGTGACTTTCAGTAGTCTTACTTTGTGTTTCAGAGCATCGCAAACGTTTTCCAGTAGAAGTATCCCAGGTATTGATGACAAGACACAAGGTCTGTGGCTACCAAGTAAACCTCCCTCTAAAATTAGGGAGAAGAGGGGGAAGGAAAAGGCTAATGCAGGTGGCATCTTCGTCAGGAAGTACCACCAGATCCTGAAACATTACACTGTAGCCACAAGACACCATAAATGGATATGAGTCTAACTCAAAGATTCTGGCTTAGCCAGGTCATGTTTATGATGAGTACCATATCCAAAAGGTTGATGAGGGATGTTTTCTAAGCAAAACAGAGAAAGAAATCATAAAAATAAGCAGATATATACAGATACTTAGGAACTCTATATAAGAGAAATTATAAGGCTTCACCGGTCACATGTTTTAAGTATATAAGATAATTTATCTTTATGTACTTTATATACTTACAATATGCGACCAGAGAAGCCTTATTTCTATTATATACAGTTCCTACATATCTAGAAGAAAAAACTCAATAGAAAAACATGCAAAGGGATATGAACGGGCATTGATAATATATGAAATGCAAATGCCCAAAATATGTGTGAACAATGCCCAATCCCAGGGATAGTCAGGTAAATGAAATTAAAGCAATAATGAGCTATCATTACTGAGGTACCATTATCATCATTCTTGACAAAACTTACAAGTGTTGATGACATCCAGGGCTGGGGATAATATCAGGGGTAAGAGCACTTCTGTACATTTCTGAAGAAAATATAAATTGCTGCAGTGTTTTAGGAAGGTCATCAGGCTGCACTTGTTAAAAGATTAAAAATTCATTTACCCATTGACATGACCATCACATGAGAATCCACTCAACAGAAATAAAAGCACCAATACAAAAAAAATATGTATGAGGGGGGCACCTGGGTGGTTCAGTCAGTTAAGCGTCTGATTCTTGATCTTGGCTCAGGTCCTAATCTCACGGTTGGTGAGATGGAGTCCCACAGGGGGCTCTGCAATGACTCCATGGAGCCTGTTTGGGATCTCTTTCTTCCTCTCTCTCTGCCCCTCCTCCACTCGTGCTCATGCTCTCTCTTGAAATAAACAAACATTTAAAAAAAAAAAGGAAATATGGGGCACCTGGGTGGCTCAGTTGGTTAAGTATCGTACTCTTGGTTTCAGCTCAGGTCACGATCCCACAGTTTGTGAGATCAAGCCCCACATCGGGCTCTGTGCTCATGGTGCGGAGCCTGCCTGGGACTCTCTCTCTCCCCTACTCTTGCTCTCTGTCTCTCTCTAAATAAATAAACTTTAAATAATGTTTGAAAATGAAAATATGAGACTGTTTACTTAAAACATGAATCTTATAGAAAAAAATATGACTTCCCTAAAAATCTAAGAAAAGAAAAATGGGTAGCTGCATTATGTTATACCTATTCTACAGAAAATTATGAACTTACTAAAAATAATAAGACCTAGAAAGATGTTCATTTTACATATGTTTTTAAAAGTACATTTTAGGGTGATATGTATTATATGATTTCATTTTTATAATAGAATTTTTAAAAAGCAAAGACTATATTGTGTGTGTGTGTGCGCGCGCACTAACATAATGGAATAGAAAGATATCCATCAAATTACTGGAAAGATTAATTACAAGCGGAGGTAGGAATGAGGAGGAAGAGAAGAACATTACTTATTTTTCCTTTATACGTATTTCTATACCTCTGTATTATCTGACTACAATAAAGATGTAATAAAACAACAACGAAATGGAAATGCTAAAACAAACAACAAAAAGCTACACCAAATTCTAGCAGTTTTCCAGAAAAGATCTACAGATTTTAACCCGCCAACAATGGCCCCATCATCCAGTATGGCACCTCTCACATAGTTGATACCCAGTAAATGTTTGTTGAATGAATGAACATTCAAAAAGATTTATTGAATATGGTTGAAAGAAGGTATAATTTCAGGGTCCAAAGAAAGATTTATCTTCACCCCTCCTATCTCCATCCTTTAAAAAACAACAGCTTAGTATCTGGAAAATTATTTGATATAATTTACAACCCTCAGAGGCCCATTAGAAGCTTCTAGCATCACAGCAAATGTGAGTCTCTTATTGAAAAATATGTGGGTCTTGTACAATGCCTGGGCCCACCTGGGAAAAATGCAGCAGCTTCTATTTCATTTGGGGGGAAAGAGAGTGAATTCTTCACCATTTTGACATACTGCAACAGCACTACAAAACCATTTTGAGCCCTTCTCTAAACTCTGTGAAATCTAATATGGCCAAACCATTAAACACGCACACACACACACACACACACACACGCACACACACGCACACACACACTATGCTTATGTGTGACTTCAATTCTTAAGTGAGTATACTTAATGTCAGCATATTATCTGTTGCTTCTGTGACATTGTATTTGACAAAATATCCTTTTTTAAAGTTTACTTATTTTGAGAGAGAGAGAGCATGCGTGCATGGGAGGAGCAGACAGAGAGAAAAGAGAGAATCCTAAACAGGCTCTGTGCTGACATTGCAGCCCAAGGCAGGGCTCAAACTCAAGAACTGTGAGATCATGACCTGAGCCAAAATAAACAGTTGGACGCTTAAATGACTGAGCCACCCAGGCACCCCAAGAAAATGTCTTTTTTTACAGCTCTATCATTGCACCTGCAGAACTTTTTGACAAAAGCCTGTTCGTGTAACTGAATCTGTTTATGTATCAATCTCCCCATCATGACTGCCACCTCCTAGAAAGAACCATGACATCTCCATCTTTGCATATTGTTGATACTCAATGTCGACTCATTTAGTCACCATGCAATGAACGGATGTATGATTAGATGGGTGAGTGGAAATCACTCACTATTCCTTCCTGCAACAAATGTATTATGCACCTATGAGGTACAGGGTACTGGTCTAGCAGTGGGATATAGCAATGGAAAAAACACTCAACGTCCCCACCATCACGGAACTTACACTCTAGTGGGGATCAGACAACAATCCGATGCAGGTGTAGTATGCTGCCCAGAGGTGTGTGAAGACAGTTGTAACACAGAGAAAAGACAATGACAGGGGAAGCTCTTTAGCTCAGGAGGTCAGAGAAGGCCTCTCTGAGAAGGTGACACTTGATACGAGACTCAAATGAAATGAGGGAGTGTGTCAGCCATGTAAACATCTGGAATAGAACATTCCAAGCAAGGGAACAAAAGTGCAGAGGCCCTGAAACAGGAATATGATGAGCACATTTGAGGAAGAGCATGGAAGTCCATATGGCCACAGCACAGCGAGAGAGAAAGAGATCAGAGTCAAAGGCCGGGCTATACCCTGAAGGGTCCTGAGGCCATGGCTTTAGTTCAGCTAGGTACTGCGGGAGCTTCTGGGGCAATCTGGGGAGAAGTGGGTTGGCCCTCATACAGATGCACAGTGAGGTTTTCACAAGAAGGGCAACTATGGGGGCGAGAGGTGGGTGGTTCTCAGCCTGTAACACTGGCTGGTGTGGGGGTGGGAGCGGAGGAGGGCATAGAAAAGGGGCCACGCTGTGATATCCTGCTGTGAGGTCTCCAGGCTTCACCCTAACTCTTTGCCCACACTGACTTTCGCTTACTCACTGCTTCCTCTTTTCACCGTCATCTTGACAAATTTCAAGTAGAATGTTGTACCTTTTAAAAACTGATGAAAGATGCCACTTTTGGAAAATGAGACCAAGGGGAGCAACTGTTCCCAATCCCTCTCTGTAATACCCCTCCAGCTTTGGCACTGCCCTAACCCTTGTTAGGGTTTTACTGGCTCTGGACTGGAAGGAATCCATCATCCTGTCAGCAGATTTGAGCCTCGCCCGAGTTCATGGCAGCATTCTGTCTAATTCCATGCACCATATGATGGGGCAAAGAGGCACTGGGCTTCTACAAAATACAAAATAGTGGAATGGAAACAAGGATGTGAAAAAAATTTTTAAGGGATATAAATAAACACTCTGAACTGAGAAAAGAAGGTGGTCACATCCAGTGGGCACTTCCCAGCGAGCCATCAGGGACCACCGGCACTCAAGATGTGGGTACCTATGTTATCATAGCAGTTGCCTCGAATGTTGAGTTATGTACATATAGAATCTTTCATTATACAAACCTGTCCTGCACAATGTGAGACAGTCCATCTGACAACCAACACACTTTGACTGATCTCTCCCTCCCTCCCACCTTTCCTTCGTCCCTTTCTTTCTTTTCTCAGTCCAAGAGCCTTCAGATCCATTGATATCCCAATTTAGGAAAAATCCAAATACATGTTTCAGAAATATCTGTAACCACCAAATTATGTACATCAATATAATCTGTTAAGTGCTGCTAAGAATGAACCATTTTTAAATGGAAGATACCTTACTCACCCACTTAGGATTCTAACATCTCTTTTCTCTCCAACATACCTTTGAAGAAGGCATTATGTCAGGGACTGTGCTAGATATATGTATTGACTCATTCCATACAATCCCTATGAACTTGGTACTATTACTATGCCACCATTTTACATTCAAGGACTAGATCTTGCCCCAAATCACATACTTAAGCAATGGAACATGCAGGGTTTAATGTCCATGGTTGAGAGCACACATTCAGTCACTCCACCTCTCAATGTAAACCTCCTATTAGGAAAAGGGCAGAGGCAGAAAAGGATGTGCCCACTGAAAGCAGTCCAATTTCCTTCTTGAGAATACTCCATGATGGAAACATTGGAAAAGAAAGGGGAAAACAGTTAAACCCATATCTTGGATTATGAGTATATTTGCATTGTAAGAATGAAACAAATGCTCCTTTTGGAAAATAATCAAAAAGGGAATATTATAAGGAAACCTGTTGAATTTCATTCATCCCATTTTGGTAGAGAAAGTGATGGTAGATGGTTAAGATTCTTGTTGTACCACCATTACTGTTGTTGAATAGTTTTAACTATCAGAAAGAAGAAAAGTTAGGGCATGTTAAGAGACCAATCTATAAGTTTCACTAAGCAGGGACTCCTTCTATCTTATGTCTCAGGTAAATAGAATATGGATGAATAGCTGGAAAGTGACAAACAGGACACACACACACACACACACACACACACACACACACACACAGCCCAGGCATCTAGTCTAGGGCTTTAGAACTGGTGTTCATCCAATAAATGTCAGTTGAATTTGACTGAACTGAATCTATCTGAAGGTACTAAGCTTAGATGATAGCAGTATGGGTTAAGAGATTTAAGAAGAAGCTGAAGTGCATGCCCTTGCTTATATGACATGCAACCATTTGAACATAAGAGTTTAGGGGGATGGAAAGGATACACTGGTTTCAGAAAGTCATGGGAACAGCTTAGAAGAGAAAGAAGAATCAAGAGCCCAAAAGGAGTATATAGTGTTCAGAATACAACCCACGAGGGCAACAACCCAGCATTCTAAGCAGCCTTAGAGAAGAACCTGCTGGAAAAGCATTTCCAAAGAAGACACAGAAATGGCCAACAGGTACATACAGAGGTGCTCGGCATCACTAATGACCAGAGAAATGGCTATCAAAACCCCAATGAGGTATCACCTCCTACCTGTTAGAATGGCTACTATAAAAAAGATAAGAAATAGCGGGATGAGGATAGAGAGAAAAAGAAACCCTCTACTGCACTGCTGGTAGGAATGTAAATTGGGGCAGCCACTGTGGAAAACAGTATGGAGGTCCCTCAAAAAATTAAAAATAGAACTACCATATGAGCCAGTAATTCCACCTCGGGTATTTATCTTATGAAGGCAAAATTACCATCTCAAAAAGCTATCTGCATCCCCAAGTTCACTGCAGCATTATTTACAATATTCGAGACATGGAAATAACCTAATTGTTGAATGTATAAAGACATACACACACACACACACACACAGAGAGAGAGAGAGAGAGAGAGAGAGAAAAGAGAGAGAGAAAGACAGAGAGAGGAATATTACTGAGCCATTAAAAGGAAATCCTGCCTTATGTAACCACATGGATGGAGCCTGAGGGCAGTAAGCTAAGTTAAATGACCCATACAGAGAAAGACAAACACCGTGTGATATCATTTATATGTAGAATCTAAACAAATAAACAAAACCACCACAACAAAAAACTAAGAGATAGAAAACAAGTTAGTGATTTCCAGAGTCAGGGGATGGGGGAGAAGGCTGGGCAAAATGGATGGAGGTGTAAGACAATTTGCTGTCAAAGAAGCGAGGCCCTTGGTTAATGACAAAGTGCTGGACAGATTTTGCTCTATCATAGTTTTCTGACTTGGGTGTGCTTTTCTGTTATGTTGTTTGTTGCGTTTTCAGAAGGCATTCGTACTAAGCAATAGTGTGGTGTTTCCTTAAGAGCAAAGGGTTGAGGAAGACAGGAGGAAGAACCAAATGGCAGATTCCTGCTCTCCTCAGCTGTCAGAACGGAGGTGACCCTGCTGCAATCCCGAGGTGCAGATAGAGTTCCCAGGAGGAATTAAAAGGCCTCTTTAAGGCTATTCCCAAGGCTGAAACCGCTCTTCAGTGACAAGCATCATCAAAGCTGTAATGCAGGTCAGCTGCACAGGGCAGATGCTGCAGGCAGCGCTACAGCAACCTCCCCAAAGAGGCAGTGAACATGAACATGACCCAGGGAGGTGCCTTCCTCGGTGGAGGATAGGCGGCCTGGCCTGCAGCGTCATTCAAGGGTGCCCGCGTCCCCTCACCTGGGCCACAGTGGGCGGCCACTGTCCTCTCAAATGCTCTGAAAACCAGGCTCGAGTTGTCACGGATTTATGAACTCTGGTCCACAGGGCCCTGTGTTTCCTGGTGCTCTTCTCACTGAGCCGGCTTCAACACTCGAATTGTTCACAGTGGGCGTGCAAACACGCTGGGGGTGGAGCCAGCGGAAGGCAGGATCTTAAGAGGGTGGGCAGCACGGGAAAGCAGTTCCACCCTCTTACAGATGTTACCCTTCCCGGCTCTGATCTGTGGTGCCCAACATGCACAGGAACCAGGGAGGGGATTATAAAGTGATTTTTCTCTTCCTGCTCTGGTCATTAAAAAAAAAAATTATCTCCATGACATAACCTCACCTTCCAATAGTTTTCAAAAATCGCCAGACCCTCAAAACCCTACTTAGCCTGGCAAAAATGTCAGCCCTGCCCCGCTTTCCCTGTGCCGCCTGCTCTCCCTCCTACCGATCTGGACTTTGTGTGCTTTGCTTAGTAGCAGTGCAAGGGAAGAAAGGCGTTTTCTTACAGCCCACACATTGCAGTGTCAGCCTCCAAGCTTCTTGTAACCAAGTAAGGAGCAAATCTAGGAAGGAGAACTTGGTCATGGGCACTTTGGCCTTCGCATGTCCTGGTTGTTGGATGCTAGATCGGAAGCTAAGTTTTTTCCTGCCCCAAATCCTGCTGTAGCCTCTCCTCCATTTAGTCCCATTTACCCCTGAGAAGTGGGACCATATGACTCACACCCAGCCCCACAAAATTGAAGCCAGACAGTTCAATCAAACTGGTGCCATTCTTAATAAGTTAGATTGTAGATCCTTCTTGGGAGTGTCCGGTCCCCTGATAGGAAGGTCCTTTTCAGAGATGATCAAAATGGTCCTATCTGCATAGGAAGTCAGTTTATAAGTACACACTTTAAAAGATCCTTTGATTAACAAGACATGTAACGATGTCTTCAATTACTTAGTTATTCACCTAGATAGCCTCCAAGGATCCTTTCCAACTGTAAAACTCCAGCGACTTCCTTGAGTTAAATGTGTCGACTTCCTACTATTATGCCGAATTACTTCACACAATATTATACCTAAAGTTTGTATAGCATTTTATAGTGTTCATAAAATGCTTTCCCATTCATTATCCTAGTTGATTCTTCATTCAACCCTGTGAATTATGGTATCTATGATTACTACCTCCGTTTATAAAAAAAAAGAAATCAAAGCTCAAGGAGGTTAAAAGATTTAGCCAAGATCTTTCAACTAAAAACTGGAAGAACGTGAATATAAACTATGAGGGAATTTGTAGGACTGATTCAAGTCCAGATTTTTTGGACTAAATGGTTCAATGGTCTTATGTAAATCATTTGCTATTCTGAGCTCTATTGTCTCAATCTGTAAAATGGGTTGACTAGATGTTATCATAGTTTGAAAATCCAAAATTCTACCATCCTATTTATTCTAAATCTGTGAGCCTTGTACCTCTGTCCAAAAATAAGTGGGTATTATCAACCACTCAGGAGAATTGAGATTAAAAACAGGGTGGGGGGGGGGTGCCTGGGTAGCTCAGTCGGTTAAGCGTCCGATTTTGGCTCAGGTCATGATCTCGCAGTTCGTGGGTTCCAGCCCCATATCAGGCTCTGTGCTGACAGCTCGGAACCTGGCATCTGCTTCAGATTCTATGTCTCCTCCTCTCTCTGTACCTTCCCCACTTGCTCGCTTGCTCTCTCTCTCAAAAAGACAAACATTAAAAAATTAAAAAAAAAAAAAAAACAGGGTGGCACACTCAGGAACTTTGCAAATACAAATATACCAGATTTTTAAAAAATTGACTTCAGCATAGAAAGCTCAGAGCATAGGCACCTAATATCCCTGTTATGGTGTAAAGGTATCAGAACTCTCAACTTCCAATGACATTTAATTAATATCTTTGTCCCTTTGATATGATGAAAACAAATCTAGAATGTGCTTTTAGCTCTTGCCTTTCTCCTGAATTGGAGCCCTCAGTTGGAGAGACCTGAGTCTACCTTGTGCTCATCTCTTCTATGAGGTCAGTGACAGGCACAGCCCAAGTGTGCCCAGGGCGCACCAAAGCAATACAGCCTGCAGGACACCCATGAAACATCACAGATGATCTTCAGTCCCTTCCCTTGCTAAGAGGCAGGAGACTACTTATTTTATAATGATTCTGTTCACTGTGGATGTTGGTCCTTTCGGGGGCTCGATGTTTTATCACCATTTGGAGAACCCTGCCCAATTCTCAAGTCCCGCTTGGCCCCGGCTGTGTTGGAACAACTCTGCCAGGGTATTCCTATGTGTGGAAACTGTGCTGAGATTGTGTCTGCGTTGTGTCCTTGCAACAAATTCTCTTATTACCACCATTTACAGATGAGTAAATTGAGACACAAAGAGGTTAAATAACTTCCCCCAGGTTATCTGGCTAATAAGTGGTGGAGTTCAGGATTCAAACCCAGACAAGTTGATTCCAAACCTGTAGTGGTCTTCACCAACACACTGCTGCCAACTTACCCTTAACCAAGCAGTGGAGTGTTCATTCAAGGTACTGAACTCCGCATCACTGGAGGCATCCAAGTATAGGCTAGACCTCCACTTGGCTTCACACTCTAGGATCTTACGGTCATAAATCTGTCTTGAAAGCCCTCTTACCTCCCTCTTGGGGTGCTCTTGGGTCTACTGCTAACACCCTTCCTCTGTCTCTTTGTCATCATCAATAGCTCTCCTGACTTTCCATTGTATTACATCGACTCTGATCAAAGTATTCACCACACTGCCCTGGAACATAGTATATTCCTCCTCCAAAAAGTCTTGCAAACTGGCTGCCTTTGTTGAATCCTCATCACAGACATGTATGTTTGACACAGCTGTCCTGTTATAATAGAGAGATAGGGAGGCACCTCCAGCTAGCCACAACACTCCTCACTCCCTGCTGTCCTATCCCTACCAGGTCACGCATCAGCATTACCTGCCTGGCTCCCTGATGGGATTTAAGATTTAACCCCTCTAAGATGATCCCTTTGAGTATAGACTACACCTTATTCATTTTAGCTTCCTCCATGCATGTACCAGAAAAGCAGCCCAATAGATGTTCGATGAATGAATAAGTAAAATGAACAGATGAACACATGAAGACTGGCAGGCAGCTGAAAGATCTACTGAGCACAGAGGTGGCAGATAAGGCAGCAACTCAATGGGCAAACCCGAAAAACGGGGAGCTGCCTTAATCTCCTTATGCCTGTTAACTCAATTTATAAAGCAGATGTGCTAATACTTACCTACTTCTCGCTAGGGTGCCACGTGAAATAATTAGTTAATGTCTGTAAGGCATTATCTGTACTAAGATTATTAGTCCTACTGTGAATGCTCAGCTCTGGGCCTTCAACGAATCCACTTTAAATAGAGCTGGAATTCTGTGTCTCCCTCTCTCTCTGCTCCTCCCCCGGTTTCACTCTCTTCCTCTCTCAAAAATGAATAAACGTTAAAAAAAATTAAAAATTAAAGCTGGCAAACTAAACACCATGATTTATCCAATCTTTCCTTTTGGCTCTACCAACACATCAGCTTCCAAACTAGGAATTTGTAGCACCTTTCCCAGAGCAAACAAACCCCTCTCTACTCTCTCTGTTGCCATTTTCTCTCTTCTTCCCTCCCTCTCCCTCCCCACCTCTCTATTTCTCCCATTATAAGTTAACATTTTGGGTGGGAGGTGGAATGCACTGCTTAAGTGAGCCAAGATTCTCAGTAACATAGTTATCCTTGGGGGTAGTGGCCAGGGGTAGTGGGGTGCCGCTGATTCTAGTGACGTTCCCTTTCTTGATCTGGAAGTTGGCTGCACAGGTAAACACAGATTACATTGCACACTCGCCAAGTGTGCACTTTTTTTATATGTATATTTCAATAAAAGATTTTTTGAAAAAGGAAAAAAGGTAAATCATGCAGTCCAAAAAAAAAAAAAAAATGTGGGCATGGACCTCCCTCTAAAAATCTAAAGCCTTTTTCCCATTCATTTTAGGATTTTCACCAACCTCAAGCTCTTTGAGGCAAATTCCCCACAAGCCCCTCCTGTGGTGGTCATTGTGGTCATTATGTAGGGATGGCTCTTTGCACTGAAACACAAGTCTGCTTTGTTAGCTGTGACAATGGTTATTAGCGCAACTTCCCTCCTTTTCCTGCACCCCAGCCCCAATAAGGAGTCAAGGACTGCATCCCTGAGCAAAGGCACACATCATGGCTATCAGATGGGTCTGTCGGCAGCTCAGCTCCAGGCAAGATTTGTTCCCTTGTTTGTCTGGAGCTTCGGTTTTAATTTGTAATGTTTGCTTAATCTACTATTAGTTGTGCTGAATTTAATTTAACTCATTGTAGCAATTCATTTCTCTCAATCTTCTATTATTGGGTATCACTCTAAAGTTGTAAGTGATTTCGCCTTCTCTAATCATCACGTTGGAGTCTGTTGGCCCAGCTATTCCTCCTTGCAAGAAATAGCTGCAGTTTTATGTACAGAATTGCAGGGAGGACAGGGTGGTGGGAAAGCTGAGTGGGATCTGTATCCACAATTTTTTGCATTAGCTTCTGTGTTCTAAATGAAATCAGGCAAACGGTTACAAGTTACTTCTCCCCCACCACCAGCGTCAACCAGCAGATACACAAACAGCAGTAGCCAGACAGGTCCTCTGTATTACCATAAAGCTACAAAACCCAAACCAAACACACAGTAATGATTTTCAAAAATTAAAACAAAAAAATAAATGACACCTAAAGCTTAACTAGATCATTTGGATGGTTGTGATTATTCTGGATCTCTATGAAGAAGTAATCTTGGGGGATCTTCATGATTCGATGAAAAAATTGCTCAGCAGGTGGACTTTGTGTAAAGATGCCTTTCTATGCAAGTTTTACAATTGATAATAGGTGTGTTTTTCAAAGGAAGCTTAACGCTTCTTTTCTGGAAGGTCTTCTGACCTTATGTAATTCACAAATTCTTAAAAGTAAGATCTCAGCCCACATGTACAACACACCAGTATTTATCACGTTGCAATCAATTAGGCTTATTCCAAAATCCTTAAAGAAATCATTTGAAAATCACCGTATGTAAAGGTAGGAGATAGTCACCAGTTTTAGGGAACATTTCTCTAATACAGACATACCTTGCTTTATTGTGTTTCACTTTATTATGCTTCAGAGATACTGGGTTTGTTTTTTGTTTTTTGTTTTTGTTTTTTACAAATTGAATGTTTGTGGCAACTCTAAATAGAGCAAGTCTTTCAGCATCATTTTTCGGCATTTGCTCACTTAGTGTCTCTGTGTCACATTTTGGTATTACTTGCAATATTTCAAACTTTTTCATTATTATTCCGTTTGTTATGGTGATGTGTGATTAGTGATATTTACTATTACTATTGTAATTGTTTGGGGGCACCACAAACCATGCCTCTATAAGATGGCAAACATAACTGATAAGTGTTGCCTGTTGCCTGTGTTCTGACTGTTCCACCAACCAGACATTCCCGCCCTCTCTCCCTCTTCTCAAGCCTCCTTATTCCCTGAGACACAACAATATTGAAATTAGGCCAATCAATACCCCAGAATGGATCTAAGTGTCCAAGTCAAAGAGTAGCACATCTCTCATTTTAAGTCAAAAGCTAGAAATGATTTAGCTTAGTGAGGAAGGCAAGTCAAAAGTCATTAGGTCTCTCGCACCAGTTTGCCAAGTTGTGAAGGCAAAGGAAAAGTCTCGAAGGAAATTAAAAGTGCTACTGCACCAAACACAGGAATAAGAAAGTAAAGCAGTCTTAGTGTTGATATGGAGGACATTTTTGTGATCTGGAAAGAAGATGAAACCAGTCACAATATTCCCTTAAGCCAAACCCTAATGCAGAGCAAGGTCCTAACTCTCTTCAATTCTATGAAGGCTGAAAGAAGAGAAGCAGCTGCAGAAGAAAAGTTTGAAGCTAGCAAAGTTTATAGAAAGAAGCCCTCTCTGTATCAGAAAAGTCCAAGTTGAAGCAGCAAGTGCCGATGTAGAAGATGTAGCAAGTTATCTAAAAGATCTAGCTAAGATCATTAATGAAGATGGCTATGTTAACAGATTTTTTTAAATAAAGCTTATTTTTGGGGGTAGGGAGGAGCACGCATGAGTGGGGTCTCAAGGGGCATAGAGAAAGGGAGAGGGAGAATCCCAAGCAGGCTCCGAGCTGTCAGTGCAGAGCCCGACACAGGGCTTGAGCTCATGAACCATGAAATCATGACCTGAGCCAAAATCAAGAGTTGAATGCTTAACTAACTGAGCCACCCAGGCACCCCCAGCAACAGATTCTCAATGTAGATGAAACAGCCTTCTACCGGAAGAAGATGCCATCTGGGAGTTTCATAGCTAGACTGAGGCAAGGCCCTTTCCCAGCAAAAGGATTACAACTTACTGAAAGCTCAGATGATCGTAAGCATTTTTTTAGCAATCAAGTGCTTTTAAATTATGTGCCTTTTTAAAGACACAATGCTATTACTCATTTCATAGACTACAGGGTAAACATAACTTTTTAAATTTTTTAATGTTTATTTATTATTGAGAGGCAGAGAGAAAAAGAGCATGAGCATGGGAGGGGCAGAAGAGGGGGAGATACAGAATCCGAAGCAGGCTCCAGGCTCTGAGGTGTCAGCACAGATCTCGACGCAGGGCTCGAACCCACAGACTGTGAGATCATGACCTGAGCCGAAGTCGGATGCCCAACCGACTGAGCCACCCAGGCACCCCTAGTGTAAACCTAACTTTTATATGCACTGGGATACCAAATACTTCACTGGACTTACTTTATTACAATATATACTTTACTGCAGTGGTTTGGAACCAAACCTGCACTATCTCTGAGATGTGCCTGTATAATTAGAGAAGGCCAGATAGTTCTTAACATGCAGATACAAACACGTGCAAAGCACATAGCCCAGTGTCTGATCTATAGCAAGCACTTAGCAAAGAGCAGAAGAATGAGAAAAATATGAACTATAATAGAATACATTATTACCACCTACAATAGCCCATCCAGCTTGACTTCCTTATCTCTGAGGTAAAATACGCCATCAGCATCCATCTTTCTGAAGCTCATAATTCCAAGTAGAGTAGCTGATCCTTCTGATACCCATATACCAGAATGCATTACACCACAGGTGGTGGCATCTAGAGGCAAAGCCACCATCAGTGTAAACTTGAACTTAGCTGCAGAAACCCCATGTAGGAAATGGTCTCTAGGAAAACTTTAAAAGTGGCCCTGAAACACCCAAGCTGCAGAGGAAATCTTTCACCTTATTGTCTCTAACCAGAACATCCCACGTTGTGTCGATTTTGCAGAATTTATCTGCAAGGACCTATGAGGACCCAAATCTCATCTACTGATTATTCATCTTCTAGTCCCCAATGAAGCTAACCTCATAAAGACTGTGGCATTTCTTCCAAGGCACTATGCTGAGGCTTACGTGTGTCAGGGGACCTGGGGAAAGCTACTACTTTTCAAGTAGTTGACCCTAGCCTTTCATGGACTCAATATCTATGTCTTCATCTGTGAAAATAAAAGGGTAGAGAATGGGATGGGCAGGAGAGACCCAGAATCTGGAACTACAAGACCAGTTAGCTGAAAAACAAACAAGCAAACAAACAAACAACCTATATATATATATATATATATATATATATATTTAGGGATATAGATAGAGATAAATTGTTATATATAAACATAGGTGATACAGAATGATAGAGATATCAGTATAGATATAGATACAAAGGGGTAGGACTAGACCCTCAGCTCTATTATTCTACGTTAAACTATCTGGACGATATGTGTGCAGGAGATATTTAAAATCTAATTATGGAGATAATATAGTCATGAAACATTCAATAACCTAACATAATCTTGTAGAAGCTATCGAGCAAAGTATATCAGAAAGGTTAAATTTGTCATGTGAGTTCTTGGAAGGTGACCATGTATGTAAGTCAGAGGTCAAAGATCATGGTCTGGGCCCACGAGCAGAGTCCAGCCCATGACCTATTTTTGTCCAGTTGTGCTGGAACACAGCCGCCTATTTATGCACAGTCTGTGGCTGCTTTCACTGTACAGTGGCAGAGTTGAGAAGGTGCAGGTGAGACCGCATGGCCCACAAAGCTGAAAATACTTACTATCTGGCCTTGATCCATCAATAGGCTTCACAAAGGGAGTTTAAAACAAAGAACCAAAAAAGGCCTGTCTTTAGCTATGGGTAGGGACTGAATGGGCACAGGGCTCCCCCAAGGAGAAGTAACTGATACTTGAGCAGAGACAGGTCTGGGCATTGCAGGACCTGCGAGGTGGGTCAGTCAGAGAGAGTATGAAAGATGCCCTGGGTGATACTGCACAAGCCAGAGAACCACAGACATCTAGACCAAGAAGACTGGACGTGACTCTGCAGAGACCTGTCCATTAGTGAGGGCTTCAGAGCAGAGAGTTGACAAAATAAAAGTGAATATTTAGAGAAACCCAAGCAGGTAGTGGTTTTCTGGATGGTAGGAGATTCTTGGCACACGACACTGAGGTCTGGAGCAGCCCCACAAGCTGCAGGGCTGGGCTTAAAGGTATGAACAAGGGAGACAGCAGAAAGACTGAACACCGTGACTTCGTAGCCACTGGGTTTGGAGAAAAGGAAAGAGGAGAGGAGTTCCAATCCGGTTAAGCACAGGGCTGACCACTTTGCACGCAGCCACATGCAGTGGCACATGCGATTTCTTAAGCTGACAGATGGAGGTGTGCCTGAAAGTTTCACGCTATGAATCAAGTCCAAAGCAATTCTCAAGTACAGGGTCAATGATTTTAGTGATTTTTTTTTCTCCCCCCACTCCTTCTAATCAATGTAATACATTGACTCATTCGCCTTATTCCAGGGAAGGAGAAAAGCAGTGGTTTGCTGCTTCTCAAAGTTACCCTGACAGGTCAATACCCTGTCATCACTAATCCTGCAAACCACAACAGACTCCTTTTTAAAGACTTCAAGCAAATAGGTGGCTATTATCATCTTTCGGGGAGTTTCTCAGGCTATTCTCCTTTTCATGTTTCAGACACCCTAACAGTAAGTCTTAAAATCACGGTTTTGACAGGCAGATTGTGAAGTTCAAGTCAATTCCTCATTTTCCTGCTCAGGCTGCAAGGGAGGAGTTCTAACAGCTCAGGAACATCCATTTGGTTCCCTTGAAAACCGACAGGCCTGCTCCCCATGACTCCTATGTTACAAGGCTCTTGTCTCCCTCATGACAAGCAGCATCTCTCGTTGCAAAGTGCTGGACATCGTTCTGGGAACCCTTTGCCCAGATACTCATTAGTACTGCATTAGTCTGTAAACTCAGAGCGAAACGCCTAGTTCAACTCGCTCTTACTTGATGTACTTGAAAGGTCTGGTGAATTTATGGCAGGATAATGTGGAGCCCAGCACCTATTTATGAGTTGATCATTTGTACCGAACCCCCCCAAAGTGCCGAAGGTTACCATTCAACCAGGGCCTGCACTAAAGCTACTTGAAGGCCAACAAAGCCAAGTGTATGAAAGTTAAAAGCATTAATAAAAGTGTGACTTATAAATTACTTCATCTTTGTCACCCTTTTTGAAATGGGGTGAGAGAGGCCAGGGTAAATTTATTTTTTAAGTGCTTTCTGAGACCCGAACGGGTCAGGCTTGAAATGCTGTAGTCTATAAATCATTCTTTGCAGATCTGGGGGATGCTGCTGCATCATAACATTAACAAATATTGATTTATTTTATCATTTGCAACTGTTTACAGAAAAACAGAGATCCTACTGAATGTTGGGGGGGTGGGAAGCAAATACTTATTTCGGGGCAATGTAGCCAATTAACACCCCTTGCCACAAGGGAGAAAAAGGAAAATGTCAATGAATTTTCAGCTTATAAAGGAGTTCATGGCAAGGTGATTTTCATCAGGTTAGATGACATTAACTCAGCCCCTCCCCCAATACCACAGAGGAGGATGGATTTCGTGCTAAGCGATTTTATGAACAAATGGCACGTTTAAGAAGCACTTGCACCAACACAGCATCATTATACGATACCAGCCAAAGCTCTTATGAAGCTCAGACCCCCTGCTCTTTCAAGAAAGGTTCAGTAGGGGTTTCAGACGTCTGGCAACTCTGCTAAACTTCCTATCTGAGCATTAAAGAAACAGACATCCACACTCAATTCCACAACAGGTTCTAAAGAGACTCTTCTGGGTCCCTGCTGGTGCAGTGAAGGATGATTAACACCAAATCCATCCAAGAAAAGGGAGATGAAAATGCACACTGGAGAATGGTCATGGCTCGGCAGCACTTTCTCACCTTGAACCCTGGATTTGTTCTCAAACTTTAATTGCTCACAATTTGGGCACTGAAGAGCCAGAGAATGATGATTCAGAGAAGTTCAGGAAGCTTCAGAGTTTCATTGAGACAAACAACGACAACACACACAATGACTAAGAAAAGCTGACTAGACACAGTGACTAATGCGTACGAACCTTGCAGAGACGGACTCTGAAATAATCAACTGCTATACTTGCTTTGGGAATCGATGCGGTAAAGTTGATGCCGAAGTAACTCTTCAGGTCTCCCAAGAAATTAGTGCTCCTTCCATCTAGCAACAAGACCAAGGGTAATGGAGCCAATATGCAGTGAAACACCAATGGCCCAGCGATAACTAGGATCCTCTCTTAATAGTGTGACCTGCGAAAATGTTCTCCCAAAGACAACCAGAGCTGAGGTCAGATGGGGGCAGAAAGTCTGTCAAATGCCACTCAAGGAATCCTATCAGAGAACTCCATCCTGTGATCACAGATTCCCAGAGTAATATACTCAGCCATCATTCTTCCCCATGGATTGGCATAGAGGTCTCTTCTTTGGAAGACAACTATTGGGAAATGTAGCCAGCAGCACACTTGGAAGGTGCAGAGATCAGGTGCTATCTTTGGTAGCATTCGCAAAGGGGCAACGGGACTGGAAAACCCCGTACGATGTTTTAAGGAATTGATCCTTATCCTTTCCGCTATCTTTGTAGCTTATCTCTATCTATTACTTGTTGGGTGGCCATAGGCATTTCACAAATCCTCTGAGCCTCAGAGACCTCACTATAAAATGGAAATTACCTACCCATCAGAGCTGCTATCACAACTTGAGGCAGACTATTCAAGTGCCCAGCATACTGCTGCCACATGAGGGATACTCGAAAGCAGTAACCTACCTAGGACCTATGTCTGGCCCATGCAGTCTGAGGCATGAGGAGGTCAGATTACAATGTTAACACCTAGCTTAAATTAATGCCTGGAAATTTAGAGCCATACTGGACTGCCCACGTAGACACGCAACAGAGAGAAGATACTTGTCAGAGTGTGGGCTCAGTGGCAAGTCAAAGACACTCTAGTCTAAAATGCACATACATGAGCAGCCCTTTGCCAACACACTGCTCACCCACTTCTGAGATACCCATGGATCCAATGTTGTGTGTGTTAGAATGGATGCAGCCCAAAGATCCCATGCCTGAAAATTCCTGACGCTTGGAGTCCCATTCCAAAGGGATCTACCCTCTACATTTATCTTTGAGCCCAGCTGATATGCTGCCTTCTTTTTTCTTTAAGTTTTATTTATTATTTCGAGAGAGAGAGAGAGCGAGCAGGAGAGGGGCAAAGAGAGAGGAAGAGAGAATCCCAAGCAGGCTCTGCACTGACAGTGCAGGGGCTCGAACTCACCAACCGTGAGATGACAGGCTGAGCCAAATTCAAGAGTCTGATGCTTAACCAACTGAGCCACCAACGCACCCCTGATGTGCTGCCTTCTGAGAGTACTTCATACCTGGACCATCATGCAATCTTTAATCAGGTGGAAAGACACTTCCATTGGCATCTTCACTGATCAGCACAAACAAGTGTAATCAAAATTTTCCAACAGGATCCAATGCCAGCCCAGGTGAGATTTTTCTTTCCTGTCAGTGCCCCTCAAGCATCTGTTTTCTCTTTCTCTTTGAAGCTTGTTCACATCAGGGGAGGGGTTGGGAATGAGAACCCAGAACTTGGGCTATGATCTCCATTCACAGTTCCACCCCAGGCTGGAGGCTTTCTTCTCCAGGAAATGCACTATAGTTCAGTCACATTAAGTTTCTACCAGCTAAGAAGCCCAAGTTTCAAAGGAAAAGCAACTATTCATCCCAAATTCACCATGTTATGACTTTTGCAAACGACCCTAAAACACAATTAAAAACACAATTGCATCTTAACTCAGAATTTTCCAGGTGCTGGCTTTTCTCAGGTCAGCTGTCATTGACAAGGCACCATTTGCTGTCTTTTTTTTTTCTTCATTAAAAAAAAATACTAAAGGACATTGTAACACTTTACTCTTAGGTGCTAATGTCCAGTTGAGTTATGCTCAGCATGGATACTGAAGGTTCCTAAAGTAGAAAACGATCATTCTCTGTCATTTATTGTAAAGCTTGTGCCTGGCAGTTGTTGCTGAGTTCAATTTGAAAAGAAATCTAATATTTGGATGAAAGTGCCAAAATGTAGCATGAGGCATAACTTATAAATTCCTAACTGATGCCAAAGGGAGTCCCTTGTATATATTGAGAATAACAAAAGTCATTAATTTTTATTCCTTAAAATATCTATTAACCACACCTGTGCAAGTTTTTAGACAAAACAAGGAGCCAGGGGTAAGTGAATGACTGAATGAGTGCAACCATTCAAGCATTAGTTCATGCATCCATTCTCTCAAAAAATTTTTATTGAGCATTTACTATATGCCAGGCACAAGGCCACATGTGAGGGATGTAAAAGAGAGCAATACAATGCCGGATTCCTGTACTTAGGGAGTGCAGAGCCTAGAGAAAAAAACAGCTATGAATTATCTAATCTTAAAAATAAACAGGAAATGTCATTTGAGACAAGGTCTATGAGATGCACAAAGCTTTGAGTTCTTACCATGGGGGAGTTTGAACAAATCCATGCATTCAGGAAAAGCTTGAGGAGGCTAAGACCTTATGCCAAAGTAGGAACTAATTAGGCAGGGAGAAATGGGGGGGAAAGGACTGAGGGAGAGGGAACAGCATGCTCAAAGAGAGAAAGCACAGCATGTTTGAGAATCAAAGGATGGCCAGAAAGGCCATGGTGCAGGAAGGAAGGAAAAGACTGTTAAGAGAGAGGAGATGCAGACACAATGCCATCCCTGGGTCCCTCTGTCCCTCATAATAATGTCAATGACAGGTGACAGATACCACAGCCAGAAAGAATAAAGTGAGTGCTAAGCAAAAGTTCATGTTAACATGGGAACAGTGGCTGGAACCTCAAAAAAGTCTTCAAGAACGGGATCACCTCTGAAGAGTCTGGAACGGTGGTTGATTAAATTCTGCCACTGCCTGTTTATGCAAGTAAAGTTGTCCTGGGACACAGTCACGCCCATTCATTTGCAGTGTCTGTGGCTGTTTTCTCACTGTAGCGGCAAAATTCTGTGGCTGCGGCAAAATTCTGTGGCTGCTACCAAGACCATTAGGCTGGCAGGATGAAAGCATTCACTATCTGGCCCTTAGCATAAAAAGTTTGCTGAGCCCTGGTCTAAAAGGATGAGCAGAATGTGAAATCATGAGACCAGAGGAAAGGTATGCCAGTACCTACTGTCTGGGGTACCTGGAAGAAGAAAGCTTAAGCGTGGATGCTCTGAATGACTGAAAGAATCCTAAGAGGGAAAGCGCACATCATAGAGATTATTGATGACACCTCCAAAATCACACTAGACAGGGTTCAAGCATTTAGGCACATTTTGCTTCACAGAATGATTATATTCCAGGAAAGTTAATTGTGCACTGGCATCTCCCAAAGTTTGTTCCCTGAGAAGAATCACACACAGATGTGATCCAGAAAATAAACACGCAAAAATACTATAGTCCTATAAATTTGAGAACACTGGATAACCAAAGGTGGACCAGCACATTTACTGCAAGACTTATCAGAGCCTTGCTTTACGACACGCTTTGTAAATCTCCAGGAAAAAAAAAAAAAAAATACACATGCTGCGCAGCTCAAATTTAGTTGATCACACACTCCTTTTCCAACATTGTATCAGCCTAGAGTTGCTTCAAGCATACTTTGGGAAATACTACTCTGAACTTTATAAAGCCAATCTCCTTTTCTTAATTTTCTCCAAAACAGTATCCTTTCAAAATATCTTCAGAACTGCCAGAAGAGGAAACGGTTAGCTGTGGCAAACTAGAAACCTGTAGATACACAAGAAGTAAATCTCTTCTGTTCTCAACCTTTCCAATTCCTCCCACACAAACCCTGATATTTTGTTCCCATTTCCCGTAAAAACTCCCGTGTCTGGGATTCCCTGACTCAGTTTTTAAAGCTTCAGGCATTTGCCCCCCTTCTATCTTCCACAAAGTGTCAACATCAACAAATTGCATGTGGCTCAAAAATTCCAAATTCAAAGCATCAGTTTATGAGAATGAGCGTTTTTAACTTCTTGAATTGACTGTCTCACCGCATCCCAAATCCTGTATGCCAAATTCCTTTTAAATATTGCAAAAGATACTTTCTCATCCCATCATTCAATATGCAAATGAACTGTAGCCTGCAAGCCTCCAAATCTAAAAGAAATCAGTCATGGACAAACCAGCCACCTTGGACTCACAGCTCTCAGGTCCACCATCTCAATGTGCTGAAGAAACAGATCTGTGCATCTGGCCAACCAGTAACCAGCTAAAAGACGGACACTCTCCTCAAGAATGCAAATGTTATAGGTTTCTTTTTTTCTTTCCGTTACCTCCAGAAGACTCCATAGGAGTCTAATAAACATTTTCGAAAGCAAACCATAAATATCTACAAACATTCTAGACTCTCTATAGACAAGCAAACTCCCAGGGTAGTCACAGCCCTGGAGAAATGGGCCAAATTTTCCATTCTCAAGGCTAAAGGGATTTGAAAAGGGCAATGGAAAAATCACACCATTGATGGTGAGCATCCCTGAAGGCAAAGTCCTGTTTCAGAGTCTGGTACTGACGTCCAGAAGCAGCAGGCTGTGTGTCCACTCCGAGGTCGTCACACATTGGCAGAGAATCCCTGCAGGGTCGGAGCAGCCCTGGGGGCTCTGATGAGAGGTGCTAAATAAATTAGTGCAATCGTTTATTAGAGCATAAGAAACAGATGGGAATGGGCAAAATGACAGCTGGAAGGGTGAGGTTTCCGCAGACGAGCGTGTGCGGCACTCACAGATTCGTCTACATGAGCCTGTTAACAGCAACGCGAACTGCTTTCCTAGCACCGCGGTACAGACCCTACAGCTCCTTGAAAATTCATTCCTCAGCCTTCTCTCCTTCACAAAGACAGTTCATCTGATACCTAATTATAAAATAAATGGCAATCCCACAACTTTCTCTTATGAAACTCTCCCACCAAGAGTGACTGTTTTCAACTCACTGCTCCTTGCACCCCTGGGAGAGGGGGAAGGTAGAAATACAAGGGGCCAAGGGGAAATTGGTTGGGAAGTGGGGAGGGGGGAGGGAGGGAGGAAGTTTGTTTATTGTAGACCTTGCTTCGGGGACAGGGACAAGCAGTTGGACGTCCATTTTCTCCATCTGGCCAGGACTGACCCTCCGTGACTACAGTGTCATATGCTTTTGCAGCATCTGTGAAGCCATTCGTTTTCATTCCAGATGGTACCAACCCGCTGGGTCCCTGATACATGGTGACATTACCCACAGTCCCTAAACAGACTTCCAGTTTACTTAGGGCTGTTTGGACATAAGCATCTATGCTTACAGTATAAAGAACGTTAACCTAAGAGTTTAAGAAATGGCAAAAAGAGCCCACAGTTGCCCATTCCTTAAAACTATGAAAAGAAGTAGATTGAAGTGAGTATATGACATACAATATATTCAAGAAGCATATTTTGAGATCAAACTTCTAATAAATGGCAATATGTTAAGCAAGGTCCTTTTAAGCTTTTAGCTAGGTTTTTTTTTTCTTTACTGTTTTTCTTTAAAAAAAATTTTTTTAATATTTATTTTTGAGACAGAGAGAAAAAGACAGGGCATGAGCAGGAAAGGGGCAGAAAGGGAGGGAGACACAGAATCCGAAGCAAGCTCCAGGCCCTGAGCTGTTAGCACAGAACCCGACGTGCGCTCAGACCCACGAACCATGAGATCAGGACCCGAGCTGAAGTCAGACGCTTAACTGAGTCACCCAGGCACCCCTTTTCTTTACTGTTTGATCACATGCTAGCATTACATGTGAAAAAGACATAGACAAATCCGTCTTTTGAGAAATACTGCTACTTTTTCTCATAAATTCTCTTCAGTACAGTGTCAGATATAAGGGTTAGAGACTTAGCGAGAATTTTGAAGGAAGAAAGCAAACTGTTTGACAGCAAAACTTAGTATTCTGTTACCTAATGCAGACTTATACCAAGAAAATATAATGGAACAGAGATATTTCCTGCCCAAACTAGACTTTCAGAAGTTCTCGAAAATAAGTTTAGATCAGCTTTATATAGGCTTCTAGAAAGTCTTGCAATACTTTATCCAAAAGTGGTTACCAAGTCCTTGAAAGATGGGAAAAAGAAATATAAAGCATAGGCCCTGCCCTTAAGAAGCTGAGGATCTTAATTAAAACACATCAACTTATGCAAAATCACAAAGATTTTAAGAATAGTAACTGTGTAATGAGCATCTAGTATGTGTGTAGCTACTGTAGGTGATTATCTGTGTGTGTGTGTGTGTGTGTGTGTGTGTGTGTGTGTAATTTCAACTATTCTCCACCCCCCCCCCCTCCCCAAAATAAACAGTCAGAAAGTATTATCATCTAAAATGGATGAAGAAAATAAGACTCCGGGAAATTAAGCAAATCACAATATAATGTGCTATATAGTCTACTGTTCTAGAAAGGAGGAGAAAGGAGAGATGAGTGGTGAGTGGGGAGTCTGAGTCACTAGAGAAGTTTTTCTGGAAGAACTGGCCAAGGTGAGCCTCTAGAGGATTAAGGGAATGGGGTTGATTCTGGATTGTCTGGATTACTCTACTCACTACCCAGGGTACTACCTATCTGGCCTTTTGTTATGAAATGAATTTTTAAAATGTCCTGGTATGATTGAAGTTCAATAAATAATACCCCTCCTTCTCGCTCAGCTTCTGAATCAATGGAAAAATAAGAGGGATAGACAAAAGTCCAGAGATCACCTTTACTGGTGAAAAAAGGCAAATTGGAGGACACAGAGCCAAGAGTCTGATATGTGAACCCTGGAATTAGGTGGACTTTTCCCTACAGAGTCAGAGCATATCAAGTGCTTTCGAGGGCAAGGTGGGTCCCAAGACAAAGAGGCACAGAGTACAGCAGATGTCTTGTGTTTTCTTCCAAATTTACCGCTCAGTCAAATCTGTGTTTATGGGTCAAAGTGAAGCCAGAAGTTATACTAGCAAACACCTCTTCTCAGAGAAGGAAACATCAGCCGGTTTTTCGATCAGTTGGCTGATACTTCCTTTCCCAACAGGGTTGGCCAGAGATACTACATTCAACAATGAATAAACATGACCTATGCTAAATTTTGCAGACTACTTGTAAATTGGGAAAGACTTGAAGACAGAACAGTAGAGTAAGATTACACTTGGAAATGATGGGAAAAGGTATTCCAGTCACAAATGGTGCAACTCTGTTATGGCTTCCCTGCTATCAAAAACAAAACAAAACAGGGGCACCTGGGTGGCTCAGGTGGTTAAGCCTCTGACTTCAGCTTGGGTCATGATATCATGGTTCTTGAGTTTGAGCCCTGCATCAGGCTCTGTGCTGACAGCTCAAAGCCTGAAGCCTGCTTCGGATTCTGTGTCTCCGTCCCTCTTTGTCCCATACCTCTCTCTCTCTCTCTCTCTCTCTCTCTCTCTCTCTCTCTCTCTCTCCCCCGCCTCTCAAAAATAGGCAAACATTAAAAAAATTAAAAACAAGTGAAAACAAAACAAACAAACCCAATATCTGAAGCAACTTCTGCAGTGCTGGAGAAGCCGTAAGGCAAAGTACTCCCCAGAGAGGATTCCAATGAGATAGGGATGTGAAATGGGCTAGAGTTTCCTTTGTCTTGTTTGCTTGAGGGATCCAGGAGGAAACCAAAAGAATAAAAGGAAGACCCTCTCTAGCTCTGGGGTATCTTCAGTTCTAATATGCGTGAGAACTCATTCCCTCCAGGTAGTCAAGAAAACTAGGCTTAATTTCCCATTTTCCCTTGAAGTAGTCAAGGGTGTTTTCCAGAAGCTCAGTCTTTGACCAAATGTGCATTACTTATTGTGCTCTACCATAACTTTATCCACATCTATGTTGGGAGCAAGTTAGGGTTCTAAAGGGCCACAAAGGAAAAGAAAATCGATCCATGGAAATGAAAAGAATCACACTCACTTTGCATGGAAGAAGATGGAGGAAAGTAGAATAGTATTAATTTCAAGGATGTGAAAGCTTTTCACTCAGATACAATAACAATGTTCAGGCCAAAACAAGAAAGAAGAGGAGAGCGGCATGAGAAACTTTCTTTCAACCAAAGTAGACTGCCTCGAGTGTCCCCACCAGACTTAAAAGCACCTTCTCCACTACTTTCATGAACCCATCTGCAGAGGAACGGTCATCTTAGTATACTGCTAGCATTTGTCTGTAAACTCCATCCCCTAATGAGACAGTAAGCAATTTGAGGATGGCATTTAATATAATGCCTACAACAGAAAAAACTGAACAAATATACTAGGCCCAATCAATTCAATGTGAGGTTCTTAAAAATACAAAAGCCCGGGGCGCCTGGGTGGCTCAGTCGATTGGGCGTCCGACTTCAGCCCAGGTCATGATCTCACAGTCCGTGAGTTCGAGCCCCGCGTCGGGCTCTGTGCTGACAGCTCAGAGCCTGGAGCCTATTTCAGATTCTGTGTCTCCCTCTCTCTCTGGCCCTCCCCCGTTCATGCTCTGTCTCTGTCTCAAAAATAAAAAAAATTAAAAGCACAAAAGCCGTTGTTCAGCTTTTGTAAAGGGAAAATTATACTTCAAATAGGATGGACTCAGGATTCAAGAAGGCAAAAGAGAATAAAAAACAAATGATCTTTAATTGTATCTGTGGTAGTCACTGACGCAATTGACCAATATCCAGTACACATTCTCAGTGGTGTGGCAAGATCACATTTCTCCATCTACTTGAACTCTGGTGTAGCAGCACAACTCGCTTAACAAATGAGGTGTGAACAGCATTGACTCATCACAATGAAGTGTAAATTTTAAGCATTCATGGCTTAACACAGTCTCTCTCTTCCCTGATGCTGGGATTGTTGATGCTCATGTCAAAATGTAGCTTGCAACAGAGCAGGTCTAGGAGTGACAATGTACAGAAGCTCGTTGCCCACAGGTAAAGATCTGTATGGCTGCTACAGACTGGATGTTTGTGCTCTTCCTCTTCTTCATGTGTTGAAACCCTAATGTCCAATGTGATATTTGGAGATGGAGCCTTTGGAGGTAATTAGATCATGAGAATGAAGCCCTCATGAATGGGACTAGTGCCCTCCTAAGAAAACAAACGAGAGATGCTTTCTCCTTATGCTATGTAAGGAACACAGCAAGAAGACAGCTATCTGTCTGCAAACCAGGAAGAAGTCTCCCATCAGAACCTGACCATACTGGCACCTTGATCATGGACTTCCAACCTTCAAAACCATGAGAAAATAAATTCCTCTTGTTTAAGCTAGCCAATAAATGATACTTCTGTTGTTGCCGCTTGAGCTGGTGAAGACAATGGGTAAGCAAGAGTTACGATCGATGTGTTGGGATCAATGGATTGTTGGCTTGATCTAGCCCAACCTGCCCGGTACAATATCTCTGTAAACCTGAATTTCTTCTACTCAATTTCAGTTCTTTGACTTTCATCAAAGCAACATGATGACTGCCTTTTTTTTAAAGTCAGCTCTATCCCCAATGTGGTGCTTACACTTATGACCCCAAGATCAAGAATCACATACTCTACTGAATGAGTCAGCCACATACCCCTTGATGATGATTACCTTTTGACCAACATGTTGTGATATTCCATTTCATGGCCAAGACCCCATTCAACTACTTTGGTTAAAAAAAATCCTGGAATTGCTGGAAAAAAAGGTGTTTGGGTAAAGACACAAACCATTTGAAATATTTTAATAGTGTTTTGCTTTTCAAATCTCTTCAACTTTCTTCAAGCAGCAATCTATGTCCATGCTCTAGAGTCACAATGGGTACAAGAATTCTTGAAAACATGCACACACTGGCTGAATTATATTTCTATTTCCCCACTTCTGCTATTCTCAAAAAAATTTTGTTGCTCTTTCAACAATGGCGTAGGGATTAAAAAAAAACCCTCCTTAAAGCCCCAGTGTCAATGTTACATGCACTTGAACATGACATGTGTGGCTATTTGTTAGCATTTCCCGATCTCCATTTCAATTTGACCACTTGACACTGGGTGTTTGTTCCACTAGAAATGTGTGAGTGTTGTCAGATTTTTACTGAATGTAGTCAATTGCTAATGCATGTGCAGTACTCCAAATTAGCCCAGAGAGCCTTTCTTCCATTAGGACTTACACCATGCTTTTCCTGTTTTGGGTTGATCTGTCCAGAGCTGTAGCCAATATATGCCATAGCTTTGTTGTGCAGTTCTCTCTGTTCTCTTGGGGAAAAAATGGCAGATAAAATATTATTTATATAAGCCTATCTGCTGTCATTTTTAATGGATTTTAACAAAATTAGATATGTGTGCAAATAGAGAAAATGTTTCCCACACTTGCCAGCTCAAAAAAATTAAAAAACACATGTTGCCAATTTAATTTACATCACATAAAAATCACATACATGCAGTTTGATGAAGGTCCACAGCTCAGTCTACTCCAGTGGATTCTAATACAGCTTCTAGATAACTAAAAGACATAGTAAGTTTGAAAGAGTTTTACAAAGTGTAAAGTGCTTCTTAAATGGGGACATTCCCATTTGAGTGTCAGATGTCAACAACAAAGGGCCTTGTCTAGTCTCACTGAAGATGTTTCCAAACATCAAAGTGTACAGAAGGGAGGCAAGAACAGTGTGTACTTTAGTAAAGTCCTACAGCTTGACTTTTATTACTATGTATGCACAGATTTGTGTATGTGTGTGGTATATGCCTCTGTGTATGTGTGTATTGTGGGAAAAGTGTGTTCATGGGTGTTATTGTACAGGTAACTGTGTGTTTGTGTTCTTGTGTATGGTGTACATTGAGAGGTCAGGAATGGGCTAGAGTTCTCTGAAGCCAGAGGTTTAACAAAAAGCTTCTTACAATGTTTCACTGACTGTAAAGAGTGGTCCAGGTTGAAGTCCATAGGGAAAATCTAAAGCTCAAATCCCAAAGCTGGAAGACTAAGGAAGGATCAGTGTCTCAGAGACAGGTAAGAAAGGCACAAGAACAAAATCCTATGAAGAATAGGCATGGGAGACATCACTACTCAAGGACAACTGCTTCTAATTAATATTGGCAGATAGACTGTAGCTTCCTGGCTGCACTGGCTGGGGTGGGCTCTCCTGGCTTTGCTTTATGAAAGCAGAGAAAAAGTTAGGACTGCATGGACAATGCACTGAAAATATGCTCTGGAGTACTCCGAGTACATTTTTAGAACCTTTCAAGGGGCACAAGAATATATGAGAAGTTGACAGCTTAGAAGGTAATCCTTGCATGAACCTACCTAAGAAAATTCTATGAATGAAAAAAATCAAATAATCTTGCTAAAAATTCAGCCAAATAGAATACATATATAGTTAAATGGAATGAAATGTTCAAGGGCATGTTTAATGTCCGCTATTGTGACTCTATCTTGAGTCCGTCAGGATAAATTTATAGAATTAAAGCTCTCCCCACTTCTCTGAGTCAAGGATAAGAGGAAGTACGCAGCCATAGCTTTGAAATGGCCCATCAGCACCCAAGAACCTTACTACCCTCTCCCAGTGGGCTAGTCCCAAGGAGACATGCTGCCTACCCTGTAATATGATACGTGAGTTCATAATTGCAGCCATGTCCATTACCCTAACCCTAATTTTGGAAACTGTGGCCCAAACTAATCTCTGAGGGAGATGCTCAGTGTACCAGGCAGTTCTTGCTAGTCTTGCTAGCAACTTTTTCCCTAGCCCTTCTCTTCCTCATATCCCATCTCTGTAGACGTAGCCCTTCTCTTCCCCATATCCCATCTCCACAGACCCTCCCACTCTTCTCCATTCCCCCAAGACAGCTTCCTCCATTGTTCAACAACTTCCTCAAATCCCATTTCACACAAGTCCGTTTTCTTATCCAAGCATCAGAGTCGAACAGGGACTTAATCTTGGTCTCTCCACCACCGAACCCAGCATCTGGCACACAGTAGGCACTCAATACATGCTGAATGAATGAAAGACTGTGTAACCTGCGCACTACAGTAAGGCCACTATTAAGGCTGTAGGGAGTAGAGATGGAAATGGCAGGACATGGAAGACAGGGAGAAGAGGAGAAAATGCAGGAGGAGACAAGAGTCCACTCATGTCCTCTTGCTGCTGCTAAAAGTCTTTTCCCAGTCCCAAAAGCCCCCACCACCACATGAAAGAACAGCAGTGGGGCTGCCTGACAAACAGGCTACAGATACTCAGCTGAAAGTAATGTGACTCTCTTTCCTTTAAAGATGACCTGGGTATTCATTGCAACCCAATTTCACTTGGGCACACAATGTAATTTTCCCTGGCCTGATACCGCTTTTTCTCAACAACAACAATTTCCTTTGATATAGGAACCTTCTAGTAACATCATCTGACAGTAGAGGATTTCATGTTCCCTAGGTCCCAGACAGTGTTGGGCCCTACGTCTCATTCAAGGACAGAAACATTTTGTGCCCTCAGCACCTAATGAACCTACAGGGTACATGATGGTGTGGTTCTCAACCGTTCCATGTAAATTCCCGTATACCCTGAGGTGTCCTACATTGTACAATGTAACTCTAAACTGCTTTTCATATCATAACCTGAGGCTTAAAACTAAGACAATATTTTTAAAATAGTAAACAATGTGAATTCCATTCCTTCTCCCCATAAATCATGTCCTGTGGCAGCCATTTCACTCTTACAGCTTTAAGGGGTAGGGATAGGCTGGAGGAAGGGAGTAACAGTTTGGGGAGCAGGAAGCTGGATGAAGAAAAATATTCTAAATGGGAGGAAAACAAGAGAATGCTTATCCCTTCCACCCCAGGGGAACTGACAGAATATGAGGACAAGCAACATGAAAGCAGGTGGTAATAACTGTCTGTCCTGACTCTATTCTCTAGGCTAGAATCCTCAAGGGGGAAAGGCATGTGACATACATTCAAGGCAAAGAACAGAAAAAGGACTTCCTTGCACTAGATGCAAGTTGACTCCTCCTACCCCATACCAACCTGGGATGTCCATGGCAGAGTCAAATATGGGGGGTGGCAAGACTGGCAGAGGACAGCCTGAGTTTAGTTCTCCAGCAAACCCTTCAGCTTATACATTACACAGCAAGTATCTACTACTTGCTGGGCACCAGGTGGAAAGACCCAAAAGATAGATGATGGGCTTGTAGGGAGAGGAGGCTCACAGCAGGGACTGAGCAATCCTGAAAGCCAAGGACTGCAAGGGAGATGCCCCACCTCATGAATGATGTGGCTCACGGCTGGGGATCAGGAGGGGCCAGGCTGGCTGGGAGGGTTCCTGGCTTCCCCAAGCTAAGAGAGAAGGCACTGAGATTTCAGAGCTGTAACCAGCAGCACCCGGGCCAGCACCTCACAAGTGCACAGATTTAGGACATGGCTGGGGCCACAGGAGGATCCAGTGGGTAATACCTGCCTGCATGAGCCACACCCCTACCATGACTTGAGATTCCTCTAACACCCACTCAAGGGCTCTCTTGGAGAACAGAAGCAGAGGAAGAAATATGAAAGACCAATCTTTACCCAAAAGACAACTTTACCCAAGGTACCTGTTCAAATTGTCAAATCAAACCCAATTTTATTTTTCAGTTTGGGGGGTCACCGGGGAAGAGTAGGTATGTTACAAAATGTTTTTAAAAAGTACATTTTCTTTGTACATCAGTATATAGTATATAACTTGGTGATCCAGTTCAATGACCTTTTGTGATTTATACAGAGAACAATGAATTGAAGCCACCCCATAACTGTACTGCCTGACGACTGCTGCCACCAACAGAAAAGGTGACTGAGTAAGGGCAGATCCTTGGAGAGCTAAACCAGTGCCTGTACAGGACCTTGGCAGGGAGGAAGCATCCCGCCAACCTTAGACTCCAAGAGCTGCTGTAGCAATGGGCTGACTCAGCAGGTAGACCACACGTGGCCGGAAGCTAGTCACCTGGAGTCAGCATTTTTGATGGGGGGGCAGTCTCCAGCCTGTGTCCCATCCCTGTCTCAATACATCAGGCCCCTCCTAGTTTACAATGGTTCTCCCTTTGTAAACAGTTAGGTGATAGCTACGTGTGTGTGTGTGTGTGTGTGTGTGTGTGTGTGTGTGTTTGTGTGTGTACAGGAGGGGGCTGGATAAGAATCCATGTTACTAATAACAGGGTAGAAGAATTAAGAAAAACAACAACCCACGTTTCCCCGTACTTTTATTCCAGACACCTAACACATCTTTCTGTAGAGACTCCAGATTAGGGGCTGTCTGACCATCAACCACACTTAGGGTAGAAGCCTGGTTCAATTTCCCTAAGATCTAGCATGTGCTGTCATCTCCCTAACCCACTGCCACCAATCATGACCTGGCTCTGAGGATCCCAGGCAGGCACAGTCTGCCCAGAGCTGAATGAGGCCTTTTGTGACTTTTTTTTTTAATTCTCTGTAAACGGAACCCCCACTTTTAACAATACGGGCGTCGATTGTTCCACTCTTGGACAAGTTTTCAGGAACACATTACGTACAAAATAAAGGACTGCCTGATTTCTTTTTTTCCCCCATTTTGTTATTTGGATTTCTTTCTTTGTTTTTGCAGAATTTTTCCAGAATAGGTGTCAATTTACATTGTAAACATTGCACTTAATTGTTTGCAAGACTGCAGAAAAACTGGCACCAACAAGCGATGTTAGACAAGAACAAACAATTTGAATATGGCAGTTAGTAGGGAACTGAGAACAAAGGCTGTGGTTTTATTTAAAGAACAAGTCAATCACCCCAATAGAAAGACAATGCGTAGGCTCCTTCCGTGTGCACAGCTGAAAAGCCCCGATGTTGCACTGTTTTAAAACGTGTGAAGATATTCGACACAAAAGGCCCGGTGTTGAACATCAATGAAAGAGATTCAGGAAGAGCTACCACAGTTCACAAAGAAACAAAGCCTTTGCCATTGAGGAGAGCGATTGTGTCCTGAGAAACCCAGTTCTCAAAGATGATGGGGTCTTTTACCGGCGGGCACAGCATCGGGAAACTGACTTGATGTGAAAGTTTTATGCAAACAGACTTAACACACACGCCATCAAGTATGTTAAGGGCATCATACAAGGAATAGGAAATCCCAAAAAGGGGAAACAACAGCTCCACAAAGGCAACACTCCTTAAAATAATCTGCTTTCAATCTCCTACCTTTCCTATCCGGATACTCCCTGTTTTTAAAATCGTTGGGTTTACTTAGAACAAGACTCCAAGTCAGCAAACATTTTCTGTAAAGAGCCAGACAGTAAATATTTCAGGCTTTTCAAGCTACTCTGTCTCTGTCCCAACTACTCAACTCTGCCATTACAATGTGTGACAGTGGCCATAGGCAATTTGTAAACAAATGGGCAGAGCTGTGTTCTAATAAAACTTTATGGACACCAAAATTTTAATTTTACACAATCATCATGTTATGAAATATTATTCTTTTTTATTTTCTTCCAACCATTTAAAAATGTAAAAACCATCCTTAGCTGACAGGCCATGTGAAATTAGGAGGCGGGCAGGAGAGCTCTCCTTCTGCTGCATAAGCTACAAACTCTTCAATGACCTAAACACTGAGAATCATACTTCTGAACACATGTCCAAGAATGCAGAAACTGAGCTGGTCACCACACAAAACTACAGCAGAAAGAAAGGGGTGGGAGGTGCGTAAATGAGCAAACCACAAATAGAAAAGACAGCTATAAAAATGTGCTGATACTTATTTGTATCAGTCCTGATGATGAAGTGAGTGTGCGAAAAAGGGGTGAAAATAACAGCTGTTTTGCCACCAACCCTTGGACTTGATTGAAGGTAGGGTTTGAGGAAAGTCCCAAATGAGAAAGCGAGGCCCTGCTCTTGTGAATGGAATATGGGAGAGAAGGAAAGAGAAAAGGAGGTCCTGAAAATAACTAGGACATGGAAGGCTCATAGGATAGAGCCTTCCTATGTGATAGGAATGAGTCTAAATGCTGTATACGTTATATCATTTCATCCTCGTAACACCCCTGGAGGCATTATTGTTCACCTCATTTTACAGATGAGGAAACTGAGACCTTGAAAGGATAAATAAGATGCCCAAGGTGTGGATGGATAAAGAAAGAGCTAGGTAGATTATGAAGAGAAAAACAGATGATAGATGAGGAAATGCTAGAGATGATACAGAAATGGCTGATAGATGATAGATAATAGAGATGATAAATAGATAGGTACAAATTAATGATAGAGATGATGGATGGATTGATGGATGGACGGATGCTTGGTTAGATGGATAGGCAGACAGATAAATAGATAGTAGCCCCACTCTAAAACGGAGCTCTGGCCCCTACACTGCTCCCCCTGCTGGGCTCTGCGGACAGGAAGTGAAAGGCTGCTGGAACACACATCAGGAACTGAGGAAATGGAGGCACTAGAGGAACTTCTCTTTCTTACAAGCAGCCATGCACTGACACCTTCTACTCTTCACAAGGTGAGTTTGGATAAACATTTCCTCAAAGAGGTGAATTTGAAGGTGTTTCAAAATTACTAAAGGAATTCAGTCTTGAAGCAAGCCCATGACCATGGGCTTCCCCCTCAGTTCTAACACAGGGACAGATTTTTCAAAACCACAGGGTCTACAAAGTGCCTCCCTTTGATACCCAGGAGTGGCTCATCAGGAACGCAAAGGATTCCTGGGCAAGAAGCATCTTCCTCCATGGTGGATCCAGCCTCAAGTGCATCTTTTAAATATACGGAGGACCACTCCCAACCATTCAGGGGGTCAAGAGAATGTTAGTAACTCACACCAAGCCACAACAGCAGAAAACATCCTTGTTTTATACACAAGGAGAGGGAGAGGGAGGGAGGGAGAAAAAAAAGCTTTGGAAAACTAGATAACTCATCCTAAATCAATTATGAGTCAGCAGAACGATTTACTCCCTTCTGATGATGTATCACTCCACTGAGACAGGCTGGCTCCGTCAAGGTTTCCCCAAAATGGCCCCTGCAACCATCCTGCGCTGTCATGGATCCAAACCTTCCCACCACAGACCCTTCTTTCTGACAATAGCATCTTTTCCTGCTCCAGGTAGTAAGGCATGTCCACATCAGATCTATTCAAATGATTGTGAACAAGATAAAACGCAACCACTCTTTGCTTTTCAAACACATGGAAATTGTTCTGTGCCCTGGTTGTGGTGACAGTTACAGGGCTATATGTGTTTATCAACATTCACAGCTCCATATGCTAAAAAGTGAATTCAAGTATAAGCAAATTATATGTCAATTTGAGTAAGAGTTGCTTAAAAAAGAAAAAAAGGAAATACTGAAATTTCTGCCTGGTAGTGAAAGTCTTGAAAAACAGAAACTTCCTGAGCGTCTGCCTGACTTTTGGAAGGGAAATGTGAATAAGCCAATTCAACGCCTCATTTCAGGGTGACTGACAAGCTACATTTGATTACTAAACTAGTTCTGGTTTTGGGGCTGGTGGGTTCCACTAAATCCAGCTGTGACTCTGTTTAACCCAAGTGTTCCCCGGAGGCCTGCCTTGGCTGTCTCTCTCCTCCGCATTGAGAGGCTTTGCGAGCGGCCCTATAAACACGCTAATGAATGAATGGACAACTAATTACCTTGTAAATATGCATGAATAAGCACAGATTCCTCAGCAGCAAGCCAAATGTCTGGGCGCCCTCTTGCTACCTACTTGCGCATGAGAAAATATGTGACCGTGAAGTTCCTACAGTAGAAGCTGGGGCTTCTCATCCACAGAGAAAACCTTTCAACATGGACAGAAAACTAATCCTCCAGAGTCACATACTTTAAAAGACACATTTTAACCCCCCAAAAAGGACAAATTCAGCCTTGAAGGGGGAGCTACCATGAGTTTTTGGATCCCAACAAATAGTAAACTGACTTCTTGGTATAAACTTTCCCATCAGGTGCTTTTTTATTTTTGAAATGTTTTTAACTTATTTCTCTCTCTGTCCCTCCTTCTCTCCCTCTCCCTGGCTCGCTCTCTCTCTCTCTCTCTCTTTTCCCATTAGGAGCCATACCCATCTCTTTGGTTTTCCAAGATTCTAGGGTTTTAAAAGCCCTTAAGTATTGATCCCAATCTGGTAATGTCAGTGTCACACTACAACCCCAGTGTCAAAGGGGGATTTGCTTGGTCCCCGGGAAACGTATTCCTGTCGGAACCATGCCAGGAGAGGACTCCCTCAGAAGGCATCTATAGACTCGCCTTGGGCCTGATGAAGTCATACAGCATGGTGAGTTGAGTCTCTCCAGAGTGTTACTGGACTCAGGTAGAGTGAAATCCTGGATCCATCCTTTGGTAACTGAGTGACATAAGGCAAGTCTGTTACCCTCCTGGGTCCTCAGTTTACACATCTGTCTCATAAAATGAATAAAAGCTACTTTGCGTGGCTGCCGTGAAGATTAAATTAGATAAGGCATATGGAATAACTAGTTCTACATCCAGCACATAGTATTTAATAAATAATGAATGGTTCCCATTAGTAACATTACTAAGACTCAGAGGAAGAGTAAGTTTTGTTTTATACAGTTTATGCCCAATCTAGCCTGGACATGGGATTATTTCAATGTAGTCAGTGTTTCCCAAAATGTCAGCTGGAACAGGTCTGAATCTCAGAACTGAAGCATCATGTGTGATGCAGGACTGAAGATGGCCAGCAGAAGGGAGACTCTGTCAGGGTCACTCAGGAGCTTTACATTTCCAGTCTTATTTTTAATGCCGGGTCTGTGCTCAAGCCTGAGCCCAAGCAAAAAGCTATTATGAAACTAGACCAATGATGCCTGATACTTGATCTCTAACAAATAAAAACAAAAATTGGCAAATCCTTTAAAGCAGTGCTTCCCATAGCATGTTCTAGAGAACACCATAGCCAATGTATTAGTTCTCTGTCAGTTTGCATACTGGTAAAGTATAGGTTCTGGGCTGTCATCTAAGCTATGGATTTAAAATTTTTAAAAATAACAGGGCCTCCAATTTGAGAGTAGTTATAAAAGAAGGGTAATTCTCTCTGGTTAAGAAAACTTACTGAGTGTGGTCATTCAACTAACTATATTCCACCAATTAGCCCACATTTCTCCATTTTGTAAGAGACTTTAACAAGAGTCTTGCTAAAATCCAGGATGTTCCCTTAGTCCAGTGACACTGCACTCATTTTAAAAAAAGAAATAGGGGGCGCCTGGGTGGCTCAGTCGGTTAAGCTTCCGACTTCGGCTCAGGTCATGATCTCACAGTTCGTGAGTTCGAGCCCCGCGTCGGGCTCTGTGCTGACAGCTCAGAGCCTGGAGCCTGCTTCACATTCTGTGTCTCCCTCTCTCTCTGCCTCTTCCCTGCTCATGCTGTGTCTCTCTCTGTCTCAAAAATAAATAAACATTAAAAAAAAAATTTAAAAATAAATAAATAAATAAATAAATAAATAAATAAATAAAAATAAAAAATAAAAAAAGAAATAGGGGCGCCTGGGTGGCTCAGTTGGTAAGCGTCCGACTTCAGCTCAGGTCATGATCTCGTGGTTCGTGAGTTCGAGCCCCACATCAGGTTCTGGGCTGACAGCTCAGAGCCTGGAGCCTGCTTCGGATTCTGTGTCTCCCTCTTTCTCCACTCCTCCCCCACTTACACACTGTCTCTCTCTCTCAAAAATAAATAAACATTAAAAAAATTTAAACAAAAAGAAATAATATTAGTTTGGCAAGACTTATCTTTAGTAAACAATGCTGAATCTTGAAAATCATGGCTGAGTTTGCTGAGGGCTCACTGTTTGGGTAATTACTAACCAGGCAGGCAGAATAACGTGGTTCAGACCACAGGGTCTGAAGTCAAAGCCCATCTCCATCAATTACTAACCTGCATGCAGCTGGGGCAAGTTAACATTTCTAAGCCAGTTTCCTCAACCATGAAAATTTTCAGAGTGAATAAAAGAGAAAGTATATATAAAGTGTTTTGTAGAGTACTGTAGGCAGAGAAAATGTTTAATAAGATGGTCATTATTTTTTTTTTTAAATGAGTCTTTCAGGAAGTTGGGTGGCAATCAGCATGGTTACTTTCTGAAAACTGGGTGGGTCTCAGGTGTGGTTCCACAGAAAGAGCCTTTAGACAGGCACATGAGTCATCGTTCATAAGAGTTGTTAAGTGAGAGCTCTCAGGAAAAGGGGAGTGAGGGTATCAAGAAGGGGAAGGGGAAGGGGAAGGGGAAGGAGGGAGCAAGAATGTAATTTCAGGGGAAGTCTCACCTCCAGGTTGAGAGAGAGAACTCCGAGAACCTCCCAGAGAAGCAGTTCTGCTTGGCCAAGGCCAACCTTCTGGAGAAGGTTGCACATGGAATCAGCAGGCTTCTCAGCAGAAGCTGAGGGTGAGTGGGAGTGGGCACCCCACTGGTAAAAGGGACCACAGAGGATTTAGGTGGCACATCCCTCTAGCATCCATCATGGAGACATGGCCAATCACTCCACCAAAATGTGGGATCCCCCAACCAGGGTGATCCGGGGCAAAACATGCAAGGCTCTATGCCGCCTCCATTATTTTATCCTTTCTTACTTTTTATCCTCCTTCTAAACTTTCCTTTTGTTGAAATGTGTTGTGATTAAGCACAATTAGAAAAGACCACAACATCTCCACTTCCGAGTTACAGTCTGTCTTATTGCTGTCAAAACATGGTTACAAACTATTTTTTTTCTACAAAGAGCTTGAACATAGATTAAAATATAGAACTCAATTCAGAGAGAGGAAAATTAACCACTAGAACATGGTGCATAAGAAAGCCTTCAACAGGGCACAGCATGTAAGATAATCAAGGGCCCAAAAGTTCTGCTAAGGTGTGGCCACATTCTAGACACCACTCCTGAAGCATATTTTAAGGGCAGTTTATAGAAGGAGGGAAAATCTAACAACTATACTCTCCTGAAGTTATCTTCACTGAGGCCACTGTTCTATTACTTCTTTGGACAAACTTGAGCTCAAATCTTACTCTGAGAGTTATCAGCTGGGTAAGTTTTGTTGGGCCTTCTCCTCTTATGGGCTCTGTTTTCACTAGCATCTTCAAAAGTTACAGGTAGGGGGTTAATAAAATAATGTATAGATACTGCATCATGGAATGCTAGGCACATGTTAAGCTTTCAAATGTAGCATATATTTAATGCCTTCAAAAAGTACCTCCCAGGAGACTAAGGAGCTACAAACTGAAGAACTCCTACTGAAATCTTATGGTAATAAACCTTTACCACTGTATGTCAGAACACACCAATATACAGCCTACCTGGGTATACTCTGTGCTTGAATTCATAGAATTGAATTCATTGAACTCAGGTTTGATTATCACAGCAATAGCATGGGGAGGGCACTATTGACATTTAGTGGGCAGATCCAGGAATGTGAAACATCTAGCATGACCCAAAACAACCTCTTACAATGAAGAACAGTCTCACCTGCTTCCTTCATGACTTTCCAATACTCCACTGGACATTTACAAAGGTAAAAATTTGTTTATCGTTATCTGAGCCTGGAACCTAAGTACTTTCACCTATAAACAAACTATTTACCATTCAGTGCGAATAGAAATTCACACTGAATGGTAAATAGTTTGTTTATATTCCTGAATTCTCCTAATTCCTCAATTGTCCAGGAATAGAATTGCCAGATAAATCAAGGGACAACTGTATGCTGTTTTGTTCCTACCTCTCCCAAGAGTTGTTCCCCTTGTCAAAGTCATGATAGAGCCACTTAATGAAACAAAATCGCCAAAACAACATATTATAAGTCTGCATTTGTCACTGACTCACGGTGAGGCTACACACGGGTACAGTTATTCACTTCTCCATTATGTTTTCTAGTATGGTTGTCCTGAGTATTTTCATATGCAAATGCATGTTTTATTATAAATTGTTTTCCTTTCAATTTTGTTTTATATTACTATTGGGGCACTTTATTGACTTTTTTAAATTATGTGAATGGTAGGTTATAATGCCTATGTATTTCTTGTAGGCTAGTAAAGAGAATGTTATAAAATATTTGTTATCGAAAGAGGAGTTCCAGGTCTCATGGGATTGTGAACTGATATTATGCCCTCTTTGCTTCCAGCTGATGAAATTGGTCATCATCACCACTGTAATACAACCACCAGGGTTTCAGCCCTGACCCTTCTGTCAGATTTTCCTCCTAAAAGTCTAGGCCTTCTTGCCCATGCCTGAAAGCACGGCAGGATGCTCAAAAGTCGAGGTCAAAGTTTCATTTCCATGCAACATGTTGGCTGCGACTAGAACTTTGCACATCGTGAAGTTTGCTGTTAAGACTGACAAAGTTCCCCAAAACCTCTGAGGATTTCTTATTGTCACATGTGCTAGAATTGGTCATTTGTCTCCATTCTGCACCTCAGTCAAGACTACAATAAAAGAGCCACTGTTTGATTCTGAAGAGTACACGTTTGCAGGAACTTTCAGCTGAACACAAAAAAAGCACATGGAAACACACATCTACAACACTAGGTCTTTTGCTTGTGTAGATGTTTTGTGTATATGTTTCTGAGAGGCAAGCCAGATGTTTAAGGAAATAAAACAGATGTTTTCTTGGATTACCATAGACAAACAGGTAGTGTCAGGTCAAACCCATCCATAAACTTGCTGGAATTTTGAGTGTCACATTCTCTCTGGTATGGAAAGTTACTATTTTAAAAAGTACACATTTGTTCCTATTTTAGATCAATAAAAATAAGAATGAATATACAGAACTGAACCAGGAATGGACTTTTGCTTCTCTGAAGTTGGGTATTTTCTCTGATCTAATAGAAAGGAAAGCACAAAATCCCAAGTTTGCTGGGGTTGGTTGATGAGATAAAGGAATTTATCCCTCCTTCCTCCCTCACCAAAAAAAGGAACACCAATTCTTATATTTCTAGACGGCAACCTAAGACCTCTAGTTCTTTGTACAGGACGTAAAGCACCTGCTGTGTTGATCCAGTACCTGGGTTTTTCAACAAGAGCTTTTCCGAGAGGTTAACCACAGAGAAGAAAAAACAAGGATCTGCAGTGGAAGGAGGCGTGCCCAGATGCAGACTCAAGAGGATGTACGTGTTGTTACATAAATCACAACACATAAGCACTCTGGGATGAGTGAGGACCCCAAATCTCCTAGTTTCCACCAGCGTCCAAAAACCAGTATCTTTCCAAAGCCACTGGTGCTTCCAGTCCAGTGTGGAGCAAACTGGAAAACAAAAGCTTCCTTAAATCTTTCTGATAAATTAATATGAACAGAAGGAAAAACAGCAATTGTCCCATTGAAACAGTAATGACTTCTTGCCTGCAGCCATTTGAATCAGAGATTGCTTGCATTAATAAGATGTTAGCTTTTCTTTTCTTTTTTTTTTTTTTTTTTTGTCAAATGCCAGTCGTTCAATGTCCCACATTTGTGCATGAAATTCAGGGCAATGAAGCTGACAAAATGTAATTTACTTGCATTAAAATTTGCCAGATCCATGATTTACTTTTCCAGCATCTCAGTCTGGATTTCATATTCAGTGGCCTCTGATCTAGCAGAGAGCTAGCCAACTTCCCTGGGCTGCAAATATCCAGGGCGTGGCGGGTGAGTGGCCACGGGAGCAGCTGGCAAGGTCACCCATACCACAGGGATTTTTCCACAGGGGAAGAACACTGACTCCTATAAACCTTAAATGCCAAAGCTCTTCTGATTTGAGAACCAGTTCAGCTTCCTACATATACCTTGAAATTAGTGCAAATTTGTCGATGAGAATAAAATACACAGATTTAGTCATCTCCGGAAAATACAAGCAGTTCACAAAGTGTTTACTAGAGCACAGAATTCAAAGAGCTCAACTAAACTTCACAAATAACCTAAATGTATAAACATTTCATCATCATGCCGGAGAATTTCTGAAATGACAAAGACAGGAAAAAATAAGTCAGAGAACCCAGAGCAAAAACATGGCAAAATGGGTACGTGGGGCAAGATCTTCTATACATATAAAATAGTATGGAGCTTAAAACAGCTTTCCAAGATTTATGTTCAAGCTTATCTATCATGACATTATTTATAATGCTCAGAAATGTAGAAGAAAATAAATACCCAATAACAGGAAATCAGTTAAATATATTATGGTGCATCCATAGTGTGGAACCAGTAAAAAATCATGTTGTAAAAGTGTATTTAATAGCATGAGGAAATGTTCCCAACATAACTTTAAATTTAAAAAGCAGTCTACAAAGAAGTATGTGCATTTGATCCCAATTTCATAAACTGTACAAAAGCGTATATGCATGGAGGAAAAAAGAGGATATATACTCTTCAATGTTGGCAATGATTATGTGAGGTGGTGGGATTACATTTTATTTTTGTCCAATTTTGTATGCTATACTCCAGTTTCAAAAAATATTTTACACTAAATATGTATTACCTAGATAATAAGAAAAAAGAAACAATAAAAATTTTAAATTGCCTTATTTCTGAAAAATGAGATTGGATGCAGGAGCAGTTCTATAGTATTCACATTTAATTCCTTTAAATAAATTCCTCCCAGATTGGCAAGAACAACAACAAAAAAATCTTCCTCAAAGGATTTGGATCAAGGATGGGATGAATAGGTGGCCTCAGCTCCGAAAGAAAAATACACATTTGCCTGTGTTTTAAAATCACATGTAAAGTATATTTCCTTTACCAAATTAAGCCACCATCTGATTTTTAAGGGATTTGGAGAAATCCATTTCCAAATGCCTGTAGCATCTGTGAATACTTCATCTAACAATTAGCAGGATTTTCATTTTCAGAAGGTATTAGAACTGATTTACAAAGTGTCATGCCATAATCAGAAATGTCCCCAACCTTGGGAAAGCTCCTGATCTTATCTCGACCAGCCTGCCTTCTGCCCCATGAAACAAAAATAATAATGTCTCCAATGAAGACTAAATTTACAGCCTTCAAGGAAAACTAAAGTGAACGATGAAACTCTCTGAGGCATACAGAAAAAAAGATTTCCACGCCCCATTGTGGTTTGAACAGAACTGAATGTAGCGTGGTCAAATGGTTAGGAACAAATATCCAACTTCAAATGAACTCAAGCCCAGGGCTCTAGAGTCATGACCAATCAGAGCAGCACAGACAACCAATGTGCAGAGGCAATTCCTTCAGTAGAAGACCGAAAACTCAGCAAGAGCCTTTCCTACCAATTAAAGGTAGTCAATATTGATTATCTGAGGGATTTCCATGCTCAGGAAGCAAATTAGAAACTCAATACCTGAACTATGCCTAAATGTAGTTATCAACTTCAGAGTTTTATCTCATAAAACCAATTCAGCTTAGAGTTTAATTCTATTAAATTAGGGCTTAGAAATAAGATTTGCTCTGGAATGAATGCATCATTAGTTTTAAAATGCAATATACTGAAACCCAAAATGTGCTGTATTACAGTTTGAAGAATAAATGAGTAAAGATGGTATCTAAATGCACTTCTCCCTAAATATATTTACCAGTTGAAACAGTGGTTGTTTGTGAAAATGCTGAGTCCTCTGGTAGAAGGGCCATGTCCCCTCTCCAGGATAAAATAACCCCATTGCTTCCACTTCCTTCCAAAGTTTCCTCTTTGCTCTTGGATTTCCTTATTCTAAACCATTGACAAAAAAATATTTAAAAATGTTTAAAGCAGTGTGGGTGCAATATTTTCCCCTATCATGTGTTCTGTGATGAAACCCCATGAAACGAGGATCGAAAATTTCTAAGAAAAAGATGCTAACATAGGAACCCTCAACAGAGCTGCTGGACACTGTAGAAGTTTGAATATACTGTACCAGAAATCTTGTTTGGCACCTTCTAATAAGATGGAGACTCCATAAAGATTCTCTTTCCCTGGGCTGTAAAAAAACAGGATCCCCATTCCTGTGGTAGAGACTGGATACTAACCTTTGACACCTTACACGAAATTGAAAACACGTCCCTGACTAAACCAGGCAAAGGAACTTGTCCTACAATGTCTGCCTCCCCAGGTACATGTGAGTTTGGGGTCCTACACAGGAAAAGCTCAGTGGGTAAAAACCAGTGAACAGTGGTGTTACAAAACCAAGAATGATAAATAAAATAGAAAGAGGTTCAGACCGCATCAAAGAACTCCCGGGAAGGGCTGCATGTCTAAAGATGCAGCATTCTGGGGAGAATGGCTGCTGATCTTGATGGAGTCTTGGATGTTCCAAAGACAACAGGCAATTTCCATTGGCAACAATGGCCAGAGTTGGGTTGTTTAGCACCAAAACCCCATTGGCCACTTTGAAAGGAAATGAACGTTTTTGTGAATCGCACCACACTATCACACTGTCTCTTAGGATACTGCGCAACATTGTTACGCACTGACGAAACACTACCATACTCACTATAAAAGAAAACCAGTATCACGGGGTCTTTCTTGTAAAAGGATATATGGGCCAATCTAGCATTTGGATTTAGGAGGAATAATCCTACATTAAACTTTTCGATATACAAAAATATAAAGCTATCACAAAAGATGTCCAGGGTGTTTCTGCAAGCAGGAGGTAAACACAGCTTGGTTTGGTTTTAATACAGGGTTTCCAGAGGGAATGTATCGTGATGATGGGATTCTTAGCTCCATAATAATCCACAACTTCCAGAAAATTATGGGGCATGTAAGAAGCAGAGGAAAAGAGACGGAGACCTCATTCTGACCCAGCTCTTGCCAAGTGAACTAGCCATTCACAGCCACCTATTCCTCCCTTTGTTTTTCTCTCAGTCTTTATTTGTGTACACCCCATTTATCTATTGAGAAAGAAAACAATACCCAAGGGAAGACAACAAGAGTATAAATCACTATCTTTTCCCCAGAGAAGAGCAGTTGTATGGCTAGATGGGAGGAAATATTTCCAAATTTCAGCCTGAGATGAGGAATTACATTTAAAGTTTCCCTGACAACAACTTGCAAGTCCCAGGGAAGGACTGAAGTCCCCTGTTGTCCAAATTAAGTTTCCAAAATGACCCTTAGCTCCTGCTTCATAAAACGATAAATGTTACCAGGCCAAAAACAGTAAAAGAGTACCACTGAATCTTCTTATTGTCACATTGCTGCAGCGGGGGAGTCAAAATTAAATTGTGTTTGTGAATCAAAGCCTGTCTATTTCCAATCTCTGATGTGCCCGATAGTGGGAAAGCAGCATCTCTATCCGTCACCACCCCTCTGCCTATCAGCCATCTGGCACAAGGGAGAGACTGAAGTGGCCACTAACTAGAGGTATGACCTTGAACAAGTCGTTTTACTTCTACAGCACCCAACTGCCTTCACATTTAGGAAGACTTGAGGAGCACTGCCCAAGGTATGGTCCTGCTCTTAAACTTGGAAAGTAGAATTCCAACATCTGTTAACAAAGCAATACCCATCAATTCAAGAGAAAGATGACAACAAGAAAGCAAAAACATCAAAACAGAAGCCACGCAAGGGAAACATGCTCTCTTCTAGCGAAGAGAGAAGAAAACCTGGGGAGAAGTTGACCAAGATCACGAAGACTCAAAGACAAAACGCTTCGCATATTAACATACTAATAAAGCCTAATATAAAACTCACACAATGGCAGTGAGTCATGCTTTGGTTCAGAGCATTTTTAAAAGGTAGCCTACTGCTGTTTAGGTGGAAATGTGAAGGAAAGTAAAAGCATCCCACTGCACGTCTTTTTCATGCAGCAGGAGCAGCCTGTAGACAAACACCAAGAGACAGGAATGGCTAATTTAAAAAATAAAACGCAAAGTCCTGTGGCCTGGTTCAAATTGAGTCTGACAGTGAAGGTCACAACAACTTTTCACTTTTGTTTAAAGATACTGCCTTGATCATTGCTGGACAAAAAAAAAAAACCACACACACACACACACAATAGCAAACAGGAACCTAGGATTAGACCATCCGAACCAAGAGCACCCGAAAGTGCTATTTTTTTCTAAGAGCTTGCTTGCTTTTCTAGATAAAAAATGATGAATTGTCAAATTTCTCACATTCAAAAAATGATAAATACAACTGTCCCTAAAATTGTGAGCGACGACCACAACCAAAAGTTTCCCAAGCAAGGGAATCTCTGCCTTTTGAAGGTTCTCTGCACTTGAGAGTTTCTTAGAATGTGCCACTTCTCAAAGAGTTCCATGCCGAATTCGCTTCTCTTGTCTTCTTGCTCTCCCTCACGGATTTTTCTCTTTTCAGTTTTTCTAGTCCAACCCATCACAGGGAGTGCTAAAACATTTGAGTTTGCATTTTGAAAAACTGTTCAAACCAGTTGTAAGATTCATTGTCTGTAAAGAAAATTACTCTGGCCTTTCAACATATGTTTTCAATACAAATGCATCGCATAAAAAGTAAAAAGACCTCTTGTCTAATACGGCAATTCTCATGGAGACATTTTGGTCTTTATAGAAAGATCTCACTTCTATCTTGCTAGGGGGAAAAAAAAGTGAGACAAAGCAGACTCTGCACCTTCTTCGGGCCTGTTTTCTATTTGTCCCATGCTGCCTCCTAAAGACGCTACTACTTGATAAAAGTTCAGGCCTTTTTGGTGCAGAACTCTGCTTGTCATTTCTTTGGAAGTGATTAAAGACATTAGCACAGCTTCACCATAAAAGCCCAAACAACAAGTGTCAGGGATGGACTCCCCACCTCCTACCACATGCCTCCTCTACTCCACACATTCCTAGACATTCTGGATGGAGGAGGGCAGGCAGGATTTTCTTAGTTCCCTTTGCTAGACTCTCCAATGGAAATAAGGCTACTGATGTATTTGTAAATATTTCTACAGAACTTCTACTCTTAGAATCAAAATCGTCTGTTTAACATGAGCATGATCACTGCGTTTTGAAATATTCTGAGGCCAGCGAAGAAAAATGCTCTTGAATATGACCAAAAATGGTGCCAAGGAAATCAGAGGATTGGGGAGTCAGAGTACTCCAGGTTTTAATTGCCATTCTATTTCCTCCTTTGTACATGTTATTTGGTTCTCTGTGCCTTTTCCTCTAACCTTAGAAGAGGAAGTACTAATCCCTGCCTGCCAGAGTTCAGAGAAAATCAATCATACGGAAATGAAATATTCAAAATGTGTGGTTCATATTTATGGAAAGATCATTTGCAAGTGTCACTTCCCAAAAATTTTCGAAGCTCCTTTCCACAATGCGATAGTTCCCTAGAGCATACCATCTCAGCCTCCCAGAGAAGAATCTAAAAGCTACATTTTCTGCCCTCCCCCCGCCCCCGGTTCATTTAGATTCTTTTAATTAGAAGCACCCACATGAGTTACATGGAGAGACAGAGAGACCAAGTGTTGGATGTACATTTTGTGGGCATAGATCACTAAATACTATGTGTTTCTGAACCCGCAACTGGGTCCCCAGCTTTCTGATTGTAGCAAAAGCTACAGTTCCTATGGCTAATCTGTTCTGAGGCCGGTTTCTAGGAGATGTTTCTGGAAGCCCAGTCGGGGGTCTGTACCTTAGGCCTTCTCTCTGAATTTATGAGCTATCTTTACCACAGGAAATCTCCAGTGACTTTAACTTCCTACAGTGGATTCTGTTGTCTGTAACGAAGAACCTCATCAAATACATGTCAAAGTTCTTGGTTTTGTGCTTGACATATAGTAACAATCTGTACCTGTTGTCTGTTACCCCCAGAGGTACTGGAATCCCATCCTCACTAGCAAGACAAGAGATGAACAGAAAGATGTAAAGAAAGCTATCTAGACCAAAATCACTACCTGTCAGCCTGACGTGATATCTGCATGTCATACAACTTTAAAGTAAGCTCTTACCTCCAAAAGACCCCTGGTTGGCACAGTTGGGACAGATTAATTAGTAGAAGCACTCCCTAGAGGAACAAGTATTGAAAGTTAAGTTTTAGTATGTAGGCAACGGACAGAAAGTGAGGGATCATGAACAATGACCCCAGAGCATAGACCACACCTGGAGGATGACCCAGAAGGTATCCGGGCTGGAGAACATGAATGGTCAAAGAGAAATGCACGGTCTTTGCCTAAGACCATGAGATGGTTGACGTGGTTTACAAAGTCCCAGCCTTTGTAAAGTCCAACAGGAGACCTTCCTCACAGAGAACAGAGTACCTGCGAGAGGAGCAATTAAGTTTTCAATCTGAGAAATTACGAGAAAGGCAAAAAAAAAAAAAAAAAAAAAAAAAAAAAAAAAAAAAAAAAAAAAAAAAAAGATGTATAGTGATGAGGACTCTAAGTTCCCCTTTAGCATTCTCTAAATTCTCCAGTCATTTTACAGAGGGATTCTTCCCAACATAAATCACTTTCCAGATCCTGAATTAGGCGTGTATGCATATCTTTGATCTCTACTATACCCTATAATACACGGGCCTTTTTTATATTCATTACATCTTGCAAAGCATCTGGCCAATTGCCCTGTACTCAGGAGGGACTCGAGATGTTTCGTCAAAGGGTGAACGAGTGCATAAATGATGCATATTCCTACGGCCTTCTTGATTTCATAATTTCTTACTAGTAACTAAACTCTGGTTGATACGTATGCGGTCCAGTTTTTCTGACGGTAAAATGATAGCACAGTACGTAGCGATTCCAGCTTCACATTGAGAAGGCAAGGCTTTTTTAGTTACTCTTGCTTTATGCTTTGCCTCATCTAAACTTTCCAAAGAATTACTTTTATTTTGGTATATGTCCTATCTATTTCGAATAGATTATGGTCCAATGCCAGAATTTGCTGCTTCTGGTTTCATGGCTTTACTCCCAACTGATCTCAGCTTCCAAGCCAAATTTCTTTCCCCTCCACCTTAATAGTTTTCTCTACCACCACAGTCAATTTTACACTTGTCCCCCAAACCATTCTTCTTTCCAAAGAGTTATTAATTACTTTGTGCCAGGCCCTACACTAAATTCTAAGGATACAATGATAAACATGGAAGAGTGGGGCACACATTAGTCAAATAATCGAATAGCACATTTGGACTAAAAACGTTGTGCAGAGTGATGTGACATAGGCTGGCAATGGAGTGTCCCGGCAGCCCTGAAGAAACACTATTTAGCAGTGTCACAGAGTGGTAATGGACATGCAGCCACTGTGGCTCAGGAAGAAGCAATGATTACTGCCTCACTGGCTGTGACCAACAGAATCTCATAGAGGTGACACTATGTGAGTCTGGGACCTAGGTCTCAAGTGATCTTGCTGCTTCTTTTCTCATGCTGTTGGAACATCTGCATGAGAGAGGCGCCCCGCATCGCAGCTGAGGGCCCAAATGAGTCATCAAAGTCAACACCAGAGACCAATCATTCTAGGTGAAACCAGCTAAAACTGTTGACCACAGAACCATAAGCAACTATACGATGACTGCTCTGGGATGGTATGTTATGCAGCCAATATTAGCTCATACAGCTAGGATCTGAAAATAAGGACTTAAACAAATAAAAAGTCTGGAGGGCCTAAGAACAACTCAGGTTGAGGAAATCACAAGACAAGTCTCCTGAGGCACTAACAACATCTGCGAAACTGGAAGACAGGTGTGGCTAGAGCTCAGTGAGGGGGAATGAGGCACCTGTGTGAAGCCTGCATGCCATGTGTTCATTTAGGAAATATCCTGTTTCCTGGGAGCGAGGCTCCTCAATCTCCCAACTGTCTGATGTTCTAGGTAGCTTCTCTGCTGTGCTAACTACACACTTACTGTCAGTTTCCTTCCTCCCACTCACTCCTACTTGCAGGCCACTGGCACAGCATCCTGGTCCTGACTTGGGAAAAACGTGAACTTCTAGGACTCAGAGAAGCAACCACTTCTGTCCAAGAACATACTACTGACCTAGTGATAGCTTTGAGCATCATGCTCTTACTCTCAGAACTCAATTTCTGGGGCACCTGGGTGGCTTAGTCAGTTAAGCATCCAACTCTTGATTTCGGCTCAAGTCATGATCTCATGGTGGGTCCTGAGATCACTCTCCACCCTAGGGGTGGAGCCCGCATATGGTTCTGTCTCCCTCTGCCCCCCTTCACTCATATTCTCTTAAAAAATTGGGGTGGGGGGCACCCACGTTGGTTCAGTCAGTTTTGGCTCAAGTCATGATCTCACAATTTCATGAGTTTGAGCCCCTGTTGGGCTCTGCGCTGACAGTGCAGAGTGTGCTTGGGATTCTCCCTCTCTTCCTCTACACCTCATCCCTTTCTCTGCTCATGCTGTCTGTCTCTCTCGAAACAAATAAACTGAAAAGTTTTAATTTTTTTCTCTTCAAATGCTAACAAGTGCTCCGCTCCTATGAAAGTCTTGCACTTTTCAAAGGTGAACTTTATCCTTTCCAGGTGAATTTTATCCTTGTTTATTCTCTCCTTATTTACTCCAGGCACCAAAAAATAAATAAGGTGAAACCATTTTTTGGTCAAAAATTCATTTATTGGTTTCTCCCTCCTTTAACAATTTCTCAGTTGACCACGACAGCCATTTGGGTTCGGTTTCCCTCAAAAGCAGACTTCAATTCAAGGACTTGGTTGCAGGGAACTCATTCAGTAATTGAACCCAGGAAGGACAAGTGAGGGAGCAGGGTAAAGAGATAATACAATAATGGTTCACCGACTGCTGAGTCCTACAGGGACATCTCTGACGAAACCATGTATGACAAGCCTCAGAAGTGTCCCATGAAGGGCTGGAGAAACCAACTGCTCATCCCCCAACTCCCTTCTTGATCCTTCTTTGTTTAAAGTTATCCTCAAAGGCATGGAAGTTGTCCCGAGAGGCATATATCCCTGTCACTTCGTGCTGCCCAGTGCTTGAACTGGGCTAGTGCCTGTAGTCTGGAAATAGCCCATAGACTAAGAGACAGAGACCCTGGAGTGCAGAAGTTATCAGCAGCCTGGAACTGTCCACCTCAACTACAGGTAAACAAAGGGGTACCTGCGTGGCTCAACCGGTTAAGCGTCCAACCTCAACTCATTAATGAGCTTGTGGTTCACAAGTTTGAACCCCATGTCAGGGCCTGTGCTGAGAGCTCAGAGCCTGGAGCCTGCTTTGGATTCTTTGTCTCCCTCTCTCTCTGCCCCTCCCTGTTCACACTCTGTCTGTCTCTCTCTCTGTCTCTGTCTCTCTCTCTCTCTCTCTCTCACACACACACACACACACACACAAACAAACATTAAGAAAAAAACTATAGGTGAACAAAGAAACAAGTCAAAGGGATTTGAAGCAACACATTGACAGCATCCACTATGCTAACATTTACTGAAAATGCTCTTTGAGCCAAGTCTTCTATCAGATGCATCATATCAATTATCTCATAAAATGTTCAAACCAAAATTGTGAGCTCCAGTCTACAAATGGGGAAACTGAGGCCCCTCTCCTGAGTAAGTAAGGCAGAGCCAGATCCTAAATCTGGTTCTGCTTCACTCACTCATGCACTTGAACATCAAGCAGCTTGATAACACAGATTGCAAACTGTAGGCAAAACAAATGCTCTCTAGCTTTGTGAAAAATACCAGAAGGACCATAGACATGACCTTTGCCTTGGGAGTCATTCACAACCTCACACGTGGTCATGGTAAGTTTATCCCCTATATTTTAGTTTTTTACTTCTTAGTTAGTCTAGCCTCTTAAAATGTTATGTGTTGAAAGCTTTGTGTCTTATTTACTTATTTATTGAGACAAAGAGAGGTAGAGAGAGACAGACAGAGAGCGAGAGTACAAGCATGAGTGGGGAAAGGACAGAGACAGAGGGAGAGAGAGAGAATCCCAAGCAGGCTCCACACTATCAGTGCAGAGCATGTTGCAGAGCTCAAGTCCACCAACTATAAGATCGTGACTTGAGCCAAAATCAAGAGTTGGATGCTTAACAGCTTAGCCACCCAGGCACCCCACTTTGTGTTTCTTTATAAGCTAATTCAAAGGGTACTTAACACCTTGCAGTTGTGCTATTTAATAAGCACTGCTTAATTAGAAGGTATAGTAGACACCTATCATTTTTCTGGGCACCCAATGCCCATTCCCCACGTGCACCCTGCCTTTCATGAACAATTGCCTCTCCCTCAGTAGTGTAAGCATGCTCAGAAGGTAAGTCCCGGGACTTGCTTTTCATTTGAGAATCTACAGTGGCCTGATCGTTCTTGGAGATGGACTTGTGGTCTAAGCTTGACCAAGATGATACCCTCTCATAGAACTTTCCCTCTTGAGCAAGTGATGCAAAAACAGAGAGAAACGGTGAGCCTTTTATCAAAGCAGCAACAATGGCCCTCCAGCCAGACCACTGTCATGGGAGTGGCACGTCATGCTTCCTTTTTCACACCGCCAGCCCTTTGAGTAGTTTCCTTGTTCTTCCTACCCTGCCCTAAACCTGGTGCCCAGACGCAGCTCACTGCTCCCCTTTTTTTCCTTCCAATAAATACCCCTTTATTTAATTTCCCAGAGTTGTAATATTTGTAACCAAGAGTCATAACCAATGCAGACCACAGACAACCTATAGTGGAATCAGTAATGTCCAAGTCACGCAGTGAAAACAGTAAGGTTTATACACATGCAAAGGTTCTCACTGGTATCCACAGAAGCTTTTCTCCGACCCCTCTGAAACTGTATGTACTTCTACATTTTACCACGTGAACGCAAAATTTACCTGGCAGTACAGCGAACTCCTTGTACACTCTAACAAACCTAAGCATATTAACTAAAGCCTGTTTTTTCATTTGAATGCGGAGGATGTCCCAGTGCAAACGTTATACAGGGCACTCTGAAGGGTTTCTTTACATCCTTTTTTTTTTTTCCTTTTTTAATGAGCTGGCTTTCCCCTCTAGTTCCATCACATGCCCAGGCTCCATATTTTTCTTTCAATACTCCGCATTATCAGTTTATAATCTAAGGACTTTAAGCCAGCTATTGATCTGCTTTTTAAAGAACACTTTTATTCTTTCCCATGATTTCATAATCTTCTTTATACCACTTCCCTTCCTTGGAAGTTCTACCCTTTGAACATGGTGAATGTTGTCCTATTAAATTTAAATGAGGATGAAATGCCCAGTGCTCTCTGAAAGCCCGGGACAGATTCATCCAGGTCAGTATTCTTTAAGAATGTGTCGCATTAACCTCCCCAGTAGCTAGTAATGTTTACAACACTTTTTTAAAAAACCTTATCATGGTCAAGGCACACATAAATTGTACAACTTTGGAAACGCAGTCGGAAGCGGCACTGCGGATTCCGAGTGTGGCAACCTACGGGCTGTTTTAGAAAAGACAGCATTTTAAATACAACTCATGAATAAGCAAACAGCCCCGACCACCCAAATCAACTTGAAGAGTAAACACAGAGGGAATGTTTAGTTAAATTTTAGATGCCATTTGACTAGGAAAAGGGACTAAAACTTATCAGCTGAGATGAATTATGTCAATACCGGGGGAAAAAAAAGCTCAGCATCTGCAGAGAACTGTCTTCAAGTAAAAGTTACACAGACAAAAGGCTAACTGTTTATGCACCACAGATAAAATGCACTCCACTACAAAGGACGTGCCCATGCAAAAGATAACGGGAAAAATGCTTTTCGAATTTGTGGGATATACATACATAACTTATTTGTGTATTTGCATGACTATAGTTAAGGATTATCATGGGAAAGAAACAGGCACATACACATACACCAGGGCAAGAAAATAACGACAAAATGGGTGGCTATTAACGTGTTTCCATCTACAAGGGCTGGCACTGACCTAGTGATGCCTGCTACTGTGGGATGAAGTAGGGGTCTGGGAAGGTAGCCTGTGCATGATGTGAGGGGCTTGAAGGGAAGCCAAGGCATCTCACAATATCTCAACCTTGTTTCCTGTTTGTTCAGAGGGAGGGAGTAGTCTTATGCTTCAGCAAGTTTCTTTCGGCCAGGGACTACTTCTTTTACAGCTGGAATCTTAGGAGCCTAGGAAAATGCCTGAAACACAGCAGATGTACAATGCACATAGGTTTGGTTCAATTCTCCTATATCTCCTCTGTGTCCAGCCTCTAAGTGGGCCTCAAGTCAGTTTCATAAAGCTTCTTGATTCACTGGAAAATAAACCATTCGACTCCTTACTGAGCTATTTCCAAATATTAAATATGTCAAAATCTCATACGTCAAAATGTTAAATAGGTCAAAATCTCATCTTTTCCATCTCCCTATGTATCTATTTTTCCATCACATTTAGGGATAAAGATAGTTCCCTGATAATCATTTTAGACACATCTGAGTTTTCCTGCTTGTATCCTGCATTAACACCGGGATCTTGAGACAATCTCCCATACCACTGGGCATTGGACACACCACATGAGGTAGGTATTCCCTCTCAACTAGCAGGCTGAAGGCAATGCTAGTAACAAAGAATTGCCTCCAGCTAATCCTTAGAACCTCGAAGCATCACCACCAGGTAGCAGGTGACTCAGCTGTTCAGTCCTATAGAGATAAGCTGTGAGGAAAGAGAAACCTCAACAAGGATGCCAAGAGGAAAAAGCCAAAGCGAGCTTCACACTAGCCCACCCCAACTCTTGAAACAATTCTTTCTTTGTCCTAAGGAGCTGAAAAATACCCAGATGAATGCCCATTATTCTATTTCATGGACAAGATCTGACTTGGAAATGGCATTTATGAAGCATTTGTGAACAAACTCCTTTTCCTTTTCTTTGCTCATAAAGTCACTAAGAGGAAAATACATCCTGAGATTGAGTCCCCAATTCAAATTAAGTTCAGTGTCGATTCAGAACCGTGGAAATGTTGGAATTCGTTTATGAAGGTTTATAATACCTGCCTTCCTGGTATTCGCTGGACCTGAATACAAACATCAGTATGTGTGGAGTGGGGGGGGGGGGGGTTGGGGGCGGGTAGCAACCCGGTGTGGGAGGAGGAGAGACACATAAATACCTCACTACTTTCTTCTTATTACCTTTACCTAAATTTAGCTCACAGTAAGACCAAGGGCAACTTCATAGCAAGATTGTTTTTAAAAAAGCTTTGAATAATGTTGCCCATTGACTCACCAATTCCTGGGCCAAATAGAGAATCCATCCTTGCTAGACTTTTATTACCGTATATAGCAGTGGGCTGTGGATTCCAAGGGGGCCATCCAACAGAGAATTTTTCGGGTCAGACAAGTGAGAAGCAGTGGTCTAAATCAATAGTGTTTACAAGTTTTGTTTACTTAGTGATACAAATTTGCATAAAGCCCCTTAATGAGGAAGGGTTTCCATAGCCCATGGTCGTCTGTTATGTCACATTTTAGCCATCATGTCATAGCCTGGCTCGAAAGGAAGAATTGTTGGAAACTCATGGGCCAGGAGTGAGCAGCCTATTAAGGTCTGAAAAGCTGTCATCCACCCTGAAAGGACTTGCGTCAGCCACTGAGGATATATTTTAAACCGCCTGTCCGCAAGAAAACTTTAATAACGCAGCCTTGCTCTAATGTCTTGTGAGAGGAGAGGCAATTTTACTTCTTCTATTAACCCAACGTGATTACAATGGCTTATTTCATGGAATATTAAGTTCAAATTCTGCTCCCTGGGAGGACAATAAAAAAAAAAAAAAAAAGAGTGTGCTTATGACTTTGCCCGAAATAGCCACAGGACCACAGCTCCTTGGTGCTTTTAATGCATCCAAGCAATAATCTACCATAATTCGCTAATGGTGAGATAAATTAGTGACCAAATAATAACCTGAAAAGATGACATCAAGATGGAAAGCAAATGTTTATCTTTTGCAAAGGACAGCATAACAAAGCTTATGGTAGTCTCTCATCAGTCCCTATTTAAAAAAAAAAAAAAAAAAATCAAGTCCTAAATGGATACCTCCGACAGTAGTTGTTTAATAGTGAGACTGTAGCCAGCCTAGCTAACAAAATAAATAATCACTCTGAAAAGCAACAAGCAGCTTCAGAGACCCCTGAGCTAGATAAATGCTTAGGGAAATGAAACTTGGCTTCCTCCAGGAATTCCCAATGAGATCCATTCCTTTGAAATTCAAAGAGTAATTGTACTGGTGAAAAATGGCAGGCCCACCATAATGAGGGTCATCTAGGATTTTTCACAGGTCCAAACACAGGATTTTATAGCCAACTTTGAGATCCATATTCTAATTTTTAATTGTAGATGAGGGACTTGTTGGAATTAGAACCAAAATCACTTGCCCAATAATCCTGAAAGCCAACAGGCATCCCTTACCTGGTTCCCAAGAGCCATGACCAACACTTAATCGTAAATGGCTTTCGTTCTCCAATATGGCTCCTATCTAATCACGCTCCATATAAATAGGAGGAGATCTTTTCTTAATAGCAGGAGACCAGAAGTTCATTTTCCTTGGCTCTGCATGCCCTTTGAACAGTGCATGAAGTGATGGATATTGGACAGTTACCTTGAATAAATTTACACCACTCCTAGTATGAAACACTCTCTCCACCTGGGGCTTCCATTAACAATGTTAATTTCATGGACTGAGAGCCACAGCCTGTTTACCTTCTCTGGTGGTGGTGGTGACCAAATTATACAGGCCCGCATTAGCAGAGCCCTTTTGAAAACAGGCAGGTTCACCATCAACAAAACAAGATTCTTAGATCTATGGAAAGCACAAGTAAAGAAAACCCTCTTAAGCAACTTCCATGTGTTGCTTTACCAGACTCGGCAGAAGTGGCATTTACTCAGATAAAACCAGGTATAGTGAACGCATCCCAGTGGCTCAGAAATGACACATTACCTCGTGGATGTGATTTATCGCTGTTTTTACTTTTTAAAGGGAAATAGCACACTTACCTTTAACATTTTTACTTGAGAAATACAAATGGTAAATGGAATTATAATCATAAGCCAATGAACCTAAGGACCCCTGAAAGTTAAGTATATACAGAAATGGTGTTGTGACTCTTTAAAAAAGGAAAAAATTGCATACAAGTAAAATAATGCTTCTTTTTTACTCTCTCTTCAGAGGAGTTTCTTGTTTGTGGCCCACGAGACAAAACGATCTGATAAGAGGAGCAAGGCTAAATGGCAACCAGCAAACATCCCAACCTGATGTATTTCCTCAGCCCTGACCTTCAGATAAACATCATACAGAAACCTGCAAAACCTCCAAATATGCAGCACCACATGCTTCCAACATTTTCAGACACAACAGTGAGGAAGGGGGAAAAAAATAGGTAAGAAAGAAAAAAGAAACAAACACGTTGCTACTGAAAACAGTTAGCCTTCTCTTTAATATTTCAAGATTAACGTCAGATGAATGCAGTGGCTGCCTGCGCCATTTCTTTCTCCATGTGTGAATGTGCATGTCCGGGCACGTGTGTGATATACATATGTGTGTATGTCTGTCCCTTTTATGTGTATGTGTACCTAATAGCAAGTGTGTGTGCAGTTCACATGAGATATATTACATACATACTGTGTGCATATTTAAGGAGAAAAAAAAGACTTCAAACGGTAAAAATTTATTGCACTGTGAAATTAGCTAAAATTATGACAACTGTAAGAAAAAAAATTATACGGGCAAAATTTGGGTCTGGTGGAAGAATTCTTTGATGTCTGGATTCCAATTTAACCCCCGACTGAGTTCTAAGAATCAAATGAACAAAGTATATCATACACCCCAAGTCTGCCTGTCAGCACTAGTCATCATTTTTTATTTTATTCTTTCCAGCTGCATGTATTTACAAGACTCTGTTCTGACATTTCCTCCCCTCAAAATGTACACACTCACTGCTACGGGCAGTTGCCAAGCACATTTGTAAAACAGTTCAACCCTGTGTTTGTTTATTCATTAGGCATCTCTATCAGTCTCAATAAATATGTATCACTCTAATTTTTTACATTTGCTATTACATCAGACATTTGTAGATCTGACTTTCTGTGTTTATGTTTGAGTGTACTGAACCCACATTTTAAAAAGATCTCCTTAAATACACAATGAAAATAAAGGATTCACATACAAAAAAAAATCACCAATAAGCTGCCTTATTTAAAAGTGTTTTTTAAAGACAAGAATTGTAATTACAGAGGTTTCAAAACAAGCCTGCACATACAGATCATACGGTAGGTCCTGTCTGGATCTGTATCCTAGATTCCATGTAACTCTCAACATATCTCCCAGTGGGTGTTTTATATGCAGAAGTTTGGCACCAATGGACAGTCACATTAGGCACCCTACCAGAGAACAGTGAAGTCTGACCCATTTGTATATGCTGCATGCAGAAATAACTTTACCCGGGTATATAGCTGTTCAGTGAGCTAAGTCTCAGAATATTTTAACACAGTTATAAATGTTTAAAATGTTAATAATAAATCTAGGTTGTTTAAAGAATATTTCCAAATAATATAAAATATTTAGTTTCCCCTACCCAACCCATAAAAAGATAAGATTTATCACAAAATGTTTGAGGAATAATCAGCCATTTTTGGCTAATATATTTTAATATTTATACACATGACACATGCTGAATATGAATGATACATCGTGATTTCCCATAGTGTATGGAATTTATACAATTAACTGCAAGGTCCAATGGCTTGAAGGCACATAAGGTGCAAACACAGTTACAAGGTTTTGCTGATTATTGTTATAAATCTTATAAAGCATAAAGGCATTAAAGTGTATTCTGTTTATACCATTCATTTTAAAATACAGCTTATAAAAATATTATTATTTCTTATTAAAAGATTTATATTTTTCTAGCTTTTTTCTTTTATGAGGTAAATTTATTTGCCAGCACTCAAAAAAAAATACTTTCTATTTTTCCACTTCCAAGTATGTGTTTGAAATATACCCTGAGATTCAATATCAATTTTCTAGTTATTTCTCAAGGGTTATATTTGTTCATAATAATAGCAGCAAACATTCAAGCATTATTCGTTTGGTTTCTCCAAAGTGTTTAAATTTAAAAATAATCAAATAGCAAAAGCATGATGAACCAAATTGCTTATTTTACACACACATTATAGCCATATACATATGTATGCACTTATGCATGTATATTTCTAGCACCATCATTAATCATGGATGCCAAAATCATGTTATCAATCCACCTACATTGAGCATTAAATGTTTTAATATTCATATAAATTGCATCAAAAATATACATGTGATTTTGCTTTTTAAATTAAGAGACTTTGGTCCTTAATGGAGATATTTTTCACTGGGCCTTTCCATTCCTTCTTACCCATATGTAATGTTTAAATGTACTTGTGAAGAAAAATCTACAGTAAATTCTGTAACGTGCCCCCAAACTATCCAGTGTGTGAATTTTTTTAAAGGAGCTAAAGCCACAGCATAGGCGATGTGCAATGGAAACATCCCGACATCTACACACATGATCCTGGAGTTGCCCACCCGTTCGTAAAAAGGCACTGGTTTCTGCAGCTGCTTATCAAATCAGCTTTATGTTTCTGGAATGAGTTCCTGCTGCTGAGCCTGAATTTGTAGACTGTCATGGAAAAAAAAAAAATACCCTGTAAGATTGATCTAGCTCACAACAAAACCTCTGGAAAGACACGTAAGTTTTATCAAACCCATGTACGCCTAGATAGCTTTAGGATAGATTCACAGTACAAACATCTGTGTGCATACAAACACATGCTAATATATGTTTACTTGTACTGAGACCACATACGTATCACATGTCTTGCTGAAGTATCAGTGATAGGATCCATATATGGGGTATACGTTTGTGTCTTATCAGTAGCACCTATTCAGTAATTTGCATGTTTATATCAGCTAACGTACATGATATCACTTACCTTTCGTCTTTGTATTTTTCTCTAACAAGTTTGGCAATCAAAAGGAAGGAAATAAGTACAGAAACAGCTCCTTTCATCCACTATCCAGACAGGTATTTAGGGTAGAAAGTCATTAGCAAGATTTTTTCCCCAATCATTTGTTAAACCAAAAGGCTGGAAAGAATTAGAACATGCAGCATTTCTCTTACTTTTCTTTGCAATGAAAAACAAGCCCTAGAAAAGGTCTAGAATCAGCTTTCTTTTTTCAAATGGGTCTAATATCCTTTCTCAACCACCCGCTTGTGTACACACACACACACACACACACACACACTCGCACACACACATAACCCACCATGTGCATCCACGGTCCATATGTGGCTCCAAAACAGGGCTTTACCTTTGCAAGAACAACATCTTAAATACTGGAAGCCAATTTGAACTTACTAAAAAAAATCTATGATCCGAGTGAGAAATCAAGCTAAATATGAACCCTGGTAACTTTATTTTTAATGATTACTTTTTACAAAAAAAAAAACACACACACACACACACACACAAAGTAGGGGAGGGAGATCAGCAGGGTGAATGTAAAAATTGTTCATCTTAAATTTCTACAAACCCAAGTGTCAGGGTAAGCATGTATGGTGCATCAAGCATAACAAAATGAAAACGAGGTGTGGGGGGGAGGGGGGTCCCAGGCACTTGCTTCCTTGAATCCCTCTGAATACATTTCACAATTCATCAGTTTTTGTCTTTCCTGCCACGAATGAGGACAATCAGACCAGACACCCATTAGATTTTTCATGCAATTTTTTTTTCTTGTTCATGACATGTTGGCAGGGAGGATGGCAATTCTGAAATCTTACCAAATGAGAAAAATGTCAGAAGCTGAACTGACAGCTAGTGGTTACTATGGTGATAGGTGATATTGAAAAAAAAAATAAAATAAAATAAGACTCAGTTAATTCAAAAGGAATCAAGTTGGGTATTTTTAAGCCAGTTGATACAGATGAAAACTTAATCCTGATATTGGGATATTATCTTTTCGAGCTAACAGCCAAAGACACCATTTAGCTTAAATAATAACTAAATACACAGCTTATAATCTTGTGATTAAAAATAATGGAAAGAAACAGTATTGATAAATGGAAGTCAAACATTATTACCAAATGACTATCAGCAAAATATAGATTATATTCAGTGGAAAGAGGATTTTGTTTGGGGAGAAAAAAATTACAGTCTTAGCAACATATTTTTAAAAAGAGAACATAATAACCACAGAGAGATAAAGACGCTGAAGGGTCAACCCAGATTCTGTTAAAAACACACACAGAGACACACACAAACATAGTTTTGATTTCAAAGTTCATCCAAAAAAAAGAAATCCATTTTCATTTGATTGTAATTATCAATACAATCTATTTTTAAAAGGTATTTACATAGGTAAATCTTCTTTATGTATTTTTTAAGAACAATGTGTCTATTCTTCATATCATCAATTCTCTCTTTGGTTAAAACCCCAGTTTAATGTTCTGACTACTCTTCAGGGACCTTCATAATAAGCAGAATAATAATAATAAGGCACACATAGGCATATCTTTTTCACACCAAGCAATGAAAACTATCCCTAGCTCAATCAATTACTGATGTTATTTTTTTAGGTTCAATGGTTTAAAAGAAGGAAACCTAATACCATGAAAAAATATTTATATTTGACCCCCCCAAAAAATATGCTATTATTTGTCTTACATATAATATACATGAAAGACAGACAAAGATGGCTTCAGAAAGGGGTGGGAGGGGGGAGGCTAAGTAATTAGTTAAGAATTACTAAAGAAGATTCAAAGTGTGTTAGGGTTTCAGCTGAGAAGAACACAATGTGTCTGAATATCTTTGACACAGAATAACTTTCTCAAGGCTTCTCTTCACACTGACTCGAAAAGGCTATAAGTATAACGGATTAATACTGAAAAGTGTACTTAGGCAGACCAGAGGAAGCTCTCATTTTGAAACAGTGTAGCCTGAAAATATTCCATGCTTGCATATTTTTTCCATATGCCACAATACCAGATCTAGTCTATATATTTTTTTCATTTGATATAGGGATATTAAATTATCTACTGTATCTTTCTTTTTTTAAATCAAATCTTTTGAGAGTTACAGGTAACTAGCGAAAACAAGATTCTTATTTATAACCTCAAGCTAGTATTTAATGCAAGGGGGAGGGAGGGTACATTATCAAGGAGGAAGCTGGAGAAAAAAAAATTCAAGTCCTATTGGTTAAGGGAAGCTCTTTTCCACTGAACAGACTACAATGCCATCTACTGGGAAAGTGAAGTTCAACTTCACTTTAAACAGCAAGGCCAGTTTAAAAAGCAGAGAGATTTCACTGGAGAGACATCCAGTTCTGCATTCTTCACTGCTAAAAAAGATTTTATATATATATATATATATATATATATATATATATATATATATATATATATAGTCATTGAAACATCAGTTCTTATTATATACCATTCTGTTCTTCGTCTGGGATCTCCTCCCAGCATTTTGCTTCTTAATTTCCAGCTAAAAGCCTCTCTTCAGCTCCTTCCAACTACTCTTGAGTAACAAGTTAACAACACCCAGAAAAATAATCACCAGCAATGAGTGACCTTAGGGTTCTTTTCTGCAATCTCTAGCTTGTGATTTTTTTAAGCAGTTTGTGGCAGAATCTTCTCTGCACAAGATTTTTTTTTTATCCCTGAAAATCACAATGGGAAAAGGCCAGGGTTTGGGTGAGGAGGGGACACAGGGAGAGCCCTGACATCATGAGCATAAAGTCCCTTTTTATATCTTCTTCTGCTGTAGGAGATATAGAATCTAAGGTAGTTTTTAGAAGGTAAAAATCTGTCCAGGTTTCACAAGCCATGTTTCTCACGTTTCCACCAACGCGTCCTCTGCTCATCATTTGTGCGTTTCTCTTTCATTCTGGCTGGCTTGCTCCATAATTTTTAAATGAGCAACAGAAAGGATACAGGGCCACCATTTCTCACTCTTTATGCAGAATTATTCAAGTTGAAGAAAGCCATATTTAAGAAACAAGAAGGGACTATCAGCCCAATTAAATAAGAATTTATCTCATAAGCACTATTAAAAAGAAAAGATGTTCCTACCTAAAAGCTACCACCAAGTACATTCCAAGTACAGTATATAGGCCTAAGTCAAAAGCAGACATTCTCAACCTGCACACTATTCACATTAGGAGGATAGTTAATTCTTTGTTTCCAAGGAGCTGTCCTGTGCTTGTAGGGTGGTGAACAGCATCCCCAGCCTCTACCCAAGAGACGCCAACGGCACCCTCACACACACAGCTGTGACAATCAACAAGGTCCACACGCATTACCAGAGGCCACCTCAGAACAAAATCCTGCCCTGTGCGTTGGTAACTGTTGTAGGATACTAACTTCAGTGTTCTATAAATTAGTTGTCACATGATTCTCTATCTGGCTATGATTCATGTTGCATGAAATAATATGCTTTAAAGATACACGATATCAATGGAAAAGTGACAATCTCCATTTAATAATTTCTTTAACCTCAGGGCTCATCAGTGCTCCTGACCCTTCCAATGGGTTCCCTTGCAAGTTCTAGGGAGGGAGCAAAAGGGGAGAGCTAGCTCAAGTGTGGTAGCTGTCAAAGGATATGCCCCAAAATCAAGGAGGGAAAACTTGCCATCTTGATGACATATTCGGCCAAGCAGGGGGTTCAGGGGGAGGATGGGGAGGGGCATGGGCAGTTGTTCTTTTCAGCGTTTACATTAAGGGACTTCACTATCCAGAGTCAAAAAGTGAACTGAAAAATAAGTGATCTTTAAACATGAAGTCTTTTTCCTCCCAAATAGAACATTTTAACAGGCATTGTTGAAATTTTCAAATTAGGAACATAACCTGAAACTCTGAGGATTTTCTAAAATTATCCCTCTGTAAGAAAAGATGGGCTTAAGATGAAGTTAAGAGGACAAAGTGGATTCGGGGCATGGGCAGGGGCAGGGGCGACGTAAGTCAACATTCAAGAGGAGTAGGGAAGTTAAAGCTATAGCCAAATTCAGGCTCAGACCAGTGTAGAGCTGTATGAACCTGAAACACCTCTCACTAGGATTCCAATCTTTTAAGTACTGTCCCAGGACACATCTACAGTCTCCATCCAAATGTTTCCAACAGAACCGAGAAATTCTGCAGCAACTAACAGAATGCAGTAGATCTACATTGCCTGTTCTGTTGTTTTTTTATCATCTAAGTTTAGTTGGCTGGAAGTTTTCAATCAAATACTCATCCCTCTGTAGCATTCACAATGGAAAAAATATATACAAACAACACCTGTCTTCTGCTTCTTGTTTACCAACCCTTCGGTGATACTAAGCAAGAGCAAAGAAAACAAATTTTTAACATTTGACATTTTTTAATACTCTGAAATCTTGCTTTTCCTTGTAGGAAAATGGTATGCGGGATTGAGAAGGAATTGAATGCAAAGCAAAGTATATTCACTCTTCAAAACTGCAGTCACTGGGGCCACTTTCTATAATACTGGTGGCTTTGTGAAGTGTTTCTTTCTTTAAATGAGCTGGACCACACATACTCATTCAGAATAAGTCTATAGATGAACTGTCTCCGTATTTTTAAAGAAACTCAGCCTGTGCGGTCTGTTGATATCTCAGGGAAACAAGGAACTATTTTCACATCTCATTCACATAATGGATGGGACTACAGTGCAGCGCAGACAAGCCCCCTAGAAAGCATTCTGTTTGTCACGAGATGCAAGAAAATTCTCTTCTGTTTCTGCATTAAGTTTCCTAAATGAAGCTAGATTTCCAGGGTAGCATTCATGGATTACATTGCAATGGACCCAGGAAGGTTTACTGGTAAAGATCATTCATTCACACATATACTTCCCATTCTGCCTATGACTGCCATACTAGTCACTTCCAGTATTCCGACATATTCTGGATATTTTCTAGGGCTCCTGCTACTAAGGTAGCTTTAAAGAAAAAATGGTTAAAAAAAAAAAAAAAAAGCTGATCACTACCTGTTAAGATTGTTCAGGGGTGTGGGTCTAAAGGGTTCTGTTTCAGTTCTCTATAGAGATTACCTGAGCAGTGACTCCAAAAGTCCCCCACACCTGGCAACCTGCCCCCACGGTTACCATCCAGACAGAGCCTTCCCTTTGATTCCACAGAGGGGCTATTGGCACAAAACACTGGTAGAATCCAGCCTCTTTCAGACTCTTAACTTTTATCGTCAGTTGCTAAATTAGCTAATGATTAATTAGTTAATGTTTTCAAAGCACTTTGAAGATGAAAAGCACCGCCTAAGTGCTAAGTGTAAAACAGCATTAGTTATTCAACTCTGCAAAGACTAATTAGCTTTAAAAAAAAATGTTCCCCCCAAACTGATCAATAATGCTTCTGGTATTATAGTAGAAATGTTTGTCCCGCAGATCACTAAGACCCACCTCACGTTTTAAGGCTTTTATGCCCCGAGACACGCAGAAATCCTGACTGAGGTTTATTGCTTAGTAACCCCTTGGCTTTCAACGTGGCTGGAGTTGGGCTAGTGATGTCATCTATACAAAACACAGCATTTTTGCTGTCAAAAAAGCTTTAAAGGATTATTTAACAAAGCTAAAAGTAAAGAACTAAACTCTAGGAAAGTGGTACAGAAACATGATCAGTGAACTTATATTTAAGAAGAATTAAGCTTTTAAAGTTTTTTTTTCTCCTCTAAAAAGCTCTTTAACGGTGGTTCTCCAGGTGGCCTCTGAATTTATTGTGAGATTTCACTTTGATGCTATGAGTCCTCATGGGGACTATTATGTCAATAATTTCTACAGCAACATTTTATTCCAGGTACAGAAATGACTTAGAAGATAGAGTCAGGGTCTGGAAATTCCAGGATCCTACTTTAAATTGCCCATACCAACCACCACAGGATGAAAAAAGATAGCTTTCACCATTTTTTCCCCTTCCAGCCAGACTTACAATGCACTGATCCTTTCGTAAGCTTCTTGGGCATTAAGTATCCCCAAAAAAAAACACTTGACAAAGTTCAGTATTTTGTTTCTCCTGTCCACGTTCAGAGACTTAATGATGTAAAGTTGGGGGAAATTATGAAGCTGAGACAGACGTCTCTGTAAATGGACGTTTGAGAGCCATCTGTCTCCCTGGTACAAACACAAAATTCCCCATATTGTCTACCAGCAGGCATTGGTCATAATCATTGGGGATTCGGGCTCCTTTTGAAAATGCCTGAGAGTATTATTTTTTTGTCAAGTTAAGAAAACAATAGTCTTTCAGATTATAAATACTAAATAATTTCTGTTAGCTTAAAGGCTGGCTTTGTCTTCTGGGTTTGTTTGGGGTTTCTTTTGTTGTTGTTGTTGTTGTTGTTTGAGGAAGGAAATTTCAATATGATATTAAAATGCTGATTTTTGAGAACACCAAGCAAACATTATTAATATTTTACTTTCAAAATATGCAGTATTAGCAAATTAAGCCTTACACACATAACAAACCATAGAGACACCTCAACTCACAAAATAAAAGTTTAGCTAAACAAATTTTACACATGGAACATATGTTCCTTCTGTCAGTTACTCCAAGAATTAGTTTAGATGTAGCAGATTATATAGCATATTATAGCTACAGCACATTATATATCTATTACATATATGTGTGTATGTGTATGTATTAGAGACATACACACGTATATGAAACATATATATGATCTATTCAAACCATCAACACATTGCACCCACATCAGTCAAGCATTTGCTAAACAAAGAGAAAATAGGGGCATGTGTTCAAATTTCCAGAACTAAAGATTTGGTGTCAATATCAGTGTCAGACTTTCTTATATGCACTTGAATATATCTGCATTAAAAACACAGTAAAATCACTTGAAAACGAAAAAAAGGAGTGGACATAAAGGGTGGCCAGCTACTAAGTGATTTCTTTGCAATTTCCCAAGTGAATATAAAAAAGCAGACACCTGAAATAATTTGCAAATTGCTGTAACCCAGACCCTAAAAAACATAAAATATGAGCAGAGTTTGGAAAGAGAAGGTGGTCAAGTCAAGCACAGCTGTTCCTTCCAAGGTCTCTAGAAGGGGGCTGGACACTAAACATAGGAAAAGACAAGAAGACAAACTAGAGAAAAGATAGGATTTTGACTGCAAGGAAAACTTCCTTTGGAAATTTCAAGGATTATTTAAAATTCTTGTCTAAATCAAGTTCCCTTCTGAATTTCTTTTTCTTATAATTGAACAAGTGTTAAACTGTATCAGGCTGTCACAGCTGTTCCAATACATGAACCGCACTTATAGTAACAGCTTTCGTTACACATTTTTTTGTGGAGTGGTTTCCAGCACACTGCGATCAGAGCTTGCATATTTTTATACTACTTGCATATTGAAAATAAACCCAACATTTTAGATTATTTTTCTCATAGTGCGTCTGGCATGTATGGCTTCTGCAAGACAAAGAGGCAATTGTGATTTCATACCTACTGATCTGAATACACCTTGTTTTATTTTTGTATATCATTCTCAGTGTTTTGGGTCCAAAAAGAAAAAAACTTATGTTGGGTCAAAAAACACTACTGAAAAACTGCAGCTAGCTTAACCAGAGCATTATCCATGGGCCAAATGCTAATGCAATTTTTTTCCATTTTCAGAATATCTTTATGACAACATATCAAATATCCAAATATTATAAGGGTTCGAAGGCTGTGCCATACTCCTCAGTCAGAGCCGTTAAGGAAAGAAACATGAAACAAACAAACAACAACAAAAAACAACAACAACAACAACAACACAGTCAGGACTTTTAAATAAATTGTTTGTTTCAGATTCAAAAGCACTTGTTCGTTCAGCCCTGAGTAACAGTGGTGTTGCCAACCACAGGTGACTGTTCCCAAAATGACCACGGTTCACGACTTCAATTGTTGCTTCCGGAAATATTCCAATATTTACAAAATACAAATTCTGAAATGCCCTTATTTAAAATAAATACCGGATGCTTCAGAAACACTACACAAAGAATAATCATCTTTCTGCCTAAGTAAAAATAACTGTGTTTGTCTGAAGAGTTTTTGAATTAAATATCCACATGCTATTGTTTCAGAAACTATAAAAGAAACGATAGCCATCTGTTGCTTATTGTTCTTTTTCCAGAATTAGATCTTAATTAGCTGCAAATGCCTTATCTTTTCCCAATTACCACAGTACACACGTTGTCTAAATTTTGCCTCTTGTTGTGCAAGCCCTCTAAATTAGTATATTCAAAATTAGCCAGTTACAGCAATGCTTCTCGCTTTAAATTTTAATAATAAACAGAGACATCTCCTTTCTTTTTTTTTTTCCCCCTAGACCCTCCCTCTTTTCTGAAAACTGAAGGCTGCTGCTGAAAGGATTGAAAATCTGGAAAGAGTTTGGGGTGGACTGGCCAACCCCCTTTCATTTCCTTCAGATGTTTACAATCTAGCACCTTTCTGAAGACAAAGATGGGAAAAAAGCTATTTTTCCCTTTGACTGAAGGGTGAGACAGGGGGGTATTAAAAACTGATCAATGTAATTTTTTTCTCAGAAGTATTTGCACATCTGTGAAATAATGTAATTTATAAAAAAAATCTTTTTATATGACATTCATGATTATAGCCTGATCTGGAGAATTATTCAAATATAAAATTAAATGTTCAAAAATGTGCTATGCTGTGGATGGCTGAGCTTCTCCCAGCTGTGCAGAAACTTCTAGAATTCTATTAAAAGTGTAAAAGTGAGCCTTGCTAGATCTCACTGAATCTCTGAACAGGCAAAGCAGTGTTTTAAAACAAAGTATGAAGATCTACTTCTTTTCACTTGATTCATTTTCTTTTGATGAAACCTGCCAGAGTCTAAAAATGCTCTAGCACACTCTTCAAAAACAGTAACAACAACACCAACACAGTGATGGGGGAGGGCAACTGGGGAATATAGGAAATGTTCTGTGAAGGAGATTGTATTTTATTATTGCAAAAAGAAAAATCTGTGGCTTAAAGGAAGGTTACAAATATTTAAAGTAAATTCTTCTGTTTGGGTGAAATTGCTGGAGATATAATACGAACCATCTGTAATTTACCTGGGCTGCCCTATTAAACAGGCATTCCACTTTCACTCCCAGACCCCCATTCAACCACTCCCATTCAAGTGCCCCCAAACAACTAAGGGAAATTTGCCCTCCAAATGCACAATTTTATAAAAACAAACTTTCCCTGACCGAGTGTTAGAGCAAAGTTTTCGTCCCCATATACATGTCTTAGCATTGTCAGCTCTAAATACATCTGCCTATAAGGGAGGAATTCAAAGAAATATCGGTCAAAATCATATTCACCCTGTTTCTTACACAATCAATTTGAGATAACAAATAGTCAAGATATTTAAAATAGTGGGAGGCCAGAAAATAAAAGGCTAATAAAGCTCTTTGAAGTTACAGACTGAAACTCACACCCCAAATTCTAGTCACTTCCCATATCTCTATTTTTCGTAAAATGCATTTCTAAGACACTGTGAATTCAAGGTTTAGAAATGGACTAGAATTTGTTTATGGAATAATAGTATCAAATTTTAAGTAGAAAGAAAAATACAATCCTTAATAATTTTATGGCACAAATTAATAGTCAGATGATCTCAAAAAAGCAAAGCTCCCATTAGGAAGGAAAGAATCTGCAGTTGCTGTTTTTAAAAACACGAGCAAAATAAGGGCAAAGATATTGTTTCTGCTGCCTAAGACAGACGGACTTTAATAACACTTAACAGAATGATGCACATAATGATCTCAGAAAGCACTTCTTATGCCTCATCCATCATGCCGAGGAGAAAATGAAGCCTTCGACAGCATTAGGAATTATTCTAGATCTTGTCAGTAATTCGCAGCTCTTCCATAGTATCACAACACAAATGTGCGTGTGCGAGACACTGACCATTAATCTAGGAGTTTTTTCTACTCACAACAGCGTGCCGAGAATGTATCAATTGTTTCGTGGAAGAATGGCACATTGGAAGCCACACTAAATAAAACAAGAAAAACCAGGGAGATATATGGATAGATAAACAAACAGCGTGTTAAGGAATGAAAACGTGTTGTATCGCTATGAGAGAAGGCAAAACAGTGTCCCTCGTGCGGGGACTAGGTGAACTGCAAACCACACACGCCCAGGCTCAAAAGCCAGACTCTCCGTGATTAAAAGTTTCTATCAAGTTGCAACATACTGTCCACATCCTTGAGTAATAAGCGTTTAGGTGAGGAGAAAATGACGGGTTTATTTTCTCTCCTGAAGAAAAACGCAAGAAAGATCCAGTTTCTGTCCTTCAGGCGGAAAATCCCACTGAGCACCTGGGTGGTTTCGCTCATTTTAAAGTTCTTGTGGGGCTCAGAGAATGGAGCGGGGCATCCCAAAGATGGATGAAATAACCAGCCTATTCACACGCGTATCTAGCTTCCACAATACATCGGTGGCGAAATAAATTTGAACTCCCAACCCTCAGGATAAAACAAGCAACAGATTTTGGCAGGGTCTCCCTGAAAATAAGCCCTGGTCTTAAGAGCAGGGTGACTCTTCTAAATGAGATGTTGCTCCAGAGAAAAAGGTTTATAAATATTTGCAAAACAAACTCTTAAAACATTCCTCTGAGTCCACTCCAAATCGATTTCTGTACAGGCACTGTAAAGATAAAAGTTGACTGGATGTCTGGTTTATGATAAATTAAGATGGTTTAACTTCCAGCAATCATATACCCCACACAGATGTCTTTCTGTAAAGTTCTGTGAGCTACTCGACAACCAAAAAAAAAAAAAAAAGAAAAAAAAAAAGCAGGCGCTTGTCAAATGAAAGAAAATGAGGGCTTCTTTAGAGAGGATGAATTGGATACACAGGTGAGAAAATACAAATACAAACTAATAAGCAGTAATCATCACTAAGGGCAAAGTAGGAAAATGCAGGGTGTTTTGTTTTGTTTTGTTTTTTAACAATTACCTCAAGTATGTTAGGGAACTAAAAACAGGCCAAAACCACTTGGAAATTGGTGTCCAGTCCCAAGAGTTCGTCTCATTTTCAATACTCAAAATATGAAAGGTTCTACTTAAAAAAACAAAAACAAAACAAAACACTTTGCCCCTGTGGAATGATGAACAAATTTCAAGGCAACACACAACTGCTAAGTACACAGCTCAGGGTGACCACTTTACCCACCTCCCCGGAGCCTCAGCTCCAAAAACAGTTTATTATTGGCAAGTAATAAATTCAAGGGCAGGATAAAAACAGAGCTCCCACGAAGTGAACCCTGCCTGGTCGCCTCCCTCCCCATCTGCATCAGTCCACCTTCCCTGGCCTCCCCTCCTCCACCCCCACCACAAGCTATAAAGCAGAAATGTCACTGAGAGCATCCCCATGGCCTGGCAATGGACAGATATTTATACTGAATAATGCTCACGTCAGGAATGAGTAAAACCAGGTTTAAAAGTGAGGTTTTCACCAAATAATGAAGAAGAAATGTCATGCCAGCAGCGGTAACAGCATAAATTGTGCTTATTCACTCATTATCCTTTTCCCCTCCCCAGCCCCCCGTGGAAACATAATTTTTATTTTTCAGATCTACATGCATAGAAGAGAACATGGCTTTCGCCATGGCTGTTGCTCTTTCAAAGCCAAAGACTAAATACGAGGATGATTTTTCAAGATTTTTTTTAAATAAAAAGATGTCAATGGGAACACATTCCCATCTCGAGTTCAATTCAAAGAGGTAAACAGGATTCCCCCAACAAAATTACCTGGAGTTTAACTTTTACTATCTCTAACTGAACTGCAGAGAAAATCACAGCTAAAAATGTCACCTGCTCAATAGTAAAAACCCTCTGCTCCTCTGAGCAAAGAAACAGAAGGAAGGATGGGAAAAGTGTTTACATTTCAATCCTTCAGATGCCGGTCCTGAAAAGAATTACAAAAGAATCCTCCAGAAGAGATTTCTGAGGCAGCTTTTCCAGGAGATGTCAGGGCTGGAGAAGGCAACGTGGGGGTTAATTATAACTACAGACAGTTTAGTGAGGACAGGATGCAATCCACCTTGGAGGTCTAGTTAAGGTGCAGACAGATTTCAGGCTATAAAAAACCAATACCCATAAGGATCCCTGTCCCCTCTACAAAAAAAAAAAAAAAAAAAAAGTCCCGTAAAGCTCTGCTGTCTGGCGGCAAGCCTGCATACTCTCTAGTGCTGAGATAAAGACCCAATCTGCTCATCAAACACCTCCAGGCTCCTCCATCTAATAGGAACAAATTGGCAATGACTGCCCAAGCTAGTAACACAGGCCCACTGATTTGTAGATTGATACAGATGCCTAATGATCCCCTTGGGCAGATCAATAGGAACAATCCTCATCCCTGCCTTTCTTCTTTATTGGCCTAGAAGACTAAGGCAAGGAGAAAGCGGGATGTAGAAGAAGCAGGCATACAACCTGGGGACAGATGGAGAACCAGGATACAGGTGTTGATGTGTGGGAGGAAAGCCACTCCAGACCAGCATTCAAGAACTTTTCTCTGACTGTCTTGATTCACTCTATGCATTTGGCAGGCAAAGGGTGTAAGAACAGGACACAGGATACTTTGCTATTAATAGTAGCCCCGCACAGCATTCAGTGAGCACAGCTACCTCCACCTGGCAAAGGCATGCTAAACAACACAAACCCAAGCGCCCTTCTAAACAGATGAAGGTGGTGGACAGAAAATGCCAAAGAGGTGGAAGAAAACAAGTAAAAGGGCGGGGAGTGGGGAGGGGGGGGGGAGATATGATGCTCCATCTTAGGAAAACTTAGACGAATGTGAAGTGCCTATGGTCAAAAAGGGGCAACAAGGATTCTGAAATATCATAAAAAGAAGGCAAGGGGATTTATCGGTTGTATTGCTTAAATAGGCTTAAAGCACCTTCTGCGCTGGCTTAAGTTGGTCAGCTCATTCTCACGCATGGGTGTTCTTCTCCAAACGCCTCCTCTTTCTCTTTAGGGCACCATCTGAGCCAGTTTTCTAGAAGCTGACAGTGGTTCACTCTTAACAGTGACTCTTCCTCCTCATGCAGACCCACCCCCTCCACCCGTAGAGTTAGGGCTTGTTTTCCATTTGTATATTATTCTTGTGAATAAAATTATCCAATTAGGAAATCCATTTAAAGTCCTTAACAATAACAGGGAAAAACTAATGGAGTTGCTTTGGATTTTCTTTTTCAATAAATTAATGTTAGTGATGTTCTGTGGATTCTTAAGTGCTCATTTATATCATCAGGGTTATTGCACACATAACAATTAGTCCTAAATTTCTATACTGATTTGTCTATACTATAGGAAGTCCGTCCTCCTGAAGAAGCAGGAGAGGAGACTAATCAGAGGAAAACTCACTGGCAGAACGAATTTGACTTCTAAGACAAATAAATCAAGGCAGTCTAAAAATCTTTGTAGTCTGTGTTTATATTCTTTTTCTTCTTTTAATTATGGAAGAGTTCTTTTAAAAAAAAAAAAAAAAAAACCTCCCCTTTCTTCCCCCACGAATCCTTTCACAACTACTCAGCGCACATTTGCAGGTGTTGCGTACAAAATAGCCAAAAGGAAAGGGAAAAAATGTTCAGTTTTTACTCCGGCATTCAGACCTGCAACTAGCCGCCTGAGAATTTGCTTTGTTCAGTAATCAGTCTGGTTTGGTTTTGTTATTAAAGGGAGATAACACCGAATGCCAGAGATGAAATTGCATTTTCTTTATTGTCAACGGTTGAAACCCTTGCCACCCCACCGATCCAGTGAAAGATTTTTTTTTTTTTTTTTTGCAATAATAAAAATGTTTTTAATCTCAACCTCCCTCTTTTTCTGGTTGTGGTGGGGTCGGGGGGGAGTCACATGCAAAATAGAACTCAAGCTACAAGGAAAAGCCTTGGTATCCCAGCCTACTGTGTAACATCACAAATTAGTAATCTCTTTCCCAGTAATGTTGTATCCTCCTTTTTAAATAAAAGCACATGTAGAGCGGCGTTACATTTTGACAGTAAAGGGTTTGCACTGATGGACCCAACAATCACGTGCACTGGAGCTGCAGCACTGACCACTTAAAATTCAAATTTCACACTAACGATAAGTGTAATCATGGCAATCAGCATCACCACCACCACCATCACCATCATCACAATAAAAAGATGCATTCTGTTCGCTGGTGACATCAATCAACTGTGTGGTGAAGATCAGAAGCGGCGCTCCCCTCTTGCTCTCACTCTGCCTTGCTTGCCCCCCCATCTCACCCACCCCCCCAGCCCCTCACCCCCCTTCCCCCCTGCTCTGAGAAGTGATCACATTTAATTCATTGTCATCTCCATACTAATCTCTGCCCTCACACCTCCGCCACTTTGACATGCAAATGAGCTAGAAAAAAGCCACACATTAATATAAAAAAGTCACAGCAATCATGTCTGATTTCCTGCCTTCCAGCCCCACAACACTCCCTCCAATCCCCACCTCTCCCCCCATCTCTCTTTCCAGCACGCTGTGCTGGTGATCACAAGAAACAACAGCAATCTGTTGAAGATCAGACGCTAAGACAGGGAGGTGGGGAGAAGGATACAACACATACACGTGTCAGCAACGCGGCCCAGGCAGTCCTATTTGCATATTCACATGAGTTCCATTCTCAGATTGCTTATGCAGGGAAGAAGTTAGCTAGCTCCCCCACCCAACTACCCTCCCCGAGCCAGAAAGAAACAGCTCTGGAGGGGGTGGGGGGGAAGGGGAGGGGGAAGCGAGAGAGGGAGAACACATGAATGGAAAGGGAAAGAGAGGGAGAGAATATGAGGAGAAAGGGGGAACGGAGAGGAAGACACAGAAAGAGACAGAGAGAGGGAAGGGAAGAAAAGAGAAGAAAAGAAAGGCTGTCCACATCTGCCTTACCTCAGCTAGCTTGCTTTCTGTTGCTCTTAAAAGGAATTCCCTGTGGTTCCTTTAGAATTTTTGAGAACCATCCTTCAGGGTTTTTACTTCTCTTTCTCTCTCTCTCTCTCTCTCCCTCTCTCTCTTTCTCTCTCTCTTCCTCCTCCTCCTCTTTCTGTGTTGTGACTGGGTTTATAAAAAAAAAAAAATAAAAAGACAAGTCCATGTTCAGCTACCAGTCAAGAAGGCATCATGAAGTCCAGGGCTACAGGGGGAGGGAAGAGAGGAGGGGAGGGTCACAGCTTAATGCTTTACAAAGGAGAACCTGGAGTCTGTTTTTAAAACATCCCTCTCACATACTGTGACTAACCAAGACAAAAATATATATACTATATGTATACATAGAGACATATGAACGTTTTCACCAGTAACTCAGATGTCAAAAATGTTAAGACTGTTCTGCAAACAAATGTAGGAAAATTATGAGTCATTGTGAAAACCCCATTGCGGAATCACTTTGCTGCTGATTGCAGAGGGGGCCAGGCAGCTAGGGGCTTTATTTGCTGAATCACATTTGTGGCAATACCTGGGTAATAAGGGACTGGCTTGAGATGGGGTTTCAAGCTACTGAGATGAATTTCCCAGCTTTGATCAGTTTTCATCAGTACTTTTATGGTAATAAAAATGTGTGAACATGTCCACAAATTTTCTTGCAACTACTAAGAAAGAAAAGAAGGAAGGAAGGAAGGAAGGAAGGAAGGAAGGAAGGAAAGAAAGAAAGAAAGAAAGAAAGAAAGAAAGAAAGAAAGAAAGATTGATTGCAATTAAATATATGTGCAAACTGATGTAACTAATAATAATAGTTCTTTTTAAATATTCCTTATGAAGCATAAAATTGGTATGAATTAAAAACATGGAATGATTCGTGCAAAATGCAGCTGATTTTCTAGTGGCCTACTGTATAATATTATCCTAATTGACTTTATTAGCTCCGGTGAAATGTTACTGTCCCTCCAAGGAACCTGCCTTCTAAGACAAGTGAACCACTACCGCACTGATGAACAGCAGCCGATTCAAAGAAATTAAGTGCTAGTCTGTTAAGTGAAAGGAATAAAAACATTTTCAAAATACAACAAACGTGGTGTTGTTCAGTTCCCTTTCTCAACCTGTTTATTTCAACTAGCAAAGACAAAAAGGCATCCGGTTTGTGAGAAACTTTAATAGAAATAGAATTCTAACTGGCCAGGGGGATGCTTTTGCAAATTGGTTTTGAACATTAATCCTAAACTTAAATGGTATGAACAATATATATCCCTGTTTAAAAAAAAAAAAAAAAGATGCACAGGGAAGTTTTAAGTCCCTTAAAATTTGTGCATACGAGCATTCAATAACTAATAGGGGCATTATAAAACAAAGATCATTATAAAAGCAATGTAAAAATACAAATTATAGCATATTTGTGTACCACACACAAGGACCCAAATGTGGATCATTATCTAGATTATGACATATTACATATGAGAGAACACCATTTTACATGTACAAATGATTTTGCAGGGGAAGGAAGGAAGGAGGTTAAAAGGTGTTAGTGTTCAACTAATGGAGAACTTGGGGATCAGTTGTTGAGGATGGTTAAGCAAGTATGCCAAAATAAAAAGGCGTTCTTTATTTGAAACATAACTCCTGGCAGACACACATCAGAAAAATTAATTTCTGTCTCTCAAAGAAACCATGAAAAGAGAGATATGTTTCGTATTCATGGCTTGAATTTGAAAAGGAGGGGAAAAATGTAATTTTAAGAATCTGACCCTAATGCATGAATTATAGCTCTCTATCCAAAATTGATAAAAAAAAAAAAATCTATGACGAGACTGATCAATGAGTCCCCAAAATAAAGAGAAAGAGAAAATAACCAAAACATTAGACCAAGGAACGTTATATTTCAATATTATCATATGAATTAAATGTAATCCTTGAAGCGACTAGTCCCTGGGGTCACATATTAGGCCTGTCCCCCCACCCCCACCCCCCCTTTTTTTTTATTTAATAGAGGTCATCCAGGCTGAAAAGCAAAACCCAAATGAAAAGCATCTTCAGTGTGCTTATAACATGAGCTGCAAGGGGTCAGACAGCGTCTTGTATGGCCTCATAAAAAATACATAACCAGACAGTCTAATAGTATTTCTTTGCATTCATTTTGGGATGGGGGATGGGGATGGGGACGGGAGCTAGGGAGGAGGAAGGGTTGATATTTGTAGCTATGATGAAAAAAAAATCAAAGAGCACAAAAATACATTTTTAAAAAGAGGAGAGTTAATCTTTCCTTTTGTGAAAATGTATTAAGTGCAATACTAAAATGAGATTAATTTAAAATATATATTTTCTCAATTTTTTAAGACAGTAAAAGGTGCGCAAACATATGTCTATATTCCTTTTTTTTTTTTTTTTTTTTTTTTTTTGCTAGTCATGTTAATTGGAAGCTTAGCTATGTTAGGCCCCACTTCCAGTTAATGTTTTCAACACAGTAAATACTCATTTAAATATAGATTTATAAACCACAGTTACTTCAGATGACTTCTAAAAATGAAACAATGAGAAAAAAAATACCCTGACAGAGATTTCTGTTTTAACTCTACACAGAGGATGTAAGCAGACACCCCAGGAGAGGAGAGGGAGGGGCGGCTAGGGACAGAGAAAAAGGGGAGGAGAGAAGGGGAGGAGAAAAGGAGAGAGAAAGAAAAGGTAAGTAACAATTGAACAACAGAAATAGCTCTCAATGCTGGAAAGATGAGAGAAGCTCTAAATACATGCTTTCCCCTCCCCCTCACTTCTTTTCTCCCAAACAGAGCCCAGAGATGAGTGACCCTGCTGGGAAAGATGGAGGCAGAGAGGTGACCCTGCGCTAACCAGCCTGTTAGAACTAATAAGGTGTTCTCCTAAGGCACTCCACTGACATTAGGGCAGCGTGCAGATCACTCTCCTTGTTATTGCCCATCCTCAGCTTGAAATTTACTACTCCTTTGCATTATTAAAGAGACAGCTCACATCCAATATGGGACAGAGAAGATTTGGTGAAGATAAATAACTCGGCATTATTTTTATTTAAATGTTATGTTTGTACTCAGTAGTCCAGACATTAAAAACCTACGATTTTACAACATAGTCATGTGAATAATCTGCCATTGGTGACTCCCACTGAGATAGTAAAGTGGCAGGAAAAGAAGTCACATCTTCTATTTTTATATTCTCCTCCTTCCCCATTCCAGTTGTAGGGGGAGGGGAGACAGGCCATATAGAATATGAAGTGTTATTCAAAGGTGCCTAACTTTGGTAGTACGGTCAGCATGGCATGGTGATCCACCCTGGGGAATCGCCTACGAAGTTTTCATAAATAGGACTTACTCTGTAACCATATATCTCACAACTTCATGGCTTTTAATCATGACAAAGGGGGTAAACTTTAAGGGTTTTTACATAATATGTTTTAAGGATGGGCTTTAATGTTCCTGTAACAACTTAGTTTGCTTCAAGAGCATGGTGTTATTAAGTCTTAAAGTCTTTAAGGCATCAGGAGATGCCACCGTCCATCAAGTCTAGGGACCCCTACATGGAGGGCAGAGATGATTGCCTCATGACACAACCCAAGAGCATAAGTGTTTAATTAGGATTTTAGGCAAAAATCTTCTAACACAAATGGTTTTCTTCTAATATATCACTATGCCAAGGTAAAAAAAAAAAAATTATTTTTCCAAATAATGATCATGTTCACAATTGATCATAGAGAATTAAACAATGGGCAAATGGATACAAGGATTATTTTATTACCTTTGACAATGGTCGTTTTGAATTGTGGTGCTAATAAATACAGTCTTTATTGGATAAAGGTTTAAACGTAGTCAGAATTTGTCTCCCACTCCACCTGAGAAGAAGGCACTTTTCTTTGGGAAAGTGCACCGGCGCAGCATGACCTAATCAAGAATGTATGCAGGCAGCTATGAGTAGCAGAAAATGCTGGAAAACACAGTAGTAATTGTTGACTACCTAGTTGACTTTGTTTTCCCCATCATCCTAAAAGTTTGCTTAAAAAATATGAAATCTAAATTCAGAGAACCAGAGTATATTCCCATTCATAAAGACATATACTTTGGCCAGAATAAATTCTAATGCTTTCTGATCTTTGGTATCCTTTCATGTTAGCATTTCATCTTTAGTATAGACCAGCCACTAAACATATTACCTTACAAACAGGCAATTGTCCACTCCTACCGGTAGTCACAGATTGGTTTAAAATCATCTCCAACCAGATGACAGTATGGCCTTGAGTTGGGTGATAATGCAATCTGATAAATTTAACAATGAAGGGGAAGGACTACAAATCAATAAATATACGCTGAATGAACAGTTAACAATCAATCAGTTGAAGACACCCAAGAATGCCTTCATTATAATCTGTAGGAAAAACCACCGTGATCAAAGCAACTTTACAAATGCACAGTTATCTCTTGAATGGAATTCTATGGGACCAATAGAGATCATATGCTACAATAAACACTCCTTAATCTTCACTATGAACTTTGAGAAATGACCTAAATAAATTATTCTATAATGTTATGAGGAGAATCTGTTTCTATTGAAATCTACTGCAGGTTACCCTCCAAATTTTTTGTCATTTTATAAATTCAGTCAATGACTTGCTGCCAATAAATAGTTCATTAGTTCAGGTTCAATACCCTTTGTTACAAAGTGACTTCCATGGAATAGATGTTTGCTGTGAGTGAACTTATACACAAATAATTACCTTTAGACCACTGGTATACCATAACGGAAGGCACATTAAGAATCAACATCTTCAAAAGAGAGGTCTTAGAAATATTTGGACAAGCTTCCTTCTGCTACATAATAGCTTTATAACACAATACATGTTGCAGAGTGTAGTAATTGGTGAGCCGCCAATTAAAAATCAAATCAGGTTTACTTCACGTGGTTTGTGAAGGGCATAGTGCCATTATTTAATCACATGCATTCAGGTAGCAAGATGCTAAATGGTTCAGTCAAGACACATGAATGGAGCACTGAGAGTGAGGAGTCCTGTTTGTAGGCCTGGCACAGCCACTAGGCTACTGTGTGAACTTGGGAATACTGCTTCACTTCTCTTGGTTCCCCTTTCCTCATATATAAGACGAGCAGACTATGGGGTTCTTGTCAATAACATCTGTTTACATTCCTTTGGAAGACCTATAATAATTGAAATTCCCTTTCAAGTCAGAGCGTTCGAGAGCCTCCAAGCAGATGTAGAATGAGCATGAGATCAGCAGTGACGAGTGCACACTGGACCTAGACCCAGTCAGCTACCAAAGGTCCTTGAACATCACATAGTTTTAAGATGTCTTGGTCACAGTCTTGTGGAATGTAATGCATAATCATCATAGGCCTTTGCTTCATGCCAAAGACCAAAAAAAGGGGGAGAGAGATTGAAATGAAGCTCATGAGGGGATTAAAATAATTATGCCAAATTGCCTCAAGTTCACAAGATATATTTACCTGACCAAAAATTTTATATAGCACATCAAATATGTCTAGTACTTGAAAAATGCTCCAGTAAAATTTATGTACATATGTGTGCATACATACAAGCAATTATATCCAATTTGGCTTTTCAACGGGACTTGTCTGTCAATATGATTTCTTTAGAAATGGGAAACTCCAAACCTCCCTGCTATCATCATTTAAAGCACAAATACAGGGGTGCCTCGATGGCTCAGTGGGTTGAACGTCTGACTTTGACTCTCGTCATGATCTCACAGGTGGTAGGTATGCTCTGCATTGGGCTCTGGGCTGACAGCTCAGAGCCTGGAGCCTGCTTCAGGTTCTTTGTCTCCCTCTCTCTCTGCCCCTCCCCTGCTCATACTCTCTCTTTCTCTCTCAAAAATAAACATTAAAACCTATTTTAAAAATAAAGCACAGATACAAAAATTATTTAAAATTAATTTTTATAGTATAAAACCTAAGAATTTCAATATATTGGATTATTAAAGCAAATTTTACCTCTTTTATACACTTCAATTCCAAAACTACATGTGAAGATAATGTCATGTTTCCAGTTTTTGACAAGTCACCCTTTCCTTTCATAATCTTTTCTCTATAAATTTAAAAAGTATTTACCACTCATTAAGTGAAAAAAAAGGCAGTATTTGTTTATATACAACATCACTGATGATGGCATCAAAATAAATTTTATAATATACTCCTTAATAATGTACTAACCTAAGATGAAATAGTTTTCCCTTAAAATTACCTCTTCATAATATACCGCACAAAAATGATGAACTGATTTTTAAAATTCCTAGGAGGGTTGACAAGATTATAAATTACTATGAAAATCATCCATGGGTCAAAAGAGGTTGGGAAATGCTGATCTCTGAGGTCTATTTCTGCTCTAAAATTCTATATTGTAAATGAAACGCCTCTGACTTTTCTAAATTAGTGGAATATAAACTTGCAGACACTGCCAAATCCCCCCATCACTCCTAATTCTTCCAAAGTCACATGAACGTAACATACTAAGTCCAAAAACTTAGACATATGAAAACCTGGAAACAGGAAAAAATATCTAAGTGCATTTTCAATGTGAACTTACCCACTGTATCTTATCTTTCCACATTATTTGCTAGGTTGATAACTTACATTAGTCAATGTGCCGTTTGAGCTTAAAAACTTGTGCGACAGTAGCCTGCGTATTCTGGTGTACCCTAGTAATGAACTCGATTTAAAATGAACCTAGATAGATTTCTAAATGAAATTTTTAGCAACATCATACAAGTCACTGCGAATACTCTTTTAAAGAAACAACCAGTGAAAGGAGCAAGAAAATAAACAATATCACAAGGCGACCCCATCTTTGAAGTCATGGATCAGAAGAGGAGAGATAGAGGCTGATGCCTACCAAGAGGGTCCCACTCAGGGACACTTACCACAGAGTATAGATCTTGGAACAAAATTACATCACCTATGAAAAACTTAGTTTCCAGACAGGGCTGTTTTATAGTTGGTTCTAGGCTTTTAGTGCTATGTAACAGAGTGTACCAATATTTTTCTGCCAAGAGCCAGACAGTAACTATTTTAGGTTTTGCAAGCCATACAGTCTCATCACAACTATTCAACTGCCATTGTAGTAAAAAATTAAAAAAAAAAAAAAAAGCGGCCAGAGACAATACTAAACCAGTGAGCACAGCTGTGTTCCAATAAAACTTTATTTATAAACACGATAGGTAGGCAAGACTCAACCTGAAGTTTGTTGAGATATGATCTATAATACCTTTTTAAATGATGTGATTGAAGGATGGCATAATACGTCAAGCTGTCCAATAGAAGAAAAAGAATGAAAGAATCTTAATGATTGCAAATAAGTAAGATTTTAACCCCTTAGATCAGCATTTGGAATCTCTTTTTAGTGTAATAACATATATACACCTAAGATTTCACCCTTTCCAAGTATAGTAAATCTACTCTATCTCATTACAACTAACCCCCTGATGAGGCAGAGCGATTAGTATCAGTCCCACTTCACAGATAAGGAAATTGAGGCTGAGACACCTGGACTTTTTCAACATTTCTGAGTTGGTGAGTGGCAGAGCCAGCACTGGCCTTCAGGCTTTCTGATACTTCCAGCCACTCCTTCAAATGAAATTACTGTTTAAAATACACATGTACACACACACCACACACAGAGTTTGTTTTCAAGACAAATTAATGCCATAGAGTAAAAATTTACTACCAGAATTAGGGTGTTTATGAGAAGCTTAGGAAATAACTAAAATATGCAATAAAATAAGCTAAGTATAAAGTATCAATGGACATATTTAGCAGGGTTCAACCACTGAAGTTTCTGGTGCTGACCTGAATAATGTGCAATGTTATCTCGATTCTAAAATGCTTTGGGAATCACTATTTTTTTTTAATTTTTTAATGTTTTATTTATGTAGAGAGACAGAGTGTGAGTCGGGGAGGGGCAGATAGAGAGGGAGACACAGAATCTGAAGCAGGCTACAGGCTCTGAGGGGCTCCAACCCACGAATCAGGAGATCATGACCTGAGCTGAAGTTGGAGGCTTAACTGACTGAGCCACCCAGCGGCCCCAGGGGAATCACTTTTTTTTTTGTAACGAATACTTGATGGCTTTCTTTTGAAAAATCAACCCTACATATGGTCATGGTAGCAGATACATCTATTTCACAATGAAACTTCCTTCCATTTCAGTTCTCCTTATCCCTGTCCCCAGTGTACTCAAATAACATATTCATGTGCTACACTGAAGTTTTACAAAATTGAAAAATCCAAACACAAAATTACCAAGCCATGCCTGTCATGATGATCGTGTGAAATTCTTTACACAATAAAGACAAACCTTTCTTGCGGTGATTACTGAGACCTATTTCTGCAGTGTAAGACATAGATTCCTAAGCTACTTGATAAACTGAGCTTTTGATTTGTCATCATGAAAATGACAGTGTGGTAGATATATATGTTCCTTTTAATAGTTAAATTAAATAGTTAAAGTAAATCTAATGAGAAAAAAGCAAAGGCTGATTTCATATATATGCCAGGTTCTTGCTAAAAGATTTCATAGGACATTGTAGAAACAAAAGTTCTATAAAAAATGATATGCAACAAAATGTGGGAAAATGGAATCATCACACAGCACATATTAACATAGGCCAAATCCCATAACAGTTCCATTGTAAGATTTCCACTTTAAATTAATAGTGAGACCACCATATTTATACATAAGAAACTTGCAAAACTTCATTTTCAAGAAGCATAGAAAATAATAGCAAAGAATTTTTCATTAAAGCATATTTTTAAATTTCAATATTGTATTTTGAGTAGCACTATCAAATTGAATGGGTCATCAAAATGATGGATCAGTGATTTAAAATGAACTCAGTGTGTAAAAGGAAAAATAACCATGATGCTGCAAATTATTAAAATGATAATCCCATCAGGCTCAAAATTCAAAGTATCAACTTAACAAGTAAAGTATCAAATACGCAAGTACATTTTTTCTATGACTCAATCCATCATCATGCTTTAGTTTCAACAAAACATCACATAGAACATTAAATTAATGTTGTTAATTTAAACTTTAATGGTTTTTATAGGAAATTTATATAGTACTCTGTAAATACAGTTTAGGTTTATAGCTGCATAAAAGCTACACGCATAGGAAATTAATGCCTAATTTAATGTTTGTCCAAATTTAAACAATATATCATATGAAATGGCTAAAAAATGATTTCCATCAATACCAGGAGTCCCAGAGAATACACCACTTCAACAAAAACCAGATTTGGTTCTTTAAGAGAAGAGTTGGACATGTTCTGTCCCTTCCTATCAGGCAGCCTTTTCTCCTGAGACAAGGTCTCAAACAGGAGAACTTCTAATAGCTCATGGAGGCTAATTACAGGTCATCCACAGCATGATTCCTCAGCTGTCCAGCCAGCGGTGTGACCAACAGCCAAATCTTCCCCTTGTGTCCTTCTGCCCCCAAGGATCCCATTTGTGTATTTTATGTGTTCCCACATATCTAGTAATGACAGAGTTACTATCTTCTGACATTTTCTTACCACAACTATCTTTTACAAGTATCTCAAAATATACTCCCTATGCCTAATTAATTTATACCTCTTACAATGAAGGTTTAAAAAAAAAAAAAAACACTAAGGTGCAATTAGAAACTGCTCTGTACCCTAAGAGAAAACTCAATTCAAAGCAATTCGGTTCAATACATACTAGCACTTACTAGGTAAAAGACATTGACAAAGCATTAAGGATAGACAGCTAAATTAGGTAGCGCGCCACAACACAGAAGCAGTTTTAAATGAGGTCACGTTTCATTCACGATCCAGTGGCTGTTATGGTATTTCAAGCCACTAAAAGAAGAAAAAAAGGTTTTAAAAAATTTAGTGGCGGTGCTGTCCAAAAAAATACAATGGGTTGTTTTTTGAAAAAAAAAAATCGTAACAATAATGCTTGTTAAAATGGTTCGTCAGCATCACTCTGAGCAAGCTGTATGTATTATCTCACTTAATCCTCAGGAAACCTGATGAGGCAAGTATAACTGTTACTTCCATTTTTAAAAGGAGAACTTCCAGCAAGCACATATAGCTTGCAAACACACTGAATAAGATGCAAAGACAAAATTGTCACTGTTTAGGCCAAAACTGAGTATTGACCATTGTCGATAGAGTATTTGAAATGCAGTAAAAATAAAAACTTTCCAAGACACAGTTCAGTCTAAATATTATTCCTTGAAGTTAAGAACAACCAGATCCCCATTTACCCATTTCCAGGTCACCAGTTCATCTACCAACTTAAGAAAGTTCTGGTGGATTCTTAACAGAGTCATCTTCCACTTACAATTTTCAGGTTGAGGATGACGATGGCTTTGTGTCTTAATTAGGAAGTCTGCAAAAATCTAAGCATCCTCACTCTTTCTAACACAGGGGAGTTGGCTCTTACGTCTACATCTAATCAAGTCTTGGGTTTTGTACTCTGCACCAAACTTTTGAGATTTTTAATTGCAGAAATATACAATAAATTGTCCATCACTATTACAAAGATAGTAAAAAGCATGAATGATATGGTACTTTCATGTAGGGCATAGGCCCCCTTCTTTAATCTCCTTATCTAATATACTACAGCATATCTTGTGTAAATATACAATTACTTGTTAAGAATTCATGTCAGCACAAGATAAACCATCTAAATGTACTTTTTAAAATGTACACAGGTAACCTGGGAATCGCCATCTCTAACTAAGAACGCTTTAATGCCTTGATCAATTTTCAACTCTTTAAAATACATTATTCTCAGTCAAGTTCACTAAAACATTCTTCAGAATTTGACTGAGGCCTTATTTAAACCGTCCCAGACAAATGAAAAACCATGGTTATGGTTTCAGGAAAAAGAAGTTCATGTTAACCATTCATATGTTGGTGTGATTTTCACTATTATCAAATTGCTCCATATATTTAGCCTAAATCCTTCATGTTCTACATCATCTTAATTTCCTGTCATTTGTTTTCTTAGTGGACAAGAACCAGAATTAAATTAAATGGGAGTAGACCCTTAGGCTTCTAAAAATAAATAGCTGATGAGAAGCTGTTTAGTGCATATAGAATTTCATTAACCTAATATTTGAATAATTGTTTAAATAGTGGATGCTATCAATGCTATCAAAACAAGGTACAACATTCAATGTACTGAGTCATAATCACCTATTACAGTCATTGACCAAAATCTCAACACAGGAATTCTACCAAGCATTTCACAGGAAAGCAAGCAAGAGCTTTCTTTTCATTTAAGGAAGCTCACACATCCCTGGATCTCAGGCCTGATTGAGCCTAAGTTCGAAACACAAGTTCTGTCCCTACTCCAGCTCCAGCCCTGTAACAGATGATATTGTACAGCAGTGTCACATGAGTATGGGCTTCAAATTGTTAAATCAAGAAATCATATGCAGGAAAATCACAATGCAAGAAATCACATGCTCACCCACGTGAGCCCATGGAACCCCAGGTCTGCAATGGAAATACACTGATTCTGGCATGAAAAGTTAATTCACTACTTTACTGCTGACCTGCTAGGTAGTTTTCTTGCTTCTCCTAACATCCTATTGATTTCCATTGATTTAACTTGCTTAATTCTAAGATGTATCTTGAAATGGACACTTCATTGGTTTTCGTTTTCAGTGGTTTCAGCAAAGTCTGCTTAAAATGTGGGCCAGAATTAAATTACTTAAAAACCAACTATGGTTCATCAGACCTTCACTTCTAAAACTGAAAGCCCCTGTTAAACATGCTTGAAAACAAAGTCAGTGCCTCATTTTCCTGGATCATAATTCACGTAGCACAGTGACTTATTAAATATTAAACCTTTTTTGATAAAACATCAATATCCTTTGTTTTATATCAAAACTTGTGTGTCTGTAAAATGTCACCACCACATCTCCTCCCCACACTTTTTTCTCTGCATTTTGATATTGACAAAATGAAACTGGGATCATAACATTTTTGTCACACTGTACAGTGGCTGCTACCAAAATTATGTAACCCACCCTAAAGCCCGTTTCCTGTAAACATCACCATCAAATTTTTCAAGTCCCCTAAAGGAACAAGTCATGTGGGAAACAGATGGAGAAAAGCCTGGTGGAGGAGGAATGGAAAAAAAGATTTCATTAGAAGAGAACTCGAATCAGAAGGAAATCTGGATAGAAACTAGAGTCAAATATCCAGATTGGGGCACTGCTGCAAGGGACTGGAGGACAAAAATCAGAAAATGAATGGAAAAGACCCAGAGGCAGGATACAGAAGGGGGGAAATCCCAAGAGACACAAGGTATAGTGGTCACTTATTCACTCAATCTTATAATAAGTCAAAATGGATTTTTATCTTGGTATGCAGAATGTTCAGTATGTGGATTCTCTACATGAGGGTGCCTTAACCTGGATGCTTAAGCCTTAAGCTTAAGGATTATTGATGAGTCTCAGGGAGTACAAGAATCCTCTGAAATATTGCATAAAACTTGAGAGGTGTGTGTGTGAGAGAGAGGGAGAGAGAGAGAGAGAGAGAGGATATGTGGATGTGTGTGAGAGAGGAAGAATGTATGTGTGTGTGCACATGGACACACTTTTCATCAGAATCTCAAAGGAATCCATGACCATAAAAAAGTAAAGAATCACTGCCCTAGAGGCTAAAGCCACTGTATACCCCTCTCCCTTTGGCACAGGGGGAAAAAAGCACTGTGACTACCTTGAATGATTCCCCTTGCAGCTTTCCTTATAGGTCAGGGGATTTGTTGGAATTACAGGTCACCAACTGTGAGGGAGGTGCTCATGGTCACCTTAACTAGGATGAAAACTGCCCCTCAACTACCCAATTAGAACACAACATGCAAACAGATACATACATTCAGGTACATTGTGATATATAATGTACCCCAAAGGGTTGGGGAAAGGCATCACACAGTCAAGAAAAAGCCACCTCAAATCTACAATACAAAAGGAAGGATGTTAGCAGAAAAGAAAGAATGAACACCATACTCAATGGACAGGATAATACTGAAAACACTGGACCTGAGTTCTATCTTTTATAATGCTGCAGAATAATCCCATTATTTCCGTCACTATCAGCTAACCAAAAGACATGAGGGATGAGCAGTGAGTATATACCAAGCACACTAAGGTTGGGAAATTCCTGTGATTGACACTCCATCTTCTGTCTCTAGAAGTATTTATATTGGATAGGACATGGCAGATACAATATTGGTTTACATGTGTTATAGTTGGCGTTGCTTCTGTATCTTCCCTGACCATAAATAAAACTCAATTCATTGAATGTGTCAGCTAAACAAACATCCATCATCAATAGTTAACACCTACACACACACACACACACACACACACACACACACACACACACACACACCTATGTACACAGACAAAACATATTCAAAGGTTCTGAAGGCCAGATATAGATACAGGAAATGGTACATTTCTACCAAACCAACTTTGCTGTAGTTTTCAGTTTAGTGATGAGCCCTCAAATCATCCCTTCTTGTTTTATTCTGTTAAAAGCACTGAAGCTTTCTGAAGAAACTCACTTAGTGTTCTCTTACAGGATACCTTCCAAAGAAACCCCACTAAACAATAGAAAATGTTTACATCAGGGTACATATCCATCAGCCCTTTTGCATGCCAAACTAAACTAGCTTTCAACACCACCAGAGCCCTCTCAGAAGTGTGTGCACATATTAAATGCCTAGACCTTTCAAGATGTTTGAACAAGAGATTAAGCCTTGTGCTTCACAGTCCCACCAATTTGAAATATTCATGTGGAGATAGAGTGGGTATGAGATGTCCAGGAGTTATCATCAGGAAATATCTGATGACATCATGAAAACTCTGCTAACCTACAAGTAATTCCTACCAAGATTTACAAACAAGGAGGACTGAAGCTTTACCAGCAGAGAAATACAGATGAAAAGCAGCAGGCTTCTGGCCAACCAAATGAATCTGAAGTGCACAGGAAAATATGGTTATTACAGGCTCCATAATTTTCGATTCTGATTCTCTACACTGGATTTTTACCTAATCAGAAATCCAGTGAGCTGAAGTTGGGATACGGGTTGGCCAGAACCAAAACACAAAAGGCAGAGATGAGTCTACCAGTATATTTTCATCAGAGGGGAAATTTTGCCCAGGATCTGCTTTCATTTAATTCTGATAATAAACTTTAAACTTTTGCTTATTATTTATACCTCATGTTATAGCTTTGTAGAATCTAGTAATAGCTAATAAATAGTACCCTTTTGTAAAGAGTTGTAAATTTTAAAACATTGATCACTGGGCATCTGGGTGTCTCAGTCAGTTGAGTGTCCAACTTTTGATTTTTGGGTCAGGTCATGATCCCAGGGTTGTGGGACTGAGCCGCGCATTGGGCTCTATGCTGACAGTGTGGAGCCTGCTTGAGATTCTCTCTTTCTCTTTCTCTTTCTCTCTGTCCCTCTCCCCCACTTGCCCACTCTTTCTCTCTCTTAAAAAAACATTTTATACACCAATAATGAAGCAACAGAAAGAGAAATAAAGAAACTTATCCCATTCACAATTGCACCAAGAATAATGAAATACCTAGGAATAAACCTAACCAAAGATGTAAAAGATCTGTATGCTGAAAACTACAGAAAGCTTATGAAGGAAATTGAAGAAGACACAAAGAAATGGAAAAACATTCCCTGCTCATGGATTGGAAGAATAAATATTGTTAAAATGTCAGTGCTATCCAAAGCAATCTACACATTCGTGCAATCCCAATCAAAGTTGCACCAGCATTCTTTTCAAAGCTCGAACAAACAATCCTAAAATTTGTATGGAACCACAAAAGACTCCAAACAGCCAAAGTAATATTGCAGAAGAAAACCAAAGTGGGAGGCATCACAATCCCAGACTTTAGTCTCTACTACAAAGTTGTAATCATCAAGACAGTATGGTATTGGCACAAAAACAGACACATAGTCCAATGGAATAGAATAGAGATCCCAGAATTGGACCCACAAATGGGCAATTAATCTTTGACAAAGCAGGAAAGAGTGCCCAATGGAAAAAAGACAGTCTCTTTAACAAACGGTGCTAGGAGAACTGGATAGCAACATGCAGAAGAAAGAAACTAGACCACTTTCTTACACCATACACAAAAATAAACTCAAAATGGATGAAGGACTTGAATGTGAGACAGGAAACCATCAAAACCCTAGAGGAGAAGGCAAGGAAAAAACCTCTTTGACCTCAGCTGCAGCAATTTCGTAATCGACACATCTCCAAAGGCACATCAACAAAACTAAAAGGCAACAAATGGAATGGGAGAAGATATTTGCAAATGACATATTGGATAAAGAGCTAGTATCTAAAATCTATGAAGAACTCACCAAACTGCATACCCGAAAAACAAATAATCCAGTGAAGAAATGGGCAGAAGACATGAATAGACACTTTTCCAAAGAAGACATCCAAATGGCCAACAGACACATGAAACGATGCTCAACATCACGCATCATCAGGGAAATACAAATCAAAACCACGTGGAGATACCACCTAATGCTGGTCAGAGTGGCTAAAATGAACAAATCAGGAGACTATAGATGTTGGGGAGGATGTAGATGCAACGGGAACCCTCTTGCACTTTTGGTGGGAATGCAAACTGGTGTAGCCACTCTGGAAAACAGTGTGGAGGATCCTCAAAAATTAAAAATACAACTACTCTATGACCCAGCAATAGCATTGCTAGGAATTTACCCAAGTGCTACAGGAGCAATGATGCATACAGGCACTTGTACCCCAATGTCTATAGCAGCACTTTCAACAATAGCCAAATTATGGAAACAGCCTAAAGGTCTACCAACTGACAAATGGATAAAGAAGCTGTGGTTTATATATACCATGGAATACTACGTGGCAATGAGAAAGAATGAAATATGGCCCTTTGTAGCAATGTGGATGGAACTGGAGAGTATTATGCTAAGTGAAATAAGTCAGTCAGAGAAAGACAGATACCATATGTTTTCATTCATATGTGGATCTTGAGAAACTTAACAGAAGACCATGGGGGAGGGGAAAGGGAAAAAAAGTTACAGAGAGGGAGGGAGGCAAACCATAAGAGCCTCTTAAATACTGAGAACAAACAGAGGGTTGATGGGGGGTGAGGGAGAGGGGAAAGTGGGTGATGGGCATTGAAGAGGTCACTTGTTGGGATGAGCACTGGGTATTGTATGGAAACCAATTTGACAATAAATTATATTTTTAAAAAAATGAAAAAAACATTGATCACTTCTCTATATAGACAACTATTGGATAGATTCCTATGAAATTTTCATTTTTTTAAGAACTTTCATTTCAAATTATATTTCAAATGGGTTTGGATTTTTTATTTCATTTTGGTCATTCACAAGATTTATTTACCTACTCATTTATAAAGCTTCATAACCAGCCTGAGAAACTCTTAATATTGATATCAGCAGATACCATTTTTATTTAGTAATCAGGATACAAAACAATCTTTTCATATTTACTTCTGGAAGCTTCAAACAGTTCCTTTCTTATTTCTCTGTAGCTTCCACTGCTTCCTACTCTTGGAAGGCAAATCTTACTTTTCCACTTAAAGAATTCAAACAAATATTTCAGTGATTTAAAAATCAACTCAGTGATGCAATACAAAAACTATAAATGTCATATATAGTGTCACCAGCAGGACAATCCAGAAAAACATGATAGGATTATTCCAAAGCTGTTCCTTCACCAAAGAGTGGCTTTATTTTGCTCTGCCTTCATGATCCTCAGTCCTCAGGGAGCTATGGAGCAGAGTGACTTTTTCTTTCTTTCTTTCTCTCTCTCCCTCTCTCTCTTTCCTACTTTTTTAACAACAAGGAGTAGCTTTCATTCTCTGGTATCTTTGGATTCCCATCTCTGGACAGGAAACACTTTCATATGCCAGTTTGCATGCAGAAAATGAACCCAATTGCAAGATAAAAACAGCAAGAAAATGCTAAAATGCTTTTCATGCACAAACACAGAATTTAGGAGGTGGGATAAGGAGACAAGAAGTGAGAAAGGCTTGAAATAGAAAAAGAAGTGATTCCAGAGAAAAGCAGTGAAATTTCTGTAGTTAAGAGGCCAAAGACTTCTTTGCACAAATATATAGAATATTCGATCGTAAGTTGCTTCTATCACTGCGAAGGAAACTCCCCTTGCCTCCAAACCTTTAACCAAGTGAGTTGCTAAAGCTTAGCTTAGGTAAGTGGTTTAGAGGAAAATGAAGGCAAGGATTGACCTCCCTAAGTAGGTTGCTGTGGAACGCAGAGATCTTCAGAAAGAAAAGAAAACACAACCAAAAAAAAAAGCCTGATAGAGTATGGTTTATGTGGGGACTTGGAAGTCACTAGAATCAAGTACTTACGCCATGAGAGGCCACAAAAACACAGGCCCCAGAAATTAATTGCATTTTTGGTAAGATCCTTGGGTTTCCCATAGGACATATTATCTAACCATCAGTTTAAATCTCAAAGGACAAAATAATGTCAATTGACATATGGATAAGCCTGACAGTCCCTGCATGACTCAATTTCTCCTCTCTTAGGCTTCTCCGAATCAGCAACTTCTTCACTGAGGCAAAGAAACCCCATTTGACCTAATATCAGGAGGTCAATTTTGAGATGGATACTCTCCCCTCTTGTCATACGTGTGAATTTCTTTCTTTTTTCCCAATTTTTAGTTTTCATTTCCTGACACTGTGGAAAAGAAAAGAAGAAAGCCTGGTTTATATTCCCTCTGGTAATCGAAATGACTCATGGGGATGACAAGGAACTGAGAAATCCCAGTTTTCCAAGACCTTGGCTTGTAACCTGTTAGACGAAGCTCTGGTTGTCCCCAAGGTGCCCAGGAAGATTCCAGGTTATGAAATCAAGGGAGTGAGGGGAATGACAGTGATGTCTGAGGGCCAGCTTTTTTTTACCACAGGTATATGCCCATTCCTGCCTGAGCACTGCAAAACCCAGTATTTCTTTTTAATTAATCTCAAGACAGAATTAGATCCTGGCTTATAACTGAAAATGAGAAATAAATTTATTGTGCTTTCTGTCCCATGTACCTCCAGTACTTCCTGTTTATAATAACATGGAGATAAATATTCATTGTGTGTGTAAAATTGTTTTTCCAACAAATTCTGTTGCTCTTAAAATAAGTTTCCCAAGGTAAAAAAAAAAAAAAAGAGAGAGAGAGAGCAAACCATCAAAACAGGGAGGAAGAAATAGAGAAAAAAGAAAGAAAAAACAGTAAATGTTATTAAAAAATAACATGTATTACTTGGCTAGAAATTTTGCCCCATGAACTAAGAGAGGTGGATGGGTTGGAACTGTATCGTGACTCCCTTCTGGGAAAAGAACATAGAGGAAAGACATAGTGATCTACCTGGGCTTCTCTCCAGGCAGCTCTCTTGGAAGCTGAGCAAGTCAGACACACTGAAATAGGAAATGGGAAGGCATGCATGGGAAACGATCTTAAGAATGGCTCAATGGATTGGCTGCAATTACGCATGTCCTGCATGGCACGGAAGCTCTGCAAAAAGATACCAGACTGTCACATGCCTGCTGGAAGCCGCTCGCCTAAAAATGGAACAATTAGGGCTACAGAGGCAGGTTTGGATACATACCAAGCTTGAACAGAGTAAGACAAACTATCTTGTACTTATACAGCCAGCTTACAGGAAGCTAGCAGGAAGAAAAGAAACGTGTGTGTGTAAATAGGCAGAGAGAAAAGGTGACCAGTGGCCACTTGGCGAAAAGGCAAGGCCTTTGGTTCCTAAAAAGCATCTTTGGGGCTCTGCCTGTGGCTTTTTTTTTTTTTTTTTTTTTTTTTTTTTTTTCTGCCTGTGGCTTTTACTTATTTATTTATTCATCTAAGGGACTGCCAGAACATTCATCCATCTTTTCCACGTTCACCTGGCTTGTAGCAGAGGTGAATTATAAAGCAAAACAGTTAAGATATAAAATCATATTCACAATTTTCATTTCTTTTAGATCCATCCTAATTTTTTTAGGCTGTACAATTTTATTTAACAGTAACGAATATATGACTTACATGTAAATCCCAGCAATTACCGAATGAATGTTTGCTGTTTTGGGAAAGCGATAGACAGACTCTACTGGTCTTTACCAAAATGCACTCAAGAAGAAAATAAGCAGTACTGGACAACAGGAAAACCTCAGGGCCAGTGAAGACACAGCGACCCACTATGTCAGTCTCAAGGGGTATCTTTTTACCTCTCCTCCCCTAAATCTGCCTGCTCATGTAGACAAAGAATGTTTCTGCCCAGTGAATGGTGCTCTTAAATCAGGGTCCATGGACATGAGGAGGGTCGATCCATCCCCAACACTGTTCTCTACATTTGTGTCTCAATATTTATGTGTGTACATCTATCTATCTATCTATCTAATTATTTATTTATTTATTTATTTTGAGAGATACAGAGACAACACAAGTTGAGGAAGGAGAGAGAGAGAGAGATTGAGAGAGAGAATTCCAAGCAGGCTCCACAGTGCCAGCACAGAGCCTGATACAGGCCTTGAACCCATGAAGCCACAAGATCATGGCTTGAGCTGAAGCCAAGATTCGAACGTTTAGCCAACTGAGCCACCCAGGTGCCCCATCGTGTGCATCTTTCTGGATTCCCAAATAGGTTAGTGTCCCCAGCACATTTAGAACCACATTTGTCAGTCACAAAGCATCATATATTATATGATTCCTTTTATGAAATGTCCAGAGTAGACAAATCCATACAGACAAAAAGTAGAACAGTGGTTACCTAGAAATGTTAGGGGATAGGGAATCAGGAAGAAATGAGAGCATTTGCTAATGGGTATGGGATTTCTTTTGGGGATGATGAAAATGTTCTAAAGCTAAGTATGATCGTGATTGCACAACTCTGAATATGCTGGAAATCAATGAATGATGCACTTCAAATGCGCAAATGGTATAATATGTGAATTCTATCTCATTAAAGCTGTTGGCTTAAAAAAAAAAAAAAGACACATTTAAAACCCTGACCCACCAGAAATATACCTTTGGACCTTTCTAAAAAATAGCAACAACTGGAGGGAGTGCTCATCAAACTCTGAAGCAATGGAGAAAATGCCAAGGAGGGTAAATATAAGGGCTCCCTTATTTACCAATATAAACCTCAGAAGGAAGGAGACTTACTTGGGTCTTCGGTGAATTTGGTTTAAATGTATTTTTTTTCTATAGCAACTGGACTAAATACTGTACTAATTGGATTCTCCATGGGTCAAGTGCCCACAAGTTAGTGAAGACATCAAAAACGAACATGGCAACAAAAGAAATTCTACCCCTAGTGGGTCAGTGAGTTTCTTTATTGGACAACTGGCACCAGTTCATCTGATACTTTTTCTGCTGGCTACCAAAGCTCTCATCACTTAAAACCTAAGAAGGCTGTAACATTTGAACAGAGATCATTTTAAATATAGAAATATTTAGCAACACTTTCTGGTATATAGCACTGTCCTTCTCCAGGCAGAAATAGTATTATTATAGTGCAGAATGTCATTTTTGTTAAGGCTAAGGTATTTGTTACAAGGTTGTGCAAAATCCCCCATTCTGTATGTTTTCCTATGGGGACAAAATTTATTGGGATTTGTCCTCTGAAATAAATTTAAATACCAGAAAATTGATGTTGATTCAAAAAAAATAATAAATACTTATAAATGTTTCTTTTTAACTAAACATTACTGACAAAAACATTAAAATCAAGGGGTAAAATTTTCTAGAAGTAGCCACAAGGACAGGACTTGCCGCACCAACACAATGAAACTCCTAGTTCAGGATTCACTTTTGAGCCCATGGAAAAGATACCCAGGAGGGAGAAGGAGGAGGCATGACATTAAAAGCCAGTAATGTGACACAAAGTTGAATGAATGTTCCCACCTTCCTTCAAGAAAAGAGGTAGGGCGGGGTGCCTGGGTGGCTTAGTCAGTTAAGCATCCAACTTCTTCTCAGGTCAAGATCTCACTCCAACTTTGGCTCAGGTCATGATCTCACAGTCTGTGAGTTCGAGCCCGGTGTCAGGCTATGTGCTAACAGCTCAGAGCCTTGGAGGCTGCTTCAAATCCTAAGTCTCCCTCTCTCTCTACTCCTTGCCCCCCCTCAAAAAATAAATATTAAAAATTTAAAAAAAAAAAGGAGAAGAGAAGCAGGGCAATGGGCAGGTTTCTCATAGAGATTTTCATTTTTTAATCATTTGCAGCAGAGCCCGACCAGTATGATTCACATTCACCCATCTGCCTGAACACAAAAGCCCTCAACTTGCCACACTGAAGTTCTACAGAGAGTTTTAATGTATTACCAGTTAAACCAGTTTTCCCTTTCGCTGTGGTCTGAGAGAAAAATCTGATTTACTTCTACTGGGGTTAGAGAAGATGAGAAGGAAGAGAGAACCTGGATCACTACTTTATCAGACCAAAGTGAAACGTCATCAAGTTATAACTCTACAGAACTGATACCCTCAGCGGCTACGCAATCCAAGGAAGCCAAGATGGTACACATTCAAATGCATTTTCTCCACACCAGCCACACAAAAAGAAGGGGTGTGATACGGACAGATGTAAACCCTATCTATACACAGGCATCTTGCTGGTTGAGTAAGGGTATGTGGTAAGTAATTTATCCTGAAATATTTTCTTTTAAATGAAAGAAAAAAATCAACCAGGTTTTACTATCCAGTGAGGGTACCACAGCAACAATTTACAATTTCCTTCCATCTCAGTCTCTCATCCTCCCTCCCTCTGCCTCTCCACTCACCATCCATTCTCCATTTCCTGATACCTTCTCATCACGTTAATTCATGCCTAATATAAAATGTTAGTATGTGGAGGAATTTAAAAACAAACAAGCAAATAAACAAACAAACAAAGGTAAGAAAAAGAAAAGAAAGACAGTATGATTGGGAGGAAGAACAGAGAAAGAAAAAGATTGAGAGAGACAGAGAGAATGTCAACGCCCAAGTCTGGCATTTGTCTATTTAAATTCCATCCCACAGCCTTGGCTGAGCTGAGCAATAGATGGGCTGCATTATGAATTTCTGATCAGACAACTGATAGGTTATGACAGACAACATAATCCCATTGAGAAAGCCTTTTCTTCCAAGCGGGGGCAAGTAATAGCCTAGCCCTGAGAGACAGCTCTTTATGTGTATGTGTGTCTGTGTGTACACATACATATATTTTCACTTTCCCTAAAAAAAAAAACTCAAAATGAGGATTTTATGATGATAAATGTGTAGTAATAATTGATGACTGTCTACATCTGAAACAGAGACGTGTCTTGGCAAATCAGACACACTCACCAAATAAACTGTATTTTTTTTTTTAAACCTCATTAGAATGCTTTTCTTTGCCCACCTTATTCTGGTAACCATAATGATAACCTAAAAAAGAAAGTAAAAATATGGAAGACACACAACAACACTGGTGTTTGAGGCACATTCTATGATTTTCTTTCCCCTTTCAGTATTTTGTAATTACCTGAAAAAAAGAAATAACCATGCACATACAATAGACAATATGATTCATGTACAACACGCAAAGGAAAAAACCCAAGTCCTACACATGTGAAACAATACTTTAAATTGCTTTGTGTAGTAATTATAGGCAGTTAATTACTCTAGCTCTAGTTAAGCATTTCACTAAGAGGTTTGTAGGTTAATTGAAAATTGTGTAATACAGACAGGGTATTAAGTATCCAAGTCAAGACTTTCTAACAACTTATGACCATCGCACCATAAAAAGTTAGAAACTGTAAACCTGGCATCAGGGGCTGATGGAGTCAAGCCTATTAGTCTCCCTGAGTCAAATGCACCCACACAAAAAAAGACATCCAGCCTCAATTTAAAAGCAGAGGATAAGTCACTCCAAATTATATGAATTGTAATAGCATAACAGACAAGAGAAGTGTTTATAAATAAAAGGCAGAGAAGCTCAAAACGTAGGGACTGTCATTTAAAGGAAGTAAGGCAGTTGGATCTCATTCTTATCCTATTTTGAGTGACATCACATGAAGTGAACAGCATCTTACATTCTTGGTTTTCCTTCTTTAGCCAAAAGGCATTCCAGTTCCTAATGAAAATTTACTACTAAGGAGCAGAAAACAGAAATGGTTATTGATAGATGTTTAACATAATGTTCATCTTATGGCACGAAGCTAGTGCAGGAAGAATCAGCATCCCATTAAACCCAGAATCCTCTACGCCAGTTTTGAGAGGGGTGTGTGTGTGTGTGTGTAAAACAGCAATTGTTTCATGATTTGGGGATATTTATCTTCCACTTATAAATTCACCAATTATTAATTATGATCTGCAAGATAAAAATTGTGAATTCCTATCACTATAATTCTGCCTTTCAAAATGCAGTGTTTTCACTTAGGTCACATGTGCATCTCAAGGTAACTTCAATTCTCTTTACCCTCTAAGCTGTAATAGATGCATTTAGCCAAGTGTGGATTGAGGGGGGGGCATAATCTGATAGTGCAAATTATTTACCTGATTTAGATTCATTATAGTCAGGCATGCCGTCTGCATTTCACCATCTTTTTAAAATGGGGAACTTGCCCTGAAAGAATATTATGTAAATCTTTCTGTCACAGATTATTGCCTCTATACATGACTTCCACACCGGGCATCTGCTCTCTGTGCAAGCTTATTACATACACATACACAATTTCCCATTTTTAACCTCCAGTCTTTCCCATTCTCCTCTTCCCCAACAGTCATTATGAGGAAAATTACCTCAAACAGGAGTTCTACTTGGGGTTATAAATGGAGGGGTGCTCCTAGCAATGCATTCTGGGGCATTCTCAGCCCCATACAAGTCTTTTTCAAGGGTTATGGTCAATGTTTTCCATGATGGTGACAAGCTAAGCTTCTGAGAACCATGAGAATAGCTGTTTTCGGACTAGTATCTCATGAATTTTTAAGACAACACCATGCCAAATCTACTATGAACCAACTTAACATTGATTAATAATGATAATTAACATCAACATCTGTGTACAAGTAAAGGAATAAAAATACTACTTTTTTTTTTAAGGGGCAACTTTCAAGACAAAGCAACTTTTGCAGGTCCCACATGTCCTTTTCTGCAATTCTTAAACACTATAAGAGACAAAACGTATTTTTTAACCAAAATATAGTACACGTGCAGAATAGTGTATATACACATATACAGTTGAAAGAAAAATCGCACGTGCGCATTCACACACACACACAGACACATTACCTCCAACCAGATTAAGAATCAGAACTTTGCCAGCACTTTAGAAACCAGCCCACGGGTCCCTGCCTTGGACTCCACAATAATTCCTTCCTTCTCACAACCCTTTAAAATGTTGCCACCGTCCTGACTTTTAAGGTAGTCATTCTCTGGGTGTTTATCAGTTTTTCTATCTGTATATTAATCCCGAGAAGATTTTAACTTTGCCTGTTTTACATTAACAAAATCATTATTCTTCAGAGCTTCCTTCATTTGCTCAACATTATAACTGTGTCATGCATACCCATGGTCCAGTCATTCTCGTTCCTGTGTAGTATTGCATTTTATGAATAGATCAGCCTTTGTTAGTCAGTTTCTGCTGATGGACATTGCATTTATTTCTAGTTTTGGGCTATTACCAACAGTTCTACTGTGAACATTCTTTTTTATAGCTTCTAGTCCTCTTGAACAAGATTTTCTCTAGAGTGGGGATGCTATGTCTTAGTACAGAAGTGAGCTCAACTTAAAGTAAACCCAGCTCTTTTCCAATATGGTGGTCTCAAGTAACATTCTTGTCAGCCAAGCTGCAACAAACTTTGTCCCTGCCAACTTTTTAAAATGCTGTTAAGGGTATGGGTATGCAATGATATCTCTTTAGGGTTTTAATTTGTCGTGGCCTGATTAACAATGGGGTTGAACATTTTTTCATATGTTTTACTCTGTTTGCTCTTTTGTGTGAAGGGTCCAGATTTCTCATCCATTTTTCCACTGGATTTGTCTTTTCCTTATTCATTTGCCAGAATTCTTCATATGTTCTTGAAACTATTCTTATGTCAGTTATATGTGTTGTAAGTGTCTTTCCAATGATATGGTTTTTCTCATTTTCTTTATGGTGTCTCATGATAAATTTAAGTTGTTAATTGTAATGCAGGTCTAGTCAGGGTATTTATCCTTTATGGCTAATGCTTTTGTTTCTTGTTTAAGACATTTTTCTCCAGTTATCTTCTAAAGTATCTTTCTAAAATCTTTATTGCTTTCCCTTTTACATCTTTAGGGCTTTGTTCTACCTGGAATTATTTTGTATATTATGAGGTAGAGGTTCAATTTCATTTCTTTTTTTCATATAAATAACCAATTTTCCCCAAACCATTTACTGGAAAATCTCTCCTCTCCCCACTGATCTATAAAACCATTTCTGTTATGTATCTAATGTATATAGAAGGATTATCCCATTTCTTGGTTTTCTATTCTGTTCTATTGGCCTCTTTATACCTATGCCATTACTACATTGGATAATTGTGGCCCAAAATTATATCTGTCCCAACTAGGTTTTCCTTTAAAAGGTTCTTGGCAATACTTCATTCCTTATATTTCGATGTAAGTGTCTTTTTTGGGGATTCTGATTAAGACTGCATTAAAGTTTTAGATTAATCTTTGGAGAACTGGTATATTTCATAAACATGCTATGGCTGTCTATTTAAGTCCTTTTCAATGTTAAGTTTTTAACTTTAAGGTTAGCGACATTATACAACTTTAGATTTCTAGGCTTTTCATATTTTTGATAATCTTAGATATGGTATATATTTTAAATTGCATTTTCTATTTGTTGCTAATATATATAAATGTGGTTTATCTTTCCACATTGATTTTGTTTCCAGAAACCTTGTTAAGTTCTTACTAATTTTAGGGGCCCCTGGGTGGCTGAGTCAGTTGAGTGCTCAACTCTTGATTTTGGCTCAGATCACAATCCCAGGGTCATGGGATTGAGCCCTGCATTGGGATCTGCAATGAGCAAGGAGCCTGCTTAAGATCCTAACAATCCCTCTGTCCCTCCCTACCACTCACACACACACTCTCTAAAATAAAAAAATATATTAAAAAATTCCTACTAATTTTAATAGTTTATCAATTGATTCTTTTGAGTTTTCTATATTCACAGTCATATCATCTATGAAGAATGACAGCTTTATTTCTTCCTTTATAGTCCTGTACCATTTATTTTCTTTTCCTACTTTATTCCACTGGCTAGGAAATCCAGTGCCATGTTGAATGGAAGTGATGATAGGTACCTCTATTTTTTTCCTGATCACAAAAGATTTTTATTGTTTATCCATTAATAATGATGTTTGTTGCAGGTTTTTTAGATATTAGTTGTCAGATAAAATAGGTTTCTTTTTATTCCTAGTAGGCTAAAAATTTTCACATTGGATATAATGAATTTTATCAAATTATTTTTCTGTATCGATTAAGATGATCATTTTTCCCTTTATAATGTATCTTATTATATAATATATAATCATTATATATCAACTGATTTATTAATGTTAAACCAAAATAGTACTTCAAAAACAAGCCCAGGCCATAAAACATTTTATACACAGTGCTAGATTTGGTTTGCTAATACTTTGCATCTCTGTTTCTTAGAGAGATGGGCTATAACTTTCCTTTTCTCATACTATCCTTGTCAAGTCTCACTATCCAGGTTATGCTAGCCCCACAAAATAAGATAAACAATGTCCTAAGCATTTGATAATTGTAATTAGGAAACTCATGCAGAAAACTAGTGGTGCCTTGTACATATCAAGCCAGTTTCCCCTCCTTGTCTTCCTCTTCCTCCCTGGTCAAGGTTCCGGCAGAAAATAGAAACTACACGAGTTAATTTCACAAAGAAAATTTAATATAAAGACTTGTTAACTCTTCCTAAAGAGTTAAAGAGTTCCAACCAGCTAACTAAAAAAAAAAAAAAACAAAAAGAACCCTAACTTTTCAAATAAGTACTGACCACTCCAAAGACTGAGAGAATGAAGAGAAGAGGCTGCAATTATTACAACTAAGGGGTTGTGAGGAGGCGCCAAACTCAGGTCTCTGAAGAGGGGTTGATGAGTGGCTGGTACCGGTATATCTGAATAGGGGCTGATGAAACCAGCTCTGAAGATGGCACGAAAACTGCAACTGGATTCAACTGCGACTACAGGAAGCAACTTCCATGGACAGAATGACAAAATGATTCTGGAATGATGCCCACAGGAAGAAAAGCTTACAGGAAGTCCCTAAGAAGCAGACCAAAGGAGTGTGTCATTTCTTCCTCTCCAGCCTTTCAGTAACCTTGTAGTGGTCTCCATTGGCAGAGCTCAAAGGAACCTGCTAGCAAGGCAAAAAGGGAATGTGCAGGGCATCAGCTCCCAGAATCACAAAGCAGCATATATAAATTTGGGTTTGGAGATGAAAGACAATAGTTTAATAAACGACAGTGTTCAAGTGGCAAATTACAGCAGGTAATTTTCTGCTTGCCAGGAAAGATAAGAGTTTTCTTTCCAGTGAAGTAGGCCACCTCTGACACCAAGAAACCCACAGCCATGCTGAGTGTCTGGATTATGAATCATGTGTCATATGTGCTAAGATTCCCACCGTAATTCCATGTGGTAGATTGTGAAATAGCCACAGATTACTCCTTTCTCATATCCATGCCTCTTTTCATATGACTTTGCAGCTTCTCCTATACAAAGTGAAGACAAATTCTCCTCTCCTTAAATCTGGCCTTGAACATCACACAAGCCAATGGATGCTTGAGTTGGTGTAGTATTAAAAACATGATACATTCAGAGGCTCAAAAAGTACCTTCCCTTTCTTGCTATTGAGCACAGACACCATCATGTGAAAAAGCCTGGATCTGCCTCCTAGAAAATGAGAGACCACAGGGAAAGAGGCCCCATTAGTCTCAGTATCTCCAGCCATTTTACCTCATCTTTTTACTTTCTTCACAGTTTTGCTTTTTTCAGAACATCACACAATTGGAATCATAAACTAGTAAACTTTTCAGACTGGCTTCTTTCACTCAGCAATATATATTTAAGTTTTTTCCTTATCTTTTCTTAGCCTGATAGTTCTTTACCACTGAATATCAATATCAATACTCTATCAAATTGATGTACCATAGTTTATCCACTCACCTCCTGAACAACATTCAAGTTTTAACAATTCTGAATAAAGCTGATATAAACATTTGTGTGTAGATTTTTATGTGTATTTAAGTTTCTAACTCATTTGGGTAAATACAAAGAAGTATGGTTGCTGGATCATATAATAAAACTAAAGTTTTTCTTTGGTTCTTTTTAAAAATTTATTTATTTTGAGAGAGAGTGCAAGGTAGGCACAGAGAGAGAGGAAGAGAGAAAGAATCCCAAGCAAGCTCCACACTGTCAGCACAGAGCCCAATGCAGGGCATGTGCTGCAATGCACAATGCAATGAACTGTGAGATTACCACCTGAGCAGAAGCCAAGAGTTGGACACTTAACCGACTAAGCTACCCAGGCTCCCCTACCTATACTTAGTTTTTAAAGAAACTACCACACTGTCTTCCAAAGGGGCCGTACTGTCTTGCATTTCCACCACATATGAATGAGACTTCCTGTGTTCCACATCCTGTTAGCATTTGGCATTGTCAGCATTTTGGATTTTAGTCATTCTAATAGGTATTTAGTGGTATTTTGTTACTATTATAATTTGCAATTCCCTAATGATAATGACATTGGACATCTTTTCATATGTTTATTTGCCATCTGGACATTTTCTTCAGTGAGTTATCTGTTCAGATCATTGGCCCATTATTTCCTTGGATTGTTTGTTTACTTACTATTGAGATTTAAGAGTGTTGGATATTTTAGATATCAGACCTTTATCAGACATGTGCTTATCAAATATTTTCTCCCAGTCTGTAGCTTGTCTTCTCAATCTCTCAATGGTATTGTATTTTAAATTTCAGTTTCCAAGTGTTCATTGCTGGTATACAATAAAATTGATTTTGTATGTTGCTTGTATCCAGAGATTTTGCTGAATTCACTTACTGGTACTAAGAGGTTTTGTTAAATCAATTCTTGAGATACTCTAGACAATCATGTCATCTGTAAATAGGAAGAGTTTTATTTCTGCCTTTCTACTTAATAATATGCCTTTTTTATTCCTTTTTTCTATTGCCCTGACTATAACTTATGGTACTACCACTGGTGGGCATCCTTGTGCTGTTCCTGATCTGAGGGGGAAAAACATTCAGTCTTTGACCAATACGTATGAGGTTAGCTGTACATTTCTTATAGATGTGCTTTGTCAAATTGAAGAAGTTCCCTTCTATTCCTAGTTTGAAAATTTTTTTTTCATGAAGGATATTGGTCTATAATTTTCTTTTTCTTTCTTTCCTTGTACTTTCTTTGATATCATGGTGATACTGGCTTCATAGTTGGGGAGTGTTCCCTCCTCTTCTATTTTCTTTAAGAGACTACAGAATTAGAGTTAATTCTTCTTTAAGTATCTGGTAGAATTATCCAGTGAAACCATCAGGGCCTAGAGGTTTCTTTTTCAGGAGGTTTTAAATTAAAAATTCAGGGTCCTTAAGAGTGAAAGGACTATTAAAATTATCTATTTTGAGTTTTAGTTGTTTAGTGTCAAATTTATGGTTATAGAGTCTAACATACTATTTTCTTATTATCTTTTTGATGTCTGTGGGGTATAGTGATACTCCTGTTTTCATTCCTGATTTTAGTAATTTGCGTGTTCTCTTTTCTCCTTTGTCAGTCTTACTAGAGGTTTGTCAATTTTATTGATCTTTCCCAAGAACCAGCTTTTTGCTTTATTGATTTTCTCTACAATTTTACTGCCTTTTATGTCCATGATTTCTGGCTGTTTATTTATTATTTCCTTCCTTCTGGTTGTTTTTGATTTTGATTTTCTTTTTCACTGAGGTGGGAGCTTATAATATTGATTTTGTTATCTTTTTCCCCTCTTTTCTAATGTAAGTGCTTAATGCTATACCTTTTCCTCTCAGCATTGCCTTAGCTGTGTCCCACAAGTTTTGATGTGTTATATTTATTTTCATTCAATTCCATGTATTTTTAAACTTTACCTGAGACTTTGTCTGTATCCACACATCATTCAAACATGTGTTTTTTAGTTTCCAAGTGTTCGGAGATTTTCCTGTCACCTTTGTTAGTGATTTCCAGTTTAACTCCGTTGTGGTAAGAGAATATATTCTGTATGATTTCAATTCTTTTTAAATGTGTTCACGTTTGTTTTAGGGCCAAAGATATGGACTATCTTGGCATATGCTCCACTGGCACTTGAAAAGAATGTTTCTTCTGCCATTGTTGGCACAATATTCTATAACTGTCAGTTACAACCTGTTGGTTTATAGTGTTGTTTTTTCATACTATTGATCATTTCTGTCCAGTTGCTCTATTAACTACTGAGATAGCAGTGGTGAAGTCTCCAACTATAATTTTCAATTTGTCTATTTGTCCCTTCTGTTCTATCAGGTTTTGCTTTATACATTTTGCAAATGTGTTGTTTGATACACAATTTAGCATTGCTATGTCTTCTTGTTGGATTATCTTCTCATCACTATGTCTGTTTCTGATCTTCTCCTGTATCTGATAATTTCATTTGCCTTAACCTCTACTTTCTCTGATATAAATTTCATCACTGCTGCTTTCTTTTATCTTTTTCCACCCATTTACTTTCAACCTAACTGTAACACATTTGAATGAGTTCTTTTTGGACCACATATAGTTGGGTAATTTTTTTTATAAACTGCCAATCTATTTTTTATTTGATATACATCAGATAGATGTAGATTATTTACATTTAATATAATGATTGATTGTTAGGATTTAAATCTGCCATATTCTTTTTTGTTTTCTTTGTTTCTGTTCCTTTTACTTGCCTTCCTATGAACAACTTTTTAATTCACTTTTCATTAATTTTTAGTGTTTTTTTATTTTGAAGTGTATCTCTTTGTACAGCTTTTTTTAGTGTATGTTCTAGGCTATTACATTTTATACACACACACACACAAAATTTATCACAGTCTACTGATGTTTTACCAGTGAAAGTGGTTTAAGAAACTTACGGCACTCTACTTGCCTTTAGCCTCCTTGTTTATAAAGTAATTGTCTTAAATATTATCCTTACATATATCGAGAAACAGGCAGTGTTTTTTTTTCTTCAACCATCAAATTTTAAAGAAACTCAAAAGCCTACTGCATTTATACTCATGATTCTGCTATTGTCCTTTCTTTCTTTCTGATGTTCTAAGATTCCTTCATGTTTCATTTCCTTTCTGTTTAGAAAACTTCTTTTGGTCATTTTTTCAGGATTCACTTCTGGCAACTTAGCTGTCTTCCTTAGCTTTTCTTTATCTGAAAATATCTGGATTTCCCCTTCATTCCTGATGGATATTTTACTGGAAATAGAATTTGAATTCACTGTTCTTTCAGAACTTGAAAACCTCACACCACTTCATTCTGGGTTCCACAGTCTATGATGAGAAATATTCTGCCACTCAAATAATTTTCCTTATAAATAATGTATTGCTCTTCTCTGGGTGCTTTCAAGTTCTTTTTGTGTGCGTGTGTGTGTGTGTTTAGTTTTCAAAAGTTCAAGTACAATGTGCTTTTAATGTGAGCTTACTTGGGTTTATGTGAGTTCACTCAGCTTCTAGGGTCTCTAAGTTTCATGTCTTTTGCCAAATTTGGGGAATGATCAGCCATTTGTTTAAGTACTTTTTCAGCCCTATCCTTATTTTCCTCCCCTTCTGAGACTTCAATGACCTGAATGTTAGATCTTTTGTTATACTCCCATATGTCCCTAAAGGTTTGTTAGTTATTGTTGTTCAGTCTCTTTTCCCTATGTTGTTCAGATTGGGTAATTTCTACTGTTCTGGTTTCAAATTTATTGATTCTTCTTTCCTTTCCCTCCTCCATTCTGTTGTTGAGCCCATCCACTGAGTTTTATTTCCATTGTTTTTTTAGTTCTCAGATTTTTATTTTGTTCTTTTCTGGCTCTTTGACTTCTGTGCTGAGACTTTCTATATTTTCACTTGTTTCAAGCATACTCCTAATTGCTCACTGAAGCCTTTTTAGGAGGTGATTTGAACATCTGTGTCATGTAAGTAGTAGTGTTTATTGTTTTTTCTCATTGAAGTTGAGATCTACTTGGTTCTTTGTACAAGGGAGTGATTTTGATTGATACTTGGACATTATGGAAATCTGTAAGACTCTGGATCACATTTAAATCTTCTCTTTTAGCAGGGCTCCTCTGACACAGCTTCAGCAGGGAAGGGGGGATACCATCTCATTATTGCCAAGTACAAATAGAAGCCCAGGTTCTCCACTCACCCTCCAGTGACACCAAGAGAATTTCTTATTATTATTTGGAATGAGCAAGAATTAAGACTTCCCACCAAGCCTGTGACCGATCATTATTTCTCCCCACATGGCTCCTGCTGACATCTTGCTCTCCTGAGCAAAGGTAGTCTTCCTGACTTCTCTGACCATAGTCAGAGCTATGACCTCTGACTCTGACGTCACCATAATGAGAACAGAAGGGTACCTCCTTATCACTGTATAAGAGTGAAAGTCCTAGCACTCCCCATATGGTCTTCACTAATGGGAAATTGGGGGTGAGGGGGTACTTTGTTATAGCTAGGCAAGACTGGAAGTATAAGCTTTGCACTTGGCCTTTGCTCATGGGAAATGGGATAAGGTCAGGGACTTTTCTGTGATGTTTGGCTGGACTAGAGCAGTTACTGTTATGGGTTGAATTACATCATCCTCAAATTCTTATGTTGAAGTCTTAACCCCACAGTACCTCAGAATGTCATCTTACTTGGAAATAAGGTCCTTAAAAAGGTGATCACATTAAAATGAGGTCATTGAGATGGGCCTTAATCCAATGTGATTGGGATCATTATAAAAAGGGGAAATGGAGACAAAGAGGTATACATAGAAGGAAGAAAATGTGAATAGACAGAGAAAGAAGATGGCCACCTACAAGTCAAGGAGTGAAGACTGGAACAGATTCTTCCTTCAAAGACCACAGATAAAACCAATTCTAAAACATCTTGATTTTGGACTTCTAACCTTTAGAACTTTAAGACAATGTACTTCAATTGTTTAAGCTACCCAGTCTGTGGTACTTTGTTACAGCAACACAAGCAAATGAATATACTGTCAGAAAGTTTTCTGCTGTGCTAGACTGTCTCCTTCTGGATCCTTTGGCTAGAAAGAGCAATCTTTTCTTGGGTCCTGTTTTGTCTGTTCCCATCAGCATTTCCAGATTGCCAGTTTCTCCAGTACTGAGTCTGGGATATATGAATCAGAAAAGAAAGCCTAGGAAACTCACCACCATGTCTTTCCTTGGACCCTGAGGTCCTTAGTCAGTCTGCTTATTCCCTCTACTCTTCAGAGTGTTGTTTTTTTTCACATGTGATGTCCAGGCTTTTTAGCTATACTCAGTGGGAGGCATAAAAACATGTTTGCTTCATCTTTGCAGAAGCATAAGTTCATAATGTGCTTTCAATGCCTGGTTAATATGACAGATATTCCCAAAAAGTAAAGATTTGGAGAAACAAGAAACCTCCAGTCCAACAAGAAGGCCTTTAATGATATTACAATTATTTGGATTTTTCTTTTAGTGAAAATAAAAAGAAATATGTGTACACTAAGTCACAAGACAAACACAAGGGAGTTTAGAGACAGTCATTAATTATATATACTGTATTTTCTCTTTGGTTCCTTAATCCTATTACTAAAAAATGTGTCATATTTACATAATACTATTTTTTCAGATTATAAAACTGCTTTACCTCTCTAGCATGTGAGCTCAGAGACCTGTGAAGTAGGTGAGGATGATAATTCCCAATTTGCAATTGAGAGTTGCTGAGTCTGCAGAGTTGCCTCAAGTGACTGGTCACTAAGAAAAAACAAGAGAGCTCAAACCCCTGTCTTTTGATGTCAAGCCGGAAACCTTTTCCATCCTATCTCATCAAAACCACTCTTGCTTGTAACAATGGCCCAAATTTCCCACACCATCAATTTCAACAAGCTTGACAACAATTCCCTAAAGCTTTTTAAAACATTCATAATCATTCTGGGAAGGGTTATGGCATCTTGCTCCTTTGGTTCCACATTTTTTTTTAATTCAGTAAAAACCCCTGATAGCTATTGGTTACATAGACTATCCTTGATAATCCAAAGTAATGGTTTTCAAAATCTTTTCAACAGAGCCCTCAGGTACCTTGTGGTATATGATGAGAATGGGATATGGGGTTTGGGGCTCCTCGCTTCCGCTCAGCCACAAAGCCTCTGCTTAAATCTGTTTTGTACTCTGGAGCTCCTCATAGGGTTTCATTAGGAAAACTAGAACTAAAACAACATAGAGTCCTCAAGGGTCTATCCAGGCAGGAGAACCATTATCTTAAGGGCAGTTCTTTTCAATGGAAGTCATCACAGTTTGTGCTTGGCTAGCTTTATAAAGGAAGCAATCATAAGTAATAGGTTAAGTGGTCTACTCTTAGCCCTTTTGGTTTTCTCTGACAAGAAACCCCAAAAGTATCAATCCCATTTAATAACTATTGATTGAGCATAAATTCCAGGATGGTTTATGATAGGGTATAAAGATATACATGTTAGAATTCATCCAGTCAAGAAGTTTGAAATCTAATGGGAAGACAGGATCAACAACCAAGAAGCAATAACACAGGTAGAATAGGATTTTTGAAAAAAAAAATGCAAACAGTGCACTATGAGATAACATATTGGACCAGGAAAATAATTGTAAAACTAGTGACTATTTATTAAAAATCCACTCTAAGCCAGGGCACTTGGATGGCTCAGTGGATTAAGCATCCGGCTTTGGTTCAGGTCATGATCTCAGAGCTTGTGAGTTAGAGCCTCGCATCTGGCTCTCTGTTGTCAGCATGGAGCCCACTTTAGATCCTCTGTCCCCTCGCTTTCTGCCCCTCTCCCACTTACACTTTCTCTCTTAAAATAAATAAATAAACTTTAAAAAAATCTACTCTGATCCAGTTGTTCTACTGCTTCCATTAGTTCAAACTCTCCTAAGAACTTTGCAAAGCAGAAGTCACTATTTTAATTTTACAGATGCAGAAAGTGAGGTTCAGAGGGGTGAACTTGTTCAGGGTCACTAGAACTAGAATTTAAATCCAGGTGTATTAGATGCCTAAGCCTGTGGCCCCATAAGGCCTTTGCAAAAAAGAAAAAGTAAGTCATTTAAAGATATGGAAATGTCTCATAAACCTCAAAGTTGTAGGGCAGCTGAGTTCAAAAAGAAACTAGAGTAAGAAAGAGGTATATTGTTAGTAACACTGGCACTTATTTCTTCCCATCTTTCAACTCAACTTCTCTCTGAATTCTTCTCTCATTCTCTGCAGAATCATTTTCTCTTATCCATAAGTCCCAGAGTGGGTACAGATAGCCATACCATAGCTAGGAAATGTATGTTTCAAGTTTATTCATTTAAAGACAGAATATCTGGCTTTCTCTGGGTTCCACTTCCTAATTTTCAGAAAAGAAAATATGTTTAGGCCAGAGGCCACCTTCATTTATCAACCATGGGGAGAAAGGTGCTGGTAGCATGAAGAACAACATGGTAGCACACAGGCAAAGGGAAGTACATCCTCAAATGCAAGTGGTTGAGAGCTAAGCAAATAACACATACCACCTAAAGAACATCTCTCAGGCTCATCAAATTCAAGAGTTGATGAAATTCTTATTGCTAAAGGCTGAATGTACCCATTCCTGATCAGGGTAACTGAGTAAAAGAATAAACTTTGCAAAAAAGAACAGAAAAATTAATCAAATCTACCCCATTAATACTCCCCTCTGAAACCCCTAACTTCATGAATGTCTGAGTTCTAGTACACTAATTTTGCCTGACATTAGGATTACACACAGAGAAAGGCCATGCATATATCAATTACAAGAAAGAAAGAAAGAAAGAAAGAAAGAAAGAAAGAAAGAAAGAAAGAAAGAAAGAAAGAAAGAAAGAAAGAAAGAAATCTAGGAAACAAATATTAGGGGCTTAGCTTTGTTATGCTTGAATATAAAAATGAATAAAAATATGCAAACAAGATAAAAATTTTATTATATCTTCCAACCTTTTCTTTCATTAATCAATGTAATCTAGTTAGTACATGCCATAAAGCTATGACATATTACAACCTACTCATTTTCAAGATCAAATTTAAATTCTTACAAAGCTCTAACTTTTCAAATAAGAATTAATTGTTCCACATAGAGGTACACATGCACACATGCATTGTAGCAAAGATTATACTTAGTGATGAAAAGGAAAGGATTTCCTTGAAGATGAAGAATGAGAAAAGGATACCCACTATCAGCTCTACTGTTAATCACTGTAATAAAGGTTCTAGTCAGTATAGTAAGAGAAGAAAATGAATTAAAAGCTGTAAGGACTGGAAAGGAAAAAACAATACTATCATTATTTCCAAGAAACATAATTGTGTATAGAGAAATTCTGTAAGAATTCAGAGATAAAATAGCTGAATTAAAGATAAACTTAATGCATTTATGTACACTAAAAACAATTAGTATTTAATATTAATATTTAAAAAGCAACCACATGACTTCTCTTTCTAGCATTATGGCTGTCTGAAAGCCCTTAGGGAGCCTCACTATTTCAGAACAACTATATTGCTGAATGTGGCACATTCTTAAGGCATCATCGGTCTCACAAGTTACAGGAATTCAAAGCACAGGATTTAACGCTGTCCACCAAAAACCTTTAGCTGAGGTCAGAGCAACAGATAGTGAGGAAGCATAAAGTTACCCTGAAAGAAAAGCTGGTTGAAGCACTCCTATCAACATACTGAGACTTGGGCTAGCAAGGAAAAAGGAAGTTGAGCCTGAGACTTCTGTGAAAAACTAACACCCTCTAGGAATGCAAGCTGGTGCAGCCACTCTGGAAAACAGTATGGAGGTTGCTCAAAAAACTAAAAATAAAACTACCCTATGACCCAGCAATTGCACTACTAGGCATTTATCCACGGGATACAGATGTGCTGTTTCCGAGGGACACATGCACCCCAATGTTTATAGCAACACTATCAACAGTAGACAAAGTATGGAAAGAGCCCAAATGTCCATCGATGGATGAATGGAAAAAGAAGATGCGGCATATATAAATGGAGTATCACTCGGCAATCACAAAGAATGAAATCTTGCCATTTGCAACGACGTAGATGGAACTGGAAGGTATTATGCTAAGTGAAATTAGTCAGAGAAAGACAAGTATCTTATGACTTTACTCATATGAGGACTTTAAGAGACAGAACAGATGAACATAAGGGAAGGGAAACAAAAATAATATAAAAAAAGGGAGGGGAACAAAACAGAAGAGACTCATAAATATGGAGAACAAACTGAGGGTTACAGGAAGGGTTGTGGGAGGGGGAAATGGGCTAAATGGGTAAGGGGCACTAAGGAATCTATTCCTGAAATCACTGTTGCACTATATGCTAACTAACTTGGATGTAAATTTAAAAAAAATAATAAATAAAATTTTAAAAAAAGAATTAAAAAAATAAGTAAATAAATGTAGTGGACTCTGGGCAAAAAAAAGAAAAAGAAAAACTAACACCCTCAAGAAAGGTAAGAGACTGCATGCATTTCTTGGCTCCAAAAAAAAAAAACCTTCTAAAGAAGTATATCCACAAATTAGGTCTCAAGGAGTCCCATTGATTAAGATTAAAAAGTGGGGCTCCCAGGAAATCATCAATAAGCATATCAGAAGGGAACACTCTATGAATGAAAGACAAAAAAAAAAAAAGCAAATGTAAGAGTCCGACCCTTGAGGTATGCAAACAGGGTACTTTCAGATACAGAATAGAGAGCCATATATGGACAAAAATGCTTAAAGAAATAACACTGTTTCACTGATAAGAAAGCAACAAGAAGATATCAAGAATTAGATAAATTTGAAAGAAAAATAAATTGAACTTGATTTTTAAATGTGGCTGTTGAAATAAAATACTAATGGGTGAGTTAAAAACCAGAATCATGCTGATTGAAGGGAGAATTCATGAAATGGAAAATGCATATGAAGAAATTACCAAGAATTTAAAGACAAGATGGAGGATATAAAAGAGGTATTCAGAGGTAGAGAGGATGGAATAAGATATATTTAAATGGAATACTTGTGGGGAAAAATAAAAGAAAATGGAGGAAAACAAGGAGTTAAAATGGCAGAGCAGCATGGAGACCCTTAGTCTGTCTTGTCCTTAAAATGCAGCTAGATCAGCACCAAACCATCTGCACACCTAGGAAACTGATCTGAGGATTAACACAACAATCTGCATAAATTGAGCCCAGAACTCAGTAGGTACGCAGTGCTGAGAGATGAATTAGGAGAGAGAAAAGCCATGGAGAGTAGGGAGCTTTTTTTGCCGAGAGAGGACAGAGAAAGGGGGAGAACGTGGCATATTGGGAGTGCAGGACAAACACTCCTCCCCCAAAAGTAGCTGGAGAGAAACAAAGTGAAAACATTCTCAGGGGACTAAACAAGAAATATGTTCCCCAAAACCACTGACAGGAAGAAAGCAAAGGGTTTCAATAACACCAGGAATCTACAAACAGTGGAGGGCAGACAGGGTCTAGAGTTCCAGAGCTCAGTGCCTGGCAGTGCTCTGGTGAGGAAGTAGGGCAATTCCCCGGGGATCGGTGTCAGGGTCTGAGGGGTCCATGTGCCACATGAGGAGAAACAGTTCCCCTGTTTGGAAACCATTTGGTAGAGGCCATAAAGCTTCCCCACAGGCAAAGGGCCCAACAGACCCCAGAGAGCAGCCACATTTGCTAGTATTAGAACAAAGATACCAGAGTTCACTGAAACCTGGATGAGGATGTATGTTGTGATCTGCCATAATCTCTGAAACTCTGCCACTGCATGATTGCACAAACGTTTTCTGGGGCAAGCTGGCACCCAGCCATGGTTCAGTGGGACCCTCCCCCAGAGAATCAACACAATCCAGTTCCAAGCTTCAGGGGTCTTCTCAAGTATGGGGTTTTGAAACACAACCCCATCTGAGATAAAACTCTGGAGGGAGGTGCCACATGGCAGGCAGATGGCTTGGGCACAGACAGGGTAGAGGTGGGGAGTGGACAGTGGCCTGAGACAAAGGAGGGGTGCTTGATCTCTGATCAGTGAGAGCCTGAAGTGCCTGTGCCAGAGACTAGGGAGCTGGGTAAACCCATTTGCACCTCTCCCACGCATGCACATACTCGTACACATGCATGCACACCACATTGATCCACTCTAGTAAGCTAAGCAGCTCCACTTAGTGGAGAACAGAGCCATTACACCAAGCTCCACCCAACTATACTCTCCAAGCACATCCCCTAGAAGACCAGCACAAGTCCTTCCACCTTCTTAGTGTACAGAGTATAGAGTGCTTCATAGTTTCAGTTCTAGGGAAAACTGGATGTAAATTCCTTTGGGTTTCATTCTGTTTGCTGGTTCATTTATTCATTTTTATTTTTTTTGTGTGTGTTTTTTTTTTTGCTTTTGTTTTTGTTTAAATTGGTTTTTCCCCCCCTTTCTCTTGGATACAAAAAATTTTATTTTAATTTTTTAAATTACTTTTATTTTTTACTTTTAAAATTCCTTTTATTCTATTCATTTTCTTTATTTTATCCTATTTTATTCTATGTATTTTTTAATTTTTTAACTTTTTCTTCCTCTTTTTCTTCTTTTCTTTCCCTTTTTTCTCTTTTATATCAAGTTTCTTTCAACAAGCAGACCAAATTACACCTAGGATCTAGCTTCCTTTATTTGACTTTTTGTTTTGTTTTTAATTTTTTACTTTTTAATTTTTAGTTTTATTAAGTGTTTTCTTCCTCCAAAATGACAAAATGGAGGAATACACCCCAAAATAAAAAATAAGAATAAACGACAGCCAGGGGCTTAATCAACACAGATATAACCAAGATGTCTGAACTAGAATTTAGAATCAAGATAATAAGAATACTAGCTAGAGTTGAAAAACACATAGAATCCCTTTCTGTGGAGATAAAAGATGTAAAATCTAGTCAGGATGAGTAAAAGGAAACAGAAACAAAGACAGAAAACAAAAAAGAAAATGGCAGACTTAAATCCTAACATAATCAATCATTATATTAAATGTAAATAATCTACATCTATTTGATGTATATCAAATAAAAAATAGATTGGCAGTTTATAAAAAAAAATTACCCAACTATATGTTGTCCAAAAAGAACTCATTCAAACGTGTTACAGTTAGGTTGAAAGTAAATGGGTGGAAAAAGATATAAATTTAGTCACTGCTGCTTTTTTATATCAGATAAAGTAGAGGTTAAACCAAAAAAAGAAGGTAGAATGCCACGACAGCAAGGATGGATGAAGCAGAGCACCGAATCAGCAATACAGACAAAATTATGGAGAATAATGAAGCAGAAAAAAGGAGGGATACAAAGGCAAAGAGCATGATACAAGACTTCGAGAACTCAGTGGCTCATTAAAAACAAATAATATCTGCACCATAGGAGACCCAGAAGATGAAGAGAGAGAAAAGGGGAAGAAGGTTTATGTGAGTAAATTAGAGCAGAAAACCTACCTAATCTGGGGAAGGACACAAACATCAAAATATAAGAAGCACAGAGAACTTCTATGAGATTCAACAAAAACCAACCATCACCAAGGCAGATCAGTCAAATTTACAAAATACACCAACAAGGAAGGAATTATGAAAGCAGCAAGGGAAAAAAATTCTTAACCTGTAAGGGAAAACATATCAGGTTCACAGCAGACCTGTCCACAGAAACTTGGCAGCCCAGAAAGGAATGGCAGGATATATTCAACGTGCTAAATCAGAAGAATATGCACCCAAGAATTCTTTATCCAGCAAGTCTGTCACTCAAAAGAGAAGGAGAGATAAAGAGTTTCCCAGATAAACAAAAACTAAAGGAGTGCATGACCACTAACCAGCCCTGCAAGAAATTTTAAGAGGGACTCTTTGAGAGGAGAAAAGATGAAACAAAACAAAAAAGACCAAAAGCAACAAAGATTAGAAAGAAGCAGAGAACATCACCAGAAATACCAACTCTACAGGCAACCCAACGGCACTAAACTCATACCTTTCAGTACTCACTCTAAATGTCAATGGACTAAACACTCCAATCAAAAGAAAAAGCATATCAGAATGGTTACAAAAACAAGACTCATCCGTATGCCACTTACAAGATACCCATTTTATACCTAAAGGCACCTGCAGATTCAAAGTAAGGGGATGGAGAACCATCTATCATGTTAATGGTCATCAAAAGAAAGCTGGAGTAGCCATACTTGTATCAAATGAACGAGATTTTAAAATAAATACTGTAACAAGAGATGAAGATGGGCATTGTATCATAAGGGATCTATCCACCAAGATCTAACAATTGTAAATATCTATGCCCCCAATGTGAGAACACCCAAACATATAGATCAATTAATCACAAACATAGAGAGACTCATTGATAATAATACCGTAATAGTAGGGGACTTCGACACCCCACTTACAACAATGGACAGATCACCTAAGCATAAAATCAACAAGGAAACAATGGCTTTGAATGACATACTGGAAGGAATGGACTTAACAGATATGTTCAGAACATTTCAACCAAAAGCAGAATATACATTCTTCTCAAGTGCTCATGGAAAATTCTCCAGAATAGATCACATACTAGGACACAAATCAGCCCTCAAGTACAAAAAGACTGAGATCATACCTTTCATATTTTCATACCACAACACTATGAAACTTGAAATCAACTACCAGAAAAAATTTGGAACGACCATGAACACTTGGAAATTAAAGAACATGCTACTAAAGAATGAATAAGTTAACCAAGAAATTAAAAAGTACATGGAAGCCAATGAAAATGATAACATGACAGCCCAAAACCTCTGGGATACAGCAAAGATGATCATAAAAAGGAAGTATATAGCAATCCAGGTCTTCCTAAAGAAGGAAGAAAGGTCTCAGGGGCACCTGGGTGGCTCAGTTGGTTAAGTGTCTGACTTCAGCTCAGGTCATGATCTTTGGTGCATGAGTATGAGCCCTTTATCAGGCTCTGTGATGACAGCTCAGAACCTGGAGCCTGCTTCAGATTCTCTGTCTCCCCCTGTCTCTCTCTGCCCCTCCCCCACTCCTGCTCTCTCTCTCCCTCCCTCTCCCAAAAATAAATAAACATTAAAAAGTTTTTTTAAAAAGAAGGAAGATATGTCTCAAATATGCAACCTAACCTTACACCTGGAAGGTGTAAGGAAACTATCTGTCTTTGCTGGAAAAAGAACAGCAAATAGAGCCTAGAGCCAGCAGAAGAAGGAAAATAATAAAGATTATAGCAGAAATAAATGATATAGAAACAAAAAGAAACAGATCAATGAAACTGAGTTGGTTCTTTGAAAGAATTAATAAAATTGATAAACTCCTAGCTAGATTTATCAAAAAGAGAAAGGACCCAAATAAATAAAATCACAAATGAAAATGGATAGATCACAACTAAAACCACAGAAATATAAACAATTAGAATGTTTTTTGTAAGTTTTTCTTTTAATTTTTTAAGGTTTATTTTTGAGAGAGAAAGAGAGAGTGAGCAGGAGAGGGGCAGAGAGACAGGGAAACATAGCATCTGAAGCAAGCTCCAGACTCTAAGCTGTCAGGACAGAGCCCAATGCAGAGCTCAAACTCATGAAGCACAAGTTCATGACCTGAGCTGAAGTCAAATGCTTAACCAACTGAGCCACCCAGGTGTCAAAAATATAAGAGAATATTATGAAAATTATATGCCAACAAACTGGGCAATCTGGAAGAATGGGAGAAGATACTTGCAAATGACATACTGGATAAAGAAAAATCAACATCCTAAAAACAAATCATCCAGTGAAGAAATGGGCAGAAGACATGAATAGATAGTTTCCAAAGAAGACAACCAGATGGCTAAAAGACACATGGAAAAAATCCTCAACACCACTCATCATCAGAGAAATACAAATCAAAACCACAATGAGGTACCACATCACATCTGTCAGAATGGCTAACATGAACAACTCAGGAAACAACAGATATTGGCAAAGATGCAGAGAAAGGGAAACCCTTTTGCGGTGCTAGTGGGAATGCCAACTGGTACAGCCACTCTGGAAAATAGTATAGAGGTTCTTCAAAAAATTAAAAATAGAACTACCCTATAACCCAGCAATTGCACAACTAGGTATTTATCCAGAGGATACAAGAGTGCTGTTTTGAAGGGGCATATGCACCCCAATGTATATAGCAGCACTATCAACAATAGCCAAAGTGTGCAAAGAACCCAAATGTCCATCAACGGATGAATGGATAAAGAAGATGTGGTGTATATATATACAATGGAGTATTATTTGGTGATCAAAAAGAATGAAATCTTGCCATTTGCAACAATGTGGATGGAACTAGAGGGTATTATGCTAAGCGAAATTAGTCATAGAAAGACAAAGTATCTTTTGATTTCACTCATATATGGAATTTAAGATACAAAACAGATGAACAGAAGGGAAGGGAAGCAAAAATAAGATAAAAACCGAGAGGGAAGCAAACCATAAGAGACACAAATATAGAGAACAAACTGACGGTTGCTAGAAGGGAGGTGGGCAGGGGAAGGGCTAAATGGGGAATGGGCATTAAGGAGGGTATTTGTTGGGATGATCACTGGGTGTTATATGAAAGTGATGAATCACTAAATTGTATTCCTGAAATCATTATTATGCTATATGTTAACTAAATTGGATTTAAATTTTAAAAACTTGAATATAAAAAAAAATACTTTTTCATTCAATACAATAGCAAGGAGACCTTTCATTAAAAACTTTGGAACAGATAATCCAAAATCAGTCAAATATAATTTTTATTTTGTTTTAGAGTATTTTGGTACAAAAAGTGAAATATGGCCACCTAATGCTCTTGTAAATTTGTAAACTTCAAACAAAATAATTCACAGTGAAGAACTGGAAAATTATCAACCTTTCTTAATGTATGAAATTATTCTTAATCTTTATTGTTATCATTAATCAAAAGTATTTTGCATGAGGGGTGCCTGGGTGACTCCATCAGTTAAGCATCCGACTTCTGCTCAGGTCATGATCTCGCAGTTTGTGAGTTCAAGCCCCGCATCAGGCTCTGTGCTGACAGCTCAGAGCCTGGAGTCTGCTTCGGATTCTGTGTCTCTCGACGTCTCTCAGTCGCTCCCCTGCTCAAGCTCTGTCTCTGTCTTTCAGTAATAAATAAATGTTTAAAAAATGAAATATAAAAAGTATTTTGCATGAGTTTTGGGGGGAAAGGGGAAAAAAGGAGGGATTCTTAGCAAATAAAGTTGGAAAGTTCTCTTTAAAAAAAATGTAGCAAAGGAAACTTTAAAGAGATAAAGGTTGTGAATTTTCCAGAGTTAATGAAAATCATGATTCCAACAATCAAAGAACTATAACATATTCCAAACAAGACAAATAAAAAGAGACCCATTCCTAGACACATTATAATGAAGTTACAGAATGAACTACTTAAGTGTACTTCAAGTAATGAAGTTACACTACTACAGAATGAACTACTTCATTGAATGAAGTTACTGTAGGGTCCTCTGGGAACCGGGACATTTTTAGTGAGTGGCTATTAACTCCTTCCGTTCTCCATCTCCCCCCCCCCCCCCCCCGCCGCCGTAGTAGTGTTTATTGAGGACAGTAATGGTGAAAGCCATATTCTTGTCGCTTGCCACGCGGTGCACTTGCACCCATGTTCCCCGTACCTGTTTGTGGTCTTTGGACTTCGTCGTGGCCCAGTGCGGCGAAGGACTTTGCTTAAGCTTTATCCGTGGTCGTTTGTTTATCCATCACCCCCTTTCTGTCTCCCCCCCCCCCCCACAGCTTGGTTTGTCATGTTTCCGAGAGAGACATTCCCACGCTTGACCCAATAGAATAAAAACGGCTCGTCCGTCAAAAAAAAAAAAAAAAAAGTAGTTTTTACTTCATACTGAAGTGTAACTTCAAGTTACAGAATACCAAAGACAAAGAAAATATTTTAGGAGAAATCACTGAGAAAGGACTAGAATGGTTACAAAGAAACAACAACAGACATCTCCGTACTCACAGTAGATACAAGACGATACTAGAATAATGTTTCAGAATGATAAGTATTTTCAATCCAGAATTGCATATTCAAACAAAATTATCTTTCAAGAGTAGTGAAGTAAATATATTTATGAATCCACAGAAACTGAGAATGTTACTATGCACAAACCTACATCTAAGAACCACTAAATGTATGTCCTTCGGAAAGAAGGAAAATAATCCCCAAAAGGAGATCTGAGATACAAAAATGGTAGGCAAATAAAAGGTAAACATGGCTCTAAATCCAAACAAATACTGTCTATATAAAACAATAATACCAGTGATAATGAGGACACAATTTGTGTTATTTAAAACAAAAAAAAAGTAGATCTAAACTAGTGAACAATGACAGTACAAGATTCTTGAGGGTTTACATAAAAGTTTGGGAAACAATGACTTGTTGGAGAGTACATTATTTAACTATATCCAAATAATTATCAAAAAAAACCCTAAAACCAGGATATTTATAGTTAATAACTGATGGATATGAAGAAATATATTTTTTTAAATACTTCAACATCCTGAGGCTTCCAGCCATGATGGAATGACTGATAATCAGACTTGCCCCATTCCATTATGAACCACTAGAGAACTGGATAGACTACATGAAGAATTAAAGAATGGTAGAAAAAAAAATCATATGATCATTTCAATTGATGCAGAGAAAAAATATTCCAAAATGGAACATTCTTTCATAATTAAAATGCTCAACACACTAAAAATAGATGGAAACTACCTGTCAGACAACAAAATATTGGGTATATTTCAATTATATATATTTTATATATTCATATATTTTACTTTATATATGTTGAAACAATAATTTTCATACATTAATATTATATACCATAATATTTTAATTATAAATATATTTTATGTATTAAAAGAAATTTTATATTTTCAATATTATATAAATCACATAATAACATCTTTCTGTTTTTTATGTATTTAATAGAAATATGCTATACCTCCATTTTGGCCCCAAGATTGCAACCCCTCCTTTCTAATACACTCCCATCCCCCTTTGTGTGGTATGGCTAACCATAGATTTAAAAAATAAACCTTAGGAAATTCAATGTCTATTTTGAGAGAGAGAGAGAGAGAGAGAGAGAGCGAGAGCGCATGAGCTAGTGAGCAAAGTCAGGGAGAGGCAGAGAGAGGGAGAGAAAGAGAATCCCAAGGTGGCTCTGCTCTGTCAGCACAAGAGCCCAACACAGGGCTTGAACCCATGAACCATGAGATCATGACCTGAGCCGAAATCAAGAGTTGGACACTTAACAAACTGAGCCACCCAGGTGCCCCTTAATTCCCTACTGTTTAAAAAAACATGTTCTCTAAGTCTGCAGAAGATATCAAGAAGTTGTGTGGAGTGATGTCACCAAGATGGTGATATTGGTCATTCCTGACTTCACTCCCCATCACAAGAGGAACAGCTAACAACTATTCAAGAACAAAACACCATTGAGAGAATCCTAGAACCTGGGGGCGAGGGTGAAGCATCCCATTGCACCACAGAGACCATGACAGTCCTCATCAGAAGGGTAAGAGAAGCAGCTACACATTAACCGCATTGCTGTTACTGTAGACCAGTGTAACACCACAAAGAGATGTCTCCCCTGAGCTTCCAGCTCATCCAGTGCAAACAGAGAACTAGAGGGGTGGGGACAACTAGCATCCCCCAGCACTGTGGGTTGCTGTGTGAGAGCCACTACTCTGATCTCACTTCATTGGGATTTCAGGAGAATTTGAAGGGCTCAACCACTAAAAATCTGACCAAGACAGAGAAGGGAAGAGGGCCCTGCAACAACCAAGACCCATCACCTGCAGTCCCAAGTAGTAATCTCAACCAGCAATTTTGTTTATCTGCAGAATAAGTGAGTGATGACCACTGACAAAGGAACTTGACAGGATGAAGATCGGTTTGATTTGAATCCTCAAATGAAGAGTTTTGTCAACCTCAGAGGTTGACTTACTCATGCCCAGATGAGGAGCTGACTCACGGTCCCACCTCTGTGGAGAGTATTTTCCAGCCAAATCTGACCACGTGTGGAGGAGAGCTGATGGGAACACCTGGAAGCTGTGTAGCCCAGTGGGGCTCAGGCCAAGAGACAGGTGGGCAGAGGTGATGATCCCCCAGAGCAAAGTCAACATGCCATGCAAAGTTCCTGTACTACACATAGGCAGGTGATTAATTCATAGCCAAGGCTGAGAGTAACTCCTGGTTCCTCTCAAATGGAGACCATGAATACTTGGCGATTATTGGGGAATAATCTCCAAATGTAGGTGTATTGGAGAAATAAATAGTGGCATAGAGCAGCCCCTGCCCTCCTCTCCCCACCCAGGCAAGGGAACTGAGACACAGCCCTACCTACCTACTGTGGCACCTGGCCCCATCTGACCAAAAGGACAGGTAAAAATATCTGGAATCTGTGTGGTAGAATGGCAGTCAAGCAGAGAGAATGGGAGGCAGAAAGCTGACAGTTTGGAGAGCAAAGCCAGTGAACTTAGGGTGTGGTTTGGCTCGAGTTGACACAGCAAAGAGCTTCACCAGCTTTAGACCTGCCTTTCCCACAGCATCCTGGCAGGGAAAGTAATTTTTAGACCTGCTCATTACTGAATACAGCCTCCAGCCTGCCTAACCAGGTAACCTATCCAGAGCACACAGTACTCTGCATAACCCATTCAACAGCCATGCTTACAGTATCACTTGAAGTGAGAGCACAACTGTGACTTTCCCCTTCTGGAGAGCAAAATTGGTGGCCTCACCTGGCCAGGGTATTGCACACTCTTTCCTGATTCAGGTCCCCAAACAATGAGGCATACAGGCTCTGGGTCCTGTCCTAATGCCTTGCCTGAGAACAGAAGCTAATACATAGCTTCAGCTACAACTGAATATACTACCCAGTCCCAACTATTTAGTAAACCTGACCAGAGAATCCAGGTAACAAGTAAGTTCAACCTACAACCTCACTTGCGTAGAAAACAAAGCAACCAGTCCTATACAAGTGTTCTCAGGCAAGAGCACACCCTCACCATCACCAAACTCAGAACAGTTTGCCACACCAATAAAAAAGACCCTACCTGCCCAAAGACATTATCAGCAGACACACACAGTACTGAAACTGAGTTGATTGGTAAAAATCTGCCTCTGCCTTGCCAAAGCAAATCTCTAAAGTCTGGTAGAGCAATTTGATTACTCAAATGTACAGATACCAATGTGAAGAATCAAGGATCACAGAAAACAAGGTAAAAATGATACCACCAAAACTAATAAATCTCTGATAATTGATCTTTAAGAAACAGAAATCTATAAACTATCAAAAAAGAATTCAGAGTAATCCTCTTTACAAATTTTTATTAAATACATGAACACATAGACAACTAAATGAAATTAGAAAATAATGCATGAAAAAAAATCATACTGAAAAGCAACAGAAACCATCTGAAGAAAGAATCAGCAACCTGGAGGATAGGACATTAGGAATTATCAATTCAAAGGAGCAAAACGAAAAAAGAATAAAAAAGAGTGAAGAAAGACTTATGGGACACAATGAAAAGAAACAATATTCACATTATGGGACTCCCAGAAGGAGAGGAGAAAGAAAACGAGGCAGAAAATATATTTAAAGGAATAATTGCTGAAAATATTCCAAATCTGGAGACAGAAATGAACATCCAGTTCCATGAGGCAAAGGACTCCAAATAGGTTGAACTCAAATAGAACTATACAGAGACTCATTATATTTAGATGCTCGGAAGTCAAAGACTAAGATTTTAAAAGCAACCAGAGCAAAGAGAAATTACTTATAAGGGAACCCCACAAGACTATCAGTGGATTTCTCAACAGAAACATTTCAAGCCAGGAGAGAAAGGGATTACATATTCAAAATATTAAAAGACAAAAACTGTCAACTAATAATACTATATCCAATGAAGCTGTCCTTCAAAAACAAAAGGGGGATAAAGACTTTTTCAAACAAATTAAATCTAAGGGAATTCCTTACCCGCAGATCTTCCTTACAAGAAATGCTAAACGGAGTTCTTAGAGTGGAAGGATGCCAATTAACATCATTAAAAAAAAAATAGTATAAAACTCACTGGCTATAGTAAATATATAGTCAAAGTTACATATTGTAATTTGGTAACAGTGGTGTATAATTCACTTAAAACTATAGTCTAAGATTAAAAAATAGGGGCGCCTGGGTGGCTCAGTCAGTTGAGCATCCGACTTTGGCTCAGGTCATGATCTCACAGCTCATGAGTTCGAGCCCCGTGTCAGGTTCTGGTCTGACAGCTCAGAGCCTGAAGCCTATTTGAGATTCTGTGTCTCCCTTCCCTGTTCACACTCTATCTCTGTCTTTCTCAAAAATAAACAAACATTAAAAACAAAATATTTAAAAATAAACAGTAAAAATAACTGTAACTACATTTATCTGTTATACAATATGAAAATACACAAATTGTAACAGAAATAAGGTAAATGTGAGGAGAAGAAAAAGTGTCAAGTTCTAAAAATGTATGGAAATTATCAGCTTAAATAGGAGGTTCTAACTTTAAGGTATTTTATGTAAGCCTCATGGTAACCACAGCAGAAAAATTGGTAGCAATTACACATGAGAACATGACAAAGAAGTCAAAGCATGCTAATACAAAAGACATCAAAACACACACACACACACACACACACACACACACACACACAAATAGAAGTATAAGGCAAAAGGAGAAATGGATCTACAAACAAAATTAACAAAATTAATAAAATGGCAATGTAAGTAAGCCCTTATCAATGATTACTTTAAACATAAACAGATTAAATTATCCAATCAAAAGACAGAGAATGGTTGGACTAAAAAAAAAAAAAAATCCAATCATATGCTGCCTGAAAGAAACTCACTTTAGCCTTAAAGACTGAGAGTGAGAAGATAGAAAAAGTCATCTCAAGCAAATGGTAACTCCACTAAAAAAGCAGGGGTAGCTATACTTGTAACAGACAAAACAGACTTTAAACTGCAAATGGTAAAAAGAGACAGAAGACCGTTACATAATAAGAGATCAACCCTCCAATAAGATATACAATTATAAACTTTTATGCAGCTAACACTGGAGCACCTAAATATATAAAGCAAAAACAGAGCTAAAAGGAGAAATAAACAGTAATATAATAATAGTTGGAAACTTCAACGTCATACTTTCAACAATGGAAAGGTCACCCAGAGAATCAATAAGCAAACAGCAGATTTGAACAATGCTACAGACCAAATGGACATAAGAGAGATAAACAGAACATTTCATCCACCAACAGCAGAATACATATTCTTCTCAAGTGCACGTGGAACATTTTCTAGGCACAAAACAAGTCTTAGCAAGTTCAAGAAGACTGAAATCATACCAAGTATTTTCTCTGACCATAAAAGCATGAAACTAAAGTCACAAGAGGAAAGCTGAAAATTTCATGAACATATGGAAATTAAACAACACTCTCCTGAACAAATGGATCAAAAAAGAAATGAAAGGGGAGGTAAAAATGTCTCTTGAGACAAATGAAAATAATAGAAAGACAACATACCAGTACTTACGGAATACAGCAAAAGCAGTTCTAAGAGGGAAGCTTATATCAATAAATGCCCACGTTAAGAAGCAAGAAAGATAAGAAATAAACAACCTAATTCCATGCCTTAAAAACCAGAAAAAGAACAGAATTCAAGGTTGGCAAAAGAATAAAAATGAGAGCAGAAATAAATGAAACAGAGCACAGAAAAACAAGAGAAAAGATTAACCAAGCTAAGAGCTGATTGTTTGAAAAAATTAACAAAATAGAAAAACCCTTAGCTAAACTAACCAAGGAAAAAAGAGGGAAGACCCAAATCAACAAAATGAATTGCACAGAAATATAAAAGATCCCAAGAGACTACTATGAGTAACTATATGCCAACAAACTGGACCACCTAGAAAAAATGGAAAAATTCTCAGAAACACAAACTTACCAAGACTGAATGAGAAAGAAATAAAAAAAGCTGAATAGACCAATTGCTAGCAGATATTGAATCAGTAATCAAACATCTCCTAATGAAAAAAGCCCAAATAGTCATAAGAGACTCTTAACTGTACAACTGAACAGAGGGTTGCTGGAAGGGAGGTGGGTGGTGGATGGGCTAAATGGGTGATGGATATTAAGGAAGGCACTTGTTGAGATGAGCACTGGGTATTTTATGTAAGTGATGAATGACTTCTAATCCTGCAACCAATGTTACACTATATGTTAACTACAATGTAAATTAAAAATTGATTGAAAAATGAAATAAAGCCAGATAATAATCACGGAAGGAAGGAAGGAAGGGCAAGAGAGAGAGAGAGAGAGAGAGAGAAAGAAGAAAGAAAGAAAGAAAGAAAGAAAGAAAGAAAGAAAGAAAGAAAGAAAGAAAGAGGGAGGGGGAAAGGAAAGGAAAAAGCAAAGGAAAAAGGAAAAAGAAATGGAAAAAGAAAAAAAGGAAAGGAAAGCAAACCCACTCACACAGGACCAGAGCATTTCACTGGTGAATCTTACCAAACATTTAGAGAAGAATTAACACCAATCCTTTTCAAAGTGTTACAAAAAATCAAGCAAGAGAAAATACTCCCAAAGTTATTTTATGAGGCAAGCATTATCCCAATACCAAAACCAGAAAAAGAACACTACTACAAAAGAAAACTACAAGCCAATATCCCTGATAAATATAGATGCAAACATTCTCAATAAAATACCAGCAAACCAAATTCAGCAGCACGTTAAAAGGATCATTTGCCATAATCAAGTGGGATTCATCCTTGGGATGCAAAGATGGTTTGATGGTTCAACATACACAATCCGATCATTGTGATACATCGTATTAGAATGAAAGAAAAAACATCATAGAATCCTTTCAACAGATGCAAAAAGAAGCACCCGACATAATCCAATCATCCATGATTAAAAACTCTTAACAAATTAGGCATAGAAGGAATATTTCTCAACGTGATAAAGGCCATACATGACAAGCCCACAGCCAACATCATATTCAATGGTGAAAAGTTCAAAGGTTTTCCTCTAGGATCAGGAAGATGACAAGGATACCCACTCTCACCACAACTATTCAACATTGTATTGGAAGTCCTAGCTACAGAAACTAGGCAAGAAAAAGAAATAAAATCTATCTGAATTGGAAAGGAAGAAGTAAAATTGTCTCTATTCACAGTAACATGATTTTATATAGAGAAAATCTTAAACACTCAACCAAAAAACTGCTAGACCTAATTCATGAATTCAGTAAAGGAGAAGGGTACAGAATTAACATACAAAAACCAGCAGCATTTCTATCCACTAACAATGAATTTTCTCGAAAAAAAATAATCAATTCCATTTACAGTATCATCAAAAACAATGAAATACTTAGGAATAAATTTAACCAAAGAATTAAAAGATCTCTACTCTGAAAACTGTAAGACATTGATGAAAGAAATTGAAGAAGACACATACAAATGGAAAGATAAATGCCATGTTTCTGGAGTAGAAGAATTAATATTGTTAAAATGACAATACTACCAAAAGCCAAATTTAGATTCAATACAATCCGTACAAAGATTCCAATAGCATTTTTCATAGCAGTAGAAAAAAACACTCCTAAAATTTATATGGAGCCAGAGAAGACCCCAAATACCAAAGAAATTCTGGAAGTATCACACCCCCTGCTTTCAAGCTTTCTAGCTTTTCAAGCTTGAATAATCAAAAACAGTATGCTACTGGCATAGACCAATGGAACAGAATAAAGAGTCCAGAAAAAAATGCCAGCATATATGATCAACTATATTTGACAAGGGGCCCAAGAAAACTCAGCGAAGAAAGGACAGTCTCTTCGATAAATAGTGCTGGAATTAACTGGAAACTCACAGGTAAAACAATGAAAACGGACTCCTATCTTACACCACTCTCAAAAATTAACCCATAATAAATTAATGACTTAACTGTAAGACTGGAAACCATAAACTTCCTAGGGAAAAAAAACACAGAAATAAAGCTCCTTGTCATGAATCTTGGTAATGAATTTTTTACTGTGATACATAAAGCACAAGCAACAAAATCAAAAACAAACAAGTGGGACCATATCAAAATAAAAATCTTTGGTACAGCAAAAGGAACCATCAGCAAAGTGAAAAGACAGCTTATGGAATTTGAAAAAATATAGGCAAACGATTTATCTGATAAAGGGTGAATATATCCAAAATAAAAAAACAACTCATACAACTGAAAAGCAAAACAATAAATAACCCAATTAAAATTAAAAATGGGAAAATATCCTCAACAGACATTTTTTCAAGGATATACAAAAGGCCAACAGGTACAATGAAAAGATGCTCAACAAATTTTCATTAGGGAAGTGCAAATTAAAACCAAAATGAGATATCACCTCATGCCTGTTAGAATGGCCATCATCAAAAAGATAAGTCATAACAAATGCTAGTGTAGATGTGGAAAAAAGGGAATTCTTGTACACTGTTGGTGGGATTATAAATTGGTGCAACCACTATGGAAAACAGTATGGAGGATCCTCAAATCATTAAAAATAGAACTACCATGTAGGACAGCACTTCCATGTCTAAGAATATACCCAAAGGAAAAGGAAACACTAACTTGAGAAGCTATCTGCACCCCTACATTCACAGCAGCATTATTTACAATAACCAAGACACAGAAACGACCTTAAGTATGGATGGATAAAAAATTGTGATTACATGTATCACTTATGTGCCCAGCCATTAAAAAAAAATAAGACCATATCATGTATGTGATAAGGAAATAAGGAAATATAAGTAACTCTTTGTGACATCTTGGATGGACCCTGAAGGCATTAAGCTAAGTAAAATAAGTCAGACAGGGAAAGGCCAATACTGTATGATCTCACTTATATATACAATCTAAAAACAAACAAACAAAAAACTAAACCGAAACTCATAGAAAAAGAAATCAGACATGGTCACCATGGTTATCAGAGGTGCAAAGTGGGGGTAAGAAGAATAGGAGTAAGGTAATCAAAAGGTATAAATTTCCAGTTATAAGATAAATACGTATGAGGGATGTAACACACATGACAATTAAAGCTAACACTGCCATAGGATATATGAAAGTTGTTAAGAGAGTAACTCTTAAAAGTTCTCACAACAAGGAGAAAATTTTTTTTTCTTTTCTTCTTTCTTTTTTCTATATTGTACCTATATTAGATAATGAACGTTAGCTGAACTGATCGCAATAATCATTTCACATTCTATGTAAATCCATCACCATGCTGTAGTACACCTTAAACTTATACAGTGAGGCATGCTCATTATTTCTCAATAAAACTGGAAAACAAAAGAAGCTGACAACTTATTCAGAGGAGGTTCAGACACTTTCCCCCCCCCATCATAGCTCCATCCATAAATTTATTCACTGATTAAACATGACATGTTGCAGACCCTATTCAAAGCTCTGGGGCAAACCCCACAGTGAACAAAATAGAGGAAAGTGTGTCTGCTCTCAAGGAGCACATATTTGGATGATGAAATGCAAAAAAAGATAATCTATATATAAATAGATATTTATACATATATATATATAATATATATTATATATAGGTATATCACATAATATATAATATATATAAATATACATAACCATATTAATGTTTTATTCAATAAGAAAAAAATATTTCACAACTTCATTTGGCTGAAGTTTCAAAGCAGGAATTTAATAGGTTTGTAGATTTCTGTCTGAAAGTAACTCTATTGATCACAAAATCCTGGAACCAAAAAGGACCTTAGAGACTATCAAAACCTACACCATATTCTTACTGGAGTCTCAGAGATGTTAAAAAAACTCAATACATAAGGGCACCTGGGTGGCTCACCCAGTCAGTTGAGCATCCGACTCCTGATCTCGGCTCAAGTCATCTCACGGTTCATGAGTTCCAGCCCTGTACAGGGGTCTGCGCTGACAGCACCGAGCCTACTTCAAATTCTCTCTCCCTGTCTTTCTACCTCTACCCCACTCGTGCTCTCTCTCTCAAAATAAACAGAGTTAAAATGTTTTAGGGGTTCCTGGGTGGCTCAGTCAGTTAAGCGTCCAACTTCGGCTCAGGTCATGATCTTACAGTTCTGTGCCGACGGCTCAGAGCCTGGAGCCTGCTTTGGATTCTGTGTCTTCCTCCCTCTCTGCCCCTCCCCTACTCGCACTCTGTCTCTGTCTCACAAAAATAAACAAACATTAAAAACATGTTTTTATCTGAACTAGGGGTCCATATTTGGTAAAATTACTACAAAGTCCATTTATTTACATTATTAAATGTATACATTAAAAGTCATGCTGAGGGGGACTTAAAATCATACAGCAGTAGTAACATTCCAAAAGAACATGTTTCTTTCTTATTTTGGTCTCTCAAGGAAACCAATTACACTAACTTCAGTTACCCATAATCACAGCTAGCACCAAACAAATTTAATGCGTTAAATATAAACTTGGAAACAAAATCCAAAGTCAAAATTTGAAGGAAAAAATGAAGAATACGGAAGGGCTCCTTTGAACTCTCAAATCATAAAGAAAAAGCATTGTTTTGTAAAGTTTAAAGATGGCTCTTAAGTAAGCTGAACTGTTTTGCCCTCATTTCAGCTCCTCTTTGTTTTAAGAGGAAACCACTGATCATCTCACACATTTGTCTTCTTCCTTTAGAGGATCAAACCTTAATGGTGAGAAAAATAGCTTTGAAAGACACACTAAGAAAGATTTCCTGGGTCACAGGTTACGTTCATCAGATTCAAGTTCTCTGGGTAAGATTCATTCAAAATATCAGACAGTATTTTAGCATCATAAAAATCTGTATTTTCCACCCAATATCCTGTTGCTCACAGTACCTGTCTATTCATCTCTTGACTACATAATACACTCCATTCTCTTCCTTAAGGTAAAATTACTTAAGAGAACCAAAACAGAAGAAAACTTAAGCTACAAGTTTTATTCCAGCATGACTTTCATTCATTAATCACAAAAATGTACAGGTCACAGTATAGTGATTATTTTTTTACATTTTCTATTAACCAGAATCTTTTTGCATCGTGTGAAATATAGCCAATATTAAAATCATAAACCTCCCATCTTGAAAAGCACAGGTTTTTACATCCATTTGGGGAAAATTTGGCAATTATTAGATTCTGTAGGAGTAGTGAGCTATCCCATTCTTCTGTAATTTCTGCAAATATTTATTCCCCTGGTTGGGTAGTACCCAACCTTTTCCATTTTTCTTAGGAAGAACCCATTATATAATAAGCTATTTATCTTTTCCCTGGAGGTGGCCTCTGAAGAAATAAAGAAAACATCTAGAATGCTTTGAAATGATGGTAGAGTACATTTCAAAAGGGGAAAAAAAAAACATATTCTGAGAACATTAGTCTGACCCCAAAAGAGAGAAACACTTGTAATCAATTTTCTTTTCATTAATGCAATAAATGCTGTCTGCACTTTGTGTGCCTAAAGAGAACCATTCTGAGATAAAGGATGTCTTCTCAACCTTTTATACTGAACCGGTCGTTTCCCAAATTTAATATGCATGGAGTGCACGTGAGCCCTCTTAAATCCAAGAACCAAACCCTGCCTGTGTAATAAATCTCACCACTACTCCACTATTAGACAGGGGATTAAAACTAATCTAGCAATCCCCAAACCAAGCACCGAGTGGATTAAATGCAAAACGCATGGGAGCAGGAAGATGCTTAATGCTAAATAACAAACATTTCAATCATAGAAATCATTTTTATCTTCTTGTTTATGCTAAGTAGATATTATGAGACTTAATATCTGTATTAACACAAGTGGAAGAAAGAAAACAGTTTTATGAAGACCTAAGTACTTGAATGCCTTGGTATAGCTGGCCAAAAAGCCCAAAAAACAAAAGCAAACAAAAATGAGTTTAATAAATGGACTACACTGTGATCTTTAGATTAATTGTTTATTCCTTTAAGGTCAATGCAGTGGTGCTTGACCTTTTTTTTTTTTTTTTTTAATTTTTTTTTTTTTAACGTTTATTTTTTTTTGAGACAGAGGGAGACAGAGCATGAACGGGGGAGGGTCAGAGAGAGGGAGACACAGAATCTGAAACAGGCTCCAGGCTCTGAGCTGTCAGCACAGAACCCGACGCGGGGCTCGAACTCACGGACCGTGAGATCATGACCTGAGCCGAAGTCGGACACTTAACCCACTGAGCCACCCAGGCGCCCCTGGTGCTTGACCTTTTTAATTGTCCTTTAAGCCAAAGAAGTCCACACTAGAAGAACTGCATCAAGAGGTTTAAGGAATGCTAAAGCTGGAGCAGACCCTGTGCATAATGTCCACGTAGTATTTAAATATGCAAATGTTTTAAGCAAAATCTTCTTTTTGCCAAAATTAGCAGAGCACACAATGGGACAGCCCGTGTTGCTATTAACCCAGACATGTCCTTAAGAGCCTGGGTCTTCTAAAGCTGTAGCTGATTGGAAAAATAGGTAAGTGACCATATGCAGGCCCTCATTAGCACTGTCTCTCCAAAGAGCATAATACACACATCTGGCATCTCCCCACGGCTGTGGAACACATTATACACAAAACGTTGACTTAGCTCCAAGTGAAATCCACACACTCCTGGAAGGAAACCATAAAGCTTTATCTGAAATACTGTTGTACCTTTCAGTTCTGTCATCTTCCTCCATTTTCCACTTCTGCGTCCTGTTATACCTTTTTACAGACATCTGCATTTCAACTTGAATCCCTCCCTGAGCCCTTCTCTACTCCTCCTTCGTCTATAAAATAATGCATCCTTCTAGTCTCCCCTGCCGTACCAGGCCATGTGATTACTACCAGGTCAGGCCCAGACTTCTTCGGTAAAACAATTGCTATAAACAGTTAAAATGGTTAAAGGGAACTTGTCCTGGGACACTTACCTTATCCTCAGAATTTGTTTTCCAAACACAAAATCTGGGTGGAAAAAATGGACTATCATACCTGAGTGAGGTACAAAACAGAGGGAAAGTATTTAACACTTGGACTAGCAACTCGTTTTCAAACCTCAGGTTTTGGTGTTCGTTTTCTCTCAAGCAAGGCTTCCTGGTTCAGAAAGCTTTACATATTACACAATAGTAAGAGGAGTTGAGAGTTATACACTAATGACATGAAGATTTCTCATTTCAAACATTATAATGCCTTAGCTTTTGCAGTGAAATTGCTAAGTCATCGCATGTTTGTAAAATGGAAAACAGAGAAGGGTTTACAACAGAGGTAGGTTTCACATCTTTCCATATTTAATGGGACAGAGAATTGCTAAATCTTGGTGAAACAATCAAAAGGTAAATTGGGCATTGGGAAATTCTTCGAGCCCACCTGAGTCAAAATGATGTACTTTCATTTATGAAAATGTTTTTTGTACAAATACTCTCATTGGTGAAGGTTACCAACAGCCCAAGGCTCATTGGCCTTCAGAAGTCACCCCATTCCCCTCAAGCAGATCAACTTCTCAACAAGCAGTGGGTTTTTGCACAAGCGATTCCCAAATCCCAACCAGTTGGCCACTGTTAGTCCATGACGAAATTTCCAGTGCTTTGTACTAGGTTGTCATAAAGGTGAATTGACTGAACATACAGGCAGTACTTTTTTCAAAAATATCTCTTGCCCACACTCTGAGTATTCATGTCTTTTCTCTTATGAAATGGTGGGTATAACAAGTGACAGTTATTTTGTTTTCTATTTGTTGGGTTTTGCTTTTTAATTTGGAAACCTCTTTCTTGGAAACATTTTAATTGGCAAAATTATAAAAATCCATTAAGTTCAAATTTCTGGGATTTTGTGGAGTAGGAAAAATGTTTTAGGGGCAAAGTAATCTGACAAGATGATGAGAATGAATTGTGTTGGTGTAGCTTTAAGAACCTTGAATTTAATAACCAAAACCACCACCAAAGAATTCAGTTTTCTTGTCCAGACCCTGTCTGGTTGATGGGTCACCGCATTGAGGGGTAGATTCTGTGACTGGGATAAAGACAACAGTACCAACGTAACCTGTGACCCAGGAAAACTTTCTTAGTGTGTCTTTCAAAGCTATTTTTCTCACCATTAAGGTTTGATCCTCTAAAGGAAGAAGACAAATGTGTGAGATGGTCAGTGGTTTCCTCTTAAAACAAAGAGGAGCTGAAATGAGGGCAAAACAGTTCAGCTTACTTAAGAGCCATCTTTAAACTTTACAAAACAATGCTTTTTCTTTATGATTTGAGAGTTCAAAGGAGCCCTTCCGTATTCTTCATTTTTTTCCTTCAAATTTTGACTTTGGATTTTGTTTCCAAATTTGTATTTAACGCATTAAATTTGTTTGGTGCTAGCTGTGAATATGGGTAACTCTAGTTCTAATTCTCCTCCTGTTGTCTATTTCCTTATAACATGTTATCAGTTTCCCCTGCCCTCTTTGCCCACCTTCCTAATTCTTGCTTTCAAAAGCTGCACGTTGGCTCCCTTTCTTGATGTTTGAAGTATCCAACTCCAAAAGGTCTAGAAAATTCCTCCACATTCCTATTTGTCTGCTGTGAATTTTATCGAATGTATACTGCTGCTGACCCCATGTATAATGGACCTACGAAATATTCACTAGAAACTCAAATGCCCATTTCTCATCTTTATGTGATTGCGTGTGTGTGTATGTGTGTGTGCTATCTCACGATGCTGTTTATACTAAGGTGCCATTAGTCACTTACAAGACACATAGTATTTTATTTTCAGGATCCTCCAAAAAGCTGATAAAGTTTAATCTCCATTATTTTTAGGCACTGTCATGCTCTCTCAAGCCATGGGTTTTAGTATGGTATAATGCCAAAAAATGATAGCACTATGGCGATTTGGGACCAATGTACGGACATCTTTAGTCAGTACCTACTGCATCAAATCATTCAAAGTGAGGAAAGTGAATGCCTGTAAGCATCCTGGTTGAAATTCTAATTAGGAAAATAAAGGACCACTATTTCAACTTTAAACTATTGTATAGACTATTAGAATTTGGAAGATTCCAAATAAAACTGGGAGAAAAATATCTGATGCCCTTAGGTTCCCTTGTGTATTCAGATGATACTCTCTGTTCAGTGTCTTAGAAGCCCCTAGGGAAGGTAATTTTTATCATCACTGAAGGTATAGGTGAGAATCATCCAAATGAAACAACATCACATGAAAAAAACTGGTCTTAAATACTTGTTGGGTTCCTGTCCTCATGCCAAAAAATGACATCCCGGTATCAATTAGGATGATCACAAAAGACCTCTGGAATATGTGGCTCTCCGACATGGTTTTTAATCAAATGTCCCCAGAATTCATCTCTCATGAATCACAGAACTGAAAATGATCTCCAGCAATTGCAGAATTCATTCACCTCCCTCTGCGAGGAGCTGTACAAAAAGCATTGAAACAGAACCACCTGCCCTTTTCTTTCAAATGTCCTAAGAACATGCCACAGCTCTGCTTTGATCCTGTGTTTCAATGTTTCACTGCTATTACTAGCAGAAGAGAATTTTTCCCACACATGGATGTCTAACCTAAATCCTTCATGCTGCATTTTGTATCCATTCCTTTTGTTCAAAATTGCTGCATTTCTTCTTACACCTGCTCCCCATTAGATGACTATTATGTACTTCGGGGTAATCATATTCTAGAAGGGAGAAAAGCATAAACTACTGCAGCTGAGGGTGGTAGCATACTCTTCCACACAGATGTGTGAGTCATCAACAAATTGTGGAATCCTAGTGAGTAGCAGCACATGGGAAAGATTGTCTTTTGCGGAGGCCAACTCTGCTCTGATAACATGTTATAAGGAAATAGACGACAGGAGTAGAGTTAGAACTAGAGTTAACACTGGACCTATACACACACATACACATGCACAATTTACGGGCTTCAGTTGGAATGAAATATGAATTTATAAGCTAGCAGTTGCCTTCTGTTTAAAGCACCACTTTGTTCCTGATGCTTGGATACAATTCCTAATGCCTCTGTTATCTAAGGCAGGCCCTAGTTATGGCTGCATGAAACCAGTCTAACTACCTAATTCTGCTAAGAAAACCAAATCTGACAGTCTGGTTATTTTATGTCCTGTGGTCAGAACAATCCGTAAACAGTAGGCTTCATATTTTAACTATTTTGAAAAAAGTCTGAAACAGTCTTCACTGAAAGACTGTATCATTTTTGCCTCCTTGGGACAGAGACAATTAGCATTATCTAGTAAGTTGCTAACTTGCTGTGTATGTAAATGAACCACATCTTGGAAACTCAAATGAATCACAGACGGGTAGCATCTCTCCCTTCATAGAACAGGTTAGAAATGCGGGTTTTCAGATCTCCTCTCCAGATTGCTGAATCAAAATCTGCATTTATAAAAAGATCCCTAGGCACTTCATGAATACATGCAATTTTGAGAAGCACTTATCTATTTAATCTCTCAGTGCCTCTATTTCCTCACCTATAAAATGGATATTAACTGACACTTGCTACTTACTTGCTTCACAGCAAAGGAGGATTAATGTCATAGGGGTTGGTTTTTTTTTCCCTTCCCCAGAAAGAGCCTCTATAAAACAGAACACTGGAGAACAGTTTCATTCGTTGGCAGAGGCAATGACTGGACGTTCTCTGGAAGAAATCTGAGGATTCCTTCCTAGATAATATATCTGTCCTTCACCCAAACTTCACTTCATGGCGTAACGGCTCCAGAAACAGTGGAGCAGTTCAACCGGCTGCTTTTGGAGAAAGGACTGAAGCCGATCCCAATGAAAACAGTTTCCCTGCTCCCTGTCTTGGCCATCAAGCACAAACACGATCACTCTGTGGGTTAAATGGGCCATGCTGGGAGTCTGCTGGCACACCACCTGTGGAACAACTTGCAGACCACGAGGCGGACTCTGGCTAAAACAAAGGCAAGAAGGCAACAGCGAAAACAGTCCACAGAGAGCCCTTGGTACACTAACGTGCAAAGCAAGGGCCTTCCCTGGGTGGCCTCCCAGCCTGGTCCCAAGTCTTTTATCCTTTTGGCCTCCGTACCCCTTCACTCCTTCCTATGCCTCTCACTCTTCTTTCTATACTAGCACATGTCAAGATTAGAAAGGGGGTAACTCTGGGAGGGTGGACTGCAACCATCAACAATAAGAAAAAACAAAAGATCAAAAGAAACCACCCTCCAACAGAAGGCCCCAGAGCCTTTGAGGGAAAGGAACTGTCTCCAGCACAGCGTCTGTTTTCTCTTCATCTCCCTTCCTCTGGTTCACACAATAGGACAGAAATCAAAATACAAAGGAAGAGAGAAGTGGAGGTGAGACGGGCTGGTGCAGTGCCTACCCCAGTCAACCATGGTTGCCTCCATAAACCTCAAGAAGCAGAATGGGTACTAAATGCTCAGAAACGTTCCAGATGACCACTGGAAATTATAGCTGAAATGAAGGTCAGAGTTGACACTACCATTTTGCCTAAAGCATATCCTGAAATACCTCTGGGGGAACAGTTGTCTTTTGGGGGTTCAAAGGTTGTCGAGATAGTGTGAGTCCTCCTATGTGTCACCTGTAAGTTGGGATTTTCCATTCGAATTTGGGCTCTTAAGGTTCTTCCAAAATGATATACGGGAAGCTCCCATCACCTTTTTCTTGGTGCTAAATACCATCCCCAGCCTCCAACCTCCTACCCATGGCAGCTTATCACATCCTTGGACAACCCTGCAGGCTATTAGAAGCCGTGCAGCATTCACTGGGCCATCTTTCCTCATGCTTGCAACAACCTCCAAGGGATGCTATGGAGACAGAAACAGAGGCTTGGGGAGGTTAGCAGTGTGCTCCCAGCCACAACAACAAAAAAAGAAGAGAATGCATGCACCCAGGTCAGGCAAGCTCCAAACCGTGCTATCTGCTAAGAAGGACACAAGGTTCTCCCCTCGACTCATTCATTGATTTCTTCTGCATGCCTCCGTACGCCGACTGATTCAGGGCATGCTGCAGGATCCAACTCTGATCTCCTCCTTTGCTCTCTCAGAATAGGCAGGAGACCACGGTGTTTACAAGCATGTGCTGTGTCGGTGGTGGGGGGCGTGGAAAGCTTGGGTCTGAACCTCAAATCATTCACCTACTAGCTGTAGGATCTTACACTTCACCTCTCTGTACCTGACCCACACCCATAAAGTTGCCACAGGAGCACTTTATCTCATGAGGATAAGATACAAAAACATACAGGGACACCTGCGTGGTTCAGTCGGTTAAGCGTCTGACTCCTGGTTTCGGCTCAGGTCATGATCTTCCGGTCGTGAGATCCAGCCTGTGTCAGGCTCTGCACTATCAGCTCAGGATTCCCTCTCTTTCTCTCTCTCTCTCTCTCTCTCTCTCTCTCTGCCCCTCGCCAGCTCACTTGTGCTCTCTCTCTCAAAATAAACTTTAAAACAAAGATACAAACACATATATAATCTAAATAAATATATTCCAAGCTTAAAACATAAAACAACACCCAACACAAAGAATTTATGTAATATATGAAAACTGTTCCCCTTCTTTTCCTCTCCCACAAAACTCAAAGACTATCATGGTAGGAATTTATTCAGGGAGCAAGGGAAAGCCCTCATTATAGTTCAGGATACCACACAAAGCACAACACAGAGGCCACAGTCTCTGTGGCTCATACATCGGATCTGTCCCACTCCACCTTTAGTTCTCAATGGACTTAAGACAAAAGGGATCTAATGCATTCCTGGCAGATTTTCAAAGCATGGCAGAAGTGAGTCTGGTTTATAAGATTAATTCTTTTCTCTCCAGGCAATGGGTCAAATCAGAACCTCACTCAACCAACCTGGTGGATAATCTCCTTTTATTACTTTCAATCAAACTAAGTGTCTGCAATCTGTACAATGGCCACTAATTTACTGGGAAAAAAATAATTTGTAGAGCATGATTATAAAAAAGACGAGATAGAACACAAGGTCCAGACTGGATAAGCATCCTGCAAGTTTGCTCCTATCTCAATGCATAGAAAGGCTTTATGACCCAAAATGCATTAAGGACATACAGCTGTTCTGCTAAGCCAAAAAATCAAAGAAAGAAATGAACATTGTTCACAGATCAGTTCCTTATTTAAATAAGGGAAACAGCCTATCAGTTAAATTCAGACCCTTTGTTACACTCACATGGAGTGATCCATTGCTTGCACAAGTTTAACATGAAAAGGTTTTATTGTGTGAAAACGAAAACCTTTTTTTAAAGATAATAAAATTCTAGTTACATAACTAGACAACATCACAAAGCTGTCTGGATTGTGGAAACCACTCTCTTCCTGTGATGTATAATAAGGCATGGGGTTCTTCTTCCTTTGATTAATTTCAGAATATTGCACAGAACCTGAATAATCCCTAAGACAGCAAAGGAGAGAAGGAGAAGCGATGGGCAATGATAAAAGTGTAGTAATGGAGCAGAGACTGTGTTTCATCTGCTGGAGAAAAGCACCCCCTTTCCCCCCGCAAACTAATTTCATTTTGGCAAGTACTAACCACAATAAGGGTCAACATTCAAAAATGTCCTTTGGCTCTGGAGCTTAAATTATATGCACCGAGGCTGAGCAATGCAAAACAAAAACTATGAGATGTCGCCATGACTGTGATCAGACATATAACATAGCTTGAAAGTGCACATTTCCCTTTTTTCAAATCACAGCAGCCATTATTTATACAAGTACTGAATATGGAAAAGGCTCTGACAAATTTACAGTGTTGTTTGGATGGATGAGGATGGCGGATGATGGATGAGGGAGACAGAGGATTCCCTTATTAAAGCATCAAATTCTTCCCTAAATATCAAATAGACATCTTAGCCACAATGGCACTGCTTCATACTCAAAATGAGATAAACTGAACATGTTACATGTTTTTCTTTTATAGAAAAAGGCAGGATTTTCTAATAAATATTGTTAATTTGTACTATGGCATTAAGTAGCTTTCCTTTTCTGTATAATGTGGACTTCAACCTATATACCGATCAAACAAGAATAGAGGTGACAATTCACTAATATACATGAATTCTTGCAAAAAGTGAGCAAGGACGATCTCAAGCACATTATTCTAAAATTTTAGTAAATAATTTCAGTGGATACAATCTTCCAAATGTATTTTTGGTGTCTTTCTTGACAGGACGGTAGCTCTAAAGGGAAACTCACCATTCACTGTATGATTTTTTAATACTGTGCCCAGATAACAATATAAAGCAGGTCGGAAGCACTGCAGCACCCACTAGTGGACATCCAAGAATCACAGCTGCCTCCTGTCCCCGCGGAGTGAAAAAAGAGTATAAAATAAAAAGCATCTGCTTAAAAACCATTTACGTGACCATTCACTTCTTATTTTATCTGCAGTGATGAGAGAGGCACGCGCAAAGAGAAAAACTTTCTTCTGAAAGCCTCCACTTTTCCTTCATCTGCTCCTATTGGAAAGTCAACTGTGCACAGAGAAACAAATTTGGCAGTACTCAAGATACTTTCTAAATTAATAAAATGGTCTGTGTCTAATGAATACTGCCCCAACAGAGTTAAAATCTAACATGTGAAAAGTTTTTTCTCAAATAAAAAGAAATACCTCTTTACAATTCCAGCCCATCCTACCCCCAAATTACTCCTGGTCTGTTGCAAATTGTTAACACAGCCTTTTTTAGTAGTAACAGATCTTGTCTACTCAGAGCCTGAAATGACATCACTGGGAACGGGTCTTTTAGCATTAGCACAATGTAATATGTAATCCAAGAGCAATCCGATTATAATTTACTAGGCAACAATGTTTACATATTGCAGGTGTTACCAGTTCTTTTTTAATGAAAATCAAGCCTCATTTTGTATTTTAATGTTTCTGTTTAAGGAGTGATTAAGTCCCATAAAAACCAATCGTGGACAGATAAGCCAAAAGTTATTAGTTTAACTTGATTTCTGAGTAATTCATAGATATTTAACTACCTACATTAAGTTTGTTTAAAAAGAAATATGAGACAACATCTATAAAACTTCATTCACAAAACCGTGCAATGAAATGTACCTAATTCAAGTTAACCCAAGACATCTTAGCATGAGCATGTTGGAAGAACTCAACACAAGCCATGGAAACCAAGGCTATAAAATAACTGTTTTTAAGATTCTAGAGGCACCTAGAACTCTAAGTAGACATATGTGAACTGGAGGTATTACAGGTACCAGCAAATCACCTGGCTTTTATTGCTGACTTTATCTGATAGACCACTTCAATGGGAGGAATCTGCATTACCGAGAATGCATGACGAATAATCAAGGGCACAGCCAGAAAGCTCACTTCAGTTCCAGTTCTCTCTATGCTTACACCTTTCCCACCAGGTCCTGCCCCCAGCAGCTTTCAAGCTCATCCATGGCCGACAAGCATATTCCACCTTACTGCAATGAAAGGTGCCATGGGGGCAAAAATAGAAAAGAGTTGGAGGAAGCTCTTCTAAGAAGAGATCTTCTAGGAAATGGAAGGAGATCATGTTTAAACTTGGTTTTGCTTTGCTTGATAAAGAGCTAATTATTTAGATCAAACACTAGCATGATCCACTTCTCCCTCAGCTAAGAGCAGCCAGAGCAGTGATGGGACAGCAACAGGGGAGGCAGCAGTGTGGAGCTGCCTCCTCTCGGCTTTGCCTTTGCATTTTGTTCCTGATTCAGAGCAATTAACTAGTCAAACAATTTCACAGGCTGTCGGCAGAGGACATGGGGAAGGAAATAACAAAACACATGTGAAGGATAGGGGAGTATCTCAGTAGCATTCCCAAAATGCCATTCCCAATTGCAACATGAGTTCTTTGAAGAAACAAAAACAAGCAGTAAATGAACTATGGTTAATACCAATAAATTGGGCTTCCTGCCTTTAGGAGAAACTCCAATGGGGCTTCCACAAAATGAATCCAATTTACCTCAGCACCAGGTTGCAGTATGGGCACCAAAAATAAGACGTTTTTACTTAAAACCTTGATGAACCCCTCCTTTTCGATGGCCTGAGTTATGTGAATGTATTTACAATCAATGGGAGCTCTTTGGCTAACGTATGGTATAGTTTTTTAAATATACTTCAAGGATGTTTTACGGATCAGAGACTGTTTACCAGTGTCAGTCTCTCTTCCTTAGCTAACCTCTGTGTTCAAGCCCTTCCCTAAGGATATATTTTCTTGGGATGTCTTTTTGTACCATATACCAAAATAAAGATAATTGCTATAAGTAATGCCCTAAGGACTATTCCTGAAATGGTCTTCCATGGAATACTAATGACACTGATGTTCACGGGTACTCTTTGGAAAAAGCAAGTTTGATGAACAACTGGATTTGGAAAATAGTGGCTTAAGTAAGACTAAACAGTTTTCTTACTACGAATATTTTAAGAAACTTGAATATGCCAATAGATACCATAAACCTCCAATAAACTTGAGTATGTCCCAGGAAGCTCACTTCAAGAGAAAGTACATACAGGAAAACATCAGTTCAAACCCAAGATGGTTCAGTACAATCCAAACAATACAATGGTGATGCTGGAGAAAGAGGTAGCCTTCAAGAAGCATACCAGGATTCTCAAAACTTTACTGATTTTAATTCTTTTACTCCTCAAAACAACCCCATGAGGCTCCCCACTTAACATATGAAGAAACTGTGGTATGAGTAAGTTAAGCACCTTTTCCAGGCTATCAAGTGGCAGAGGTGTGATGTGAACCCAAGCAGTTTGGAGATGATGTCCCAAGGAATGGCACATTGCTGCTAGAACACAGAAAGCAAATGGGCCCGGGAAATAACTGTACACTCACAATGTGTACACACCTTCCTCAGACCTACTGCCTGGGTCTCAGCCTCCAACTCCTCGTCTTCTACCCTGCCCCCATCACAGTAGTCAGACTCCAGCAGCAAATGGACTGACTAGAAAGGTGGGCAACGATCCCCATAACCACAGTGCCCTTGTCCATGGGCTGCCAGAGCTGCTGTATATCATCACTGACTGGGAGGCTCTTCACTGGGCTGAGCAGATAGGTGGGCATGGGAAAAACAAGAATACACTTCTAGAAAAGCATTCCAACCAATCCACACACACAGATGTGAGAAGAGAGATGCCTGAAGACTGAATAAAAGACTTGAGTATGTGGAGAGCTATGCATTGTGCATGGACAGCAAGACTTTATTTCAAGATGGTAATTGACCTTAAAACAATCTAAGAATTAAATACAATGCCCATCAAAACCCCCAAAAGGGCATTTCTTAGCAGCTGACAAGCTGACCCTAAAATTCACATGGAAGCAAAAAGTCAAGAAATAGGCAAGACAATTTTCCGAAAGAAGAATTAATAAGGGAGGGAGTCTCACTCACCAGATAACAAAGCTTATCACAATGCTCCAGTAATTACAACCATCTAGTATTAACATATAGATAGACATGGAAAACTTCCAACAGTCTCATACATGTATGGGAACTTGGCATATGACAGAACTGCACTGCAAATCAATGGGATAAATGATGGACTTTTCAACAAATGCTGCTAGGACAATCAACCATCCGTTTAGAAAAGTAGAAAATTATATCACTTTCTCCCCAAATGGGGAAAAATATTGCACATAGATTATATACTTAAACATGAGAAGGCAAAATTATCCAAACTTGACAATCAAACATGGAAGAGTATCTTTCTGACATCCCAGTAGGGAAGAATTTCTTAAACAACACACAAAATGTATAAACCGTAAAGGAAAAGGCTGAGAATTTTGGTTGTACAAACATTTAAAACTTCTGTGACAAAATACACAAAGAACAAAGTGAAAAGACACATCACAAAGCAGAAGGAGATATTTTCCACACATATAATTAGCACATTATTCTAATCAGAATGTATAAAGAAATTCTACACATTTATAAGGAAAAAAAACTTGATAGAAAAAATGGGCAGAAAAAATGAACAGGCAATTAATATGAGAACTTCAAATGAACAGTAAATTTACAAAAAGATGTTCAAACTCACGAGTAATCACAAAAATGCAAATTAAAACAATACTAAAATGTCATCTTAAGCCCATCAAATTCAGTATTGAGTGGAACACTACAGAACGGATCAAATAAAAGATTAACTTATTTCTAAAAGCTTAAACTCAGATAAATCTCAAACCTATAATGTTGAACAAAATATATGAATTTATGTATATTCAAAAGAATATATTACCTTCTATATAAATATTTATGTATTTGAAACAACAATGAAAATGTCCTTGGAAATGATATAAATAAAATTAGAATAGTGGTTACCTCTAAGGAAAGTAGAGAATGTCATGTTCTTTTTTTTTTTTTTTAAGTTTATTTATTTTTGACAGAGACAGACAGAGTGTGAGCATGAGCTAGGGAGGGGCAGAGAGAGAGGGAGACACAGAATCCGAAGCAGACTCCAGGCTCTGAGCTGTCAGCACAGAGCCTGACACAGGGCTCGAACTCACAAACCATGAGATCATGACCTGGGCTGAAGTCGGACCCTTAACCGACTGAGCCACCCAGGCGCCCCTAATGTCCTATTTTTTTAAGTAAAACAATAAATATGGTAAAGATCTGTTAAAGCTAGGTGGTGGAGAATGAGTATTATTTTTGTATTTTATTTGAAATATTTCACAGATCACCTGGGTGGCTCAGTCAGGTGACCATCTGACTTCGTCTCAGGTCATGATATGGTTTGTGGGTTTGAGCCCCACATCTACCTTTGTGCTAACAGTGGAGAGCCTGCTTGGGATTCTCTGTCTCCCTCTGTCTCTGACCCTCCCCAGCTTGTGTTCTCTCTCTCAAGAATAAACATTAAAAATCAAAATATGTCAGAATTAAAAACCTTAAAACATTTTGAAGACTCAAGAAAATGTGGTCAATACAATTATCTGTCCATTAGGCTACCAGGAGATTTTGACCTTCCAGTCTTAGCACCTAAAAGAAATTACGCTGCTCGAACAAGAAACAGTATACAGCCTCTCATTAAAATATCTTATTTGATGACATTTGGGAAAGGCTGTAATAGGGATCTTTGTTTCTAAGAGGTATTCTAGAGCTCTACAATGAATGGGCCCAGGTGGAAGGAAAGCAATATCCCGAGTAAAAGGATGAGCAAGAATGTAAGAAAGACCTCTGTAAACTTGGCCACCTGGTAAAGAGCGTCTCATCTGGACCCCAAAACAGCTTTGTTTCAGCCACAAACTATGTGTTGATGGACATGTGATTTTAGCTCTCTGAGCCTCAATTCTCTTATCCAGAAAAAAGAAGAGCAGGAGAGCAATAAAAGGATCCATACAAAATTATCACACAAATTTAAATATACTAATATATGTGATGGTGCTTATGACAAAGTCTTTTTACCAGAGATGGGTAGCAACGATATATCCCATCCCAAATGTTATTCTAACAATACGGCATTGGCACTCCTCCACAGACAGAAGGCCAAACAGCTTCCTCCTTTGTCCTCTGTCATGCACACTCACCCTTGGGATTCAGCAACCATGTTGCGAGGAAGCCAAACACCACATACAGACGCCATATGCAGATGTTCTGGCCACAGCCCCTGCTGACGTCCTGACACCAGCATCCACCACCAGACATGTGAATGAGCAAGTGTTCCAGTTGCCAACTGTCCAGCCATCCCAACAAACACTGACAGAAGCAGAAATGAGTTGTCTCCACGAAGCCCTGCCCGTATTGTATATGAGGAAAACGAACATTACTGTTCTTATGAGACCCCAAGCACCGGGGTGTCTCATTTCACAGCAACAGGTAAGTGGAACAGGTACATCGTTATTAATATTATCCTGATTGGCACAAGAAGGGGGATATCCTGTGTCAATGGACTGTTACTTAATGTTTCTTCTTAAAACAACCTCCATTTTGAAACTTAAATATGCTTAATTGTTAGAACAAAGTTTTTTTGTTAGAATTGTTAGAACAAGTGTGTTTTACTAACTCATATCTTATTAATATCTTACTCATTAATATCTTACTAATATTAATATTAGTCTCATTAATATCTCATTAATATCTTACTAAATACTATTAGCTATTGGCATTTTCTTCTTAATAACCACATCTTTGTTTTAATATAATATTTAAATAACCAGAATACGTATTACTTTGCATTAGAATAAATACACAGTGGTTAAAATCAAAGTCAGTGTTTGGTATAAGCCACTTGAAACCATCATGAATCACTGTGGTATACAATGCTGACTGACCACAAAGCAAAGGACTCATTTACCTCCAAAAATCTAGGGACTGTGTCCCGAATGAATCACTCCTTGTCTGTTATAACCTTCCCCCAGGTTAATACATTTTACTTTACAAACTGCTTTTAATCAAGAAGCATACTTTCTTGGGATATCAAAGCAGTCGATGACAGAACAGCTACAAAGGCAGAAGAAGATTCTAGAGGGGGTCTCAAGACAATAAATGGAGTAAAATTACTAATCATATGGTACCTATGCCAGGAACTGGTCCAGGAAGTAGAGGATCTGGATTTCTTTCCCCCCAGAAATCAGGGTTTATCAACAGTGGTACTAATGACATTTTGAACCAGATAATTCTCCAGTAGCGACAGAGTAGTACTGTCCAGTACTCAATAAGGTGTTTAGCAGCATCCCAGGCCTGTATGCATTAGATGCCAGTAGCATTCCCCTCCCCTAACTATGACAACCAAAATGTTTGCAGTGAGGCGGCAAAACCCTCCCCAAAGATAATCAATGACTTCGAGTAAAAGTTGGAGGGCTATGTCCAGAGACCCACACATGGTCCTGCACCCAACACGTAAAGAACTTGTGGTGACAATGATGTAGATGTTTTATTTGTTCTTTTCCTCACTCACAGACTCATTCAGCCTCTTTTGTGAATAGGACAGTGTTTAACCCGAGTCTTGTGTCTTCAGTTTTTTTTAAAACCCACTTAGCCCATCGTTAATAAGCAGAGCAGAAAGAAAATAGCCATTGGATCATAGGCAGATCTTTTCACAACTGCATATAAAGTGTTTATTTTTATCATATCCAGCATCAATGATTCACTGTAGATTGAAGAAAGTGTAACAAAGCACACGGGTTCTTCACAGTTCTTATCTCAATTTACCATTTATTGGCTGTTGTTTGATGGAATTTTTGACGGGGAATAGGGTTTCATGGCTGCAATTAAGCAATATTTTTAAAGGAGATGGGAATAACCACTTCCAAAGGTACAGGCACCACTTTGAAGTTGTGTATTCAAGGGGGAAATTGGAAATGACATGTAATAAGAGAAGATCATGCCTCAAAAAATGCCTGGTTCAGAATCGACAGGGTCCGGGCTGTCCAGAGTCCTGAACTTTGGACCACATTGTCAGCCCAGGGGGGCCACAACATGCATGGCAGCAAAATCTATTGACCTCAATACCCTGCAGCTAAGTGGCAATGCACAACACTGGTGAGCATGTCGATGATTCTACGAGCCAACACTCAGTGAGTACTTGATACGTGCCAGACATAATACCACACATTTCATTCACATTTTCTTTTTTAATCCTCACAACCCCATCAGTAGGTGCTACTATCACCCCTTTTCGCAGGTTAGGAAACCGAGGCTTACGGAGCTAGAGTAACTTGTCCAAGATCACAAGTCTAATATATAACAAAGCCAGCTCTTGCATCACTGTCTGCATGAACACAAAGATGACACTACTAAGTCCTACATCGCAATCTTCCTGTTACAGTAACAGACACCACCACCCTCAACCTCTAGCCCTCAAACCCAATCATTCAGCCCTTTATGTACTTTTCATGTGCATAAACAAACACAGGACATTTGAAATAGCATATATAGGTACATGTGTATATGCACGCATACATGTATATACACACACACACACACTGACCTACATCAACAAGTTGAATTTTTCCTCTAGTCCTAGATCAGAGGTCAGCAAATGTTCCCTGTAAATGCCAGAAAATAAATATTTTAAGTTTTGGGGGCCGTAGAGTCTTGGTCACAACTACTCCACTGCTACCATCACAGAGCAAAGGTATCCTTAGACAACATAAAAACAAATTAGGGCAGCTGAATTCCAGTACAACTCCATTCGGACACACAGGCAATGGGTTATAGTCTGCCCACCCTTAACACAGGCCAATACCTCTCAAAGTGTGGCCACAGGTCAGAATTGCTTGGGCTACTTGTATAAATTACAGATTCCTAGACTGCATTCCAGGCACACTGAATCACAATCTGTTTTTTTCTTTTCTAACAAGTCCTCTGGGTGATTTATGGAAATACAAATTTGAGGAACACCGTTACTAAACTGAGTTTTTTCCTCATCCTTATAAAAGTTGTCATTCAGCTATCAAAGATAGAACATCTATCAATGGAAAAGCAAGACAAGTTATCCAGACCAAGAAAGGAAAACAGGCTGCTTGTAACAGCTCACCATCTTTACCAAGATGTCAAAATTCTGACCCGTGACCACGATTCTCTTAGCTGGAAGACATCCTCTTGTTTTAGTTTGGATTAAAAAAAAAATCTCCTAAACCAAAAGCAAACAAACAATAACAAAACAGCAACAAAAGTTTTGTTCCCAGTGGAATCACACTGATCTTCTAATCAATTTTTTGCACACAAACACACACACAAAGGCATTTTTAAACTGTGGATACCTCGTTTTAAATCTGAAAATTCAGTTGTGCTCAAAATGCTTTTATGTTATTGAGGGAAAATGAGCACTGGGTCTTCAGAAATAAGAGGGATGGAACAATAAGTGAATTTGTACAGAATTCACCAATACACATACTGCCTGCTTCATGAATACATGAATGCAACCTGTTTTATCTTTTCTTGTTTCAGAACTAAAGGTATTCACATAAATCTGGATCTCCTTTTCTTTGGGGAATTAAGGCTGGCACCATCAGTCTCTGCCTTTACCTGTATCAGCATGGGGGAGAAAAGGCCAACCCTCCACTGTCTTTTGACAAAGGATTGAAAAAAGTGAACAGGAGTGGAGAGAAATGAATACTAAGGCACACGCTGCAACAGCGATGACCAGGTCGCCATCCACCTGGGATAACGCCCCTCTCCAGCTGACAGCCACCAGTGATCTGGTTTCAGTCGCCAGCACCCCAAACTTATTAACTGACTCTGATCTTCTCTCTGTCTAATGCCAGGAGCCTCCCCCACCCCACCTTGCATCATAAGACTTTAGTTTATAGACCCCTTTGCTTCATCTCACTTTTTGTACCTTTTCTCTGATCCTACTCTACCAATGACCCAAGTGCCTCCAAAGGCACAACCCTACCAGTGGCAATGGCGGTCCCCCTCTGACAGCTGGGATGTCCGGGCCTGGTTGTAAAGCCTGCCTCAGTACCACCACCAGGGGCCCAGTGGACTGAAACCTGTCTACATATCAAACAGAAGTTGGCTTCTACTGCTTCCTTTTTTTCTCCCACTACTTTGTATCCCATGGCCACCACGGTTATTTTGAAAGCATATTTTAGAGCTGGGTGATGACATTTAAATAAAGTAATCTCAATGAGGAGTTAGGGATTAATAAAACTGAAGCACAGGGCCCACAGGTAGCACACTTGTAACAATTGGGGTTAAACCAGCACTGATGCATTTTTATTTAAGTGAATCATGTCTTGTGTCTACACTGCCAAGTAAAACGGGCCCCTTCAGAGTTGAACTGAACCTGATCTTGGCTCTGTGGAATGGGGAGCCAGTTCATTAACCTCTGTGGTCCCAGACCATCTGAGCTCGGAGGGCCTTTTCAATTCTACCGGGCAGGCCCAGGTCTACCTGAGTAGACACGTTTCCCTTACAGTTGGCTTTGCTGGCAAATTTCCCCCCAAAATGTTCAAGTTTGGTTGTTGTTGTCTTTTTTTTAATGCAAAGAAATGCTAAAGTGGATATAGAGCCAGATATTCATGTGAAGATTTTGGTAGAAGAAGCTCAACTATTCTTCAATCTCTTATAAAACTAACTTCAACATTATCCCCAACTGCCACATCTCTAGCACATCTAATTTTAATTGATAATGATTTCTTTTTAAATAGACACTGCAATTTTTACTAAATGTTTCAGGATAAAATTGAATACTTTTCGTAAGATTAAAAAGGTCAGGTTGTTTCTATACTGGTAAGATAAGTTATGATCTTTGAAGAGCGGTTATAGCCAATGCTGATGCCTCCCAAACATTCTGATTTTTCTACTATCGGGGCTCCATAAGTGTCAGAGTTCCAGGCACACATCAGCAAAACCACCAGAGATTTTGTGATGGTAAACAGATGCAAAATCATTATTCATTGCCACAGAGGGCCTTCCGTGTATTCACTGTGTCACAACCGCATAATAAGATTTGGTGATATAAAAAGAAAAGCAGTAGAGAAAAATCAATAGTAAGTCAACATGTATTTACAGAATACCAACCTATCAGTGTCGTGCTAGATGAGGACTGCGTATAAAATCCTGGACTTTGCCTTCAGGAAGCTTCTGATTTAGTTGGGACAGTGGGACAAATTCCCACAAAATAACACAAGAGACCATATAATCAAACACTAACTGAGATTTTGTAGATGCTCCTCCAAACTAATTTTGCACGGAACAAAATGAAAAGTAGGTCTGCTTGCTTTGCAGATTTGGCTGAAACCAAACTTTAGCACCATGGAGACTCTTTTCCATTGCATAGCTTTTCAAGCAGCTGCATTTAAAAAGAAAGGATCCTGCTTTCCCCCAAACCTGGGGCCACATGCAAAAATAAGCAAAAATACCATCAGATTAAATCATTCATACTAGCAAAAATTATTTTTAAATTATTTTTTTTAAATAATTTTTGCTAGTATGATCCAATGACTAGCTGATCCAATGACCTTTTAGAAAATCAATTTTGGCCTGTACATTAGTGATAAGACATGAAATTAAGGGGACAAAAAGAAAAATAATGACCTTCTCACTGGTCTTCTGAACTTCAACTTTTTAACTTTCTTTGAATCCAAACTTATTTGATCATTTAAACAGAAGACATATTTATTTACTTGGTCCTTTAACATTTTACAATGCCTTGTGATTCCTGTTCCTAACCCTTCTATTTCCATAAGCCTTCTCTTTGGAAATAAACTTAATACACGGTGAAAAAAAAGGATCAAATAAGTAATATTTATTTAGCATTTTCATGGATATTTTCTCATTTAAACTTCAAACCTGTAATGTATCACTATCTACCTTTTCTAAACCGGTGGAAGAAACAATAGAAACAAAAACTAATGTTTACTGCGAGTTCTCTATTCTAGACCTGTATTATCAATTGCAGTGGCTATTTACATCTTAATTAAAAATTAATAACTTCAGTTTCTTTGTCATCTTAGCCACATTTCAAGTGCTCAATAGCCACATGTGCCTGGTGGCTACCTTAATGGACAATGCAGGTACAGAAGATTTCATTTCCATCACTGCACAGAACGCTATGGGACAGCACATCTATTACCTCATTTAAATATTCCAACAATCACCTGAAAAAGTAGATACTATTATTATTCCCATTTTATGGATGAATAAGCCTAGGTGCAGTGGCTTAGCCAAGGGGAGATGGAGCTCAGCGATAGATATGTTCCCTAATTCCACTGTCCAAGATGGTAGCCACTAGCCCATATGGCCACTGACCACTTGAAATGTAGTAAGCATGAGTGGGGAACTAAATTTTAATACATTTTTAAGTAATTTAAATATTCATAGCCACATGGGGTAGCAGCTACCATCTTGGATGGCTCAGATCTAGCCCCATAGCTCCATCCTCTACTCACACTCTATCTAATGCCCCAGCCATCACATCATTGCTACTAGCAATGTCACAGGAATGAAGATCCAAGGTGGAGGAATGAAAGAAAAAGGATGGGCCCTATTCAAACAGTAGCTTGACAAAAGATTGCTTGAAGCTGAGCCTTCTTTTGGTCTCAATCCCTAAAGTAAGCTACACTCGAGGGGCTCATGGGGAAGGGGGGATTAAATCTAGCATGGAATCTATTTTCAACATGTCTTAGATATTCTGGTATTACCTCTTTGCATGAGAGCCAATAAAAGTATATATGGCATATGTTTTCCACAGGATGCAATTTTTATAGAGCAACCAGATAAATTACAACGTGGGTCAGGCCACAATTCTTCAGTGTGCCCAGAGGATCAGGCTGGAGGGGAGGGGGGAGGGGAGGTAGTGGACTAGACACATAACTCAATGGAGGTCTGGAAAGAAGGAAGAGATGGACTGGCCTCCATTCTGCAGACAGCTTCCCCTCAACCTGAAACCTTTGCTTTATTACATTTTAAGGTATCTGGAGCAGAATGTTCGGCTTCCCTTGGGTTGTTTGTTTTGCTATCAGCTTTTTATCTGCTTGGCTTTTTATGTGATTCTACTAGAAGATCTTGCCATGGAACATTTAACAAGAAGAGGAAGCAAGCTCAAAAATTTCCATTTACACCCAGAATTATTGCACGTTTCCAGAGGCCTGAGAGTGTGTCTTCCTCGAAGTTTTATGATGGGATTGTGATTTCAACGATCCCTCCAAATAGATATTCTGTCTCTATTCAGAAAATGCAATTCTAGAAACCTATATCAAACTCTAATGATAGCTTATGCTCTTTGCAGCTGAAATAACAGAGTGGTAGCTGGTAGAACTGAGCAGCGCAGGCAGCTCTGTGATGTGAAAGGGAATCTGCTGCAGCCCCTCCAGCCTGTTCTCAGTTCCTCTCAGAATTCACCTCCAACAAGAATGTTGGAAGAGAAAATCACAGCCATCGTTTTAATTTCAAGCACAGTGAGGTTTAAATCATCCCAGAGCTCCTTCCAGACTTTGGAGATACTATCAGGTCACTATGATGGGCCCCATCTTTGGTGAAACAGATAGGCTTTGCCCAAGACCTATGGCATAAACTCCACTCTGGTCTGGCCAATTCTGAAGAATAAACATAGCAACGACATCTTTTACAAACCTGCCTCACTTCTAAATCAAGAATCCCTTCTGGAAGCCAAGATTAAAACAGTTAAATACAGTGAACTATCTTGCATGGCATATGTCTAAGTTGAACAGATCAGGAGGGAAAAAAAAAAAAAAGACTTCTCTCCAATCCTACCAGCCTATTACTTTTCAATAGATGCACACACACACACAAAGGGTTTTCTGAATGTAGGAAAACAAGTTTATAATTACATAATTATGCAGACACACCACAATTTTTCTTTTATGTTACCTTTATCTTTAAAAGGCAACAGACAGGGCTGTACTAAAAAGCAATAAAGCATGGGTAATTTAATACCAAATTACATCCATATTGAAAAGTTTACATGCAGTTGAGAGCAGGCAGAGGTCAGCTTTTCAACAGGACTGTCTTTAATTGTGGCCATCAGTTTTAGCAATCCCGATCTCTGGATCAAAGACAGATATAATGGGCTTCCTCAACGCTGAATAGTGAAAGCAGACAGCAGGAATGGCGCTATCTGGCACCCAAAGGTCATAAAAAAAATTGCCAGAAAGGGAATGTGTCTCATTGTAAAATTATATATCTAAGATAAAATATATATTTTTAAAATCATTCTCTCTAGCCCAGTTTCCAATGAGCTACTTTAAGATTTTTTTTTTTTTTGTCACTTACAGGTGCTAGGTTTTCCCTGCTTCTCCTCTAATAAATGTGCAACCTTTGCGTAAATCTTTATTAATTTTTTCAGTTGCTTTCAATCATGATTTTCTCTAACCTGCAAGGCAATCCCTCTTTCCTTGAAGAAGGGCTCTGTGAGCTGAAACTGGTTTTTCTTCTCCCTCTCTTTTCTCCCCTAAATCAAATGAGGAGTAAATTATCAGCAAATCAGATAGAAACAAGTTTCCTGGATCTGCAGATCCATTCTACAAATGAAGCAATTTCATCTCTGCTGGCTCTGGGGTTGGGGGAGTAGCATGGGAGGGGGGGGATTTTAAGTAGCCATGGGGGACCAGAACGGAGATGCTAGCTGGCGAAGCATCCCCACGTTTGCATGCACAGACCACTCAAATCTGCACCAAGAGACTACTTGCGAGAATCCATCTTTTTTCACTTAACAAGATACAAAATATAAAACACATTTGCCTCTTATTAAACCTCTCCTGTAAGTGGTTCCAGGTCCACCATTTTTAAAGGGAGGAGAGGGGAGCTGAGACCCTCTTGGGAATTTCAGTGGAGTGACTGGAGATGAGGTACAGGCTGTGAGCCTTTATTACTTTAATTTTATTTTTTTTTCTAAAAGCACAGAAGGAATAACATTTTAAATCATTAGCATTTGCTTTAAGTAGTTATTTCTTCCAACTGTAAGAACCCCCCCCCGCCCCCCCGCTCCCAGCCCCCTTCCCCATTAGCACCACTCCCAGATCCTGCACAGAACTGCCCAGATGGAATTTCCCTCCACCGCTCAAATCTGGAAGGTGCTTTTAAAGAATTTCAGGCTCTAAATTGAGGCAGCCATGGAAGAAACTGTAATCACAGTTTCTCCTTCAAGCACTTGGAGAATAAGGTTCTTGTATTTATGGCACCTTAGACTGAAAGCTGACTGGCATCTCAAAATTATTTCAGGGGCAGCAGCTACTGTTAGGATAGAAGACGGTCTTCTCTGTTAAAAAACAGAGTTCACAGTATTTCCTATTCAACTCAAAACGCTTTGTGAGAGTGACAAGGAGGGCGCTTTTAAGTGGTGAAGTGTAAAACCTAAGTTTTTTCAGAAATGGAATAAAATCAACCACGTTTTTTAATTTGATTTATAGTTTCTATCAAGGGAGCAGCAAAGGTGAAGAAATTTACGAAACCAGGAAAAGAAACTCAGTTAGGTGCTCTGCCAAGTTCAAAATGGCAGGAGGCCATATTCAGGCAGAGAAATGTTGATTGGAAGGTTTAAGATCTCCTTTTGTGGGTTGGTTGGTTGCTTTGCTACTCAAAGACTAGAAGAGATAAAATAAATCGCTGGGTATTTCTGCATTTTGACTTTGCTCTGGCAAAGAAAAGATCCCGCTTGAGATAAGGTCCATTTCAAAATCTATAAAGGGCATGTACCAAAAGTGGCAGGTGACCAGGAAGGTCTTTAGTTCCAGCACGGTCTGGAGGTCTCCTGCCACTCACCTATTCTGTGCTCTGTGAAGGACTGAAAAACTAAGCCAGAATTCTGTAATATGCCCATGGGATAGATGAGCTCTGTAATTTCGGACAGCAATAATCTGACGCAATCATCAAAGGTGGATTGGGGTGGTATTTTACTCACAGAAAGATAGAACCAATGCAGTCTGTGCCCAGTAACTCCACCTACACCTCCATGCAGACTGCACAGGTTCACCTTCCACGCCAGTCACTCGCCTTCAATAATGTATGACAGGGAATTGATGGATGGCTCTGCCCTTGCCTGCTCATTCTCTTCAGCATTACAGCTTGTTTGTTAGGCACCAAGAGGGCAGCCAGCACTGTTCAACATATTGTTGCAGCCACAGGGCCAGAAGCAAGGCATACCTTCCATCTACCTCAAAGAGAATTAAGGGCATTCCTACTGGAAGCAGTGAAGGAGCTAGTAAAAAGTGCCAAGTGTTGGTACAAATGCAAGACCTCCTGCTTATTCAAGGTGTTAAAATAAAGAATTGTAATTATTGAGGGAGCCCAAAAGGGAAAAGGGAAATAGTTTCCTATAACAGGAGGAAGAGTAACTTTCTATTATAATTTAACAGAATTGAAGGGAAATTGGATACAAGAACTAAGAGCCAAGGTGCCTGCTTAGGGACAAAAGAGCAGGTGCCACGAATCCACAAAATGGAGATTAACAGCCTGCCTTTGCCTCAGAGAAACCCAGTTTCCAATTTGGAGAAGGCATGCAGGATGGACAAACCCTAATGAAAATGAAGGGCAATTTTTTTTTAATATTCATTTCATATTTCAAATGACTTGGGAAATTCTCAGTTGAAATCAAGTATTCAAAAGCTTAAAAAATAATGCAGAATACAAATTTTTAATTTCAGTGTCATCACTAACTCTTAGACACCTCAGTACCTCCATTTCTTCATAGTCAGAACAGAATGACATCATGAATAACTACTGCACTGTGATATCAAGTGACAAGATCTAATGAACATGACCTGGACATGGCTTATATATAAAGAATAAATAAGATAATAAATGAAGAACAAATGAGTTCTACCAGCCCAAGATAAGCTGGAGATGCATTTCAGTTAACTCAACACTAAGCCTTTGGTTCCCACTTTGGTAGGAGGCCCTATTAGATTAAACATGCTTTTTAATAAAGTAATTCCCATGCTATGATCTGTCCTATGTCTGCCAATATGAATAATAATAGCTAATACTTATTATGCATGTCAAATGCTTTACACATATTATCTCATTTAATTCTCAAGCAATCCTGATAGATCAGTACTATTGCTATGCTGATCTCACTGAAAGATAACAAAAGTTACCTACCATCTGTCATACCATATGGAGATTTCATAGAGACTTCTATTACACCTGAACTGATACAAACAAAGTCAACCCATCTGGGACCTGTAGAGTGAAGAAAATGCCAATCTAAATACATTCCAAAACCTGGGAATCTCTTGATGCTTACGTCTCCTTCAGTCCTGACATCCATTTCACCACCAAATCCTCTCAATGTTATGAAGCAACTTTTCTCAACCTCTTTAAAAGACTGAAAATTAACAAGATAAGCATCCAATTCAAGAAAATATGAAAAGGAAAAAAGAAGCCAAAGAGAGTACAGGAAAGCAACAATACAGATCAAAGCAGAATTAGGTAATATAAAACATGTAATAGAGATCAAACAACCCAAAAGGTGGTTCTTGGAATACAGGTTAACCACATGGTACAGCTACCTTGGGCCAGCTTGGCTGTTCTTTGAAGTCAACTAATGAAGTGGCTAAAGCTAAATGGCCTCACTCACATGTCCAGTGGCTGCCATCTTGGTTAATCTAATGGGACCTCAGCTAGGACTGTTGGCTTCTGTTCCATATGGTCTAGACCAGGCTTTTTCTAATGGTGGTTTCAGAGTCAAAAAAGCAGCATGAGTGGGAAAGCTCAAATGCAAAAGCACTTTTCAAGCTTCTGCTGTGTTGCATTCACTTTAGTCCCATTGGTCAAAGCCAAGTCACATGACCAAGTCCAGCATCATGTGGGTATGGCTACAAGGAGGCAGGAATATCACTGCAACAATCTAACATACCAAGTGACCATACTACTGAACCTGGCCCACTGATTTGATCTCTGGCAACAAACCATAAATATGGTTTGTGTCTACTCACACTAGGATTTGTTAGGACAAGTACTCTACAATATACAGTATAAAAAAGAAGGAAAAGAACTAGGAAGAGCTAGAATATTTTTAAACATGCTGTGGGATATATAAGGAAGGTGCTGAGCAATTGTTCACAGACAACTAAACAAGAAAAATTGGGCCCAAAAATGAAAAATTCAAAGGCTCATGGCTATAAGCCATTATGCTCATTGATGATGATGTCCAAGGATGTCAGTGTGAGAGGTGAATTTGAGGGATTACCAAGAGTTCTTTGGTTCAACCTGAACAATCCACCAATCTTTGTTAATTACATTGATCAACTAGTCTAATAGCAAAAAAAAAAAAAAAAAAAAAAAAAAAAATTAAGAATATTTTTTTTTTTTGGCTACTGTTGTCAAATACTCTACTAAGGGCTTTTATGTGGAACGACTGTGACATCAAGTGGCTAGCCAGTACAGCACATGACTCTGTCTCTGGGCAGCCCCATCAAAATGAAATCCAGCCTCTATTTCTGTAAGTCAAAGACTAGATGGATCCTTGAGCCACCATCAATGGTTTTCTCAACCAAGAAAGAAGGATGGCCTGATGTTAGGAATTTTCCCCCCAAGTATTTTAATGGTCAAAAAGGTCTGCTGTGCTCTAACAACTAATTTGGAACATACATTTTCCTGGCAGATTTTACATCAGAAAGCTTTGAATTTAAATATGAAAAGCCAGGATTTGCTTTCTAGACAGAATGCAATTCTAAAATGTCATGCAAATTTCTTTTTGGAAGAACAAATGCAAACATTTTGAGAAGAGCTCTAAATATGCACAAGGCTTTTGGGAAACCATGTGTAAAATACTATTTTGCCTGAGGCAATCTATCTCCCACATTTGTTGAGGGAGAAAATAATAGCCAATATTCTGTATGACTGTGTTGACGGTATGAATGGTTTTTATCTGCATGGTTCTTGTGCAGTGCATGAGGCAATTCTTTGTCAGCTTTTCTGGGAGTTCTGAAAAATCATAGGATCCACAAACTGTGCACTAGACCATGTCTATTTTTAATATGTACCCTCAAGCACCTAGTAAAGAACTAAGCATCCTACGGACACTCAAATACTTATTCACTAACTACCACATTTACCAATACATCCTCCCCACAACCTCTGCTACTTTCCATATGCTGAAATAAAGGGATCCTTTCTTTTTAATTCTTGCCTGCTGTATACACACTCAATTATAATCTGCCTCACTCCCGCATGAACAAACCAAGTAGTAGGTTCACTGGTATTGCTTTCTGTTCTGCTACCTCATTTTCTGGACTCCACCTTTTTTACATTCTTTACCATATATACATGAAACAAAGATATTAGACATTTGGCACAGCTGATAGAACAAGAATTTAAAAGAAACAAATTTTTTAAAAAAAACAGATCTTGACAATGCGGATGTACTCTGGACTTGGTGAAGAATAAATATTCTAATCATGTCATTTAGCTTATCAACAGGGAACCACCAGTGAGGTAGGAAGTCCACCTCAAGGCAAAGAAAACTATGAAAGGTAAAATATGAAACAAATATGACAAAATGGATAAATCTGATGTTAAAACATGAGTTTATTATCTTTTATGCATTTCTGCACATTGGAAATATTTCATAATTAAAAAGTAGGTAAATGTATAATAGATAGCTTCTTCCTTTTGTCATAGGAAATGTGCTTTATCATAATAATAAAAGAAAAGAAATCATTCATTCATTCTCTGGCAGCAATAAAGGGTGAATTACAAGCGGACAGGACATTTTACATCCATTAGGATGGCTATTATCAAAAGAATGGAAAATGAACAAGTGTTGGTAAAAATGTAAAGAAGTTGCAACTCTTATCTATTGCTGGTGGGAATGTAAAATGGTTTATCTGCTGTGGACAACAGTTTGGCAGTTCCTCAAAAAGGTAAACATAGAATTACCCTATGATCTAGCAATTCCAATCCTAGATATATATCCAAGTAAACTGAAAGCAGAGACTCAAAACAGATACTTCCACACCAATGTTTACTACAACACTATTCTTAACAGCCCAAAGGGAACACTCCAAGTCTCTACCAACAGATGAATAGATAAAAGTGGTATGTACATACAATGGAGTATTATTCAGCCTTAAAAAGAAGGGACATTTTGATACATACTCCAATATGGGTGAATCTTCAAGACTTTATGTTAAGGGAAATAATCCAGAAAAAAAGGAATATTGCATGATTCCACTTGTGTGAGATACTTAGAAAAGGTAAATTCGTAGACCCAGAAAAGTATACTACAGGTACTAGTATCAGGTACTAGAAGGCAAGAACGGAAACTATTGTTTAATGGGGATAGAGTTACTATTTGGGATGATGAAAATGTTCTGGAAATGCATAGTGGTAATGGTGGTGTAATACTGTAAATGTACTTATTGCCAATGAATTATACATTTACAAATGGTTAAAATGATAGCTGTTATGTATATTTTACTGCAATTGTTTTTAAAGATCAACACTCAGGAAGGAAAACAAAGTAAGCTGGAGAAGAGACAGGATTAAGGAATCCTGGAATGGAGAGAGGAAAATATGGAAAATGAAATCAAGAAAGGACAGAAACAGTGATGGCAAGCAGCAGTAAGTTAGCACTGTGACTAGGGCTTATAGAGGAAAGTAGACCATGAGAAATCCTCAGGTGATCAAAGAACATTGAAAAAGAGTTAGAGTTAAGTATGTAATTTCAGCTCATCCCCCATTGATGTAACTATCCTCTTGGACCTTCAAATCCTCACAGAAATTCCACCCCACACTGCATCCATGTTCCCGTGGGAATACGGAAAGAAGGAAAAGGGACTATGACTAGCAATAAGCAAAGCAGGGCAGAAGAAGATCGGACTGGGAGCTGATTTCAAGAGTCCTAGACAGTAGACCATGCTAAGATTTCAAAGCAACAATTATAAATACATTCAAAAACTAAAAGAAAACACTCTTAAATAATTAGATGTTAAGATGACAATGACATATAAAATGAAGAGTATCCATAAAGAAGTAGATACTATTACAAAGAACCAAACAGAAAATCTGGAGATGAAAAGTATAATAACCCAAATGAAATATTCACTAGAGGGGTTCAAGAGTATAGCTGGTGAAAGAAAACAATCTGCAAATTTGAAGAGCTATTAACAGAAATCATGCTATCTGAAGACCAGAGAAAAAATAGGGAGCGAAGATAATGAAAAGAACCTCAGAGAAATGTGGGACACCATTAAATACGCTGACATATATGTAATGGGAAAAAACAATTCATCATGTAAAAGGGAACCCCCATATAGTTAAGAGCAGACTACTCATTAGAAACAGTGTAGGCCAGCAGGCAGTAGTATAACATATTCAAAGTGCTGACACTCAACAACTGTCAACCAAGACTCTTATATTTAGCAAAACTATACTTCAAAAATGAAGATGAACAAGATATTCCTGGATGAACAAAAAATTATCCCAAGTAATCTGCTGCAAACAGACCTGCTAGAAATACTACAGGACGTTCTCCTTTCTTCTCTCACCTTCTTTAGAGGATTAAAATATGGTAATTATAACAATGCACTGTTGTGTTTGTAATATGTACACACATAATATGTAAAACAATAGCACAAAAAAAGGAAGAGGGAATTTAGCAATAAAGGAGTAAAGCTTTTAGATTTCATTGAATAGTCAGTATAAATCTAAAGTAGATTCTGAAAACTTAAAATGTGTAACTGTAAACCCTAGAACAACCACTAACAAAATAACTCAAACAAATACAATTTAAAAATCTCTAGTGGGATTAAAATGTTACACAGAAAGTAACTAATACAAAAGAATACGATAAGGAGAGATAGGGGAAAAATGCACATGAGACATGTAGAAAACAAAAACAAAATAGCAGATGTAATTCCAGCTGTATCACTAACAACACTAAGTGTGAATGGATTAAACAATCCAACTGAAAGGCAGGGACTGTCACAGTGGACTGAAGAAAACCGTGTCACCTATATGTTGTCTGTAGGATAGACACTAGGTTCAAAGATACAAACAGGCTGAAGGTAAAATGATAGAAAAAATAACCCTAAAAACAACAACGACTGCAATGGCTATATTAATATTAGACAAAATTGACTTTAAAACAAAAAAGGGGCACCTGGGTGGCTCAGTCAGTTGAGTGTCTGACTTCAGTTCAGGTAATAATCTCTCACTCTGTGAGTTCGAGCTATGTGTCGGGCTGTGTACTGACAGCTCAGAGACCGGAGCCTGCTTCGGATTCTGTGTCTCCTTCTCTCTCTGCCCCTCCGCCACTTGTGCTCTTTCTTTCTCTCTCTCTCTCTCTCTCTCAAAAATAAACAGTGATTTAAAAATCACTCTATCATGAATATATAGCAATTTTAATAATATATGCACCTAGCAACAAATGCCCCAAAATACATGATGCAAAAAATTTAATTTTATAGAACTGAGGGAAAAATAGACAATTCAAATACAATAAAGAGAGCTTTAATACCCCATTTTCAATTATGGATAAAAGATAAATAACCAAATAGATTTTTAAACAACACCATAAACCAACTATATCTAACAACCACCTTTAGAACACTCCACCAAACAGCAGAATACACATTCTTCTTAAGCACACATGGAACATTCTGCAAGATAAATGACATGCTAGGCCATAAAAGCAGCTAGGTTTTAAAAGACTGAAATTATATATGGTATGTTCTGTGACCACAGCGCAATTAAGAAATCAGTAACAGAAGGAAATTTAAGGAATTCGCATCCATGTGCGCAGCATATGCCTAAATAACCAATGGGTCAAAGAAGAAATCACAAGGTAAATTAGAAACTACTCTGAGATCAATGAAAACAAAAACACAACATACCAAAATTTATGGGATGCATCTAAAGCAGTACTCAGAAGGAAATTTATAGCTGTAAACACTTATAAAGTATATTTTGTTAAAGTTTTATTTTTATTTTTGAGAGAGGGAGAGAGCACAAGCATGAGCAGGGGAGAGGGGCAGAGAGAGAGAGAGAGAGAGAGGGAGAGAATGAGAATCCCAAGCATACTCCACATTGGCAGTGCAGAGCCCAATGAAGGCTTAAACCCACAAACTATGAGATCATGACCTGAGCCAAGATCAAGAGTTAGATACTGGACTGACTGAGCCACCCAGGTACCCAAGGAAGAAAAATCAACCCTCCATGTTAAGAAACTAGAAGGGGGGTGGAGGGGAAGTGAAGGAAACTAGAAGAGCAAACTAAACTCAAACAAAAGGAAGGAAATAGTAAACATTAGACTAAAAAAATTTTTAATAAAATATAGGGAAAATAGAAAAATTAAAACTAAACCAAAAGTTGTTTGTTTGAAAAGATCAACAAAATTAAGCTAGAGTAGCCAAGAAAGAAAAAGACAGAAGATACAATTATTAAAATCAGAAATGACATGAGACATTGCTACCAAACTTGAGGGGAAAAAATATTTTAGGCGACTACTATGAACAGCTGTATGCTGACAAATTAGCAGGCTTAGGTGAAAGGGATAGATTCCAGGGCACCTGGTTGATTCAATCAGTTGAGCATCCAACTTAGGCTCAGGTCATGATTTCATGGTTCATAAGTTCAAGCCCAGATCAGGTTCTTTGCTGTCAGCATGGAGCCCGCTTCAGATTCTGTGTCCCCCACCTCTCTCTGCCCCTCACCCACTCATGCTCTCTCTCTCTCAAAAGTAAATAAACATTTTAAAATAAAAAAATAAAGAAACAGATTCCTAGAAAGACATCAATTACCAAAACATATTCAAGGAGACATAATACAACATCTACATAGACCTAAAAAAGTAAAAAGAGCCCACTAGTAATTTCAAAACTTCCCCAAAAAGAAAAGCCTAGGCCCAGATCATCTCATTGATGAATTCTACCAAACATTCAAAAAAGAATTAATACCAATCTTTCACAAACTCTTCCAAAAGATGTAAGAAGGAACAAATTAATTCAGTGAGGCCACTATTACTCTGACAACAAAACCAAGATAGAACAAGGAAAAAAGTTACAGACCATTATCCATTATAAATGTAAATATAAAAATTCTCAACAAAATACAAACAGTACATAAAAATCACATCTAGCAATATATACAAATATACACCACTACCAAGTAGGATTTATTCCAAGAACACAAAGTTGATTCAAAATCTAAAAATCAATTAATGTAATATACTACATTAACAGAATGAAGGACAAAAAATAATCACCTAAGGGGCACCTAGGTAGCTCAGTTGAGCATCTGACTCTTGATTTCACTCAGGTCATGATACCAGTGTCATGGGATTGAGCCCTGTGTTGAGCTCCACACTGAGCATGGGGCCTGCTTGAGATTCTGTCCCTCTGCCCCTCACTCCCACTCACACTCTCTCCAAAAAAAATTAAAAACTTAAAAAGAAAATAATCATCTCGGTGTAAGCAGAAAAAGCATTTGGCAAAAACCTAACACCTTTCATGATATGAACACTCAAGAAACTACAATTAAAGGGAGTTTTATCAACCTAATAAAGGATATCTAAAAAACCCCAGAGTTAACATCAAACTTAATGGTGAAAGTTTGAATGTCTTTTCCCTAAGGTCAGGAACACAACAAAGGTGTCTGCTCTCACCACTTCTATTCAACATTGTAATGGAGGGCCTAGACAAGGCAATTGGGCAAGAAAAATAAACAGCATGTAAAGTGAAATGAAGTAAAACTATCTCTATTCACAGATGATATGATCTTGTATATAGAAAAACCTAAGGTAACCACTATAAAAATATTAGCACTAATAAACAAAATCAGCAAGATGACAGGATACAAGATCAATAAAATTGTGTTTCCATACACTTGAAATGAACATTATGAAAATGAAATTAAGAAAATTCTATTTATAAAAGCCTCAAAAAGAATAAAATACAAATAAATGTAACACAAGAAACACAAAGCTTATAGATGGAAAACTACAAAGCATTGCTGAAAGAAACTAAGGAAGACCTAAATAAATAGTAAGATAGTCCATGTTCATGAATCAGAAGACTATATTGCAAAGGTAGCACTATTCACACTAAATTGATCTACAAGTTAAACTCCATCTCTATCAAAATCCCAGTTAGCTTTTTGTGGAAATTTACAAATTTATCCTAAAATTCCTATGGAAGAGCAAAAAATCCAGAATAGGCAAAAAAAAAAAAATGTTGAAAACTAACAAAGCTGGGGACTCCCACTTCTTGATTTCTTGTTACAATGCTTTAGTAATCAAGATGTGTGATAATTGACATAAAGACAGTCATGTGGATCAATGAAATAGAACTGAGAGTCCAAAAATAAACCCTGACATTTATGGTCAATTGATTTCTGAGAAGAGTGTCAAGAAAAATTAAGGGGGAAATAGTAGTCTTTCCAAAAAACGGTGCTGGGACAATGGAGAGCCACATAAAAATGAACGAAGTTGGATCACTGCCTCACACTAGACAAAAAAAATTAACTCAAAATGGATCACAGACCTAAATGTAAGAGCTAAAACCAATAAAATTCCAAGGAGATAACAGAGGAGTAAATCTTCATGATGTTGGATGAGGCAAAGGTTTCTTGGATACAACATCACCTGTAACCCAGAATGTCTAATGATCAATGGTGATAATAGGCCAATGCCCTTTATATAGGCAGCCTTTCACACATTTAAAGGAAGGGTTTTGATAAGCTAGGGTCCATGAACAATCCCCCAGGTCAGCTTTGGGTGGTACCTGGAGCTCTAAAAATCATGTGTAATCTTAGATACATAATCCCTTTGTCTTACAGAGAATCCTCAGCTGTCAACATATTCTAAAATTATCTGTGATCTCCCCAATAGTTAATAACCATTGATTTAAAGTGGACCATGAAGCACTTCACCTTCTCCAGAGTTTTCATCTCCCCAGAAGTAACACCTCCAGTTCCTCCAGCCATACCTGTTTATTTCCTCTACTCTACTCCTCAGACATGTTCTTCCCTACTCTTCCCCATCTGAACAAATGGTAGTCACCTGAAAGTCACATTTGATTTCTTATTATCCCTCACCCTAGCTTCCAATCCAACACAAGAGCTTTTAATTTTCCTTTTCAACGTACATGAATCCATACAAGTTTCTTCCTCCCAGCTGCTATGATCATTTCCAGCCTGAGCTTATGCAGTCTCCTAATTGTCCTCTTCCCCCTTCCATGCTCACCCCTCTTTCAGCCATTCTTCATATGGGAGCCAAGAACAATCTATCTAAAATGTAAAGTACCTCATATTGTTCCCTTGCTTAAAACCCATGACACTCAAAAAATTTCAACCTCCTACCCCTACTCCTCGACCCAAGCCCTTCCCCTCTGATGCCACCACATTCTCTCTCTTCCCTCATTTGCCACATTACAGTGACAATAGCCTGCACTCAGTTCCTAGCACGTGTTAAATTTCTTCTCATCTGAGGACTGTTCCACTCGGCTAGAATGCTCCTCATCCTGTTCCTCCCCATTCTTCAGTCCTCTATTTATTTCCCTACAGACACTGTCTCTGACAATCTTCCTAAATTAGGAAGTACTTACCCCTCCCTGTTTATCACAGTTCCCTCAGGAGTTAGTTAGCTGGCTGATTTGTATGTTTAACCATTTTCCCCTTTAGACTAAGCTCCATGAAAGCAGGTTCAATATCTGTCTTTTACTGTTGTATTTCCAGTAGCTAATACAGTGGGTGGCACATGATAAATACCCAAAACCTCCACGGAATGAATGAATACATGGTGTCAAGTCCACTCACCATTCTTGACATATTCTCATGTGTAATATACACCTTAAGATGTGGTCCCCAAAACTAAACTCAAATTTCCAGCTGAGGCCTAACTCTTTCACAGACATCTGGGTATGCCATGTTCATCTAATTTTTTTTCCTTTCTAATATCAAAATAGCCTATTTCATAAACCACCCCAAGAAAATGGTCTAATAAGATTTGCTAGCTGTGTATCTCTCCCACTGGTAACTGTAACCATTCATATATTCAGTATGTCATAAATAATAGAGAGAATATAAATATGGACTCATAAAATATCAGTACAGAATGCAGCAAGCCTCTGGCTCACAATTTGGTGTTCTTTGTACTGCCTCCCTAAAATCAGGTGAGGACTTCAGATTTACTTTTAATTAAATTTAACTTTGGCCCCCAAGTAAAAAAGATTTCAACATATTGACCATAGGAATTTGTACAACAAAGAACTCTATTTCTATTACACTGCCTCCAAGATGTATGATGGCTCACCAGTTTTCTTCCCCTTCACCCTTGATGCTACAAAGCACAGAGGCACCAACAATGCCAGGGATTTCCCTGGACACGAGAGATCTGGCTTGTTTTCTGAGAGGCAGGGGTAAGCTCAAAAGATGTTCTACAATTCAGACATACAAACAAGTTTGAGCTAGAAGAGGCTGCTGAGAAATTGCTATCTCCATGTTGTTAGATAAGCTGCACACAAAATGAAACCAGCCTGCTAAAATTATTACCATCTCCATACTTACCAGCAATGATGCAGGGGACAGCAGAGAGCATTAATCACCTGAAAATACCTAATCAGAGTAGAGACCTTTTATATTACCATTCAAATTCTTAACTGCCCCTAGCCTGATTTCTTTTAACCAAAGGCCCACAGGCCGTACACATTTCATGGTTATTTTCTCTAGTTATGTAGCCTGTATTTTTTTCCTAGTGTCTCATTTTTGTCCACCTCCCCCTTCCTTTCTTTCCCTTCAAATGGACAGAACCTGGTTCCTATCACCTAGAGATGAATTAATCTTTCCAAATATCCTGACATTGCCTTCCTAGAAAAGTTCCCTGGAGCTCTGTAGCTGTTGGAGAAGAGAGGCGGCTTGGCTCTGACTTTCATATACATTTTGAAATACCTTTTGCAGGATGGCTGGAAATAAGGAACTAATAACAAAGGACTTCTAAAATTACCGGTAAATCTGAAGCATTCCGCCTGGTGCCCAGCCTTTGAGAGTCTTTAATTCATCAATTAGGTGATCAAAGATCTTGTTCAAGATATGATTACATTTCTTTTGTTCTCTTTGCGCAATCATATTAAAATTGATAGCATTCCTGAAATCAAACGGGTTCCAAAGCTAAAAATAAAAACAGGCAAAATGACACTCTCACATTCATCACTTTCTAAAGGCAAGGCTATGATCGGCCCTTTAACTATCCTGGGACCCAAATGTTAGGACAAACCATTCTATGGTGATGATATCAAAAGAGGAACTTGAAGTTTCCACACTCCTAAAGCAGCTACCATGCATTTAGGCTGTGGTCAGGCTGTTCTCTGGTGTGTGTGTGGGTGGGGGGTGGGGGGTGGGGGGACAGAGAACTTGTGGCCACTTGCCAAAGCCAAAGCCAAAGCCAACAGCTAACAATTTCAATGATAGAGAATGGAGATCTTTGAGTGCCTACTGGTGTCCTCCGTCACACACACAGGATTAGTCTTCCTTATGCCACTAAAAACAAAATAATATCATAGCCTGAAAAGGAGAAGGAAATGTTTCTCAAATGACCACAACTCTTATTCCTTGTTCCCCAGGAGTTATGCCAATTGTATTTTGTCTGAATATTCTTGATCATGATACAAGAGCATATAGTAAGGTATTTCAGTAACAGGTCAGATGATAAGTATTTTAGGCTTTGTGGCCCACTCGATCTCCTCCACAACCACTCAGCTCTACCTATGTACCATGAAAGCAGTCACAAATGACATGTCAATAAATGGGCATAGCTGTGATCTAGTAACTCTTTATTCACAAAAACAAGCAAAGGCCAGATTTGCCTGCAGACTGTAGTTTGCCAATCTTTGCTCTGAAACACGGTCGTGACCATAACCCATACTTGTGGAGTTTAGTCTACATCACGCTGATGCTGGGCAGTTTGAAGGAGAGTCCTTATTATGACCTCGGGTCAGAAAATAGAATTGGTCTGATTAGGGGGGAAAAAAGGTCACTGAGCCACAAGTCCAACTTTCGAGTGGTTTTCTCTTCAGAAAGTTCATTTTACTCTCCAAATAAAATTTGTCGGTCGTGTTCATTGTTTCTTTTAAAGAACATTAGATTTCACATTGCGTCCCACTTATTTATTACCTGAGTTTGGGTCTTAACAAATATGATTCTGTTATTCTCTGTCATCAATAGAGCAAGCACATGTGGTTTTGATTGACAAAATTGTGATAAAATTCACTGCATCCTTAAAAAAAGTGATTGAAAAGTTTTCAGACTCTTGCAGAGAATGTAGGGGGGAAAATGAGAGGATTGAATTTCAACAAAAGACATGCCAGGTTTTGTTGTTTTTTTTTTTCCTGCTCTTGTTATTCAACATTCCCACTACTCAGTATCTAATTAGATACTAGAACAATCCAGGAATCATGTGTTTCTCTTTAAACTTTTGGCAAAGTCCATCCCACCATGGTTAACATTGGGTACACTTAGGTTTCCCTCCAGGGGCCAGTACTGGGTGACATCATATGCCATGTCACAAACAATGGAACATAAATAAGTACACATGCTCCGAGACATGCAAAACACTTGCAGTCATTCTGGTTTTCTCTCTTTTCATTCACTTCAAATCCATGTTCATTTGGTTGCTTGCAAACCCTCCTTTGTCTCTCAAGTTTTTTAAGAAATAGATATCCCTTGCTATTATTGCCCCCAGAAAAATAACAGTTCAATTTTTTAAAAATCTCATCAGTCACATAACAGTTCTGTCTGCCTCATCGAGTTCCATTGGAATGGCTTTCTTGAACACTGAACAAAACACAGTACATTCCCTGAGAACACCATGGTAAGTCACCACATAACCTACTTGCTCTTATAAATAGGTCACCAACTGGACAAGAAAAAAGAGAATGGACACAATGCAAACAGCTTGACCTTCAAAGCTGTCTGGCATGTGGCTCTTTCCCTTATGAACTGATATCCATGTCTGAGAAACACGATCCCATCTTCATGCTACACCCTTTCTGATACAGAACTGGAGCAGACAGAAGTTATGTAACTCATCAGCTACTAGGGAAAGGTGGAGAATGCCAAAAAACACACAGACATAGTCAGAACTTTTAACTTGAAAAAAATGTGTTGTTTGTGAATGGGGAATAAATATCCTGAAACTCTTCCATATGTCTGCTTTCCTTCTCCTGGGCTACATTCCAGAGAGGTCATAGTAGTTCCACGTTTTTCTCTAAAATATGAAAAACTATTGCCGAACAGGTTTTATAAATGGTTTTTTTCACAGTGACTAATATACAAATGCTCCACATAATTGGTTCAAATGAATTTACCAAATATTCAGAATTCCTTGGCCAGGTAATTCCTAATTTAATATTTAACTTAGAGTCATCTCATCAGATGATCCTCACCTACTGTTGTTGGGAAACGAACACTTTTTAAAGAATACACCACTTGACAATGCAATCTACTTAGTAACATTGCCTCATGGCTACAGATATTGTGCTACTGACCAAATGCTTGACATGAGCATAATGCTTTCTAAACTTCTTTTTTCAAAGGACTCTTGTAGAATATTCCTTTGAGGAAAGAAGATACCAGTAAGTTTGTAGAATCTAAGCCTTTCACTGGGTCATCCTCATATACAAAATACCACAGTCAATTATGATCCCACAATGGACACGCTTTCTTATATTAGTCATTTTTGCTTCCCCAAACCACCAGGTCAACCTCACTTATCTGGCTTAATGAAAAGTTCTTGGGAAATGACTATCACCTATCAGATTCCCAGGATAAGCCTTACCAAAGTGAGCAACAGGCCTACTGCTAATCAGCTCTCCATTTCTCTTGCTTTTTCAGTAAGCTCCTTTAAGTGTTTCTCTCTCTTTTGTTATAGGTCTTTATTTGTGTTATTCTTTACCAACCCCAAGGCAGAAATGTGGGCTTGGGGCATCCAAGAAAATCATAAATAATTCCTAAACTGTATAAAGTAAATATAACTGAAAGAAGAGTGATAGATTTGGTGGACATCTGAACCATGTTCATCTAACTCCAAAGACTATCCTCCAATTCAAGTATGTCAGCCAAGGCATGGTTCAAAGTGGTAACATAATAAAAATGATCTCCACCCATCTTCATCTCTCTGATAAAAGGGGCAATGACCTCCATATCTCACTGTTATTACAGGTCAAAGAGATATGCATGGATTTGGCTCTTTTAATAAATCAAAAACATTTTGAAAAGAAACTCATTATGTTAGAAACAATTACAAATTCATATTGAGGCAGCATTCTGTGGTTCATAATTCTGTCCTGTCTGTGGAACTATAAGTCTATTATTTTATTTCATTTTTTATAGATCTATTATTTTAAATTTTGGCTTTCTATGGAAGCCTCTCCACTGATTTTGTATTAATTTTCTTTCCCCTAATCTTTTCTAGCTCCACCACATTTTTAGTCAATCACAGCAAACAAAGCAACAAAGGATGGCTATTCTAGGAGCAGATACATTATGATCTTTAAAAAGACATATTTTTATATGCTATATGGTTTAACTAGTCCTATATACAAGTCTACACAAAAACTCAAGTTGTTTCCTACCACTATTTTCAGAGGCAGAAATTTTCAGAGGCTGTTATCTTCCCCACTGGTTCCTGTAGCATTCTTCCAATTAGTGTTTTGAGCTACTATTTCAGTCAGCTTTGAAAACTGGAAAAAAATCAATAATAAATACTTTGGAAAGAGCATAGGCATCATTTAAAACATTAAAATCAGGACATATAACTTCCAAAACACTGACAAAAACAGAAGCAAAGAATGCACAGTTTATGGATGAAAAGACAAGCGACAGCAAAAATATATTTCAAAAAGGAAATTTTTTCTGAAAGAAATAAGAGCAATATGGATTATCCTAGTAATTATAATCAATATAAATGAGTTAAACACCCCTATTATGGACAAAAATTCTTAGATTTGATTTAAAAATTGCCTCAGGATTTACAAAGTAACACAGAAAGTTAAAAAGTAAAAGGACGAACAAAAATAAAATGGACTAATATAAACCACAACGAAGTGATAGTTCTTATATTAGTATCAGTAAAAGCAAAAATGAAGGCCAGGCATTAAATGAATAAAGAGGATATTAATATATTACAAGATACAAAAATATAACATAACTCTAACAACTATTAACTTTTATACATGGAATAAAATTGCCCCAAAATAGAAAAATAAATCTAAAAGAAATAAAGGAAAAGTACCAGAAACTCAAGAAATGTCAGAGTATAAATTTAACAGATTAAAGAGTCAAACTTAAATAACAGTACATATGATTACTCATATGAAGCCAACTTTTTCATATCCACAGAACATTCGTATTATTTTACCATATATTACCTAAAAATAAATACGGGATAAAATCAAAATAGTAAAAATTACACAGGCAGCAAGCTCCATTATCTTTCTACAGTATAATAAATCTTTAAGCATCAACAAAACAAAAGCCTTCAACAACCTGAATACTTTTTAGGGTCTCCTAAGTAAAACCACTCACAGATCATTTAGGAAATAGTAACAATAATAACACTACTACAGCAATTTATAAGATGTACCTAAAGCTATTCCCAAAGGCAAATTAATAGTCTTAATTATTAGCTTATTTAACAGTAAAGAATCAAAATAAACTAAAATATTGAAATCTAAATATATATACATATATAAATTAAAATATTCAAATCCAAATATATATACATATATATTTTTAATGCATATAGTAACTATTTTTAAAAAGCCCATTATATTCAACCTTTATATTCACAGAAGAAATGCTTGATGGTTGGCTCTTGTTTACTGCTTGTGGATGAGTAAAGGAACACCTACCAGTAAACACACCAACTGCTATGCTTAGAGAGAATGTTACCGAGAAAAAGTAAAGAGAGTAAATATACAACTCCAGCTAATTTGAGTTTTACTAGCTATACATACTAAATAACCCAGGCCAACAGTTCCCAAATATTGTTCTATACATAATAGTGGTGTCAAAGTATTGAATACTTATTTTTAAAAGTAGGATTCCTGGGTCTTACAACCTATCTTCCAAATGACAATCTCCAGGAATAAGACACAGGCGTCTGTAATTTTAATAAAGCCTTCTGGTCAGTTTAATGCACACTCAGTTTGGGGAATAAGTACATACTCTACTGATCTTAATTTTTAGGGATTGGGCAATATGGCAAAGTTACTCAACACATGAAGATTAAGAGCAAATTGAAAGAGAAGAAAAACTAGGACATCAGACCTAATGTTAATGCAGAAAACAGTAGAAGGTATTTGATTTTCTGTTTCAATGGCATTAAAGAGGCTATTTTATCATTAAAACAAGAATAGAGAAAAGGAAGAAAGGATAAGAGAGAGAAGAAACTACTTGAGAACAAGAATGAATTTTTCAAAATTTAGATTAAAAAGTAAAAGCATGGGTGATGCCTTTAACAAAGGCAGTAAAGAGCAGAGTACCAACTGCTGAAAACTGAGTAAGTAAGTCAGAAGACCAGGAAGAATTCTCCATGTAATAACAGTTTTTAAAAGAGCAAATGTGGATATTCTCCAGTGTGAGGACGTTATCATCTGTCAGTGTGACTAGGATGGATTACATTTGCCAGAATCCCACCACTTTCCTAGGTAATTATACATGGAATCCTCACAACCATCTTCTGAGATTGATTCTGTAACTACCCACATTTTATAGACGCGGCAACTAAGGCACAAAGCGGTTTACATGAGGTAGTCATAACGTGTTACAGCACATAGCTAGTCTGTGTCGGAGCTGGGTTTGAAACCAGACCCAATGGCCCCAAAGTCCACCCTTTTAATCACTACAAGTCACAGAGAGCAATTAAACCAGACACATTAAAAATTGCCCAAATAATTATTGCTAATGTGCTTTTGAAATTTCATGTTTTTATTTATCAAGTCTACTATAGTCATGCTTCTTTAATTCATTAGTGTCTTTTGCTCCAATGCAATTAATAGGGTCTTTTTTCTTTTTTAGTGTATTATTTTCCTAATTGAAAAAAATGTACTCCTAAAAAGCTCAAACTACAAAGAACTGAAAAAAAGTGAAAGCACCACCTGATTCCTGCTTCTGCTAAGTTTGTTGTATATAATTCCAGACACTTTTATGCATACTTCCAGAAGGAAGACAAAGAAAGGATATGGAGAGAATTATACAAGAGGCTTCAGTTAAGTGATGGGTATATAGGTGTGTAATTTATCTTTACTTTCTACATCTAATATGCCTTTGTAAAAATATTTGACAAATAAGCAAGATGCCTTCCACCACAAATGGCATACTTCTTAATACATTCACCAACTTTATTAAACTTTCTAACAGTGATCAGAGATAAAGGCACATTTTGCTATTCTGCAGTTCCCAAGATGGCCCTCAGAAATTTGAACTATGCGCAGTGGAAATGCTTGAATGAAAAGTAAAAAACACTGGCATTCATAATTGGAAATTATAACTCTATTATTTTGTGCACTCTCAGGAGCAAGAAAACATTCTTTTCCAGGACATTTTAATGAAAACAGTATTAAATATAGTCCTACAGTATAATAAGAGCACAGTTACTCTGTGTTCAAACACTGGATCTTCCCATTGTGCTGCTTTTTAAAAAACAAAGACAATAATAAAAACAAGATGTGTCAGGCACAGGTCTAAGAACCTTTATGTGATCTTTGTGCCAAATGGTTGAGGTCAGAATTTTTATTCCCATTTTACAGATTAAAAAAACTGTAGCTCTGAGAAGTTAAATATACCCCAAGTCATACAGTCACTAGGTAGCAACCCCTGCTTCCAACCCAGTTTCTTGTGTACAAATCCAATGCTCTTTGTATCTTATCACTGAATAGGTTATAGAAAGAAAAAGGAAAAGGATTAAAAAGAAAAAGAATAAGAAAGAAAAGTGATAGTAGGGAAAGCACAGAATTCCCAGGAAGGCTGGAGAGCTAGATTTGGGGCAATACAGACAAGAAGACTCCCAATTATCATGCCTCTGAATGAGTAGAGAGGGAACATGCCTACTGTCCTTGTTGAGCACTCAAGAACACAAGCAGGAGCATAGATGGTCTCAATGATGTCGCACCAATGCTGTCTCAGCAATGAATTCTTTCTGTAGCTGCTGCCCTATAGAGTGGTGCCCTTGAGGGTGTGCCTTCCCTGTCACTCTAAGACAGCTGCCCCTAGAGCTTGTATTATGTGCTTGCACCCCTGCTGCCAGAGCGTCAAAGGGGACTCTCAAAGGGGATAAGAAAAGCAAATAACTGGTATTTTCAGCATCTCCAGAAAGAGGTAGGTAGTATCCACAACAAGTCTCATAGGAGGAGGGAGTACCCAAAACAAAGGAGGTGGTTCAGATATTGAGTGGCCAAAATGGATGACAAATGTTCCCTTAAAGACCACCCTTTAACTGTTCCACATCAACCTACATTGTTTTTTCCTCATACAATCCCTCTTATGCACACAAGGAGCTCTTGCCTAACCTAATACAGCCATCCTTTCTAAACTAAAAACGCACCTTCCCTCCTCCAACAGTGGGCAATCCAAAGACCTTTCAGTTAAATGCATCTAGTTCCAAGTCCAAGATCCTCTCTACTACTGTCACTTTCCAATATTCTATAATCTAGAATATGGTTTATAGAATAACCTATAAACCATAAAGTTAATCACTAACATACAATCACTAACATAATTGCCTATATATATATAAATAATTGCCTATATATAATGTATACATAATTGCCGATATACACATATATGTGTGTGTGTGTGTGTGTGTATACCCACACATAAATAACATGTATAAATCACACACATAAATGATAGGGGAAAAAGAAGAGAATTTGTTCAAGTACAAAAATATACATGAGATATCATAACAGATATGAAAATATGGCAGATGTTACAGTTCTCTGCAAATGGGCACGATGCTATCATTGTTATTTTTTACTTCCCTCCTCCACACCTCCTTCCAGGTCCAATTTCACTCTGCTGCTATGCTGACCAGGTTTCTTTACCCAGTGAAATGATCTAAACCTTCACTCCTGGGGGATGTGAGATATTAATATAGTCTTTTGTTTAGGTATCTCACTGAAGCAGTACAAGATGCTACTTGTACAAGATGTGGTACAAGGTACCACAGAGCATCCTCTGGGATCCATGTGGCAACCTATTGACAGCAACAATCTCCCATATCAACCCTAAACCCTTTTACATATTTATCAAGTGGCACAAGAAGTCTGAAATGACTGAGTGGGTTGGCTCAGCCTGAAATCAATGGAATAGTTGCTATTTCCCTGAAGGAAGCCATCTTTCTTTGGGTACTAAGCCTCTCAAGCAGCAGAGTTCCAGAGCTGAGAAGTGTTCCATATACAGTTGGTAAGTACTCACCATTCCAATGTTCTTCATTTCAACTACCTAATTCCAGAATAGTGGCTACAGGAGGTTTTTTTTAAATCCATTATTCTTAAAACGACTTCTGATATTCACTCTTCCAGCCTTCCAATGATTTCATAAGCACCTAATTACCCACATTAAAGCCCTTTCTGCCTAATACACTTGAAGTGATTTTTATATCCAGCAATAAACACTGAGTGACACAGGAAGTAAAACTTTTTTGAGTGGGTCATTAGCTGAACCTGTAAGAGGTATTATTATTTTTTCCTCCCCCTTGGTTCCCAAACTTACATATTCTCAATAGGACAGACACAGAATCACATGTTGATCACTAATTCAAAGTATATATTGTGTCCCATATGACAGCACCTCAACCTCACCAAATAGTCTCTGAACTGAAGCTGTAATAGTCTTCAGTGGGCCAATCCCCCATTCTGGGTATTTATACAAATTCAGAAAATGGTCGATTGACTCTTAATATCCATTCCTACCTTTCTTCTTTATGCTTTCCTTGATTCAAGGCAATACAAAGCTAAAAATTGTATTTCACAAATTCCATTGCACTTTCGGGAAGATTACATGACTCTCACATGCTATACCTATTGCCCTACTTTTTTTTCAACATTTTTTTTTATTTTTATTTATTTTTGGGACAGAGAGAGACAGAGCATGATCGGGGGAGGGGCAGAGAGAGAGGGAGACACAGAATCGGAAACAGGCTCCAAGCTCCGAGCCATCAGCCCAGAGCCTGACGCGGGGCTCGCACTCACGGACCGCGAGATCGTGACCTGGCTGAAGTCGGAGGCTTAACCGACTGCGCCACCCAGGCGCCCCGAGCTTACTTTTTTTGATGTAAAGTGAGTTCATATTCAGTAACTACATGGTGTGGGACACCATGATGGAAAATAAAGCCTTTAATGGGTCTAAGGATGGTGGGGCTGGCTAATCACGTCAGGCGAGAAAAAGCAAATTCAAACTCAAAATACTTTTGCTCCATGATATTACAGTTTAGCATGCTAGGTATCTGGCTAATCTCCCCTGAGCATGGTACCATATTGGGGACTACAGTCTTCAGGCTGGGCATTCAGTAATGATGATAACTCAAGTCAACCTTGATGAGATAAAGTTTATAAACTGAGGCCAAGCTATCCCTAAGTATATTCGTAAAACTAAAACTGTCCATGTCATGTTGGTACTAACCTATCATGCAACAACAGTGGCAATTAAGCCTTCATTTTTCTTTCCTTCTTAATCAATTGATCATAGAACCCTTCCCTTGACACCTAAGTATAAAGCTGAGAAAAATCTAATCGAGTTAGATCACATATATACCACCTCCACTTGAAACTATATTGCAGTTTAGCACATCCAAATATTTGACTAGGTCAAATAGCAGGCACTGTAAGTAGCTCAAGTCGAATAGCTACATACGCCATGCTTAAACATTTAGTCTATATGGCCTTAATGCAACTTGACAACAGTTTCTCAATAGACTAGTTAGTTAACTAAGAGAGCATGGCTTTAATCCTGAATCCCAGGGGCATTAGCAAGAGTTCTCCTAATGAAACAATACAGTCTTCATACAGCATCCCAGTTTGTCAAGACACAGAGTAATGGACACAAAAGTATGCTCTGGCAATCACAGAAATCTCTCAGACCAAAGAATTCAGGTGCTGTCAGTTATAAGTTTTCTTGGAGTGCTGAGAGAGGTACAGATAAGGGGATATACGTCAGGTGTGTGGGTGAGGCCGCCTGCTACACCTAATAAGTACCTTCAAGCAACATAGCCAAATGTGGTATACATTGCCTTCAAAATGAAGAGATCCACTAAGTTCTGTGTCTCTTTCTTAATGGTACAAGATTCAAACTTCAGCAAGTATCTTGAAAATTTCCAAACCAGTAGACCCTCTACATGCAATCCTCTACACTGTGCAACTCAGGCCTTATATTTTCATGGATATGGCTCCCATTTTCTGGTATATGTGTACCTAAAGTATCTGCTACTTAATATTCTCCAGATTATATCAGTATAAAGTCATTAATTTCAAGACCTAGCCTGATGTCCTTTGGGATAATAAGAAAGTCCTTACACATTAAATTACAGCTCAAGGTCAGAGAATGTACAGAATTCTGAGGCAAAGTAGCAAAAGTATATTGCTATCCATGCCAAGTGTAAAAAAAATACTGTTGGTGTTCTACATACATTGAGATAGAAAAAATATTCGCAAGATCAGTAGATAAGATTATATTCATTTGCTTCAGTAAAAACACCACATCTGCAACACTTTATTTAAATGAAGTTACCACCAGGGGTGCATGGGTAACTCAGTCATTTAAGTGTCTGACTTTGGCTCAGATCATCATCTCACAGTTCGTGAGTTCAAGCGGCACATTGGGCTCCATGCTGACAACGTGGAGCCTGCTTAAGATTCTCTCTCTATCCCTTTCTCTCTGCCCCTTCCCCACTCGTACTCACTCTCTCAAAATAAATAAACAATAAATAAATAAATAAATAAATAAATAAATAAATAAATAAATAAAGTTCCTACATACTAAGCTCAAGCGATAATTCACCAGCATTCTTCAAGACCTATTCATACTAGAGAGTTATGTCAGGAAGTAATACAATTTAACATCCCTGCCCCTTTTAAGTGGTTTATGATGATACTTATTTCTGCAGTTCCCCAGGGATGGAGTAATGCTTTTCATTTATTCTCCTGGTAGTAAGACATATTCCAGTGGTTTCCACTTGGTCCTTTCTCATATGCCAGAAACCATTATAGTGTTCTTCTACTGCTAATGATACGTGTTTATTTTTTCTTCATGTTTATTTATTTTTGAGAGAAAGAGAGTCAGAGTGCGAACAGGGGAAAGGCAGAGAGACAGGGAGACACAGAATCTGAAGCAGGCTCCAGGCTCTGAGCTGTCAGCACAGAGCCTGACGGAGGATGGGACTGGGGGGCGCTCAAATTCACAAACTCCAAGACCATGAGCTAAGCTGAAGTTGGACGCCTAACCAACTGAGCCACCCAGGCACCCCGGATGATATATATTTCAAAATTAAATTCATGAATTAAATAAATGAGTGATGCATTCAGGATCAGAGTGGATCACATCAAATCTCTATCATGTGAATTCTATAAATCCCATATTCGGACAGAAAAACCACATCATATTCTGAGTCCAAGGACTTGTGTTAATGCAGAGCTAACATCTACTGCTTTCTGAAAGGTCTAGGTATTTCTCCCAATTGCCCGATTGCCCAGTTGCTCTGGTGAATTTCCCGGGTCCCTTGGAAAAGGATAAAAAGATGTATATATACCAATTAAGATGTACTGTAGACTTCTCCCTGTCAAGGTACCTGGCCTCCCCTGCATGTAGAGAGTTCCTAAATTATAAACTCGTAGAGATTTCAGACTTTTTATAATGGGATCATGACTACTGCCATGGTTCATGTCAGGCTACAGTTCATCAAGTATGTAATTTTTCTGATATTTCTATTGAATAGAAACTTATTGGGCTAGTCACAGATTTTGGTATTTTTTAAGTTCTATTTATTTTTTTTCATAATCTCTACACCCACCATGGGGCTTGAATTCATAACCCCGAGATCAAGAATCACATGCTTTTCTAACTAAGCCAGCCAGGTACCCCCTACCCATCTATTTTGATCCTAGTCATCATCAAACACTAGAGTTGGTCAAACTATTATCTTACTAGATTTGATGCATATTATGATAACCATATCTACTCTATTGTTTCTGATGCTGAGCTGCTACTCAGACTTTGCCACTCCAGATTCCACGTAAGCTGACAAATTCGTGGAACTCTGCTGTCTCCCGCAAGTGTCACTTGCTTATAGAGAATGGCCACTTCAGTACTCTTCCAAGACCTGGAATAATCTCATTAATATATTTCTAAATGCATAAAGGAAGTATCTTCTGAATTCTCTTAGAGGACATGGTTAGAGTTAGGCAAACATGATAAGTTTACTCCAACATTTCTAACTTCTGAGCAGGTGAATGCCTAGCGTGACACTGAGCACTCAAACTTAAGCCACTATATTGAATCTGGAAGCTACAGTAAGCATATCCATATCAATTAATTCAGTTAAGTTTAAAGTTATACTCCTTCCTTGTTCTTTTATCTTCAGAATCCATTTGCCCATAAACAATCAGATTTTTGCAAATAAAAATTGGCAAACTCTTGTAGTTTCCACTCTATAACTGATACTCTAGGGCACACTAGGATCAGTCTTAGCATATAAGTCTGGAGATAGTGTATAATGTTGAGAATGGCCGTAAGGAATATTGCATTCCCTTTGCAAGGGGTCATTCCAAAGTCTTCAAGCAAGAACAGGGCAGTAAGTCTCCTTCAGCCCACAAAGTAGACTCATGGAGTTGGAAGTTCATTATAAGCTAATTCATTCAAATTCTTCACTGTATCTCCACCTCAATTTCAAGGCTTCACTTTTTTCATCAGTATACTTTCACAACAGGCAATGAGTTCAACTGAGTTGGCAATTCAACAATAGACTCAAAACACTGCAGAATTCTCCCAACACAGAAAAAATATTAATGTTTGTCAAAACACCCAGTATATCCAATAGAATGAAATAGAAACAGAAATCCAAGAAAAAGTCATTTTCTAGGACTGAGGGTGATGCATTAGAGTAGTACTTTGTGCATAAAATTAACAGATCTAAACATTAAAACACTCAATAATGGTAAGGTATGTGGAAATAGCATTCTCATACCCTTTGCTGGTCGGAGTGGAAGATTTCTGGAGAGCAAACAGACAGCACCTACCTCAAAGGCTCTCCATTTCTTCTTTTGTGCCTATTTACAGTTTCCAAAATCTTAGGGTGAATGTCATTTTATAATCAGAGAAATAAAGTCTTATCAAAAAATTTAAGCAACATCACCAAGTCCAGCACAGATTACATTCTATCTTTTCTTTTGGAGGAACCTACCAAATATTATTTTTCCCCCTATTCAGGTACTTGTTCACCAAGTATTTATTGAGCATCTGTGTGTGTCTACTCTTCATCAGCAGCCGTCAGTTTGGAAAATTATGTTTATAATATTCTGTCAACATTTTTTAATTGATGAAAGCAGAATACAGCATCTTCAAGTTCTTACGCTGAACTTGAGTTGGCATCTCAAGTCGTAAATGCTCTTAAATATACTTCAATTGCTCTGCTACAAATTAAGGTAATAACGAGCACTGAACTTTTATACAGCCAGGATGCCGCAAGCATTAGAAGCTAACAACTCAGAGATCTATGCATTTCCCAAGCCCCAAATTCATTGTGAATTCACAGCAAATCCTCCCCAAAGTGTATCTAATAACAGGTCTAGAGTTCCTAGACTATTGTTTGCAGACAACACAAAAGGGCAGTTCCAATGTAAACACTGTATTTTAATGGAGGCTTAATTTTTACCTCTAACCACAGAACTCCAAGTATTTGGTTTCCTGGTGCCTAGTACCGATAGAATGACTAAATATTCAAGAGGTATGTAAGGAATGTCGAGTATCTTCCTGCCCAGGGAGCTTCAACGTTTTTTGTATGCAACTGTTGAGCTCTTGATCATGTTTTTGTTACTTGGAATTCCTTTCGGATCCTCCAAAATTCTGCAATAATTTCAAGGAGGCTTCCTGGCATGTGTTCTAGATTGGTCTCTACATTAAACTGATAAATCAAGAGATTTCTTTCCTCATTAGGTCAAAATCATCATTACCTTCCTCTCCCCTTTTGGAAGAAAAGAACTTTATCCTTCTATGTGATTTATTCTTTTCACGGGCATCCATTCAAAACTGAGCTATTGTTTCAGAACAGGGAAAATGTATTCCTTTTACAGGTTTATTCCTTCAACTGGAATTTGTTTAAGGAGGTTCCACTGCACAAACACAAAAAGCCCTAATACATGCAGACTGGGTCGGCTTCATGCCATCAGATGTCACCGCTGACGGGTGATGGCACTTATATAGATTTACACAACAAAAACTACATTAAAAATGTTAAGGTGGTGAGACAAAGGCACAAAGGCCTAGAAATTCACAGCTCGGGATTTAAACATACTATATCTAAGAGGAATGGAGTGCATTAGGGTAATGCGAAGGTGACAGCGCCCCTATTATACCTACCGTGCTAGACACTTAATCCCTAACTGAATTTCCTGGTGGTGCTCGCTTTGTCTCATTCTTGGGGGCTTATGTTTTTTAATGACATTATTGTTGTGTAAATGTTCTTGTTTTATAAAGTAATTTCAGGTTGATTATCATCTGTTTATGCAATTAGTGTAATTACACCTAATTACAGAGTAGAATCAACATATATAATTAGTTTATTAGAGGTATAACTGTGATATGTAAGGATTTTAAAATCTTTATGAAACTTTGTGAACAAATATTCTATGAATGTGAGAGCAAAATATTTAGATGCCAACTCTCCTACGTTATATATACATTTTTTAATATGCTCGGTAATAATTAGATTTACTGCCTGTCAAATATAGTGTTAAAAATCATAGAGCCATACTAGAAGGAGCACAAATATAAAATCTGTCCTTAGGAAAATTAGAAACACTCTCTGGTGTTTTCTTTAAAGTTTGATTTTATAAATCTCTCCTCAATTAAGATTTCTTACCTATAGAGCGTCCCCCTCAGGTGAATTTTAACAGTAAAATTATAAGCCCAGTAAAGAGATTTATATTTAACACCAGGACATATAATACTCACGTATGTTATGTGACATTCCTTACAAACTAATAATAGTGCCCCCTGTACTCTCGTGTTGGATTTCTCCATTTGATTCTGAGCCAAAAAGGAAAAACAAGATGAACTACAAATGTTGTGATATAAAAAAGCAAAGACATAGATCATAAAATTAGAAAAATGATGTATGTTTCCAAAATCAGCCAAGAGTCTTAGGAAGAAGAGTTGAAAATAGCTGCTAGAAGAGAACATAACCTGAACACACATACAAGAAACGCATATTAATGTAGGTGATGCCCATTTATTTCTCTATTTAATTTTTATCTCTGTTTTTGGGCACTTCAGAAAATAGTATTTGACCATTCCTTCTCTCCTCAAAATACTGAAACCAAAAAGAATGCAATATAAATAAACTGAATACCGAGATTTGCTGCTTTTAAATCATGTGGTACATTGTACCAGATGGACGAAAAACCATCAAATAGTCTCAGTTATTGCTTACTGTTAAGACAGGGATTGGAGGGTCTAACTGACACCACTGGAAACTTTAAGCAATAATATCAGAAAAGCAGCACTTTAAATATTAGCAGCACATTACAGTAAAGATATAGTTCTTCTGCTTTTGGAAAGATAATAACTTTGTGAATAATGAACTCCATCAGAAGGTAAGCATTCTTAGCAATTGGTCTATAAGAGGCTTGCATTAAAATGGACCCTGGACTTCAATTATTATTGAAGCAAAGTACCAGCTCAAGTTTTTAGTCTTTCCACTAAGATACCTATTCTTTTAGAATTGCTGTAAGCATATTCAACACATTTCTTTCTTTTTTTTTTAATGGAACAAGAAACTTTAATACTGAAGGTAAAAAGGTTTCTTGGCTTTTTGCTTCAGATCAGCAGGAATTATCATTACTCAAAAATCAAAACATGCAACTAATCTTTCCACAGAATAAACAAACAAGAAACGTTTTTCCTCTTTCATTTCTTTCCTAGTCTTCTTTTCACAAGGACTAAGTTGGTATGTAAAAAGGCAAATAGTGGGGCTCCTGGCTGGCTCAGTCAGTTAAATGTCTGACATCGGCTCAGGTCACGATCATACAGTTCATGGGTTCAAGCCCTGCATTGGGCTCTGTGCTGACAGCTCTGAGCCTGGAGCCTGCTCCAGATTTGTGTCTCCTTCTCTCTCTTTCTGTCCCTTCCCCTCCCCCGCTCACGTCCTGTCTCTTCTCTCACTCAAAAATAAACATGTTTTTAAAAAGGCAAATATTCAGACCCCTCCCCCTCAAATACAATAAGTTGTATAATCTAACGTCATAGTCTAATAAAGTGTCTGGCACACAATAATCACCAGGAACGTTACCCCATGAAGATTCCAAACGAGACACATATTCCCCAAAAAGTTCTGAAAGCCATCAAGGAAAACCCTTTCACACAATCACAGTGACTCCAAAACTCAGTAAACAGGCACTTAGTAATTATTTGCTTCCTCTCATCCCTTTCTGGATTCCCAGGGGGAGGCAGAGTCCATGTTTTTGGAGGAGGCCACCTAGGTAAAGAATATTAATACACTCTAAAGGGAAGCCCTGTGTTGGCTCTTGGGAGCTCTCCTCTGCTCACTGTTTCCCTCTGTACCAGGGGCGGCTAATGAAGTGGACCAGCCGCCAAAGAGACACAAAGAATCAATGTCCGACATTAAAAGGAAGCAGTGACAGGACATAAACCTGAGAAGCAGAGAAGAATTTGACTACCAGGCAGCTAGACCCCGATGTACTTGATTTTACTTTCCTGATAGACCCATACACACTTTAAAATGTATTCAAAAATTGACTTGATGTTGACATTCAGCTGTAACAATTTAATGAAGACTAAACAAACACGTTAACTCCTATATCCGGACTTCAGAATCTGGGGACAAAGCAGAATCAGGAATGGGTTGTTCAAGACCAACTCTTTTCTCTTCACCTCAGAAGTGTCTATCCCACAGTTACGCCTGGGTTTGGCAAATACTGCGCTTCCTTTCCATCCCCGTGGCCTAGACATGAACCCTATTGTGCAGATAAGGAAGGCTGTGAATACATGCTTTTCAGACAAAATCAGTATAACCGTAAGTTTGCTGACTTGTTTCAGCTGTGCCCGGCTTCTGGGGAGGTGGGTTACCCTACCTTAACATTTGCAAAATGCGTAAGCCAGATAGGATGGACTTCATGGACAGTACAGACAACCAAATGATTAAACAGAAGCATCCACAATTTCCAACCCAAGAATGGCACCAGCACATACCTAACCAGGGCAACAATACTAAAATCTCATGTAATATCCTAAAAGGGGATGAAGTAAAAAGAGCTAACAATCACCAGATCACATTAGGTCTTTTATGCACATCAAATGAAGAATGGACTGCTTATCTTTGCTCTTTGAATTGGATCCATAGGGTGAAAACAGTGAGAACTTCTGGAACATTCCTTATAGTCTCTATCTGGCTGTGAACGCACATCTTTCTATCTTAATCTGCCACTACTTTTTCAAAGAGGTCCATTGCCCCAAACGTGACAGCTAAGTATTAAACTTTGAAAAATGCCTTTCCTTATTTTCTCTCATAAACCATTAGTTTAAAAGCTAGAGATTAAAAATCGAAACATTTCCCTAGCTTTATACTAATGTGGCATTTACACATTCTTCCATACCGTTTGAATGCACTCACCAGGCTGGCATCCATTCTAAGCACAGTGTAAAGTCCAGAAAGGCATTTTATTCTTTCCAGGTGTGCTCAACTGGCTTATTTATGGTCTGACTTCCTTTCACAGTGTGAGAAACCTTAGCCTCTGCCAGCTGCAAAGGATTGTTAAGAAGAAGCATTTTTAAGTTAAAAAATATATAGCAACACTTCTCTCTCTCTCCCCCTTCTCCCTCTCTTTCTGCCACACTTTATGCACCTTCTTGCATTGGTTAGTGTGTGACATGTCTAAATAGGCATTTAACTGTACTCACCAACAAAGAAGGTGCCCCATGCAGGCAACAGTATATTAACTTAATGAATACCAGAAAGGATAAGGAGGAGGGTACAGAGCTGTTAACTCAGCCAAAGTTATCCTTCCTGAGAGCATTCATTGCATTCAGTGCAGACACACACACACACACACACACACACACACACGCGCGCGCGCACACCTTTCATGTACTTTACCCCCATTCTTTGGTTCCAGAAGAGCCATGGGTCACTACAATGAAACACAGCTGAAAGACACACCTGACTTGCTGTGGGGCCATGTGAGATGCTTATGTTTTGTGCACACAGTCACATCAACTAAGTTTTAAAAAAAATTTTTTTAATGTTTATTTAGTGTTGAGAAATAGACACAGAGCATGAGCAGGGGAGGGGTAGAGAGAGGGAGACACAGAATCCGAAGCAGGCTCCAGGCTCTGAGCTGTCAGCACAGAGCCCGACGCAGTGCTCAAACTCACAAACTGTGAGATCATGACCTGAGCCGAGGTCGGTCGCCCAACCAAATGAGCCACCCAGGTGCCCCAACATCAACTAAGTTTAAATGTTGTCTCATTTAGGACTGACATCGGAAGGTCCTTAGCAGTATTTCCTTGTCTGACTACTTACGTAGTCCGAATAAAAGACCACGATTTGCCTCTTTTAGTGGCCACATGATAACTCAAAAGTATAAATGTAAAAAAATTAAGTGACTTTGAAAGATAAATTTTTGGGGGCGCCTGGGTGGCGCAGTCGGTTAAGCCTCCGACTTCAGCCAGGTCACAATCTCGCGGTCCGTGAGTTCGAGCCCCGCGTCAGGCTCTGGGCCGATGGCTCGGAGCCTGGAGCCTGTTTCCGATTCTGTGTCTCCCTCTCTCTCTGCCCCTCCCCCGTTCATGCTCTGTCTCTCTCTGTCCCAAAAATAAATAAAAAACGTTGAAAAAAAAAATTTAAAAAAAATAAAAAAAAAAAAAGATAAATTTTTGATACCATTAAGGACAATGTAGTGTATTCTCATTTAAACCATTTCTCACATACATGCAGACCTAGGTAAATAATTTGGGCTGAAATAAACGGTTTTACCTGCTGGAAAAAAATTTGCCCTCAATTAGAGCAAATTTCTAAATGTTTCTGAAATAACCATGGTTTTTAAAAATTATTTAAGGGAGTCATTTACAACAATTATGACTCTAAAAAGAAGAAAGCATGTGAATGATGGCAAAGATGAGACATAATTGACAATCAGTAATAAAAAGGTTGACAGGACTTGAACATTTTTAAATAAAAAAAAATGACTAAACCCAAATAGCATGGATCCCAGGGAAAATTTGAGTGCTTAACTAATAAGATCACAGAGTACCTATGTTTCCTGGAAAAAGAAAATGCATTTTTATTGGGAAGGCGTGGTTCAAAAAATTACAACATAATTTAAGTATCCACGGGAATCTTTGGCATTTCAAAACTTGCATGGAGCCTTTGGAAAAAGCTCATCACAGCTCCTTTCAATCTTTGAGGACGCTGGCACTCCATGATGGAGTTGTTTAACAGCCTGGCCATGCCAAAATTCATCATAGCACTGCCCCAGGGAGGCTGCTAGCTGCCTGACCCTAGCAGCTCAGAGTGGGACTGGAACAAAAGGCTAGCATCCATTTCAAAAAGAACCCCAGGAAGCATCTACGGGAGGATGAAGAGTGTTGAGGTAGAAGCTGGAAGACTGTGGGAGTGAGGAAAGCACTAGCAAAGGAAGGCAAAGAGAGCTGGGAGCAAAGAAGGCTGAGCCAGCAGGTTTATAGGCAAAAGTCACACACACACACACACACACACACACACACACACACACACACACACACACACGACTGCTAGGCAGTGGTCAATTTCCAGACAATAATAGCAGAATAACCACAAAAGCAGTAAAAGCTGAGAGATCATGAAGAATATATCTTCACACACAGAGAAATGACAAAGAGAAGGAAAGGGAAAAGGAGAGACAGAAGAGAGGCAAGAAGAGAAAGTGGGGAAGATTATGAAGGTGGAGGAAAAGCCACCTGAAGAAAGTAAGCTTTATCAACATGAATTACCAGGAATCTTGGTGTTTACAGACTGTAGAGTCCATCTAGACTGGCTAATGGCATGTTATTTCTTTTCTTCTGCTGTCAAGAAGTATTACTGATTGTTAATAACATTAAAATCTTTATCACTTAATTTATTTTATTAATCCCATTCCAGTTTAACATTACTAGCACACAACTGTAAATAGCAATAATAATGCCATCGAGGTTGGTATCAATGATGCTGAAGGGTATTATGTACAACGCAGCCAACAAGCAGTGAGATGACAGGTTCTTACAAACCTTTACATTAGATTAAGGAAAAGCCTTGCACAGATTCACCAAACTGTGATCTTAATATGATATAGCATCCTCTGTCCTTTGATGTCCCTCTAGAATCACTTGTCATCCTCCAACATTTAAAAAAAAAATCTCAACATCCAAGGAGCATCTTAAAAAGAGTTAATGTCAATTTAAACGACGCAGTTTCCTTAACTCTTTGCTTCTGTTTCTACACTTCTCCCCAAGTTAATGCCATTCTTTCAAATAAAACTTTGATTTGTTGAATAGCATGCTTTTAAAAGTAAAGATAGTTTAAAGATGGGGTTATTGCTTTAGATAATATTTTAAATTATTCACTCAATTAAGTGTTTTATAGTCATTTTAATTCACCCAAGTAAGGATGTGAATGGTGTCAGGTGGGCTCGAATCCTCCCGGGGCATCTCCCATCACTAGCAAAACAAACAGGGGTGAGCTGTTTCAGTGCAATCCCCCAGAAGAGGTTTTGTGCTTCATTCTGTGGGACTTGAAGACTTTCTCTGGGTTTAATACACTCTTACTCATACATGAGATTGGTAAGTAAAAGCGATTCTGACCAGCTCTGTGGGCTCTCCTCGGATTCATCATACCACATGTGCAACTGGCCCCCAGTGTCAATGTGGGGAGTGAAGGCGATTACATTATGATGAATGAATTCGTTTGTGGTAATTAAAACAAAAATCAGTGAAGTTGGAAACAATTATCTTGACACTGAAAAACTCAAATGCAGTAACACTTTCTTAAAACACAAAGTTTATAGAAATTAAATTTGGAGAAATCAGGTGACCTTACCTAACAAAGAAGTATCTGTAATGGTCGGTGTTAGATAAATCTCAGGAAGACATGCTCATAGCAGTTAAGGGGTCTAATTAAATTGGTGTACATACGAAAAAAATCACTAGTAAAGAATATCAGGGTTGGTTTTTGGTTTTTTAAATGATGAATCTGCTATATAAACGTAGAAATTGCATGAGGGATTCATTAATTGGATTATTTTCTGTTTCGTCTCAGCACTGAGTTTTGGAACTTATGTTAAATTTAGATGTGATTTCTAAAGAAAAAGAGAAAAAGCTCTATCTGGCAATTTAAAGCTGTTTCGGGCAATACTTTTTTTTTTAAGTTGAATAATGTCATCTTCCAATATGTTTTGTAGTCTTAACCCAGAAACACCTTCATTTTTAGGAGTTTGTCCTCAACAATGTAACTTCCTTAAGAAAATAGTTGTCTAGTCTAGGCTTATCTTTACATAACTGAGGCCTCCATCAACAAATATCGATAATAACTAACTGGAATAATTGCAACATTTCTAGGCATCTGGTAGGTTACCAAGTGATAGAGTACATTTTCATTTTCTTAAACTTCACAAGAACGCTAATGAATTTTTGTCCCCTAGCAAGTCGAGTCTCAACCTAAGGTAAGAGCCATCAAGTCTCCTTGACATCACGCCAGGCAAGAGGTAAAAATGGCATCTTAACCCCTGGATTCCGATTGCAAACCTTCAGATCCTACAGGATGATACAGAGAAGTCGAAACTGGGGTTCCAGCCACTCCAGAATCACAACCAAGTTGTAAAATAAATACAGCGGAAACTGCGTAAGATGTAAATCACGCTTTAAGGCACAGTAGATGTCAAAGCACTTTGCATCCACTTCGAAACCAAACACCATCACTCCACTGGAAACAATGGCATTTCCAGCAACTCTATTGACTTAAAGGGTGAGGTTAAATAAGCCAGTAAATGCCAACAAGTATTGTTTGGCTAATGTAGGGAGGTGGTCTTGGCAATCTCCTGGCCTCTGAGATTTTGCTAATTGTTTTTCCAAGAAAAAAACTGAAGTCTCTTTCAAGCACTATCCTGAGTAAGCGTTGCCATGGGAAAGCCTGGGGATTCCACTTTTTATAGTGGTTGCACAGCTACTGTAGTGAGTACAGAGAGGAATTTTTGTAAGCAGCTGCCAACCACACCCTAACTCCAAGCAGCTGACTCGCTTTATGAACTACCAGTCACGACAAGAAGTGTGGATGGTGCATCAGAAACCATCACCATTCAAGACAACACAAAGTAATTCTTACTGGTTGTGGGACGTGGTAGATGGAGGGCACAGGAAATTGTACTTAGGTCCACTCTTGCCATCTTGGGATATAAATGACAGGAGCTCAGACACACATTCCCAGTCAAATGTCACTCTTCAATAGATCGTTAACCAAATGCGCCTGTTCAGTAGACAATGGGATGCACACATTCTCACCTTAAAGGCCAGAGAGGGAGCAGTCATTTACAGCTCATCCTTCCATATGTGTGCTTTGGCCAGGTGATGGGGAGCACAGGACTGAAGGAGGGGCAGTCTCCTGCAGTCACTGTGGCAGAACCTGTCAAATCACTAATGCTGCCAGTATCTCTCTCCAGCAGTGCCTAATCGGAGGGAAAAGTTGGGCAAGGGCCAGCCTCTTACAGCACAGCAATATGTAAAACTTAAGAAATAAAACAGAACTTCTCAGGGGCATTCCAGAAGGTTTGTGGGTACACTGGTTTCAGGACCCAGAATTCCTAGTCCCACCTTAGGATGGGATTTCCAAACACTGGAGGGTTATGTTGGCTTGGTGCATTTACCAGGTGCTTGAGCGTCCTGACCACTTGATTTTCGGAGAATCGGGGAAAGAGTTTAGCCTATAAAATATCTTCCTGATAATTTCTGAAGCTGCAGCAGTGAGAGGTTACCAAAACGTCTAAAGGCACAGAATATAAAGAAATGTTTCCCACAGCATCCCTGGAAGGCTGGGTCCTCGACACCCGAGGGGCCCACCTTTGGAAACCCTTCTCCCTTTGTTATATCTGCTGGGCCTTCCACTAAAGAACTGAATTAGATAGACGGGGAAGGGGAGGAGGCGGGTGGCGAGTGGGGGATGGAAGGAAGGCTGGTGCAAGAATATATTTTCTATGTCTGGATAAGGGAACAGGATTCTAGGTAATTGCCTGGTTTTCTCATTGTTCTCCGCTGCCATTCCAAGATTCATAGAGGGGCTGAAAGGATCGCTCTTTTTTCCTTTCTCTTCTAATTCTTCACTACTCCCCCCAACCTCCCGCAGACCCTCCAAATCACCCCTCCCACCCCTGTTAATCCTTTTCCCTCCCCTCTCATGGTGCTTATTCCATCCTAGGGAAAAAAAAAAAGTAATTTGTCTGTTTTATTTATGGTGCAATGAAGGTATGCTGCACGCGTCAGGATAGCCTGACACTGGTCAAACTATCTGACAGCCGAGAGGAACTGCCTTCATACTCCAATGAGTGTATATTTTAACCATTTGTTCGCCACAGCACACCACTGAGGTTCTGTCAGGATTCACTGCACCCTTTTTTTTTAATCTCTTTTGTTACATGCCAATTAAATTCAGAACACAGATCATTTTCAAACAATTTTTTGTCTTCCATGTGAACCCTAAAATGTGCAGACACCCTGAACGTCATTTGCCAAAATTCACAACTGCCTGCATATTCCAATTAAAGACCCCTGGGATGTTCTTAGAACTTCACTAAATTTAAGAACCTAGAACCGTTATGCCCCAAGTCGCAAATCAAAACACATCATTTAGTGATCAGATCCAGAAAGTGGAATTAGCTCAAACAAAATCAAAATTTCAAGCTATTTCTGAGCAGAATTAAAAAATGAAAGCACAGGTTGGAGAACTAGAGGACCCCTGTTATCAATTCTGCTGAAAAAGCCCATGTGTAAGTAAAAAGGCCTCAAGAATATCAAGATTTTTATCCTAGAAAGAGCCAAAGTTGGGAGGTATCTAACAGCCCATCTTCTAAGTTTGAATCAGAACGGTTTCTCCATCATTTGTAAATTGGGAATTTTAAGAAAGAAACTGATAGCAGCAAACAGAAAGACCAGAGAGACCATTCCATTGGTTATTCCTTTTCGATTCCCATCACATTGTACTCGGTGGGTCCCACGATCTACCTGGGAAATGCTCACTCACTTGGGTACACTCTGAAGTGCATTGTCCCTTTACTTTCAACAACAAACCCCCAATTCCAGAGGGCCTGCCTCACATGCACTCTCTCTATCCCCTGTTGCTTTGCCACCAGCAATTTAATTCTCCTTTTCAGACATAAAAGGACACACCGGGTTTTAACAATTATACTTTTGATTTCCTCATAAAAACAATGCTCAGAATTAGGCCCCAGACAATCTGTTCTTGTCCTGCAAAGGCCTGTGGGGCAAGATTGCCAGAAGAACCAATGGGATTTCTGCTGACTGAAAATATTTTTATTTTAATAAACTACAAAAGAAGAATGCTTTAAAAAAAAAACTCACAACAGGTTCAGAAATGTAATGTGATGCACGCAGCATGAAACAGAAACAAAGACCCAGCAGACAGGGAGTGTGATGAATGGTCCTAACCACATCGTATTTATTTATTTTTTTTAAATCTGCATTTGCCTTTCATCTGCAAATGAAAGGCATGGGGAGAAAGTGAGTAAGTTTTCCAAGGAATTTCTTTTGCTGTAATAAGAGCAAACGCAAATATTATACACTCAAGCAGAATTAAGAGCCTAACAGCAACAAAGATACAGAATGGCTGAAAAATCAAGGTTCGCACTGTGGTTTCTTTTTTTGCTCTCGGCTGTGGAAGGTGGCAGGAAGAGGCAGTACAATGCAGAGTCAAGACACAGGGGTGACCAGAGTGTTGGATGCTTCTGCTTTTCAAATAAAATGTGAAAGTTAGTTAAATTGACTTGTTCTGGAGTGGATGAAAAAAAAATTAGCATGCTTTTTTCATAATTTCAATGTATACTTAAGATTCTGAGACCATCTTTTTTAAAATCACTTAAGAGCAATAGAGATACAAGATAGAATATTATTTAAAATTTTCAAGCCACATAAAAGCCACCAATCCTTTTCTCTATAAGCAGTGCTCCCGAGGTGCTGGGAAAACAAGGCAAATCTGTGTGGATTCTGGACAGGACAAGGATGCTCTTGAAAGACGGTAAAAGTTAACATATCTTGGCAAGGGTGCTAATTTAGAAATTGCTAATTTAGAAATCGCTAGCCATGGAAGAAAGTAGGCCTATTTTTTGTAGAAAACAGTGTTACAGATTTTATACCTATGTCTGTTTGTGCAAGTGAAGAGAGAGAGTATCATTCTCCTAAGTTGTACCAATAGTGGTGCCACAAAACACACCAATTTCACAAGTTCAAAGTCTTCGTTCTTTTAGTGAAAAATAACTGATCCATACAATGTTGCAACTCTTTAAACATCCGTCAGGCTCAATAGTACTTTGTACACTTTGTTATCTTATTTATTTTAATTTTTAATAGTCAATGAGTTTTAGGTTGTGTTCTTTTAAAATAAAAGGACCCAATATAAGTAACTTTGAAAATTTGTTTAGATTAGAGGCTATCAGCCCAGCTGTTCATGACAGGACAGGGAGAAATACCCCTCTAAGATGAGCTTGTAGGATGTATGCAAACATTTTGTACTTGTTCTGTACTTCCAGAAAAGAAGAGTTACATGTTGGCCTTCGCAGCTATGACAAGATAGAACAATGTCAATATAACAGAGAATAGACTATTTGATTATAATAAACTTGCCACAGTAAAATTCCTTCTAAATTGTTGAAACACAACCATGAGTGTATGTGCGATATCACTATGCTACAGAATGGGCCACTTGATTACAAGAGACTCACCAATATAAAAATTCATGGCAGCCACATGCACATCTGGACGACAAGCTATGACAGTTGTGAATCTCCCTGTGTTTTAAATTTTGAAAGGTTTGTAATTTATGTTTTCCAAATAGTTCAGAACGGGCTAACAAGATAGATCACGTCACTGTCTATGTAACCTGATTAAATTTCGCATTGGGAACTGACAAGACTCCTCCGTGATCTTGCCGTCCAGTAATCGTCCTGCCATTCTGCAGCCTTTGCTCCACCTGGCTCCACCGCAGCCATCATAAATCCAGACTACAAAGCTGCATGATTTGAGAGCCGGCTCCCAAAATAGAAGTTCCAAAAATTAGACCACATACAGTCCCTCCTCTTCATTTAGAGACCAATTTTGCGCTGGCGTTATCTTGCTATATAGTAATTGCACATTAATAAAAACATATGTGGTGAGAAGAGAACAAATAAATTGCCCTTCACAAAAGCAGCTCAACACGAAATCACATTTTCAAACAGCTTTAGAAAAGGAACCGAGAACACGCTGGCAAGTAAACAGGCAAGCAGCAGAAGAGAAATTCTCAAAGGTATTCCCAAACTTGCATTCACGACGTGAAAATCGGTGGAAGCTGCAGATACCTGTAATATTCCCAAGACATAAGTTTCTCAGCATTTTTCTCTGTATTAGTTATTGTGTTTTTAAGGAGTGTTTTACCCATTTCTTCTTTATGTTTTTCAATAAACAAAAACTATGTAAATCTTTTTTTCAGTGTTTACAAATATCTACCCCAGGAAGGTGGCTTCTTTTCCCCGTTGAAGCCGATCCACTGAAATGATCGTTCGCAGCTTCATGATGCCTCACACCCCCGTTAAACTAAGCTTTCACAGTGTCTCCAAGCACTTTTCTCCCGGTCAACATAAAGTGAAACCTCTCCTTTAAAGTGCAGGAAGCCTGCCATTAAACTGTTTGGGAATTCTGTTGCCTCGTATTTATCTGTGCATCAGTTACACACATTTCTGTGTCCTCTTCTCGAAAGGTTCCGATTCTCTTCTGGAATACTGCCTCTATTTAATCCATTCCTCTCTTGGAGAGGTACATCAAACAGGAGAGAAATATCACAGAAAGAAATACCTATTTTCTCACACTTTTCAGATTAAGTATCTCCAGCGGCAGATAGAAACCTCCTTAAACTAAAATTATTTTCTGTATTTACAAAATATATACCTAAGGTGGGTATATTTTACTTTGACTGCATCTGTGGTCCAATTTGTAGGACCTCAAATTCTTACTCTAAATACATTTTTAATCTACGGCCCAGCCTGATGTTTCTCTTATTTTCCTTATTACCATTTTCCCCCTCCTTTTGGGACTTTATTTGTTATCTCTCTTGTTCAACGCTTATTCAAAAATGTCTTCAATCTTAAAAAGCTGGTCAGCAAAACAATACATAAAGGAGCAAGAGGAAAACACACGAATAGAGCTCTACGCAATCTATAATTTTCTAATATAGAAGATTTTTTTTCCCATAGCCTCATCTGAAAGAAAAAGAATTATTTACATTTACAGCTTAGAAAATAATTGTACATACTTGTTCTCTACGCTCAAACGCTGCCGAGGTCGGGTGTGTTTTGTAGAGGCACACTGCCCTCTGCAGGGGAAAACATCTTTGTCGCAGCCCCCTTTTGAGCAAACTCAAAAAAAACAACAAAAAAACCTAGCATAGCTGTGGTATTGAAAATATAAACAAATCGGTTCTTCAGTGTATTTACTTGCAACCAATTAAACTGCATTTATTCATCCTAAAATACACTTGTCCACATTCTTTTTTTTTTTTTTTTTAAGTTGACTTATCCCATATTTCCAGCCACAGGAAAACAGGAAAGAGGCAACATTTTGCCACAATCTGCACAGCGATATTAAAGGGAACACAGAACTGTTCAGTCTCCTTTCTTCCCCCAATTAGAGTAGACCACCACCACTCCCCCAACCCTGGCCCAAAAATTTCATAGTCATTCAAATGCCATGTGGCCATTGTACAGTGGGGCCCGAAATTCTTCAAGAAGTCCCTCTAGGTTTCCGCTCTGGGCTAGTGAAAGTACTCTTTGGTACTTAGGATCCTGCATTGTGGTTTTCTGATTTTCCCTTTAATATTCTGGAAAATGAGATAGGGCGATACTGATTTCACCTCGTTGAATGTATTTCAGAAAATAAAGATGCTCACCAAGAAAAATTTTGATGATTGAGTCCTAACACCTCAAACTTAAATGTTGTCGTGAAACTAGCAACAGTAAAGAGGTAATGAATCCTTTATTTCATCGAGGCTTTCGTTCTTCTCTACCTATCCTGTGCCACATCCCCTAAAACCTGTTCCAGCAATGAAAAGCGGAGGGATATCCGTATTAAGAAATGGTGTGTGTGTGTGTGTGTGTGTGTGTGTGTGTGTGTGTGTGTGTGTTAAGATTATCTAGAGTAGATTCTATAAATACAAAGCATGTAAAAAAGTGGCACAATTTAGTGGCATTGTCCAACTCCTAATAAAGTCTTCAGGGGTAATTCCTTACACTTAAAAAGACACTTTTGACTTCTGCTTTCATTGTTTTGCCCCCTTTATACCACAGACCTTCTGCCAAGCCCACAAAAGCAGATTTCCTTCCTCCAGTCTCTAAATGCGACCAGCAGGGGGGCTGATGAAGTGCTCATTTTTTACATCAGTCTTATAAAATTGCTTTCCCCATTAATTGTATCCATGGAAACAATACATTTGGCTGGTGAGGGACTCCAGAATAAAATTTAATGGGATTCTCAAAAAATTTTGCAGGCTACAGGGAGATCCAACGATCAGCCATTCTGGCAAGCCCAAGTTTTAGCTCAGTACAGGATTAATTTGTTTTCAAAAACTGTATTGCACTAAATCCAAATTAAACTAAGTCATAAAAACGTCATTTCACTATCTGAAAAAGAATTTTAAAGAGAAGGGCCAATAGAAATTACACAATAATTCTGGGGGGAAAAAGTTCTAATGCCTTCTAGGATAAAACGATCACCAGGTCTTGCCTGAATGGCAGTCCTTAATACCCAGGTCCTAATAAGGTAAGCATGAATTGTTCGGGGAACTGATCACGTCTGCTAAGCAATGCTCAGGTACTTGCATTATTGGTCAACCATCTCTGCAATCGCCCCCCCACCCCCGCCCTAAGTGGGCATTCTACAAAGTCACATACACCCCCCACCCCCACTGGCTTTTTTTATTCTCACTTCCCCATCAGTGCTTCTAGTCCTCCGGGTAATTTGGGTTTAAATTTTTTTTCCTTAGCAGGTAAAGTGTATTATAAAATCTGAAGCCAGGCTTGCATATACCCACATTTAATTTGGAAAATGTGTGGGTAAATACTGCTCGTTATGGGATTAGTTAACAGCTGCAGGTCTGCTACTGTGAAAAGCCAATTTGGTTTTAAAGAAAAAAAAACAGTGCCGTTTCTTTACATTCAAAAAAAAAAAAAAAAGTCTCATTCAAACTCCTGGGATGTTTCTCTTAGAATTACACTGGTATCATCTAGATCAAGAAAGAGGTGACTTTAAATCAAATAATAATGTATGAATTTCAAATTATCTGTCATTTTTTTTCTAAACCCCAAATCACTTCTGCCTCTGGGTAAATATGTTAAATTTTTAAAATATATAAGAATTCAGTTTCAGTGTATCTCCTTACACATATTATCCTTCCCCTGAAACAAAATAATGTTCCCACTGTATCAAACCTTTCTGCACATGGAAGCTTTAAAAAGCTTTGTTAATGCAAAATTGAGAAGAGAAACCCAAACTGTATTGCTCCACCAGAAGCCAAGGTCAGCCTGTGATAAAGGAAATGGGTGCTGGCTCTTAAGTGGAGTACATTACATCTCTAACCAGGTTCTCTGTCCCTTGCTCTTTTGGGGGATGGGGTGAGGGGGCACATCAGATGCAAATCAAAGTTAGGATATGCAAATCCATCAAGAACCAGGGCTACAAAAAGCCCTGAGAGAGTAGTATCCCTGAGAAACTGAGACTCAACAGAGAAAGCCAATTCTCTTCAATAGCATGGTGGCCTGGTTCTGTTATCTGCTCAATTTGACAAATCAAATTTAGCTGTTACTTCTACTGTCATCTCAAGTCTACACTTCTTAACAGAAGAGTTCATTTTCTGAGGCATTAACAATTACCCAACTGCAATCAGGTTATGATTTCTCCTTCTCCAATAGCATGGGTCCATTTACAAATTGATCTAGAGCAAAAACATAACAAGACCCTTGAAAATGTTTGTACCTTTGATACAGTCTTGTGTTTGTTCTTGAGGAATTTATCCTAAACAAATCTTTGCACAGTTGATACATTATATGTAAGAGTATCATAGCATTAATACATAATTTATAAAAGCAGATTAGAAAGAGTAAATAATGGGTTAAGTAAACCATGGGACTTGCACAAGATGGAATTGCTCACAAAGCAATTAAAATTAGGTTAATGAAAACTTCTTAATGGTGTGGAGAAATGTCCATAATATGTTAGTGAAAAAAAACAGGATGTAGACATCACTTCTGTAGCTAATGCACACAAAGAAGAAAGACTGGAAGGAATGCAAATGTTTCACTATTTTTTGTACTTTCTATGTCATTTCCATGTCATTTTGTATATTTTCTCAATTTCTACCTTGAGCATCAATTTATCTTATGCAGGAAAAGAGCAACCGAAGTTCCCACAAATGGATGTGCATACATATACTGTAAGAGAAGCTTCAGTAACATCAACCCCTAATATGGTCTTTTATTTATTTTTTTATTTTTAAGTTTATCCATTTTCAGAGAGACAGAGAGAAAGAGCATGTACAAGGGGGGTAAGGGCAGAGAGAAGGAGAGACACAATCCCAAGCAGGCTCCACGCCATCAGCACAGAGCCTGATATGTGGCTCAAAGTCATGAACTGTGAGATCATGACCTGAGCTGGGATCAAGAGTTGGACGCGTAACTGACTGCGCCACCCAGGTGCCCCTAATTGGGTCTTTTATAAACAGAGATCACAGTAGAGAAATGTTTGCTGGGATGTAATATGATCCATTCCACATGTCCATTATACAATACACACTGTGCTGTGGGGAGGAGGAACAGTGCCTGGGGAAGCCCTCAGCTGGCCTAAGGAGGGGGTGACTGTGTAAAAACTGGGTGCCAAAATTTAGGAATACAGACATAAATGAGATACAAGCTTTCCCTCCTTCAAACAGCTCAAGAGAGGCAGTTCACTAAGTAACTGCAACATGGTGGGAGAAATATTGTAAAAAATAATTTTAAAAAGCAGTGGTCTTCAAATTCAAGCTGTGTTGGGGTATTTCAGGGGTACAAAAAGGATGTCATTTTAATTTCTTCATTTAAATAGCATGAATTTTTTAAATGACTATTTAAGGAGCCCCTGGGTGGCTCAGTCAGTTAAGCATCCGACTCTCGATGTTGGCTCAGGTCATGATCTCAAGGCTCGTGAGTTTGAGCTGCCTTTAGGGGTCTGCGCTGATGGTGTGGAGTCTGCTTGTGATTCTTTCTCTCTCCCTCTCTCTCTGCCCTTTCAGCTCTTGCTTTCTCTCAAATGAACTCAAAAAAATAAAAAAATAAAATGAGTATTTAAAAACATGGACACACAAGAATATTATACACCAATCGTAATACATCTGAAACTTTCAATACATTAACTTGTGCAACCAGGTTAATTTGCTCTTACAAAAACTTTGAATGAAGCATTTCTTACCATCCTGATCTCAGACCTAGAGACTGCAAAGCAAGCTGCTTCAACAAGCCAACAAACCAAATCCATAAATTTCTGACTACTTGGCAGCGTGAATCAGAATTCTCTCGACAGGGGAACCTAAAACCAAGTCACCTGCTCAAGGTGACCTCAAACTGCAACTGTCACCCATAATCACCAATTATAAATTTGAACTCATAAAATCAATATATTGCAACTTCTTGTTTGTCAGGGGAGGTGATGTTGACCGTTTGGAAATTAGTTGGAAATAAGAAGAGTTTCAATGCTTGAAAAAGTTTCAAAATGACAAACTATGATCAAGACACAGCAAAGGTACAAAGGACACAATGAATACAAGTTACCTCATCACATTTGAAAGTGCCAAATCTTTACTTTTCATTGTGTTTGGCCGAAACTAATTTTCTTTGTGTAGTTTTTTCCTAATTCTCATGGCAAAGGAATTGAATAGGAAATAGATGCATCCATTCTGTGCAGCATCAATGGTTCTCTTGGTTTTAAGGCATTCAAAAATCAACTGGAAGAGCCTACTTTTAGGCTAGAAAAAAAGGGGTGGAAACACACAATGAGGTATACAAACATCCAGTTATTCTGTTAACTGTCCAAAGGCAACAAACTGAAAAGCAGCCCGAGTCACCTAGGATCTTGTCTGCATCCCTACACAAGCCACTTTAGTGGGCTGCAGGGACTGTCCAAGGTGACAAGAGTCCCAGAGGACAACTCTAAAGTCTTCCCATCTTACCTCCTGTATTTGTTAGGAAGATTTTTGCTTCAGATAATAGAAAACACAAATCATATGGGCATTTATCACGACAGCATTAAGTAGGACATCCTTTAGTTTCCCTCCCTCCTAGTTTTGCCTTCTCCCTTGTCTGACCTCATCCAAAGGCTGACAGCAGGATGATGGGAGTAGTTCCAAATACAACATCCAGACCCCAACAGCGGCCACTGAAAGAAGAATCATCTCATCTTTTTTCCCTTGTAAACATGAATACATCTTTTCAAGAAAGTCCCCAGCAAGATTTCCCTCTTGTGTACCACCTGTGTGTGCCTAACCCAGTCATTGGCAAGGAGAATGCTCTATGACCACCTTGCATTAACTGGAACCGTAGAGCAGGAATGGGCCTAGCTTCCTCTTGCAACACACAGCCATGTGTGAGGGTGGTGGAAACCAGACCATGAGTTTCTAGTGAGAAGGAGGAAGTTGAGATGAGGGTTATAATGTGACTGCTATAAGGAAGCTCAAAAACAGACTTGGCAGTGTTGCTCTGACTGGTGACATGGTGACAAAGTACTTGGACCAGGAGTGAGCACTGTTAAGAGGCAATTCACTCACACAAAGAAATGTTTAGTGGGATAATTATACGTACAAAATTATTAACTAGTTATAACTATTCCTCCTATAACCACATGTTCATCTGTTGCTCAAACTTTCTTCTCGTCATTTTAAGGGTCATAAATTATTAGGCAGATATGGTCCGCTCCTCCAAATGGATTGGGTAGATCCTTCTGAGATCTCACAGCATTCTCCAGTTTGTACCCTTTAGCATATCACTTGCTTAGGCCCACCATTTTATTAGAGTTCCTTGTAGTTCTATTTATCCCCATTAAGAGTTTGCCTACATTCTTCTAAAGAACAGAAACCACCTTGTTTTTATCCCTCATCCCACCCCATCAGGTCCAATATTCAACATAATGTCACAAAGATCTGTTTTCTGAATGAACTAAACCAACAGAGATTTGAAGTTTATAATGGCAAAAACTTCTAGCCCATTGTACTTTTCTCTTCCTCCTACCATTTTATTGTGTTTTTTCCTAAAGCTCAGAATTTTGTGTTATATCTATTATACTTCCCATTCCTCTTTAAACATTCAAATTGTTATGATCCTATCCTTATACACAGTAATTCTTCCACCTCTAATAATGTAGCCCTGGCAGAGACACCCACAAAGATATATAAAGATGTTCATGGAAACATAATTTACAATTGCAAAGAAAATTAGAAATAACTTAATATGCAACAACAATAAGTACCTAGATAAATGATAAATCCATTCTGTGGAAAGTAACTACTAAAGAGTCATGGTTTACAAGATAAATAATGGCTAAAGTCTCATGATAAATTCTTAGAGGTAAAAAATGAATTAATAAAAGGTTATATAGAGCAGAATCCCAATTGTATAAAAAGAAAAGATAAAAAAGAAAGGCCATTCCAGCCAAGATAGCAGACTGAAGTGTGAAATCTCTCCTCCCACTTCAAACACAATTCTAGATAAAATTTGAAGAAAAATTTTCAAGTATGCAGCCAGACTTGCAAATGAGAAAAACACATTTCTAAGAGGCAGAAAAACAAGCCACTGTGCCCTCAGGAGGAAGTGGATTTAGATTTGGTCACTGACACAGAAAGTCAAGATTTTAAGTACTGAGCTTCCTCCATAAAGCTAGACTAGGGGGGCAAACTGCAACAAAAAACTCCCCACAGCCTACAGACAAGGTTTGCTTCCAGGTATGGACAGGAAGCAGAGTCAACCATCACAATCTTAACTCCCTACCCTGTAAGGTATGCAAGCACTGTGTAAAATTCTTTGAGCCATAAGGAAACTCCAAACTCACAAATTAATATACAAAGTGGTCCAAAGGTAGAGAACCCATACATCCATGGTAAAGTAAAGCACAAAACTGCCCCATTAGGATGCTTCTACAATGCAGCACATAGCCTATAAAAAATATAATCACTATTGATAAACCCCAAGGAAAAGACTGCAAAGAATGCGAAGAAACCCAATGCTATGCAAGTTTGCAAATCCAACAAAAGGTCATCAAAAAACTTAAGATACTAAAGTAATTTTTTAATTTGAAGTAAATATTTATGACTGTCAAGCAGATAAAAAAATATGATAGATTCCACGTGGCAAAAACAGGGTATTACAAGAAGTGAAAAATTTAAAGAAGAATTCTGGAATTAAAAGTATATCAATGGAGAACAAAACAATGATGTGTTAAAGATCACATAAGCCAAGGAGAAAGAGAATTTAGTAAACTGGAAGGTAGGTCTAAGGAAATAACCTGGAATGTATCACAGAAAGCTAAAAATATAGAAAGTATGAAAGAGAAATTGAAACAGAGCAAAGAGAATGAAAAACCCCACCATATGATAGTCATCTGAGAAAAAGAGACTACAAGACAACAAAGAAAGATACTTTTAAAAGTCTCCAGAACTGAAGAAAGATATGAATGCACACATTCAAAGAGTTCATCAACTCCTAGACTAAATAAAACCAAAGCCACAACTAAAAACTGCACTGAAACTATAGAACACCAAGAAAATGGAGAAACAATTGTGAAAGCTGCAAGAAAGAAGACCAACTACTTTCAAAGGACGAACAATCAGATCAATACAAGTACTATCAGCAACAATAGATGCACAAAGACAGTAACAGTAACTTCAAAATACTAAGAAAAAATAAAATAACCTAGAATTCCATACCCAGCTAAACAACCACCTAATAGTTCAAACAAAAGAAACCTGCCAAAGATATAAAAACTAAGAGCTTACTGAGCACACATCCCTCTGAAGAAAACTACACAAGGATTCAACCAGAAGAAAAACGAATCCCACAGGAATGAATGAGATACAAGAACTAATAGCAAGCAAAGAAATTAGTAACCTGTGTTGGTAAATCTAAATCAAAAATAACTTATTTTGGAGAGTTTCCAATTATAATGGAATTCTTGATAATAGTAACATGAAACAGGGGAAAGAGGTGTTTAGGTTCCAGGATTACTGTTGTATTTAAGAACAGGATAGGCCTTTTCATCAACTATACACTGTGTTAGGATAATCTATAGTTTAGTATGCATGTCAAATATTTTAGGGTAAATATTCCAAGAATTGAGGTAGAATGTGAGCTACAAATCAAGTAAATGGGAGAAAATGTGCAGGGGAGATAAATCAAATAATTCATCTAACAACAAGAAAGACGGGGAAAAATGCTAAACAGAAAACAAAGACACTAAAAAATGTTTAAGTATCTATTACCACAAGAAATGAAAAGGATTTAGATTGCCTTTTTGAAGACATAGACTCACAAACTGTATCAAAATTCAAGTCCAGTTATAAGTTGCTTATTAGGGAGGTACAATGAGTGGCACTGAAAGGTTGAAAATAAACTGATAAAGAAAGGCATGTTAGGCAAATTCTAAAAAAGTAAAGTTGCCAAGAATGGAATGATTTATAATTAAATATAACAGTCATCATCTCTGTGGGGAATAAGTGATTTTTATTACCTTTTTATCTCTTCCTGCATTTTCTAAAATTTTTAGATAAAAATGTTATTTTTAAAATTTGAAAAAACACATGCATTTTTAATTAAGTACTTTAGTAACATAGCATAACTGAGAATAACCAACACTTCATCTTACTTGAATTCCTACAAGATATATGTAATAAATCATTTAATCTTTATAACAACCTAAAGAGGAAAATACTGTTTTTCCTTCTTTTTGCAGATGAGGAAGCTGAGACGCAGAGAAATTTACGTAACTTGCCTAATATCAAACACCTAGTAGAGGCAGAATTAGGTTATAAACCTAACTCGTTCTATGCACTAGAGAGATCAGACACCTACATCCAGGTCTAATATGTATGATACAACTCAGAACTTACAAAGATTACTTGTTCATTTATTTTACTTTATTTTTCCACTAAAGAATATTTCAATGAAAAGATATATTTAACATTTACTACTAATAGTTGAATTCACAGACAAGAGAAAAATCCCTTTCTATAAACTGGTTCATGTGTTTATACTCTAGAACTATACAACAAAGTACCAGTGGGGCGACTGGGTGCCTCAATCGATTAAGCATCAAACTCTTGATTTTGGCTCAGGTCATGATCTCACAGTTTCTGAGTTGAGCCCCATATTGGGCTCCATGCATTGACAGCACCGAGCCTGCTTGGGATTTTCTTTCTCTTTCTTTCTCTTTCTTTCTGTCTCTCTTTCTCTCTCTCTCTTTCTCTTTCTCTTCTCTCTCTCTCTCTCTCTCTCTCTCCTGCCCTGCTCTCTGTCTCACACACACACACACACACACACACACACACACTAAGTAAATAAACTTGAAAAAACAAAAGTACAAGTGTGTCTACCAATGTAAAATTCATGACTTTTTCCAGTTAAAAAGTACCATTTTTGTAACAGATAGGATTCTATTTCTTATATTTTAATTGCTTCTGGTTTGTGTCAGCAAAGTGAAGTTTTTAAAAGTTTAACCAGTTTTTAATAATGAAAACTTTGGAATTTGAAATTTCTATGTTTTGAAATGCTGGCTATAAAATGCATAGCTACAACTAACTCCATGTGGATATGGTTGTCTTTCTCAAATTTTATTTCCCTTTCATTTTTAAGCAAATACACAGTTTAGAACGAATTTTAAGAAAACAACAGCATATTTAAAAATAACTTCTGTAACAAAATAAAAAATGAACAAAAATAGGGGGAAAAGCAACATTAGAAATTACCTTCACCTGTATTTACATTAACCAAAAAGAGAGAGAGAGAAAGTTATCATTTATATGTAATGGATGCATTCCTAACCAAATGGATATTGAAAGAAAAAGGTGCATTTCGCTAGCGCTATCAGAAAGGGTCTTGTAAATAGCATGTAGACAATTACAGTTCCGGGAACATTCAATTGGCCACCTATCTTGGCTAAATTACAATAATGTGCATTTGGACAAATCATATCATTTTACAAAGTGATTTTAGGTGTGCTCTGTGCATTTCTTCTCTTACGTCTCAAAATAATTCTCTAGAATGCTTCAAACTTAAAGAAATATGCAGATACACCCTGGATATCCCATCACACTCAGGCTTTGCAGGAAGCTCGAGACCCTTTCTCCACCTAGAGTTCATATCCCAAGACAGTACCGTCACAAAGATCCACTTGTATCTACATTGTCACTGCCATGGTAGCATGTTAAACATGTTGGAGGGGACACCATATTTGTCAGAGGTACTATTTGATGAAATGAAGACAAAGGTAAATGGTTGATCAACACCACTTCTTCCACTGTCATGGGCTGTCAGCAAATTGTCCCTTCCAAGTAATGAAATAGGTTCATAATTTTCAAAAGGTAAGGTCGTTTTTGCACAATTTTATCCAATATATAATACTGTTCATATTCATTTATGATATCACATTATAATGTATGAAAAAGTGATTCTGAGAAATGGGGGTGGAGGCATTCTAATGCACAGTTATAATAGATGTGCATGGGGCTCTGGAATATAAAACTAATGATTTCATTTGTCTACTCTTGATGTTATTGAAGAGTATTATCTTATGCATAATTAACAGGATTTTGAAAGGTTGAATATAAAACATTATAGTGTTTCTTGTCAACTTACACTGGGAACTCTACTGTGACCAATACAAATAACCTCAAAGTATGCTTTCTATCTAATCTGGAAAAATGATAAATACTACACTATGCTGGTACATCTTTGTTTTCACAGATACTCTCTTTCTCCTTGAGTAACTATAAAGAGCAAAATAAAATCCATCTGAAGGCTATTTTAATTTCTGGCTCACATTTCACAAGTGACAATGCCTATTGACCTTAAAATTGTAGAAATTAAATTATTGGCACGACCATATAAATCTCATGTGTAACTACAGAAAACCAGAAGTATCTAAATCCTTGGCAAGGGTCTCACCACTTACGCCACTGGATCAGAAGAACAGGAGCTGGTAGAAACCCTGTAAGCCACATAAATCCTATTAATAATAAATATGGTAGTGGCTTATGAAGCCTTATCAGTAGCCTCACTTTCATTCAGTCACCCAAATAAAAGTACTCCCATCTGTTCCTGACTTTTTGTTCAAAAAAAAATCAATAGTTGCAAGTCTTTTCTTAACATTGCAATTAATAGTCTGAAAAAATGCTTGTTATAGATTAGGTAGTAACAAGCAGATTGAATCGTCTGGGTCAGGTTAGAGCTGAGGCACCAAAACTGAAATAAAGTCAAGAAAGCACTACTGAAAAGTCATGTGACTACACAAAGCTGGGGCTGAATTAACCTGGACAGCACACTCCCCATCAACAAATTCATGGGCTTAGCACTCCGGTGGGTGCAGTTTGCCAACATTTGAACAGGGTCACTCAGGACAACTACGCTTTTCCTGTTCCTGCACATAAGCAGATCTTTTTTTAATACGTATATAATTCTTTTTAACATTTTTTTTGAAACAGAGCATGAGCTGAAAAGAGTCAGAAATAAGGAGACAGAGGATCAGAAGCAGGCTCTGCACAGTGAGCACAGAGCCTGATGCAGGGCTCAAAACCATAAACTGCAAGATCATGACCTGAGCCAAAATCAAGAGTTGGCCACATAACCGACTGAGCCACCCAGGTACCCCAGAAAGACTTTTTAAATAAAACATTTCCAAAATCTGGAGTAAGCAATGACTCTAAAACTAAGTATATGTAATCAAAATAATTGAGTCTATTCTCTTAATTGAAAGGAAAGGTGGTTTTAAAAGGGGAAACATTTTGGTATAAGATCCAAATGCTCTAAGTACCTTGTCCCATTTTAGAAAATGAGAAACAATACCATTCTTGATAACCTTGTTAGGGTGACATGAACCAGTTTTAAGTCTGCTTTTATCTAGAATAGCACATACCACGCATTCAGCAAACAGTTGAGAGAAGGAGCAAATATTTTAGCTGCTTTTTATTTACCAAAATAAAAAATAACACATAATTTATTCCAACGGACTTCTGAATAGATAACTATTCTATGTATAAAACAAGTTATGACACAGTTTTGCTAACAAATTACGAGGTTAAGATCAACACTTAGCACAACCTCTTTCAACTCCAAAATACCATCATAGCAAGAAGGTTGTTCACTCCTGATTCGGGGAGAAGTTCCACGAAAACTTCTCTTCCCAAATAAGAAGCCATAAAAAACTGAGAGATGTCGCTTTATTTTGGTGAGAAAATATCTATTTTCTAATCATCTATAGCCCTTTTGTAATCATCAGCATGCAGAGGACAAAGATCATCCCCTTCCACTTTAGCATATGACCCTAGCAAGTTTTGAAAATAGCAGATATAGTGTGAAATTATACCTAATAGTCAATGATACATTAAGAATCCACTGACGGGGGCACCTGGGTGGCTCAGTCTGTAAAGCGTCTGACTCCGTCTTGGCTCGGGTCATGATCTCACATTTCGTGAGTTCAAGCCCCACATCGGGCTCTGGGTTGACAGCGTGGAGCCTGCTTGGGATTCTCTCTCTCCCTCCCTCCCTCGCTGCTCTTCCCTGATCACTCTCTCTCAAAATAAATAAATAAACTTTAAAAAAAAATTTTTTTAAAGAATCCACCGACGCCACATATAAATCAGACAACCAACTTATCGCCTTCTCTAAACCATTCACAGCTAACTCTTTTTTCATCTTATGAAGCCACACAAAAGAAATTCCAGCTACAAACCACATTAAAATGTGAATTATTTGCTGGAGACTTGATAACATTGGCGGGGGGTGGGAGGGGGGGCATGGGTAAGGCAAGCATTCTTGCCAAGTGAAAGCATGGGGAAAAAAGTCTGACTCTTACAGTTACCTTCAAGGTAAAATTAATTATTAATTGGCAGAGCGTGGACATGGAATGATTGCTATCAATATTTTAATACTTTCAGTGTTAATTTCATTCTCTCCACTGTAGTTTGTCTACTGCAGCAGCAAGAGAGCTCTGTTTACTCTCAGTGAGGCTTGCTGTAATCATCACCTTAAGAAGGTTTCCAATATTTTGAAATGCTTTGAATCTTCCTCTTCTTGAATTTCTAATATTAAACAAACAAAAAAAAGATTCGCATTTCATTCACATAAATTAACATTTCTACCATTCTTAGTTGGCTCATAAAAGATGAGATTGCTCATTTCTGAACAACATTCATTTTTTTTCATTCCTGCCCACTGGCACTGCAGTTCACCATGTGTGCCAATGTATCTTATCATATGTATTTTATCATAAAAGTTTGTGGATGCTTCGTCAAACTTGAACTTTGTGAAATGAGAAAGTTAATTTATCAATTAGCTGAATTCAACCTAACTCATCTCGAGAGCTAAGCTTGCAGAAACATATACTTAAACTGCACAAGTGTTCAAGTTTCAGCAGAATGGCTCAAAAGTAACCTTGAGGACTAAGAAATGGGAGTGTCACAAGGGGCACTGACAAAGAAGAATTAAGAACTCTCAGCTTTAACTTCTCAGGGCCGATTGTCCCAGGGGGGAAAAAAGCATCCTCAGAACGTGGAGTTAAGATCCCAAGACAATCTCAGATTCAAGGTGACCTCCAATTTGCCTCAAGGATAGACACAACCCTTAAATGCCAGTAAAGAGGCTCCAGACCAGATAAGAGGAGAGTCAACACAGGTTTGGAATTGCCCAGGGCATTTAAAGCCTAGAGGGGCTGTTCTGGGGACAATGTTCACTAGAAAACAGTCACATTAGGTTAAAAAAAATTTTTTTTAAAGGCTGCCCTCTGCTGTGTGGAGCCCTGAGTGTGTGAAGGAAACATCCTGGGCTGTTCTCGACATTGGCCCCAGATTTGCCCTCATTTTCTATGTTTAACATCCCACACCCATTGCTTCTATAACCTCTCCTGACCTCCAGCCTATGACCAAACATTTCAGTTTCACCTGTGATGCTGTCTCACCCCTGACAGCAGCTCCACCTGACCACGTGACTCCTTGAAACTTCACAGCCCACCCCAACAGTGGTTACGCGGTCAGGGAGATGGGCAATGTTCTGGTCAACCACAGCTTGGAATGTGGCCATCAACCTCAACTCTTACCTCTTTCTCACCCACCAATGTAGAAACAATCACTAGATGCTACTGATTCCATCTTCTCAATAGATTTCAAATTTGTCCATTTCTCTATCCCCAGTGGCACACCAGCCTGGTTCATCCAGGCCACCATCACTCTTTCCACTTAGCAGCCTCTTAACTCACTTCCTGCACAGGTCAAGCCCCCTCCAATCCCTTCTCTGAACTGTAGGCACAGTGGTGTTACTCAAAGATCATCTCAGCATGTCCCTCTCCAACATAAAATCATTTAGGGCTTCCCGGGATCATCAAGGTAACAGCCAAGCTCACTATGTTGCATTCAGGATTCAGTCCTCACTCTCTTACCTGGCCTCATCCCTCACCAACTCAGGCTGTGCACTCTCAAACGTGGAGACCCATGTTCTTTCTCACCTTGAAGGCTTGTGTGCTTAGTCCAACCTTTAATAACTCTTCCAAGACATGACACACCAGACGTGTCATTATATTTTGTTTCTGAGCTAACCCTGTCCATGGTACTCTTACATTACTATTTCCTCGGAGCTAAAATTTCTAAAGACAAGAATATTCCTAATCTATCCATAGCAATTCACTGTTCTAAGCATTTATTTGTATTAGCATATGTAATCCTCAGAGTCACTCCAGAGTTGATCCAGTTATTATCCCCATCCTATGCATGAGGGAACTGAGACATGGGATGATTAAGTAAAGATGACACGGTTCCTAACCAGATCATCAGGACTCAAACCAAGGGCATTAGGTTTCAGAGTTAAGTACTAAACTTAACTATTATTCTGGAGACAATCAGAAAGAACAAAATACATTTGAATTCATGATGTATAATGGCAAACCTTTTGACGTTAATCACCTTTCCGTGTCAGGGTTAAGGGCAGTTATGATGACAAGAGTATCTAGTCTGCAAATCTCTGCAAGGCTTCCCTTTGTAATACAAACATCAGGTCCCCCTTGCTCAGTGCACACCACCAGGGGAAAATCTCCCATATTGTATCAACATTTCAGGCTAACTCTGAGAAACAATAAAGTAGAAATATCACACTATACAATTATGCTGCTGCCAAAACTAAAACTACACCATCAATGTTACTCAAAAATGTGGGTTCCCAATGTTTTGAAATCTAAACTGTATGTCATTTTACCATTTACTGTTTATTAACAAAATTAGATGCTGCCTTTTTTATATTAACTGCTGTACATTTTTCTGATGTTAAATCAATACAGTTTCCATTTTTCATGTAACAGAAATTTAGAAAATTAAATACATCAGACAAATGGTCATAATGCAACCATAAAATAAAATCTGAAAGATTAAAATGATGGCTATTATTTATCATGCATATTTGCATCCCTGAACAGTAAAAGTCCTAATTGCTTGCCTTGGGTTCTTATAAGTATAAAAGTAAAATATGTATTAACAGATTGGCCTCTTTTAGAAAAAAAAAAAATTCCTGGGCACAGAATATGTAGGCAATAATACTTGATTGACTGATTGCTGTAATAAGCTTGTTTAGGTGCTAGAACACTTGATATTTAGTGTTTTAAGTTATTTTGTGGGGAGGGGAAGGGGAGGAGGAGAAACTATTTATACCTGGTATAGTGAACCTTATTAAAAGTCCTTTGAGGGTGGGGGTTAAAAAAAATGAGCACCTTAAAAATTAACTGAAAAAATAACTTAAGCAGTATAAAGAGAAACATTTTTAGGGTAGCTTCTGTATACAAGGTTATTCATTCATTCACATGTGTTTATTGAACACATACGATATGCTGCCACCATACCACTTGCTTGACAAATGCCACTGAATGAATAGAACTTGTTCTGCAGAACTTATGCTCCAATCAGAGATTATACTATCACAGAATGAAGGTCTCAACATTGTAGGTCACTCAATGAGATGAAGCTAAAAAAAACTATTAAGTCACTGAAATGTGATCTTCCTACCTTCCCTTCCCACACTCCCAAATGCTACAGTAAGTATAGTGTCCTATCACACCCACTTCAGCCTGATTTCTTCTAAAGGGAGCTTCTATTCCAAATTATTCTACTCCTAATAATCTTAAAAATTATCTGCATTACAGCATGTGTGACTGATAATAATTTGCATTTTTTCTCATGGTGTTTGCTAAACCAGAGGAAGGACACACTGATTGAAAAATTAAGGCAATAACAACATGTTATAAATAAAGTAGGGTTATTTAGAGGAGATGAGTTTTCTGGAACCTTCAAGACTCTCTTCAGGAAATTCTGCCTCTGGCTGTGCCTAAGTTGACCTTGAATGGCATTATCTTTATGAAGAAGCTACTTCCTAAAATGTTCAGCAAAACAAATGGTCCAAATGATGGGGATAAAGAGTAAAATCCTCAGTGAATTACAGGATAGAAGATTCAGAAATGGAAGACCATGATCACCAGAAACAAAACAAGCCAAGAATGATTATTTCCACTTACTTGAAAATTATCCAAATATGCAGCTGATTTTTCTTGGTTCTAACATCCTGTCTCTCAAACATCCCGTAAATCTATTTCAGTGTAACATGAGCATCTTTTAATCCCAAAGATTTTAAAGGCAATAAAAGAATTCATTCAATGTTGTAACCTGAAAGCTTTCTCTGTTTAGAGCATGGGCCCTCTTCATTCTGTTGAAAGATGAACAAGTGACTCTAAAATCTTGCTGTGTTGACTATGATATTGTATCTTCAGGTTGCTTAGCCTTCATGAAATCACAGGACAGATAATAAGCAGGGCCATGTAACAAATGTGAGATGTGTCAGCCACAAAAAGAAAGGTCTTCAGACTGTCTTCCCTGATTTCCATGACTGTTCACAACCCTGCCAACTACTGTAACAGCATTACTAATATGTCCAGAATTTTATTTTTCCTACAGTAAATAAGTTAGGGAAAAGTTGTACATTGAGCACTGGGTGAGCTTCCAGCACCAGCTTTGATGAGATTCAGTCCTTTTCTCTTAAAAATACGTTCCAGAAAAATGCTCTATTTCACAAAGATAGTTTTCCTTCTCCTTACAAATGTTTGTGGCTCTGAAGAAATTCAGGCTTTGTTAATAAATTAAACAAAATGCTTTTAAAATTCAACCACAATGAAACATTTCATCCAGAGCTCATTATTTGCCATTTCCATGCCTCTTCAGAATTTGAGTACTCCCCGTGTGTGCCAAAGTGACAAGAGAAAAATCTGTTCACAAGCTACTTTTAGCCAAGTAAATACTTGGAAATTCATTCTATAGCTTAAAAAGCATATCATTATGGCCTTTTCAAAGACATACTGTAAACATCCAGCATTGAGCAAAGTAGATAAGCTCTTTCAGAAAAGAGTGGAGTCCTATTTTCAATTTCAGTGAAACCATTGCCATTGAAAAGAGCATCCTCTAGGTTTGCCCACAACTCTCCCAGTGGTAATACTCATCAGTCTGCATTTTAATTGTCCTTTCAATTGCCTGTATCTCCTACTAGACTGGAGGGCAGGACTGTGTCTTGGTGACTAGTGGGAACAATGTACCCAGTATATATTAGGTGCTCCATAATAATACTGTTCTATGAATGAATACCTCTAAGATGAGGAATGGAGAAAATTAAAACCAGGTAAGTTTTAAAGGAATTATAAAACCAAGCCTCTGGACTCTGGGGTCCATTTCTTTTCTCATGGGTCAAGTCCTTTCCATGCATAAGTTAGTGGGGTTGACATTTGGGGGTGGGGTATCCAGTGGTGACTCATGTCAAGCCTAGCCCTATTGGTAGTCATGGCCTTCTCAGCAGGTCACAGAAGTTAGTCTATAGCTAATCCAAGGCCTAGAAGTATAGGTAAGAAAGGAAGGAATAGATCAATTAAAAACTGAATTCTCAAATAATTTCAAGACTAAATATATTGGCCAATTAATTCTATAAAGACACATAGCCTGTTGGCTGACTCTTTCCTTTAGAATTCATAATCAAGAAGTGACTTCTATATCTTAGGATTAGCTAGGTAAGAGTTTAGAACCATTTTTGATAAAAGCAGGAGGAGGAAGAATGAGAAAGGGGGAGAAAAAATAGAAGGAAGCAGGAAGAAGAAGTAGAGGAGGAAGGGAAAAGAAGAAGGATAAGAAACAGGAGGAGGAAAAGCCTCACAGCTGCTTAGGATGACCTTGGTCACATTAGATTTTCTGCAATGTCCTCCAACCTCTTGCAGAAGATGAAATTGGCCTTACTTCGCTGCAGTGATAAAACCTGAAGGAGAGGGTAAACCATGAGCTCAGACACTAAGTAACAAAAGGGTACAAAGCTTCAAAATAAAGAATATAAACTGGTTATTACAAGTCCAGGGTGAGGCCTGAGAATCTGAATTTCCAGTAAGTTCCCTAGTGACACTGATCCTCTTGGTTTAGAGACCACTCGTTGAGAACAATGGTTTGGATCTGCATTTTTCTTAATTATACAAAGGACCTCAAAACCTGAACCTGGAAATGCCAGTCCAGACTGGGCTCCTGTTTCTTGACCTTTATACAAAGCTTCCAACTACAGACTTCCTTCCATCTACATTCTTTCTTTCAGAAAAACTGAGCCTTTTAGAAGAGACATAATATATTTAATCGTTTTAAGTTTCAAGTAATTCAGACATGGTTTTAGTAGTGTCTGGTGCTGTCCTTTACTTTAAAAAGTAACTCAAAATAGTGCTTCAGCTAGATTCCCTTATTGTAATGGGATGCATTTAAAAGAGAAAAGGATGTAGGGCAGAAGAGCAGCAACTCTAGTAAGTATATAAATCCAGATTCCTTAATACCCAGCAATTGGTTATTTTTCTTCTTTGATGGCTGCTAAGTCAGAGATCATGCATTTAATGGTACTGTTCTTAAAAGAACCATTATGACCAAAATAAGGCTAGTTGTGATATCAATAAAACAGAGTAACAAATACTTTATTTAAAAATTAGGAACAAAACTAATTTTGAAAGAAAAACTACTCTCTTCAGCAAGCAAAAATAATTAAATTCAACTCTTAGGTCGAGAGATGCATAAAGTCACAAAAATCAGTACATAAATTTTTATAGAGTATATACAGTGCATGGAGTCCATAATCTGTTGAAATCTGTATGGGTGTATCGTACATACACAGCTATGAGTTAAGAGAATATGACCATATATATATATATATATATACACATATATATATATGTATATATATATACACACACACACACATATATATATACACACACGTGTGTGTGTGTGTGTGTGTGAATGAAATTGCAGTTCCTATTATCTTAGCTAAAGTCAACACTGAGTAGTTTATGATTACATTAGACCATTAAGATGTGTGGATCCTTTAGTCACCATTTTCTTATCATTTATTAAAATAAATACAAGTATATGTATGCAGACAGTTGAAATACAAACGTATGACTTTCATTAAGATCCAAGCGAGAAACACTGCTGAAACCAGCCATATGGATCTTATAATGAAAGTTCCATTTTTTAGGAAATCCTTTCCTAAAAAAAAATAAATCCCAAGTTTATTTCCTCCACAGTTTTATATATGGTAAAAACAAAAACAATCTCACTGTTTCAAGGATTCAAATGAATCAAATCATGTGCCACCAACTGTCCCCTATACACATAGCTAATCACACCATAACCCAGTAAGTCTACAAAAGAGCAGGTGTTATACTCATTCCCCAATATCAGCATTATAATGAGATTGTACTCAGTTTTCATTAGGGGAAGCAATATTATTTATTTCTATGTGCTTTTCTTCTCGGGATATAAAAAAACAAAAATCCAAGAGTTCTATCAGGCCAACTTAGGAAACTAAATCAGTGACAAAAACTCAAGACCTACAAACAAAAGTCTGAAATATCAAGAGACTGAATAGTTGATAACAAGGATTTGGATAACAAAAATTACTTATACTGGCACTAGACACATGAAAATATGCCTTTAAAAAGCTGCCACAAACATACGGTAATATAAACAAATAGATTCCTAACTGCTTCTTTCTAAGTTACACATTAAGGAAGTTTTACAAAAGGGGATGCAAACAATGGCTCTGTTTTTCAAGGCCAATTATTTCTTAGTCTTGGAAAACAGAATGGAAAGAGTATCCATAAAGGCAGAAGATGGGTTAATAGACCAGTGGAGTCCAACAGAGTGCCTAGAACAGAATCCATGTTTATGAAAATTTGATGGATGTCAGAGCTGGCTCTGTATCTCAGTGGAGAAAGGATGGAGCATTTTATGAATGATGCTGGGTTAAACGACTGTCCATGTAGGGGGAAAAAAATGAGTTTGGATCCCTACCTTACACCATACCTAAAAACCAATCCCAAGTAGGTTAAGGATTTTGCCATGAAAAGCACAAATTTAAATTTTTTAGAATTCTTAAGTCCCATAAATATGGGAGTTTATCTTTACGGCTTCAGTATAGGGAAAGATTTTTTTTTTTAATGTTTGTTTGTTTTTAAGAGAGAGAGACAGAGCACTAGCCAAGAAGGGGCAGAGATAGAGAGGAAGACCCAGAATCTGAAGCAGGCTCCTGGCCAATCAACTAAGCCACCCAGGTGCCCCAGGAAAGATTTATTTTTTTAACAAGACACTAAAAACCCCAACCAGAAAGCAAAAGATTGATACCTAAGAATATCTTAAAATCAAGAACTATTCTTCCTCAAAAAAATAACATAAAGGAAAAAAATAAGACCAGGGAAGAAATGAAAAAAACAAATCACAGAATAGGGGAAAAAACTGTATATTCGTAACTAACAACTAGCTAATGTCAAGAACATCTAAGAAAATTATACAAATTGGTAAGAAAAAGACAAAAAAATGTATGAGGAAAAAATGGGCAAAAGACATTAACAAGCATTTTTCACAAAAGGAAACACAAGTGGCTGATACTCATATAAGATGATCAACCTCACTAGTAATCAAGGAAATGCACAGTAAAACCACAATAATAATTTTATGTCACTAGATAGGCAAAAATATGGGAGCCTGATGATTCCAGGGGCTGGCAAGAATATCAAAGAATGAGATATTATACATTGCTAATGGAGACAGAAGGTCTACATCTCACATAGTGGTACAAGTGTTGTGTTTTTTTTAAGGGACAAGGTAATAAAATTTCAGGATGTTTATTACTTTTGTCTGGGAACAAAGTAGAATGCATCCCAAAGAGATTTTTTAAAATAAACTCTTATTTATATGGTTTACATATATAATGGAATACTACTTAGCAATGAGAAAGAATGAAATCATGCCATTTGCTTCAAAGTGGATGGAACTGGAAGGTATTATGCTGAGTGAAATAAGTCAGTCAGAAAAGGACAGATATCATATGTTTTCACTCATGTGGATCATGAGAAATTTAACAGAATTCCATAGGGGGAAGGGAAGGGGAAAAAATAGTTACAAACAGAGAGGGAGGGAGGCAAACCATAAGAGACTCTTAAATACAGAGAACCAACTGAGGGTGGATGGAGGGGTGGGGGAGAGGGGAAAATGGTTGATGGGCACTGAGGAGGGCACTTGTTGGGGTCAGCATTGGGTGCTGTATGTAAGCCAGTTTGACAACAAATTATATTTAAAAATGTATGAATCAATGAATGAATGAATGAATAAATAAATAAATAAATAAAACTCTTCTTTATTTTGATAGCAAAAGGTTAAAAATCCAAGTGTTTATAAGCCCCATTTGCACACACTTAAAACCAGAGGTGGTAGAAAACATCCCTGGGGTGGCACAGGGTACATGTTTCTTGGCTGAGTAGACACCAGCAGGAGGGAACTAGCCCCCCTTTACAGTATCCTGATAAATACTTTTACCCCAGGAACTCACCCCCTCTGCAGGCCAAGGATGAGAAGGAAGCAAAAGGTCTACAGTCAAGGTTACATGCGAATACTACCCACATAAGTGACACAATCAAGATCCCTCGTGCCCACTCTAGAGTCTTCCAGCTCAAATGGCTATAAAAATCAAGCTGTCATAGTTCTGGTCAATGGGAATGCCAGACCTAGTGGAGCTCAATTGTTGGAGGAAAAGGGAAAAAGAAATGTCACGATGTATACATAAAGATGCTGTAATGATTGCAGGTGGGCAAGAAGGATAGAGATTATGGCATCCAACTGTGATCAATTTCATCCCACTAACCAATCCTTGCCTTTGGCACCAGAGCCATTTTATACTTCACTGCTCTCCTTTATTTTTAGTTGGAGCACCTGTAAAACTAGGCACCACATCTAAAATTTTGTTCCATTTTGCTTTCTTATTTTAAAAGTTAGGGTTTGGGAGCATATCTGAATCCCATTTCAATGTCAACTCTTTAATAGCAAATGGAAATTTGTGGGATGCAGAAATGAATCACATAGAGTTCTTCCCTGCAAACCACTTATAAGGTTTAGCAGAGAATGCTGACAAGTTCTAGTAACCCAATTATTGAATGAGGTATCCTAGAAATTTATGTGGGTCCAGGGAGGAGTACCCAGGAGATAAGGTCAACTCTATCTATAAAACTTGAGCTGGGAAAGATGGAAATAGCAATAAAAAGAAAGCAAAGTCTGAAAGCCAAAAATACAAGCCACTAACGTGGAATCTGCCCTGACATTAGGGATTACTAAAAATTTCCTGTGCCTTTCCTGGGAGTTATTTCTGTCAAAATATTAACTATATTATCTATTCTTCTGGATCCTAAATCCAACAAAAAAATTATTTTTATGACTTAAACCTGAGTGATCTTACTCTGTGCTGAATGAATGAATCCAGTGAAATTAACAAATGGTATCTTTCATGTATCAGGCACTGGACTAAAGACACAAAACAAACAAGGTATGGTCCCTGTCCTTAAGAAAAAAATAGGTGTATTTTTTCTTAAGGAAATAATCGTACAATTAAGTAAGAAATGTACTTGTAGGAATTATATGGCCTGTAAAAGACAAAGGAAAGAGTAGACCATAGGATTCATAATTATTCTAAATTTTTTAATGTTTTTACTTATTTTTGAGAGAGAGAACGGGGAAAGGGCAAAGAGAGAGAGAGAGAGAGAGAGAGAGAGAGAGAAGGAAGGAGGGAGACACAGAATCCAAAGCAGGCTCCAGGCTCAGAACTGTCAGCTAAGAGTCCAACATGCAGGGCTCAAACTCACAAACCTTGAGATCATGACCTGGACCAAAGTCCAAAACTTAACTGACTGACCGAGCCACTCAGGCGTCCCCTGATTCATAATTATTTTAAACAATGCCCTGTAATTCATAGCTAACTTCCAGTGGAAAGGGGCAATATGAGAGCTAGCTACCAACATGCACACTGTGCATGTGCACGCGCACAAAGCACACACATACACTCAAATTTAAAACCTCCATATGACCCGCCAAAGCACCTCCCAAATGTTACTTATATTTGAACCTGTTTCCTAATGATTATGTTCCAATGTATTTCACCGAATATATACTCCTATAATGGTAGGTCCCGAAACATAATTTATTTCAAGTTTTATTTTTAATGTTCCAGAAGCAGCAGGGGGCAATCTAACGTAGGAAACATGCTGTGGAATTGGTGAAAGATAAAGCAAGGTTACATCTAGAGCCAGTTAAAAAAAATCTCCACTTTGCTGAATACAAAATATAGCATATAGGGAAAACGGAAATATACATTGGAGAGAACAAATCCAGGTCAGTAAAATAACAGAAGGTGAAGGATCCACTCTGGGATAAAATAAGATGAAACAAAATGCAATAAATATAAAATAAAATTTAAAAACTCTCATACAGGCTAAGAGAAATCTATGAAGGCATATAGACATCCTGGATTTTTGTTCTAACTTTGCCTGCAGGCACTTTGGAGCCCAAATAACTGCAGATCTGGGAATAACAGGTGTTTATTGATTTCTTTGTGATTTTTCTCCTTTTTATTTCTTTTTTTTTCCCTGTGGTAGTAGAACAGAAAGACATATGTATTCCATATGTAACACTTTAGAAAATGAAAGGCAACAGAAACACTCAACAGATGTGGAGAGTAGGGACCCACTTTCCCCAATACAGCTTAATGTCAACACGCCAACGGCTTTCTCTATATTTTTCTTAAAAAGAAAAGGGACCAAAAGTTCCTAAAAAACATTAACTGACAAGAATCTTGAATGTTAGCATGTGTATCTATGCTAACCAGAAAGCAACAAGTATACATTTCTTTCTCAGTTTGATTCTTATTTTTAAAAGACTTAGGGAAAAGACCATATAATCATTACAGGGCTGTCAATAGTTTGGTTTTACTTGCTTTTGAGGCTTAAAGGAGAACTAACCCATACCCAAAAACACCCATTTTTCTAAACCCTTGAGTTGAGCCACAAAATCACCAAATCAAGTTTGATTTCCTTTGATATGTACAGAAAAGTTCAAGAAACAAGAATGTATTCTCTTTAAGACAAATCATCAACCATAATCTAGCTATCTTTTTATTTATATGCAGGCTTCAGCCCCACACGTTCATCAAATCAGGATGGGTTCCTCTTCCATTTCAAGTAACTAATAATGCTTAGGGGACAAAAAAGGGAAATGTACCAAAATAAAATATGTATATTTTTATTTTTTCCCTGATTTCAGAAAAACTTCATAAACTCTCCGGGGACAGAATTTAATTTTAAGAGCAAGGGAAATTACAACTGGTCAAAGGATAAAATGTAGTGGAGCAGTAAAAAAAAGGTAGGAGAAATTCAAATTTCAACTCTGCTGATGCTTGACACAAGATGAGGAGGTTTGGGGTAGAGAAGGGACGGGGGCATACAGAGGAAAAAGATGGTATTTTCTCAATGCGGTTTGGGAGGCCAACAGAGAAATGAGCAAGAAGACTCATCATAAAGAAGAGGGACGTATCGGAGTGGGCAGAGATAAACAGACATAAAAAAAAAAAAAGAAAGAAAGAAGAGAAGAGTATGAGGGGTCCTGTGAAGTCTGCAGAAAGCCCCATGGTTCCAAAGATGAAGCAAACTTCTCTGGGGAAAAAAACTGCTTAAATATTCCTACATATGTCAGATGGTGAACTTGGGAAGCAAATAAACTACAGGGGAGACTAATGGCAGACTGTGCTAAACAGCAGTGAAAAACTACAGTGTCCTGTGAGGAAGAATTCATTGTTGAAGAATTACAGTTTCATAAGGACCCAGACTTTTTTTTTTTTTCAAAGGCTGTGGCAGCTGCAGTCTGCAGATGTAGTTGAAAAAAACACCCCGAGCAGGAGGTACATTCCTCTACGGCAAGACCATATTTTCTATAGCAATAATCCTATGTCCATAAAAGGAACAAGAGAAAGAAAGACAGAGAGAACAAGAGACGGATACAATCTCATTCAAGGGAGAAGCCAGGGTCATACAAGCATTACACAAAGAAATATGCAGGGGCCCTTGTTGATTATTATTTTAAATGTTGATAGAGGTTCTTTTTATATCCACCAGCTTGCATTTGGGGATTGATGGAAAATTCTAGTACATTAGGGGAGCAAAAGCAAAGAACACTGGGCTCACTGATTTAAATGTGTGCATGCATACATAAACACACACACACACACACACGCACACACACTTCCTCATCTGGCTACAGCTGCTTAAAAAAAACAAAAAGTCTCCTTCAAATTGTTTGCTACCACTCCAATATCCTGTACAGACCTGAACATTTGTGTGTTTTTCTGCGTCTCCTAAGTTACCTGTTACCTGATGCATGCCCAGTATGAAACATTTTTAAATGAGTTAGTCTTTATTGAATTATGATTTCCAGCAGACACTAATAACACAATTCAAATTGCCCTGGCAGACAAGAAGTTTTAGAGTGCTGGGATGTAACTGAGTTTTTAAGATTATCTCGAAGAGCCACCCACCAAGTGTGTGTAGTAACGGGGTACCGCTTGATGAAATACTTCAGATAGTTAATTAGATTTGCCAAGAAAAAAAAAATCCATCTTTGAGTCAACACTCTAGGAGATAGAGATGATGAGAACTGTTATTGGCACACTCAGGGTAGAGTCAAAAGTAAAGCTTAACAAAATAAAGTTTTTGGATTTCCGACACACTGTCTCTGTAGTCGACACAATGCAATTAGCAACACATCAAAAGCAGAGGAAAGCAACTTCTACCGCATGATTTCTTTTTCCTCAAGAATTTCTCTGGCTTGCTTAAAAGGCGTTTTGCAAGGAAGAAGAGAGACACTTGGATTCTATCTGGGGTTGCATTGCCTATGAACACCTGCAAACTGATTTCGCTCTGTTTTGTTAACCATTTATTTTGTCTTTACCGGATTTTCAAAGGGAAATGTGATAATCCCACTGTTCTTCAGATGCTCAACAGGGTGTTTCATCTAATAAAGCCAGTGCAATGGAATGGATTAAAGCAACATGAAGCATTCATAATTTGGGATCTGTGAAAGAATGTTAACATCCGGGCACTATGAGCTCCATCTTAAAAATGTTATTGGCAGGATAAAAGTGGAGTGTCTAACATCTGCTTTTCTCCTTTAAGCATCTTCCTAGTGATATCACTTATGTGAGGCCAGGACAAGACGGGCTGCTGGGGCATCCTTCACTGCATCTTTGGGGATTGTGCTCCATCATTAAAAAAAAAAAAAAAAGGAAAAATATCCCTTTATGTCATATAATAATCATCTGGCAGAAATATCAAAGAGTAGAAATAAAGACATGAAATTTTTAAAAGAGACTTTTTAGTTGAAAATTATGAGGGTTTTTTTTTCTCCAAGAACTTGAAAGCTATCTTCTAATAGAGTTGATAGAAATTACTTATGCTTTTAAAAAATAAACCAGTGTCTCCCAAACTTGTTTTGCAGTGGGACATGTCTCCTTGGCTGCTAAATGTATGTTATACCTCCCTGATTTGATGCCCATTTTTTAATGCGTGGAGCTTTTCATATTGCTGGGAAGAAAATAAAGTAATAGCTACCATTAATCTCTGCACCACTCATTTGAGAAGTGATTGGCTCATATCAAGCTAATTTAACTACCACAAGATGCAGACAAATGATGTGCAGTAGAAATGCGTCACCCAAATATTAATTTTAAATTTTCTAGAAGCCACATTAAAAAAAGTAAAAACAAAAGACAGATATTATCTTTGTATATTTCGTATTATATGTAACATATAATGGGTAGCTACCACACTAAAAAGCTCCGCCCCCCACAGATGAAGAAACTGGAAGAAGGATGTCAGGTGGGCACAGAATAACGTGTTAACCAGGAAGGCGTGGCAGAAAATAAGTGACAAGCCTCCCCATCTTGGCCCCCCCTTCTTTCTGTCCTTCTCTCCAACTATGGAAGATTCCCAAAGCTCAATCCTTTACCCACTGCTCTCTCTTTAGACTCTTCCTCAATGTAAATTGAATTATTTGTTCATTTATTCATTCAAGTCACCTTTAGTGAATGTGGACAATGTGCTCAGTACAGTGCTAGGTACCAGGGTTATAAAGTAAGATAAATCTTCGCCCTCATAGTAGTATGACAGAGCACATAAGTAAGCCAATGCATATTCATCACCTAATGTGGTAAGTTAGCATCCTGGTGGAGGATTGTAATACGAATGCATTTGTGCATTGGAGTTCATGCATGATGAGGAGGGATAGGAGAGAGGGGAAGGTGGCTGACAGCTCAAAAGTTACCTCCTCAGAAAGACCTCTGTTGACCAATAAACATAAAGTAGAAATCCAGGGTGCCTGGGTGGCTCCGTTAGTTAAGCATTTGCCTCCGGCTCAAGTCATGACCTTGCAGTTGGTGAGTTTGAGCCCCGCATTAGTTTCTCTTGCTGTCCGCTTCAGATCTTCTGTCCCCCACCTCTCTCTGTCCCTCCCCTGCTCACTCTCTCTCTTTCTCAAAAATAAATAAATAAATAAACTTTAAAGTAGAAATCCTCGCCTACCTCCTGTCACTTTCTATTACCTCATCTTTTTATCTTTGGAGCATGTATCACCATCTGAAATTCCTACTGATTCATGTTTTGCTTACCATTTGTCTTCCTTCCTAGAAGGTAAGTTCCATGACAGTAGGGACCTTGTGGGTCTTTTTGTTGTTTTTTTTTTTAAGTTTATTTATTTATTTTGAGAGAGAGAGAGAGCGCACGCACATGGTGGAGTAACAGAGAGAGGGAGAGAGACAGAGGGAGAGAATCCCAAGGAGGCACGACACTGTCAGTGCAGAGCCTGGTGCGGTGCCCGAACTCACAAAATGTGAGATCATGACCTGAGGCGAAATCAAGAGTCAATCACTTAACCAACTGAGTCACCCAGGTGCCCCAGGACCTTGTGGGTCTTATCCATCCTGTGCCTGATAGAGTAGGTAATAAGTTAGTAATGTGGCATCCATCCATCCATCCCTGGATCTCTAATCATACTGCTACCAACCAGGCATCTCATTTCAAAAGTTACTATAACCCTTTCTATATAATAAACAATGCCATGCTTTCTAGTTTATCTAAACAACACCAGGTTAAACCACCTCAAACAATGATTTCATTACATCAGCTCCCTCTTCAAAAATGCACTATTTTAGGAAAAACTCCAGATACCCTTATTAGGGCAATCAAACCTTTCTGTACTCTGGTAATCAGGCTTTTCTCTAATCTGGCCCCTTCACAACTTCCCTTATTTACACTGCAAAAAAAAAGAGGATCCCATTCCAGAGGTATGGAGAAATTAAAGGATGTCTTAAATTATTTTCCTCCTCCTATCAACTCATCAGCAGAAACATAAAAAGGCATTCTCTTCTCCTCTCCTGGCTGCATTCCAGGAGGATAATTGGTCCAAGCATCTTTGATGTCCAGCCTTATTTTCCCAAGTGAAAACTTGTTCCCAAAGACCAGGTTCCATGGATGGCAGCACCTTGTAGTTACAAGACCTCAGATGCCAGTAGCTATGTGGAAATCCATGACTCACACTCAGTGCCACAGCAAGCTTGATATGGACACCACCAAGAGAGCTAATCTATTAAATGGCCCTAGCGCATGGTCTCACAGTAGTACCTCAGGTGAACCTGCACAGAGATGTGTATCTTTTTTGTAGTAGATGCACAAGCCCTGGGCTCACCCCAAGGGAAATTGTATAAAAATTGATACTAAACCTTATACCAACCACTGATAGTGGAGACCCTGATTTGACATGAAATAAGCCATCCTATTATGGACATGAAATAAGCCATCCTATTACAGTTACTACTAAACAAGTCACAAACACTCTCAAAATCTAGAGTTTTCCCCCTAATTCCTTTCCCTCTTTGCCCCTGAAATGCTTGGCCATTTCAGAACAATCAAGCTTACTATCTTGTTGGAATGAGAGCACAGAGGGGACGGATACTGCTTTATTTATTTTATTTATTTTTTGCTGGTGAGCCAAACATACAAGAAAAAAGTCAGGACACTAACAGTCCAGTTTCAACAATTTCCTGACTCATTAGAAGACCCCACATCAAGTACAAGAGTAAGAATTAACTTTAAAAATTTTCAAGCTGAAAATATAGAGGGTTAGGCTATTAATCCTACTAACATCCCACTCTTTGAGGTTTATGCTCCAAGTACAGCACTAAATACAGATTTATTCACAGAAGTACATTTAGTAGAAGGGACTCTGACAAAAATGTTCTTGATTTCAGCCTCTATAAAATCAATAGAAGAGACTAGATCATTTTTAAACAGTTTTCTAATTTTCTTCTACTCACTCCAGACTCCGGACCCCAGAGGAAAGAATCTAAGCATTTATTACCTACTCTGTTAATTATTATTCTTAATTAAATAACACCTTTAAGAAGTACTTAACCACTGAGTGCATGTCTTGCCTTCTTAATTAGAAGTCCCTCAAGCATAATTCAACAAAAATATAGAAGTATTCACTGGGCCCAAGGCATAATATAAGGACAGATTTCTCCCTAGGTGGTTGGCACATTACTTGACATCTAGTAGCAGTCACTTTCGATATGAAAGATTTCTCAAGATTTCTTTGTCCCATTGCAGCATTTTTGAGTTTGTTTTTTCATATGGGCAGGATACCTGTTGAAATGTATGCACAGACTTGGAGGGGATCCAGAAAACAAATGAACACATCTGCCATCCTGCAATTTCTCTGGAGTCTTCTGAAATCCATGAAATGTGGTAGAAATCACTGCCAGTTATTCTCTTTATTTTTCTGTGAACAAAACCAATCTTTCTCAGGCTCTACTATGGAGGAGTACAGTAATCTTGCTTCTGCTTAAATGCTCCTTGGGAAAATGCTAGACAGGCACTGTCCCAGTATGGAAAGAGGCCCTGAGAAGGCTAGGAGTTCAGCACAGGCCATTTACATGGAAGGTAATCTCAGGAAGCACAACGGAGGAATGAGAAAAATGAGATGGGAAGAGAAAAGCCAACCAAAAAAAGATGTGTTAACAAGAGGCTATTGCCATAGGCAACCAGCACTCAGTCCCAGTGGACACTCTCTGAGCTGCCATGTGAATCAGAAGTGTCCCTCCAAAGGGAGCCTGGGTGGCTCAGTTGATTAAATGTCCAACTTCTGCTCATGATCTCATGGGGTTCGTGAGTGAGCCCCATGTTGGGCTCTGTGCTGACAGCTCAGAGCCTGGAGCCTGGTTCAGATTCTGTGTCTCCCTCTCTGCACCCCTCCCCTCCTCATGCTCTCTGTCTCTCTCAAAAATAAACAAACATTTAAAAAGTTTTAAAAAGAAGTCTCCCTCTGATATAATAGCAAAAATAAAATATTGGGACTACATCAAAATAAAAAGGTTTTGCACACCAAAGAAAACAACAAACCTAAAAGACAGTCTACTGAATGGAAGAAGATATTTGCAAATGACATAACCAATAAAGGGCTATCATCCAAAACACAGAACTGATACAACTCAACACTCAAAACACAACCCAATTTCAAAATGGGCAGAAGACATCAACAGACGTTTCTCCAAAGAAGACATACAGATGGCCAACAGAACATGAAAAGATGCTCATCATCACTCATCACCAGGGAAACGCAAATCAAAACTACAATAAGGTATCACTTCACACCTGTCAGAATGGCTAATATCAACAACACAAGAAACAAGTGTTGGCAAGGATGTGGAGAGAAAGGAACCCCTGTGCACTGTTGGTGGGAATGCCAACTGGTGTAGCCACTGTGGAAAACAGTATGAAAATTCCTCAAAACCTTAAAAATAGAACTATCAGGGGCAACTGGGTGGCTGTCAGTTGGGCATCTGACTTTGGCTCAGGTCATGATCTTACAGCTTGTGGGTTTAAGACCCATGTCAGGCTCTGTGCTGACAGCTCAGAGCCTGGAGCCTGCTTCAGGTTCTGTGTCGCCGTCTCTCTCTGCCCCTCCCCCACTGACACCCCGTCTCTCCTTCAAAAATAGACAAACGTTTTTAAAAAATTAAAAATACAACTACCCTAAAGGCACCTGAGTGGCTCAGTCAGTTAAGCATTGACTCTTAATTTTGGCTCAGGTCATCATCTCACAGTTGGTGAGTTAGAGCCCAGCATCGACATCGACTCCACGCTGGCAGTAGGGAGCCTTCTTAGGATTCTCTCTCTCTCTCTCTCTCTCTCTCTCTCTCTCTCTGCCCTTTCCCAGCTCACTCTCATTCTCTCTCTAAAATAAATAAATAACTTTAAAAAAATAGAACTATCCTACAATCCAGTAATCACTGTACTGGGTATTTACCAAAAAAAAAAAAAAAAAAACAGGAACACTAATTCAAAAGGATATATTCACCCTTATGTTTATTGTGGCATTATTTACAAGAGTCAAATTATGGAAAGAGCCCAAGTGTCCATGAACAGATGAATGGATAAAGAAGGTAGGTGTTTATTAGTATGTGCATGTATATGAATATTATTCATCCATAAAAAAGAATGAAATCTTTCCCTGTGCAACATGGATGGAGCCAGAGAGTATAATGCTAAGTAAAATAAGTCAGTCAGAGAAAGACAAATACCCTATGATTTGACTCATATGTGGAATTTAAGACACAAAACAAACAAAGGGGTGGGGGAGAGACAAACCAAAACACAGACTGTTAACTACAGAGATGAAACAGAGGGTTACCACAGGGGAGGTAGGTATCAGGATGGATAATTAAGAATGCACTTATCATGATGAGCACCGAATAATGTATAGAATTGTTGAATCACTATATTGTATACCTGAAACTAATATTACGTTGTTTGTTGACTATACTGGAATTAAAATAAAAAACTTACGGGGTGCCTGGGTGGCTCAGTTGGTTAAGTGACTGACTCTTGGTTTCAGCTCAGGTCATGATTTCACAGTTTGTAAGATTGAGCCCTGCATCTGGCTCTGCACTGACACTGTGGAGCCTGCTTGAGGTTCTCTCGCTCCCTCTCTCTCTGCTCCTCCCCCCATGCATGCGCGCTCTCTCTCTCTCTCTCTCTAAGTAAATAACTTCTAAAAAACACTTCATTTAAAATAAAGTGTCCTTCCAAAGGATGGGAAGGCTAGAGAATATATTCATGAACTCCCATCTCCCGGGAGCTAAGGGTTGCTATTGCATACTTTTGTTATCTGAAATATTGTTCACATTTTCTTCATATCATGAGCTATCTTTGTCGTATTTTAATGAATACTTTAATAGAAGGTTAAATCCCCAGCTTCTTGACAGCCTAGTTCAGCACTTCCCAAAGGAAGAGAAGCAGAAACACAGGACTAGAAACAGAAGCTGCCACAATGCATAGAAACTATAGACACAGTAGCCCCAAGTGGGCTCAGTTGTAAGCCAAGTAAACAGGAGGCAGAACATTAACTTTATCTGCTACATGAACAAGTTCATCCATCTATCTTAACTGCCATCATCAGGCCAGCAGCTCCAGAAACCTAGTTTCTACTCATGGTCCTATTAGTATTTTCTGATTGATTGAAGATTTATGTCAATTTACATCCATCTTAGGCATACAATAATGTAAAGGCTATCATATAATACAACAAGGTAGCAGGGGGCTTAGAGATGTGACTGAGCTTTCATGTTTATTAGGGTTTGGGTCAGGGGTCACAAACTCAAATGCCTTCCATGGTTTTGGCTTTATGACCATCATAAACAGGGATAAAGCCTCAATGAGAGTAATCCTGATGGCGCAAGGTAGAGTTCCCAGCTGGCAAGGGGTAAAATGTTGGGACCAGAGGGTCTTTCCAAAACCATGTGGAGTTCTGAAGCATCTATTTAACTCCTGGTGACTCCAGTCATTCAACTGCCAGTTACTATCTACAGCACACCAGAAACCATGCTGGATACTAATAATATAGCTATATTCCTGATCCCTTGCGCTGGGGGAATCATGGCCTATGGAGGGAATGCTAATAAAAATAGAATCCTTCACCAACCCTGAAGTCTATTCCTGAAAATCCACTTCACAATAGAATTGACATTTAAGAAGCATTATACAAGTTTATGGAAAAACAGGGTCAAAAGCCTGAGTTAACCTACAGGAAACTTTATAAACATTGCATGCTACTTCTAATTGTTCATATTTAATCATCACTTACTATAGGTCAGGAACAATATAAAGTGCCTTTCATACATTCTCATTTAATTCTCCTAACAACCTATTTTACTGATAAGGAAACCGACTCTAGAGAGGTTTGGCAATTTGTGCAAAGCCATTCACCTAGCAGGTGAGTCAAAATTTATATCAGATAATCCAACTACAGAGCCAACACTCATTGTGACAAACCTACAGAACTTAATTAAAATAGAGCAAAGGTAGCACATGAAATGAAGAGGATACGAACAATATTTCTCAGAGCAAAAGTACATACTCACGGCTGCTTTACTATTAATTTCTGGTATAAAACCAACCACTTCAAAAGTTAAGCTAAACATTAATTATTTCTCCCAGCTCTGATCCGCGCTGGCTCAGCCAGGGATAATGATGTGGCATGGCCTCACTTATGTCTGTGGCCTCCACTGCATGGCTTGGACGATTGGAGGTCACTCCACATCATCTCTCTAATCCTCTAAGAGGCTACTTGGGCTTGTTTACATAGTGGCAGAAGGGTCTTCAATGACTAGAGCATGTAAGTTCTAATTACAAGTACTTTTCCAGCCTCTACACAGTATTTGCTATTATCTCATTGGCCAAATCAAGTCCCATGACCAAGACTAGAATCCAGACAGGAGTAGACCCAGTGAGGCAAGAATACCTTGAGGGCAATGTGTAATTTCTACAGAAGCTCTGTGCTCTCATTTCATTTTGCTTTCTTGCAGATGCATAAACTAAGAGGAACTATCTTCTATGTCAGTCACTTGCCCATATGGTTGGTTCCTTTCTCACTGTATGACTCAAAATAAATTCTTTCTTCCCAGGCCACAAAGCAAGGTTGCTGCAAGGTAACTAGATTAAGAATATATTGGGGCGCCTGGGTGGCTCAGTCGGTTAAGCCTCCGACTTCAGCTCAGGTCGCGATCTCGCGGTCCATGAGTTCGAGCCCCGCGTCGGGCTCTGGGCTGATGGCTGAAGAACCTGGAGCCTGCTTCTGAATCTGTGTCTCCCTCTCTCTCTGCCCCTCCCCCATTCATGCTCTGCCTCTCTCTGTCTCAAAAATAAATAAACATTAAAAAAATAAATTAAAAAAAAGAGTATGATGAGGAGTAGGAATAGGAATAGGAGGAGGAGGAGAAAAAAGAAGAGGAAGAAAAGCAGCAGCAGCCACCACCACCACCTTGAGTAATGCTACTTAACCTTGCCAGCATGGCAGAGTATCTCTGAACCTCCCTCCCCTCACTCTCAGGAATTGCACACCCCTGCTAATTCCCTGTCCTTCCTCCCACAGCATCAGGGATGCTGTCACAAGACCCAGAATTTTACGTGTTCTAATTGTTATTGCACCAGCTTCTATCCCAACTCTTGGTTCCCACGTTTTCAAATACCAGCAACAGAAATGACTCACAGTTCACATATACTAGAAGTAAAATTCTCACAGTTGATAAGAGTGATATGGAAATAGAACTCATATACTAGGATTTTCCAAAGGGAAATGGGGAAGAATGTATGCATGACTTATGTAGGGGCAAGGTGGAGAAGCTGTTGGATATGCTGGGGCAAGGGAGCTAGGATTCCCTCAGGTAGATTTCACGTCATAGGTGAAATGAGTCACATCAATGTGTAACTTTGGCCAGTGATGCCTCTCTGTGTGTCTTCTCATTTGACTAGAGATAATCAATAATAGGAGATAGCACACTGTAAGCACTTACCCCAGTCCCTGGAAATTGTAAGATAGCCAACAAATACTAGTTACCACAATATTTGAGTCTGAACTGCATATTGGTTCACAGTGAATGTTCCTCTAATTCACTCAGTGTCAAAAGAAACTTGATGGTGAGCTTCCAGCCTCTTCCCAAACTGTTCATGAGCCATGGTGAGTACCTGGACATCTCTGCCAAGGTCCCTAAGCCCAGGTCTACCTCCACCCAACATCTTACGAGCCTAAGGGGAATCTCTCTCCCCATTCTTTCTTTCTCATCCCCTGGCATACTCTTTGAGTACATCCATTTTAGGAAAACAAAAACTAGAACGAAACTATTAATGTTTTTGTATAAATATAAACATATAAATAAATGTATACGTACATATATACACATATATATACTTATTGCTTTCTGCCTATAACTCCAACCTTCACTGAGGCAAAGGAAAACAGAGGTCTGGCTACCATGCCCACAGGATGCAGGGAAAAGTTTGGAGCTAATCAAAGACATACTGATTTCTCAAATTATATTACTTCCCGGGACATGCCAAGGAGTTTGGATGTCCTCCCATGCATGACCCAGATGATCACTGAAATGCATACATGGGGCACTGACACAAGCAGATTCGTTTTAGAAAACTAATATTTGCAGCAAGCAATAGGCTGGAATAGTGTCTAGAAAAGTGGTTCTCAAGGTGGGATCCTCAAACCACGCCATCAGCATCACCTTGGAACTTGTTAGAAATACAGTTCTCAGGGGACGCCTGGGTAGATCAGCTGGTTAAGCATCTGACTCTTGATTTCAGCTCAGGTCATGATCTCACAGTTCATCGGATCGAGCCCTCTATTGGGCTCTGTGCTGACAGAGCAGTGCCTGCTTGGGATCTTCTCTCTCCCCCTCTCTCTCTCTGCCGCTCGCCCATGGATGTGTGCGTGCATGCTCCTGCTCTCTCTCTCTCTCTCCCTCTCAAAATAAATCAACTTTTTTTTTTAAATTCAGATAATAACAAGTGTTGACAAATATGTGAAGAAATCAGAACCTTCCTACACTGCTGGTGGGAATGCAAAATGGTGCATCCACTTTGGAAGATAGTCCAGCAGTTCCTCAAAAGGTTAAACAAAAAGTTACCAGATGACCCTATGTAGAACTACCCCTATGTAGAATCTCCTGCCCAAGAGAATTAAAAACATATATCCACACAAGAACATGTACCAAAATGTTCACAGCAGCATTATGCACAATAGCCAAAAGGTGAAAACAACCCAAATGCCCATCAATTGATGGATAGATAAAAGAAATGCAGTATATTCATGCAGTGGAAAATTTGCCAGCCATAATAAATGAAACAGGGATACATGCCACAACATGGATACACCTTAAAAACATGCTAAGACCAAGAAGCTAGTCACCGAAGACCACATATTATATGACTTCATCATATGCAATGTCCAGAAGAGGCAAATCTAAAGAGAAAGTAGAGTCACTTATAGCTAGCAGTGGCAGGAAGAGGAGAGACAAGAATCTGGGTTGGGGGGGGGGTGGTCAGGGGACAGTCAAAACAGACAGGGTTTCTTTTGTGTGGTAAACGTTTCTTAAAATGACTGTGGTCATGCATCTGTGATTCATGTATCTGTGAATAGACTAAAAACTATTGAACTTTGCATCCTATATGTGAACTCCATCTCAATGAAGCTATGAAAGAGAGAAGAAAGAAAGAAAATAGGGTAACCAAAACAAACTTTGAACAAAGATTTAGTGACATATACCCAGAAAATTTAGCCAACAAGCAAAAAAAAAGGACAATTATCATCTGTAGGAAAGTAAAAACCCCTTGGTCCCAAGAAGGAAATCAAGGTGTACAACATTAAAAGCTCAGTTGATAACAATACTTATGTAATCAAAATAATACATACATTAAAATTTAACCAAAAAGTATGGCGTAACTGTATTTGGAAAATAAAAAAAAGCCAAGTGTGACAGTATGGGATGGTGAGTAGAATAGTATAAAAAGACTCAAAATTCCTCATCTTCCTGCTACAAAGTCAAGGATAATGTCTGAAGGTAGGGAGCAAGTAATAGCAATGTATACAGATCATTTAGAAGAAAAATTCTGAACAAAATAGCCGAAAGTGTTGGAAGCAGCTGCTTTTGAGAGTGGCAACTAGGGAATGGACAGTGATATACAACTGACCAAATTTATAATTCCAAATCTATAGAGCTATCCAGACCCTTAAAAACCATATTCATTGTATGCTGGAAATCCAAGTAGAAGCCATAACTAATGGTTTGATTAACATCTAATTGGAAAAACAAAAACATTAAAAAAAAAAAAAAAACCCATAGAGCATCCAGTGATGATCACACATGAAATCATCAGGAAAAAAAAATCACCTAACCATTTTCTCCTATGTATCTACCAGGGATTTGCTATTCCAAGCTTGTTGCTTTGTAATGACTACTTTGGGAGGCTTAATCCAGAAGGCACAGGACTACCAAAATTACCCATTTTTCAGATACTACCTGCATACACCAGCTACCTCTGAGGACAAAAATCATGAATATGTCTGAAATTCATGCTAAGATTTAGCCACCACTAACTTTCCTTGCTTATCAGAGCATGAATCTCATGAGGTCATCCAAATAAGAATAAATTAAAGAACCTGACAAGTGCCTAAATGTCAGATTAAATTTCATAATATTAATACCCAGTACTCATTTCAAGTTTGAAAGAGAGCAAATATCCTTCATTGCAACTCACAGGAGAAATTTCTCATCACAAGCGATGATTTTCTATCACTTGTGCACAGCCATAAATTTTCATAATACTATCAACCCTTTAAGGTGATACAGCATTTAATTTAAGAAACTTATGTCCTACAAGGCTGGAAAAATTCTCAAACTCACCTTTCAAAGGTCTTTCTTTTCCCCTGGCAGACAAGAGGATAAAACAGTTTTTTTTTCCTCTTCCTGGCTTTGAAATAGCCTACTATCTACTTAGTTTCTCCTAGAGGTAAGAGCTCACTGCCAGTCGTCCAGCTATGGAAACAGATTTACATGGAAGCAAGTCTTAGTGTGTTTCATGACTCAATGCAAGGTGGAAATGGTACAGATAACAGCAATAACTATCAGCAGTTAGTTCTTTTCCCCCCTTTTGCAGGTGGAGAAAGACAAATGAAAAATTAAATTTCTGCATTCGGAGTAGTTCTGGTGAGTTTATCCATCAAGAATTGATCCAATTAGATGAAACTCTCCTGGTTAGCTTGAGTTAGTTACAGTTTGGAAATCAGAAGACAAATTAGTTACTTTCATCTAAAGCAATGAAATGATCATTTGGGCATTAAATTGAAAAAATGGTTAGAGAAGGCTGCACTTATTCACTCTAAATAGGTTCATATCCTAATTAGCTTCAACTAACAGTTCAAAATCAGATTTATGACAAGGGTTTCAGAGATGTAAATGAATACTGGGGAAAATTCTTGCGGAAAGCACTTCTGTCATCTGTTGGCAACTGGAGAAGCATTCTTTCCAATCACAGGTGCTCCAACTTTACCAAGGATCAGAATCATCCAGGGGCTTGTTAAAACACACAAGACTGGACCCTATGCCCTGAGTTTCTGATTAGGTAGGTCTGAGGTGGGGCTGGAAAAGTTGCATTTCTAACAGGTATCCCAGGTGATAGTGAAATAGCTATTCTGGAGAACAGTGAGAAATACCATTTTAGATGTACACCTATCTTGGGTTAATAATTTTGTTCAAGTAAAACGAGCTTTTGAAGTAAGTCACAGGAGTGATTTACTTTAATATCCTTTATTAGACAACTAAACTTTCATTAGCTTAAGAGACAGTGATAGAATACTCAATATTTGTCTTAAACATTGTTTAAAATCCTTATTTCGAAATGTCATTTTTAAAAATTATTTTAAGGAAGAGAGTCATCATTTAATTAACATAGATCTTTGGAAATGGAGACAAATAGAGATCAAAACTGGAAAACCGTGTTATTTAGTAATTAACATCTAGTTATGAATTGCACATTTATTATAATGAAAACAATGAATTCAGATTATGTTTGCGACCAGGAGTATCGCTGCTGGTGCTTATGACTGGCTGAATGATCATCTGTTCTCTTCCATAATGAAAAGAAATTATGATTATTCAAATATTGTACTTGTGGAATAATCACTGTAACTCTTGAAGCTTGCAAACTGTGACATTTACATGCTGAATTAGTATTCAAATCCAGTCTTTCAAGAAGTAAATTAACTCTCTCCAACCACTACACATCTGTATTTAAGAAATTGCCTCCAGGCAAATTTTAGTGACTATTTACCACAATGTAAGTTCAGTGGTTAGTTGTACTTGAGATATGAATAACTGAACCTAGTAGAAATACATGAAACACCCCATCAACTCACAAGTCATTTTTCAGTAAAAACAAATCATTTTACTAACTTAGCAATATGTTTTGAATCAGGTCTATTTTTACTTGTAATTTAATTCCCCATTAAAAGAAAGACAAAGAGAAAAATCCATTTCTAAATAGAAACTGTACATTCTTATTACTGAAGAGTTCAGCCCATCTAAACTAAAAACTGGTTTTTTCTTCTTCTCTTTCTTATCTTTTTATTTCCAAAGCCCTATTCTGACTTTTCCAGACTATTCCATGACCTCCATTTATATTCAAGGACTGCCTTGAATCATTTGGAGTATGGTCTCTTTACACAAACAAACTAAGGAAATTTTGCTATTTTGAGATTGATTATAAAGATTGATGATATAACAAAATTATTAAAGTCTTGTGGTTCTTCTCTGCTTTGACTTTGGTTTTATGAACCTGACACACCTGTATAACAAAGAACCACCTGGAGAAAGCATTACTAAATGAAGAAGCTAAAGAGGGAACCCAGGGAGGGGATGTGTTTTCATGTTTTTTTCTACAGTGAACATACAATCCAACATACTAGCATTTTAACATGTAAGCAGCGCAATGGATTTCACATGTGTATACATACATATACATATGCACAACCACACACACACTGGACTGTCCACAAATTTACAGCATTGTAACTGCCTTATATCCCCTAAGCTTAAGCAAGCATTATGGATTTTTTTTAAAATTTTTTAATGTTTATTTATTATTGACAGAGAGAGAGGCAGGCAGAGCATGAGTGGGAGAGGGGCAGAGACAGAGGGAGACACAGAATCTGAAACAGGCTCCAGGCTCTGAGCTGTTAGCACAGAGCCCGACATGTGGCTGGAACTCATGAATTGTGAGACCTTGACCTGAGCCGAAGTCGGACGCTCAACCGACTGAGCCACCCAGGCGCCCCGCATTATAGTTAATTTTTAAACGGAAACACTATATTTTGAAAATTATGAATTGTTTTAACTGCTTTGACTACATATATAAAATCAGTAAGAGTTTCTATTTCCAGCCAAGACTGAGTAATTGAGACTGGATTTATCCTCCCACCTGAAACAATCATAAACAGGACACAACGTGTGAAGCAAGAGTGTTCAAGACATTGGACACCAGACAACAAAGGACAGTGATCCCTGAGAAATGGGAGACAGGGTAAGCCCTACAACTGCCCCAGCTAGGTGCCAAGAGAGAGTTTCCAGGCCACATTGCATGAACAGGAGAATCCAGGAACATCCCAGTGAAGCCCTCAGTTGAAGAGATACAGCCAAAAACCTGGGGAGGCCAAGCAGGCTCTAGAATGCTAGAGAGGAGAGAGCTGGCCAGAGACGGGATTTCAGAGATCTCCAGAGGCTCCCCTCAAGCGGTCATTAGAGAACTGACCAGCACATGGTGTAAGAAAACTATCCTCACACCATAGCTGAGGAAGAACCATCTGAAGGATTAGAAGGAACAAAACTTGGACCTCACCGAGTCAACAATGCCTGTTCAAATCAGCCAAACTGGGAAATCTCCTAATTCAAGGGGCTTTGGACAGAGTATTCAGAGGGTCTTGCTTCAGTCGTGGAGAACAGTTAGACTAGACTAAATGTAACACTGGTCCTGCCTCACAAATCTGAAAAGCAACACCCAAAAGGATTAAACAACCTTTAATAATTAACGGTTTCTGAAAACCAACCTCAAGAATATATAAAATTAAAAATAGAAATTCCATACAATCCAGTAATTCCACTACTAGCTATTTGCCTCAAGAAAATGAAAACACTAATCCAAACAGATATATGCACCCCTATGTTTACTGTAGCATTAGTTTTAATAGCCAAGATATGGAGGCAACCCAAGTGTCCATCGACAGATGGATGAGGAAGATGTGTCTATACGGAATGGATTAGTACTCAGACATAAATAAATGAGATGTAGCCATTTGCAACAACATGAATGCGGCTAGAGGGTATAATGCTAAGTGAAATAAGACAGAGAAAGACAAATACAGTATGATTTCACTTATATGTGGAATCTAAACAACATAACAAATGAATTGACAAAAACAAAGCAGAAACAGACCCATAAAAAGAGAAACTGGTGGTTGCCAGGGAGGGAGGGTAGATGGAGATGGACAAGAGAGGCAAATGGGGGGTGGACAGCAAAGGCTTTCAGTTAAGGAACGAATAAATCGCAGGGATGAAAGGTACAGCATAGAGCATGTAGTCAATGGTATTGTAACAATGTTGTATGGTGACAGATGGCAGGTACACTTGTGGTGAATAGAACATAATGTATAGAACTGATGAATCACTATGTTGTGCACCTGAAACTAATATAACATTCTATGTCAACTATACTTCACTGAATTTAAAAAAAAAATGTCAGAGAAAGTATATAGAAATGCAAAAATATCCAGCACCCAACAAAGTAAAATTTACAATGCTTACATCCATAAAAAAATTTTTTTTTACCAGGCATGTAAAGGAAACAGGACCCAGGGGAGCCTGGATGGCTCATTCGGTTAAGTGTCCAACTTCAGCTCAGGTCATGATCTCACCGTTGTGGGTTCGAGCCCTGCATATAGCTCCATGCTGATAACTCAGAGTCTGGAGCCTGCTTCAGATTCTGTGTCTCCCTCTCTCTCTCTCTGCTCCTCCCCTGCCGACACTCTGTCTTTCTCTCTCAAAAATAAATAAACGTAAAAAAAATTATACAAAAAGAAAACACGACCCATAATGAAGAGAAAGCCAATCAAGTTAAACCAACCCGTAACTAAAATCAGTGGGAAATGCTTTCTGTGTGGCAACAACAATTGAGTCTAAACTGAGACCAAATTCTCATGAGAGCGCCAGCACCCAACTCAGTTGCACAGCCTAAAATTTTCTTTTTGAAAAAATAATAAAAATCACTAGTATATCAAACCCCCTGACTTTACATGATGCATATGATCCTACACCTTAGAAAATAGAAGAACCGCCAAAAAAAAGGGACAATTACAATCAAAATGGCAAATGTTGGAAGAGCTGCTTCAAATTACTGCTGACCAGCACACTGTGGGATGACTCACAATGGCCAGTGCTTCCTGAGACACCTGCCACTCTGCTCACCTATGACGTGCTATCAACTCAAGCAAAAAAGTGCAGGCTGTTTCTCCCTCTAGAGATGGTATGCACATTGGACCACTAATTAAGCACTAATTAAGAGTGTCTGGAGTCATAGCTGCTTAGAAATAGGCAATCATGATCTTCCTCATGCTCACATTTCCTTCACTATCAAACAGCATCACTAGTGACAAACATGTTTTCCTTTGTGTTTTACATTTCCCCCACATCACTGGTTCTCAAACTGTGTCTAGCATGCATCAGCATAGGAGCGCTTGTAAAAACACCGATAACTAGGTCCAGCCCCAAAGTTTCTGATTCAGCAGATGTGTGGCAGGGTGAAGGGGTCCCCAGGAACTTGGAGTATCTAACAAGTTCCCAAGTGATACTGATGCTGCCACGCTGGGAACACATTTTGAGAACCGCACTCAGTAATATGTAGCATTGTGATCGATTGAATCTGGACTTACAGGAGGGACTCAAGCACCAAAATTTTTAGTAACACTGGAATCTTCCATGGTTATATTCAGTAAGTTGAAGAGGGGAGGAAAATATACAAATATTCCCAATTTCAAAATGAAAGTTGCAGCGACAAGCTGATGATTCAGATCTCTTCTGTCATTGGTCTCCCATTCACTCACCCCTATCAGGTTATGAAGGCTAAGTAGGATGTTGTATTGGAAGAGCTAAAAGGAGCACCAGATTGAGATGCTATGCTTGGATAAGGAGTATCTTTGTTACAGATCTCATTCTCAGTCCAAAATAACATGTATCTTGGAGAAGCCTGACGTTCCACAGGCTAGGATCTCCCAAGGATTTCTTGAAAAAAAAAAAATAAACTCTACCAACTTATTGTCTTTTATATTAACCCAGGACCTACAGGATTAACAACTACCATATTTTATCAAATCTGACATTCATCAAATCACGACCTTAAGCAGCATCAAGAAAGAAAAAAAAATGCTACAAACTATGATACACACCTTCAATTTTAAGTTTCCTTTGGATTTTGAAAATGTGCAAATATGATCTTACAATCAATAAAACCCAGTAATAAAAAAATGTGCGCTGGCCTTGGGAACATTTGGGACCATTTCTTCATGTGCTACCATGCTTCATTATAGCAGTTAACATGCTGATTGTTTAATGCTATGGCGGGGGGGGGGGGGGCGTCTATATGAAATCAAAAGAAGAAATTCCATCAAGTCTACAGATTTTTTTTTTAATGGAGAACATTTTTAAACTTTTTATTCTGCAATAATTTTAAGTTTAAATTTGCAGGACCAGTATAAAAAGATTCCATAAAAAGTTTTTCCTTAAACATTTTTTTGTATTTTATCCAACATTACTTGATTTTTATTTTTTTATATTAAATATAATTTATTGTCAAATTGGTTTCCATAAAACACCCAGTGCTCATCCCAACAGGTGCCCTCCTCAATGCCCATCACCCACTTTCCCCTCCCTCCCACCCCCCATCAACCCTCAGTTTGTTCTCAGTATTTAAGAGTCTCTTATGTCCTTAACCATTTTAGAGTAAATTGTAAACATCATGTTCCTTTAGGACTTCAATACTTCAGAGTTTATTTCCTAAAAAACAGAGATATTCTTTTATTTAACTATAGTACAGCCATCTAAGTCAGGAATTGAATATTAACATCATTATCCACTAAACAATCCATTTTCGTATTTCTCCAACCTTCCCAATACTATCCTGTATAGTATTTAGTATGGGATGCAACCTGGCCCTATACATTACACATGGTTGCCATGCCTCATTACTCTCCTTGAATCTAGAAACCCATCTTTATCTTGCATGATAAAGAAATTTTTGAAGAAAATAGAATAATTAGTTTGGAAAATATCCTTCAGTATGGGTTCAATGATGCTTACTTAAGATTACAGATTTAGGTTATACTGAATACATTTTGGGCAGCAATACCACTGAAGTGATATTATGTCCTTGGTTTAATCCCATCCTATCAGGAGGCTGATGCTATCATTTTGTCCCCTTAGGGGTAATATTAACTTTGAGGACTTGGTTAAGGTGGTATCCATCAAATTTCTTCACTCTAAAGTTGCTTTCCATTTATCATCTGTAGGGACAAAGTTTAAGACCATTTAAATATCCTGTTCTTCAAACTTTCCAGTAGTTTTATCATCCGTTGATGATTTCTGACTGAATCTGGGATGAATGTAAAACATTTTCAAGAAAGATTTCAGCACATCCTAATGCATACTAGTGATGAGATTTGTTTTGTGTATTACATTCATTGAGCTTTATTTTATGGTGCTCTTTATAGTTTTGGAAGAAATACAGTGTACAGAGACAAAGGGGGGATTTAAGACTCTCTTCTTACCAGCTATACTGAGGGAATAGGATTCTTATGTAGGGAATTTCAGGGAATAATTTCATGGTGAAATCCTATCCCTCTACCTCATTTTATCTTCAAAATAGTATACAGACCAATAGAGTATAAACAAAACTGAATGAGAGCAAAAATAAATTCTATTTAGGATATATAGATCATTTTCAAAGATGTAAATTTGAAATAATGAAGGTTCAAATTGCTTTTCTTATATTTAATACTTATAATGGGTAAAAACAGAGGAAATGTGAAATAGCAGAACAGTGTTCCCAAGACAGATTTTAAAATCTCTTCTCCGGAGCAGTTTTTAGAACATTCCCAAGTAGCAATAGGACCGAAAGTTAGATTTTGGCCTATGATAAGGAGGAAGGTAATAAGATGAATTAGGATAATGCCATTTTATAGGTCAAAAGGGGAGGTCTATCGGCAATCCCATATACCTGCTAGCTTTCTGCAATTACAAGTGCCCAAAAGTGAGACGGCCCCTGGTCAAGGAGGACGTTGCAGTATAAAGCAATCCACGCGTCATCATAAGGAAGGCGGGCTGAATCAGCCCTAACACCGTCTGTGATCCTAACAGTCCATATTCTTATTAATGCCTTATGCACAGTCCTCTGTTAGGCCGTGTGTGAAGAAGGACTTGTCTCTACTTCATTAACCTGAGGGATTTGCCTTTTTCACACTGTTCTGCAACTCTTTACTCATTTGTTTCTGTGACTATAGAATATTTCAGGGAAGGTCATTTGGGTATCAAGGGAGAAGGATTCTTGACTCCTCCTGGAGGCTAGAGAATTTGTACAGACAAGAGGTTACAAAATGGAAAACTTTATAACTGGCTGCAGGAAGCAAATCATTGTTTTGTCTAAATACTGGGTGAGACCAAGGGCACATGGGTGGCTCAGTCGGTCAAGCATCCAACTTTGGCTCAGGTCATGATCTCGCTGTTCATGTTGAGCCCCACATCAGGCTCTGCACTGACAGCTTAGCGCATGGAGCCTGCTTCAGATTCTGTGTCTCCCTCGCTCTCTGCCCCTCCCCAACTCATGCTCTTTCTCTCTCTCTCTCTCTCTCTCTCTCTCTCTCTCAAAAACAAATTAAAAACATTAACAATTTTTAAATACTGGCTGAGACAAAATACCTAAATTGTACACCAGGGTCTTCAGTGACAGAACTTAAGCAAATGACTGAATCTCTGATTTGTGTATCTATACAGTTACTATTATAACTCTGAGTCTTGCAAGCATGTTATGAGAGTAACCAGTTGATTGTTGTAAAGAATCTGAGTTCCTTGAAGAAAAATATTACATAAAAATAAAGCACTAATATATTGCATTGATGCATTACATCCATGGTGAGACTACTGTCCCATCCCCAAAATTAGATCTCTAAATACACATAACAAGCTGTAGTTAGCAAATCCAAACACCATAAAATAAAAGATTGATTTTTTTTTTATTTTAATCATGCTGTTGGGACTAATTTTGCCAATTTGAAGGTTATTCCTAAATAACCAAATCCTCATTTACACTGCTAACTAGCTCTTTAGTACATTTGCAAATAGAACATATTACATTCCTATCATCCAACAACTTTCCCATTAGCTACAGTAAATACTCTGCACTTTCGTTACCCATCAGTTCCCCCATAGAGTTATGGGTTACAAGTTTAATTGTTCCATTTGCATATCCAGCTGAGGCAAATTAGAAAAAGTCACCACACTCATTACACGTTATTGCATTACAAACACAGATGTCTGTTTTTTCTAGACCCACTTAACCTTGACCTAAAGAGAGATTAGAATAATACAGTGAGAAAATATAAACTGTTCACTTGGTTTCTCACATCTGAACTACAGTGAATTTCCTACAATATAAAAGAACTTTAGTTTTTTAATTAAGAAAATAACCTCAAAAAAACCCCACCATAACCAGATATTGCTTTCCTTACTTATGAATGATCTATTTTTAAAAAATCTTTAGTTATTATTTCTCATATATATGGGAAATAATTATCTCTGTCAAGAGTAACTTTGCTACCTTAAAAAAAAAACTTTCTTCACGAGGAAATAACTTCCAGCCACCATTTGTCTGGCTTAGTGATTCATTTCACAAAACTACAGAGGGAAAGACCAAGGACTAGGCAGCTAAGGGCCCTCTAGAGTTTGTAGCTTTTGCTCACTACAGTAGTATCATAGGTCTCCACCACTGGTACTTTTATAACCTCTCCTGATGCCCTTATCTAATCTCTGGAAGATTCCTTACACACAGCTATGCAAGCACATGATATAGGGAGAAAGGCCATTTGTTTATGCTTGTGTGGCAAGTCTTTGATCAGGGACCATCATCCCAGTTGTCACATTCCCACCCACAATGGGGACAAGCCATTTTTATACCTAATTTGCTAAGAGCTATAATCAAAAATTCAGGGCAAAATTAAACTTGAAGAATTATCTTCAACTTTTATTTATTTTTGAGGGAGAGCAAGAGACAGAGTGCAAGCAGGGGAGGGGCAGAGAGAGATGGAGGCACACAATCCAAAGCAAGCTCCAGGCTCTGAGCTTTCAGCACAGAGCATGACGGCGGGGTTTGAACTCACGGAACGCGAGATCACGCCCTGAGCTGAAATCAAGAGTCAGATGCTTACCCAACTGAGCCATCCAGGCACCCAAGAATTATCTTTAAACCAAAAACAAGGGGCGTCCAGGTGGCTCAGTTGGTTAAGCATCTGAGTCTTGATTTTGGCTTGGGTCATGGTATCATGGTTCATGAGTTCATGTCCCACATCTGGCTCTGTGCTGACAGCATAGAACCTGTTTGGGATTCTCGGTTCCCCTCCCTGCTTGTGCTTGCTCTCTCTCTTCTAAAAATAAATAAGCATTAAAAAAAATCCAAAGACGAAAATTCTCAAAGAAAACCAATATGTATATGATGCTTAAGGTAGATTCAAGAGAGCCTCTGACACTCAACCAAAGCCTATGCACATATGAACCATTCTCACACACAACTATGGAAGACAAGGAAAATACCTGGCCTCACACCTGAGTTAAAACTGCACAACTGCGTAAGACTACATATGTCCAGATAGAGGTTTCCTTCAAGATAAACACATGGATAGAAGGAATTGAAAGAGGAAAAGCCAGAAAGACGCGATAACAAGCAAAGTATTTTAGAAACTACTTAGATACAAAAATGAACTTGAGTAACTTATAAAAAAAAAAAAATGTGTTCCCCAGAAAGAGACCTATCAACGACCAAGAGAAGACCTTGGTGGAACATATGAATTGTGCTGTATCTTTGTGGCTGAGGCATCTGTACTGTGCAGCTAATGAAGTTTCAGCTCAAGGGCCTCTCCTTTTGCGTAGCTCCTTCCAAAGCCCTGGAGGGACTCTCACAATTAGATTTTATAAAATTTTCAAAGCCAAGATATTTTTAACCATAATTACTTAAAACGCTGTCTCTTTCCACTCTGACTTCTCTGTCACACTTCCCCTGTGTCAGGTGGCATTAGAGTTACCACAGGCATTTTTGATGTTTTGGAAAGGGGAAGTTGTGAATACAGTGATTTGGGATTTATAGGATATAGTGATGTGTTTTTGCTGTCCCTTCCACGTAGAGTGAAAATATTGCTCATCTTCCCAAAGGAATGGCTTCCAGGAATACTTCTGACTTCCCACTGTGCCCACTCGCATAGCTACAAGACATGAAGGAGAAGGGTCATGAGTTGTGTCCTGATATGATGATGTTTGAAAGGCATCAAGCCAGAACCTAGTCTAAAAAAAATTCTTCCCATCATCAGATGTATAAAATTGCAAGCAGAGGATTTGATTCTCATCAACGCATAGTCAAAATAGATGCTCTCCTGTCAGAATCAATACAGCATGCACAACGGAACACACCATACATTCTTATTCCTTTAAGAGGAACGTTTAAACACACCATTTTTACTATAATTTTCAAAGGTGTCTTACAAGGTTTTAATCAAATAAGGAAGAAATTAAAGACTCCTGATTTGGATGTATACTAAGTGTACCTTTTGGCTTCTTTCAACTTATTTATTTAAGATCTGCAAGTTCCAATAAAAAATGATGAATGTGTAACAAAAGAGATAAAGATGGGAGTTGAAATCAATAGAAATTACTCTGACATCAAGAAAAGAATTGGATCCAAAATGTTTAAATCATACCTAAGCATTAATTCATTAAACCAAGAGATAAGTGTTAACTAGCCATAATGAATACATTCTTGGATTGTTTGATCCTGAAATTAAAAAGAGGAGGAACACAAATGAACACATTGGGGAAAGATTAAATTTTTCCTGAGTTGCCAGGAAGTTCTGGTATTGATGAAAATCACATAAAACATACAATGTACAAGGACATTGACAACAAATGATTGTCATCAATTCAAAGACCAAGATTATTCACTGTCTAAGGAAATCTCATAGCCCATACAGAAAAGAAACTTGGGGACAATTTTGCCCAATTTGAATCCTAAACCATTTTAAAATTCCAAATACCACTACCAATAAAGATTCAGGATGCTAAAATAAATTTTTCTTTAAAATAATTTTTTCTAAACAAATGCCAATCAGCCATGCTAAAAAAAAAAAAAAAAAGATTGAATTATCTGTCCTCTCAATGAAAAGCAAAATTTAAAAATTATCATGAAGTGCATGTATCAAATCACATTGTACACTAACTTGACACCATGTTATATGTCAATTATATCTCATTAAAGCTGGGTGGAAAAATTGAAATTAAATTTAAAAATTAAGACTATATAGCCACAAACAATAAATAAAAAAGTATCATTGAGGTGTAGTGGGCAATTAATAAAAATGTTATATTATCTCCTGGGTCATGTCATTATTGTTAACTGTTTTAATCTTTTTTTTTTCTTTTCTCAATCTAAGTGTTTACCTTCACACTTAATTTTATATCAATCATTTTGTGTGTTCTTCACACAAAAAGAGCCCTTTAGAGGGCTCTAAAACTGTGTAAGCTTTAGGCCCTGTAACTCCTGCATTTACCCCTGCCTGGGCAGCTAAGTGTTCACAGTAAAGCAAGGTTTGCCCTGGCATGCTGTTCAGAATCCTGATGAGGTAAAAAGTAAAGATCAAAGTGAAACTTCCTCATGAAAATGGGACTGACCTTCTATCTCAGTGGGTACATCACTCCTAAAAATACCAACAGCAACCCTTGCCTTTGCTTAGAAACGGAGAGTCATTGGTGCTTTCTCAACTGTTGCAATGTTGATTCTCAGCTAAATGTCACAGCACCATGTCTAAAGGACTGTGCACAAGCCATCTTGTTCAGATTACAATGTTTCTATCTCTGAAGCACACAGTTTTTATTAAAGAATTACTATGGGGGACAAAAAAAAAGAGAGAGTCAGACTATCAAGCTCCATTTTCCTTAATTGAGGATTTTTGTTTAGATTGGTGAAAATATGGAGTTTTCACCAGTCTTGCCTTCAGTGTTTCCAAAAAGACGTTATTAGGTCCACAAGTGTTTTTCAGGCCTGTAAAATTTCTTGGTTCTCACTCACATTTGCTATGTTATATACCTCCTTCCTTTTATCTTCCTAAACTTTTTCTCCCTTTTCCTCTATGATAAGACTTAGAGGGTACCAACATGTACTAATGGAAAATTCATCGTGAATTCTTTTGTAAACATAAAATCTTCAGGGGATATAAAACAAAGGCTTAGAATATCAACTTTACTTTAGGCCAGCTGGTTATCATTTGGCCTGCCTCAAAACCCTTTAATCCCCAGCAATGAGCCAGTCTTTATCCTCAATGCAGCAAAAGACTCTCAAATGAAAAACAATGAACACTTATGAGTCCCTAGTTGATCTACTTCTGCAAGAGATTCAGTTAGTTTTTCCAGCAAAGAATCTTAAAAATCACACTACTGAAAAGGGCTCTAAGAGGTCATCTTCTGTACCAGACTGCCAAAAAGGGCTGCACTTAAAATAATCAAAACAGATAGTCATTGCTCTAGTTCTTAAAAATTTTATGGGACAGGAGTTTCTCTCAAAGACAACTCTGCATTGGTTTCAGAAGCACTGTTGCTGATGAAAATCTATAATGCTGGCAAACTGATCAATACTCCCTCAACTGCAAGAACACTGTTAAGAGGCCTACATCAGAAGCAACCACTGGCTCAAAGAATTCAGGTAATGTGTATAACTCTCAGTGGGAAGGTATCAACTCTGTGAAACATTTAATCAAATCAAGCATCAGAAATCACAGTAGCCTATATGGAAAAGGAACTCTTCATCTAAATTTTTAATTAATAACCTTATTAATTATCCATCCAATAGAATGTTTATATATACAGACTAAGTTTTACTGGACTAAAAGACCCCTCAACAATGATTCCTTTTGATTTACTAGATACATCATGAAGTTTTTTTTTAATTCTTCATTTAAAAGTACAGAATAAACACCATATGGAATAAACTAGATTGAATAACTGGCCCTAAATCTTCACCCTCACGTGGACCCAAACCTTTGTCATGGCCTCCTAATGGGGTTGGGCCAATGGCACATTTGCAGAAGTAACAGTGAAGTGGTCTCTCCTGAATGTTGTTCTACAATTCCTTCATGGCTGCTGTGTTTCTGTCCTGTTATGGTGCCATCTGACTGCCACTACTCTATAGTCATGGATGCCTATAAGATGGACACAGGGCTTTATATCCTCTTATTTAGTCTAATTAATAATCCTATCTAGACCACTAGAACACAAGGTAACAAAAGCCAACAGAATTATTATTGCCATCATCATTTTCACAATAAAATAAGCATTAATCTACATTCCGCAAAGACCTAGTGATTCCTTTTTAAATGTAACTAAGTAAATTGGTTGCCATTGTCAACTTTTAGAGCTGCAACACATTTTAGAGACTGTTATTTATCAAATAAGACTGAAAGACTTAGTGATGTGACCAAGGTCACCAATGCTACTCAGCGGAAAACCCAGAAAAAGAATGTACCCAACACTTACAGAAATTCCTATACCCTTAGATCAAATCAAATTCTGGTACAAATCTAGAAACACCTTTAAAGGGATAAGTCAATATAAATCCAAAGGGTATCTAGAGAGGAAAAGAAGAAAGGTATGAGAAGCTTGGGTAACGAAATGAAAAAGAAAAAAGACAAAGAAAAAATTTCACCCCGAGGCAAATTAGTTTCAAAAATATTTCAATAGTACAAAAACAAAGTTGGTATTGATCTTGACACAAGATTTTGGAAGGATACATTTTGTGCCTTCGCTTCTCTAATACGTAAGTCACAATACATTTATTTAATAGCTATCATCCTGTATTACTCAGGGTTATCCAGACAAATAGAAACAATAACCATTAGGGTGTATAGACAGACAGATACAGATCGATCAAGCAACAGCAACACCAAGAATGATTTTAAGGAATTGGCTCACATGATTGTAGAGGCTGGCAAATCCCAAGACTAGCAGGCTAGAGACCCAGGGAAGTTAGTATTTCACTTCTGAAGTCTACAGAATTCCCTCCTCTCAGGGGTAGTCAGTCTTGGTTTTATTAAAGCTTTCAACTGAGGGGCACCCAGGTGGGTCAGTAAGTTAAGCATCTTACTCTTGGTTTTGGTTCAGGTCATGGCCTCATGGTTCTTGAGTTCAAGCCCCACGTCAGGCTCTGCACTGACAGCATGGAGACTGCTTGGGATTCTCTCTCCCTCTCTCTCTGCCCCTCCCCTGTGTGCTCCCTCTCTCCCTCTCTCCCATTAAACAAACAAACTTCGAGAAAAAAAAAAAAACTTTCAGCTGAATAAATGAAGCCCACCCACATTATGGAGGATAATCTGTTTTACTCAAAGTCTACTGATTTAAATGTTAATCACATCTAAAAAATACCTTCACAGAGAATCTTCAATAATGTTTGACAAAATATCTGGGTACTATAGCTTAGCTAAGTTGACACGTAAAATTAACCATCATATATCCATCCATCTGTTCATTCAACAAGCTTTTATTCAATGCTACAACATGCAAGGCACTGTGACAGATGCTGCTGACCCAGAAATGTTAGCTGTTACATTGATGTGTTTATTTACAACACATAATAGTGGGAGTGACACTGGTTTCATATACTTTTTGACCAACAACTTTTCCACATTTCTTAAAATTTTGTATTATTTTTACCTAATTTTCCACAAGACTAAGTAGCTAATGTGCTTAAGGAGCACATTAACACTGCTCTTAAAGTATGAGAAAAAAAAATACCTTTGTATTTCAAATCACCAACAACCATGCTCTAATTTGAATATAAATAAATAAAATAAAAATATTTTATTTTATTGCCATTATGGTGCAAATCAAGTTCTAATTTTTAGAAGTAATTCATTTGTGGAGCACCTAGGTGGCTCAGCTAAGCGTCTGACTTAGGCTCAGGTCATGATCTTGCAGTTCATGGGTTCCAGTCCCTCATCAGGCTCTGTGCTGACATTTCAGAGCCTGAAGCCTGCTTTGTGTTTCCCTCCCTCAATGCCCCTCCCCTGCTCATGCTATCTCTCTCTCTCTCTCTCAAAAATAAATGAACATTAAAAAAAAAGTAATTCATTTGTAATTCTTTTGGAAACATTGCCTTGAAGCTATTTTTTTGATGTGGCCAACAGAGCTTTGGAAAGTACAAAATGGCATGTGCAGAAAGGGCAAGAAATGAAATAGGTTACTTAAAGAAGAGAGATAGCATTTTAAATGGTCACCTAAACCATGAAGTATTCAGATTAGGAGGCTATTGACCTGCATCCTGGGCTAAGTGAGCACCAACTACATCGATGGGACAGATAAATAAAATGCAGATTAAAAATTAAACATTCTGCCAACTAATCTTTGACGAAGCAGGAAAGAATACCCAATGGAATAAAGACAGTCTCTTCAGCAAGTCGTGCTGGGAAAACTGGACAGCAACATGCAGAAGAATGAATCTGGACCACTTTCTTACACCATCTACAAAAATAAACTCAAAATGGATCAAAGACCTAAATGTAAGACAAGAAGCCATCAAAATCCTCAAGGAGAAAGCAGGCAAAAACCTCTTTGATCTTGGCCACAGCAACTTCTTACTCAACACATCTCCAGAGGCAAGGGAAACAAAAGCAAAAATGAACTACTAGGACCTCCTCAAAATAAAAAGCTCTGCACAGCAAAGGAAACAATCAACAAAACTAACAGGCAACCGACAGAATGGGAGAAGATATTTGCAAATGACATATCAGATAAAGGGTTAGTATCCAAAACCTATAAAGCACTTATCAAACTCAACGCCCACATCCAGTGAAGAAATGGGCAAAAGACACGAATAGACACTTCTCCAAAGAAGACGTCCAGATGGTCAACCGACACAAGAAAAAATGCTCCACATTACTCATCATTAGGGAAATACAAGTCAAAACCACAATGAGATACCACCTCACACCTGTCAGAATGGCTAACATGAACAACTCAGGCAACAACAGATGTTAGCAAGGATGCAGAGAAAGAGGATCTCTTTTGCATTGTTGGTGGGAATGCAAGCTGGTGCAGCCACTCTGGAAAACAGTATGGAGGTTCCTCAAAAAACTAAAAATAGAACTAGCCTACGACCCAGCAATTGCACTACTAGGCATTTATCCAAGGGATACAGGTGTGCTGTTTCGAAGGGACACATGCACCCCCATGTTTATAGCAGCACTATCCACAATAGCCAAAGTATGGAAAGAGCCCAAATGTCCATTGAAGGATGAATGGATAAAGAAGATGTAGTATATATACACAATGGAGTATTACTTGGCAATCAATAAGAATGAAATCTTGCCATTTACAACTACGTGGATAGAACTAGAGGGCATTATGTTAAGTGAAATTAGTCAGTCAGAGAAAGACAAATATCATAGGACTTCACTCACATGAAGACTTCAGGACATACAACAGCTGAACATAAGGGAAGGGAAGCAAAAATAATATAAAAACAGGGAGGGGGACAAAACTAAGACTCTTAAATATGGAGAACAAACAGAGGGTTACTGGAGGGGTTGTGGGAGGGGGGATGGGCTAAGTTGGTAAGGGGCATTAAGGAATCTATTCCTGAAATCAATTGTTGCACTATATGCTAACTAAATTGGATGTAAATTTAAAAAATAAAATAAATTTTTTAATAAAGATGTCTTCAAATTAAAAAAATAATTAAACATATTCTGTTTAATGTTAGAGTCCTAACAGTATTTTTAATTAAAAAAAAACAAAGGTAAAAATATTTTCTTTTTAATTTTTGATATACAGAGATCAGGAAAGCAACTGGATATATATACCAGTGCTATTAAAAATAAAAGGTTTCTGTTTTTGTGTTTTACTCCATTCCTCATTCTATATATAGCATTATAACAAATCCATTTTAATATCATTTAAGTGGACACTCTCCTTTCATCAGTATTTTCTGAAAAGGCTTTCTTTGGGAAATTATTTTCGAAACTTTGTTTCATTAGAATGGCCTATCTAAGGGACATGCCTGGGTTTTCACAACAGCTCAACTACTACAAGGCAAAAGCAATACCTTGCACCAATTTTCACTGGTGATGTAACTGTCCTGGTTTTTCAGCCTCTTCACTATAAAGAATATCTCCCCCTGGATAATCAGTCCTATAGTCTATGCAAGTCCTAAAGATTCCTGAATCTGCCATTTACAAGCTGTGTGACATTGAACACTGACTCTACTCTCCCTGCCTCAGTCTTCTCATCTATAAAATGGAACAATTATAATATTGTTATAAAGAATTTAGGAGTTGGGGCCCCTGGGTGGCTCAATCAGTTAAGTGTCCAACTTTGGCTCAGGTCATGATCTCACAGTTCGTAGATTCCAGCACTGTGTCAGGCTCTGTACTGACAGCTTGGAGCCTGGAGCCTGCTTCAGATTCTGTGTCTCCCTCTCTCTCTCTCTCTCTCTCTCTCTCTCTGCCCTTCCCCCGCTCATGCTCACACGTGTGTGCGCTCTCTCAGAAATAAACACTAAAAAAAATGAATGTAGGAGTTAAGCATCCATTCATGATAAAAACCCTCAACAAAGTGGGTTTAGGTGAAGCATACCTCAAAACAATAAAGGCAATATATGAAAACCCACAATTAACACCATACTCAATAGAGAAAAACAGAGAGTTTTCATCTAGGATGAGAAAACAGACAAGGATGTCCACTCTTGCTACTTTTAATCAGTACAGTACTGCAAGTCCTAGCCATAGCAATTGGACAAGAAAAAGAAATAAAAGGCACCTGAATTGGTGAGGAAGAAGTACAACTGTCACTATTTGCAGATGACATGATACTATACACAGAAAACCCTAAAAACTCCACCAAAAAAAAACTACTGCAAGTAATAAATGAATTCAGTGAAGTTCTAGAATACAAAATTAACATACAGCCATCTGTAACGAAGAAGCAGAAAAAGAAATTTAAATAACAATTCCATTTACAACTGCACCAAAAAGAGTATCTAGGAATAAACTTAACCAAGGAGGTGAAAGACTTGTACTTTGTAAACTGTAAAACATTGATGAAAGAAGAGATGACACAAATAAATGTAAAAATATACCAGACTCATGGATTGGAAGAATTAATAACTGTGAAAATCTTCATACTAGTCAAAGCAATCCACAGATTCAATGTAAGCCTTATCACAATACCAAGAGTGTTTTTCACAAAACTAGAATAATCCTAACATTTGTATGGAACCACTAAAGACCCTGAACGGCCAAAACAATCTTAAGAACAAACCTGAAGGTCTCACAACCTCAGATTTCAAAATATACTACAAAGCTATAATAATGGCAACAGTATGGTACTGACACAAAAACAGACACAAATATCAATGGAACAGAAGAGAGAACCCAGAAATAAACCCGTACTTATATGGTTAATTAATTTACAACACAGGAGGGAAGACAATGGGGGAAAGACAGTCCATTCACTAAGTGGTTCTGGGAAAACTGGAGCTACATGCAAAAGAATGAAACTGGACCACTTTCTCACACCACACAAAAAAACAAACTCAAAATGGATTCAAGACCTAAATGTGAGACCTGAAATCATAAAACTTCTAAAAGACAACATAGGCAGTAAACTCTTTGACATCAGCCCTAGCAACATTTTTCTAGATACATCTCAGGCAAGGAAAACAAAAACAAAAATAAATTATTGTGACTACATGAAAATAAAAAGCTTTTGCACAGCAAAGATAACCATCATTAAAACAAAAAGGTAACCTACCAAATGGAAGAAGATATTCACAAATTATATATCCAAAAGGGGACTGATATCCTAAATACATAAAGAATTTATACAACTCAATACCAAAAACAGCAACAAATAATTTGTTTCAAAATGGACAGAGGACCTGAATAGACATTTTTCCAAAGACCTACAGATGGCCAACAGACACAAAGATATTCAGTATTACTAATCATCAGGGAAATGCGAATCAAAATCACAATGAAGTATATTACCTTACACCTGTCAGAATGGCTAGAATAAAAAAGACAAAAAATAACAAGCGTTGGTGAGGATGTGGACCAAGAAGAACCCTAGTGCACTGTTGGTGGAAATGTAAATTGGTGCAGCCACTGTGGAAAACTGTATGGAAATTCCTCAAAAAATAAAAAATGGAAGTACCATATGATCCAGCCATCCCACTACTGGCCCTTTACCTAAAGAAAATAAAAACACCAATTCAAAAAAATGTACACACTGCCCTGTTTATTGTAGCATCATTTACAATAAGGAAGCAACCCAAGAGTCCATTGATGGATGAGTGGATAAAGGTGTGGTACATACATATATAATATTACTCAGTCATAAAAAAATGAGATCTTACCATTTGTAACAACATGGATGGACCTAGAGGGTATTATGTTACATGAAGTCACAGAAAAAAAATACCACAATTTCACTTATATATGGAATTTAAATACACAGACAAACAAGGCTGAAACAAAACCATAAATACAGATAACAAATTGATGGTTGCCAGAGGGGAGGGGGGTTGAGGCAAAATGGGTGAGGGGAGTGGGAGATAAAGACTTCCAGTTATGGAATGAATAAATCGGGGATGAAAGGTACATCATAGGGCATATAGTCAAGGGTTATTGTAACAGCATCGTATGGTGACAGATGGTAGCTACATCTGTGGTGAGTATAGCCTGACATACAGAGTTGTTGAATCATTATGTTGTATACCAGAAACTAATGTAACATTGTATGTCAACTACAATAAAAGAGATTTTTTAAAGAATAAATGTATTAAGATTTAGGAGGGATTTAGAACAGTACTTAGTACATAATAAGCACTATGTGAGTGTTAGCTGTTATCATTTTTATTACACAGATTAAGACCAAAACTAATTACCCACAATGGTAATTTGCATCATAAAAGAATGTTTGTTGACTTCCTTCCCTTCCTTGTTTCAGTTCCCCAATGTCCTACTCTGTCTCAGAGCCTGCTTGTAGGGGAACCCAATTAAAACAAGCCAATTGACTTTACAGGTTAGAAAACTCTGCAGTAAAGGAAAGGGTTTTAGATCATCTTAGGGATGCTAGTATACTTGGAACTCACTGGGAAAAGCACCACACAGTCTGATGATCTAAGTCTGGATTGTAACATTATTAGCTGTTTGTATCCTGGCTTTTAAGATCAATGAGGAAAGGAAGAACTAGTCAATAAATTGAAATAACTTGCTGACCATCTTGGGGGACAGAGTAATAAATTAGATCTCTTACCTCACAATCCCTACAAATGCCAAAGATGTCATTTTGATGTGGAAAGGCTTCCAAAGACAGAAACTCTTTCCTACACCCAAGGTCCCTTCCCAGGCTCCTCACCTTCAATGGAAAGGAGGGGATGGAATGAACAGAAATTGTAAAAGTAGGAGCTGTAAGTTTTGTTAAGTGACTGCACATGGAGCACCCTAGACAAGGAGTTTCAGACCTTGATCTTGGATGACAGACTAAATAAACTGTGCAACATCATCTCTGCTTGTCTCACTCTTATGCTATGTATAAAACCTTCCATGGCTCTCACCGTTTATCAAATTAACTTATAAAACCCTTTAGCTGAGTATTTTGACATCTAAGACCCTAACTTACCTTCCAGCTTATTCTTGATCCTCTTCTAGGTTTATCCTACCCTTCATTCATACTGACTGTTGCACTGTTCTACACACACACACACACACACACACACATACACACACACGTTTACTTGCCTCCATGCCTAGATATGAGCTAGGTGCTCTACCTAGAGAGTTTTCCCTTTCCCATCCCAGGTTCATCTCAGAGCCAAGGTTTCCCGACACCCAGTAGGGTGATGGTCAATGTTTAACAATCAGCACTGGGGCGTCTGCGTGGCTCAGTCAGCATCTGACTGTGGTCATGATCTTGCAGTTTGTGGCTTCAAGCAGTTTGTAACAGCAAACGGCAGTTTGCTGACAGTGCGGAGCCTGCTTCAAATTCTGTGTCCCCCTCTTTCTCTGCTCCTCCCCTGCTCACATTCTATCTTTCTCTCTCTCAAAAATAAACAAACATAAACAATCAACAACAACAATCAGCACTGGATGGAGGAAGCCCTGAGTTGTAGCATTTACCAGCTTCAGGGTCAATATTCTCACTGTGGTGCATTTCAAGCCATTAAACTGACATCAGCCAGCAGGCAAAATTCCAGAAAACACAACAGGCTACAAACAGGCAACATAGCTCTCTGTAGCATAGCACCTTTCCTAATCCTCCCCTCCACTTCCCATCTTCCCACCTCCCCTCCCAGCAGATATCATTTGTGTCCCCCACCCAGAACCTCCTCTCCCCTTAGAGCACTTTGCATTTAACTTGCTTTATTATCCCCCTCATCATATAGTTAAGAATTTGCTTTATCTACCCACAGATTAAAAACCATTTGAAAATAATTCATTGTTTTATTCCTTGTTAAAACCCCTGTAGAATTTTTTTTAAGTTTATCTGAGAGAGAATGCTCACACGTGGGAAAGTGGGGAGGGGAAGAGAGAGAGGGAGAAACAGAGAAGCTCAAGTGGGCTCCAAGCTCAGCGCGGAGGCTGATGCAGGGCTCTATCTCACGGCCAGAGAAATTATAACCTGAGTTGAGATTAAGAGTCAGACACTTAACCAGCTGAGCCACCTGGATGCCCCAGACACTATAGAACTTGAGGAAGGGGTCATAAACTCCCCAGGGCCCAGAGCAAGATGGAGTAGAAAAACAAAAATTCATAGAGAATGTTTAGGAAGAGTTTTTAGCTGCTTAGAAGTGCTATGAAATGTATGTCTTTAAGTAGGAAAAGAAGTGACAGACTTGAACGTTTGATCCTGTTTATCTACCCAACGTAGAAGTGAGTCACATAAGAAATAAAAAGTAACTCCAGTATTCTTGCTTCTTGCTTTCTATTTTTTCCCCAAAGCATGCCATCTGGGCCTCAACCTCAGGAAATGTCTTGTCCCATGTAAAACTATTCCCATTCTCTCCATCTCCCTACCCTCTAAGGAAGTGTTGCTCATTGAGAACATGAGATCACTGAAGGTAAGGATGAGGTCTTCTTTGCTCTTATAATCCCCAGAGCCAGCCTAATGCTTGGAACCCAGCAGGAAGATATAGTGAGTACACAAAATCATTTTTTTTTTTAATCTAAAAAAAGGCAATGGGTTTGAACTAATAGAAGTATTGGTGTTATTCACATAATATCCTTTTCAGTTGAGCCAAACTTTAGACTGTTACCCAGAGGGTAGAGTATAGTAGTGAGGACGTCTGTCTGCCCCCCTCCCAAACCTTAACACCTGAAGACCTGTGAGCTCTTTGTATGCTTATTAGGATGAAGGTCAAGGCTAAAATGCCACTCATTTATTTCTTCCTTCATTCTGCCAATATTTATCTAGTACCTTTTATATGCCAGACCCAGTGCTAGAAATTGTACACATTTCTTCAAAGTTGACACTCATTTTATATCCAATGCAGAAGAAAAGAAGATTCATGAAATTCTTGGAATGCCCCAGGGCATGAGGCATGACACAATAGCACAACAACCTTAAAAACAGTACCACCTGCCAAATGCACACCCAATACATAAAATCCAGGTCGTTTCCAATTTTCCTAAACTATACACTTAAAGAGAATTGTTACTGGAAGGTTTGTGAATACTAATAGTACAGTATTAAAAATGTTCTACAATACAGTCCTAAGGAAGTGATGAATCACTAAATTCTACACCTGAAACTACTATTACACTGTGTGTTAACTGGAATTTAAATAAAAAGTTGAAATAACAAAAAAATATATACTCCTAAGGAGACAATGAGCTCAAAGGTCTTGCTTAAAAAACTCAGCAACAGTTTTCCAGATTACTCACAAAGTCTTCCTGCTATACAGCTTAAAACTTATTGGTATTTAATGGTGGCATTTATTTGCCAGTCATAGACACTTGTCTGTGACAGCAAATATGATGGTCAACTCATCAGTAAATACTACCAACTTAATCAACAAAATGTGCCTTATCTAACTACACCATCTCCACTGATGTTATTCCTGGTTAAGTCTCTACCACCTCTTTCCAGACTACTCTAACAGCCTTGTAACAGAGTAGTCAAAGCCATCCTCTTAAAGTACAAATCAAATGTAGATCCTCCCTTGCTTAAACTCCAATGGCTTCTGCAGATTTAAGGAGACTGCAAGATCACTCTCATTTCTGACACCACTACAAACTTGTAGTGTCCCCATGACCACCCTCACTTGTGTCACCAATTATAAGTTTGGGAATCCCAAAGACCACCCTCAGGTTGGGTAACTTGCTAGAAAACCTCAAAGAATGCACTGAAAGCTATTATACTCATGGTTCTGGTCTATTACAAAGTAAGGATACAGATTAACATCAGCCAAAGGAAGAGGAACATGGGAAAGAGTCCAGGATAGCTCTCCACAGAGCTTCCAGTTGTCCTTTCCCAGGAGAGTCATGGATAGAACTAACTCTTCCCTCCAAAGATATGTGACAATACTCATGGTATTATTGCCAAGCAGGCAGGGAAGTTCAACCAAGCATTGGTATCCAGAGTTTTTATTGGGGTTCAATCATCTACATATGGTTGGTTATCTATATGCCTGATCTTTAGCCTCCAGTCCCTCTGGAAGTTGAGCTGCTACTTATGACCCAAAACAACCGCAATAAATCACAATGTTAAACTATCCAGTGTGACTCAGGACCACCAGGTAAACAAAGACACTTATCAGGCAGGGCATCCCATAGAGCTCCCAGGAGCTGAGGGCAAAAGCCAGACCTCTGTCTGGGTAAAGTTAACTGTTTCCAATACATTTAGAACAAAAACTCCTGGTCTATAAGGCCAGATAAGATCTAGCCCCTACCTGCCTTTCCTACATCTCCATTTCCCCATCACTTGCTCTGCTCCAATCACATCTGCCTTCTTTCAGTTCCTAGCATAAAGACAGCTCCCAAGTAAGGGCTGCAGCTCATGCTGTTCCCTCTGCCTACAATGCCCTTCCCCAGATGTTCATATGGTTGTCTGTGGCTCATGAAATTAATTGTCACCTCCTTAGAGGCCTTCACTGAACACCCTAGCAAAAGCAGTTGCAACCTGCCTCCTGACACACACACACACACACACGGGCACACACTCACACACACTACAAATGCACACACTATACACAAACACTACACACACCTATGCATACCTGCACAGACTACATACACATACGCTCTCTCCACTCCATTGAACTATCATCTTCATAGAACTTTTTAGGACCTAAATTATTATTTGTTTATTGCCTCTGTGTTCTTTACAGTAAAAATGTTTTAAGCCTTATTCACCAATCTTACTGACCATTCTTTTTGCAGTGTACAAACTGATACCTAATATCCAGTATGTGTTGAAAAAAAATTGTGGATTGACTATGTGCCTCATATGGGACAAATACAGACACACAGAATTGTAACTTTCCCGAACTGGCTTCAGATAAAGTGTATAAAAAGCATTAAAAACAAGTCTCTTTTTCTTAGTGACCAAGAGACTAGACACTGTATGCCATTTATAATTAACCAAGGGAAAATGTTGATATGAATATATGAAGCCTAATCAAATTAATGAGTCTCATTTCCCATGTGGATTGTTAAATCAGTTAAATGAGATGCCAACCTGGACCCAGGAGAGTGAAAGTTTAATCTTTTTCCTTTTCACCTGTATCAGAAAACCTGAGTTTCCAACTTAATGCTATACAATTAGAAGTATAAGTTGATTATTCACCAATTAAAAAGAAATGAACTATCAAGCCACAGAAGACAAATCTTAAATGCATATTGCTAAACCAATCTGAAAAGGCTACCTACTGTGTGACTCCAACTTTATGACATGCTGGAAAAGGCCCAACTATGGAAACAGTTGTTGGGAAGGAAAATTTTTTCTCTGCACTTCAAAGGTTCTTACAGCTAGTCTAAGCATTAAATTGTCATGAGACAGATTAACAGAGAAAATGAAATTTCATTCCATACATATAGGAATATCACATAAAGAAGTTCAAAGACAGAAAGGTAAAATGAGGAATATATGCCATCCTGAGCTAAGGAATGGAATAGGGGCCTGGCACTTCAAGGGGAGGAAGGTAATTCACAGGACAATACGAAGAGCAGATGTTTGGTAATTAAATGTTTGTCTTACCATACAGATGGGTGACTCAGATAAAGTTTATCTCTGGTGATAATGGTTACTCTGGGAAAGACTCCTAATTTAGAGTCTTCTAAGTAGTTAAGTGAGGGACTCTCTTGAGTCTACAGAGACTCGATTATCTTCAACTCAAGATATTCCACACGCCCAAGTGGCACATTTTAGAGAGACTTGTCCTGAACCCCTTCACAATAAAAAGAAGAGTGATTACCAAAGCTTTAGGAGTAGAGATAAATAGATGAACAGTTTCACAGACTTATGCTTCAACAGGATACCGTAATAGTGGACACACATCATACATTTGTCAAAACCCATAGAATATATACAACACCAAGAGTAAACCCTAATGTAAATGATGAATTTTAGTTAATAATGATTTTAGTGTCAACATTGGCTCATCTGTTGTAATAAATGTACACACTAATGCAAGATGTTAACAGGAGAAACTGGGTGGGGGAGGAGGGAGTATATGTACTTTCCCCTTAATTTTTTGTAAATCCCAAATGGCTCCAAAAAAATTCTACTAATTAAAAAAAAAAAGTGCAAGCTGCGTTTCTTTTCATGGAAATTTGAGAGGCTATTTCCTCAACTCTAAATGCATTAAGATACACAGTCTTGCCCCTTTTTTAGTTAATTATAACCTGTTTTCCCATCACATTTCCAGATTCTGTGTAACAGATGGTGAAAATGTCTATTCTGAAGGCCTATAAAGTATTCCTGTTGAAGAATAGTGGCTATTATTCAGCATCCCCCACATAAGAGTTGGAATACTCAGGGTAGGGTGCGAGGAAAGGGGGGCCACATGCAGGCAACAGGGTGGAAAACAGAAAGCAAATCCTCAGGGTGCTAACAGGAATAGAGGGTACTCCTAGAGGAATTAAAAGTGACCCCCACCAGGAACCTAGGGAAATCATCTATGCAGAGAAAGAAATGACTTGTTTGAAATTCATTCACACTGGCAGGGTCAATAGAAAAATTTCAATGTAAATAACGGGAGACCTTAAATGTGTGTTTGCTGAATGCTGAAGCATTGGGGGCAGAAACTAAGCAGAGGTTTCTGCAGTGGCCAAATGTTTCCTCTTATCACAGCAGAATGGTCATTAAAAGAGAAGCCCTAAGAATGTCTTGAATGTAGATGAAGGCCAATCAGATACCCCTGTGAGAGATTTTTAAAGATTTTTTTCTATTCTCCATTGTATTCCATTTGGATTTGATAAGATTTGGGGGAGTGATAATTTGTCATTATCTTAACCTCGGAATTGAAGCAAAATTTAAAGGAATTAATGCGGCTTTTTCCCTTCCCAGGAGCATCTTCACCTTTATACCACCAACTCTTCATTCGTCATCAGCAAGCGGGGACAGTTATTCAGAAAACAATGGCAGGAGCTCCACAGCACTGGGGGTTTAATGTTATTTCTGTCTCCATAAAATCTTCAATAATTTGTTTATGACTTCTAAAATTCAACAACAGTGTGCAAATGCAATTCCACTTATGTTAATGTGTGCTTCCTTCTCGCATATCAGATTCTGAATAAAAATTAGGCAAGTACTCTGTTTTGAAAATATGTAAGATGTGAACTTGCAGGGAGGAAAAAAAAAAACCTCGAAATGCACTATCCTATCAACCACATTTTTTTTAACTTAATAACTTAAGTGAACTGTTAGTGAAATTACAACCTGCTTGTGACACAATAAATTTACAACAAAATTCACTCCATAAATTATTCAATTCTGTGACTGCAGTCAAGGAGAGAAATATCGCCAGGAGCAGGTGATTAGCATGTGAAAAGAAAACCCATCTCCCCACCAAAACAATCACTGTCAAAGCCTCCTATTGGAGTTTTGTAAAAATTACCATTAAGAACACACATTTAAGTCTTTGTAGTTACTTTAAAAGGGCCAAGTATTTGATTTACATTATATTCATTTGTTCTTTCTTCAACTGTCTTTCTCCCACAAACCATAACTGCCTCAATAAATGCTTGCTCAATCAAGTGTGCATTAAAACAAAAGAATTTAACTTCAATAAAAGTGATGAATCAGAGCCAGAAGTTAACTTTTCCTTCCTCTGTATATCTGGCTACCGGTTAGGCAAAGTAGAAATTTACATTTGATGTTCCACAGGGGAATATTAGCAGATTCTGCTGTGAGATGTTGGGGTCCGGGAGCCAACACGGTCCAGAAAGAGTCCTTGATACATCTTCAGCACAAAAAGGATGGTTTTATTAAAGCACGGGGACAGGATCAGCGGGCAAAAAGAGCTGCCCTGGGATTGTAAGGAGTGACTGATTGCACACTTTCAAGTTGGGAGGGGGTTAGGGATAGCCTAAAGCCTCTAAGGAATTTGGAAGCAAGGCTTACAGGACCTTGAGGGGCTAGCTGCTAAGATAAAGTTCATTAGATCCCTCAGATGTATATCAGAGGGCCATATACTTGGAGAAGGACTGCTCACCTGTATCTTGGGGAGGTAGAGATAAAGAAGTTTCTAAAGGGATTGTTCTATGTTAAAGACTTACAGGATCCTGGAGGTCCGGCTACTGTCAAGCTAAGGTTGCCTTTTGCGTCTAGCAAAGTATTTACAATGAGGCAGTTGAGGTCCTGGAGGAAGGTCACTCTGCCTGCCTCAAGTACTTGTTAATGGGCTGCAAGTTGTAAGTAAGTTTGTTTTCTTTTGCCTTTGTTGTCCTCAGTTGCTATTGTGCGGTTGGTCATATTTGTACATTTTTGCATAAATCACCTTTCTTCCTAAGTCAAGAATGTGGCAGGGCACCTGGGTGGCTCAGTCGACCGACATCCACTCAGGTCGCGATCTCATAACCTGTGAGTTCAAGCCCTGCACTGGGCTCTGTGCTGACAGCTTGGAATCAGTAGAGCCTGCTTTGGATTCTGTGTTTCTCTCTCTCTCTGCCCTTCCCTCACTAGTACTCTGTCTCTCTCTCAAAAATAAATAAAAACATTACAAAAAATTTTTTTAAATCAAGAATGTGGCTATCCTCACATATTAATACATAAATTGTTTTCAGTTCAGCAGATGCCTTGGAATTGGGTTTTCTTTAGAGGCTGTTCTTTTTCTTGTAATGCCCCCAATTTCAAATCCGAGAGACCACCAAGGAGCCGATACCGATGCAAACACACGAGGGTTTATTTGCAAGCTCGAGCTTGGGCCCAAGTATACCTGACACAGCGGAGCAGGGACTTGGACCCCTAGGTTAAGAGGCGTAGCAGTTTTATAGGGACCAGTGGCCAATGAGATTGTAACACACACATAAATTTGCATAGTCATGTCAGTCCACATACAGGTGGCCAATTGAATTACAATTTACCCTATAGTAACTGTTTGAACTAGCCTATCACTCTGGTCAGAATTGGCGGGCAAAAGGCAGGGTTTACATTCTTTGGCGTTTAGGGGTTCCGCATTCTTATATGAGCTGGTTTCCAGTAAGGGTGTGCTCAGCGGCTTGACTAGGGTGGGGAGTGTCTTAAGCAATAAGTAGGTCATGTGGGTGTTATACATGAGATGGTGGGTGTAGCACAAAATGGAGTTAGTCTTGCTCTGCTTGTCCAGGGGTAGGGGATTTTTGTTAAATTCCTTGGGTCCCACATTTCTCATAAGTAGTGTGTGGCAGGCAGAATAATGGCCCCCCAAAGATATCTATGTCTTGTTTCCCAGAATTTGTGAACACATTATCTGGAAAAGGGAAATTAAAGTTGCAGATGGAATTAAGGCTACTAATCAGCTGACCTTAAAAGGGAGATTACACTGGGAATTCTCAATGTAATCACTGGGATCTTCAAATGTGGATGAGGGAGGCCCAGAGTGAGTACCAAAGTGACATGGTATGAAAAAGACATATATGGACATTGTGGGTTTCCAAGATGGAGGAAGGGGCCATGAGCCAAGGAATGTGGACGGATTCTAAAAGATGGAAAGTCCAAGAAAACAAATTATCCCCTTGACCCTCCTGAAGAAACACAGCCTTGCTGACACCTCAATCTCAGCCCAATAAGATCCATTTCAGATATGTGACTTCCCGAACTATTATAAATCTGTGATATTTTAAACTCTCAAGTTTGTGTTAATTTATTAAAGCAGCAATAGGAAACTAAAATAGAGTATTTAAATAGTACTCTCTATTGTGAAAGGCAAATGGTGTGAGAAAGGAAAAGAATTCCGCAAATTGTTAGTATCTGTTCATGAAGGAAATCACAAAAGACCTGTAATTTTATACAACTCTTCTTTCTTAAGTATTTATTTATTTTTGAGAGAGAGAGAGAGAGAGAACGAACATGAGCAGGAGAGGGGCAGAGACACAGGAAGACAGTGGATCCAAAGGGGGCTCTGTGTTGACAACAAAGAGCCTGATGCAGGGCTCAAATCAAACTCCCAAACCATGAGATCATGACCTGAGCTGAAGTCAGATGCTCACCCAACTGAGCCACCCAGGTACCCCTATATAACTCTTCTTAAAATTACATAGTAAGAAATAATTTGAATGGTATATTTATTTTAATTGCTATTACAGTTCTTCCATTTATCAGAAAAATTATTTAGTGCTTATGGATGTATCTTCCACTAGTATTGGAATAATTCACCCCATGTAAAGCTACTCTTTCTTTCTTGGATAATACCTCTTTCTCATCAGCTACCAGCTGGCATGAGCTTTGTGTTTTGATACACAAAAGCCATCTAAAAGATCACCTGTACTTATAAAAGTAAATTCTTGTTAGATAGTATAGGACAAAGAAAACTTTCCTTGATCCTCTTAGGATTCCTGGCTGGGCCTGAAAATTAAACTGACAAAAACAAATGAACAGGATAAAAATGTAAGTATTTATTTTTTTTTTCCCAACGTTTTTTATTTATTTTTGGGACAGAGAGAGACAGAGCATGAACGGGGGAGGGGCAGAGAGAGAGGGAGACACAGAATCGGAAACAGGCTCCAGGCTCCGAGCCATCAGCCCAGAGCCTGACGCGGGGCTCGAACTCACGGACCGCGAGATCGTGACCTGGCTGAAGTCGGACGCTTAACCGACTGCGCCACCCAGGCGCCCCTGTAAGTATTTATTTAATCTAAGTTTTGCCCTACACTAAAGCATTCATAAGAAAATGAAAGACCTGAATAAGCAGTTAAGCCTGAGTTTTTATACTAGGTTTGATAAAAAGTCAACAATGATGGGAATACTTGATAGGGCAAAAGGGTATGAGCTAAAAATAGTAACTGGAGGAAACTGAGCAAGGCCTGTTGGTATGGACTTCCTCTCAGCATTCCTCCATCTTGGCAGATAAGAGACAGTTTCCTCTGGGTGTAAGAAGGGCACCTCTCACATGAGGATCTTAGTACCTTCCTTCAGGAACGAAGGGAGAGGTCACAAAGTCCTTTCTGTACCAGCTATTTCTCAAATTACTTCAGCTTAAAATCTGGTGTCATATTTTGGGGTAGTGTGTTCTGAACCCTGTCAATTGTCCAGCAGGGAAGAAAAAAGACACAGAATCACAAAATGGAAGAGCTAAGAAACCTTATGTGACCTAGTTTAACTTCCTTAGCTTATCAGAAAAGCAATCAGGATTCAAAAGGTGGAATTCTCTTCCCAAATTACATAATCTGGGGTAGAAGTAGCTTTAGAATACTGGCCCAGATCTCTTTTAATAGTGCACAGTGCCACCTATATGGGTCATTCAAATCAACCTTTGTTAACCCAACAGATATTTATTGAGCACTTGTCGGTATGTTGGGCACTTGCCTTAGGCACTGATTATGCAATGAGAAGAGAGACAACTACATAGTTACTATGTAGTTATTCATATAACAGAGACAACTATGGTAACTACTTACTATAAGTTAATAGTTCATTGGGAGCAAACAGTATCAATAAACAAGCAAACAGTGTTCTATTGAAAATGTAACATATTCATGTGATATAGAAGGACTAAGGGCCATCTCAGAGAGCTGATCAGCAAAGAGCTTTTAAAATAGCTGAATGACAACAAAGAGTCAAGCAGAATGGGAAATGAACATATCAGGCAGAGCGTCAAGGTTGTGGAGGAGAAACTTAGTTCTGGAGGAATGTACTGAAAGCCAGTAAGGTGGGAACTTGGCAATGAGGGTGAGTGGGTAGATGGGAGATTAAAAAAAAGGAGGGGAAAACTAGGTTCAAGTTCTGAAATCATTTTGTGTTACATGTAACTATGGTCATCTCTACTTATATTTGCATTGACTTCCATGTTAAGATGTGAAACAAAGCACCTAATATTATCAAGTAAATATGAACTCAGATCTATCCCCCTGCTTCATGAAAAAGGCTTAGGTTCAAAGAAGTCAAATCAATAAAATATGATTGGATTATTGGCACTCATCAGTGACACTGTGCTAGGTTTTATAAACTAAAGGCTCACAAGAGCTCTTCAAGATAGAGATCACATATTTAACTAAAGGAAATTAAAAAAAAAAAAAAAAAAAAGTCAGGTGTTTCTTAGCATGAGAGAAGTCAATTAGTATTTCCCGAACACACACCATCTGCCAGGCACTCCAGTAGGTGCTTTACCTACACTATCACTATTAATGCCCCACTAAACAACTGCATGTCCCAAGCACTTTGATGTTAAGTCAATGGCTCAAGATTGCACTCTTAGGAGAAGAAAGGCAAGTATACACTGGTCTGTCTGCCTCCAAAGGTCACACTTTCCCCATTAGGCCATGTGCCACTCACATTGAGCAAAAGATTCCCTACATAAGTCACATCACCTCATTCTCTTCCTGTATGAAATGACATGTGGGACTAGATGATCTCAAAAATCCCTCTTACCTCTAACATTCTGTGATTCCGTGATCCTATTACATTGGCACAGACTGTCCTCTCCCATTCTTGCAACCTCTGCCCCTGGAAATTTCCTCCTCCACAAGTTGTACTGCAGTTGCTACCCACCAATGAGGAATGTTTCCTTCCACCAAGAAATCAGATTCTTGCCTACACCTGCGCAACACCAGAGAAAGCAAACCAACTTCCCCCTGCTGGCAAGGGGAGCACAATAACGGGAGTCTGTATTAGCTGACCATGTTTCTCTCCCATTTATTTCCTGCTCACTAAATGACTATCAACCATGTGACAGTCATTCTCAACCATGTTTGTGGGTTGAGACACCATGATGAGGAAAATTCACAGATCAACTTAAAGTACTGTTCTCAGCAGCTTAATTTGCAAATGTCAGTACTTCCCTTCTCCATACTGGGCTCATCTTTTTCAATTCTAAGTCAGATAGCAGCAAATACAAAATTTGCTTCTAAGCATAAACTGTTTCTGGGGAGTATAGTTCTCTGCCTCACAGACTTCTCACCTGAAAAATAAAATATTCAATGGCAGATGATAATTAAGTAAGTCAAGTTTCAAGATTTGGTGTGTAGGTAGCTAATCATTTTTCCTTGATATTAAACAAATTATACTTAATATTCTGGAACAAAAATTAAATATTTGAGTGTAAAAGTCATTATTTGTTATATATTTAATTATTAAGAATAAGGTGCATCATAATGAAAGAATCAGTTCTGATTATTCTGTAAGGCAACACTAGGACTAAAAAAATTCAGTGTTTCTTCTATGTACTGCTTTCCTTGATGTGTACAGAAGTTTTTCTGTGCTCTGGGAAAATCCTATGTGTCTTCCAAGTCACCACTTGTAGTAAACAGCTGCTATTTTTGCCTGCTTAGCATCCTGCAGGTGGGATTTCCTTTAGATATCACTCTACTTCAATGCTCTGTGCAGTGGTTCAGGTGGTTCAAGAGGATTATAACTCCAGATCCAGGAGCAAGTGATGCCTTGCCAACCAGCATACATCCTCCTAATAGTGATGGGCACATAACCCAAGTCTAACAGAGCTTAATTCCTAGTTTGCTGCTGGAGAATTCAAGATAAAAATGATCTCTTCCCCTGGAAAATGTCTATCAGTCTGGAACCATTGGGAGCTATCTTGCCAACACATGTAAGAGTTTACTTGAGCACAAACCAACATAAGAGGGCAAAGAGGCAGAGAGAGTTTGGTAAGTCTTGGTGATGAAATCTGAACTCCTGGATCCACCTGCACTAAAGCCCACTTGCACTTTTCAGGTAGTTGAGACATCATTCCCTATTTGTTTATATTAGTTTGTGTTTTTTAGTACTTGCAACCAAAAAATGTCGAAATATCCCATTTTATACAATGTTAACGTAATATCCTTCAATCATTAAAGGTCCATGAAAGTCAACTAAGTTTGTCCATAGAAAAGATACACAAGTACTCTTAGAGAGATAGGATTCTTTCCACCAAAAGAAAATGTGTTTACAGAATTACTCTAGAAGAACTACAAAGGAGTATCTACATTCCCATCACTAGCAGCAGAAGAAAATTATGGCTGTTCTGTTAAAATAGAAGTTCCTCTATCCCTGATCTCATCCCTCATTTTCATTTTAAAATAAAATTTTGGGGTGCCTGTGTGGCTCAGTCGGTTAAGCATCTGCCTTCAGCTCAGGTCATGATCTCATGGTTCATGGGTTCAAGTGCCACATCGGGCTCTCTGCTGTCCATGTAGAATACACTTTGGATCCTCTGTCCCCCTTTCTCTCTGCCTCTCCCTCGCTTGTTCTCTCTCCCCCTCTCAAAAATCAATAAATAAAAATTTATTTAAAATAATTTTCTTTGAAAGAGAGAGAGATAGAGTATGAGTAGGAGAAGGAGAGAGAGAGAGAGAGAGAGGGAGACACAGAATCCAAAGCAGGCTCTAGGCTCTGAGGTGTCAGCACAGAGCCTGACACAGGGCTTGTACTCACAAACCATGAGACCATGACCTGAGCCAAAGTTGGATGCTTAACTTTCTGAACCAACCAGGTGTCCCCCATTTTCATTTTTAATAAGTCAACAGCATGTTTTCTAAAAAGGTATTCAAATTATGTGTATACATACTATATCCTCCCATGTAAAAACAGAAAGCCTTCCCACTAGAGCACTTTGTCTTTAATTGTACAATGTGGAAATTTTTATTTTTCAGTCTTTTGGGAACAAGAATATTACAGACTAGTACACGTAACTGTAAAAACAACCTGAATCTGGATATCCCAACAAGCAGTGAGATCACAATCCATTTGTAGAAAAATGGGCTGATAGACAAAAGCGAGTACACAATGCCATAAAGGCAAATCCCACATAGTCCACCCAGGGGAATATTTCAAAAGATAACATAGAGAACAGATGGGGAAAGTGGTGGACATAATCTGATAACATTAAGTAGATCACAAAATAACAATAATGACACCATGCATATATTAGGAAAGGCCTGTTCTCCAACAATCACAAAGTACTTTTCCAACTCCTAGGTCAAACACCAGTAGTCAGAACTGATAGTGAAAAAGCATGATTCTTATTTTTCCTGTATTACAGACCTGAAACACTCACATTCTAAGAAATTGGCCAAATGGAGGCATGCATTGTGGAATATCTCTGATTAGACATTAAAAGACAGCCACTGGAATAAAACATGCCAGGGAAGAAAAGAACACATCAACCCACACAAGAGAGGAATCCATTTTGTTCAACAATTATATTGGTGTACAAATAATGTATTTTTTAATGTACTGCAATGTAATGTATATTCCTGTAGTAACCACAAGGAATGGCCACCACATAGGAAATACTACTTTTAAGTAGTAATATTTGAAATTTTGTGACATTAACTTACCATAAGATTGGAATTTCCTGACCTAAAGGGAACTTCTTACTCTGGGGGAGAAAAGTAGCATATGGATTTATGCAGAAAACTTCACAGTGGGAAATGTAGTTAGCATAAAAATATAGATGATCCAGCTTCTATGAAACCAAGTTGAGCTACTGTGCCTACCTGTGGTTCAGAGTAGAATAGGAATACATGTAGGACTTCTGAGCAGGAAATTCTTTACTTGCAGACCCTATTTTCTAGTGGCCTTGGTAAGGTATGTTATTCCTGCACACCCAGAATGGCACCACCTCCAATTTATGCACATGAAAGAAAGACAAATTCAATAAATTAGGTATGGCCCATTCAGGATTCACAGCTAAGATCCAGCTCCATAGTCACTTACATTTGTAATTCACTTTGCTTTCCTAATCTTGAATCCCCCGGGACCAGGTACCATTCTCAGACCCAGGTACAACTGTAGTCTACAGCACTCACCCCTAGGTAATGCCAAATTTGTCCAGGAAGTTGTACTGGCCTTCTGCCTTTGCACAACCATGTGCCACACTGAGAGCATGGCCTTGTTTCCTGAATGCCTATTAGAGGCACAGACATCATGACTCGTTCTCAACAGTACCTCTCTCTGATGCCTAAAACTGCCTTGCATACTCTCAGCACTGACTCTATTCTCTATCAAATGAGCAGCCTGGAATCAAGACACAAAAAGTGGCCAGGAGCATGCTCGGCAGGCATCAGCATGGAAGATGCTCCAACATTGGAAGGGACTCAACATGTTCAGTGAACTGCTGGGAGATGACAGAGTCCATTTAGCAAGGGAACTTGTAAAAATCATCATCATCATCATGTCCAACCTGAGCCACTCATACTCACATGACCGACATTAAGGTGTTTGAAATCCCCAAAATTCCAGTGTTATTTTATGTTACAAACACAGTTTGCAAGTAAAACATAAACTTATGTAAATTTCCTTTTACAAAAATGTAAATGTTTTTTAAAGAATTTTCAACACATGAATTTAAGCAAAGTGGGTTTGGTTTTTTGCTTTGTGTTCTTGATTTGTTTTGTTTTAATTAGGAAGATCCATTTCCATTTTCTGAACATTTGGGTTAATTGTAGCTTAAAATTATGTACATGTTATAGTTATCTGCTGAATTATAGAACATCCAAAACTTAACAGTATACAGCTACAACCAAGAATCTCCAAAATAAGGAGCCGACAACCAAGAATCACTGAACATTTTAGGAAAACCAACATCACAAAAGAAAAGGCATCAAACAAGGGAAGAATTGACACACGAAGAAGCTGAAACCCTCATACTTTACTGTGGCATAGTAAAATTGTGTGGCCACTCTGTAAAACTGTCTGACAGTTGCTCAAAATGCTAAACCTAGAGTTACCATATGAGTTAGAAATTTCACTCCTAGGTATATACAAAGGAAAATTGAAAATACATGTCAACACAAAAACTTAGAAATATTCACAGCAATACTATTCCTAATAGTCACGTGTCCAACTGATGAATGGATAAATAAAATGTGGTGTATCTATACAATGAAATACTTTTCAGCAATAAAAAGGAATGAAGTTTTGATACATACTACAACATGGATGAAACTTGGAAACATTAACATTACATTAAGAAATCAGCCTTTTGGGGTGTCTGGGTGGCTCAGTCGGTTGAGGGTCCAACTTCGGCCCAGGTCATGATCTCACAGCTTGTGAGTTCGAGCCCTGCATCAGGCTCTGTGCTGATAGCTCAGAGCCTGGAGCCTGCTTTGGCTTCTGTGTCTCCCTCTCTCTCTGCCCCTAACCCACTCGCATTCTGTCTCTGTCTGTCTCAAAAATAAATAAATATTAAAAAAAAAAACTAAAAAAAAAAAAAAAAGGAAATCGGCCTTTAAACAAATAATCCAGATAATCCAGTGAAGAAATGGGCAAAAGACATGAATAGACAATTCTCCAAAGAAGACATCCAGATGGCCAACCGACACATGAAAAAATGCTCAACATCACTCATCATCAGGGAAAGACAAATCAAAACCACAAAGAGATACCACCTCACACCTGTCAGAATGGCTAACATGAGCAACTCAGGCAACAACAGATGTGGCGAGGATGCAGAGAAAGAGGATCTCTTTTGCACTGCTGGTGGGAATGCAAAGTGGAAAATAGCCTGAAGGTTCCTCAAAAAATTAAAAATAGAACTACCCTACAACCCAGCAATTGTACTACTAGGTGTTTATCCAAGGGATACAGGTGTGCTGTTTCAAAGGGGCACATGCACCCCATGTTTATAGCCACACCATCAACAATAGTCTAAGTATGTAAACAGCCCAAATGTCCATCGATGGATGAATGGATAAAGAAGACATGGTATTTATATACAATGGAGTATTACTCAGCAATCAAAAAGAATGAAATCTTGCCATTCGCAACTACCTGGACGGAACTGGAGAGTATTACGCTAAGCAAAATTAGTCCAAGAAAGACAAATATCCTATGACTTCATTCATATGAGGACTTTAAGATACAAAACAGATGAACATAAGATAAGAGAAGAAAAAATAATATAAAAACAGGGAGGGGGACAAAACATGTATCACTCTTAAATATAGAGTACAAACAGAGGGTTGCTGGAGGGATATAAAAACAGGGAGGGAGAATGGTCTAAATGGGTAAGGGGCATTAAGGAATCTACTCCTGAAATCACTGTTGCACCATTAATATTTTATATTACATATTTTTTAATATTTAATATTTTACATATATAATGTTTATAATGTATATAAATTGATATATATATTTATACATGCACAAATTATTTATACACACACACAAACATATGACAGAACACTGCATTCATAAAATAAGAGCAGGCAACTATGAATAAAAACAAATTAGAAATGAAATAAGCAAAAATTTGTCACTGAGACAAACAGATCAACGGAACAGAATAAAAAGGCTCGAAATAGACCTACATAAATACAGCCAATTGATCTTTGAAAAAACAGCAAAAGCAGTGTAGTGCCTGGATGGCTCAGTTGGTTAAGTATCCAATTCTTTATTTTGGTTCAGGTCATGATCCCATAGCTCATGGGTTCAAGCCCAGAGGAATGGAATTCCCTCTCTCTCTCTGCCCCTCCTCTACTCCTTCTCTCTCTCTCTCTCTCTCTCTCTCTCTCTCTCTTTCTCTCAAAAATAAATAAATAAACAGCAAAGGTAATATAATGGAGCAAACATAGTGTCTTCAACAAATTGTGCTGAAACAAATGAACATCCACATAGAAAAACATAAATCTAACACAGACATTATATTCTTCACAAAAATTAACTCAAAATAGATCACATACCTAAATATAAAATACAAAACTATAAAACTAGAAGATAACGTAGAAGAAAATCTAGATAACCTTGGGAATGGCAGTAACTTTTTAGATACAACATCAAAATCACAATCCATGAACGAAATAATGGATAAGATGAATTTCATTAAAATTTAAAACTCATGGTCTGAGAAAGATTTATCAATAAAAGGAGAAGACAAGCCACAGACTGTGAATAATGATTGCAAAAGACACATCTGATAGCGCCTGGATGGCTCAGATGGTTAAGCAACCAACTCTTGATTTCAGCTCAGGTCATGATCTCATGGTTCATGAGTTCGAGCCCCACATCACACTCTGCCCTGATGGTATAGAGCCTGCTCGGGGGTTCTGTCCCTCCTCTCTATGTTCCCCCACTTATGCTCTCTCTCTCTCACTCTCAAAGTAAGTAAATAAACATTAAAAAAAATAAAAACAAAAAGACACATCTGATAAAGGTATACTATCCAAAATAAACCAAGAATTTAAAAGTCAACAATAGGAAGGGATTCAGAGGTCAAAGTCCAGCAGGCTGCCAGATCCTGGAGTCTCCTATCTTGCAGGGAGCGGCTTCCAGCAGCTATAGCCAAGAGGCAGAAGCACTACTTTGAGGCTGCAGCATGGCAACTACAGGAGAGCTGGCCAGGCCAGGCCCACTATCTCCTCTGGGCCTACAGTTCATCACACAATGATAACATCACTTTTGAAGGAACATGTGCACACTGTTTCCAGTTGCTCATCTTGGATAACTCTCAAGTGTACCTCAAACCCAAATCCAAACTGCCACCCAAAATACATAAACTTCTTAGTGAGAGGCAAGAAAATATACACTCAGTTTTAAAGAAGCAAAAATTGAGAAAAAATACAAAGACCCCAAAAGTGTGTTGATTACTTGTAAAACATGCAACAGAACAGTTAAATATCATGGTGAAAGTAGAAGCTTTCTATCCACACTGAAGAGCAGTCCTACCACTCCTATGACTAAACTTGGCCTGAAGACACCAGAAAGACTCTGAGTTCTACAAACATAAATCATACGTGTGGTTCCAAATGCAAGAGCTCAACCTTGATATTCAGGACACCAACATCTCAACACTCAACACTCACTTGCTCCTCAAAGAGTGTGAGCAAAACTAAGAAACACTTCTCTCAATTAAAAATGTTGCTTAGCCAGAGTGAATCTCAAAAGAATTCAAAGGTGGACTTCAGAAATTTCTTACTATCTTTGTAAAGGGTACGCTGTGAAAATAAATGTTTAATGCAACTCTGAAACTAAAGGTAGTAAGAAAAACATCTGTTTTAAAGCTTTACTTATTTAAATACATGGATACTAGGGTCCAGGAGCAAACTTCTCTGGGCATTTTTCAGTGTTTATGGAGAAAATACTTCATTAAAATGAATAATTGAGGGGCGCCTGGGTGGCTCAGTCAGTTGAGGGTCCGACTTCTGCTGAGGTCATGATCTCGCAGTTCGTGGGTTCGAGCCGCACATCAGGCTGTGTGCTGACAGCTCAGAGCCTGGAGCCTGCTTCGGATTCTGTGTCTCCCTCTCTCTCTGCCCCTCCCCTGTTCATGCTCTGTCTCTGTCTCTCAACAATAAATATATGTTAAAAAGAAATTTTTTTACATGCATAACTGAAACCTGTCTACCTCATAGGGTGGCTGTGAGGATCAACAATATATGGAAGGTCCTTGTAAACAGCAAAGACATTATGGACATTGAGTGGTTATATTATTATTTTCCTTTCCCTTAATTAGCACATTAGTCATTTTCTTTCATAAGGAAATTGAGATCTTTCTGAGGGGACCTACTCACTCCTTTCTAGGTGTCTGTTATTGCTAATTCAGGAAAAGGATCAAGTGTCCTTGTTTTTCCACAATTATCTGCATAACTGTATTAGAGTGCTGAACATGATTCCTGTTTTGCATACTAAAGTAAATACATGGATCATTCTTGATTGTAAATCATTCAGATACCCAAAATTTCATATTTTACAACTTTCTGTTGTTCCTAGTAATATTTTATCCTAAGTGGCATTTCATTTGCTCTGGTGAAGACTTATTTCTATGCCTAAAATTTACAGCAAAATATAACATAGTAACAGTTTAACTATCTTAAACCTTTTCTGGAACATAGATATACCAAAATGATAGACTGAGGTTGTATTCAACCTATCTTTTAAAAATTCTTTCAATAAATAATTTAGATACTTTCAACTACAAAAAAAAAGTCAACAATAGGAAAGCAATCCAATTAAAAATGGGTTAAAGACCTTGACTCCTCACCAAAAAGGATACATATATTAAAAATATGAATATGAAAAGATGTTCACATCATATTTCATATCAATGTAAATTGTAACAGTTATGAAATACCACTACACACCTGTTGGAATGGCCAAAATCCAGAACACTGACAACAGTAAATGCTGGTGAGGATGTAGACCAACAACAACTCTCATTCACTGCTATTAAGACCACAAAATGATACAGCCACTTTTGGAGACATTTTGGCAATTTCTTATAAAACTAAACATACAATTATCATACAACCCAGCAATCTTGCTCATTGGTATTTACCCAAAGGAGGTGAAAACATATCCACACAAAAAACATCTGCACTCAGATGTTTATAGCATCTTTACTCATAATTGCCAAAACTTGGAAGCAACCATGATGTTCTTCAGTAGCTGAATGAACAAATAAACTAAGTACATCCAGGCAATAGAATATAATTTAGCAGTAAAAAGAAATGAGCTATCAAGCTATGACAGGACATTAAGGAAATTTAAATGCATATTACTAAGTGAAAGAAGACAATCTGAAAAGGGTACATTCTCTATGATTCTAATTACATGACTTTCTAGAAAAGGCAAAACTTTGGAGAGCATGAAAAGCTCAGTGGTTGCCAGGAGTTGGAGGGTAAGAGGATGAGGAATATGAGGGTTTTAGGGCAGTGACAATACTTTGGATGATACTATATTACCGTACAATAATATATTCCATATAATATTATACATACATATTATAATAATGAATATAAGTCATTACACACTTGTCCAAACCCATAAAATGTACAACACCAAGACTGAACTTTAAGGTCAACTATGGACTTTAAGCAGGATATGTCATGACAAGGTCAGGTGGTAAGATATGTACCACTCTGGTGGAGGATGTTGATAATGGCTTAAGCTAGGCACATGCTGGGGTCAGGAGACATATGGGAAATACGGGAAATCTCTTTACCTTCCACTTACATTTATTGTGAACCAAAAACTGCTCTTAAAAAAATAAAATCTTTTTAAAAATCACTTAAATTAGGGGCACCTGGGTGGCTTAGGTCATGATCTCACAGCTAGTGAGTTAGAGCCCTACATCTGGCTCTGTGCTGACAGCTCAGTCTCTGGCTCTTTGAAAAAATAAACATTAAAAAAAATCAATGAAATTAAATCCTCAATTGGTTATCTAAAACCAAAATGGACAAAGCTGAAAATGAAAATCTTCAAGTTGAAAATATAGCCCAAGAATTCACTCAAAACACAACATAAACACCTCAGAGATTAAGGAAGAAAAAATATTCATAAGACAGATCCAGAAACTGTAAATTTGTCTGCTAGGAGGCAAAGAAGAAAAGAGTGAGAGGGGTGGGGGAGGTAACACACACACACACACACACACACACACACACACACACACACACACACAATTCTGGCAAGTTTTCCTAATGTCAAAGAAAGAAGCAAATCCTAAAAGATTCCAGATAAAGTTCTGCCTCCATTATGAGAACTGCCAATACATGTGCCTTGATTTAAGAGCAGCACCAGGAGTTCCATTCCATTTGCCCTTAGATCAAGGATTCCACAGAAGACTACCCAAGACTCAACAAACTTGGGCACCCAGGGCCATTTGGGTAAGATTAGCACCTTGTATTCCTTTATCCCTAATCAGCCTCTCCACAGAGAGAATTTGCAGAGTGTCTACCATATGCCAGATGCTGGGCAACAGTAACAGCTATACTCTCTATCCTCTCCTTTTCCTAAACCTTCTAGAATATAGTGTTCTGATAGACTGTGGAACACATCTCTTAAAGAGGTGAAGAGATGAAGAAGCTTGAATATTTGATCTATTGACTTCCAAACCTCACTGGGTGAAGGGGCCACCCTGGAAGCAAGAGTCCCACAGGATACCCTGTCTTGTCTTCACAAAGGCCAAGAACACCCTCCCACAGTTAGTGAATGTGCTTAAGCAGAGAGAGCCAGGAAGTCTGCCTTATGGAAAATAACTGTCCACAGGTGACCTCTGGGGCAGCTGGGGGGATCTGGGTAGATGAGTGCATGCAGGTGCATACCTACACACACATAAAATCAGCCCTAAGGTCAACTTCTGATATAATGTAGAAACATTGGGAGCATTAATGCTAACGTTAGGCACAAAGATGTCATCACCATATTTAACACTAACTTGAACTAATGCAATTAGATTAGAGAGAGAATTGAGAGGTGTAAGATTGAAACAAAGCAAAGCTATCTCTATTTTGAGATATGATTTTGTATCTGTAAACCCAGTAAATCCACTAAAATACCACAGCAAAATACAAGATAATTCAATCAGGTGGCAGTATGTAGAATTAAAAAGAAATCAATACACTCTATATAATAAAACAACAGTTAAAAGGTATAATGGAAGGAAGAGCCTATTCACAGCTAGGAACAAGCTTAATATGAAATGTGCAAAACCAAATGACAGGGGAAAAGAACTACTACCAAAGGATAAATAGTAATATGAGAAAGAGATGCTGTATTCTTGGAAAGAAAGACTTAAAAGTCAATTCTCTCTCAGTTAATTTAATGTAATCCAATAAAATACCAACAAGGTGGGGTTTTTGTTCGTTTGTTGTTTTGTTTTTACCTAAAACTAGACAAACTGATTCTAAATTCATACAGAAAAATAAATTTTAAAATATCTAGGAAAACTCTGAAGAGAAGAAATCTAAGAAATAGACCTCTTAGCACACTAATTAAAAATGTGTAACTGGTGACTGAAGAGACAGGCCAAAATGGTCATAAATAGACCAAACAGAGCAAAATAGGGCACTTGGGTGGCTCAGTCGGTTAAGCGTCTGACTTCAGCTCAGGTCATGATCTCGTGGTGCACACTCTGTGGGTTCCAGCCCCACGTCAGGCTCTGTGATCACAGCTCAAAGCCTGGAGCCCGCTTCAGATCCTGGGTCTCCCTCTCTCTCTACCCCTCTCCCATTTGCACACTCTCTCTCTCAAAAATAAACAAACATTAAAGAAAAAATTAATAAAAATAAATAGACCAAAATGTAAATAGGAATTTATATTATAAAGATAACATTTCAAATTACTGAGATGAAGAAGGACATTTTAATAAATGTCTGGACAGCTGAGTAGCAGTTTGGGAAAAGGTAAAGTTGTTTCCCAACTTCACACTGTACAGAAAAACTCCCAAATGATCCAAGCGTTAAAGGTAAAAAATGAAATACTAGAAATACATGAAAAATGGAGTGGGGAAGGGGCGCTTGGGTGGCTCAGTCAGTTAAGCATCCGACTTCAGGTCAGGTTATGATCTCATAGTCCATGAGTTTGAGCCCCACTTCAGGCTCTGTGCTGACAGCTCAGAGCCTGGAGCCTGCTTCAGATTCAGTGTCTCCCTCTCTCTCTGCCTCTCCCCTACTCATGCTCGCTTGCTCTCTGTCAAAAATGAACATTAAAAAAAAAGTTTTTTTCAATGGAGTGGGGAAGTCCCTAGAAGTTAGACTGCAAAATCCAAAGGCAATGTAAAATTGGTAAACTTGAATGAGTAAGAATCTTAACCTTATACATGCCCCCCCCCAAAAAAAAACAAACAACAACAACAACAAAACACCATAAGCAAAATTAAAGTCCATGAGTAATCTGGGAGGAGAGAAGTTTAAGATTTATATTATAAAACCTGATCTCTCTAATTTATGAAGATTACCTATATTCAAGAATACATGAACAACAATCCAAAATAAAAATGGACAAAGGATACACAGTCCTTAGTAAAAAGAAAAAAAAACATACAAATCACCATAATTTTGACAACTGTTAATGTTGGAGTGAAACAGGCTCAGAGGGTACACTGCTAATGGGAAAGTTAAATGGTACAACCCTCATGGAGAGTAATCTAGCTATCTCTACTAATAATACAGATGCATTTACCCTTCGACCCAGCAGTCCTACTTCTGGGAATCTATCCCACGGATATAACTGTACACATATAAAATGGCCTATGTATTTCACCTACCATTATACTTTCTAGCTCTATCCATGTTGTGTCAAATGGCAAGACTTCATTCTTTTTTGTGGCTGAATAATATTCCAATATATGTATTATACACACATACGTGTACACACACACACACACACACACCTGCTATATTGTACACCTGAAATAATGTAACACTATGTATTAACTATAATAAAATTTAAAATTAAATTAAATTTTAAAAATCCTATTCAGAAACGTTATGTAGTATACTACTTTTTCTATAACAAAAAGGAAATAGAAATACACCTTTGCTTTTACTTTCCTTTGAATAAAGATATATAGAAAAGATAACCAGGAATCTCATAAAAATTTTTATCTATAGAGAGGAGAACAGGCAGGAGAGAAGAGATGGAAGAATTCTAAGTGCAATTTTTTTAAATTTTTTATTATTACCTAGAATAAGAAAAATATTTTAAACATTCCAGAGAGAAAAATAACACACATGAAGACATGGCCTAAAAGGAAGTAAAAACTGAAATTATTTCAGATTTCTGATGAAACAGTATCACTAATGTTCTAAGAGAAAAGGATTTGAACCTAAAATTCTACAGGCCTAATTATTTTTCAAAATAAAGACATTCTCAGACATATAAGATTTCAGTTTACCATATACAAACTTTCTCTAACAAGAATTTCTCAAAAAGGTACTCCAGAAAAAAAGAGACAGAGAGGTTGGAAATAAAAAGCAAGGGTGAGCAAAGACACCAGCAAAATTAATCAAATGTCACTACATGTTGATTTTAAACAAACAAAAATACTTTAACAACTTGGAACTCAAGACATGAGAAGTGCCAAAGAAGATGGAAAGTGAGGTAAGTAAAAATACATCAGATATTCACCTCATTCAGGGACAACAGGTACTTTACCTGATGGTCCAAAGATATACAATAAATGTGTTTGTTAAAGTTATCAATGTAACTAATAAAAGAAAATAAATGGGAAGTATAACTTACAAACCATCATTGGAGGGGAAAAAATGGAATAAAATAATCCAATCAACCAAAATTAGGCAGAAAGGAGGAAAACAAAAAAAGGCACATTGTAACAAAAAACATAAATAAGGTAAGTCCAAACACATTTTAAGTATGGGTGAAGAATAATTTTCTATTAAAAATAGAAAATCTGGGGTGTCTGGGTGGCTCAGTGGGCTAAGCATCCAACTTCACCTCAGGTCATGATCTCACAGTTTGTGGGTTTGAGCCTCGTGTCAGGCTCTGCCCTAATAGCTTAGACCCTGGGGCCTGCTTCAGATTCTATGTCTCTCTCTTACTCTTTGGCCTTCCCCCACTTGTGCTCTCCCTCTATCTCAAAAATAAATCAATACAAACATATTTTAAAAATAGAAAATTTGAAGAGAACACAAGCAGTGACATCTGTGACATGGCTGTACCAACTTCTTTCTAGATACGTCCCCTGAGGCAAAGGAAACAAAAGCAAAAATAAACTATGGACTTTATCAAAATAAGAAGTTTCTGTACAGTGAAGCAAACAATTAAAAGTAAAAGGCAACTTATGGAATGGGAGAAAATACTTGCTATTAACCTATCTAACAAAGGGTTAGCATCCAAAATGTATACAGATATAAAACTCAACACCCAAAAAACAAAGTATCCAATTAAAAATAGGCAGAACACATGAATGAACATTTCTCCAAGAAGACTCCCAGATGGACAAGAGACACAATCATTACTTATCATCAGGGAAATGCAAATCCAAACTACAATGAGATATAATCACACACCTGTCAGAATGGCTAAAATCAAAAACAAAAGAAACAATACCTGTTAGGGCACCTGGGTGGCTCAGTCGGTTAAGTGTCCGACTTGAGCTCAGGTCATGATCTCATAGTCTGTGAGTTTGAGCCCTGCGTCAGGCTCTGTGCTAACAGTTCAGAGCCCAGAGCCTGCTTCAGATTCTGTGTCTCCCTCTCTCTCTGCCCCTCCCCCACTCTGTATCTCTCTCTAAAATAAATAAACAACAACAACACAAAAACAAGTGTTGGTGAGGATATGGAGAAAAAGGAATACAGATGCACTACTAGTGGGAATGCAAACTGGTACAGCCATTCTCGAGAAGAGTATGGAGGTTCCTCACAAAGTAAAAAAAATAGAACAATCTTATGATCCACCAATCACACTAGTGGGTATTTATCCAAAGAATACAAGAACCACTAATTCAAAGGAATACATGCCCCCTTACATTTAAGCAGCCTTATTTAAATAAGCAAGATATGGAAGCAGCCCAAGTGTCCATTGATTGATGAATGGGTAAAGAAGATTTAGTGTCTATATATATATATATATATATATATATATATATATATATATATACACACACATATATATACATACACACACACACACAATGGAATATTATGCAGCCATTAAAGAGAATGAAACCTTGCCCCTTGCAATGACATGGATGGAGCTAGAGAGTATAATGCTAAGCAAAACAAGTCAGAGAAAGACAAATGCAATAGGATTCCACTCATGTGGAATTTAAGAAACAAAACAAAGGGAATAAACTAGGAGAAAGACAAATCAAGAAACAGACTCTTAATTATAGGGAACAAATTGATGGTTACCAGAGGGGTGGGGCATGAGAGAATTGATTAAACAGGTGATGGAGGTTAAGGAGTACACCTTTCACGATAAGCACTGGATCAAGTATGGAATTGTTTGAATTATTATATGGTACACATGAAACTTATATAACACTGTATGTTAGTTAATTGAAATTAAAATAAAAATCTGAAATAGAAACTTTCATTTTACAATAAAAACTCCATAGGCTGTATGTAAAACACGTATCTAAAATAAGACAACACAGAAATAGTAACAATAACAGTGTAAGAAAAGATATAGTAAGTAATTCTTAGCATCAGAAAAAAATAGAAAATTTTAGCCAAATGCACTAAAAAAAAACAAATAGAGCATATCAACTTTGGGGTATGTCTAACAACACAGCTACCTGGAACCAGCAGATAAAAGAGATGAAGAAAAACTAAGAATATAGAATATTTAAATAATCTAACAAGTTTGATCTAACAGATATAAAATAGAGCATTAAGCACATTAAAGAACATTTTTCTCAAGAAGTCAGGGACCCTCACAAAAGAAAATTGGTAACATTTTAGGTAATGAAGAAAAAATATCATCAACTCCCATAAAGCAGAAATCATATAAGGCTTATTGACTGGACTCAATAAAATAAAATTAGATTCATCATCAAAAAGATAGCCAAAAACATCTATGGACTCAGAAACTATAAAACCCTTTGACAGTAACTCTTATATTTAAGAGAAAAATCAGTATAGAACCTGTAAACTATTTTAAAATGACTTGAGACCCAAATAAAACCTGTAGGATTCAGGTAAAACAGTTTTCAGAAAAACTGAAATACACTCATTAACCTTGCTTGATTCTTGTTATCTTTCCCAAGGAAACATTTCCACTGTGCACAGAAATATGCACAGAGGTTTTTATTGCACCATGGTCTGTCATGGTTAACATTTCTCTATTTGGACACTTTGTTCTTTCCAGATCTTTCTAGCTCCACGTTATGGAATATTACACAACAGTTCAACAGAATACAGTTCTAAGTATTGAAATGGAAAAATTTTCAAGATGTAATATTAAGTGAAAAAATTTTTAATTCATACAAAATTATTACATATACTTTTATGTTAGAATAATTTAACAAAAATGAAAACTAATGTATTTCTAGAGGTACATATCTATTTGACAGCAAAAAATGTCAGGAAGAGTAGCTGCTAGCCAGTGTGTTACTTTTAGGGAAAAGAGTAGATAAGAGGAATGACCGATGTAACATTCAATTAACTGTACTACTTTTTTTTTAAATTTTTAAAAAATGTTCGTTTATTTTTGACAGAGAGACACAGAGCATGAGCAGGGGGAGGGGCCGAGAGAGAGGGTGACTCAGAATCTGAAACAGGCTCCAGGCTCTGAGCTGTCAGCACAGGGCCGGATGTGGGGCTCGAACTCACAGACCACGTGATCATGACCTGAGCTGAAGTCGGAAGCTCAACCGATGGAGCCACCCAGGCACCCCTTAACTTTTTTTTTTTTTTTTTTTTTACAACATGAGAGTATTTATGTAAAATCTGTGTAATAGAAAAAAAAGCTACCTATGTGAATTATCCTAAAATCATCATATAGGATTCCTCTCTTATAAACAGATTTTGCAGGAACCATTTATTCAGCTTACATAATTTTTTGCTCAGGCAAGTTTTTACTGATGAAGCTAGCCTTTTTTTTTTTTTTAACCATTTGCAATCTTAGGTGAACATAAGGCATTAGACGATTTTCATTGATGTGTTGTTTAGTTATATCAGATTTCTAAATTATCAGACTAGAAAAACAGCTAAAATGGAAAGGGGAGAAGCTCAAATAAAGCACAATTTTACAAATCCTTTTTATTAATAATCACAAGGGTATCATCTGCAAAATAAATCTTCAAATCCTTAAATTCATCAATGTCAACATATTTTAAAGTCTGCATCTCAGGCTCACATTTAATACAAGGGTTTCTTTTAAGAGAAAACTCATCATTAACAGCACAAGATAGGAACCAAAATGTAAACTATAAATGTAAGAACAAAATAAAATGTTACATAAACAAAGTAAAAAGTGTGTACCCCTTTTCTCTAACTATACAACAAATTATTAAAATAATTCTCAGATACACTGGTTGTTAAACAGGGCAGCGGAAGTGTGAATAAGAAAGATACTCTAATTTAAACAAAATTAATAAAGAAATGTTCTGCATGGTTTTTTTTTTTCCTGTTTCTACTTCTAATCATTTATCATGCAAATGAAAGCAGTAATGGAAAATGTAAAGAAAACAAATTCTGCAATATACCAAAACCCATATCCAGCAAGAGATAAGATTGAATATCAGAAGGAAGGGGTCTGAAAATTAGCTGTCTGTACAATGACTGGGAGGGAAAACTGTTTTATTTAGCCTGGAGGGATTTTTTTGTAGCAAACTGACTAAATTAAAATCCAGTCTATTAAATCCAGTATCATACTAGAAAATGCCTTTTCCTTGCACTTTTAGATAAATTTTCATTGATCTCATTTTACGCATGATTACATTTTTAATGAGTTGTGCAATATTTCCAGGCTAATATTAAATCCCCTCTCTCCTCCTCTTCCCCCGCCCCCCACTTACTGCTTGCTGGATTAACATTTCTGATAAATTGTTGGACCAGAAAGAAGGAGCATTACCAAGATGAAATAAATTACTTCCATTTTTTTGCAGCTCTAAAGTGATAATAGGAGAATACAAATGCCTACTGCCTAATTATGCCACATCTTCCAATTCATTTTACAAAAACAATTATTTTATTTTTATGTAACAGGCATGTTACCTTGTACTCATCATAAACGACCCTGAACACTGCATGGTTTATTAGGAAAAAAAAAAGGTTTTTGTCACCATAACACTGATCAAGTAAACTTATGATCATCTGAAAAGAAGTAACTTCATAAACTAAATCATATGGCAGTGATAGACAATTAGAAAATCTAAACACTAAGAAATAAGTTTATTTTAAAGATAGAAATTATTTAAAATTAACTTCCAAGCAGAGTACAAAATGATATTATGCATAAATGCTTTAAGAGACCAGTTCCTGTGTGAGACAAGAGACCAGGAGAGTACCTTGCATACAGTCTCCCACTTTATGTAAATAAGACCCATTTTTCTCTAGCAGCGTCTTCAGGCTTATATGCCATAAATAAAGATAATGTCATGGACACTACTGGAATTCCAGGCTCTACTCAAGAAAGAAAGTCAGAAAAATCATTAAAAGTGGGTCTAGGACCAAGAACTTTGTAAGAGAGTTCTTAAACATCTATGCTTCCCCCTGTATTAGCTATAACTACTTAATTCTTTGTAATGACTAAGAGAAAACTCTGTAAACATATTAAACTTTCTAATTCAAAGAATACAAGAACAAAATGAAATTCAGCTCTATGGTGCTTACAAGAGATAGGCCTAAAAAAATGGGTCTTGAAAGACTGAAAATAAAAATGTGGGAACAGATTTATCAAATACTAACTAGAAGACTGGTAGTGTAGTAATTTTAGTGATTTTTAGTAATTTTAGTAATCAATGTAGAAAATAAAGCAAAAGGATTTAAAATAAAGGGGGAAAAATCACAAGATTTATATACATAAATATGGAATTTATAGGTATGATTACATACATGGAAAGAATGTATGTATTTGCATGTAAGAACATAGATATATATTAAATTTGAGTATTTATGTTAAATATTTATTTAGATACAGGAAAAAATATATATACACACATGTACATACACAGTACATATATGCCCACATGAATACACACATATGTACAAAGTATTAACTTGTATGCTCCCAACACATGGCTTTGAAACATAAAAATCACAACTGACAGAATTATAAAGGGAAAATGATAGAAGAAAGATCCAACATGTTAAATGGAGACATGAAAAAATTTTTTTGAAGTTTCTTTATTTATTTTTTGAGAGAGAGAGAGACAAAGCAATCAGGAGAGGAGCTGAGAGAGAGAGAATCCAAAGCAGGCTCCATGCTGTCAGTGCACAGCGTAACATGGGGCTCAATTTTCATGAACTCTGAGATCATGATCTAAGCCAAAATCAAGAGTCACCTGCTTAACTGACTAAGCCACCAAGCACCCCTGGAAGATATTTTAAGAAGACACAACTGAATTTCTAGAGATGAAAACTACAATGTATGAGATCAAAAATATCCTGTATGGAAGAGACTAGACCAAGCAGAAGAAAAGATTAGTCAACTTCAAGACATGGCAATAAGAACTATACAAAATGCAACACAGATAGAAATAAAGACAGGAAAAAGAATTAACAAAGCATCAGTGAACCATGGGGCAACCTCATAGGGCCAAATATAAGGTAACTGGCATCCCTAAAAGGATGAGAAAGCAATACATATTTGAAGAAATAATGACTGAAAAATTTCCAAGTTTGTTGAAAACCATAAGCTCATTTTGTGGGTGGCAGCAAGCATAAAGTGGGCACCATGAAGGCCTCAGATAGACTCCAAGAATATATAAGATGGTGGAGTACTGCCTACTCACTCCCAAATGCCACTCCCTGCACTCTACCACATGCCAATCTTTGCACCTAATCATGTCACAGCCAAGTCCTGTTTCTCATACTTTCTGTCTCAACTTAAGAAGTCTTCAAGGAAAGTGGTCTACTGGCAGCAGGTATTTAAGATACCTCCCCTGCAGCTACACAACTCTGGCACCTAGCTGTGCTACAACTCCTGTAATGACACCCACATATGCTGGATGTACAGGGACCTAACCACTGTGGACAATGTCACCCAGGGCTATCATGACATGGGGGCCCAGCACAGCACCCAATCCCATACAATCCATATCATGAGGGTGGAGGAGTTCATGGGCAATCAGTTCCACAACCTCAAGATTAAGTTTTGTTGCCACACTGGGTCTTGGATTGACAGTAAAGGCCAAGGTTTACTGCCAAAAGCCCCAACACCTTCTTTTAGATGCAAGGTCCTCCCCATTCCCACATCTGCCCAAATAAACTCATAGGGACACAAAAATACAAGAATCTCCCATGAACCCCAAGCACCAAAAACAAAAAAATAAACAAAAAAAACACAAGAAAACTAAGGCACATGATAATCACCAGGCTTAAAATCAGTGATAAAGAGAAAAATGTGAAAAATAACCACAGAGGGAAAATGGAGACATATTAGATACAGAGTAATAAAGATAAAACGGACAGTACATTTCTAATTAAAGACAACATAAGCTACAAAATAGTGTACCAAGATCTTTAAAATACTAACTGGGAGGGGGAAAAAAAAAGAGGGGCACCTGGCCTGCTCAGTTGGAAGAGCATGTGACTCTTGATCTCAGGGTCATGAGTTCAAGTCCCATAAGGGGTATAGAGATTACGTAAATAAAAATTTAAAAATTTTTAAAAAAGGAAAATAGATGGAAAAATGCAAGTGAAATAAAGACCTTCCCCAGACCTACAAAAACTCAGTCAATCACTAGTAGACCTGCAGAACAAGAAATGAAGCAAGTGCACCAAACAGAATGAAAATGATACCAGATGGAAACCTCAAAGCACACAAAGAGCTGGAAATAGAAACTACAAAGGTAAATAAAAATAAAAACTTGCTTTTTAACTGAAATCTCTAAAACATTATCAACCGTTTGAAACAAAAATAACGCAATTTACTGTAGGGATTTGAACACACATAAAAATGAAATGTGTTGACAACAGCTTAAAGGCCAGGAGAAAAGGAAGTAATACCATTGTAAGGTTCTTACACTGTACGTGTATCACTTAAATGTTGACTGTGCTATGTTAAACCTGTGTAATATAAACCCCAAAGCAACCAATAAAACAGTTTTAACCTATAAGACAACAAAGGAGACAAAATAGATTCATAAAAATAAAAAACTCATCTAAAAGAAAGCAGAGGGGCACCTGGGTGGCTCAGTCAGTTGAGCGTCCAACTTTGGCTCAGGTCATGATCTCATGGTTTGTGAGTTTGAGCCCCACATTGAGCTCACTGCTGTCAGTGCAGAGCTTGCTTAGTATCCTCTGTCCCTGTCTCTCTCTGCCCCTCCCCCTCTTCAAAACTAAATATAAACATTTTTTTTTATAAAAAGGAGAAAATGAAGATAAAGGGAACATAGAACAGAAGGAACATACAGAAAACAAATAACAAGACGGTAGATTCCAACACAATCATATCAATAACCTTATTAAGTGTAAATGGTCTAAAAACCCTAATTAAAAGCTGGGGATTGTTAAATTGGGAGAATAAAGATGCAACACCAAACTCTATGCTGCCATAATTTTTTTTCAAGTAAAAAGAATGAAAAAGATACTCCGTACTAGCAAATTGAGAAAAAAGTCGAAGTGGCTGTGTTAGTATTAGACAAAGTAGATTTTAAAACAAAGACTGTCAAGGATCAAAGAAAGTCATATCATAATGATAAAGGGGTTACTTCATTAAGAGGGCATAAAAATCTCAAATATTTATGTACCTAATAATACAGTTTCAAAATACATGAAATAAAGTAATTCAGTAATTGACAGAACAGTAGAAAATCACTAAGATAGGAGATATGAAAAACAATATTAACCAACTTGATTTAATTTATATCCATATAATACTTCATCCAGAGACAGAAAAATATATATTCATTTCATATGTCTCTAGTCTAAGATGGAGTATATTGGGGCTATACAAGAAGTGTTAAAAAATTATTAAGTATTCAAGTCACACAAAGTAGGCTGTCTAATGACAATGAAATTAAATTATTAATCAGTAGCAGAAAAATCTCTGGAAAATCCCCCAATATTTAGAAACAAAATAAGATATCCATGGTGTGTAATCCATGGGGAAAGTAAGAAATCAAACAGAAATTACAAAGTATTTTGAATTAAAAATAAAAACACAATTTATGGATTTCTGCATTGTATTTCTTAGGAAAAAAACTTCTCCAAAGACAATGCAGGTAACTAGGGGTTACATTTAGGAAGCTCATCCAGTATTTTAGGTCTTAGATGCAGTACCAATTTCAACCTTGAATGAAAATCTTCACCTTGGCATTAAAAAAAGAAGTTGGTGTCATCATGACTCCCCAGCTCTTATACTCATGGTGCAAAAGGGAGGAAGTCAATTTTTTATGGTCATTTCTAGTTCTACCTCTATGTCCTCTCCAAAAAGTAACAGAAAAATTCTAATAAACTTAACAAATTTAAACCAATAGCCAAATCTGACCAATTTCTGGATATATTTGTCATTTTTATCACCAAAACAGGTTTCAGGGAATTCAAGGGTATTAATAAAAATCCATGCCTGTGACTGAGCAATTTAACTATTTTTAATGATGGTGAACAGTAAATACATGACCAGAAAGATAAAATATTAACATCAAAGTGAAATAAAGTCTCAGAAAGTACCAATGGCCTAAAGGAATGCAGTAGAAAATTTAACAGACTATAAAGTTCACAAGAGAACATGACAAGAATCTAAGACTCAAAATAGTAAAAGCCAGTCTTATATTTGTTTAACCTACTGAAAAATTCTCTGCAGTCTGGACAGCCACGGTCTAAGACTTCAGCAATGAAAATGTAATTAAAATATGCTAATATTGGACAAGAAAATAGTAAGACCTGAGGATGTGGAAATGTCTCCCACGTTGCTCAGGTGGGTAATATGTGAGCATGGAAAGGAGATGTCAAGGGGTGGTATGGAGAAACTGCCAAAGTCCCAAAAAATGTTTCTGCTGTTAGACAAGCCTGCAGTCAGAAAGGGGGGAGGAGGGAGGATTTGTTAATAAAATCATTTCACAGACCTTTGTCCTAGTCTGCGTGCCAAGGACAGGAGCATCCATTTCACGTGATTCTGTGAGAATTCAGTGAAGTCAACAAGTCTAGTGGAGACGAATTTGACAGCAGTTTCTAAAAGAAATTTCATAATGGGCCTAAAAAAGAGCTACAATATTTCAGTACAAAAGTACCAACTTTGAAATCAGAAACCTCTACGTTTTCAAAGTTGGCTCTACTATATTATAAGCTCCGAGAACTTGGGCAAGTTTCTTATCCGTCCAAAGCCTCAGTTCTTTAAATCAAGAAAAGAGAAGTAATACCTTCTTCATAGGCTTGCTATAAGGACTTGCTCACATACATAAAGAACTAAACTCAGTTCTGAGCACACATCAAGGCCTAACTCAACAGTACCAATTACTAAGAATAATTAGGGCTACCTTCCCTAAAGAACCAGAAAATGCTGGCTGACACTGGCAAGTAAACGTAAGATTGTTCTTTTCAAGGAAGCTGAAGACACATGAAAAAAATCAGATTTACAAAATTAAATAGTGCTAATTTAAAGTGAATAATGAGGCTGTGGCAAGTATGCTCCAAAGAAAGCTGCCATCAGGACACCTGGGTGGCACAGTCAGTTAAGTGTCCTACTCATGATTTTGGCTCAGGTCATGATCTCACTATTGTGAGATCAAGCACCAGGTCAGGCTTCAAACAGGGTGTGAAGCCTGTTTATGATTCTCTCCCCCTCTCTCTCCCTCTGCCCTTCCCCCACTCACACATGCATACTCTCTCTCTCAAAAAACAAAACAAAACAAATAAGTGCCATCAATTATTTACTCTCTGTGTATGAACAAAGCACTCTCCCCATCAAGAAATGGAGTCTAATTGAATTTGGATTTTAACTTAGGTGGAAGTGACACTGTAGTAAATGCAGCCCTAGCCTTTAGGGGGCCCAGGCCAGCCACACGAAGAGAACATGTGGAGAAAAAGCAAAACATGAGACATTTGAGTGAAGGTTTCTTGGAACTTCCCTCCCAGCCAAGATGCCAAATGAATGCAACCAACAGAGTAACCTTAGTTGTTGACATCCTATGAGGCGGGAGAACCACCCAGCTAAGTAAGCCCAGTCAGCCTACAGAAACATAAGGGGAAAAATCTATCATTTTAACTTCCAGGCAAAAGAGAACTGAAACATAGACTAAAGCAGCCACTATCAACTGTATTTATATGTAGCCTCTGACTTTCAGAGCGGTTCAAATTATCTTTTCTCCTTTAACGTATTTTCAGAAGTTTGTCTGTATTAGGAGTTTCAGACAATGTTGGAAATGAGCACCACCCCCATAAGTAGAAGGGAGAGCTGCAATTTCAGAAACATTCTCTTTGCAGGGAAATGACTTAACTCACTGGACAGGGGCCCCAAATAGAGACCCAGACAGTAAAAGCACCAAGAACACCTCTAGTAGAGGGGTGATTCTTTCTTTTTTTTTTCTAATGTTTATTTATTATTGAGAGACAGAGAGACACAGAGCATGATCAGGGGAGGGGCAGAGAGAGGGGGAGACACATAATCTGAAGCAGGCTCCAGGCTCCAAGCTGTCAGCAGAGCCTGACGTGGGGCTCAAACCCACGAACCATGAGACAATGACCTGAGCCGAAGTCAGTCGCCCAACCAACTAAGCCACCCACGCGCCCCAGAGGGGTGATTCTTTCTCACCTACAAATAAAATAATGTTTGTAAAAAAGCTTTCTCTGGAAAAGATTACACAAAAACAACTTGCCAATTATGTCTTACAGGAAACTTTATTACCAAAAGCCACTTTGCTAATATTTTTTTTCTTTCACTACATAGAACTGATATTTTAGAACACAACCACAAGTAGCCTTTTCAAATTCATAATCTCATTGGGATTTGATTTATGGTTTTTAAGAACCTGATGGAATCAAGTTCTGTGAACAAAAGATCACCATAACTAGTGGTCAATGCTGTCATGCCAGAAAATAGTTCTAAAAACACACAAGAATTCAATAGACAGAGAATCTGTGAAATACTTGGTCTTCTCCCCTTTTAATTCTCTTTCTCTCCTTAGAGGACAACTCTTTCTGGGTCTTTCAATGACTTAGCTGTCTTATTATCATCCTCAACTGATTTTGGAATAAAAAAAACTTTTCTACCTCTTCCCACAAGTTTTATCCCTAAACTATTTCCCACACACTGTGGCAGGAGATGGCATGAAGAATAATTCTGGGGCATAAAAGCTTTTCAGGTCTTTAATACTATGAACTCACCTCAATTAATCGGATGGAAATATTTCTCTAATTTGCTGACAGTGACCTTACTCTTAATGGCCTTCAATGAAGTCACCAAAGCTTTCACTCTCCAGAATTTCAAGACAGTTATTTATTCGTTTATTCCTTTTATTCTGCCATTTGTCTTCATAAAATAAGTTATAAATTAAACAAATTTTAAATACAATTTCTAACAGCAAGGGCAAAAAGACTTAACTTTTGATCTCACCATGGCCTGTTTTGACAGCCAAAGTAACATTCATTTTTATACACATCCTCCAAAGAGAATTTTCAAAAGCTTTAAAAAGGATTTTACAAGATAGAAACAAAAAGAGAAATTTTCATTAATTAAGCTAATATTTAATATAAATTGATTATGTGCCCATCACATCCCAAGGTACAGGAGCTGAAAAACAGACAAACTCCCAGGAAGTTCATGGCTGAATAGAGATGCAGACACTGAACAAAAAACTCTCCCTAACATTGTGGGAAGAGAAAATACAAGAGTGTGATACAAATGAAGGGTTGAGTGTGTACACATGAAGTGGGAGGGGGGAGGAAGAAAGATTGTGAAGCAGTCAATTAGAGCAAAGCTTATAACACATTTCACTAGACAGTGAGAGAGAAGCAGGAGAAGGAAAGCATAAGGCATCTTCCAAACAAAGGAAAAGGCCCAGAACAGAAGCGTGAAGCACCATACATCTTCAAGAAATATTAAGAAAGAAAGAATGAGTATAAAGAGGACTGGGGGTGGGGGTGGCGGGCGGCACCAGGTGGCTAAGAGGGTTGAGTGTCTGACTCTTGATTTCAGTTCAGGTCATGATCTCACAGTTTGGGATTGAGCCCCAAGTTGGGCTCTGTGCTGTCAGAGAGCACAGAATCCCTGCTTGGGATTCTGTCTCTCCCTGTCTCTCTCTGACCCTCCCCTGCTCCCTCTCTCTCAAAATAAAATAAACTTAAATAGTAATGATAAACATAACTGAGAAGGGAGAAGGTATTAGTTTCCTACAGCTGCTGTACCACAAACTGAGTGCCTTCAAATAACAGCAATTACTCTCTTGAAGTTCTAGAGGCCAGTAGTCAGAAATCGAATTGTCAGTGAGGTTTATTCCCTCTGAAGGTTCTGAGGGAAAATCTGTTTTGTCTCTCTCCTAGCTTCAGGTGGTTGCTGGCAAGCCTTGGCTTGTAGCAGCATACTCCAGTTTCTGTCTCTATTGTTACATGCCTTTCTGATAAAAACACCAGTGATTGAATTTAGGGCCCATGCTAATTCAATAGGATTTCTTCCTAAATAATAACATCTACAACTATTTTTCTCACATTCTGAGGTTCTAGTAGTTTGGAGCACACTCTTCAACTCAGCATAGAAGGTATGCTGAGGAATTTGGATGCAGTAAGGCCCATGGTCCTAAACTTTAGTTGTTATGTACCACCATTCACAATTTTTCTCACACCTGTAAGCCACCCACTCTTCAATCTTATTATATTTTATTTTAAATTTTATTAGGTCATCTTTGTTTTTTACTTGTCTATATTTATTTCAAAACGAAGCATAACATTATTATAAATTAAAATCCAGCCTTTCTTCGGGGCGCCTGGGTGGCTCAGTCAGTTAAGTGGCCGACTTCGGCTCAGGTCATGATCTCGCGGTCCGTGAGATCGAGCCCTGCGTCGGGCTCCGTGCTGACAGCTCACAGCCTGGAGCCTGTTTCGGATTCTGTGTCTCCCTCTCTCTGACCCTCCCCCATTCATGCTCTGTCTCTGTCACAAAAATAAATAAAACATTAAAAAAAAAATTTTTTTTTAAATAAAATCTTGCTTGCCATAACTGTATCCCTAAAATGTTTATCAAATTTTTAATGAAAAATCTTAACTATGAAATATCCGGATCCAATATATAAATCTGGTTTATAAAAACCTGAAAATAAGTTGCTCAGTGATAAGAAAGGAACTCTCAGTGACTAATTATAATAAAGGAGTTTTGGCTTATCTTCACTGGGTTTAAAAAGATGAAGTTCAACAGGGTACCTGGGTGGCTCAGTCAGTTAAATGTCCGACTTCACCTCAGGTCATGATTTCGCAGTCTGTGAGTTCAAGTCCTGCATCGGGCTCTGCACTGACAGCTCAGAGCCTGGAGCCTGGTTCAGATTCTGTGTCTCCCTCTCTCTCTCTCTCTCTGCCCTTCCCCCATTCACGCTCTGTGTCTCTCCCTCTCTCAAAAATAAACATTAAAAAAAAATTTTTTTTTAAAGATGAAGTTCCAGGGACACCTGGGTAGCTCAGTCAGTTAAGCACTGGACTCTTGATTTCGGCTCAGTTCATGATCCCGTGGTTTGTGAGATTGAACCCTACATGGGGCTCTGAGCTAACAACACAGAGCCTGCTTGGGATTCTTTCTCCCCCTGCCCCTCCCCCACACTCTCCCAAAATAAAATAAACCTTAAAAAAAAAAGATGAAGTTTCACACCAACAGGACAATTCTCCCTTAACAGCCACAGAAAATCCTGATTTTAATACGTACATAATTATAAAGAGCCAAAGCCACTTAACACCCTTCACTGTTACGGTTACACACTGAGAATGAATTCCTCACCAAAATAGTAATCATCACTTCTGCTCAACAATCTTTTGTCACCAGCAACCATCTGACCACAGCACCAGCACCTGTTCTGCTTCAGCATATTTCATGTTGTTTGGTAATACCAGAGAAATAATGGAGGAAGGGTTCTCCATGCATTCACCCCTGACTCACAATTTGAGAAAATTCCTATGAGGACTTTCTAGCAAGTCTTTCAAGGGTCCTTTCATAACGTTCAAAATACTGGTGGTAAGTTCTTTAGGTGAGCTCAAAACCAGGGTTTTCAGATAAGGCTTTCACAGTATTGTTGAACCGATGAATGGGGCTGAAGGACATGGATGTCATCCCAATTGCTGCCATTCATTCAGCACTACTGTGTCTAGCCTCTGCAGGAAGCTATTGGCACTCATGTTCTCATCTCATTCTCCCAAGTACTTCCAAATAGCTACTGTTATTATCTGCACTCGATAGCCAAGGAGACTGAGGTTCCAAGAGGTGACAAGATTGGCATAAATTTACACTGTCCATGAAGAAACAGTCAGGATTATGGGGGGCGGGGGGAGTTGAGGGCATTAAATAGAAGGTGCAAGATGGTATGTGCAAACTGTAAGTTGCTGTCACTTTCCAAATGGGCAAACTATGCCAGATACGATTAAATACCATTTCCTACTCCAGAATATAGAGGTCAAGGCAGTGATAGTCAAGTTTCTGTAATTAACTTCTATAACAGTGATTACCAAGACCTGTTTGGAGGGGCAGGAGTAACTGAAAAGTCTTTAAAATGGTTTAGATCTGGCCAGCCCAGCCCCAAGGGAGTTTTGGGCTAGATTCAAGAATGGGAGAGAAACTTCCTAAATGTTAATGGCTTTAACAAATAGACAAGTCACTTCTCAATAACTTATAAAACTCTCCACTTTTCTATCACCTTTGCTTTCAAACTAATGAAAACACAGCCTTAATCTGAGGGAGGAGAGTTGATTCCATCTAAATTTTTTCTGCTGGTTAAGAGATCCACAGGCAACCACTAATTTCCATTTTTATCACTGCTTTTTTATTTAAACATGTTCTGTCTATTGGCCCATTGTTTTAAGAAACTCCTACAGCTTGCTGGTTTTTAATCTATCTTTTCTTTTAATACCTGTCATTGTTCATGAACTTCTGAAGCATTCTGCTTTGTGTCTATGAAAAGTTTAGGCATACGATTTTAATTTCCCTTCTGGGCAGCTAAAGGCATCAAGGAAATTTTCACTTTGTATTTCTGTGGGGCTTCAATCAAGGTGTGCTGATAATGCAGCTGATGGTCTGGTTACAAATTGAAGATTTGTGGTTCTTTCTCAACATGTACAACTTTGAGATGAGCTAATACCTGAAAGTAGAGCTCTAATGTAAACATAAGGTGACAGTTCCTACCTAAGATTCAGGAAGCTTCTTCCTCGTGGCAGTTTCTTTCATGAATGCATAAAATCAACTAGATGTTATTTACAAGTAAAATTTAAACCTACAAATGCAAGGTCTCTACCCTCAAGGTGTTTACAGATCTCCCCCAGCTCCCACCAACAGGCATATGGTAACAGAAGTGTGCATGCACATACACACACACACTCTCTCGCAGCCCCTCTTACTACAAGTACCTGGGTCACTGCCTGTGGACTTTCTCCAGCCACAGTACCATACCCAAAGGGCTGAGAGTATGAATTCCCTGGTGTGAGAAGGGAGAAGATTCATTTTCAGAAATACCAAATAAAAGCTGTGTTGTCTAGTTAACAGGTTTACAACTACATTGGAAATATGTATGAAATCCCCTGCTCCCCCCACCACCACCACAATGGAGTCCCAAACTCTTAGAGCCTTCACTTACTGGTTCTTCTTCCCTTCTCCATTTTGTGGGCTTATTTTCAGGGGCTTGCAATGAGCATGCGCCAAAGAACAAAGGGAGGAGGGACTAAAAGTCTCTGCATCACCTCAGGGAATGTACATTTGTTCCAATCAGACTAATTTTTCCATTACGTGGGTATAGGTGACATCAGGGTAAGACTGTAACCTCTGTAGGAGTCAGCCAATGAGGAACCAGAGGAAGGACTTGCACACTAAGAGATAAATTGTCTGCTATAACTGCCCCTTGTGTGCCTGTCCATCAGATACCCACTCTTCCAAGAATGTTGATTAAAGCCTTGTTCAACTGTTCTCTGAGTCTCTGTGTCCCTCCTTTGACTGGGATGGTGAACTTATTTCTCATACTGGGGAGTAGTCTTCAACCAGTGACAAATTAAAAACAGTGAAGAGATATCCCAGCCTCCATGCCTCTCAGGTGGGAAAACTCTAAGACATGCTCTATACAATTTCTTCAAAGTCCTAAATAGGACTGCATCCCAATTGCCATCAACCGCCCCCTACTCATCAATCCTCCTTGCACTGGCTTCTTCCTTTACCTGTCTCACTTCCCTCCTTCTCTCCTAGAGCATCTTGGAATCCCTTTCCAAGTAAACTACTTACACACAGAGATGGGGAAATAAAATGGGTTCAAAAGAACTGTCACCAGGATAGAGATGGCATGTAATCGTTCAAGTTGCATAATCTAATTAACATGACAATACTAATAACTTTATGGTCTCTTTCATTATCTTTTAGGAAAAAGGAAAGAAACTTAGGAGAAAAAATAGGTTTGATTTCCATGTATAATATAAAAAAAAAAAAAAATCACAGTCAGGATTCAGTCAAGGAAATAGAGTTTATGCCAGGTATTTTAGTAGAGGATATTTTATACAAGGAACTAGTTCTAAAGGAGCTGGAAACACCAAGAGGCCCAAGAGAAGATAATGAGATAAGACAAAGACTTGCAACAGAAAGAAGCCACTGTCCAGTTCTTCAAAAGTTTCTGTGTAAAATTAACATATGACCTAGTCATTCTACTGCTAGGTAAATCTTGTTTTGCTCAACAGAAATGAGAATTTTAATCCAAGAATTGAAAATATAGGTTCACAAAGAAATGGTAACATATATGTTCATTTATAATTGGCATATATTACAAATGGCATTATTTATAATGGCCAAAAAAATGGAAACCATCTAGATGTTCAATAAACAAAATGTGGTAAGTCCATACAATAAAACATTCCATCATAAAAATCAAGTAGTGATATATGCTACAACATGGATGAAACTTGAAGACATTATGTCAAAGAAGCCAGTCACAAAAGGCCATATGTTGTAGAATGACATTTGTCCAAAGTGTGCCAAAGAGGTACACACTCATAGACAGAACATAAATTCATGGTTTCCAGTGACTATGATGAAAGGAAAATGGGGAGTGACCATTGATGGGTATAGAGTTTCTTCCTGGGGGTGCTGAAAATGTTCAGAATTAGACAGTGGTAGTGGTTGCACAAGTTTATGACTATACTAAAAACCACTGAATTTTATACTTTACAAGTGAATTTTATGGTTTTTTATGGCATTATATTTCAATTAGAAGTAAATAAAGAAGGCAAAGTAGGGGAAAAGGAAAGAAGAAAAAAAGAAGAGAGAAAGGAACAACTACTTGCCCACCACTTGGGCAAGAGGGACAAAAGGGTAAGATGTTTTGCCAGATCTCACAAGACAGGACAGAAACTGGGGCCAGTGTGGAAGGGACTATGAGATGGGAGCTCGAACAAGGGGGGAGACACAGCCACTGCTAGGCCCTCATCTTGAAGCAGGAGGAGACAGGAAGACATGCTCTGATTTTTCCCTTCCTCCTATCCACCATTCTTTTCCCATTGGACAAACCTATTTGGAAACCATTAGGAAGGGAGCCTGAGAAACCATCTTAGGCATCTCATGTGTTGACCCGATAATACAGAGAAGTGCAGGGTAAGAACACAGAATGAGTCTGAGAACCAACAGGCAAATGACTCGCAAAGAACCCCATTGCTTCAAACATGAAACTCTTCCCAGTTGCGATTATTAAATACAACCTGGTCAACAGCATGGGTAGTATTATTTGTGAAAATTTAACACAAATCCTCAATGCTTTTTTTTTTTTTTTTTGAGATAATGGAAGAGGAAGGCAATAATTATTTCAGTAGTAGTTCCATTAAAACGGAAAATCAAGTGTTAACCTTAAGCCAAATGGGCATTCTCACTTGGCCTGACATTCCGTAAACATTACTGAGTACCCTAGGGACACAATGAAAGTGACACCATCCTTACCCTCAAGGAGATCATTAAGGAACTCTCAGCCTATACAAGGGAAAAAATATTAACCAGGCCTGATTAATATGAATCAAAGATGTGGGAACCATAACAGAATTGAAAGTGCTTATTTAATAAGTAAATTTTAATAGCACCTCCCTATCAAATACCTCAAAGAGCTGAAAATCAGAAGGGCAACCTTTGGCAGGATGCCAAAGAAGCCTCATCCTCACTGAATTTCAATCTATCCAAACATCATTACCTTGGGGGCATACTGCAGTCTTCCTAAACCATATTCCCACACGCCCATTTCCAACATGCCACTCACTTTACTACACTCCATGGAATAGCTATTGGAACACAGAACAGAACTTGTAGTTTAAATTTCCCAGTGAGAACAACAGGGCTGGGGGAGGCTGGTGGGGGGAGAAGCCAAATTTAGAGTGATCTAAGTTTCCCTAAAACCTTCAGAATATTTAAAATCTCCAAACAGACATGTCTCCAACCAACTCCTGACACTGAGATGGCCAATTATTCCTCTAACATTCGTGAACTATTGCAACTTGCTGTTAATTTCATCCCTAGGAATAGTATTGGCAGACAATCGACTCAGAGGCATTAATATGAACTGAGGCTAGATTCCTGCTGACTATAGGAATGCCTTTAATCTAGGGTATATGTCATACCTTGAAGAAATCCTAAAAGAGAATTATTAAAGATGTCTTTCTTTCAAAAAAAAAAAAAAAGGCAAGAGGTCTTCCTTTATGTAAGCAAGCGAATCACAAAAACAAATTTCCTTTTTTTGCTTAAGGCCAAAACAATGTCAAATAAAATAAAGCAAAAGATAAGCACATACCTCTGAGGCCATACTTTGCTCATTTCCACTTTTCCTCCTGGATAATTCTCAATATTAATACAGCTTGGGAGGATGGAGCTACCAGAATTGGGGAGGGACAATGGATACAAATGAGAAAAAACAACAAAACAAAACACCTATGGGATTACTAACCTGTTTGCAAGATATGCAAAGATTTCCAAGGATAAAATATTTCAAGACTGCCTACATAACAAAGAACTGAGTCACAATTATAGTAAAGTCAGACTTTTCAATAGTTCACTATTTGTTTTGGGTTATACCTATACATCAAAGCACAGCACAAAGACAAAATCTTTTGTTTCTCAATATCTATTTATGAAAAGCAGAGCTTTATCAAGCAGTCAATATAGCTAATTTTGTTCTTAGATCTTGTCATTTGTGGACGCCTAAAAGGGGAGTGCATTTGGCTACAAAACTTAAAAACAATTTTCCTTTCCAGAGCTCCAAAGGAAAATTATCAGGACTTAATGAGGTATGTGCATGAATCAGCAAATATATTAACTTTATTAATATATTATTTATTATACAGATATTAACTTATGTTAATATATTTCATCAATATCTCAAAACCTAGCAAACCACTACTCAACATAAAGTTTCTCCAAGGGATTTTAAATACTTCCTTTAATTTGCTTAATGAAGAAAATTGCCAATTACCAGTTTTCAAGTTCTTACTGAAATAATTAACAAGAAATTAAGAACTCTTGAAGTTGCAGTATTCATTATCTTCTGATTACTTATACTGTGTACAGCCCAGCAGGGGGTGTTTCAAGCTAAAATACTTAATCTCATTCATACTGAAGACTACGTAAAATGCAGAATCAGAAAAGGTCCACTTTTTCTTTCGTACCTACCTATTATGCAAAGAGAAACTTGGGAATATTCTGGGCGGATGAAGAATCCTAAAAGGAAAGCTGAACCTTTAAGGCAAGTGTTTGTGAAATTATTAAATATCAAAGATACCAGGTATTTGTATAAATGCACAACAAATTGCATCATCTTTTCTGTTAACGTGGTAATAAAAATTCACGATAGAATTCTGTACTCAAGTTACTATTGATTCTAAGATCAAGATGTGGATGGTATATGTGCACTACATCTGGAATTCTAAGTTATTCTTGTCAACGTTTTTTATCTAGTGCCATACAACTTAGCAATTAATACAACGTCTTAGGTAATTAACTGTTTGGTATATTGATCTCCTCTTGCTAACTAAATATTCCACTGTACTCTCAAACTTTATTGCACATGTAGCAGGTGTTCAAAAATACTTCCTGACTGATAAGAATATTTGTCCAGATTGGAGGTTTCTGGCCTATAAATACACTGGCTAACTTCCAATTCTCCATTTTATGGTATTGTCTTAACAGCCAAAAGTTGATGTCTACCTGTTAGGGACAACTCACACCCAAGTAATGCATTGATATTCTTTTATTTCTCACATTTAAAAAAAATTTTTATTTATTTTGAAAGAGACAGAGACAGCACAAGCAGGGAGGGGCAGAGAGAGGAGACAGAGAATCCCAAGCTCTGCACTGCCAGTGCAGAGCCCAATGTGGGGCTTGAAGTCACGAAATTGTCAGGTCATGACCGGAGTTGAAACCAAGAATCAGACACCCAACCAAGTGAGCCACCCAGGTGCCCCTATTGCTCAGATATTTAAGCACAACTTGAATTTTTGCCTTAATCTAGAAAAACAACCTGTTGTGTAAATCAACAATGAAACAGTGTAGGCTGTTACTAAGAAAAAGATATTTTTCTCTTTTCATTGTTACTCTTGTGTATGATATATACATCCACAACATATGCTTAGAAGTCAAAGTATTCAAGTGTAATGAGCCAGGTAAAGAAACAAAACATGGCTATTCAGAGCCCCTGTGTGCCCCCTCTCCCCAACACATCATATTACTGCTCTTCCCTACAGATAACCCCCTTCCTAACTCTTCTATTACTTTTCCCTTTGCTTTCTTTGTAGTTTTGCCAACTGTGTCTACCCAAACAGAATACTGTTTAGTTTGGCTTCTTTGCATATTTTCATAAATGAACAAATACTGTGTGTTCTTTCAGTGGTGTGCTTCTTTTGCTCAATATGGTCTATTCACCAAGTCCATTCCAACGTGGCAGCCAAACCAATCTTACTCAACTCTAAGTTAGGACACTTCCACTGCTCAAAACCCTCAAGTGGCTGCTCAATTCATTCAATAAAAGCAATGATGCCAGTGAGATTCTCCACATCTTGGCCAACAGCTACTACTATCTCCTGACCTAACACCCCTCTAGACATAGCACCTCCTTGTCTGAAACGTCTCTACCTTGTACCTTGGGGCTGTTTCCTCTGCCTGTTCTGTTCCCACCATGCCTCATAAGCTTATGACCTTCAAATCTTTTCCACAATGTCACATTCTCAATGAAGCCTATCTGACCTATTTAAAATTGTAGACATATACACACCATCTATCCCATTCTCACAATTTCCTGATCCCATTCCTTGCTTTCCTTTTCTTTCCCACAACACTCAGCATTTTGACACTCCATTTAAAATTTTTCAACGTTTTTTATTTATTTTTGGGACAGAGAGAGAACATGAACGGGGGAGGGGCAGAGAGAGAGAGGGAGACACAGAATCGGAAACAGGCTCCAGGCTCCGAGCCATCAGCCCAGAGCCCGACGCGGGGCTCGAACTCACGGACCGCGAGATCATGACCTGGCTGAAGTCGGACGCTTAACCGAATGCGCCACCCAGGCGCCCCTTGACACTCCATTTAATATGCCTATTACTCTCTACCTTCCCTCCTCACTAGAATATAAGCTCTATTTCATATCTGTTGCTTTGAAAGATCTTTGGCTCATTTCCACTTTTGTTCTTTCATTTTTGAATCTTGCAAGCAATGCTACTGTGCATATTTTTAGATATGAATCCTGGTGCAGATAATGCAGTTGTTTCTCAAGGATGAACACCTGAGTGGGGATTTACAGTAAAACTGAGTATGCAAGTTTCAGCTCCCCTAGCAGTGCCCAACTCTCTACCAAAGTCGTTGTGCCAGTCTAGACCCACCGGCATCCAAGAGAACTCACTTTCCTCCACACCCTCCCCAGTACTCATTGCCAGGTTGCTCTTATTTGCCAACTTAGTGAGTGTGTATACTATCCCACTGTGCATTTACTTTGTAATTCTCTGAATATCAATGAGATGAGCCATTTTCCCTACACTTAATGGCCTTTCTTTCTGAAGTGCCTATCTAAGACTTTTGTCCAGATTTCTATTGGATTGTCTTTTCCTTATTGATTCTTAAGTTTTATAAGTCAAAGTCCAGTCAACAAAACCAAAACCACACAAGGCATTTTAAATAGAGGGAATTTAATTCGGGGAATGGTTACACGGCTGGGGAAGGCTGAAAGAACAGAAAAAGCAGGAGGAGGGAATCTTGAGGTAGCCTAGATCTTAACGACATCAGAAATCAACTTATGCCCCTAGGGAGGAAGAGACAAGAGAGAAGTCTGGACTTCTGGGCCAATCAGTCAATACTTGGACCCAATGGGAACCCCAACAACCCAGAGGTGAGTGGGAAAAGATTAATGCTAGAATCAAATACAGATGGAGACTCACATCCTTGTCTACATTTAAACTGTTAAATTATATGCTATTGTCATATCCTAACAAGTATCTATTCATAACGTCCTAGGAGGCCAGGTGTGAATGTTGGTGAATGTTAGTCCAAAGATGACCTGCAAACAAGTCCACAAACCAAGTCTACTTGTTCCATGCCAAATAAAAATAGACACTGAAGTATTTAAAAAATTTTACAGCAATTTGACAGTAATTTTATATTGGTTGTACACTTTTCAAGTTTTTTCTTGTATTTTTATTCTGTGTACCCAGAGTATTGGTCTCCAATAAATTTGAAGTTTAAAAAAGAAAAGAAAAATGGATTTTCACCACAGTTTGAGAAGCACTGCTTTTAACTTCTCAACCTCTTGAAGTGCCTGGGTGGTTCAGTCGGTTGAGCATCCGACTTTGGCTCAGGTCATGATCTAGCAGTCCATGAGTTTGAGCCCTGCATCAGGCTCTGTGCTGACAGCTCAGAGCCTGTTGCCTGCTTCAGATTCTGTGTCTCCCTCACTCTCTGCCCCTCCCCCACTCACGCTCTGTCTCTCTCTCTCTCTCTCTCTGTCAAAAATAAACAAACATAAAAAAAAATGTCTAAACTTCTCAACCTCTCAAAATTTTCAAGCCAGAATATAGCAGGCAGCACCTGGAAAGAGCCATACTCGAGGCTCAGATCCCTGGCCTGTGAGACAACCCTTCTACACCCAGCTCCATCCTCCTCCATTAGAGGTCTCAAGTGCATACAGGTGATCCCCCCCAAGGCCACACATCCAAACTCCATTCACTCCCATACAATTACATATAAAACTATATATAAATAGCCATATTTTAAGCCAAGGTGTGCACAGCAGAGGCATGGCCCACCCTTGGAAGGATGGACTCAGAGCACTCTGTGCATGGAACATCAGCATTCTGTGTTACCCATCCAAGGGCAAGTAGGGAACAGGCTCCAAGAAATCACACCCTTTTGGCCACAGACTCTAGTCCCAAAAGGCTCAGAGTGGGCTCTCTAAAGCACAACGTTCCATGTAGGGACCCCCTCACATCGTCTTTGAAGGGCAGTAACGGCCACATGTGCTGAAAGGAGCTGGAATGTGGTTATGTGGTTGAGTCAACTGTATGGTATAGTTAGAGCCACAGTGGCAGGAACGAGAAAAAGGAAAGGAAATATCCCATCTCTTCCTATTGAGCTTCCTATCAGACTCTCATTTCCAAAACCTAACCAGAAGTCACCTGGTGAGAAGTGTGGGAAACATAGTTTGCACAGTCTCAGCTCCAGCCAGAGAGGTGTTTTCTATATCCTCTAGATATTGGTCCTCTGTCACATTCTGTGTTACAAATATCTTCATGCTTACAGATCTTTTTGTTTGTTGTTATTTTGCTCTCTTTCTCTCAGCTTCTGATGAATTTTCAAATTTGCTACAGTCAACTTTTGATAAATTTTCAATTTTAATTTGGACAAATTTATCAATCTAATCTCCTTTATTAGTTTCTAAAAGCTTTATTATTTTAAAAATTCTATCTTAGGGGTGCCTGAGTGGCTCAGTCAGTTGAGCATCCAACTCTTGGTTTCAGCTCAGGTCATGATCTCACAGTTCATGGGTTCTAACCCCAACTTGGGCTCTGGGCTGGCAGCATGGAGACTACCTGGGATTCTCTCCCTCCCTTCCCCACTCATGTGCATGTTCTCTAAAGGAACCATTTTTTTTAACTATAGCTTAAAAACCTCATTCAGTCTTAAATTTGATAGTGACTTTTATATATAATGTGAGATGGGCATACAATTTCATTTATTTTTTCCATCTCCATACCCAGATGTCCCAGCATCAATGACCATAGAATCCCTTTTTCCCGCCTCTGGTCTGAATGTGTCACATCTATCAAGTATCAAACATCATTATATATGTGGATCTCTGTCTGGGCTCCCATGTGCTCTTCCAGAGCCCTGTCTCTATAACAACACCAAACTGTCTCACTTACTATAGTTTCATGACTCTTGATCTTGATAGGCAATTTCCTGAACTTTGTTCTTTGTCTTTAAGAATATTGTGGTTATCCTCAGACCCTTGCATGGCCATATAAGTAGCTTATTACATTTCACTAAGAAAAATAAATCCTGGGTAGATTCTAAACAGTATTACATTGAATCTAAATCAATTAGAGGAAACTTGACATCTTTACAATATTAAATCTTCTGATCCATAAGCATGGCTTATCTGTCCATTTGGTTAGGTCCCCTTTAATATCCTTCAATAAAATTTTGTAATTTTTTCCATAAAGCTCTTGCATCTTTGTTAGATTTATTCCTCAGCGCTTCATATCTTTGTGCTATTAAAAGCATCTTTTTATTCATATTCTGAATGTTTGTTACTGGCATGTAGAAATGCAATTGATTTTTGTATATTGATTTTTTATTCAACTACCTCACTCACTAATTCTAATGAATTATCTGTAGATTTCTTGTATTTTCTACACAATCTAAGCTGCCTTCCTTTATCACTTCACCCCAATCCCAAGTTATTTTCCTTGCTTGGATATTCCCATCCTGTAATTCTTCCCCTCATAGCACCTATCACATTATTTTGTAATTGTTTTTCTTTCTACATTTTCTATCTACTGTAAGTTCCTTGACAAAACAAACACTGTGTACTCTTTCACTTTTGAATTCCCAGTTCTTAGCACAATACCTGGCACTATTCCTCGCTTAATAAATATTTGTTCAACAAAGAGAGTCCCCTGCATGAAATACTTCACTGGTTTTCTATTGCCTTCTTACAAAAGGCAAATCCCTGTAGCATTTGGCCAATTCTGAAAGCTTAGTTAACAGAACACTACCATGATTATAAAATTTGTCCTGGCCACTGACCAGGGTGATTTTACCAAGGGTATTCTGTGGCAGGTGGGCCTATGTGCCACATCCAAACGTGAATTATCAAAAACTGGTCAGAAATGAAAGCAGGCTCCAGCACTGCCACTTGTAACTTCTGAAGTGAAATGCATCTAAGCAAATCTCTAACTTCCATATGTATACCACATTGTTTAAATATAGCTAGACAACCATCATCTCGTAAGTTAAAGGGAAAGTCCTATTTGTCAGTTTGATGAATACCTTGCTGTGCTAATTGAGACAGCGCAGTCTGAGCCTGCCTATGACTCAGGATGGTCCATTCTAGATCAAGATCAAGAGCATTTGTTATCTCTACAGCTGCTTGAGAGCACTTTCTACTGAAAAGCATTTTTTTAATATATGCTTCCTAAGTTGACCTTTCATACCCTAATAACATAAAAAGACAAAATTATGTCATTCTCAAAGCCAAAAGAATTTAGTAAGTTATTAATTAAACCTATGACTAGGACTTCATGTAAAGCCAGTTGTTCACCAATTATCAAGGGACAGGATGTCAGATTTTCCATTCCTGGTTCAGTGCTTCAACAGTTCCTACTATTAGAAAAGTTATTATTCCTCACTTTGTCTCTGACCGTTTAAACCTTCCAGGTTCTACCTGGCATTAGACAAGCCAGTAAAAGACAATTTACACCACATGAACTTATGTCTGTGCTAGAAAACCCAGGTGACCCAGGACCTACTGCCAAGACTTGGCCTTTTTGCTATCCATTTCCATGTCCTGGTCCTGTGCTTTGGAATTTGATATATGACTGACTTCTTCATTGATTCAGTGATATATTTTGCCTCTTGGCTTTGGGCAATGGATCTTGGATTTCTTTTTATTTTTTTCCTAGTTATTACCCAAATATAAACTTTATTCTTCTTTTTACAAGTTTTTATTTAAATTCCAGGGACTTAACATTCAGTGTAACATTAGTTTCAGGTGTAGAATTTAGTGATTCAACACTTACAAACACCACCCAGTGCTCATTATAAGTGCCCTCCTTTAATACACATCACCCATTTAACCTATCCTTACACCTACCTTTCCTCTAGTAACCCACAGTTTCTTCTCTATAGTTAAGAGGTTGCTTCTTGGTTTGCCACTCTTTTTTTCCTATGTTCAGCTGTCATATTTCTTAAATTCCACTTAGAGAATTTATATGGTATTTTCTTTCTCTATTTCACTTTGCATCATACATGCTAGCTCCATCCATGCTGCTGCAAATGTCAAGATTTCATTCTTTTTGATAGCTGAGTAATACTCCGTTGTATATATGTATATATGTGTGTATATTATTGTACATATTATGTATATTATTGTAGTATTATCAATGACTTCCCTTAGGACTTGTTAATGTTTTATATATTTGGGTGCTTTCAAGTTGGGGCATAAATATTTATAATTTGTATATTATCTTATTGGATAGGCCCCTTTAATTTGATATAGTGCCCTTCTTTATCTCTTGTTACAGTCTTTGGTTTAAGATCTAGTCTGAGATTAATATAGCTATTCTGGCTTTCTTTTGACATCCATTAGCATTATAGATGGTTCTCTATCCCCATACTTTGAATCTGCAGGTGTCTTTAGATCTAAAATGATTCTCTTGTAGGCAACATCTAGATAGGTCTTGTTTCTTTAATCCATTCTGACACCCTATACCTTTTCATTGGAGCATTTAGTCCATTTACATTCAGAGTAATTACTGATAAATATGCATTTAGTGCCATCTTATTATTTGTCATTTCTAGAGATTTTTCCCTGCTCCTTTCTAGTCTTTGTCACTTTTGGTCTTTCCTACACACTCAAAGAGACCCCTTTCTTGCCGGGATGGTTTAGCAGTCATGAAATTATTTAATTTTTGTTTGAGAAACTCACTCTCCTTTTATTCTCAATGATAGACTTGCTAGATAGAGTATTCTTGGCTGCAGACTTTTCCCATTCAGCCTGTTGAACTTATCATGCCACTCCTTTCTGGCTTGCCAAGATCTGCTGTTAGCCTTATGGGTCTTCTAAGTTATAGACTTGTTTGTCTTGCACCTTTGCCATTTTTTATCACTATATTTTGCAAATTTAACTACAATATGTCTTGGTGTTGGCTTGCTTTTGGTAATTTTTTTTTGGGCTTTTGTTGATTTTAATGGGAGTTCTTTGTGCTTCCTGTATTTGGATGTTTGTTTCCTTCCCCAGATTCGTAAACTTTTCAGCTATAATTTCCTAAAAGAAACCTTCTGCCCCATTTTCTCTTCTTCTTCCTCTTCTTCCTCTTCTTCCTCTTCATCTTCTTCCTCTTCTTCTTCTTCTTCTTCTGGGACTTCTATGATACAAATGTTATTATGTTTGATGGAGTCACTGAGTTCCCTAAGTCTGCTCTTGTGATTCAAAATTCTTCTCTTTTGTTCAGGTTTATTATTTTCTGTAATTCTATATTCTATATCACTTATTCTTTCCTCTGATTCTTCCATCCTTGTGGTCATTTCATTCATTTGGTTTTGAATCTCAGTCATTGCACTTTTGATTTCAGCCTGATTGATTTTTTAGCTCTTTCATCTCTGCAGTAAGGGTCTCCCTCAAGTCTTCTACACTTTTTCAAGCCCAGCTAGCATCCTTATGACTGTTGCTTTAAACTCTGGATCAGGCATATTACTCCTATCTATTTTTATTAGATCCCTGACCATGACCTTTTCTTATTCTTTCTTTTGGGATAAATTCCTATGTTTTGCTATTTTGTCTAGATCTGTCTTCTTCCACATGTTAGAAAACATGTTATGTTTTCTGCTCCTGAGAGTGATGACTTTATGAAGGGGAGGTCATATAATGTACAGGGTCTGGCACTTCAGGTAGTGTCTCTGGTGTGTGCTGCGTGACTCTGTTGTTATGTTTTGACTGCCCTATCCCTCAGGTCAGTCATTTGTAGAGGCTCCCCCTAATAGTGGGGAGCTTTAAATAGGTATGTTCTGGTCTGCTTGTTTAAAAAAGTGGATATTGGGGCACCTGGGTGATTCAGTCAGTTAAGCATCCAACTTCTGCTCAGGTCATGATCTGCCAGTTCAAGCCCAGCATTGGGCTCTGTGCTGACAGCTCAGAGCCTGGAGCCTGCTTCAAATTCTGTGTCTCCCCTCTCTGCCTGTCCCCTGCTCATGCTTGTGCGCTAGCACTCTCTCACTCGCGTGCTCTCTCTCTGAAATAAAATGAAAAAATAAAAAACAAAAAAGACATGATGCGATTGCCACTAGAATCGAAGACTTGCAGAATTCTGATCAACTGATGTGATGTGTGAAGGGGTTTCTGTTGGTCTTCTGGGGAAGGGGCCTGCTGTACTAGTCCTTAGGCATACTTGCCTGAGAAAAGCAGTGCGAGCAGAGTCCGGGGTGGGGGCAGGACTTGGGGTAAGCAGGTTAGGAAGCTGGTGTTGGTGCTGTGCTCTTTATTGAAGTTGGCTTATGCTGAAGAGCAGGGGCACTAGGAAGCTCCTTTGTCCCTGGAAGGTGGGGGGAGTGGTGGTTCTTGCTTGCTGCTCTCAGGGAAGCAGTTTCAGTAAGCCAAATAATTTCCCCTCATGCATCTGAGGCATTTTTCAGATTGCTGACTTCACATTATCTCCAGGTTGCTTGCCTACCTTCTCTCCAGGAGCAGGGAAGTGCATTTTGGGCTCTATCCCAGCCCCAACTGCTTTTTAAATTCCAAACTTCAGTGGCCTGGTATAGCAGGGAACTTTACTGGTCCTCTGGGAAAGGGTCTTGCCCACACTAGGAGTGGTGCAGTTTTGACCCAGAAGGGCAGTCATGCCAAAGGGCAGGGGAGTGGGAGTTGGAGTAAATCAGGCTAAACAGCCAGTATCTGGGTTAGCTGCCCTCAGTGTCTCTGCACTTATGCTGAGGAGTGGGGGGAGGGAAATGGAGACCCCTGGTGCTTTTGTACCCAGAGAAGCAATGCCATCTCTCATAGATGCACTCCAAAAAGTACATTCAGTCTCCCCCCATGCACCTTAGGTGATCCTTGGATAGTGCAGTCTGCCCTGGGTTTCTTACCTGCCTTCTTTCCAAGAGTAGGACAGTGTCCTCAGTTCTCTATCCTAGCCAGGTCCAGGAACCTCTGTAACTCCAGTCTGGTCACTAACACTCATGAAAATCAGCCCCTCTCACTTTCCAAGCCAATGGCTTTGGGGAAGTTTTCTCTTTGTGTATATCCCTGTGCCCTCTACTCTCCCTCATCTTTCTCTGCTACCAGGGCTGCCTCCTCTCCTCAGTACCTGCACTCCATTTCCCCAAACCATGGCTCTCCATGCCCTACCTTCCTCATGTGGCCTCCTCACCCCTTAGTTGTACAGTTTGTTCTATCAGTCCTCAGGTTGATTTCTTGGACAGTCAGAATGATTTGATAGATTTTTAGCTGTGTTTGAGGGATAAAACAAGCATAAAGTCCTCCTCCTATGCCACCATCTTAGCTCCCCCCACCTTGGATTTCTGATCTAATCTTACTCTGCACACCCCTGATTTCAGCGTCACCTACACTGGTTTTTGTTGTTTATTTTCACAGAGAGAGAGAGAGAGCAGGCCCTCAGGGGAGGGACCAAGAGAGGATGAGAGATAATCCCAAGGTATCAGTACAGAACCTGACACAGGGCTGGAACTCATGAACAATGAAATCATGACCTGAGTCAAAATCAAGAGTCAGACATTTAACCAAGTGAGCCACAGAGGTGCCCCAGCATCCCCTACACTTTAGGGATAATAGAGAATCCATCCACCTGGCTTGCTCCTATGCCAGTCAGCTTAGCTTTCTTTAACCCCATTCTCTCCTTTGCCTGCCCACACCCACACCCATACAAATGACTTTACACCAACAGCCAGAGAAAGGAACTTCAATTTGTCAGATATATCTTATTACTCCAGATTAATTCCACATTCTCTGATTCTATGTTCTATTAAGATACAGAGTATTTGGTCATCATCCTTCATATACTCAAATTCCTTTAAAAAAAAAAAAACAATGTTTTCTGTAAAATAAGATCAAATATGTTGGAAACACCAGTCACATTAATTATATTTCTGTGTATTTTAAACATTCAAGTCAACTTAACTCAATGACAACATCTGGAACAGTAGATCAAGAACACAAATACAAACAGAAGAATAAGCTATAACCTTTCTATTGATATAAAGGGAAAGCTAGATAATTGCCTTTCATTTAAGAACGAGTCTACACACCACTAAATGAAGTAAAAGGCTATGCAACCACCTAGGTAAAACATGTACCTTTGCCCTCACTCAAAAAACCTGACAAAATAGAAATCTAAAGAACTAACCTAAAAAATGTAAACTAATCAGCCAATACTTATATAGGGTAATGGGGGAAATTGTCACTCAGACCATTCGTAGAAAATGAGAGGACAGAAAAATAATTAAGCCACAAAAATTACCCAGAAGGTATAAAGAAATATTCCAACTCTGTAGGAAATAAGTCTAAAAAATAAGCAGGACTGAATGCCAATAACCAAAAAAATACAAAGCATAATGTTAATATTCTGTGTCATTTTCAATAAATGGATTTCTGTTCTTTTATTCTTTTAATGGCTTCTATTTTCTATTCACTTGAAATTACTCATTCAAAATCCTCTTTGTATGGGGTTGTTAATAACGTTGTCCATCTACAAGCAAAAAAATTCCATATACAAATATATTTTGGCTTTTCCTCCTAGTCTTTGTTGGATAGGTTATAGATAGATGTCATAATGCTGTACTGCTGGGATCTAACACCAAGGGATATCTTTGTTCATGGACATTTTTCTTTTACATCCTTTTTGAGAAAAACGGTGAAACATACTCAACAGTGTTTAAGTTTGTTTGAAATGATATGCAAAAGACAGAAATGGAAAGTCTGAAACAGCCCTTGTTAACAAATATGTCAATGGGAAGAATTGGTTTTATAACCCACAGAGACACAAAGACCATGCCATTTAGCACTCTGTTGAAACCTGTATTCTTAATGTGTTGCTTTAAAAACAAAATTATTGATCAAAGGCTACTACCTGCCCTTCTTTGGTATTAATTATCTCATCTTTCTCCATAAGAAAAACCATGTTGAACACATGGCTTCCTGTACCCTTGCAGCATTTTGGAATGGAGATTTAGTGGTAACATTTGTTGAGGTGAACGTGCATGTTGCCCATTGGAGATTTAGCACTTGGTGACACTAAGTATGCCCTTCTTCCTGAAACAGCTAGCATAAGAACCTCTGGGTATTTCAAGTTTTTTGTAGAGAAGCCTTTTCTTCACTTTTGTTGGCTTTCTTCCTGTCAGGAAGAATTTCAGGTCCTCTTTTTTGCCTGGGTTCTACAGTAGATTCTTAAAAAGGTAGGGACAAGGAAATACATACAACCAATTAACTAGTAAAATGAAATCCAGCTCAAATTCTATCAGAGAACACTTCTTGCCCATATTCCCACCCAAAGGCTCCACACACACCCATGATCTATCCATTCTGATCATCTTTTTCCTTTTATTGGGGATTTAGTTCACTCACACTTATGATTAGCAACACATGTGTTCCTATTTATACCATCTTACTTTGTACTTTGAGCTTATTTTTCTTTTTTAACCTCTTATTAAAGTATAATACAGGAAAACACAAACCCTAAGTATACACACAAACTAAACAAACCAATGTAAAAAGCACCCAGATCAAGAAACTGTATTACCACTATGCCCAAACCCCTGCCTTTTATATCCCCTTCCAATCCTTAAACCTGCCTCCACAAAGTTACCAAATATCCTGACTTCTAATATAAATTCATTTTCATGTTTTTCAACTTTTGTTAAAGGAATCGAATTACAGTATATCACGGAGTATTTATTGTGCCTGGCTTCCTTCGCTCAATGTTATGTTACTAAGCCTCACCCATACTGTTGCAAATACCTGTAGATCATTCTCATTGCCATGTTCTCAGCATGTGAATATATTTATCCATTCTATCATTGATTGTCACTGGGTAGTTTCCAGTTTAAAGCCTTAGGAATAATGCTGCTAAGAACATTCTTATACATATATTTTGATTAACATAAGCATGTATTTCTGTTGAGAGCATACTTCAGCATGGACCACTAGGTTATAAGCCAAGTATATATTTAGTTTTAGCAGATACTCTCAGTGTTCCAAAGTGGCTCTATCAATTTCCACACCTGTCAGCAATGTATGAGTTTGTGGTGCTTCACAGCCTCACCAACACTTGGTGTTTCCTATCTTTTAAATTTTAACTATTCCACAAGGTATATTGTCATCTCACTGTAGTTTTAATGTTCATTTCCCCAATGACTGATAAGTTTATCATCATTTCAACTATTTATTGACCATTTAAATACCCCTTTTGCAACATGTTTCTTCAAGCCTCATTTCTTTATCTACATTTCTTTATATATTGTGAATATTGGCCCTTTGTCAAATATACATGTTGCAAATATTGTCTACCATTCTTTCCACTAATATTGTCTTTGATGAACGCAGTTCTTAATTTTCATAGAATTCAGTGTATCTTTTTTTTTTAATGAATGTTTTGTCCTGAAGCAGAAATAGTTCCCTACTACAAAGTCACAAGATATTCTCACGTTTCCCTCAAAAGGCTTTATCATTTTACCTTTCACATTTAAGTGTTCAATAAATCTGAATGTATATGGTGTAGAGGTCCAGATGTATTTCTCCCCATCCAAATATCCAATTAAGCCAATAATAATTATTTAAAAAACCGTATTTTCTTCACTGCACTGTACTTCTCAAATCAGATATGTATTGATCTGTTTTTGAATTCCCTATTCTATTAGCCAGTTTTATGACTAGTATAAATGGTGAATGCCTATCAACCACAATGTCTGAATTTAGCTGTAACATATTTTCATACCCAGATTATACGGCCTACAAGTTGGTCATTCTTCAAGACTGCTTTAGCTATTTCTGACACTTCATATAACCATATAAATTTTATAAACAGCTCTCATTTTCCACACTCAAAAAAAACTTCTAGAAGTTTTATTAGAATAATGTCAAATCTACATGTGTGAGGAATTAACATAGTTTCTTTTGAGTTTGTCAATGAGCATGATTTTTTCCAATTTTTGTTTTTAAATGAATTCACGTATCATAAAATTCAATGTTTAAAACCTACAATCGTTTTCAGAATATTCACAACATCAGACAATTATCACTAACTATAGAAAATTGTCATCATCCCCCCCCCCCACAAAAAAATCCTCATCTCCATTAGCACACATTTCCATTTCTGCCAAACCCCTACATACACCACTTACTTTTCTGTCTCTATGGATTTACCTATTCTAGACAACTCATATGAAAGAAATCATATAATATGTGGTCTTTTGTGACTGGTTTCTCTCACTTAGCATGTTTTCAAGATTCATCCATGTTGTATCATTTATCAGTACTTCATTCCTCTTTACAGCTAAATATTCCAAAATGCAATGTCCAAAATATTATCACTTTTCGTTTTAACCACTCACGGATATGTAGGTTGTTTCTGCTTTTTCAGCTATTATGAATAATGCCACCATGAGAATTCATGTACAAGTTTTTGTGTAAACACAAGTTTTCAGTTTTTCTTGGATATATATTTAGAAGTGGAATTTCTAGGTCACATGGTAACTCTATGTTTAACTTTTCCAGGAGCTGCCAAGTTATTTTTTAGAGCAGTTGCACCATTTTCTATTCCCATCAGCAACGTATAAGGATCCAATTTCTCCATATATTCATCAACACTGATTATTGTCCTTTTTTCATTATTATTATACCCATTTTAAGGAGATCAAGCAGCATCTCACTGTGATTTTAACTTGCATTTCTCTAGTGACTAAAGATACTGAGCATTTTTCATGTGATTATTGGCCATTTGTTTATCTTCTTTAGAGAAATATCCAATTTTTTCATCCATTTTAATTGGGCTGTCTTTTTATTGTTGAGTCGTAAGAATTATTTATCTCAATAATCTAGTATACAGAATAATTTGCTATTATTTTCTGTCATTATTGGGCTGTCTTCATTTCCTTGATAGTGTTCTTTGATGTACAAAAGTGTTCAATTTTGATAAAATACAATTATTCTTCTATTTTTTTTTTTTTTTTTTTTGGTTCTTTGTGCTTTACAGGTCAGATTTTTTAAAAACCATGACCCAATCCAAGTCTACAAAGATATACATCCATGTTTTCACGTAAGTATTGTTCTCAAATTTAGGTCTTAATCCATTGAGTTAATTTTTATATGGTGTGAGGAAGGGGTACAATTTCTTCTTCTCCATGTAGATAATCCACCTGTCCCAATACCATATGTTAAAAAAAAATTCTTTCCCCATATTTTCTCCTTAGCACCTTCATTAAAAATCAATTAACTGTAACTATTAGGATTTATTTCTGGACTTTCAATTCTATTCCAATGAGCTCTATGTCTTATACGATGTCTTCACTACTGTATCTTTGTATTAAGTTTTGGAATTGTGGACTGTGAGTACTCCAACCTTGCTCTTCCTATTCTAATTTGTCTATATTGTACTCTTTGCATTTCCAGGAGAATTTTAGAATGAGTTTGCCTATTTCTACAAAAAAATACCACCTAGGATTTTGGTAGAAATTATGTTGAATCTGTGTATCTATTTGGGAAGTATTAAAATACAAATAATTTAAATCTTCCACAAACATCAACAGTTTATGTCCTATTTAGATTGTCTAATTTTTTCAATGATGTGTAGTTTTCAGTATATAAGACTTGTACCTTCTTGATTAAATTTATGAAGTATTTTACTCTTTTGATGCTTTTACAAATGGAATTTTTTAAATTTCCTTTTAAGATTTTTTATTGCTAATGCATGAATATAAAATAGTATTTTTTTTCCTTCTGTGACTAGTTTCTCTTTTTAAATTTATTTGAATTCAAGTTAGTTAACATACAGTGTAGTAGTGGTTTCAGGAGTAGAACCCAGTGATTCATCACTTACATATAACACCCAATGTTTACCCCAATAAGTACCTTCCTTAATGCCCATCACCTGTTTATCCCATCCCCCCACCCACCTCACCTCCAGCAACCTCAGTTTGTTCTCTATATTTAAGTATCTCTTAGAGTTTGCCTCCCTTTATATTTTTATCTTATTTTTCTTTCCCTTACCCTATGTTGTCCATTGACTGATGGATGGATAGAGAAAATGTGGTATGTATGTGTTTGTGTATGTATGTATATATATATATACATACATACACAAACATATATGTATATACATATACATATATACATACATACACAAACATACATGCATACAAATATATACACACATAAACAAACACATACATACACATACATACAATGGAATATGACTCAGTAATCAAAAAGAATGAACTCTTGTCATTTCCAACAACGTGGATGGAACTAGAGTGTATTATGCAAAGTGAAATAAGTCAGAAAGACAATTATCCTAGGATTTCACTCATACGTGGAAAATAAAAAAACAAATGAACACAATTTATTTCTATGTAGTGCTTGTGTATCCTACAAACTTGCTGAATAGTTTTAATAGTTTTTTTGTCGATTTCTTAGGATTTTCTATATACAAAATGACATCATCTATGAACAGGAATCGGAACAGGAATTTATTTCTTTTTTCCCTAACATTTTCTTAGGGAGAAAAGCTCTAGTCTTTCACAATTAGATATGTATGACGTTAGCTGCAGGTTTGCTATTTATTTTAATATTTATTTATTTAATGGACTTTTTTCTAACCAAGACTAAAGTATACTATACATTTCTTTACTGCTAAGCCTTGTAGGCTTATAGTAGTTTAGACAGTTGCTACAGACTAAGAAGGGAACTTAAAGGCTATTAAACCACTAACAGATTTATTAGTCCTTAATCATTAAGACACAGAATTTCCCAAAATACATTGAATGGAAATGTTTTAGTTAATGCTATACAACCACCACCACCTTTTCTGTTGGGCAAGAAACCTAGATTTGTTTCTAACATCTTCTTCTTCTTTCCCATTCATAGCCAATCTATAAACAGGTCTGGTTTACTTTAGTCTTCTGGATCTGTTCACATCTCTCTACCTACACCATCACCACTATAATCCAAGCTGCCATTATGTCTTGCTTAGACACTGGCAATCCATCTCCAAATCTTTCCCACAATCCCTCTTGAACCACCCCCCCTCCCCACCCCCCAGTCAATGTTCTATCATGTAGCCAGAGTGGTCTTTCTGAATCACCATCTTCAAAACATACAATCTTCTGTTTAAATCTCTCTCATGCTCTCTGTCTGATATGCGCATGAAGACAAAAATCCTCAGCAACTGCACAAACTCTCTCAAGTTTAGCTCTATCTTATTAATGTCCTTCGATTTTCCATATTCTAGCTTTACTGGCCCCTTTTACTTTCTCAAGTGAAACAGGCTCATTCTCATCACACTGGTTTTATATATCATGTTCTACCTGCTAGGAAAGTTCAATATACAAAGTCAAGTATAAGGAAGTTCTACCAGCATTAATATATCTGTACAAAACACCTGAAATTCAAGCGTTGGATTTATTCCTTTTACTTCACTCACGCATTCATATGACAATGAAAACAGCAGATAAAGGATCACCTTCATAGCTGATGTTTATGTTTAACTTGGTACAGAAACAGACAATTGGGGTCTATGAATTCTTAAAGCCTAAAATACTGACATTCAGCTCCATTCCTTTCATTTAATAATCTGAGATATACTTTTTAAAATAAAAAAGTACTATCTTAAGCAATCCTCAAAAATTGTATTAGCCTTTTTAACAACTGTTTAAAAAGTGATTTGAAAAGACATACTTATAGAAGGGTAAACATAGCACAGAAAACTCTGGGTGTGGGTTGAGGGAATAAATAATCCTAGTGGGGAAGAAAAAGATAAATGTCAACTATTTCACTCTTCTGTCTCAAGACTGTCAATTTTAAAAGGTCTCAGGATTAGTGATTTTAAAGTATGTTACAGGATTATCTTCTATCATGCAAAGTGTTATAAGTAGAACACACATTCTTTCTAAGTGCACAAGGAAAAGTCAATAAGATAAACATGTTGGCTCATAAAACCAGTCTCAATAAATATTCAAAAATTGAAATGATATAGAGTACATTCTCTGATCACAACAATGTAACAAAACTTAGTAGCAAACAGATACCTAGAATATCCCCAAAATATTTGAAATTTGAACCATGCGCCCTTGAATTACCATGGGCAAAAGAAGAAATCATGCAATTAAAAAATAATAAAAGCATAACATATCAAAAATCTGGGGGTGCAGTCTAACCAGTGCTTAACAGGAAATTTAAATTCTTAATTAAACTTAAATTCATAATTTAAATGAATATATAAAGTCAATAATCTAAGCTTCTACCTTGAGAAGCTCAAAAGAAGTATAGCAAATGAAACCCACAGTAAGTAGAAGAAAAGAATAAAAATTAGAATGGAAATCATGGAAACAAAAAACAGTAAAGAAAGTCAACAAAACTTAATTCTTTGAAATTATTTAAGCCTCTAGCAATCAAGAAAAAAAATCTATTAACATTACCAGTAATAAAAAAGTCAAAATTATAGATCCTTAAGATATAAAAGCATAAGCTGCCAATAAATTCAACAACTTACATGAAATGACAAAATTCCACACAAATTAATAAAGCTTAAATAGAAACTGATATACAAATGGTTTCAGAAAATGGAAAGGGGGAATATTTCCCAACTTGTTTTACAAAGCAAACACAGAAACTTGATAAAGATCAAATTACTGATGGGTATCCCTCATGAACTTAAGAATAAAAATCTTTAAGAATATGTTAGCAAATTGAGGCACCTAACTGGCTCAGTCAGTAGAGCATGCGACCTGATCTCAGGGTTGTGAGTTTCAGCCCCAAATTGGGTGTAGAGATTATTTTAAGAAAATAAAATCTTTAAAAAAAATAGGTATCATCAAATTGAATCCAGCAATATATTAAAATAATATTTCATAATGAAGTGCAGTTTAACTCAAGAATGCAAGTTGATTTAACATTTGAAAATCAATATACTACATTTACAGAATAAGGGGGGAATCATATGATCATCTTAACAGATGAAAAAAAAATCATCTGACAATACTTAATACCTCTTACGATAAAACCTCTCCACAAATCAGAAATTCTTTTAAAATTTTCTCAACTGTTGAAGGACATCTACAAAATCCATACCTATGATCATACCTAATGGTTAAAGAGTAACCTTTTTTCCCTAAGAATAATATGAAGATGCTCATTCTCACCAATTCTTTTCAAATTGTACTGGAGTTTCCAGCCAGTGCAGTAAGAAAAAGAAGGCATAAATATCAGAAATGAAGAAATTAAAATATTGAAGATTTTAAGAAATTTATAAAAATACCAATATGCAAAAAACCTATCTTTTTAAAAAATTTTTTATTCATTTTTGAGAGAGAGAGACAGACAGTGTGAGCAGGGGATGGGCAAAGAGAGAAGGAGACAGAATCTGAAGCAGGGTCTAGGCTCTGAACTCTCAGAATAAAGCCCAACACAGGACTGGAACCCACAAACCATGAGATCATGAACTGAGCAGGTAGTGGATGCTTCTCCAACTGAGCCACCCAGGTGCCCCACAAAAAACTATTTCTACAAAAGATAACCACTATTAACATTTTGGTATTATTATTTTTGTTGTATGAATACATACGGTTTTTTCCAAAAGGAGATTTTTTTGTTGAGTTCTCCACTTAATGGCAGTGGTCTATATCCATGTTATTAAATATTCCTGATAGCATTTTTCATTTTAAGTAGTATTCTATTGTATGAATATTGAATATTCTATGCACACTTTAATCGAAACCATGTGGTTGAATATGTAAATTGTTCCAAATTGGTAGTTAGTCAAAATGCTTCAACTTTAGATACATAATAGCTGGATATTTATATATATCCATGATTCTGAGATAAGTTCCAAAGAACACAATTTCTGAGTAACATTATAAGCACATTTTAAGATTTCAATTCTTATTGCCAGTTTCATGACAGAATGTGTATACCACTTTTTATGCCCAGAGAAATGCATGGATAATGGACACTTTATGTGCTTTCCCCAAACCTTTTATCTGCCTCTTGGTAACATCCCCAATTTTCATGCAGCCTTCTCATCTCTCTCCCATACAACCTCTGTCCTTAGGTTGAAGGTAGCCCCACTCCGTATCTGTGAATGAAACATATAGCTCCAACATAAGCTGAGCAATTTAATGAGCTGCATCCAGCTATGGACTCAGGGATAGGCTCATGTCTTAAGTTGGGCCAATAAGACCTATAGAAATTGAGCATTTCTGTGAAAACAACTTCCTCTCCCTCCCATCATTCCTGTCATTCCTCATGCAAGTAGATAAGTCAACAGACTATCTTAGGAATTGTTGATAGCCTCAAGCCAGCCTTAGGATGAAGCTGAAACTACAGAAAGCAGAAAGAAGAGATGTTTAAAAAAAAAAAAAAAAAAACAGGTTCTAGATAATACTGTTGAACCCCTGAAACAAGCCAGTCTTCTGAAATTCAAACAATGAGAGACAATAAATATCACTTAAGTTATTTGAACTGGGTTTTCTGTTACTTGCAGCCAAATATATCCTAATACAGAAGAGTTATCTGTATTATTCTTCATAATCCATGAAAATAATCTTTCAAAAATATTACCTTATTGGGGCACCTGGGTGGCTCTGTTGGTTAAGCATCTCACTTCAGCTCAGGTCATGATTTCGATGGGTTCAAGCACCACGACTAGCTCTGTGTTGACAGCTCAGAGCCTGGAGCCTGCTTCAGATTCTGTGCCTCCCTCTTTCTCTGCCTCTCCCCCATTCACACTCTGTCTCTGTCTCTCTTTGTCTCTCTGCCTCTCAAAACTAAAAATATAAACATTAAAATTTTTTAAAATATTGCTATATTTATATATTATTTTTGCTTTACATTTCTTTGACTACTAGTAAAGTTTAAAAATGTTTTCAAAGGGGCACATGGGTGACTCAGATCAATGTCCAACTCTTGATTTCAGCTCAGGTCATAATCTTGGGGTCATGGGATTGAGCCCTGCATTAGGGTCTTTGCTGAGCATGGAGCTTACTTAAGATTCTCTCTCCCTCTGCCCCTCTCTCCTGCTCACTGACGCTTTCTCACTCTCTCTAAAATAAATTAAAGAAAATAAATAATGTTTATTGGATGTATGTATTTCTTCTTTGGTAAATTTTCTGTTAATATGTATTACTCTTTTTTTCTGTTGGTGTGTTCAAATTCTTTATTTTTAACAACTTAATACATAAAATATTAGCACTTTGTCACATGTATTAAAGTTGTTTTTTGAGTTTGTTTTTAATTTTTTTGTTGTTTATTTTTGAGAAAGATAGAGCGTGAGTAGGGGAGGGGCAGAGAGAGAGGGAGACACAGAATCCGAAGCAGACTCCAAGTTCTGAGCTGTAAGCACAGAGCCAGGTGTGGTGCTCGAACCTAGGAACCCTGAGCTCTTGACTTGAGCCAAAGTCTGACGCTTAACCAACTGAGACACCCAGGTGCCTGTTTTTTTGGTTTATTGCTCACCTTTGTTTTTTTATGGACAAAGGTATCAATAATTTCCTTTATAATTTTATCCATTAGTAATAAACTTAGAAATTCTATTAACACTTTAAGATTACATAAATAGTAAGTACATTTATTGGAAAGACAAATAGTCACTGCTGAGTCCTGAAATAACAATAGTATGGAAGTTCAAATAAAAGAAACATTTTTAATCCAGAAAAAAGTACAAAGAGATTAAAGCCAAGGAAAAAAAGATCTAAGACTTGAGGGAATAGACACCAGAAATCCAAGATGTGAATACTAAGATTTCCAGAAGGAGAAAAGTGAAGCTATAGAGAAAAGACAATAATTGAACAGTAAGAGAAATTTTCCCTGAAGCTAAAGCCTGCAGGGGGAAAAGGCTCAAGAGTTCCAGGTAAAACTGCTAACAAACATACATTCAGGGATATCCTTAAGAATTTCTTAATTCCAAGGACTAAAAGAAAGTATCACAATCTTCAAGGCAGAAAGCACAAGCAATAAAGAAAAAAATTAGGCTGATATCAGACATTCATCTCCAACACTAAAATATAGATGATAATGGAATCACATTTTTAAGATTATTTAGAGGGGGAAAAAATGAATCCTAAGAATTCTGGAATCCAGCAAAAATATGAAAGGAAGACATTTGTAAAAATACAATGAGTCAGATCACATATCACCTAATATAAGAGAAATTCTGATAATAAACTGTAATCAAGTACTAAGTTATCTTAGCACAATTAACATTGTGACAGTGAGAATGAAGAGAAATGATAAGGAAGAAAACATTCCTTATTATTCTCTGAGAAATGGTAATAAGAAGAAAGAAGCCAAAGTGTTTTCAAGAACAAAATTCATTGCAAGAATACCCTCTCTCGCAGAAATCTTGTTCTAATATGAAAATAATAATGATGACAGTTGACATTTATATGGTACTTATCATTTACCACAAACTGTTCTATGTGTATTACATATATTAAGTCACTAATCCTCACAAAAACTATGAATAAAATTACAAGTAGGCAAATAAACACAAAAGTGTAAACTATATAATCAAGGTAATTAGGTCTTAGCTTAAGAGAAAGAAACTCTCTTGGTGGCTCAGTTGGTTAAGCTAATGACTTCAGCTCAGGTCATGATCTCACAGTTGGTGAGTTTGAGTCCCCGCATCAGGCTCAGGCTCTATGCAGACAGCTGAGCCTGGAGCCTGCTTCAGATTCTGTGTCTCCCTCTCTCTCTGCACCTTCCCCACTCACACTCTGTGTGTCTCTCTCTCAAAAATAAATACTTTAAAAAATAAATAATAAAAAAAAGAAACTCAACTAATGCATTAAAAATAAATCTAGTTACACCATATTTAATATAAAGGTATCAACAGAAAGCTGAAAACAAATCAATGGGAATTCATATTAAAGAAAGTATTTGTGTTTATCTCTTTTCCATCCTGAAATCCAAAAAAGCAACTTTTAAAAATATAAAAATACACAGAAACCCTGAAAAACAATAGAAAGGTAGTAATTAAGAATATTATCAAGTACTTGAGTCTGGAAATGTATCCAACTACTAAACTCAGTTGATCAGAGAATAATAAACCCAGGCCAGCAGCCAAATAAGGTAATTGTTAGCTGCACAGTTCCAGTAGAGCCCATCAAATAACTCTAAAGGCTGCAGTTCAATGAACTTGAGTATAAAAAAGAGTTAAAGTCCATACCCTAACTCTGCACAGTCATGATTGAAAGCTAGCTCTACTATTTATCACCTGTGTAATCCCAGACAAATTCCTTAACCTCTCTGAGCTGTTTCTTCATCTGGCAAATGAATATGCTAGCAAAACCTACTTCAAATTACCATGTGAAGCCAGGAGAACATCATAAATTCTGATTGAAGATCAAGTATTAATAAGAGCTCCAAAAAAGAGAAAATGGAGACAAGTAAATTGTCAAGTAATCTTTTTAAAACCCTCTGTAACTAAAGAACTTGAGTTTCCAGATTAAATAGGTCTAGCTGTCCCCAATACAATGAATTCAAGGAGACTCCTTCCAGGGCACATCATCTGTTTCAAAAAAGGAAAATACCTAAAAATGTTTGAAGTGAAAAAAAAAAAAGCATTCTAAGGATTACAAGTTAGAATTGCATTTAGTTTCCCAACAGCAACTGTGAAAACTACTATTTTTTCCTCAGAAAAACTAAGGGAAAAATGAAATTCCAGTTTAGAATTTTAATATTTATTTTTGAGAGAAAGTCGGAGCATGAGCGGGGGAGGGACAGAGAGAGAGGAAGACACAGAATCTGAAGCAGGCTCCAGGCTCTGAGCTGTCAGCACAGAGCTCGACACAGGGCTCAAACCCACAAACTGCAAGATCATGACCTGAGCCAAAGTAGGACACTCAACCAAATGAGCCACCCAGGTGCTCCCAGTTTAGAATTTTAGATCTAGCCAAGTAGTAATCAAATGGGTGAGCAAAGACATGTTCACACATGCAACATCTCAAAAAAAAAAAAAATCTCCCATGCATTATTTCTCAGGAAGCTACTCAAGTATGTGACAAAACAGAGAGCTTAAAACAAGAAAGAGGAAGACTTAGAATACAGAAAATAGTGGATCCAACACCAAGAAATGATGACAAGAATTCACAGAATGATTCTAAGAGAAGTCCCAGGGTAATGGCTGTGCAGAAGATTTAGAAAGCAAATCTATACTGGAGCACAATGTTGGATGGTTTCAGAAGGAATGCTTAAATGAAGAGTAACACTGAGGGGTGCCTGCGTGGCTCTATCAGTCAAGCGTCTCACTTAGGCTTAGGACTTGATCTCAGTTTGTGAGTTTAAGCCTCATGTGGGGCTCTGTGCTGACAGCCTAGACTTACTTCATATCCTGTGTTTCCTTCTCTCTCTGCCCCTCCCCTGCTCGTGCTCAGGCTCTGTCTCTCAAAAATGAAAAAAATGTTAAGAAAAAGAGAGAGAATAGCACTGAGACATTATCAATTCTTAATCATAGCAACTTGGCAAATAACATGGAGTGGAATTAGTGATAGATATATATAGTAAAATAAAATGACAAGAAATATGAAGCAATTACCAAATCAGCCTCAAGACTAAAGATACTTGCAATATTATGTATTATATGCTTTGCAATATTATGTAATATTATGTACTTTGATTAAAATAAAATATAAATTTAAAACAGTAACACCAGAGGGGAAGCCAAGATGATTGAACAGCATGGAAGTTTTTTTGTGTGTCTCGCGTCCATGAAATACAGCCAGACCAACACTAAACCATCCTGCACACCTAGAAAACTGATTTCAGGATTAACACAACAATCTGCACAACCTGAACCGCAGAATTCAGCACCACAGAGAGCTGAACTTCAGGAGCAACAAGCCGCAGCAGGCAGTGCCCTGCTTTTGCAGGCAGATAGAGGACTGAGATGGGGGAGAGAGGGAAGAATACTGGAAAAGCACCCCTCCCCAAAAGCATCTGGAGAGAAAGTTGAAAATTGGAAACAGCCACAGGGACTAAACTAAAAAGGGAGAAAGGAGAGGGTTTAAATTCCATTAAGACTGTAAACAAGAGGAGCACAGAGTCTGCAACTCCACAGCTCAATACCTGGAGGTGCTGTGGTGGGAAGGGCAATCCCCAGGAACAGAGTGTGGTCTGGGAGGTTCTTGGGCCACATGGGAAAAAGTGGTTCCACTGCTGGAAGGACATTTGGTAGAGACTGTTGAAGCCACCTGGTCCCAGCAGACCCCAGAGAAGGGCCACATTCGCTGGTGCTGGAACAAGGTCATTAAGGGTAAAGCCTGGTGCCAGATGTGTGTTGTGATTTTCCATAATCCCTGAAACACTGCTGCTACACTATCTTGTGAACTTTTTCTGGGGTGGGCTGGCACCTGGCCGCAGTCTCAGGGCACCAGCAGCAGCAGGGTCCAGCAAGCATTCCTGGGTGCAGCTGACATTGGGCCATTGCTCAGTGAGATCCTCCCGCAGAGGGGCAGAAGGGGTCAAAGCCACAGTCCTTCAGAAGTAAGGGGAGTGAATGAAAGCTGAAATGAAAAAGCAGGGAGTGGATGAAAGCTGAAGACAGAGGATGGGTGCACGATTGCTGATGGGGAGAACAGAGTTGCGATACTAGAGACTGGGTAGCTGGGTGATGCCATTTTCACCGCTCCCACGCGTGTGCATACGCACCTACAAGCGCCACAACAATCCACCCCATAGGCTAGCAGCGCCATCTAATGGAGAATGGAACCGTTACACTAAGCCCCGCCCAACTGGGCCAATCCCGCTCTTCAAGAACACAAGTCTCACTGCCTGCTTAGTTTATGGACTATCAAGCACTTCATAGTCTGACTTCTAGGGGAAAACGAAGTAATTTCAGTTGTATTTCAATATGTTAGCAGATCCATCTATTCGATTTGATTTTCCCCCTCTCTTTTTCACTTTTCTTTTTCTTGAATACAGAAAGAGAAAAAAAGATTCATTTTTATTTTCAATTTTTATTAATTTTTTTACTATATTTTTTACTTCTGTGTAAATTTTTTCAAATTCTATTTTACTTCCATCATTTTAGTTTAGTCTACTTCAGTGTATTCACTTTTTCAAATTTTCAAACTATTTCCATTTTTTTTCTTTTTCATTTCTTTTTCTTGAATACAGAAAGAGAAAAAATTTATTTTTATTTTTAATTTTTATTAAAAATATTTTCCTTAATTTTTTCTACTATATTCTTTACTTTTGTTTAAGTTTTTTTTCAAATTCTATTTTACTTCCATCATTTAATTTTAGTCCACTTCAGTGTAGTCATTTTTTCAAATTCTCAAATGATTTCCTTTCCCCCTCTCTTTTTTTCTCTAATTTATCAAACCACTTTCAACACCCAGACCAAAACACATCTAGGTTCTAGCATCATTTATTCGATTTTTTTGTATATGTGTTTTTAATTTTTTAATTTTAATTTTTTAATTTTAATTCCTTTAATTTTAATTTTTCTACCTCAGTAATTCCCTTTCTCCCTTCAAAATGACAAAACGAAGGAATTCACCCCAAAACAAAGAGCACAAAGAAACAACAGCCAGGGATTTAACCAACCCAGATAGAAGCAAGATGTCTGAACCAGAATTTAGAATCACGATAATAAGAATACTAGCTGGAGTTGAAAATAGAATCCCTTTCTGTGGAGATAAAAGAAGTGAAAACTAGTCAGCATGAAATAAAAAATGCTATAACTGAGCTGCAATCACGGATGGGTGCCATGGTGGCAAGGATGGATGAGGCAGAACAGAGATTCAGTGATATAGAGGACAAACTTAGGGAAAATAATGAAGCAGAAAAAAAAGAGGGAGATTAAGGCAAAAGAGCACGATTTAAGAATTAAAGAAATCAGTGGCTCATTAAAAAGGAACAACATCAGAATCATAGGGGTCCCAGAAGAGGAAGAGAGAGAAATAGGGGTAGAAGTGTTATGTGAGCAAATCATAGCAGAAAACTTTCCTAACCTGGGGAAAGATACAGACATCAAAATCCAGGAAGCACAGAGGACTCCCATTAGATTCAACAAAAACCGACCATCAACAAGGCATATCATAGTCAAATTCACAAAATACTCAGCCAAGGACAGAATCATGAAAGCAGCAAGGGAAAAAAAAGTCCTTAACCTAGGAAGGGGAAGACAGATCAGGTTTGCAGCAGACCTACCCACAGAAACTTGGCAGGCCAGGAAGTAGTGGCAGGATATATTCAATGTGCTGAATCAGAAAAATATGCAGCCAAGAATTCTTTATCCAGCAAGGCTGTCATTCAAAATATAAGGGGAGATAAAAAGTTTCCTAGACAAATAAAAATTAAAGGAGTTTGTGACCACTAAACCAGCCCTGCAAAAAATTTTAAGGGAGACTTTCTGAGGGAAGAAAAGATGAATGAATGAATGAATGAATGTATGAATGAATGAATGAATGAATGAATGAATACCAAAGCAACAAAGCTTAGAAAGGACCAGAGAACACCACGAGAAACTCCAACTCTACAAGCATCATAATGGCAATGAATTCATATCTTTCAGTACTCACTCTAAACGTCACTGGACTCAATACTCCAATCAAAAGACAGAGGGTAACAGAATGGATAAGAAAACAAGATCCAACTATATGCTGTTTACAAGAGACCCACTTTAGACCTAGAAGACACCTTCAGACTGAAAGTAAGGGATGGAGAATCATCTATCATGCTAATGGTCAACAAAAGAAAGCCAGAGTAGCCATACTTACATCAGACAATCTAGACTTTAAAATAAAGACTGTATCAAGAGATGAAGAGGGGCATTATATCATACTTAAGGGGTCTATCCTCCAAGAAGACCTAACAATTGTAAACATTTATGTCCCAAATGTGGAAGCACCCAAATATATAAATCAATTAATCACAAACATAAAGAAACTCATTGATAGTAATATCATAATAGTAGGAGACTTCAACACCCCACTCAAGGCAATGGGCAGATCATCTCATGAAAAAATCAACAAGGAAACAATGGCTTTCAATGACACACCAGACCAAATGGATGTAACACATATATTCAGAACATTTCATCCTAAAGCAGAATATACATTCTTCTCCAGTGCACATGGAACGTTCTCCAGAATAGACCATATACTGGACACCAATCAGCCCTCACCAAGTACAAAAAGATCGAGATGATACCGTGCATATTTTCAGACCACAACGCTATGAAACTCGAAATCAACAAGAAAAAATTTGGAAAGGTAACAAATACTTGGAGACTGAAGAACATCCTACTAAAGAATGAATGGGCTAACCAAGAAGTGAAAGAGGAAATTAAAAAGCATACGGAAGCCAATGAAAATGATAGCACCACAACACAAAACCCCTGGGATGCAGCAAAGGTGGTCATAAGAGGAAAGTATATAGCAATCCAGGCCTTCCTAAAGAAGGAAGAAAGATCTCAGATACACAACCTAACCTTATGCCTTAAAGAGCTGGAAAAAGAACAGCAAATAAAACCCAAAAACAGCAGAAGACAGGAAATAATAAGAGCAGAAATTAATGCTATCAAAACCAAAAAACAGAACTGATTGATGAAACCAGAACCTGTTTCTTTGAAAGAATTAACAAAATTGATAAACCACTAGCCAGTCTGATCAAAAAGAAAAAGGACCCAAATAAATAAAATCAAGAATGAAAGAGGAGATATCACAACCAACACAGCAGAAATAAAAACAATAATAAAGAATATTATGAGCAATTATATGCCAATAAAATGGGCAATCTGGAAGCAATGGACAAATTCCTAGAAACATATACACTACCAAAACTGAAACAGGAAGAAATAGAAAATTTGAACAGACCCATAACCAGTAAGGAAATTGAATTAGTAATCAAAAATCTCCTGAAAAACAAGAGTCCATGGCCAGATGGCTTTCCAGGGAAATTCTACCAAACATTTAAGGAAGAGTTAACATCTACTCTCTTGAAGCTGTTCCAAAAGACAGAAATGGAAGGCAAACTTCCAAACTCATTCTATGAAGCCAACATTACCTTGATTCCAAAACCAGAGACCCCACTAAAAAGGAAAACCATAGAACAATTTCCCTGATGAACATGGATGCAAAAATCCTCAACAAGATATTAGCCAACCGGATCCAACAATACATTTAAAAAATTATTCACCACGACCAAGTGGGATTTATACCTAGGATGCAGGGCTGGTTCAATATCTGCAAAACAATTAACATGATTCATCACATCAATAAAAGAAAGAATAAGAACTGTATGATCTTCTCAGGAGATGCAGAGAAAGTATTTGACAAAATATAGCATCCTTTCTAGATAAAAACCCTCAAGAAACTAAGCATAGAAGGAGCATACCTTGAGATCATAAAAGCCATACATGAACAACCCAACACTAATATCATCCTCAATGGGGAAAAACTTAGAGCCTTCCCCCTAACATCAGGAACAAGACAGGGATGTCCACTCTCACCACTGTTATTCAACATAGTATTGGAAGTGTTACCTCTGCAATCAGATAACACAAAGAAATAAAAGGCATCCAAATTGGCTAGGAGGAGGTCAAGCCTCCACTCTTTGCAGATGACATGATACTCTCTATGGAAAACCCTAAAGATTCCACCAAAAAACTGCTAGAACTGACTCATGAATTCAGCAAAGTTGCAGGATATAAAATCAATGCACAGAAATGAGTTGCATTCCTGTACACCAATAATGAAGCAACAGAAAGAGAAATCATGGAATCGATCCCATTTACAATTGCACCAAAAACCATAAAATACCCAGGAATAAATCTAACCAAAGAGGTGAAAAATCTATACACTTAAAACCATAGAAAGCTTATGAAAGAAACTGAAGAAGACACAAAAAAATGGAAAAAGATTCCATGCTCCTGGATAGGAAGAACAAATATTGTCAAAATGTCAATACTATCCAAAGCAATCTACATATTCAATGTAATCCCTATCAAAATAACACTAGTATTCTTCACAGAGCTAGAACAAATAATCCTAAAATTTGAATGGAGCCAGAAAAGACCCCAAATAGCCAAAGCTATCTTGAAGAAAACCAAAGCAGGAGGCATCACAATCCCAGACTTCAAGCTATACTACAAAGCTGTAATCATTAAGACAGTATGGTACTGGCACAAGAACAGACACTCAGATCAATGGATCAGAATAGAGAACCCAGGAATGGACCCACAAACGTATGGCCAAGTAATCTGACATAGCAGTAAAGATTATCCAATCTTTGGGAAAACTGGACAGTGACATGCAGAAGAATGAAACTGGACCACTTTCTTACACCATACATAAAAATAAACTCAAAGTGGATGAAAGACCTCAATATAAGACAGGAAGCCATCAAAACCCTTGAGGAGAAAGCAGGCAAAAACCTCTTTGATCTTGGCCGCAGCAACTTGTTGCTCAACACGTCTCCAGAGGCAAGGGAAACAAAGGCACAAATGAACTACTGGGACCTCATCAAAATAAAAATCTTCTGCACAGCGAAGGAAACAATCAGCAAAACTAAATGGCAACAGACGGAATGGGAGAAGATATTTGCAAACGATATATCAGATAAAGTGTTAGTATCCAAAATCTACAAAGAACTTATCAAACTCAACACCCAAAAAACAAACAATCCAGTGAAGAAATGGGCAAAAGACATGAATAGACACTTCTCCAAAGAAGACATCCAGATGGCCAACTGACACATGAAAAAATGCTCAATATCACTCATCAGGGAAATACAAATCAAAACCACAATGAGATACCACCTCACACCTGTCAGAATGGCTAACATGAACAAAAAAAAAAAAAATTAGAAGAAAAAAAAAACATTAAAATCATTAAATAAAAATGAAACAGTAAAACCAAATGAAGGGATGGTTAAAGATATTCCAGGCAGACAGAAAACCGAGCAGAAGTGGCAATATAAATAGCAAAAATAATGAAATACAAATTTTTTTAATTTTTATTTTTGAGAGCACATGTGCACAAGTGCACAAGCAGGGGAGTGACAGAGAAAGGGAGAGAGAGAATCCTAAGCAGGCTCTGTACAGAGCCCCTCGTGGGGCCCAATCCCACAAATTGTGAGATCATGACTTGAGCCAAAACCAAGTGTCGGAAGCTTAAGTGACTGAGCCACCCAGGGGGACCCAATGAAATATAAATTTAAGTATAAAATAAAAATACATAATTATATGATAAAAGGTACAATTTTCAAGATGAATTTCAAAGATGAATCAACACTCAGACACCTGCTTGCACCAAACGTACCAGAGCTAAACATATGAAGGAAATCTTTTTTAAAATGCAAATCTGACTGGAATCCCATTATAGGGACTTCCCAATCATCATGGAGTAGCAGCAACCAAACTGACCCTTTTACCATAAACAACTAGGTAACAGTCAAAATAACAGTCTAAACAGTCAAAAACAGTTTAAAACACTGGCTATTAGGCAGTGGAAAACAATGATCCCTTAAACATGCAAAATCAATGTGATGAGCCCCAAGACTGCCCCAGCTTACTGCCTTGAGGGAGGTTCTAGGTCATTGTACAGGGAGAGCAAAGAGTGAGGCAGAATCCAGTGAACTTCCAGATTTGAGGATATCTGGAATCTTAAATACAATGAAAATATGTTTGATAAGAAAAAGACTTTTTCAAATACACAAAAGCTGGAAGAATTCATCACCAGCAGACCTGCACTACAAGAAATGTTAAAAGAAGCCTTTCAGGGGCACCTGGGTGGCTCAGTGGGTTAAGCTTGTGACTATGGTCCAGGTCATGATCTCATGGTTTGAAAGTTCAAGCCCCACATCAGGCTGTCTGCTGTCAGCTCAGAGCCTGGAGCCTGCCTCAGATTCTTTGTCTCCTTCTCTCAGCCCCTCCCCAATTCATGCTCTCTTTCAAAAATAAACATTAAAAAAAATAATAGATAAAAGAATCTCCTTCAAACAAAAGGAAAATGCCACCAGATGGGAATGTGGATTTATATAAAGGAATTAAAGGAATTAAGATGTAACCAGAATTAACAACATGGTAATAGATTTTTTTCTTATTATTTAAATCTCTTTAAAAGATATTTGACTTTCATCAAAGTAATTACAACATAACGTGGTAATTCTAACATATGTAAAAGTATAATATATGACAATATTAATACAAAGAAATCCAAATCCAAGGTTTTGTTTGTTTTTACTCAAGGTGAAATGGTATAACGTCGCTTAAAAGTAAGCAGTGTTGGGGCGCGTGGGTGGCGCAGTCGGTTAAGCGTCTGACTTCAGCTCAGGTCACGATCTCGCGGTCCGTGAGTTCGAGCCCCGCATCGGGCTCTGGGCTGATGGCTCAGAGCCTGGAGCCTGCTTCCGATTCTGTGTCTCCTTCTCTCTCTGCCCCTCCCCCCTTCATGCTCTGTCTCTCTCTGTCTCAAAAATAAACGTTAAAAAAAAAAAAATTTTTTTTAAATAAGCAGTGTTAAGTTAAAGATACATACTATATACCCTAACACTAAAAAGGTGAAATGGGGGTGCTTGGATGGCTCAGTTGGTTAAGCATCCAATCTCACAGTTGTGAGATCAAGCCCTAGTCAGGTTCAGCACTGGGCATGGAGCCTGCTTAAGACTCTCTCCCTCCCCCTCTGCCCCTCCTCACTTGGGTGCTCTCTCCAGCTCTCAAAAAAAAAAAAAAAGAGAAAGAAAGAAAGAAAGAAAGAAAGAAAGAAAGAAAGAAAGAAAGAGAGGAAGAGAAAAAAATTAAAGAGTTCTAACTAATGAACTAAAAGATCAGGTAAAATGAAATCATAAAAAGGTCCAATTAGTACAAAAGGAGAAAGAGAAAAGATGACAATAGGACAAACCAATAGCAAGATGACAGATTTAAGGCTAAGCATAACAATAATCATATTAAATATATATGGTTTCAATAGCCTAAAAGGCAAAGATGGCCAGATTGGATATAAAAGCATGATTTAGCTATATTCAGCCTACAGAAAACACATTTTAAATATAAAATCACATACAGGTTAAAAATTTAAGGATGGAGAAAGATAACCATGCTAACACTAATCAAAAGAAAGCTAGACTGGTGATATTAATCACACTTATTATTAGATTTCAGAGTAAAGTCTATCACAACTACATAGGTATCAATTTATTACAATATAATAATCTCAAACTTCCATGTACCAAAGCACACAGCCTCAAAATACATAAAGCAACAACTAAAAGAAATGAAGGTTTTAAGAGAAATCCACAATTATAGTTAGAAATTTCAATACCCATCTCTTAATAAATAATAAAACATGTAAATAGAAAATCAGTAAAGATATGGAAGATTTAAACAATATAATCAAATAATATGTATTGGTTGACTCTTCCAAAAACAGAATACACATTGTTTTCAGGTGCACATAAAACATTTATCAAGATAGATATTTTGCAGTATTAAACAAACATCAAATTTATAAGGATTGAAGTCAAATAAAATACACTCCATGACAACAATGAAAGCATATTAAAAACAACACAGAGAAAAAGATGGTAGGAGTTAGCGGTAACATCAAATTCTATGTGATGTAGCCTGACATATGCCTCAGTTTAATTTAGGAGCACTGTGCAGTGCTCTTCCTGGTACATACGCCATACCTTTATTTGTTTCCTCCCCCATTCATGAAGACCACTCTTGTCCCCAGTACCGTCACATTTGAAGCTTACAGTTCTGTCCTCCTCAGAATCTATTCCTCTTAAGAAAGGAAGACATTTCTTCCACATGCTGGTTGGCTCTCCTCATAGTTTAATCTTATGTGAGTATTTTACAAGTATCTCTCCTAGTTTCTGAATGTTAATGTGTCCTGGTTTACATTCCTTTGGTCATTTCAATCAGAATTTAGAAGATCTAGTTAAATGTCTATGCTCAAATCACTTCTTTTAATCATAATCTACATGTCTTTTCTAATGTACCTTTCTTTCAAAGCACCAAGAAATGGAAAACTTCATTGGGGTGCCTGGCTGCCTCAGTCAGTAGAGCATGTGACTGTTGATCTCCAGATTCTGAGTTTGAGCCCCACAGTGGGTGTAAAGATTACCTAAAAATAAAATCTTAAAATAGACACACACACACCCCTTCACAAACTTTCCTTATTTCATGAACTGTACCTTTTCCCCTCTGGATAATTACTTTCAAACATCTGGTTAAAGTAAAACATCTTCCCAGATATGTAAATCAGGAAAAAATTATATCCATAGAGTTAACAAGCAAATTCTTCCTGCATTGCCTTAATAAAACTGGTAGTAAAGGATTTTCAGAATTTTCAGAAGATCAAGTTAAAGAGTGAGACTTCGGGGAAAAAGAGTGAGAAAGACAAAATTAGTGACAGACCCAATAGCTGAAGTCCCTGTTCAACCACAGCCTTAAATGTGTGCAAGCATACATATATATACACACACACACACACACACACCCTATTTCTTTATTAAAATGCATAAAGCAGCCAGAAGCAGGAGCACCAATAAATTCTTCTGTATAAGCAGAATTTTTTAATGGCTCCCCGAACACTAATAACCACTGCTCTCTTATGTGTACTTGACTCTGTTTAACCTTTTTCTGGTGCTTTTTAACTTCTCCAAGTCAGGTACTAATATGGAACTAATGTGGGCTTTATTTTCCCTATAGGAATAGCAAAAAGAGCAGTGCACATTATCGTAATAGCACAAGTCCTTCTAGTAACGGTAGGACTTTAGATCAAAGCCTATGCGTTACAGCTCAGGAAAAGAACTTAATAACAATTCCAAGGCTAAGCAATCTTGTTTTTAAATATCAGATATTTCACTGAGTATTAGTACCCCCCCCCAAAAAAAAAAAATACTCTTGGCTACTCAGTGACCCAGTAGGAAGGAATAAGGACATCCTTTCTGTCTTGGCTAAGTTGCTGTTGACCTCAGCAGCAAGAATATCCGTGCAATGGCTGACCATCACAGCCTGACAATGATGAAGTATTGCTAGAAATATGAACTCTTTTTATACTGGGAAGATGATTTTCGAGGTGGTTCTCAGTGCTGGAAATAGTAACAATTTAAGTGAATGGGGTAGGGACAATGCCACGCTCCCATTCATATCAATGACACATCTCAATATTCCAGGTTCCTTATGCGTTGCTAACTTGAAATGTATAAAAACATATTCCAGACTCAGCACTTCTGCCTGTTTCATCTCCATTTAACATTGTTTTCCCTCTTTTTGTTTTGCGTGTGTTGTTGTCGTTTTTTATGACTTTTCTCACTCAGGATACCTTGGAGATGCTAAAAACACTTCCATGGTAGAAATGAACAAGATGCATTAAGATTTTTTTTCTTTTTTTTTGCCTACAGACTTTTAGCTGCTGGATACTTTTCAATTATTTTATTTTTCTAATACAGAGGTCACCCCAGTATCCTGACACTAGGTAGTTGTTTTCCAGCTGCATTAATCCATTTCCTGCTGAGCTTCTGCAAAAAGAGGAATTCATTGGACACTAGCACAGAAAAGACAAGGGAAAAATTAAGGGAGAACGAGGAAGTAAACAAGACAGAGTAAAACTGGATAGGAAGAGGGGTCCAGGAACCAAAATATATTCCTTTAAATACAAAGAAAGGAAAAAAATGACAATGTGCTGGTCTTTTGGTGAAATGTAGCTACCTTAAGGTTCTTATCTGGGTCTGATTTAAATATCATCTTGAAATAAGAACTGAATTCATCACTTCTCTCGGCTGAATAAAAATATGACCACCAAACAGTCCAAAGCAATAAAATTAGTTGCTTCCAGTATCAGCCCAGTATTTTCATCAAAGCTGTAGTCAGATATGTAGCTAAGCCAACATAGTTATAAATCATTGCTATGACACTGTATATGTATGTTTGCCATACCTGGAAATGCATTGTGTTTGCATTCATAATTATTTTCAGGTACAGGATCACACATGCACATCAATCTGGGTAATAGCTACTTCTTATCTAAAGTTAACTAGAAATATCAAAATACCCTCTAAGGATACCTATCTACACAAAGAAGTTGCAACACATTTCCTTCTGTTTTAATTACAAGATAAGTGAAATGACTACAATAAGCAGATATACTTAATACATAAATTCTGAAATACTCTTAAGCATTTGTGAAAATATAGCCCTAAAGAGATCATTTGCAACATGATAACCAAGATAACTTGCAACCACAACACTGATAATGAGGACATTAAAAAGATGCTAATATCTGGCTAATTAGCCAAAATGACTTTTACTCCTCTATCTCATTTCCTTTCATTATACTTATGTAATAAAAACTTGCATCAGGAGCACCTGGGTGGCTCAGTTGGTTAAGCAACCAACTTCGGTTCAGGTCATGATCTCACAGTTCCTGGGTTCGAGCCCCACATCAGGCTCTGTGCTGACAGCTAAGAGCCTGGAGCCTGCTTCGGATTCTGTGTCTTCCTGTCTCTCTGCCCCTCCCCTGTTTGTGCTCTGTCTCTCTCTCTCTCTCTCTCTTAAAAATGAATAAACATTAAAGAAATTAAAAAAAAAAATCTTTCATCAAACCAACTCATTTTATGAGTAACTTCCCTCTCATCTCTAAATGTAATAACCAATAGCTATCAAAATTGGCCAATTTCTATGAGTTTTCCTTCCCCTACCCACCCCCCCCCCCCCATTCCCAGTCTCTAAAATGAGCAACAGCACATGATGTGCCTGAGTGGCTCAGTAGGTTAAGTTCCAACTTCAGCTCAGGTCATGATCTCGCAGTTCATGAGTTGGAGCCCCACACGGGGCTCTGTGCTGACAGCTGGAGCCTGCTTCAGATTCTCTGTCTCCCTCTTTCTCTGCCCTTCCCCTGCTCATACTCTGTCTCCTGCTCTCTCTCAGGAATAAGTAAACATTAAAAAAAATTGTGGGGGTTGGGGGCAGGGCGCCTGGATGGCTCAGTCAGTTAAGCATTTGACTTGAGCTCAGGTCTGATCTCACCATTCATGAGTTCCAGTCCCCAATCTGGCTCTGTGCTGACAGATCAGAGCCTGGAGCCCACTTCAGATTCTTTGTCTCCCTCTCTCTCTGACCCTCCCCAACTCGCACTCCCTTCCTTCCTCCCTCCCTCTCTCTCTCTCTCTCTCTCTCAAAAATAAACATTAAAAAAAAGTTTAAAAAATTTTAGTAAATAAAAAAATTAAATGAGCAGCACAAAGTTAATTAAGAGATCTTCGTTATGCAAAAGCTTTATGAATATGTTGGTGATAATTAAGAGTGACCAGTACAGTTCTAGGTCAACATTAATTACGACAATGGTAACAGTTAGCTGGGATGATAACCTCTGTTACTGAAAGCTTGTCTATGTGCAATGCACTGATTCTGCTGTGATTTAATTATCCCCAACTTATAGATGAAGAAACTGAGGCTTAGAACAATTAATGATTTTAATTCACATGGCTGATAGCCAAAATTTGAATGGCAGCCAGTCTACCTTTAGCTTAATAATCCTCATTTCCAATTGCCTCACTAATACTGACATATCCTAAGCCAAAATACCAAGGATAGGATTGCTATTCACACTTGTTCTAATATTTATGTAAAACTGTGTATCTTTCTGTGCATCCTGGAGTCTGTTTCAACTAAATCTCAAAGGTCAGTGCTTTACAAAAATTCTAAATAACCTTATTTCCGGCGTGAACTACCAATACGACCAACAATTAGAATTTTTACTTACATGTTGTACCTGGAAAATAATCACCGATATTATCATCTTCAACAACAAAGAACTGTAACAAGAAATCTAAGCCATTTTCTTTAAAAATTTTTTTCTTTAAAATTTTTACAGTAGAATTTTTTCTAGTGTAGCTCTGAGTGTTTTTCAAGATATGCAACTCTTTCAATTCCTTCTATAGCAGTTTTACATTCTTTCCTAAGTGGCCAGCTTTCACAAAGGGCAGACAGGGTTTCCAGCTCCACACAGTAATAACAGTGACAATAATACCTTGCATTTCTCTAGCGCCTTTTCTCCAAGGAGCTCCAAGTTATTGGATTAGCTCCACCAGTTTCCCTTGCCAACACACTTCCAAGTATAATATTACCTTTTATTACTGTGCATTATAAGGAGAGAAAAATATTTCAAGTGCAAACAGTATGCTAAAGAATCAACAAATATAGATTATCCCTTAATGCAAACACATTTTGAGAAAAATGTACATATGTTAACACATTCTTCAAGCCCATTATTAGGAGAATTCTTGATTTCTTTTCACCTTTCACTCAATTTTATTTCCATAGCTAACGGCTACCAGTCAAGTTTTAACTATTTGAATGTTGGGTTAATGCATAAGGAGATAATCAAGTTGGCATTTTTGTACTTTATTGTGAAACAGGGTATTGAAAAATAGATCTGAATGTGGACAAGCATTCTCTTAATTAAATGCTGTCTTAAAAAATATTCTGTGAAAATGGAAAAAACAATTTATCTATAAATTCTGAGGCAGCTAACCGTTTTCCTGCAGAAATCCAAGAAGGTAACCTGTGAATTTAATTATAAGTTTGCTTCTACCACAAGCATTCCCTTGTCATACTGAAACACTCAAATGCTTTAATCTGCCTACCCAGTGCTGATTGAAACACAATGGCTGAATAACTTTCACTCTCATAACTAAGCAAAGAATCAACCCAAACACATTTTTTTTTACTTCTTAGAAAATATTGTAATTATGTGAACAATATGATGCTGACTGATCCACATGACTTCTTTCCTTCCTTCCAGAAATATCCATACCACTGAGGATCCAGACAGCCAGATGTAGAATATTTACTTTTGTGATCTCATTGTTTATGACAGTCAAGTCAAACAGAAACTTTTCTGTGAACCAACCCGTTTCCCAGTCGCTGTGTATGAATGCTCCCGTGGACATTTGTTGTAAATAGTTTGACCACATTTGTCACGTGTCTGGAACTTACTTCAGAGGCAAAATGGGGATATGCAGCAGATGGGCTTTGAATTCACAAAAAGCTCTCTCGTGAGGGGAAAGATTAGAATTACATGATCACAGCAGAGGAAGTTGTTAACTCAGCAATGTCAGACAGAGTGTCCTGCCAAGCACCAGAGGGTGAATTGGGGGAGAGGGAACAGAGTAAGAAATTAAAAAATGACACCAGAATGTCACAAATTAAAAATGATAGTGACTAAGTCAAAGTTATAATAGTGACTAAGTATACTATATGTATTTTTTACAGTCCTATTGTCTGTATCAAGGGTAGTACCTGGTAAGAATCTACAGTTAGAATTCATCACAGGATTTCATTTCTTCCCCATAAAAAGAAACTTCTAAGACAAAACAAGCTGATTTTGTAGACATTTTTAATGGCCAACATTTGCAAATATTTTTTCAGTGCCCTACCATATGCCTCCAAGTGTACTGATAACTACATAAATATTAACAAGAAATAATTAATTTAAAATCCCCTCCAGGACACCTGGGTGGTTGAGTTGGTTAAGCGCCCAACTTTGGCTCAGGTCATGATCTCCCTGTCCGTGAGTTGTAGCCCCATATCGGTTTCTGTGCTGACAGAGTCTGGATCCTGCTTCGGATTCTGAGTGTCCCTCTCTCTGTCTCTGCCCCTCCCCTGCTCACACTGTTTCTCTCTCAAACGTTAAAAAAAAATTTTAAACCCCTGTATACTTGTTGCTTTTTTTATTTGAAATACTACAGATTATTAACTCAAATTTTATTCTACTAATAAAACTAAGTAATAATGATTGGTCTACATTGACTTGTCCAAGCTTTCTTGTAACAACAAGTAGAATGCCAGCTTCATTAAATCCTGTTGCAAAGTAAAAATACTGGCTACACATATAAAATATGGTAAACTTAGCACAATTCCACAATATAGCTTTTTTTTAATGTTTGTTTATTCTTGAAAGAAAGAGGGAGAGACACAGAATGCAAGTGGGGGAAGGGCAGAGACAGAGAGGGAGACACAGAATCTGAGGCAGGCTCCAGGCTCTGAGCTGTCACCACAGAGTCCAACATGGGGCTCGATTCACAAACCATGAGATCATGACCTGAGCTGAAGCTGGACGCTTAAAAGACAGCCACCCAGGCGCCCCCAGAATACAGTTTTTATTCTTCCTTTTGAAAATATTATCAATGCTGTCCGAGAGGAACAATGGATCTCTTGGACGTAATGGCATACTCAATAAGTAGAGTACTAGCCAGAGGTGAATTTTTTCTTCAGTACCCAGTACACCTAAGAAAACCTACCCTTTTTCAAAAGGGCGATTATCATCATCATCATCTTTAAAAGCTCTCTATTCTCTACTGGTGATAAAATTAGAACAGATTTGAGGGTGATTTTTGGAGGCAGGTTGTGTTTCCAAAGATGGTCACACCTTTTGCAATGAGACTTTGCCACTCTCCCTTGAAGAGGTCGAGTTTACTCCCCTCTCCTGAAACCTGGACTGGCTCTATGACCTACTTTGACCATGGGATCAATTCAGATGTGGTAGAAGTAACATTGTACATCATCACAGGTGCAGTCTTAAGAGATCTACAGCTCTGGTCTGACATTCAGACACCGTGTGGAACCAGCTGCCATGCTGTGAGCAGGTGGGCACAGTTCAACCCATCCTTCAAATATGTTCTTCCTGCCTTATTTCTTGCCAGAGATGGTATTAAGTAACCAAGGACACCTGAAATCCTGAAGCACTAAGCGTTAATGTCTAAAGTAACTCTTCTTAAGTAAGAAATAGAGCAACTTTCTTAAAATTCCCCAAAGAACATCCATGTAAAAAGAGCTCAAGCACCTTTCTATTTGGGTTGGGGGCAGGGTAACTCCTCAGCTGAATAAGATCAGTTTGAATCCCAACTCTCCCAACATTATTTGGGTCTCTATTTTCTCACCTCTCATTTTTCTATTTGTTCTAGATTTTAATTGGAACAATGATTATGAGAATGCAAGGAGATATATGGGAAAGGGCTTGCAAATTGTCAGCATCATGTAAAAATATAGGAAAAAATATTCAATAAGCTATTCTTTACATAGGAAGATTTTTTAATAATTTTTTATGCAGGCACCCCTACATAGTCAGATTTTAATCTCGTATAGAAATGGCACTGGGTTGCTATATCCAGCTTTCAGGAAGCATGAAGTTGGAATGTGACTTTCCCAGAATTAGGGTACCAACTCCAAATACAGCAGACTCAGCAGGCATTTGCCTTTGTGTATTCACTCAACAAACAGTAATTAGACACTGATGATGTACCTGGGCACTGCCCTTCACACAGAAACACAGTATGAACAAAACGAAATCCAGGCTCTTTTAGAACTTTCATTTGCATGACTCAAGACATGTTATTATGGGGCGCCTGGGGTGGCTCAGTCGGTTAAGCGTCCGACTTCGGCTCAGGTCACGATCTCGCGGTCCGTGAGTTCGAGCCCCGCGTCGGGCTCTGTGCTGACAGCTCAGAGCCTGGAGCCTGTTTCGGATTCTGTCTCTCCCTCTCTCTCTGACCCTCCCCCGTTCATGCTCTCTCTGTCTCAAAAACAAATAAACGTTAAAAAAAAAAAAAAAAAAAAAAAAAAAAAAAAAAAGACATGTTATTATGCTACTAAGTGCTAAGAAAATAAATAAATAAATCTAGGTTAAAAACCAAACAGTAACCAGGAGAAAAGGGAACTATTTTAGGGAAGGCCTCACTGATAAGGTCAATTTGTGTGGACACCTGAAGGAAGAAAGTAAATCAAGCACATACGTGCAGAAAGGTACTTCTGCAAATGGTGGGAAGAGCCAGTGCAAAAGCCCTGAGGTGGTATCATGCTCACTACTGCCTATGACCAGCAGGGAGGCCAGGACAGCTGTGGCAGAGACAGTGAAAAAAGGAAGAGTTGACAGCAAAGAGTCAGAGCACTCCAGATAAGGTGAGGGCTAGTGGGCTGTGGCAACAACTTTACTTTTACTCCTAGTGAGAGGAGATAACAAAAGAGGTTTTGAAGAGAGGCAAAGCATAGCGCCATCTACCTTTTTAAGAAATCATTTGGCCCCGGGGGTGCCTGGGTGGCTCAGTCGGTTGAGCGTCCGACTTCAGCTCAGGTCACGATCTCACGGACCGTGAGTTCGAGCCTCGCGTCAGGCTCTGGGCTGATGGCTCAGAGCCTGGAGCCTGCTTCCAGTTCTGTGTCTCCCTCTCTCTCTGCCCCTCCCCCGTTCATGCTCTGTCTCTCTCTGTCTCAAAAATAAATAAATGTTAAAAAAAAAAAAAAAATTTAAGAAATCATTTGGCCCGAAAACAGTATGTTATGGAAGGCGAGCAGGAGCCTGTATAGAAAAGCTTTTGCACAGTCCTCGCAAGAGACGATGCAGCTTTAAGACAGGCTATAGTTGTCATCGGGTGACAAGTGGCTGCATCCTGTATCCATCTAAAAATCAGAGCCAGTGGATTTGCAAATACATCAGGGATAGTGGGAGGGGGAAAAAATAGGAGTCAAGAAATACATGGGTTTATGGTTCTCAAAACAAAAACAAAAACAAAAACAAACCAAAAAAAAAAAAAAAAAAGGTGGGGGGTAGTAATTTTGAGATTGCTTTGTTGAAAGATAACCGAAAATTTGGTCATTTTTAACACCAGGTTTTCAACGTCCTAGCCCCCCCCACCCCCCCCCAAAAAAGTAAATGTCATTCATTTCTTTACAAATGATTTAATTGTCATATAAATGTACTAACTTGGGGAAATATTAGGAGATGCAAAAAAGTAACTCAAGTTCTATTTTATTTTTTTTCTTTAGTTAAAACTTTATAACTAAGCACAGCTGCAGACTGCCCAGGCATAATTATAGCTCCACCTGGCAGGGAGGCCCCTGGGTTTGAAGCATAGCATTTCATGAATAAAATGAAAGAATGTGTGAAATTGTATTTTTAAACAGTTGAAATGGAAGAAGACGGATAGGTGGCAGGCTGTCTTGGCTAGACCACAGCCTAGTGTATGGAAATGTCATATGAACGTCACCTGTCACACTGCCCATCTTAGCAGAAATGAAGCTGCCTTACTATGGGGTGTTCAGGTCATACACTAGGTCTTCTTAATACCAATACTCTTAAGTTCACAGCACTGCAGAAAAGGAAAAGGCACAACTAACAGGCATCCTTCTTGTGCTCACATTCTACAAATATCTTTGTTTTCTTGAGGAGCCAGTTTACCCAGAAGCAATAATAAAAGAAAATGTGTACAGTACGCTTCAGGCCTGGGCCCTGGGATGTGAGCAGAGTCCCTCCAAGTGCCAGGGATCTACCCAGCCAGGCCATGGCTGGTGTGGCCCAGACACTCTGCTCCCTTTGTAGCCACTGACGCTGCATTTTGCCATATCTACACAGTGGGTCAACCCTCTGCAGTTGGCTCCAGTCAGAGAAAACCATGCCTCTTTAAAGAGAAAAGAAGCTGGGGCGCCTGAGTGGCTCAGTCGTTTGAACGTCTGACTTTGGCTCAGGTCATGATCTCGCAGTTCCTGACTTTGAGCCCCACATGAGGGTCTGTGCTGACAGCTCAGAGCCTGGAACCTGATTTGGATTGTGTCTCCTTCTCTCTCTCAGCCCCTTCCCCGCGCTCTCTCTCTCTCTCTCTCTTTCTCAAAAGTAAATAAACATTTAAAAAAAGAGAGAGACAGAGAGAGAGAAAAGAAGCAAAAATGATTAAAAACAAATTTAAAAAACCATTCCCGATCACAGCAGAGATCATATAGCTTAGATAGGATCATCTGACCTTCTATCATAGGCTTTTTGCAAATTGTGTTATCAGTGCAATGGGAAAAACGCCCTGGGGGCTCTGTGACACCTTGTAGGCTGCTGCCCAGGCTGTAAGCATGCTTTCCCAAACCAAACAGTGTGGGTGTTACAGAGAATCAGGAAGTTTGGTGGCCAGAGCCATTAGTATTGGCTCAGGCCCCTGCCCAGGGCAGAGTGATCCGTGTGCGGAAGGTGCTAGATCTGTGTCACTCCCCTCCTACCCCCAGCTGCCTCTCACACAGAACATGACTCTCTTGAACTAGAGCTGCTCTAATGTCTCCGGAATCTGTTTATTACTTTTACTGTGTAAATAAAGCTCCTTGGTTCATATACCCTCCTCCCAAAAACAAAATGTGTGCAACTGATGAGAATTACACTGACCACTGTTCCATTTCTATTTGCTCAACTATTTGTATTTTGCCATATTATCAAGTTCTTGGATACATTAACTAGCACCGCAATTCCCTCAATATGACATTGTCAACTCCTCCTGGAGTTACCAACAAAATCCAGATACTTTGCTCTCTGTGCAGTCTAATCTTTGATAAAAAGAAAATTTAATCTTGTATTGTTTTAATTTACCCATCCTTAAATCTAAATAAGAATTAGATTTTCTAACTAGACACTAATGTTACACATACTAAAGCACAATGCTTCAAAATAACTGAAGTATGTTTTCATAAATAAAAGAATTAACAAACCCCTATGATAGCACTTGTTTTTCAATATAGCCCTCTTAAAAACCTATGGATAAGTAAATCAAAGTAATGTGTATGAGTAACAATTTAAGAAGTTATTTATTATCTCCATAGTATTCTTTTCAAATGTTCATGTAACATTTTTAATTAATCCAATGGTAAAATTTTAAAAATAACCATAGAGTTACATTCTGTGGTTATAAGGAAATGAAAAAATTAACAAAAAGAAAGCCAAAAACTAACCACTTAGTAATTTTAAAACACTCTTCTGAATAACTCAACATCTAAGAATAAAATTACAGACCATGACGAAACAATGGTTCCCACTAGAAAGAACCTGAAGTTCCTGGAAGAATGACAGATTCCAGATCTGGGGCAGGCATTTGCTCCAAGGTCAGCCTGGGAAATCTTGTCCCTTAAAACAAAAAGTTATCAAAAACTACAAGTACCACATGAACAGGACCCTAGGAATCACTGCAAAATCCCAGTGGCCAAAGAGGAGTAAAACAATATGAACACTGAAAAAGTAAGGACTACAATGGATTAAAACATAGCAAATATCTTAAGATCTATCCACTTGTAGTAATACTTTAAAAGTAGTCACTGTTGGAGGGTTCTAGAACACCAACCCATTTTGAAAAATGGTAAATAAAAGATTCAAGAATGTATCCTGTTATTTCTACAAAATCTCTTTCAAAAACATTTAGTTGATATAAAGAAATAATAGAATTGAAACCACTTTGTAACTCCTGATGAAATAATTTATCTGGAGACTGATCATAGATGGCCATTAGAAACATTAGATACAACAAATAAGAAACCCTATAATGATGGAACAGACTGAAAACACTTGTGGTCAGTGATTAATCTTAATATTACTAAACAAACAGTCAGACATTATGGGTCTCTTTACAGGATAATAGGAAGGGCACACAGTTCCACTTATGAGAGTTTCTTGCCAAAATTATTAAATCCACACCTAAACCTGATCAACTTTTTGTTTGTAACCACCAGATGACAGGAAATAAGCAGAGATAGATGAACATGTGAAACAATACCATGCGAGTAAACATCAGCCAAATTTTAAATAAAAAATGCCCAGGGGTGCCTGGTCAGTTGAGCATTCGACTTTGACTCAGGTCATGATCTCATGGTTTGTGAATTCAAGCCTCATATTGTGCTCACTGCTGTCAGCACAGAGCTCACTTCAGATTATCTGTCCCCTCCCCACTCTCTCTGCCCCTCCCCCATTCGTGCTCTCTCAAAAATAATTAAAACATTTTTTTAAATGCCCATTTCTTTACTAAAAAGTAAAAACCAAACAGGAGGAGAAGGAGGATAAAGGACCAGTACAGACCAAAAGACACATATCAGGGGTGCCTGGGTGGCTCAGTCAGTTAAGCATCTGACTTCGGCTCAGGTCATAATCTCACAGTCAGTGAGTTCGAGCTCCACATTGGACTCTGTGCTGACAGCTCAGAGCCTGGAGCCTGCTTTGTATTCTGTCTCCCTCTCTTTCTGCCCCTCCCCAGCTCACACTCTGTTCTGTCTCTCAAAAATGAATAAACATTAAAAAAAATTTTTTTTTTTTTAATTTTTTTTTTTTAATGTTTATTTATTTTTGAGACAGGGATAGACAGAGCATGAAAGGGGGAGGGTCAGAGAGAGGGAGACACAGAATTGAAACAGGCTCCGGGCTCTGAGCTGTCAGCACAGGGGCCCGACGCGGGGCTCGAACTCACGGACCGCGAGATCGTGACCTGAGCCGAAGTCGGCGCTCAACCGACTGAGCCACCCAGGCGCCCCAAAAAAAATTTTTTTAATAAAACAAAATAAAATTAAAAAGACACACATCAGCCCAGATGCCATGCATGGGTCTTATTTGTTTGCTGATTCAAACAAACCAACTGTGAAGAGATATTCACAGACTTAAGTAAAGAAAATTTAAACATTGACTGGCTATGAAAGGATATGAATAATTTGTTACCTTTCCATTTGGAGATAATGATGTTTATTTAGGAGTCCAAATCTGTTACAAATGCAAATAGAAGGATTTATAATATTATGTCTGGCTTTGCTTTAAAATAACCCCCAAGTGTGGGGGTGTATGGTATGGATCAACAAGATTGGCCATATTTGTTGAAATTGGTGGTATACAACTAAGGGCTTCATTATTCTAGTCTTTCTACTTCTGTGCATGATTAAAGTTTTTCATAATAAAAAGTTTCTTAAAGGAAATGAATGACGATAAGAATACCACACAGGGTGAGCCACCTGGGTGGCTCAGTTGGTTAGGCATCCAACTCATTTGACTCAGGTCATCATCCCACAGCTTAGGAGTTCGAGCCCCACGTCAGGCTCTCTGCTGTCAACACAGAGCCCACTTCGGATCCTCCATCCCCCTTTCTCTGCCCCACGCCCGCTTAGGCTATCTCTCGCTCTCTCTCAAAAATAAACATTAAAAAGAATACCACACACCAAAATGTGATATGAGGAGTGATGTCATCACCATGGCCTAAGACTTCCCTCATTTTGTACCCCCTCCCCAATGATGTAATTCAGCACCCATCTGTAGAAAAAAGTGCCTTGTGGGAGGCTACAGGATCCAGTACTCAAGGGACCCAAGAGCAGTCTCACCCACTCATGCATGGAATGATATGGACCTCAGTCCTGGTTAAAGCCTGTGGAATAATATAGACCTCAGTCCTGGTTATAGCCTGTGAACCAGCTCCAGCCCTTTGTAGCCATAATCTGGGAGCCCCTGGAAAACACTGTCCTAGACTATCACCCATGGGCAAGAAACCCTTTGCAGACATTCTGGTTTCTAGAAAAGAAGTTCCAGTACACTGCTGGAAACAAAAAAGTATTAGTTTCGATGCATTAGAGAAAGAACAGTTTGACTTTACCTGCACCACCCCTTCACAAGGCAGCACAGCCAAGAGAGATCTTCTCAGCTTCTGATTTCTCTTGCCGTAGAAAGCGAAAGCATGTAAGTGAGCACCCAGCTTCCCCAGCTGTGTGGGACAATGCCAAAAAGGCTTATGTCTCTCTTTCCCCATCCAGAATACTAAATTATGAGCTGCATGACTGGGAGGCAAAATGGGGCTACAAGAGCATGACGGGACACTAATAAAGCAATAAAGGGACATGAATGCTATCAGCTGCATTGTGGAGTTCCTCAAGAAGCCTCCCCATGATCTTCTGGGAAATCATTACCTGTGGATCCCTTCCAAGTGGCCCACAGGCACTGCCAGCACTCAGTGTGCCTCACCCACACACACCCCAACTCTGTGACCAGCTCCATGTGCACTCTTTCAGTTGCAGTAGTGACAGCAAGCTTTAGAAGATGGCTAGTGATCGTAAAGAAACTCAGGTCAAATCTGTCAGCCATGGAGAGACCACAAATTTAAGCTTTAGCACTACCTTTTGAAAAACAAAAGGAAGGCTGATCAGCACAGAGCCTAATGCCTTGCATGATTAAGAGAAGTATTCTGCCAAGAGGAAGCCAGAAGTGTGCAACAGGTATATCCACAGAGGGTCCGAGAAACCCTCAAATCACTAGCAGAACTGACAAAGTATTTCTCTCCTGAAGGCAATTAGTAAAATTGGAAGAGGTGACTGCTACCTCAGATGAGAAGTAATACACACTTCAAGAAACATGAAAAATTAGGGGCACCTGGGTGACTCAGTCTGCTGGTGTCAGACTTTAGCCCAGGTCATGATCACCTGGTTCGTGACTTCGAGCCCCACGTTGGGCTCTGTGCTGACAGCTTGGAGCCTGGAGCCTGCTTCAGATTCTGCTTCTCCCTCTTTGACCCTTTCCTGCCCACACACACTCTCTCTCTCTCAAAAATAAATAAACATTAAAAAAATTTTTAAAGAAACATGAAAAATCAGGTAAATATAACATCAACAAAGGATCACAATAATCTTCTAGTAACTAATCCCACAGTTATGAAGATTAGTGATTTACCTGATAAAGAATTCACAATAGCTATTCTAAGGAAACTCCATGAGCTACAAGAAAACACAGAAAGATAATGAATAAAATCAGGAAAATGATACATGAACAAATTGAAAAGTTTAACAAAGCAATCAAAAGCCAAATAGAAATTCTAAAGCTAATAAACACAATGAATCAAGTGAAAAATGCAATAGAGACCATCAACAGTAGGATGCATCCAGCAAAAGAAAGAATCTGTGAGACAGAACACAGGAACTGTGAAATTAGACAGTCAGAAGAGAACAAAGAAAAAAAATGACAAGGAATGATAAAAGCGTAGATGATCTATGGGATAAATCACTGTATGAATTACTCAAGTTCAAGAAAAGAGAGAGAACAGGGAAGAAAGCTTATTTAGAGAAATAATGGCTGACAATTTCCCAAACCTGCAAAGAAATTTTGAGCTTCAATTTCATGAAGCTCATTGGTCTCCAAACAATTTAAAGAGATCCTCTCCAAGACTTATTAAATGAAGCTTTCAAAAATCAAAGGCAAAAAGAGAATCCAAAAAGCAGCAAGACAGAAGAAGTTTGTAACTTAGAAGGGAACCCCCAATGAAGCAGAAACCTCACAGGCCAGCAGCATGGAAGGGTACTTTCAAAGGGCTAAAAGAGAAAAACTGCCAAGCAAGAATACTTTATTGGCAGAGTTATCTTTTAGAAATGAAGGGATGATAAAGACTTTCTCCAACAAACAAATGCTGAGGATATTTTTTACCAATGACTTACAAGAAAGCAAGAAGTTCCTCAAGCTGAAATGCAAGGACACTAACTAGTAACATAAAAATAATACACTGGTTAAAGTATACAGTCAAATTGAGAATACTCTAATACTAGAATATGTTGGTGTGTTAACTACTCAACTCTAGTATAAAGGTTAAAGATAAGAGTATTTACAGCTAAAATAATTTATTAATAAAAAGCACAATATAAAAAGATATAAATTGTGACATCAAAATAATGGGGGAAAGTAAAAAGGTAGAGTTTTTGTATGTGATCAAAGTTTAACTATTATCAGTTTAAAATAAGTAATACATCATAGAGTTGGAACAATTTACATCCCATGGTAACCACAAATCAAAAACCTACAGCAGATTCACAAAAGGGGAACAGAAGAGAATGAAAGCACACCACTTGAGAAAATCATCAATTCACAAAAGGCACCAGCAAGAGAGGAAGAAAGGAAAAAGAGAACTATGAAACAGTCAAAAAACATTAAAATGGCATCAGTAAGTCCTTACTATCAATAATTATTCCAAATGTAAATGTAAATCTAAATCTAAATTCTATCAAAAAGCATAGAGTGGCTGGATTTAAAAACAACAACAACAACAACAACAACAACAACAACAACAACAACAAAAAGACCCAACCATCACCTGCCTACAAAACACTCACTTTGGCTTTTAAGGACATCCATATGCTCAAAGTGAAGCGATGGGCAAAGATATTGAATGAAAGGGGAAGCCCAAAGAGAGAAAGAGTAGTTGTACTTATTTAAGACAGAATAGATTTTTTTTTTTTAGTTTTTTTTATTTATTTGAGAGAGAGAGTGCAAGCAGGAGTGGGAAAGAGAGAAAGAATTCCAAACAGGATCCTTGCTGCCAATGCAGAGCTGGATGCAGTGTTCCAACTCACCAACTGTGAGATCATGACTAGAGCTTAAATTAAGAGTTGGACACCTAACCAACTTAGTCCCCCAAGCACCCCTAAGACATAATAGATTTTAAGCCAAAAATGATGAAAAGAGACAAAGAAAGTCATTAAATAATGATACAGGGATCAATTCATCAACAATATGTAATAATTGTAAATATGTACAAAACCCAAATCAGACTACCTGAAAATATTTAGCCAATACTAATAGATTCGAAAGGAGAAATAGACAATATAATAGGGAACTTCAATATCCTACTTTCAATAACAGATAGATCATCCAGAAAGAAAATGAACAAAGCCAAGTTAGACAACACTTTAGACCAAATGGAGTAATAATATATAGAACAAGACATCCAACAGCAGCAGAAAACACATTCTTCTCACATGCCCATAGAACATTCTCCAGGATAAATCCTATGTTAAGTTACAAAATAAGCCTCAGAAAATTTAAGATTGTTATCATACTAGGGTGCCTGGGTGGCTCAGTTGGTTAAGCATCTGAATTCAGCTCAGGTCATTGTCTCACCATTCAGGAGTTTGAGCCCTGTGTCAGACTCTGTGCTGACAGCTCGGAGCCTGGAGCCTGCTTCGGATTCTGTGTCTCCCTCTCTCTCTTTTTCCCCCTCCCAACTCACACGCTGTCTCTTCCTCTCAAAAATAAACAAACATGAAAAAAATACTTTAAAAGACTGTTATCATCCCAACTATCTTATCCGACCACAATGGTATAGCACTATACATGAGTAACAAAAGCTGGAAAATTCACACACATGTGGAGATTAAGCAACATACTCCTGAACTATCAATAGGTAAAAAAAAGAAATCGAAAGGGAAATTCTTTTTAAAAATAGAAATACAATATACCAAAGCTTATGGAAGGCAGCCAAGCAGCTATAAGCGTAAAGTTTATAGCAATAAATGCCTACTTTAAAGAAAGAAGGAATATCACTAACATCCTAACTTTACACCTCAAGAAACTAGAAAAAGAACAAACTAAGTCTAGAGTTGGCAGAAGGAAGGAAAAAAGAAATATCTGAGCAGAAATAAGTGAAATAGAGACCATAACTACAGAAAAGGTCCATGAAACTAAGAGCCAGAGTTTTAAAAAGAGAAACTAAATTGACTGGGTATGGTTTCAAAATGTCAACAGAGGAAGTTCCCGAACTTACTTTCTCCCAGACACACCAAATCAATAGCTACGCATAGAGCAATTCTGAGAAACTAACTGAATGACTCCTAAACATCAGGCAAATGAGAAAATACATGTTGAAGCAGGTTAAGAGAGGCTGAGATGTAATCTTGCCATAAACCTCACCCCAGCATGGACACACATAACTGGGAAGAAATACACAAGTCCCAGCTTCTCCCTGAGGAGCAAAGGATTTGGACTCTACATCTTGTGCCTCAACCTTTAAGATTTCCGTCTGAGAGATAGGCCCCCACACTAACTAATTTTGAAAGCCAACAGGGCTTACATTCACAAGACCCACAGTTCTATAGTAAATTAAGAGACAGTTATTAAAGGGCTCATGCAGCCTCACATGGCTAACCCACCTGGGCCCAGCGGGGAGTCAGCGGACATAAACACTGAAACTTTCCATGGAGACCCACTCACTTATCTCAAAAGCTTCTGCCTGAAGGGCAGGCTTCTATTTTAAAAGTTATCTAGGGGTCAGTTGCGATACTCTCCAAGACCACAGAAACAATCTCTGTCAAGTATATCTAAGGAAATAAGAAAACCCAAATGAACACATCAGTGAGAAAGAAGCCATACTCACAGTATGACAGAAATTTTAAACGAAGTTCAAATAAACAAAAAATTAACTGTATGATTTCTAATAAAAAAGACCTAAATTAATGCAAGAAAATAGATAAAACATAAACATAAGAATAACCACAAAATAAAGAGAAATGGTAGTTTAAGATCTAACTCCAAAAAAGCAATTTTCCTTCATTCATTCATTCACTTATTTATTATTCTTTCTTTTATCCATTCCAAAATATCAGTTGAACACCTAATACAGAAGGCACTATTCTTAATGATAGGGATTCAAACAATAAACCAAGCCAAAAAAAAATCCATACCCTCATGGAGTGCACATTCTAGTGGTGATGAGGGCAGGGGGTGGAGAACACAGACAATAGAGTAATTAAGTAAAATATATCATGTATTAGATGGTATATAAGGTGAATGATTAATGCCTTCACCCCTAGCCCAAAATGCCCAGTCCTCATTCCCTGGAACATGTGAACATGTTACTTTTTATGACAAAAGGGACTTTGCAGAAGTAATCAAAAATCTTGACCTGGGAAGATTATCCTGGATTATCTAGATGGACCCAGTGTGATCACAGAAGTCTTTATAAGAGGGAGGCAGGAGTGTTAGTAAATTCAGAGAAAGAGACAGATTTGAATATGCTACACTGCTGAGTTTGAAGATGAAGGGACCAAGAGCCAAGGAATTCAGGCAGCACCTTCAAGTTGGAAGAGGAAAGGAAATGGATTCATTCCTTCTGAGAGCCCTTCCCAGCCCTGCTAACACCTTGATTTTAGGACTGATCTCTAGAATTATAAGGGAAAAAAACTTACCGTTTAAGCCACTGAATTTTTGCTAACTTGTTTAGCAGCAATAAGAAACTAATACAGATGTGAAAAAATAAAGATGAGTAAGGACATGGACCTGCCAGAGAATGCAAATGACAAATTGTAATAAGCCTTGTTATGTAAACTGTTTCAGGGCATAGGGGTAAAAAGTCGGTATGATAAACTACTTCATTAATAAAATTCAAAGGCAAATAACAGGAAATTAGGGAAAATGATACAAATGGCAAATAAGCATGTGAGAAGCAAAAGAAATGGAAATTAAAACAATGAAATGATGTGGGGTTTTTTGTTTGTTGGTTTAACAGATTGGCAAAAATGATTAACATCCAGCACAGGTGAGTACGTGGACAAAAGGCAACTTCTTATACGCTTCAAAGAATTTTAAACTTGTAGAATCTTTTTAGAGGAAAATTTCTTTCTTTTCCAATTTTTCTTTTCAAATTTTTATTTGAATTCTAGTTAGTTAACATACAATACAATATTGGTTTCTGGAGTAGAATTCACTGATTCATCACTTACATACAATACCCAGAGCTCATCTTAATAAGTGTCCTCCTTAATCCCCATCATCCATCTAGCCCATCCCCACCCACCTGCCTCAGTCAACCCTCAGTTTGCTTTCTATCGTTAAGGTTCTTGTGGTTTTTATCACTCTCTTCTCTTTCCCTACTACACATATATTCATCTGTTTTGCTTCAATTCCACATATGAGTGAAATCATATGATATTTGTCTTTCTCTGACTGATTTCACTTCACATAATGCATTCCAGCTCCATCCACATCAGTGTCAATGGCAAGATTTCTTTCTATGGCTGGGTAATATTCCAATTTTGGTGTTTATATCTATATCTATCTATCTCTATCTACTGATAGAGATAAATAGATATAAACCCTATCTACTGATAGATATAGATAGATAGATAGATAGAGATATACAGCACTTCTCTATCCATTTATCAGTTGACAGATATTTGGGCTCTCTCCACAGCTTGGCTATTGTTGATAATGCTGTTACAAACATCAGGGTGCATGTACCCCTTCAAATCTGTCTTTTTGTATCCTTTGGGTAAATACCTAGTAGTGTAATTACTGGATCATAAGGGAGTTGAAATCTGGTGATTTTCATCAAATTTTCAAATATGTATACCTTTTGTCCAGTAATACATTTCTAAGAATCATCCCACAAAAATGTTTGCATTCAAAATCAAAGAAGATCTCAAATGGAAAGATATTCCATGTTCATGGATAGGCAAACTCACTATTGTCAATATGTCAGTTCTTCCCAACTTGGTGTATACATTCAATGCATTCCCAATGTGTATTACTAAGTAAAAGAAGTTATTTTATGGATATAAATAAAGTGATTATCACGTACATATGGAGAGGCAAAAACAAAAAACAACAAAAAAAAAAAAAAAAGAAAAAGAAAAAAAAAAAACAGAATGAACAACTGAGTATTTCAAGGGAAGAACAAATTTGAGGGACTAATGTTACCAGACTTTAAGACTTACTATAAAGCTATAGTAATCAAGACATTCTGGTATAGGCAAAAGAATAGAAAAATAGATCATGCAACAAAAAGAATTCCAAAATAACCCCACCTAATTATAGTCAATTGATCCTTGACAAAAGAGCAAAGTCAACCTAACAGTACAAAGATAGTCTCTTTAACAAGTGGTGCTCAAACAACTGGGCATCCACATGCAAAAGAAAAGAAAAGAAAAGAAAAGAAAAGAAAAGAAAAGAAAAGAAAAGAAAAGAAAAGAAAAGAAAAGAAAAGAAAAGAATATAGACATAGACCTTAAACCCTCTACAAAAATTAATTCAAGATGGATCATAATCTTCAGGTAAAATGCCAAACTATAAAACTCCTAGAAAATAACATAGGAGAAAACCTAGAGGACCTTTGGTATGGAGATGCCTTTTTACCTCAAGTACACCTAAAATACAATCCCTGAAAGAAATGATGAATATGCTGAACTAAATTAAAGTGAAAACTTCTGCTCTGTGAAAAAGGGTATCAAAAAAAATTATAAGACAAACCCCACAGACTGGGAGAAAATAATTGCAGAAAACACATTTGATGAAGAACTGTTACCCAAAAATTTTCTGGATACCCTTGAAAAGTCAACTGTAAGAAAATGAGCAACCTGATTTAAAAATGGACCTAAGACCTTGACACCTCATCAAATGAGATATAAGATGGCAAACACGCATGTGAAAACATGTTATACATTATAAGTCATCAGGGACTTGAAATAAAATGAAAAATGAGATAACCACTACATGCCTCTTAGAATAGCCAAAATCCTGAAGACAGACACCACCAAACGCTGGTGAGGATACAGAATGGGAACATTCATACATTACTGATCAAACTGTGAAATGGCTCAGCCACTCTGGAAAACAACTTGACAGTTTCTTACAAAGCTAACCATACTCTTACTTTACAATCTAGAAATTGTGCTCCTTGGTATTTACCCAAAACCTTGAATGGTCAGAACAGCATTTTCTGTTATCTGAACTTCAGTCTTCTTATCTCAGCAAATAAAATCACCATAGCCAAGAAACCCAAAGTTGTATATTACTTTCTTTCTTCACCAATCACATACACTCATAAGCAAGTCCAACCAACAGTATGTATCGTCAATCTGACCATTTTTCTCTACTTTCATTGCTGCTGCCTCAATCCTAGCCACTATCACTGCTCCCCTAGGCCACTATAATCATTCTCTAACTGGTTGTCCTGCTCTCACATTTGCTCACCTATAAATCATTCCTCACACAGGCCAGTATGATTTTTTTTTTCCTTTTTATTTTGCAATCGTTTCCATCTTACAAAAAAGTTGCAAGACTAGAACAGGAATAGAACAAAGCATCTCTGTGTACCCTTCCCCCAAATTCCTAAGAAGTAACATTTACCACATTTATCATTCTCTTTTTTTCTATCCACACACACCTTTTTCTGTAACATTTGAGATACCTACCCTTTTACCCCTAAATATTCCCAGGTATATTCCCTAAAAATGAGAACTTTCTCTTACATTAACAGTCTACATATTTTATTCAAATTTCTACATACTTTATTCAAATTTGAGCAGTTGTTCCAATAACTAAGGGATCTTTTAAAGAATAAATCAAAACACAGCATTCTTCTGCTTAAAATGCTCCAGTAGTTGTCTATTGCATTATAATATCTAAATTCCTAACTTCAGCCTGAAAAGCCCTTCATGTTCAGACTCCTGCCTACTTCTTCACCCTCATTGCCTTCCATTCTCCCCATTTTTCACTTTGATCAAGCCCCACAGGTTTTCTTTTTGTTCTGCCAGCACACAATCTCATTTCTACCCCAGAGCCTTTGCAACTACCATTATTTCTGTATGGGATGGTCCTCCACACAGATCTTCAATGGTTGACTCTACATCCCTCAGTTCCAGGGTCCCCTTCTCCTTCTGTATGTTATATTGCTATCTCCTTGTATGATTTTCAGGAAGGAAGGTGGGGACATTTAAGTTCTAAGCTGTTACCTTGTTCCTACAAGAACCCTCAAAGATTGAGTTCTCTATATTTTTTGTGTACTTTATTGTACTCAAATTATTTATGAACTCAGTGTAGAGTACATATGGTATATTCAAATTAAACAATAACCCTCTTCTACAGTCTCTCTAGTTTAATGGCTGTTTGTCCCACCAGAATGTTCTTGAATATTTACCATTAAATTGGTGTCTTTGAGGTAGGAATAATTTCTATCTTCAACACATTAACAGTGTAAAATAGTATGCATTATAACCCAATGGAAGCTTATCAGTAATCCAACAAAAGTTTTTCTGATTACAAGATATAATTCTAAGGACATAAATCAAATACTTTGTTTCAATAACCATATATAATCAACGTTAATGTGTACTTAACGTATTTATGTAATATAATGTGGCCCAAACAGTGCTCAGAACCACTGCAGCCCCTTGGAATCATGAAGAGAACATCATGGGACATGATGTCAATTTTAAAAACAACATGGCAAGAAATAAAAAATGACTATTGCTATTACTTTTGGCTTTATGTCATTTTTCTATAGTGCTATCCTGTGTTGTCCCTACTCCAGATAGCAATCTCTCCCCTTCTCACACTGAATGACAAGGATTACATGTTTGAATAAAATGTCAACGCCCCATATTATGCAGGGTAATAGGAATCCATCATCTAAATATCATTACATGCAAAGACTGTCATCTTCAAATTTTCCTTTACTATTCATAGCTGAGAGAAACAATATCTTTAAGACCTTGCCTGAGTTTTCAGCTAAAATCCACTTGATTTCAAGGTGACAGTGTGTGTTCTTAACAGCTATTACCACCTTGGATAATTATAAAGCTAGAGAAAGGCTGCTAGAGGGAACAAAAGAAGATTAACACCTCTGTGTGTTGATGCAGCATAACTGAGGCAGAATTGCCAGTGACCCAGAACTAAGAAAGCTGCAGCAACCGCCCGCCAATGGGGAAAAAAAGTGAAATAAGGTCAAAGTGAAGAAACCTTCGTCAACAATTAAAAACAAAGAGCTTACTTCATCTTTTTGAAAGCTAAAGACATTTGTGGCCAAGAACAGAGGATCGATGCTGTCAAGGTCACAATTGCTAAAGTGAGTTGTTTGGCAATATTAGAAAGTACAAAGAACAAAGAGACAAAAGTAAACAAAAATATTGTTGAAATGCAAAACATAGGGCACTGGGAACAGGATTTCATATTTGGCCTTGGCACACGCACAGGAACAGACACTGACTACCAAAGCTCTGGGGGTTTGCTACTGTTGTTTGTCATGGTGGCCTGAAGATTGTGACGAGTTGAATTCAGTACTACTCTTTTTCACATTTGTTTCCCTCAACAAATACATTCTAAACCAGTGGGCTCTGTCTGAATCCTAAACCAATGTCGTTAGAAAAAAAGATGTTCAGACTTTTTAGATTTATTATCTCACTCTTTTAGAAAATATAATTTGTGTATGCTATAAAATGTGTATACTATATTACAACAAAAATGCCTATAAATTCCTAACTATATGAACAAGCCTATAGTGAAGACAAATGATAAAAATTGTTTACTGGTAAGTGGCCCATGATTAAAAAAAAAGATATAGGGATTCTGACTCCATACGTCTAGCACGGAGTCCAAGTGACATGGGCGCACGGTTTTTACATGTATTAGTTCATGCTAATCCATACAACAATTTTACCGTTAGGTTATTCGATACCCAATGCAGGTATTATTGTTATCCCCATGTACAGATGAGAAAAACAGGCATAGAAAGGTTAAGTCATTCCCCAAGTTGACACAGCTAGTGAATGGGGGAAAGAAATTCAAATCCGTGTAGATGCACCAAAGCCAGGGTTCTAAGCACTACAAAAAACAGTCTCAAAAAGTTAGCAAACTAGGACTGTCCCAAAGTACAGTTAAGCAGGGAAAATTGAACAAGTGAAAATCCCAAGTAGGAAAGATGGGTGGGTGTCCAGCAGGGAGTTTCACCAATCTGGGTAACCCCCAATATGGGGCTTCTCACTCACCAACAACATGACTCTCACAACCAAATCCCTCACACGTGTTAGTCACATTTAATCAGTTTCGTGAGATGGGACTATTCTAAGAAGACAAAGATAGGAAATAAGACACAAAAATTGCTTCAATAAAATATCACCCAACCAGAGCAGTTCACTGTCAGCTTTTTTTTTTTTTTAATAGAAGCCTTTCACCATATGGAACTAATTATCGCCATATGCCGTTCCATACTTCTATTTCCTCTCTAACAGCTCATTCTTCAAAAACTCAGTAGCTTCCTCCCTTTACATTTGTAAATGCTGTTGACTATGGATAAAATCCATGTTTACTTTCTATTCAAAACCTCATAGGAAAGCTTGTTTTAATCATCCACAGATGTTTCATTCAGTTCTGCTTAGCTTGGCACAGAACTTCTGAAGGAAATAAAAGAAAAATCTTTATTTTATATTTCAATTGTAGATTGTTACAGACTAAATAAAATGCCAAATTGTTATTGGAAACAACACAGCCACTGTAATAACGATAGTCGACATCTCATTTCTACAATTATAATTTCTTCTGGCATTTGTTTAACTCAAGATGGTTTCCATATTTTACAAAGGGCTTTATTTTCCTTCTGTGAATGAACCCACACTGAAGCCATAGAACTTTGTAATTTATTTTTAATATAGTCTTAAACATTTAAGAAATACTGAAATTGTTGCATAACATATAGTGATTAGGCTTTTAAATACTTTCCACCCTTGTGTTATCATGTTTTAATACATATTATCATTTGAATTTCTTTAAAAACACACCTTACCCCCCAAGACCACTTCATACACATCAAACATCCCTATGTCTCAGTTCTTCCTGGTTTCCGTTTCTTATTTCTTTAATAAAAAAACAACTGAAGGGACACCTGGGTGGCTCACTGATTTCGGCTCCAGTCATGCTCTCATGTTTTGTGGGTTCAAACCCCATGTAAGGCTCTGCACTGACAGCACAGAGCCTGCTTTGGGTTCTCTCTCTCATGCTCACTCTCTCTCTCAAAATAAATAAACTTTAAAAAAATAAAACATTGTTGGGGCGCCTGTGTGGCTCAGTCAGTTCAGTGTCCGACTTTGGCTCTCACGGCTCCTGAGTTCCAGTCCTGCATCAGGCTCTGTGCTGACAGCTCAGAGCCCGGAGCCTGCTTCAGATTCTGTGTCTCCCTCTCTCTCTGCCCCTCTCCCACTAATGCTCTCTGTCTCAAAAAATAAACATTAAAAAAATGTTTAAGTAAAACATTGTTTTAAAAATTGAGGTTAAGCATTCAGTATGAATTACATTTATAATTCACAGTTATTAAATGTCAGAGGGAGAGTCAGCTTTTCTGCTGCAAAGTTTATTTCTATGAATTTGTAGATTTTCTACTTATCTCTAAAATCTGTTTAACACCATTTCCTTATAATCTTACCCTTCCAACCAACCCAAAGCTCACCTGATTTCACTGATATCCTTGAGTTTTCTAATGAGGTGCTTTCTAATCTCTTTTCACTCCTCTAATGCCAAGAATCAAACTACACCCCCCAAGACCCAAGTCAAAATTTTACCAAACGTGTATCTCTTCCTAAGGCCAGGCAGTCACATTGCTCATTCAACATTTTATTTGTATTTGCATGGCAGAGCACATCTTCAACTTTCTTTGCATTCCAATGTGCTAAAATAACATGGTATTAAGTTGTTTTGGTTTTTATTCAGTACACAGAGTTGAAGATACTTTCCCTTCAAGCACTAGAAGGAGTCTCTGTGCACATTAAAAAAAATAAAAAATAAATTTTTTTTTTAAATCTGCTTAAAGAAAGAATGAGCCCAAGTGATACTGAAAGAGGGTCAGTTATGACTGCTTATAATTATTTCAATACATGTGCCAGAACTCTGGTTTGATTGTACTTATTCTGGTTTCTAAGAATTATATCCTATTGCTCTTCTTCGTTTATCTACTTCGTGTCAAAGAATTTGGGCATTACTGAATGAAAGAGTGAGCATATGAGGGCGAACGACTGAGAATATGTCTAAGAAAAGCCACCAAAACAAATGATATGTTTTAAGTCAATGTAGGGAAGGAAATGGTCTTCTTTATCTTGCCGTATTTTCCTATGTAAAAGTGACAGGCCTTCAGATAACAGTTCTGTAATCTATGTTGATAGTGAGAAAAAATATTTACTTTCCCAAATTACCTGATCTACCAGTTATATACATTTATGAACCAACACCAAAGAAAATGACAAATCTATTAAAGACCAGAGTGTACTTTTTGATGACAAAGTCATGAATACTATTTAATGTAAGATTTTCTGCCTCTAATTAATTTTAAGCTATTAGTGGCTATGAATAACTTAGGGTGGTTTTTTTTAATGATTATTTCACCATGATTCATTTCAGAAAGAGGAGTAAGGCTTAGTCATCCCCTATATACAGACACTATAATCAGGATGACTGAATTCCTGTGAGGCAAAGACAACAAATTATAATCTACACCCCCATGAGAATAAACAAAGCTTGAACTCATAAAGTAACTATAGAATTTTTCCTGGTATAAATTTCTGGGGGTGCCTGGACAGCTCAGTCGGTTGAGTGTCCAACTTCTGCTCAGGTCATGATCTCATGGTTCCTGAGTTCAAGCCCCATGTTGGGCTCTGTGCTGACAGGCTCAGGGCCTGGAGCCTGCTTCAAGTTCTGGGTCTCCCTCTCCCTCCCTCTGCCTCTCTCTCTCTCTCTCTCTCTCTCTCTCTCTCTCTCTCTCTGTGTGTGTGCTCCCCTGCTCATGTGCTCGTGTGTGCACTCTCTCTCTCAAAAATAATAAACATTAAAAAAATTTTAATTTAAATTGTAAAAAAGAATAAATTTCTGCCACCATTTCCATGGTGTCCTCTAGACCAGGTCCCCTTTAAAGAAAAGGGAGAAGTGCAGTACCAAATGCTCACTTGAGCACCAGCTCTCTATGAAGGATCCTTTTCTGAACATAAATACAGGCAGCTAGTTGCTGTGAAAATAATAGGGAGAGTGAAAACAAAGTGAATGAATGAATGACTTTCTAAACAGATCATGATTAGAATGAAACCAGAGGGGAAGATAAAAACAGTATAAATCTATACAAAGAGAGACACTACATTTTATACCGCAGTTCAATGTTTGTGTAATTTAGTTCATTTTTTGCAATTCAAATATAAGGTTTTTAAACTTGTTTAACAAAGGGATGTATCACCCTGTGAGTCGATCAATCTGGGAAAGATCAAGAAAGTTCGACCTACTTCTACCAAAAAAAAAAAAAAAAAAAAAAAAAAAAAATCAGAGGGTCATTAGTTTCTTAACCTGTGAAATTGCCTATGTAATATATTTCCTCAAGCCTAAGGTGTGATCAATTGTTAGACATATTTACTAAGAAAAAATATATAATTCCAATTAAGTTATGATGGTTTATCAACTGTAAAACATCACAATTTTAGATGTATTAAATTGTGGGAAAAAAATGTACTTCTCAGTTTCAAAGAAATAGTCTTTTTCATACATCCAAGTAGAAACAAAACCCTAGTTTTGGAACACAACACAATTCATGCTTCTAAGGAATTTCAAACGTGTAATACTTGCTTTAAAAAAAGAAACAAAGAGGGGCACCTGGGTGACTCAGTCAGTTAAGCATCCAACTCTTGATTTTGGTTTAGGTCATGATATCACGGTTTGTGAGATCAAGCCCCTCGTGGGGCTCTGCACCGATGATACACAGCCTGCTTGGGATTCTCTGTCTCCCTCTCCCTCTGCCCCTCCCCTGCTCATTCATTCTTTCTCTCTCTAAAAATAAATAAATAAACTTTAAAAACATTTTGAAAAAAAACAAGAAAGACATGGAAGATAACTCACAAGTAACATGGAAGATTAAATTGTCTGCATAGGTTCAGGAATCTGTTCAAATTTTCCAATGCTAATTATAAAAGTAAAAAGTGTTTACAATTAACAAGAGAAAAGCTTTAGAAAATTAACAAAATATATAGGATTCTAATAGAGATCTGGCTTGATTTTTATCCACAAAAGTCACTTTTCTCTTATTTTGTTCCTTACTTCTCTATTACCCCTTTCCACACACTGTTCCCATTTTAATTGCTGCTATAGCCCCTCTCAACCCCTACATTGCTCACAGCTTCTAGAACTTTTGCCCCATTTGTAACAAGAGATATTCAGCCTCAATCCTCCTATTTGATTCCTCTGAAAGAGAGAGGAGGGAGCTGGGATAATAGCGGATTAGAATTCAAAGATACCAGGACTCAGGATTTGGAAACAGCTTCAGGGAAGTTCAAGGTTAACACTATTAATCTTCTTTCAAGTATTTAAACTATCTTACAGATGCAAAGATTAAAAGGATGCTTATGTTTCTCAAGTGTTTTTAGTGCTTTCTAGTTGATCACAAGATTTTGTTTTAATTAGCATGGTAATACATATGCACATAGATTAAGTAAAAAACACAGAGTCCCTTTTCTACTAGATGTTGAATGTCATGAAAGAACATTGCTCCCACTCTAACAACAACAAAGTCAAATGACCTACAAAATTCTTGCAATGCTTGAGCCGATCAGAGAGCGAAAATCCTAATGCAATGAAGCAACCTGAATTCCAAAAAGGGACAAGCATTTCCAAAGAGAGACTGGACATATAAACTGTTTAGGCTTTCATTGAGCAAGGCAGAAACAAGTGGTCATCATCCAAACAGGTAAGAAGTGGGGTGCCTAGGTGGCTCTGTAGGTTGAGCAGCCGATGAGTGGCCGACTTCGGCTCAGGTCAGGATCTCGCGGTCCGTGAATTCGAGCCCCACGTCAGGCTCTGGGCTGACAGCTCGGAGCCTGGAGACTGTTTCGGATTCTGTCTCCCTCTCTCTGACCCTCCCCCGTTCATGCTCTGTCTCTCTCAGTCTCAAAAATAAATAAACGTTAAAAAAAAAAAAAAAACAGGTAAGAAGAAATTAGCCAAATTTGTAACCCATTCATAAAGGGCAAGTATGGGCTGGCATACCCATTTGGAATAGCGTAGGAGGCCCAGACACAAGGAGGGTTTCCACTCAAAATTCCTGTTCTATGAGCCTCTTCTGGGTACTCATACTCATGACAAAGACTGGGTACAGGGAGAGCCTTCTTCAGGGGCACATCTCTGCTGCTGCAGATGGAAAACCCAATGGACTCTTCTCTTATGAGGCAATAGCCTTAAGGCATTACAGGAGGGACAACAAAGCCTGTCACATTCAGAGTCCAGGCAAAGATCCATCACCTGTGATAAAGGGGCAAAGGCAGAAACCTGGTCTCTGAAGTGAGGCAGGCAATGTTTTTGTTGGGTCCAGGATTCTGGACTGTTACCAAGTAAAAGTCAGCTCCTGCGAGGAGCGAGACAAGAAATTTTCTCCTACTTGAGGCCAACCACAGACACAAGACAGAGGGTAGCCGCCACCACAAAGAGAGGAAGGAATGCCCACGGCAAAAACTACCCCAAGACTCAGGCACACAGGGGCTTCCTAAGACCGAGGCTGTACCAACACAATCAAAAACTTTCTGCCCCAACCAGGAGCCTAACATCCATTAACAAGCAACAGCAACCTTTCATTGGGAAAGGCAAAAACATAGGTGATGAGGTTTTGGGGTGATAGTGAGGTTCGTGGGGTCCCGAGCCGATAACCAAGGAAGAATTCTTGAAGAGGTCTTGATGCAAAAAGGTGACAGGGACAGGACAGAGGGCAGAAAGAGCTGCACTGTTAGTGTGTGTGTGTGGGGGGGGGGGGGGGCGGTGAGTGGTTTATGGAGGCAGGGGTGGAGTAAAGTCAAGAGGGAGGTTCCAAAGAGACTTACTAAAGACTTACTGGAGGCCTAGCTATTGGTAAGCCCAAGTTGGTTTTCACCCTAACAAAGCATTAACATTAAGACAGTAGGGAGTTCCTAGCCTATTGATGGGATTGCCTTTTTCTGGTAAACTGATGGAGACTCTTATCAGTTTGACCATTTGTTTTTTGTCCTTTCCCATTTGGGGGCAGCCGAGAATGTCCAAGAAATATCATACATGTCCCACGGTGGGAGGCAGGGGAAGGGGGGTGCTGTTACCCTATAGTTTGCCCTCGACTTGCCCCATGCTCCCTCATCACAGGGAGAGGTTCCTTCTGTGGCTCAAGCAGGTAGGGTAGGATAAGAATATTGAGAAAAGCCTTCCAGCACCCTATGCCTGACTCTAAACACAAAATAACAGCAGCCACCAGAGGGGTAATTTGAAGCCTGTGGTCAACTGAAAGTAACCACAGCAACAGCTAAAACAAAATCCACCTCAGGCCTTGAATAGATTGATTGAAAATCCACACAAATGGCATGAAAGAAGACAAGTATGCCTACTATAGGCAAAAATACTATCTAACACAGTGTCTTTGAATCTTCTACACATAACGTGTAGCATTTGATAAAAAGTCTAAGACCAACAAAAAAGCAAGATAAAGGAAACTATTGTCAAGTTATTAAACCAATCAAGAGGAACAAGCACAAAGATGAATTAGATGTTAAAACTATCCAACAGTGGGGCGCCTGGGTGGCGCAGTCGGTTAAGCGTCCGACTTCAGCCAGGTCACGATCTCGCGGTCCGTGAGTTCGAGCCCCGCATCGGGCTCTGGGCTGATGGCTCGGAGCCTGGAGCCTGTTTCCGATTCTGTGTCTCCCTCTCTCTCTGCCCCTCCCCCGTTCATGCTCTGTCTCTCTCTGTCCCAAAAATAAATAAAAAAAAAAAAAAAAAAAAAAAAAAAACTATCCAACAGGGATTTAAAAATAACTATGATTAGCGACGTTGGGGTGGCTCAGTCAGTTGAGCATCTGAGTTGGATTCAGGTAGTGATCTTGCAGTTCATGGGTTTGAACCCTACATTGGGCTTGCTACTGTCACTCCAGGCCTGCTTTGGATTCTCTGCCCCCGTCTATCTCTGCTCCTCCTGCACTCATGCTCTGTCTCAAAAATAATTATTTTTGGGGCGCCTGGGTGGCTCAGTCGGTTAAGCGGCCGACTTCAGCTCAGGTCATGATCTCGAGGTCCATCAGTTCAAGCCCCGCGTCGGGCTCTGTGCTGACAGCTCAGAGCCTGGAGCCTGTTTCAGATTCTGTGTCTCCCTCTCTCTGACCCTCCCCCATTCACGCTCTGTCTCTCTCTGTCTCAAAAATAAATAAACGTTAAAAAATAAATTAATTAAAAAAAAATAAATTTTTTTTTTAAATAGCAATGAATATATTAAAGGACCTAGAGGAAAAGATGAATAACATGCATGAACAGATGGGAAATGTCCATGAAGCAATGGAATTTAAAAAGAAAAAAAAAAGATGTAGGACAGTATCAAATGGCTTAACCCATGTGTAACTGAAGTCCAAGAATCAAGATAAAAATATTTGAAAGTATAAACAATCAAGAATTTTCCAAAACTAATGAAAACCAATAAACCACAGATCCAAAAATCCCAAAGAACTATATGCCAAACTATTTTGAAAAAGGAAAAATTATTAAGAAAAAACACCTAGACATAGCATAGACAAACTCTTGAAAAAAGTTCATCCAATGCTCTCAGCGGCTGGGTCCCTGAAGACGTCAGCTTCACCTTTCTGGCTTCCCATCTGTCCCAGTCTATGGTCAGATTTGAGGTTTCCTGATCCATTTCTCTAGCTCTCTGGTTCCTCCACCATCAGTTTATCCCCCAGGCTACAATCTATTCTCTTCCAAGCACTACTACTGTATTTGTTCAGACAGGCTTTCTAGAACGTTCCTTGTAAATTGCATACCAGGTTCTAATTCCAGCCCCAGGAGTAGGCTCTAGACAAGGAGTAATCTTAAAAAGGTCTGAATATAAACAAATGTCTACATAAAGCCAAAGTAATAAGGTGTTATTACCAGGTTTATAAATAATTCTTTTACCAGCATTATAATTTAAGTGAAATGGAGCGAATTTTCACACAATAAATGTCTATGAAATCAAAGAACATAATTCCAAACTTATTTTAGCAGAATGTTTAAATAAATGGAATATTCAGCCTGATTTCCCATACAAATATAGTAATTATTTCATAAAAACTAGTACCACTCTAAAGACTAGGATTTGCCAGGTGCTCTTGAAAATAAATGCTTCTGAGGAAACTCCAAGGATCTGAGGTTAAAAGATGAAAAACACTAAAACATCCACTCTATTTCTTTGACTGACCCAAGGTATTATAGTTGATTCTCATCATGCATGGTAGTTACATTCTATGAAGTTACTGCAGATACTGAATTACCAAACCATTGCTCATAAGGGAAATATAGAGTTGAGAACTTCTAGCCACAACTGTTTCACCAACAATGTACAACCTTGTTTTCTTTCTGTTTTAGGACACCCTATTTAATATATATTGTTGAGTCATTAAACTCACAGCCAACAGCACTGTAACTCATGCCTGAATGAAGGTTATCTAACATTTTTTTTTTCTGTAAGGCACATCACAGCCTTCTTGTGCTTACTTAGACTGGAACATGAGACAGTGCATCAGCATTACATCGGGGTGGGGGGGGGGGAGGTGCATTTTAAAGAACACAAGTCACCAACAAAAAGCACAAAAATGTGACAAATGTGGCCCTAAAGAGTCCATGCGTGCGTAAACACACACACCTACACTATTAGCATTGAAAGACAAAGGTAGACCATCAGCTTATTTTACCTTAGCTGGGAACTCATAGGGTAACTCAAATTTTTCCTCATTCTGAGCATGTCCACAAATAGCTGCACAAGTACTACAAACAATGATTTGGGGGTTGTAAGTAAGTTTTACCAAGTAGGCAAATTATTTGCAGATTCCATATTTATGAATGAAGATCAACTGTATCTCCATCTCAAACGTCCTCCTTAGTGGCCCAACTTGATATATACTTTATATACATCTCGCCTCTTAATTTTCTTACCTTCATCAACCTCACCCGTTTGTTTCAATGCTTATTTTCATCCTTCCTAATCAAGACTCCAGGGTCCTTGTCCTAGCAATGCCTTCACATGGATTAAACTGGGGAAGGCATATTCTGCCTCACACATAAACACTATCATGGACAGTACTTTCCCATAGTTCATGATTTCTATTTCAACAACATCCACACAAAACTTATATTCACAGCCTAATATCACTTTCTTCTTTGATCTACTCGTATTTTCAGAATCTATAACCTTCCAACAAGAAAGCTTCAAGTATGAGTTTCTAAGGTAAATCATTATTCGGACCATTTGGTTCTCAATTACTTACGTCGTTTACAATTTTATTAATTTAGGAAACTCTCAATAATTACCCCAACTTTACTTCACTTTGCTAAGAAAAACCTGATCAAATACTGCCTCCCCTTTGTTCTCCATAGAGATGCATTAAGTCTATAGGCTTCTGCCTTTCTTTGGACATATAGAAACTGTCCATAAAAATACATATAGACAGAACTATGATTATTCACTGGTGAACCAGATTTTCAGCTGTTTAATTTAGTTCCCTCTGTAATTGAGAAGGAACAGGAAATCAGGAAAACTAAAACATTCAAGTCTAGATACCCTTAGCTGCTTGACTAGAGGCCTCCTAAAAGGTTCATGATTTACTTGCATATAAGCTGTCTCTGATAGCACACATCTAAAGGTTTGGAAGGAATCTTGAAGGTCTTCACCTCTGAATTGTGGGCACCAAAGGAGGGATCAAGGGTGCTTTTGTCCCCCCACTGTGAACCCAACATCAACACTTTGACTGCCTCACCACAAACAATAAGAAATATTCAGTTCTCAGCAATAAATGATAAACATGTGGATGAATCTTGGAACACATGTTCAGTGAAATAATGCTTACACAAAAGACATTTTTTGATTCAATTTATATGAGGATCAAGACTAGGCAAAACTAATCTATAGTGGAAAACAACCACAACAGTGGTTCCCTGGTTGGGGAAGGGAAATGATCTGAGTTGGAGTCTGCCTGGAACCTGCCTGAAATGATAATGGACTAACATTTTGGAAGGTAGCTATGCTCACCACTATACCACTAATGCTGCACGGCAATAATGGACTACATTTTGAAAGGGGTTTTGGATATGTAAGTGCATGCACCTGTGACAGAATGGTAAATTTAAGCTTGTGCATTCCATCGTATATAAGCTTTACATCAAAACAAACAGGATAAAAATGAGTAAAGCAAAATGTCGTTAAAAAGAGCAATTAAGTAGTAGGTATATGGGTGTTCTCTGTAAAATTCTTGCAACTTTATTGTGTTTTTGAGAATGTTCTTAACCAAACATCTCACGGAGGGCAGGGATCATACCTTCTAAAAACACCCTGAAAATAGGTTTAATGAAATGAAACTGAATTTGTCTCCAATATTCTATCCAATGCCTAAATTCCTGCACAATGGGTGCATCAAGGAGTCATGGAAATCAGTCATATCCAAACGTTCATGGACCAGCTAACATCAGAAGTACCTCAGGTGTTGATAAAAATACAGATTCTAAGCCCTAGCCAGACCTACTAAAACCAGAACCACTGGAGTACTTTCAACAAGCCTCTCCCCCAGGTTCTCTCATGTGTGACCAGATTTGGGAGTGACAGATCTGAATTGTATACAACCACTGCAATGATTATGAAGTTTCTTTTGGGTTGGCTCATTCCATTTTTGGAAAGCCTGATTCAGTTTTTCTTGTTGGTTTTGTTTTTGTTTTGTGTTTTGTTTTGTTTTTCCCTTACAAACTATTATGTCCTTCTTTGAGATCTACCACTTATCTATTCTTAATTTGGGAGTCATACAGTGAATCCTTCTCCCCCATTATTGTAATTATAGCTCTTATTATCTGTGCCTATTACATTCTATTAGGTACCATGTTCTGTGCTACATTTGATGTACATTACCTCACAGCAGCCTTTTAAGTTTCATGTCCATATCTACCCCTCTTCTTCCCTCCTTTCCTTCTACCAAGCAACCATCGTACATTCAACTTCTATGAAGGTTTTGTAATATATACCTTCTTGTCTCTTCACCATCTTTTTCAGCAAGCAGTCGCAAACTAAACCTTTGACATTTTACTCTGCTGTGAATGAGTTAAGAGCTTTTTCTGAAAATAGGTTTTGGCATAAGCAGACACTGCACAACGTAAAAAGTCTGGAACAAAATGGAAAACAACTTTTGGCTACTTCACAATTATGCCTAACACCAGTTCTACTTAACAGGAGATAGTGTGTTCCTCTATTCAGTCACATAAATGATTTCAAATGATCTGGAAACCACAGTTTCTACTATTTACAATTTAGACATGTTTGAAATTTGAAATTAATCCTTTCAACTGCCATATTTCATAAGCTAAAAATTATTTGTATAGTATCTCAATGTAAAAATAACATTACCTCAAGGTCTGTTTCATTTTGTTTTGAATAGTATGTTCAAACACTCCTGCTCAACGCAGAATTTGCAACAAGCTGGATTGATTTTTTTTTAAGATTTGGGGATAAAAACCACCAACTTACCCTTTTTTTTCTACATTCCACTGAGATTTCTCAAATTTACAATTTTTACATGAACTACCATCGTCTTCTGCTCTGAATCATATGGAAAGTGTAACTACTTGGTGTCTTCTGTTGATATTCTTGGATGGCATACATTTTTTCCACAAATTTAATATTCTTGTTAATGTATATTGTGTTTTGTTAATGTATTCATAAAGTTTCTTCAACTGCTCATTTCAAAATTGGAGTGTCCTCAATTTCCAGTCTATTTAGCCATTGCTAGGCTAAATCATGAAATTGCTAAGTATTGGCCAAAACAGTTCAATCTAATATTAATTTAATTTGGATTTTACAAGATGAAGCACAAGTACTGTCAATTAACAATTCTCCTTCTTCTTCCTCTCACTAGAATGACTCTCAAACACTTTCCTCTCTACTACAGTCTCAAGTAGAATTTTGTCCTGTGAATATTCCTTTGTCATTTTGAAAATGTATACTTAAATCTGACTTGAAGACTAGCTTTTCATCATTTTGACTCAGCAGTTCTTCAACAGCCACCCATCCCATGCAAAGTCAAGGATGACATTCAAAGGCAGGATGTAAATACAAGTGTTTCTTATTTTCTTCTAAATATTCTTTAAATTCTACTTCAAGTGACTTTAAGGAATTTTATAGAGAAAATGCTTATAATCCTCTTGCCATGTGGCACATTCATCATTTTGACTCAGCAGTTCTTCAACAGCCACCCATGTGGCACAAAGCACTAAGGAGCCCAGAAAAAAACATCAGCTCCTACAACTATCAGGAATAGGTAGAAGGAAAAAAATTTTCAATAGTAAATAAAATCTTTCCGTAAAGATATTTACTTTTTGAATAACATCTAGATATCAAGATGTGGAGATTTCAGATGAGTTTTATTTTGTCAATATAAAAAAGCAAGTACTATTGAGAATAATTTACTATGAAATATTGTTTTAACCAATGCTCAAAGTTTAAATTTCCTAACTTGCAAAGATTCCAAGTGAGAGATACTTATCTTTTACTGGTTAATTCCCTTCCCAGACTTAACCATTATGAAATACTTGGCATCTATCTGTATTACCTGCCAATTCCATTCCTTAGACTCTCATACTATCTTGTCTTACTAGTTTTATACACACATAATCTCACCTACTGATTCCACACTCCTTAAGGAGAGGGAATGGGTCTTAAACATCTTTGTTTTTCTCTCAAAGTCTTGTGCCCTGGAAATACCCTTGCACACCAGAACTTATCTCCTGTGATTAAAGGAACTATTTTTTCCCTTTGAACAATATACTTGCTCAATTTGCATCTTTCATGTTCTATCTCTGCTATTTCTAGAAAGGCAATGGCTCAACAATATACAGTGGTCAGGGTACAGGCACACCGGAATTTTCTTTCACACTTCTAACTCAGGTGCTACATAAATTCAGGTGCTTGAAGTAGTCGTGTTCAGTGTAATTATAATGTATACATGTACCTCATTTACCAGAAATTAATCAGGAATGAGCTCAACATACCTAATGGCCAATTAAGATACTCCAGGTCTTAATTTTAGAGATGTCAAAATACTTAATATTATTAATCTTTCAGAACTATGTTAAGATCCACGTGTAGATTGAGTCCCTCTGCTAAAGAAACTTACTCTCTGTGGGAAGTTATAAACCTAGGAAATTCAAGTTGTTTTGTTTTGTTTTTACAAGATCTAAAGGAATCTGCATGAGAGATAACTTTCAAATGAGCACACAAATAGCTCGTGCCTTAATATTGATTATTACTGTCAAGTGAAATACAGACAGATTTCCAAAGGCTAAAATCTAAGGCAATTGTTCAGGTAATTAAAGTTAAAAATCACAATAAACATCTAAATAATTGAAACAATATAGTCATTATCTAGATATGGAATCCTGGGCCCAAGGTTCACTTCCTGATTCTATCATTATCTTAAACTGGGTAGATTTGGGATAGTAATTTAGTCTCTCCAAGTGTGTTTTCTCCTATCTAGATAAACTTGTACTATGTGTCCATCTACTTGAGAAAGAGATTTTGAAAATTAAATTACAGCAGCATTTCTCAACCTTGGCACTGACATTACAGGCCTGATAATTCTTTGCTGCAATTGTGCGCATTGCAGGATATTCAGCAACATACCTGACCTCTACCTACCAGACAGCCAGGAGAGTGTACACATACACACACACCCCACAGTTTTAACAATTAGACGTGTCTCAAGACATTGCCAAATGTCTTTTGGGGGGGTGGGTGGCCCAAGGTCACCCCACCACCAGTTGAGAATGACTGAACTGTTTACATAAAAGCCTTCATTTATATATCAAATACATACTGGTTACTTAGTATGTGCCAGACACTGTGGCCAAGTCAAATAAAATGTGATTCATGTCCTCAAATAGTTTACAGCCTAGTAGGGCAGACAGATAAACAAATCAGTATTTGCAGTGATGGCAGTTTGGGAGCCTGTTGGGAAGGTGGGGCAGAGAGCCTAACATTCAGATATTAAAAGGTAGAAGCCACAGGAATTGGTAATTAAATCGATGTGGAAAGTAAGTAAAGGGAGGGAAAAAAAAAATGTCAACAATGGTTTGTTATTTAGTACCTAAGTCAAGGAGTTTTTTTCCACAAAAATAGGAACATTTCCCAGAAGAAAAAAACTCACACCACATAAGTGTTCATAAAATAACTATTGACTTCCTTGTGACTGCGTGAATTTTGACCAGTGGAAAAAAACACTTAGATTAACTACTCCATTTCTTCCAGTTTGTGCTATCACCAAAATTATCAAGACCAACAGGGGTTGGTTAATTCCTAGTCTGTAACTGCGCTATCCAGGTGCACAAAAAAGGCTGTAACGTGGTAAGGGACGACATGCACCATTTATGGCTTATGGCACTCACTGACCAACACGTCATTTTAACATTATCTAAGAATTTCATTTGCTGTCCACTTTGAAAGCCCAAGTCAAATGCTTCTGTCCCAGTGCCAGAAGAAAATGTCAACCAGGATAACAAACCACCTTTCCCCCAAGACAGTAGAAGTATGTCCCTTTTCAGAATACGATCTGCATGTGAGGTCTGCACAGAGGCAACTCTTATTAGCTCCCCTTTGCTGTGGAATGGCAGGGCAAACAACTATCCCATTATCTCACGGCACTTTCCAGTTTGTGTGAAACCAGGACAGGATCGTTTCAAGACACATAACACAGCAGTCATTAGAGAGAGCTAGTTAGACACTGCTAATGGGACCCTTTGGCCTCTGGTCCTGCTGAGGTATTTGGAGGAGTTCCAAATACCTAACCATATTGATTTCAGATGAATTTTTCTTTGCAAATACATGTTACCCAACACCCAAAAATATATGAAATCCATCCTAGTTTTTAGAGTTTACAAGCCCAATGACAATAGAATTCTGTGTGGAAATATCTAAATTCAAGTAACAAAGGCAATTTGAGAGATCAAAAATAGAAACCATTATTGGCATATTAAAACATTTTAGTTACTTAAGAATTCACATTTCTAAGAAAAGAGGCCTTATTAAGCGACATTTGCTCAATAGGCAATTTTCCCCCATTTAATTTTCATAAATAGATCCCGATGAAATGTATTTCCCCTAACAAAGACTGCACATTAACAATAAATGATACATCTTCAAATTTTAATTAATGTCAAGAGCTTTATTTTGCTTCCAAGCAACTTACAGAAACATGTTATTAATATAATTTAATTTAAGGGGTAGGCATGTGTTTTCTATTTTTAAAAAGGTGGTTCTGAAATCCTGGCCCTGTCAACATCATTTAAACATTCTCCTTCCATGCCTCAATATAATAAATTAAATCAGCATTTTAATTGTGCCCATGTTTTGTGGTTCCTGGAACTACAAAAAGATTCTCTATGAACGCACGACATCTCCCCAAAGAAAAACCCTACCGAGTGATTTATTACTCGTCTGGAAGATATAAATAGGTCTCTCAATAAAGATAGTATGGACTGCTGAAAGCTCTAGCCTTATACATCTCTGTAGGGTGCCTTAATTTAGCAGATATGCTAAATCAAACAAGGTTCTGGCTATAGCATTCATGGACAATTCTGCCATGATGCACCATTCCTCTACTGAACAGCAGGTTTATTGTAACCAGCATCATTTTGCACATGCATAAGAATCAGAGGGAAATTGGGCTTTTATGTGTAAATATAAAGAAATCAAGGGGTCTCAGTTCCCGAAGGAAGGGAGAAATTTTAACAATGCAGAATAACCTTTAGTCTTTTTAAAGTACCATCTTTTTATACAATATTTTAGATCACACCTCATTATCAGTCATGCTTCATTCCGAGTTTGAGTCCAGCCAAGAAACGATTATTTTATAAACTAAGACACGAACCAGCAGTTGAATTTGGCTATGCCTGAACCAAGTAGGTATCATGATCCCTAGAAGGGAGAGAAGCTTACAGAAAGGACTTATTGGCCACTTCCCCCCTTACGTCCAAATCTATACACTAAAATTGATCTAATTTCTAGAACTTACTTCTAGACCCAAGTAAAAGCAATTATACTAATCTTTTAAAACAGAAATTACAAATTCAACTAATTTGAAAACAGAGATGAATACCAAAAATCAAGAGTAGAAGCTGACTCTTTTAAATTGTAGAAATGTCATATGTAGCTTTTGTAGTTAATGCTTTGTATTCATGATCATGGCATTCACTGCCAGATCTAAGGATGACACCTCCTTCATCCTACCAGGATGTGTTTTTAAAAAGGAGGTCAGGGCAGGGTGCCTGGGTAGCTCAGTCAGTTAAGCATTTGACTCCGGCTCAGGTCATGAGCTCACTGTTTATGAGTTCGAGCCCCGCATCGGGCTCTGTGCTGACAGCTTAGAGCCTAGAGCCTGCTTTGGATTCTGTGTCTCTCTCTCTCTCTCTCTCTCTGCCCCTCCCCTGCTCATGCTCTATCTCTGTCTCTCAAAAATGAATAAACACTTTTTAAAAATTTAAAAAAAAAAAAAAAAAAAGGATATCAGGGGGACAAGATTATCATATACAATACCTCGTTTTCGTTAGTCTAGAAATACATATCACCATTCCTCATCATCCTCTTTAAAACATTAAGTTTTCCCAAAAAGCCAATACAAATTTGGCAAAAAAAAAAAAAAAGTCATTCATATTCAGACTTCTACTCTATTGCTATTTGCATTTCTATCTGGCCTTGTCAAAGATAGATTTTGAGCATGAGCATCATACATACTTACAAGAATTAAAATCACTCATCACACATGAGTCTGAATTGGAGTTCTTTGTGGACCACAAAAGTGGCCATGATATTTTAGCACCTCCCATCAGGAGATACAGCCTTTTTTTCTACCCCGTGAATCTGGAATGTTCTTGTAACTTTGACCAATAGAATGCAGGAAAATGGCAATATACCAATCCGAAGCCTAAGTCTCAAAAGGCCTTGCAGGTTCCAATCTTCAACTCTTGCAACTCTGTGCCCACCATGGAAACAGACCAGGCTAGCCTGTTAGACACTGGGAACCCATGTAGGAAACAGCCACAGTCATCCTGGCTGTCCCAGATATGGCCATCATAAACCAGTAAGCCCAGACAATCTATCAGTTCACTATAAATGCATAAGCAAGCCCAGCCAAGATGAGCCAAGCTTGTCCTACCACCATAACAACTGCCCAGTTTAACCCAGCCAACATGGTCAACCTGCAATATTATGAGCTTCATCAAATAGGTTTTTTTTTTTTTCAATATATGAAATTTATTGTCAAATTGGTTTCCATACAACACCCAGTGCTCATTCAAATAGGTGTTTTTTAGGCCACGAAGCTTTGGAGTTGTTTGTTACGTACAAATAAGTAACGCCTACAGGTCCTGTAACCTCCTAACTGAATCTTCCCCAGACTCTAAACTTCTTTTCAAGTTTCCGACTATGTTTATAGCCTTTACCAGCCTTTATTATAGCTAAATAATGCCCCCAAATGATTTTATAAGGTGTATCTAAGTATTTGTGATTTACATACAAATGCCCTAAAGGGAGAAACAATGCTCTGTATTTTTTCCCCTCACCCCACCCCCCAATGCTTTGTATTTTTTTTTTTAATTTTCCCATACACTAAACACATAGTAGGTATTAAATAAATACTTGTTGGTTTGATTTGAAAATAGATGAATTTTACAAGGCCTTTAAATTTCATAAGCTATACTTACCTTATTTGTAACAGGTCAATAATACTAGCCTATTTCTCCACACGAGAAATCTTTTACTTTTCACGTTATTTTATAAATATAATTTCATAGTAAGAACACTGAAACTAGATAAAATTTAACACTTCTACCCGTATCAAAACATAAAAACACCATTAAGAGAAAATAATCATGATGTATTTAAGAGCTAAAGTCCATAGTATACAAAGAGCTCTCACAAAGCAACAGAAAAAGACAAACAACCGAAAATAAAACTGAGAGAAATTCATGTATTGTGAGGTACAAAGGAAAACAAACCTGTGAAAATATGCCTTGTCTCACAGATAATCAGAAAATGTAAATTAACATTAGGAGACGTTTATCCATCAAATCATCAATAATTAACAAGATTAAATAAGATCCAGGATTGATGACTATCTATGGAAATAGGGTGTCTTACACCTTCTTGATAGGAGTACAAAACAGCACAGCTTTTAGAAGTACAGTCGGGAAGCATCTAGCAAAATGTTAATGGGGCATATGCCTTTTGAACCCAAAATGTTCACTGAAACTGAACATTTTGGATTTTTAGGATTAAACCAGACAGCTGTATCAATACTCTCCAGGCAAATATGGATACATCCATCCCTGGAAACTACACAAAAATTTGGGGAGAATCTCACAAATCTGTCAGTTCTATGCACTGACATGAAAAGATTATGAAGTTTTAAGTTTAGGGGTACCTGGATGGCTCAGTCAGTTAAGCCTCTGACTCTCGGTTTGGGCTCAGGTAATGATCTCACAGTTTCTGAGTTTGAGGCCCGCGAAGGGATTTGTAGTGACAGCATGGAGCCTGCTCAGGATTCTCTACCTCTCTCTCTGCCCCTCACCTGATTACTCTCACTCTCCCTCTCAAAATAAATAAACTTAAAATAATAGAATTAAAAAAAAGAAATGGTAAGTTTAGAAGGAGGTTGCCAAAGAATAGTGCAATATCCTGTTTTAAAAATAAGTACATAAATGCACAGAAAGAAGGCCAGAATGAGATACACTTAAAAAGCCACTATTAGGGGCACCTGGGTGGCTCGGTCAGGTAAGGGTCTGACTCTTGATTTTGGCTCAGATCATGATCTCACAGTTTTTGACACCAAGCCCCACTTCGGGCTCCACACTGACAGCAGAGCCTGCTTATGATTCTCTCCCTCTCTCTCACCCCTCCCCAACTCACACATACACATGCACGCTCTAGCTCTCTCAAATAAGAACTTTAAATAAATAGCCACAATTAGTGTGGTTGGGAGAATGGAAGAAGACAATTCACTCATGTATCATTTGAATTTCCCAAAAGCACTGACTTACGTGATTGGTGTAAGATGTATTTACAGTACACATACCTGGGCAGAAGGGGGCGGAGCATAGGTAGATTCACATGAGTCAGAGCTGTGCCTTCCTGGAGGAAGCTTTAGCTTTCACCCTGGTTCAAAGCGGTGGAGTGGCCAGCATAGCACACAGGTGGGAGCCGGGACTAGCACGGGGTACCCTTGTAGCATGACTTCTTCAGTGGCAGAGGAGACTATCAAGCAGTTAGCTGTACTGGGAACCTTGTGCTTGGCCTCGAGGAACCCCACAGAGCAACCTCTGGGAATCTGGAATGAAGGGAGACAACATGAACCTCTGGAAGTTAAACGTGAACATTGATAAAAACTGGATCAGAGGAGAGAGAACTGTCACCTGAAATACTTTTAATAAAGTTAGCCATTACTCATCACCACGCCGTCTCCTATGCCAAGCACTATGACTTTTCACACAGTGTATCTCAGTGAATCCTCACAACCCTTAGTTGTTTTTAATTTATTGAAGGGAAAATGAACTTGGAGAGATTAAGGAAATGACCAAGGGTCATGTAGCTTATATAAGGCAGTGCCAGGGATGTGAACCCACCCTGGTTTAATTCAACACCTATGTCTTTAACTAACATATGCTATCTCTAGTAACGGTCTAAAAAGGCCTCTGGGTCAGCAATACTGGACTACATCCCTGCTGTATGTATCAGTGCAGCCAAGGATAAAATGTATCAATTAAAACCAGCACTGCTCAGCCATGGGAGCACAGAACAAAGGGTTTCAGGGAAGCATAGGGGATAATGGTACCTATTCAAATACTTCCTGTGCAACAGTGACTCTGATCCAAGGATCCATTTGGTTCAAGTAGCAGGCCAACTAGGACACAAAATTTACACACGAAATCAATTTTTTCTACTGTCAGGATAAAGGTCAGGGCCTCGACTATATAGCAAGGCAATATCACCTCAGAAGAACTCTTAAAAAATGAACTGTTGTTCCTCCATGTGTTGTAGGTAAGTTTTTCCCCACTATTTGGAACCTCTATGGTCTATTTCCACCATCTTTTGCCATGCTGTTTTAGGCCTGTTTTGAATTCACCCAGGCGTTGTTGAAGAAGATACATCACAAATCTATCACAAACCTAGGTCAACTGGATTCTCCCCACAGACCCAGAAATAATGAAGAAATGGGGCAAGTGAAGTAAGAGAAGTTGCAGCCAAGAGTACTGTGTCCTTAAGCCGAAGGAGTGGATTCATGAAACAATTCTGGCAGAACACACAGGAAACTCATGGACATTTCTATCAGTTTTACATACTGGGGGGGGGGGGGGGGGGGGGGGGTCTAAAGATTTTTTTTTTTTTTTGAAGAATGGATTCCACTGTTTTACACAAAATGTGTGACCACTGGTGACATAGAAAGAAGACATGATTGGGGCGCCTGGGTGGCTCAGTTGTTTAAGCATACGACTTCGGCTCAGGTCATGATCTCACAGTTCCTGAGTTCAAGCCCCATGTCGGGGTCTGCGCTAACAGCTCAGAGCTTGGAGCCTGCTTCAGATAATGTGTCTCCCTCTGTCTCTGCCCACCCCCCCCCCATTCATGCTCTGTCTCTCTCTCTCAAAATAAGTAAACAGTAAGAAAAAAGAGAGAGAAGGAAGAGATGATTGATGCCTTTTAGTCAAGTAATGATTATTGTTTCTTTGGAAATCAGTTCACAGGCATTCATGGCTGTGGTTGATCGAGGTATGTGGCTGGCAATGGATTCCAAGGAGTTCTCCAGAGTGACTCTATCCAGTATTTGCTGAAGGGTCTGACTTAAAACTGTAGAAGAGCCCTCATAATTAAGATTGAAGTTTGGGTGAGGGTTTTAAATAGTTGTATTTTTTAGGCATTATCATGGGCACAAAGAGAATGCAGAGTTTTCTGGAAATACTAAGCAACTCCTTTTGAGTGGAAGCCTCCATCAAGAGGCCATGGTAGTTTCAATATGGGGTCCAGAGCTACTCATGAGCTGTGGTCTCAGGCATTACATACCCTCTCTAACCATCTCTAACCATTTCGATGTACTAGGTAAAATGACAATCACATAGGAATACTGTGAGGATTAAAGGTCTGTAAAGTGCTGTGTATGGAGGCTAGCACAGATTAAGTCTTGCCAAATGTCAGTGTACCTAGCATCATAGTGGCAACAAAGATTTGAAGAGGAGATGGGAAGTGATTTGCAGAACAGAAAGCAGTACAACAGAGGAAAAGCATGAAGCAAGCAAGAAATAAGGAGAGTGAACAGGGTAGAAGGGGGGACTAAAGAAGATTTGGGTGATTTTCTTTCGGTTTGGGCCTCACTCTACAGGGTTATTCAGTAATTTACTCAAGCAGAAAAACATATACTAGGAGTTCATTCTGTCCCCAGCACCACTGTAGTAGAGGAAATACAAAGGTAGATAGGGCAGAATTCCTTCCTTTAAACAAGTCCATTTGTTAGGAAACAAAGACAAATAATTACAGTCCTAAGAATGGGGTTATAATGGAAGAATACACAAAGTGCTAGGGGAACAGAGGATAGACTATGTTTGACAAAGAAGGGAGAGATCTTCCTAAAACTATCAACAGTTGGTCAGAAAAGGGGTTGTCCAAAAAATGACGAGAGATATTTAGAAAATCAAAGCATTATCTCCACCCACTCAGAAAGTCTAAAATAGCTGGGATTCTAACCTACTTGTACTTCCACACATCAGGATGAACCTAAAGCAATGGGCCCTAAAAATCTGTCTCATCCACAATCTTCTTAAAAACAAGGACAAGACAGGGCACCTGGGTGGCTCAGTCAGTTAAACATCCGAATTCGGCTCAGGTCATGATCTCGCAGTTCATGAGTTGGAGCCCCACGTCGGGCTCTGTGCTGACAGCTCAGAGCCTGGAGCCTGCTTCAGATTTTGTGTCTGCCTCTCTCTCTGCCCCTTCCCCACTCCTACTCTGTCTCTCAAAAATGAATAAATGTTAAAAAAAACAATTAAAAAAAAAGGACAAGACATCTCCAGTTGCCTAGGGAGCCACCTCTGAAGGAAGTTTATTTCCCTGACGCTGATCCCTGTTCTGACACTTAATAAGAACTCTGGCAAAGGTGAGAAGTTAACTCCTCTCTCTTGTGCATTCAACAAGTTCACAGTTGTTGCCACTAAGGATGGAATGAAGTGTGTACCCACAAATGGAAAGAAGCCAGGTGGGAATTACAAAAATGTTTTGTAGCATCATGTTGGAAGGGGATGGACTGAGTAATCCCTCTCCCCAAGATGTCCATGTCTCAATCCCCAGAACCTGTGAGTAGGTTACCTTACATGGTAACAGAGACTTCAGAGATCTGATTAAGTAAAAAAAATCTCCAGAATCAATTAAGATGACAGAAGCAGAGTTACAGTGACGTACTTTGAAGATGGAGAAAGGGGCCATGAGCCAAGGAATATAGTCACTACAATACGGAAAACACAAATATTCTCTCCAGAAGCCTCCAGAAGGATACACAGCCCTGCCAACACCATTAGCCCCCACAAGACACTGTTCAGACGCCTGACCTCCAGAACTCTAAGAATAAAATTTGTGGGTTTTTTAAGCCAGTAAGTTAGTAATTTGTTAAAGCAGCAACAGAAAACTTACATAGGAGGAAGGGGTTTCCTCTAGAGACCTCAAAACCCAAGCAAATAATCAATACTCTCAACATCCTAGAGAAGAGAAGAGAAGAGAAGAGAAGAGAAGAGAAGAGAAGAGAGAACATCTAAGAGAAGAGAAACAAAATGGAGAAAGAATTTTGAGCAGGTCATGCGAGACTAAACCAAATTAAGAGAACAGAGACAAGACCAAGGAAGGAGACATGAGCCTCCCAAATCCAAACGCAGGTCTTGGGAGCTTCATTTGAGTGACAGGTTTGGATCCTGCTCTTGGGGAAGCCCAGCATTTCATTGTGATGATTTCTCCAGACAGTGAAGAAAATGGTGGCCTGCGTTTGGCTATCCTCACTGATAGCAGAATGATGTTCCATGCCACAAGTTCGGACCCATTAACACCACAGCCAGGAGTGTCCAGACCCACCCCCAATAAGGAAAAAGCATTATTGATACTAGCCACAGCGATGAAGAGAGAAAATTCTCTTACACTCCCAGAGCAGTCAAAGTTTGTGCTAATGTTTATGGGAGAAAAAGGAAAAAAGTGGCAAAGAAAATACATCTGCATCATTCACATCCCCAAGGAGATAGACTAAGAACTCTAGGGAATGCTGAATTTAGTTCTTTGCATCACTCCTAACATGCAGATCCTTTGCATATTCATTTAAATGGTATTATCAAAAAACATCACCTTCTAAAACAAACATCTTTTCATCTATGAAATTTTCCCCATTTTGACCATGTAAAACCTACAAATTAAACATATACCAGGAGACGAAGGCAATACAGCAGACAATCTCCAGCTAAGAAATTTGAAGAAAAAAAAATAGGGAATAAAAAAAAAAATCAACCTTTGATGAAATAATTGCTTCTGCTGTTATTTTTTGCTATTGCTTCAGAAATGTTCTGTCTCTCTCTCTCCCTTTCTTGTCCCTATAGTGAGGTGCCCCTGCTGCTGCGAAGATGAAAGGTCCAGTCTCTTTAAAATTTCATGCAGAGCTCTTCACAACATCGAAGCTTTAAAGGCCCATGGCAAATTCAACATATTGTTACACTTGATGGAAGGAGGTAAAAATTACATGCAAAATATACTGTATATTCATTGTCTGGAAATACTATAAAGTTACAGATTCCCATATTTCCCTAACCAGTATGGACATATATATTCTGATTTCAATATTTGGAAACACAAAAGATACACATGGAGTGCGTATTGTAGCAAAAATAAGAATGAAATTCAAACCACCTAAGGTTATATTAGGGTCCTAGGATATGTGAATAGTTTTATTCATCATGCTCCTAAATTGTTCTAGATGTGTGAAGCATATTTTAAAAGACACCAAAAGATACAAAGGGCAAAAAAAAAAAAATTTTTTTTTCTAAAACTTGTATGTATCATGGGGCTCTTTGCCCTAAGTTATTCTCTATAAGGAAAAATTTAGGGACAACTCATTTGTTTTTATGTATAAAATTATCACAGAAAAAAAAACATTAAGAACTAGAACTGAAGAGAGTGGGACGGAGAGCACAGTAATCACAAAATCAAGTTCATCAATCATTAGTTTAACAGGTAGACTTTATTTTAAAATTTATTTTAAATTCAAAAGTTCAGCATTTAAATTTTAGGTCTGTGTTTTGCTGTAGTTGTTTTTATCTGGCCCCATTTAGCCAGACTCATTCATTTATATTCAGTCACTCTACCTTCAAACATTTATTCAACATCTGAAGTGCCTGAGTGGCTCAGTCAGTTAAGCATCCGACTTTGGCTCCCATCATGATCTCACCATTCATGAGTTCAAGCCCCACATTGGGCTCTGTGCTGACTACTCAGAGACTGGAGCCTGCTTCAGATTCTGTGTCTCCCTCTCTCTCTGCTCCTCCCCTGTTCATGCTCTCCCTCTCTCAAAAATAAACATTAAAACAAATCAAAACCACAGTGAGATCCCTCACACCTGTCAGAATGGCTAACATTAACAACTCAGCCAACAACAGATGTTGGGGAGGATGTGAAGAAAGAAGATCTCTTTTGCATTGTTGGTGGGAATGCAAGCTGGTGCAGCCACTCTGGAAAACAGTGTGGAGGTTCCTCAAAAAACCAAAAATAGGGGCGCCTGGGTGGCTTAGTCGGTTGAGTGTCTGACTTCGGCTCAGGTCATGATCTCACAGTTCATGGGTTCGAGCCCCGCATTAGGCTCTGTGCTGACCGCTTGCTCAGAGCCTGGAGCCTGCTTCAGATTCTGTGTCTCCTACTCTCTCTGCCCCTCCCCCATTCATGCTTTGTCTCACTCTGTTTCTCAAAAATATATAAATGTAAAAAAAAAAATTTTTTTTTTAAACTAAAAATAGAACTACCCTACAACCCAGCAATTGCACTACTAGGTATTTATCCAAGGGATACAAGTATGCTGTTTCAAAGGCATATGCACCCCAATGTTTATAGCAGCACTATCAACAATAGCCAAATTATGGAAAGATCCCAAATGTCCATCCATGGATGAATGGATAAAGAAGATGTGGTATCTGTATATACAATGGAGTATCACTCGGCAATCAAAAAGAATGAAATCTTGCCGTTTGCAACTCCGAGGATGGAACTGGAGGGTATTATGCTAAGCAAAATTAGTCAGAGGAAAACAAGTATCATATGACTTCACTCATATGAGGACTTTAAGATACAAAACAGATGAACCTAAGGGAAGGGAAGCAAAAATAATATAAAAACAAGGAGGGGGACAAAACAGAAGAGACTCTTAAATATAGAGAACAAACAGAGGGTTACTAGAGGGGTTGTGGGAGGGGGGATGGGCTAAATGGGTAAGGGGCATTAAGGAATCTACTCCTGAAATCATTGTTGCACTATATGCTAACTTGTATACAAATTAAAAAATAAAGGGAAAAAATAAACATTAAAAAAATTACAAACATTTACTGGATATCTACTACATGCCAGGCACTGTGCTAGGTGTGGAAAAAGAGAAAAAGGGAAGAAAAAAAAAGATGTAGTCCCTGATTCTGAAGGGATTACAATACAGTAAAAGGAGGTGAACACAGTAAAAGGAAAGTGTGATCAAGTCTTAGAGGTCCTCCGGCTGAAGGAGGACTAGTTCCTACTGTAGTAGAAGAAAAAGTTCTATCCAGGACTCAGTCTTTAAGCAGAGGTTTAGAAACCATTTGGCTGCTGCTGATGACATAAACCAAGGCAGTGGTGGTGAAAGGGGACAGATTTCAGCAAGTCAATAGCACAAAACCTGCAACACTTGGCTACTGATTAGAAAGCAAGAGCATGAGAGGAGTGTAGGATGAATCTCAGATTTCTAAAGTTGCCATCACTCACCAGTTCATTATTTCAATGGTCATTTACTACCAAACAGGTGCCAGGTACATACTGGAGACAATAATAAAGAAATCATAAAAGAAGAATACAACTCAGTATTAAAGAAGATGGTAAGTGGAAAACTAGTCAACAAATGACCAAGTACTATTAGGATATATAAGTGCCATGAACAAAATAAAATAGGGCAGTTTCCAAAAATAAAGAGAAGGCCAAGACAGCTATGGCATGGTGATCAAAATGCAATCTCCTGGGGATTAAGGAGGGCACTTGTTGCAGTGAGCACTGGGTGTTGTATAGAAGTCTTAAATCACTAAATCGTAAAACTGAAACTAGTATTACACTGTATATTAACTAATTGGAATTTAAATAAAAACTTGAGGGGAAAAAAAAAAAGATGCAATCTCAGAGATGGCCATGTAGGGCCAGATCACATAGGATTTATGGGCTGGTAAAACGTTTTGCAATTTAAGTGTAATGGGGAAAAATTGCATCTTTTAAGCACAGGAATGATCAAAGGTCATCAGAGAAGTAGATTAAGGAGTAAAAAGAAATCACGGAGGGCAGCTTGAAGGCTTTTGAAGTGATGAAGACTGGAGATGATATCGATTTGGACCAGAAAGACAGCAAGGCAGGTAAGAAAAGTCAGGTATTCTCAGGGTCCATTTTATAGACAGAACTGACAGATCTTATTAATGGGGTGGTTCTGCAGGGTGACCAACTTTCATTCCTACCCTGTGGCTTTAGACACTGGGTGGTTAAAACAACTGAGACAGGGGAAAACCCATAGGGAGGAGGGGAATCAAAAACTAGGGCATGTTAGATTTGAGAAACCTCTTAGACATCCAAGTGGACTTATCAAGAAAGCAGTTGGTTATAGGAGACTGGAACTCATCAGAGAGGTCAGAGCTGGATATGAATTTGGGAGTTTCTCAGTATGTAGATTCAACGTCAAGGAGCTGAAGGAGATCACAGAGGGTTCGGAGGCAGAGTATGATTCAATAGAGTAAAGATCTATGAGACTCTCCCACACTAAGAAGTCAGAAAAGGAGATGAAGTCAGCAAAGGAGAACAAGAAGCCCCAGCCATAGAGATAGAAGGGAAACCAGGAGAGCATATGGACACAAAAGCCAAAGGGACAAACAACATTTTGAAAAGGCTGTGGTCAAGTAAAGCCAAGGCATATGAGGACACAGAAGTGACTCCTAGATTGAAGAAGAAAAAAAAAAAAAAATATATATATTGTTGGTGACCATAAAAAGAGTTTTGGGGAGCCTGAGTGGCTCAGTCAATTAAGTGTCCAACTGTTTGTTTCGGCTCAGGTCATGATCTCACAGTTTTCTGAATTCCAGCCCCAAGTCGGGCTCTGAACACTGACCTTGCAGAACCTGTTTGGGATTCTCCCTGGCTCTCTCCCTCTCTGCCCCTCCTCCACTCCCAACCCTCTCAGTCTCTCTCAGAATAAATAAACTTAAAAAAAAAAAATTCCATGGAGCTCAGAGGGCAAGAGACCTAGGATGGTTCTAAGACGAGAATGAGAAAGTAGAAACAACCATTGTCAGCAACTTTCAGGATTTAAATTTTGTTGTAAAAGGTAGCCAAGAGAAGGGGCCATAGCTGAATTGGGAAGTAGGGACATGTGAAGTTAAGGGAAGGGGAATGCCAGAGCATGAGTTTATGTGCTGATAGTAACAATTCTGTCAAGAAACTGAGGACACAAAGAAGAGAAGCCTTCAGGCAAAAGAAGTTGTGATCCAGAACCTTTGATAGTTGGCATTTAATTTTTTAAAAATCTGTGAAGACCATTTCCATATGTAGGAAATTCAAATACAGATTATACATCAAATGACATCATTGAAACAATTATCTTAGATGTGAAAATGATAATGTCCTCTAAGAAAATGTTCTTTTCATAAGCAATTAATACTCCAGTATTTAAAAATGAAGAAACATGGTATCTCTAATCTAGTTTCAAGTGATTTTAGAAAAAAGAGATGGATAGAAAGATCAAACAAATGTAGTAAAATTACCAGTAAATCTAGGAGAAGTTTGGCTAGGTGTTTGCTGTGCTATTCTTTCAACTCCTCCATTGATTTGAAGTTTTTACAAACAACAGTTGTGTGGAGGAGAACTACAGAGGCTTGGGATGACTCTCTCCCCAGTAGACCTCCTAGAGATCTCCAGCAATCTGCTTTTTATGAAAGCTCCTATGATGATGCTAATTAACAGCTAAATAGTGATTAATTGTCTATTGCTGCATACAAGTCACTTCAAAGCTTACTGGCTTACAACAACCACCACGTTATTTTGGGAGAGTCCCAGGGATCTCTTATCTACTGACAGCACCCACCCACCACATGATCTCCTTCAGCCCCATGATTTTGCCTCCACATACTGAGACTGATGAATCTATAGGCCAAGAATCTGGGTAAGGACTCAGAGCAGTAGCTCTGCTGGGACTGCAGGATTCAAGACTGCCTTACTATCTGGAGCCTGGACGGAGGCTGCTCCACATGGCCTCTCTACAGCAGGATGGCCTGCACTTCTTTACCTAACGGATGACTCCCCCTCTAGTACCCAGAAGCTCTAAGACCTAAGCTTGGCACACATCACTTCCCTGACATTATATGAATCAAAGCAGGTCACAAACCCAAGCCCAGATTCAAGGAGGAAGAGAAGGAGATTCCATTTCTTGATGGGAAGAAAAACATCAAGTTACAAAGTGGGCGTGGTGCATACAACTGTGAATCACTGTGGGCTGTTTTAATCATCTGCCACAGACACCTGCTAAATTAAATATTACCAGCCCCAACTTAAATACAAGCTTGCATTACACCATAATTATCCTGTCCATATGTAAATGGTTCTTCTAAAACTGTTTGAAAATAATTCATTTTCTTAATTTGGAAGAAACTAGCAATTTAATTATGGTATCAATTTGCTCAATAGGCCATAGTCATTAGTACAAGTCTCTCTCACTGATTCCCAGCCTCAGAGTCCCAGATTCAGATTACAGTGGTTCTGTAAACTGAGGGAAGACCCAAGAGGTTCTAGAATCTCAGGAAGTTCTCACCAATCCCACAGACAAATGGAGAACTGGAACAAGGATGCTCTTCTTGTGTAGGGAGTAGCTCTTCTGTACTCATTCCTGCCCTCTGGGTGATGAGGAAGGCCATAACCTCCAATCTCTTTCCCATCAGTAACTTTGCACAAGTTCATTAGTTTATCACCATTTTGCAGAAGTGACCAGGCCTTCGACCAGGGTCTTGCATGGGAGGAGAGCTGTAAGGCCAGGACTTCCCAAAGCAGAGTGATAGAAGATGGGAGCCCCTGCTTTAGTTCTTGTGGCCATTACCAGAACTCCCAAATAGTGGAGCCTGAATTAACATGATTTCTATTAAGATTATTTATGAAGCCTATTAAAGCATATGTGGGATAGACAAAAGTTACATTCCCATCTAGAATAGCTCTTTGCACATGGTCCTTACTATGGAAAAAGTCTATTCATGTCAACCATCAAAATCAAAAAGCAGCATCTGATATCATGCCTCAGGAATTGAGGGATGTGCAGGACTAACCCATCCTGTGCCTCTTGTTAACCTCATCCCAGTCACATCAACTAGCTTGCAGTTGTGCAGTATGGCAGCTCTGAGTGTCACTGATAGATTTTAAACTCAAGTCCACCTGGCTTAACACTTGAGCTACTTGGACTACACTCAGCAGTGACAAAATCAAAGGTATGAGTCTCTGATTCTTGGGAAAGTCAAATGCCTCCTTCTTGGAATCAATTACCTAGATGAGAAGGCATTTGACTTTCTCAAGTGCTCCTGAAACCACCCACAGAGGAGGAGTGTTAAATGGAAATGCATTAGAGTTCCTTGGGCTCTAGCTGTAACTCTATCATGAATACACTGTGTGACCTAGGGCCAATCATTTCTCTGTGCTCTCTATCTTCATCTGTAATGGGAAGGGTTTCTATTATAGTTGATTACTCTTAAGACCAAGATCATCTCTGTGTGCTCATGCACATTCGTATGAAGAGCACTTCCATCAGATGTATGCACTAAGGACAGATAAGCATTTACAAGGAAAATGTTACTGTCAATCACAACACATTTTAAGAGTGTATATTTCTTAGGTTTTTACTTCATCCTATTCTCTTCTAAATAACAACTGCCACTTGAAAATATATTGTGTTTAGTTTCAAATATATATTCATTTGAAATTTGTATCTTCAAATTCTTAGCCTCCAATTTTTTTTCATTTTCCAAATGGTATTTTCAAAACTCACTTACATTACATAAGAAACAAAAGTGTTGGTGAGGATGTGGAGGAAAAGGAACCCTCAACACACTACTGGTGGCAACGCATACTGGTGCAGCCACTGTGGAAAACAGTATGGAGGTTCCTCAAAAAATTAAAAATAAAACTATCCTATGAACCAGTAATCACAGTACTGGGTATTTACAAAAACAAAAAAAATAGAAGCACTAATTTGAAAGGATATATACACCCTATGTTTATTGCATCATTGTTTATAATAGCCAAGATACAGAAGCAGCCCACGTGTCCACTGATAGATGAATGGATAAAGTTGTGGTACATATACACAAAGGACTATTCAGACATAAAAATGAAATCTTGCCATTTGCAACAAGGATAAAACTAGAGAGTATAATGAAAAATAAGTCAATCAGAGAAAGACAAACACTATATGATTTCAGTCATATATAGAATATAAGAAACAAAACAAATGAACAAAGGGGAAAAAAGAGACTAAGAAACAGACTTTTAACTACAGAGAACAAACTGATGGTTACCAGAGAGGAGGTGGGTGGGAGGATGGGTGAAATAGGTGATGGGAAGTAAAGAGTACATGTAACGTGTAACATGTAACCACAGAGTAATATATAGAATTGAAGAAGTATAGAATTGACAAAGTACTATAGCCATTCATGATAAAAGCCCTCAACAAAATAGGTCTAGAGGGAACTTATCTCAACATAATAAAGGCCTTACATGAAAAACCCATGGCCAACATTATACTTGATGATGAAAAACTGAGAGCTTTTCCCGAAAGGTCAGGAACAAGGTAAGGATGTCTACTCTCACCACTTTTATTCACAACAGTACTGAAGGTCTTAACCATAACAGTGAGACAACCAAAAAATAAAAGGCATCCGAACAGTTAAGGAAGAAGTTAAACTTTCCCTATTTGCAGATGACATACTATATATAGATAACCTGAAAGACTCCACCAAAAAACTACCAGAACTGACAAATGAATTCAGTAAAGTCACAGGATACAAAATTAATGTACAGAAGTCTGTTGCATTCCTATACACTAATAATGAAGCAGTAAAAGTGAAATTAAGCCAACAATACCATTTACAGTTGCACTAAAAACAATAAAATAGCTAGGAATAAATTCAACCAAAGAGGTTAAAGACCCTTACTCTGAAAGCTATAAAATATTGGTGAAAGAAATTCACCACGGGATGCAAAGAAGTGGAAAGACATTCTGTGCAAATGGGTTGGAAGAACAAATATTGTCGAAGGTTCTATTCTACCCAAAGCAATTCACAGATTTAATGCAATCCCTATGAAAATACCAACAGCATGTTTCACAGAACTAGAGCAATCCTAAAATGTCTATGGAACCACAAAAGACCTCAAATAACCAAGACCATCTTGAAAAAGAAAAACAACTAGAGCTATCACAACTCCAAATTTCAAGTTATATTGCAAAGCAGTAGTAATTAAAACAGTAGGGTACTGGCATAAAAAAATAGACACATTGATCAATGGAATAGAACAGAAAACCCCTAAATAAACCCACAATTATATGGTCAATCTTCAACAAAGGACAAATGAACATACAATGGGAAAAAAGTCTCTTCAGCAAATGGTGTTGGGAAAATTGGACTGCCACATGCAAAGGAATGAAAGAGGACCATTTGCTTTCACCACACACAAAAATAAATTCAAAATGGATTAAAGACCTAAATATGAGACCTGAAACCATAAACATCCTTGAAGAAAGCACAGGCAGTAACCTCTCTGACACTGGCTACAGCAGTATCTTCCTAGATATGTCGCCTGAGGCAAGGTTAACAGAAGGAAAAGTAAACTGTTGGGTCTACATCAAAATAAAAAGTTTCTTCACAGCAAAGGAAATAATCAACAAAAAGGCAAGCTACAGAATGGGACAAGATATTTGCAAATGACATATCCAACAAAAGGTTAGTATCCAAAATATATAAAGAACTTAGATAACACCGAAAAATAATCCAATTAAAAAAAGAGAACACAGAGGGGTGCTAGGTGGCTCAGTTAAGTGTCCAACTCTCAGTTTCAGCTCACTTATGATCAACAGTTTGTGAGTATAAGCTCTTCACGGGACTCTCCTCTGACAGCGTGGAGCCTGCATGGGATTTCTCTCTCCCTCTCTCTCTGACCCTCTCCCACTTAATCTCTCTCAAAAAAAAATAAAGAACATTAAAAAAAAATTTTTTTAAGGGTGCTTGGTTGGTTCAGTCGGTTAACTGTCCAACTTCAGCTTAGGTCACAATCTCATGGTTCATGGATTTGAGTCCTGCATCTGGCTCTGTGCTGACAGCATGGAGCCTGGAGCCTGATTTGAGTTCTGTGTCTCCTTCTCTCTCTGCCCTACCCCACACACGCACTCTGGCATGCGCGTGCATGAGCTTGCTCTCTCTCTCTCAAAAGTAAATAAGCATTAAAATTTTTTTTTAATTTTTTTTAAATGGGAAGACATGAATAGACATTCCTACAAAGATGACATACAGATGGCCAACAGACACAAAAAAAGATGCTCAACATCACTCATCATCAGGGAAATACAAATCAAAACTAAAATGAGCTATCACCTCACACTGTCACAAAGGCTAAAATTAACAATATAGGAAACACAGATGTTGGCAAGGATATGGACAAAGCACCTCTTACACTGCTGGTGGGAATGCAAACTGGTGCACCACTCTGGACAACAGTATGGAGGTTTCTCAGAAAGTTAAAAATGGAACTATCCTGAGATCTAGCAATTGCACTACTAGGTATTTACCCAAAGAATACAAAAATGTTAATTTCAAGGGATACATGCACCCCAATGTTTATAGCAGCATTATTTATAATGGCCAAACTATGGAAGCAGCCCAAGTATCCATCAATAGATAAAAAAGATGTGGTACATATACACAACAGAGTATTATTGAGCCATAAAAAAAGAGTGAAATCTTGCCATTTGTAACACCATGGACAGAGTTAGACAGTACAATGCTGAGTAAGAGAAGAAAAATACCTTATGATCTCAATCATGTATGGAATTTAAATAACAAATGAGCAAAGAAAAAAAAAGACAAACCAAGAAACATATTCTTAACCATAGAGAACTGATGGCTACCAGAGGGGAGGTTAGAGGGTAGGGGGTGGTAATCAGGGAAATTAGGGATGTGGATTAAAGAGCACACTTATTATAATGAAAATTAAAATGATTAAAATTAAAAAAAAAAATTGCTGGATCACTATATTGTACACCTAAAACTAATAGAACATTGTATGTTAACTGGAATAAAAAAAAAAAAAGTCACACTACACTATGACAGGTTTCTGCCTTTTTTGTTTACTCCTTTTTTACCCCTATTCAAGTTACTGGAGGGAATTCAAAGAACTATCCCCAATGCCAATCAGTGGCTTTTTTATGCAACAGTAAAAATGATTATATATCAATATTTATAAATATCAGTGTGTAAGCAGTCTGTGTTCTACTGAATAGGTGGGGTGTATTTACATGTGAAGGGCATTCTTATGAGCTTTCAAAATTCGGTTGATGACCAAGATGTCCAGAAATAATCAGTTTAGGCAAAATCAAATGTTAAAATTGGTCATTATTAGTACTGACAATATACTAAAATGATAATGATGTGAGAAATGTTTTGTAAATTGTAAAATATTGCATATATGTCCAAGTACTATTGTGAAATTTAGGTGGCTACCGTATGGCTCCAACTTTGATCTGATGGATAAATCTTTGTAATGTTAAATAAAACTCCTAGAGAAAAAGACCAATGAATCAAAGTAAGATAACCTCAAGAAATAGACTGGATCTGAAAACCTGATCAATTTTCAGATTCACTAAGTAATGACAGAAGCTGGCTTTCAATGAACAATGATGAGGTCGTCCCAGGCACAGAGCTAAAGGTTTTCCGTTCAGCATATACATACTTTCCATTCTCACAGCTTTGCCTCCTCCACTTTACCACCACTTAGCACATACAGAAACCAATCAAATTGTCCCACTGTTCAAATCTTCAGGTGACCTAGCCAAGAGGATCAACTATCTGAGAGGCACACAAATCAGAGAGGCTCTGCTGAGGAAATGGGAGATTTTCCCATTTTACAGATGAGGATACTGAGGAATTGAGGCATTAACCAACTTCTTCAAGATCTCACAGCTGATACATGGCAAAGCTGAGATCTACAGGCAACAAGTCCCCAAACCTCGATTTTAACTGCCATGGTCCAGTGCCTGGCAGTGGAAAAATGTGTGCAAAAATCTTCCCATCAATTAATGAAAAATTAAGCTCAGGTCATGATCTCACTGTTGGGGAGTTCGAGCCCAGAATCAGGCTCACTGCTGTCAGATCCTCTGTCTCCACACCCCCCCCCCCACTATACCCCTCCCCAACTTGTGCACTCTCTCAAAAATTAACAAACATGTAAAAAATTTAAAAATAAGACAGTACTACTTCCACTTCCCCTGTTCGGAAATCGGGCCTAAATTTTAAGACATGACACGTGCCCTGAAATATCCTGTGGGGTCCTTCTCTGCCTCATTCTCCCAAATCTGTGTTTCTATTAGTAAAATATTAACAGCTTTGCCCTCATATGAAGCCAATAACAGAGTATAGAACTGATATATTCTGCAAAAATAATATTGACATGCAAATAGCTTATACAAAATTATAATTAAATTAGGGCCAAGTGAATAGGTGTTATTTATTCAAAAGTCTCCTTTAAGTTAATCAGATACTGAAGAACAGACACCTAAAGAATCACAGAAATAGAATGTACCCTCAAGTTATATCACGAGGAGAAAAAAAAAAATCTCTCTGGATACAAAATTCGGGTTTATTTTATCTTACATCAGACCAAAGGGATTTAGGTTGCTTTTTTAATCTACTTGTGCATAATCATCTCTCAGATTAATCATACTGTTTAATAGAATATTATTATTAATTAGACATGTCATTGCTTCGGGCAGAAAATTATTGCAAAATATAAAGGCCTATATTCCAAAGGCTCATAAGAGAAAGATTTCCATTTCTATCATCACACATCTCTTTCAGTTCCAATTCTCAGTGGAAATTCCTCAATGAATTCAGTCCTTGTAACACTAACATTTAGAAGTGTCTCCCATTAAAAGATAGCAGAATTAAGGTTTGCTTTGTAACATACTTTGTTATTCATAAACCAATTACATTTTCTTAAAAGGGCATCTGGGTTCCGAAGAAAATCCATCAGCGTTGCCCTCATTTTTACCATCTTCCATTAGGGGTGTTTGGACTGGGGCATGGGAAAAAAACAACCAGGTCATAGGTTTTATCCACCAACATGCCATCCTCTAAAATGTGCTCATTCTCATCTGGACACCGCTGCTTCCTCTTCATTCCCATAAGCCCCAGGTATTGTATCTGTGCCTCTCTACCCACACAGAAGAACTCTACTGTTCTCTCTTAGGCCAGGATTCCCTAAGGTTCTCTCAGGCACACATAGTAGACATTTACTTTGCCCCTACACTAAGCCATATAAAAGAACCCCCCACAATCATACTGCTTTTCAGGGCTCCAGCATTAGAACAAGGGCACAAGGACCATAGGTACCCAGGTTCCTGCCACTTATGATTTGGTCCATTGACTCTCACCCTCTATCCTCCCTTCCGCCTCTAGCCTCCCCACACTGAGCATCCAAGCAGATGAATGAGCTTCCTATTTCACAGTGAAAAATAGAGCCTTAGCAGAGTCAAACTTCTTCAACTTCTGGCATGTCTAACATATTTTGCCAGCTGTACAAAGTTAATCTGCTCACTTGTATCCAGAATCTCATCTCTACCCACTTCAGGAATCTCCCTCAATCAATTGCCTTCCTCCTCTTGATCTTCATCCTGTCTGCTTTGACTCTTTCCTCTCTGCTTGTGAACTTACAAAAAAACAAAAACAAACCCAGCCACATGGTTTATTTATTTTTAGAGACAGACAGTGTGTGTGTGTGTGTGTGTGTGTGTGTGTGTGTGTGTGTGTGCGCGCGCGCGCGCAAACAGGGGAGGGGCAGAGAGAGAGGAGACAAAGGATCCCAACCAGGCTCCATGATGTCAGTGCAGAGTCCAATGCAGGGCTCAAACCCACTAACTGTGAGATCACGACCTGAGCCGACACCAAAGAGTCAGACACTTAACCAACTGAGCCACCCAAGCGCTCCTACGGCTGTTGTTCAAATACACATACAACACCAGCAACAACAACCATACACAAACTCTCCCTTAACCCTTTTAACTTTCATCTTCCCTTCACAGCTAAGCTTCTTCAAAAAATTATAAAAAGAATGTTCCAGCCATACAGGAGTATGTGGTAGACTCGGAGATGGAAAACATCATGGCCTTTTGAGAAAGGTAAAGGTCTGGGTGGGTGGACAATCATGAACAAGTAGTGGAAAGGTGGACAAGAGCTTAGTAACACTGACCTTAAGGGTCATGAAGGATTTTAGCCTCTATCATGGATTTGTTTTGAAGATTGTTTATTTTTGAGAGACAGTACAAGCTGGGGAGGGGCAGAGAGAGAGGAAGACACAGAATCCGAAGCAGGCTCCAGGCCCTGAGCTGTCAGCACAGAGCCCTACATGGGGCTCAAACTCATGAACCATGAGATCATGACCTGAGCCAAAGTCTAAATCATAACCAACTGAGCCACCTAGGTGCCCCATGTCATGTTTTGAAGATTAAGTAAGAGTGCATATATTACATGCCTACTACGTATGATAAAATGTAGCAATTACTTTTTAAAAATATGTAACCCTGACTTTTGTCTAAGTTCATTAGGGCACTTACTAGGCTATAAAAGTGAGATCATTCCCTTTGTTCCCAGGCTTGAAGTCTATTTGAGTAAGCAGGGTAAGAATGAACTTTCTCAACTGCACATACAGGGCTCACCTAAAAAAGTGTTCAGAAACGGTAATGGATACACAAAAGATAAATGTAGCACAATCAATACGTACTATACATAAATATGCAAAAATACGAAAAAAATAAAACTTGATCTGAAGCTCCTATTGTGACAGTTGAAGGTTGGGTTTATAGAGTAAGAAATTGCACTAGAAATTGTCAATTAACAATAACTCCATCTCATAGGACCACTTAATTCAAAAGGTGATCCTAGACAGAATCCTAGAGCAGGGAAAAAATGCTCAAAAGGACACCACTGGGAGAAATAAATGATGAAATTGAAATATACACCATAGACAAGATGGAAATAGTGTATCAGTGTTAAATTTTCCAAATTTGATAGGATTATGTCAGAGTATCCTTGTTCTTGAAAAATATACACAGAAAGGCTGGGAAATAAAGAAGCATGGTTTGTGAAATCTATCAAGTGGTTCGAAAAATTATCTAAGTGGTCTTTCGAAGTCAAGAGTATAGGGGAATTCTTGGTACTATTTTTTTTTTTTTCATGTTTATTTTCAAGAGAGAAAGAGTACAGGAGAGGCAGAGACAGAAGGAGACAAAGTATCTGAAGTGGGCTAGGCACTGACAGCAGAAAGCCCAATGCAGGGCTCAAACCCACGAACCATGAAATCATGACCTGAGCCAAGGTCAGACACTTAACTGACTGAGCCACCCAGGTTCCCATGTACTATTTTTACAACATTTGGGACTCAAGGGCCAGACTTTGACCTGTCCTGTAGGTCCTCACTTCCCTGTAGCTTCCACACAGATAACTCTCTTTCCCTCTTGGCTACTCTCAGGTGCCCCCTGCTCAAGTATTCAGCTAGTAGGACTTGTCATCTGTCCTGGCACTGTTGGGGCCCAGTGAAGCTTCCCTATCTTTGCATCTCATCTTTGGTCCCCATCTTTGGTCTCATCTCTCAGTCCTTGCTTCTTGTCTCTTGATAATCCAAAAGGAATTTTGGGAGTCAGGGTGAATCCCTTTTCTCTCTTGACAAAGCCTGCCAAGACTGATAGCCTCACTCCAGCTTCCAAAACAAACAAACAAACAAAAAACAAAAAACTTAATTTGAAGCTCAAAGCTGAGCCTTGAGTTGGTGGTTCTAATCTGACATCTGTGCTTTAAGGAAAGGGACAAGCCATAGCCATGTTGGTTTCCACTAACAAAATACACATCCTCTTAGTGTTTTCATAAGGATAACTCTTACTTACAGTTTCCATTTCAAAAATTAAACTGCTCACAACCTCTATCTCCTACTTTGCTAGGTAGAAAAACCACAGTTAACACTAAGTATAAAACCCTGAAGATTCTGATAGGCTTCAACTGCAATTAAAAACGGTTTTCCTAGGGGCACCTGGCTGGCTCACCCTGTGAAGCATGCAACTCTGGGCCTCAGGGTTGTGAGTTCAGGCCCCACGTTGGGTGTGGAGCCTACTTAAGATAAAAAAAAAAAAAAAAAAAAAAAAAAAAAAAAACTTATACTGTTAAAATAAAAGCTTAAGCAGTGGGTAATTCTTTATATGGTTATAAGCCATAGCTATCGCACCAAAGCAAAGCATAAAAAATTGTAGAGTCTTTGGGCTGCCTAGCTGACTTAGTTGGTCAAACAGGTGACTCTTGATCTTGAGGTCATGAGTTCAAGCCCCATGTTGGGTGTACAGATTACATTTAAAAAATGGAAATCGCGCGGGGGGGGGGGGGGGGGCAGGGGCCTGGATGACTCCATCGGTTAAGCATCCGATGTCAGCTCAAATCATGATCTCACAGCTCATGGGTGGTTTGAGACCCACATCAGGCTCTGTGCTTACAGCTCAGAGCCTAGAGTCATCTTTGGATTCTGTGTCTCCCTCTCTCTGCCCCTCACCCACTCACACTCTGTGACTCTCTCCTTCAAAAATAAACATTAAAAAAAATTACAACAAAATGGAAATGGTACAGTTTTACAACAGGCACCCCCTGGTTCATGTTCCAGCCCCAATAATGGGATCAAGATGAAAATATTCATTTTCTGCACAAATTAAGTAACCACGACAGTTGTAAATATATATAGAAATTCTCTACAGGGTTCAACAATTACCCATAGGTAGCAAGAATTTAAGGTGGTAAAATTAGACGGATATAAATAACAAAGCTTGCCTGCACTGGGACCATCTCCAACTTTCCCACAGTGAAGAGAGATCTGTAAGGCTCTAATTTGTTTGGGCCCTGGTGGGCTAGGAAGCCAGAAAAGCGGCCTGGACAATGGGAGCAGGGGAAACAGGAAGAAGACATCTAGGAGCCCATAAACTTTTACTTGTAGATTAACTTGAAATATTCCGTGGCCTCTCTATCTAGATCCTACTTGTATGTGTACTTTTATTTAAATTTATTCAACATTTTTGTCATCAACAAACTTAAGACCTAAATAATCGAACAGAGTAAATAAAAATTCTCTTCTTCTAAAAATAATACCCAAAATAAAGCAGTACAATGTCTTTTTCATAAAGAGTAAACTGTGCAAGTTTTTATTTAAAAAACAAATTCTTATTATATTTTTGAGTGACTAGGAATAAAGGGTTGTAAGGAAATTTTCTTGGAGCTTTAACAAAAATTTATCAGGATTCAACAAATATATATTAAATCTGTATTATACAAGCTTAAGCATCAAATTATACACAAAATAGACCCATGCACATACCCTAAGATTATTAAACTTTAAAAATCTACTCACATGTATCTTCTCATCTTTTTCTTTTACAAAAATTCCTGTTTTTATATTCATACTATACCTGATCACAAGGTAAGCTAAAGCACATTTGCTTTAATAAGTTTTACACATTCATAAATATTTTTAAACTCCATAAATGTTTAACATTAGTATAGCATATCAAAGTTCTCTTCTTTTCTCTGTAAATAAATCATTTCTAATCTAAAGAATTGGGGGTTGGGGGTTGGTACACAGAGTAACAAAAATCCTTCTGGCCTATGAATCAAAGGACATTCCCAGACACTAGCTTCTCTTTCCAAATATGAAAAACATATTAAATATATATCTTTAAATAAGATGTTTTCCTCATGTTTCCTTTGGGTAGTCTGTTTAGTACATTCTTCTTCACATTGTGCTATGGAATTGTTGCAAAAGACTGCTGGAAGGAAGCCAGAACTGCCATGATATTGTTCCTCAATCAAGATTAACCATGTTAGGTTCAGGCAAAAATTAATTATAATACAAAAGTAAAGTCAGAAAAAAATATGTAAAAATTACATATATATGCATGTGTGTGCTCACACCATCCATTAAACCACTTTTAAAGAAAAATAGCTAACTGCCACTCTTTGTGTTTTGAAGAGGACAGGCTAGGGAAACAGACATAAGGCATTCAACAGGATTGAAATTAACTTTTAGTCACTAAGAGGTGACTGGGTGACTTAGTCTGTTAAGCATCCAGTTCTTGATTTTGGTTCAGATCATGACCTCATGGTTCATGGGATCAATCGAGCCCCGCGTCGAGCTCTGTGTCGACAGCATGGAGGCTGCTTGGTATTCTCTCTCCCACTCTCTGCCACTCCCTTGCGCGGGCATGCTCTCAAAATAAACACTTTGTTTTGTTTTTTTTAATATGGAGTGCTAAATATTCTACAGTTTAATTTTTTTTTCCTCCCAAACCCAAGGGGCCATCTGTATCTGCAATTAGGAGTGAAACAAGAGATTTTTCTAATTTTTTTTTTAACGTTTATTTATTTTTTTGAGACAGAGAGAGTCAGAGCATGAATGGGAGAGGGTCAGAGAGAGAGGGAAACACAGAATCTGAAGCAGGCTCCAGGCTCTGAGCTGTCAGCACAGAGCCCGATACGGGGCTCGAACTCACAGAATGTGAGATCATGACCTGAGCTGAAGTCGGACGCTTAACCAACTGAGCCACCCAGGCACCCCGAAACAAGAGATTTTTCAAGCAAACACCTTCCTAAAACTGCCAACTGCCATGGAACTTAAAAGAAGGGGTGCCAAATGACTTATGTGTTTCTGAGCAGCCATATCACAAAAAAAAAAAATTGTGCACGTGTGTGGCCATGTTGCTTACACTTACAATTGCATCTCACAAGTTCATCAAACTTCCATGTTACTTCTGTGCTATCTCACATCTTTTTGCCATGCGTATCACTGCGCTATGCCAACCGATTAGGTCTGTTGCTGTCAATAGTTTTTTCTTCATCAACATCCTCTTTGAATAAATCTTTTGCCACCTGCATTGTTCCACTTCACTTCCTTTTAGCAGCGCTAACTACTTCGAGAGGACAACTGCCATGAAAAAAAAAGGGGGCGTGAAGTAATCATTTGGTTCTGTGCACACAGTTTCATTTCATGCCCTATGGGGGAGAGTTGCTATCGGCCTTAAACAAAACTGAATCTTTAATGCTTTACTGTTTTACACAATTTATTTTTCAAATAGCAGGGGAGGAAATGTAGGGGCAATCCCCAAATCGGAATTCCTCAAGTATTTCCCCAACCCTATTTTTATGAAAGCAAACTGATTTTGTCAAAGGTCCCTTTCACAGTATAGCCTGTTCTTAGTGCAGTGAGACATAAGCCAACCCTTTTGTGATCCCAAGAGCGAAGCATTTAGTTATTGATACCACAGATTTAGGTGAGTTTTGTAGCATGGCTTATAATGTAAAGTTCCCATAGGGGCGCCTGGGTGACTCAGTCAGTTAAGCTTCTGACTTCGGCTCAGGTCATCATCTTGTACTTTATGAGTTCGAGCCCTGAGTCAGGCTCTGTGCTGACAGCTCAAAGCCTGGACCCTGCTTTGGATTCTGTGTCTCCCTCTCTCTCTGCACCTTCCCCACCCACACTCTCTGTCGCTCCCACTCAAAAATAAGCAAACATTAAAAATTTTTAAGTTCACATATCAAAAAGTACAAAAGCAGTGCGGGAGTGGGAGCCAGGGGGAAGCAGTGAAGAGTAAGATTTAATATGAGCAACAGAATGTATGAATGTGTATGGATGATAAAGACTGATCCCAAACCTATCTTGTGGCTGTTTTCCTTTGACACAGGTGTTAGTTTTTCAGGGGCACAAACAGCCTGGGAACCATGGGTCTAGGCCTTTCTCCCATGCATGTATTTAAGGGTCCAAAGTCAGCAGTCAATGAAAACGTGCTGCCTTGGTCACTGGTAACCATCACCTCACAACACTTAGTCAAGCAATTAAAACCTAGCATTAGAATCTAGAGGAGAGAAAAGGGGATAAGGAGAGCAGAAAGGTAACCAACCAGAAGATAGGAGAAACACTGAAAATCATCCACTCACAGAACTTTCTTGAACTGGAAATTTTTTTCTGTTTTAAAAAGTATATATGGAAGGTCAAGCAAAGCACTTCTTCCCATAAAGGCTTTCATGAAAAATTAAATTTACAGCCCAGACTTTCCTGCCCCCTTGTGGAGAAAATAGAGAGCTATCACCATAAACATGATGGCTTTTTTAAAACTTGTTGGCTTTTTCCGTGGTAGATCTTATTTACTGGCATGGTTGGATCCCCTGATGTTCACAGAGCTTTACTAGCAGTGAAATATACCAAAATAAAACATAAAATCTAAGTAAAAAACGAGACTGCAAGAAACCATCTAATTTGGGACAAAGTGAAAAAGTGTAATCATTAGTTTTTAATACTTAGATGCATAAATACATTTTTATACAGAAGAGAAAGAGCAGTTTTTAAAGGGGCCATCAGAAGCTCTGGTACTGGGTTGCCTGGGTGGGTCAGTAGGTTAAGTATCTGACTTCGGCTCAGGTCGTGATCTCACGGTTCATGAGTCTGAGCCTAGTGTTTGGCTCTGTGCTGACAGCTCAGAGCTTAGAACCTGCTTCGGATTCTGTCTCTGGCTCTCTCTGCCCCTCCCCCAGTTGTGCTCTCTCTCCAAAATAAACAAACATTACAAAAAAAATTAAAAGAAAAATAAAGATCCGGTATTACTGAAATTTTCAACTCAGAGAATGGCCCATCATCTCTCTGTGGAGACTGCCTTGATAGACTCATCTGTGCAAGACCAACCTGGGACACAGAACATACTAAATCCCATCAGCAACTCCTACAAAATCAGAATTCTCAAGTTGCTTAGGTTGCTTTAAAAACCAAAAACTTGTCTAGGGGGTGCCTGGGTGGTTCAGTTAAGCGTCCAACTTCGGCCTAGATCATGATCTCGCCGTTCCTGAGTTCAAGCCCCCATTGGGCTCTGTGCTGACAGCTCAGAGCCTGGAACCTGTTTCAGATTCTGTCTGTCTGTCTCTCTCTCTCTCTCTCTCTGCCCCTCCCCTACTCATGCTCTCTCTCAAAAACAAACATTTAAAAATTTAAAACAAAATTGTCTAACTTGGTTTCAACTGACCCAAGGAGATAGGAGCTGGAGGTTGTCACCCCCACATTTAATGCCCATCCTGCTCTAACCAACAGCCAACTTTACATGATGGTTTAAGCAGACATCTCCTCTGACCATGAACAAGAAGAGGCTAAATTTCATTGTATATGTTGTGTCATCATATGAAAGGGGTTTTAGTAAAATCCTAAGTTATTTTTAAGTATTTAAGTTAGGGAGAGGAAAAAAAATCATTTTAATAGATAAAATCATGGCAACGTGTCAAAATTCCTGAAAGGCAACATGACCAATCATGGATAGAACCTTTTTCTCAGGTTACAGACCCTCAGATATTAACTGAGCATTCCCTAACCCAGTGCTAAGTGCCAAGGCAACGCAAAAGAAACACCAACCTTGATTCCCACCTTCCAACACTAGACATTTACCAAAGTGCCAACTGTGTGCAAGGGCTCAGCCTACTGGGGAAATGATGTGTATGCAGCAGCTGGGCAAGATGGCCCAAAATGGGCCAACCAGACAATAATAAATGGGCGAGAGAAGGGAAGCTGAGCATCGGGGAATTCCTGAGGAATAAAAATAAGACCTAGGTAGAGAAATAAAGTCTAAAGAGTGAAGAGGAAGAGAGAAACCTGCTCCGTGCAGCACAATCTAAGAATGGCTTATAAAAAGATTAAGCATATTGGATCTGAAAAGTCTCCAGGCACGATTCTCTAAGTAAAAAGTGCCTGTTGCTACAGAAGGCAAGATTGTGTGCACAGGTAGAATGGAACCCGATTAGCCAGAGCCTGGACTACAATACTGGAGTCTGGATTTCATCAACGGAAAGCCACCAGTGATGTCAGGGTGGGGATTATTGATGACATTTCTGCAGACGACTGAAAAGATGGTTTCCAGCGCCCTTAGATTAGGGATGTTTTAAGAAGGGACACGGTCAGGCTGCTGTTAACGTGATTCAGGCTGAGCTACAGAGGAGGCAATGAATCCACAAGCCATTGTCTAAAAAGATTAAATACAGTGACTGGTTGACCCTAAGAACAAACCAAAAAATGCCTGCAGTTCAGATCCCATGGGGTTGGTATAACATGACATCAACAGAAACAAGAAATTGGGCAAGGAGAAAATTCATGTATTTTATGTTCACTGCCATCTTTCAGGTAAGCTTTCAATGCTATCTAAGAGTGGCAATTTTCTCTCCAACTTTTCTTTTTAAATCAACATAAAGGTTTTTTTTTTAAGTTTTTCAAAAAGCCTTTAAAAAAAAAAAAAAGTCCTCAGACTTACAGTCTTTGTTTCTATGCCCCAAAATTTAAGGTTTTGGATGTCCTCAAATTTTACCATCTATCATAATTACATATCCACAAAATCACATTAATAATGCCAATAATTTCTCAATACATCTTCATTTAAGCATTTATTGACAATTTCATGAATGCCCAGCACAGTACTAGGTACTACAAAGAATTCAATTTTTTTTAATGTTGTTATTTATTTTTGACAGAGAAAGAGCGCAAGCCAGGGAGGGGCAGAGAGAGATGGACACACAGAATTCCAAGCAGACTGCAGGTTCCAAGATGTCAGTGCAGAGCCTGATGTGGGGCTCTAACCTCTGAACCCTGAGATCATGACCTGAGCCCAAGTTAGACGCTCAACTGACTGAGCCACCCAGGCACCCCAGTACTACAAAGAATTCAAAAATAAGGATATCAGTCCCTGATCCCAAACAATTTTTAATCTGTAACTGGAATAGGTACATAAACCAAAAAATAGGGCAGATCATAATGTTGTCTTAAAGGGAATACAAATGAAGTACATAGAAAATCAGAGGAAATACACCATTTCAACGAGAAATCAAACAGGAATTTATGTTCCAGAACGAGAAACTCTGAGAGCATGAATGTTGAAGATTGAACATTCCTATATCCCAAGATCTTCTGTGCAAATGAAGGAAAACCTACTCCAGGGTTGAGAGGGAAAATCGTTTCTTTACAAACACAAGAAAGTAGGAAATCAAGAGTTCTATTCAGGGTTCAAAACACTGTAGATGAATCATGAGAGATGAAACTGGAAAGGCAGGCAATGACCTTTACTGAAATGTACTTTGATTGGCAGAAAAATGATTCCTACCTAATTCCACAGGCAAGGACAGCCACTCAAGATTTCAAATGGAATTTTGCTATGATGGGATAGGACCTGTCTGTAACTCAGGAAATTCATGTTCTTTAGTACATTTAATCTGGCAATAATGTACTTGGGACAGGAGAAACAAAAAATGATTGCAATAGGTAAGGGGTAACAGAAAAACCATCATCTAAAGTAATCATTATCAGAGTCTTAGAACAACAGTGAAAAAATAAACTGGATAATCTAATACCATGTTTCTACCAAATACCTCCCATAATCTAGCAAATATGAGTGATGACAGGCAGAATTCCAGGAGCATTTAAATAAAGTAGACAGGAGCAGGATGCCTCCAGGCTACAGTTTTTCATTGGAATTCCCAATACCCAGGCTAATCTCCCAACAAAGCTGCCAAAATAAATGGATATAACCTTGTAGTAGAGTTCAAAAATTGAGCTAGCGAGGTCAACCCATGAAAATATTAGTGAACTTTCATTAGTGCATAGCTCAGCTCAAACTAACATAATAACAATTTTCTAGAAGAATGTAAATACTGTACATTGGTTAGAGTATTATCCTTTCATGCTATTTACCATTCTTCTCTACACCTAGCATTAAACCCCAACTATTCTAAGTGATCTACTTATTCCTGGTTAGCTTATGTCCAAGGCTACCCGTTTTTTTTTTTTTTTAACATTTATTTTTTGAGAGACAGAGAGAGACCAAGCATGAGCAGGGGAGGGACAGAGAAAGAGGGAGTCACAGAATCTAAAGCAGGCTCCAGGCCCTGAGCTGTCAGCACAGAACCCAATGTGGGGTTTGAACCCAAGAACCACAATATCACGGCCTGAGCCCCGCAAGATCATGACCTGAGACGAAGTTGCACGCTTAACTGACTGAGCCACCCAGGTGCCCCTACCAGTTTGATTCTTAATTATAACCCCACATCAGACTCCTGCAGTCATTAGACTTGTGGTGCAGTATCAATCTACAAATGTCTAGTTTTTCAAATGTGAATTTGCTGAATTTCCACACAAATAAAATCTCATCACAATGAACTGAACTGCAAAAAAAAGACATGGGAAAAGATCTGTATCTCAAGGGAAGGATGGATGCCTTACCAGTGCCATGATTTCCACAACTATGAAATTATTACTATACTTGCACATGAAATAATCCTTTCTTTTGGAAGTATTTTATCTCCCCCCAGTAGAGAAGAATATTCTCCTTTGCTCTTTTCTTCTTCATAAAGAAATTACCCTTAAAAAAATACACTTCATAGGAGATAAAGGTAGAATTTCAGATCAGCTAAAATTGAAGAATCATTTATTTTTTCCCTACAAAATTAGCAAATATATATATATTTTAATGTTAATTACTGGCTTTAAGGAAGGTGTGCAAGTATGAACCAGTACTTTCTGGAGAGCCATTTGATAATAAAATCTCGAGTGTTAAAATGTGCTTACTATTTGATTAAGCAGTTGCTTACCTAGGAATTCATCCTATAAATAAGGAAATACATGCAAAAATTTAGCTTTCAGGATATTCAGTGTAATGCCATTTATAATAACATAAAATTGGAAACAACATAAATATCAAAAATACCTATTATCTCTCTCTCTCCCTCTACACCTCCCCAGCTTGCACTGTCTCTCAAACATTAAAAAAATTATACCTATAATATCTATATAATACCATGTAGCACAGTATAATATGTACAAAACAGTACAGTATGACTCCTTTGTAAAAATGTATTTAATTTAAAATACTGAATCAACTGTAAGAAACTGCAATTATAGTGGTGGTTTTCCCTGGTAGTAGACTCGTTAAGTATTTTAATTTTATTTAACTTTTATTTCTAAATAATTTTTCCATTTATTTTTTTAATTTACATCCAAGTTAGTTAACATATAGTGCAACAATGATCTCAGGAGTAGACTCCTTAAGGCCCCTTACCCGTTTAGCCCATCCCCCTTTCCACAACCCCTCTAGTAACCCTGTTTGTTCTCCATATTTAAGAGTCCCTTATGTTTTGTCCCCCTCCCTGTTTTTATATCATTTTTGCTTCCCTTCCCTAATGCTCATCTGTTTTGTATCTTAAAGTCCTCATATGACTGAAGTCATATGGTATTTGTCTTTCTCTAATTTCACTTAGGATAATACCCTCCAGTTCCATTCATGTAGTTGCAAATGACAAGATTTCATTCTTTTTGATTGCGAAATAATACTCCATTGTATATGTATACCACATCTTATTTATCCATTCATTCATCGATGTACATTTGGGCTCTTTCCATACTTTGGCTATCATCAGTAGTGCTATCAACATTGGGGTGCATGTGCCGCTTCGAGTCAGTATACCTGTATCCCTTGGATAAATACTTAGTAGTGCAATTGCTGGGTCATAGAGTCGTGTTTTTTTTTTAATTTTTTGAGGAACCTCCATACTGTTTTCCAGAGTGGCTGCACCAGTTTGTATTTCCACCAGCAGTGCAAAAGAGTTCCCCCTTCTCCACATCCTCACCAATATCTGTGGTTGCCTGATTTGCTCATGTTAACCATTCTGACAGGTGTGAGGTGGTATCTCATTGTGGTTTTGATTTGTATTTCCCTGATGATGAGTGATGTTGAGCATTTTTTTATGTGTCAGGTGGCCGTCTGGATGTCTTCTTTGGAGAAGTGTCTATTCATGTCTTTTGCCCATTTCTTCACTGGATTATTTGTTTTTTGGGTGTTGAATTTGATAAGTTCTTTCTAGATTTTGGATATTAACCCTTTATCTGATATGTCATTTGCAAGTATCTTCACCTATTCTGTCAGTTGCCTTTTAGTTTTGCTGCTTTTTCCTTTGCTGTGCAGAAGTTTTTATTTTGATGAGGTCCCAGTAGTTCATTTTTGCTTTTGTTTCCCTTGCCTTGGGAGACGTGTTGAGTATGAAGTTGCTGCAGCCAAGATCAAAGAGGTTTTTGCCTGCTTTCTCCTCGAGGATTTTGATGGCTTCCTGCCTTACATTTAGGTCTTTCATCCATTTTGAGTTTTTGTGTATGGTGTAAGAAAATGGTCCAGGTTCATTTTTCTGCATGTCGCTGTCCAGTTTTCCCAGCACCACTTGCTAAAGAGACTGTCTTTATTCCATTGGATAATCTTTACTGCTTTGTCAAAGATTAGTTGGCCCAATGTTTGTGGGTCTAAATATTCTTTAATGAGTAATTATTTTAATGGTAAAAATACAAAAACTACCCTTCAATTGTCTTTTTCTTTCCACCCTTCAAATATATCCACCTGATCCTACCCCTTCAGATAAATCCTCACAGATCCCACCCCTTCAGATAAATCCACCTGAAGGCTTACACCACCAAAACAAAAAACAAAAGAACAAGAAATGCAAATACAAACGCATAAAGCAGAAATATAATTCAATGCTATTTTGTAATTTCTCCTCCTCAATGTACAGTACTTATTTTTATTGCTCCAAGTCTATCTTTATAATTTCTACTGATAAGCATGACAATCACAATACGTGCATTCTTCATGACAAATCCTAATACAAAAACAAAAAAACAAGTAACTTGGATTGCTCCTGTTTACTAAGTGGAAATGGACTTAATATTTGCTTGTTAAATCTGGATAGGTCACTATGAACAAAAACAATGGTAATTTCATAAAATTTACTTGTCACATGAGAAACACCAAAAAATTATTTGAGACTGAATTTTTTAGACTTTAACCTAAAGAGCTCATCCTAATGATGCCCCTGGTGGCAGGTAACATTTAATTTTTCTCTGTGTCATTGAAAAAGAATTAGATGTACAACTCAGGTAAGAGATTAATATTTCACACCCTGAGGCTAAATACTTCAACATGAATATTCATAAAGGCCCATTCTGAGTGAAATCTCATGTGAGTGTAGATTTTAAATGCTTGAATATTTTACTTAGTTCAGACACTGGGCATTCCATAGACAAAGACAAGAATTCCATCAACTATCAGGCTCTTAATTGCAAGTCTAAATTTGCGACTGTGAGAAAGGCTCTTTATTTTTCTCTTTAAGTTTATTCATTTGAGAGAGATAAAGAGTGTGAAGGGAGGAAAGGAGAACCCCTAGCAGTTCTGCGCTGTCAGCACAAAACCCACAGAGCCAAACGCAGGGCTCCACCCCATCAAACTGTGAAATCACGACCTGAGTCAAAATCAAGACTCAACTGACTGAGCCACCCAGGTGCTCCAACAAATGCTTTTTAATTTTTTTTCTTAACGTTTATTTTTTTGAGACAGAGAGAGACAGAGTATGAACGGGGGAGGGTCAGAGAGAGAGGGAGACACAGAATCCGAAACAGGCTCCAGCCTCCGAGCTGTCGGCACAGAGCCGACAGGGGACTCAAACTCACGGACTGCGTGATCACGACCTGAGCCGGAGTCGGACGCTCAACCGACTGAGCCACCCAGGCGCCCCAACAAATGTTTTTCTTATAGACACACACCGGTATTCTTATATGCACTTTCCCCAAGTCTGAACTTGGCTTTCTTTTTCCTTGGTCTCTTCTTAATGGTGATGAAGGTCAATGTTGTTAATCACTTGGATCAAAAAATCAGTTACTCCCTGAGGCTGCAGATGCCTGCATGTTCTCTGTGGTTGCTAAAAGGATCTTGGGGGTGGGGTGGGTAAGGTAGAAAGGTAACTTAGGACCATCCTGGGGCTAATTGGATTCACTTTATTGTCACCCCCATCCCTATGGTCCAAGGTTCTAGATGAGTGTCCTAACTCATCTTCCTCTGTGACAACATTGAGCTTGATCCCTAGTGGTACCTTCCACCTTACAGAAAAGGAAAACAAAAAGGACTGCTCAAAGAACTCTTAAGCCTTGTGGAACAAAGCCTCAAGTTAAGTAGACATAAACTGGGGTGGGAGGTCAGAGGGTGGGGAGTAGAAATAACAAAGACAGAACTGAAGAGATAAAGAGTGTAAAAGTGGTGGCACCTGGGTGGCTCAGTCAGTTAAGTGTCCAACTTTGGCTCAGGTCATGAGCTCACTGTTTGTGAGTTTGAGCCCAGCATCAGGCTCTGTGCTGACAGCTCAGAACCTGACACCTGCTTCAGATTCTGTGTCTCCCTCTCTCCTCCCTTTCCCCACTTGCACTGTCTCTGTCTCTCAAAAATGAATAAATGTTTAAAAAATATGAATAATTTTAAAAAAGTATATAAGTGAAAATGAGGAGTTGTCTCGCCAAACAACAACTGAGATTACTAGGAAATCATAATAGACAATGAACACCTTAAAGGTACAAACCAAAGAGGAAGAATGTTGAGTGTGGTATCCCAAGTGATGAAGTAATAGAATGAAATTTAATCAAAGTAAAATGTAGGCCTAGGGTAAACTTGTCAACACATCTAGGATTTTGTAGAATGTTCTCCCCATGCAGTAAGAGCTTCTTCCTTCTTAAACATGGCAGTACACATCAGCTGATCATTATATGGAATTATCCTGCCTTAAGTCTCATATTCATACCTGATAAATACATACACCATGTTAAGATTCCTCCCACATCTAAAACCTGAGATGTACGTTTCCTCTCTTCTCACATCAGATGTGTAAACACTCAATGCACAGCTGTCCTTCCATTAGTGTTCCTATCCCTCTACTATTTCAACTACGTAAAAAATTTCTGTGTCACCATACATGTGTAAGTGTTTAGGGAAATAAATTTCAGCAATCCACCAAGGGTCAAATGGCAAAACCAACAAGCTGCCTCTCAAAATATCTCCTTAAGCACTGAGCTCCATCTGTTTCCTGCTAATTCTGATGTCTGAAAGGTACAACCCACACAGAGCTAACAGTCTTGTGGTTCTAGTACCATATAAGGAGCTAGACACAGAAAAATGAGGTAAAAAACACAGCGAAGTATATCAAAGCACAGGGCTTCCAATCATTCAGTGAACATTTACAAAGTATATACTACAGGCAGAGCTCCAGAGTTGCTGAGGCTGAGTCTTTACCCATCATCATCCAATAAGAGATTAGCTGAACATGTAAAGTGATTATGTGGGAATAAAGGTAAGAACACAAAAGACCAGGTGGAAAGTATGGCAGACAAAAAAATTAAAATAAAAAAATGCTAAGCAAATCAACTAAAATCTTGTGTTTCAGTTTAAATAACTGATTATAGGATACATAACAATTGAGAACCGAAATCCAAGATAATCTGAACATAGAAAGTGACAGAATGGGGAAAAGTGAGAAATAAGCTACTTCAAAAAAAATAAAGGAATAGGCTAGGATTCTTGTTTTGTACATAATAAGTATATGTTCACTCTAGGTATTGAAAAAAATATAAATTGGAATGTTATTACTAAAAAACACTACAGACTTGGGATGCCTGGCTGGCTCTGTTAGTGGGTGCACAACTCGCTCTCCGGGTTTTGAGTCCCACATTGAGTGTAGAGCTTATTTAAAAACAAAAACAAACCTGGAAAACAAATAACCCAATGAAGAAATGGGCAGAAAACATGAATAGACACTTCTCTAAAGAAGACATCCGGATGGCCAAAAGGCACATGAAAAGATGCTCAACGTCACTTCTCATCAGGCAAATACAAATCAAAACCACCCTCAGATATCACCTCATGCCAGTCAGAGTGGCCAAAATGAACAAATTGGGAGACTATAGATGCTGGCGAGGATGTGGAGAAACAGGAACCCTCTTGCACTGTTGGTGGGAATGCAAATTGGTGCAGCCGCTCTGGAAAACAGTGTGGAGGTTCCTCAGAAAATTAAAAATAGACCTACCCTATGACCCAGCAATAGCACTGCTAGGAATTTACCCAAGGGATACAGGAGTGCTGATGCATAGGGGCACTTGTACCCCAATGTTTATAGCAGCACTTCCAACTATAGCCAAATTATGGAAAGAGCCTAAATGTCCATCAACTGATGAATGGATAAAGAAATTGTGGTTTATATACACAAGGGGTACTACGTGGCAATGAGAAAGAATGAAATATGGCCCTTTGTAGCAACGTGGATGGAACTGGAGAGTGTTATGCTAAGTGAAATAAGCCATACAGAGAAAGAGAGATACCATATGGTTTCACTCTTATGTGGATCCTGAGACACTTATCAGAAACCCATGGGGGAGGGGAAGGGAAAAAAAAAAAAAAAAAGGAGGTTAGAGTGGGAGAGAGCCAAAGCATAAGAGACTCTTAAAAACTGAGAACTGAGGGTTGATGGGGGGTGGGAGGGAGGGGAGGGTGGGTGATGGGTATTGAGGAGGGAACCTTTTGGGATGAGCACTGGGTGTTGCATGGAAACCAATTTGACAATAAACTTCATATATTGAAAACAAAAAAACAAAAACAAAACAAAACACCGTAGAGTTTACATATAATTCCCACAACATCATAAATAATGGAACAGGGGAAAGTACAAGAAAAAAGTTTAAAACTCTACAAAGGAAAAGGTAAAAATGAAACAAAGAAGAATAAATTGGGGGGGGGGGGGGAGTTAAGATGGCAGGCCTAAGAGCTGTTTATAATTATACTTATAAATAAGTTAAATGCCTTCTTTAACAGACAAAAAACTTCAAACCAGGTTAAAGATCCAGCTACATCTAAATAAGACATACCTAAAATAAATTTTCCATGAAGAGTTTGGGAACAAATGATTAAAAAAAAGAAAGATATTCCAAGTGACTTAAATAAGATAGAAGTGTATTTCTCCCTCCTATCATTCTACCTGCCACAGGGCCTTTACATCAGTCTTTTAGTTCTGCCTTCATTTTTCCCCAGATCTTGGCCCAAACTTCTGGTCATCCAAGACATGGGTAAAATTCGACACTATCCCCATTCAGATAGGCCTTTCAGATCACTAATTCTAAAGTATAAAACCCTATGTATTTTATTGTCTTCCTAAACTTTTTTCCCCATTTCTTTTTTTCTTAATCTTATCCCACTGGAACATAAACTCCCTATGAACAAGGACCTTTACTGTCTTCCATCCTCTTTTGGAGGAGGAAGGGAAGTTCTTAATAAGCCAATTTTTGCTCATTATTTTTCTTTAGAAGACAGGAAAATAGTATTCAATGACTTCCAGTATTTCCTTTCTTTGGCTTACTTTTAACTTTCTCTCTTTTCCAAGTTTCTAAGTTGGAAGGTAGAAGTTTCTTTAGATAAGATCTTTGAATAGAGATTTTTCTTTTCTATTACAGGTATTTAGTGCCATAAATTTCCTCTAGCACTGCTTCACTGCAGATTAGTTTATGCTTTCGTTTTCATTCAGTGAAATTTACTTTCTAAACTCCCTTTGATTTCTTCAACACACAGCTGTCTTAGAAGTATGTTTCATTTCTGAATATTGGAGGGTTTTTCATATTACTGTTAGTGATTTTTAAATTAATTCCAATGAAGTCAGAGAACATTTTGTATAATCTGAATCCTATTTTAAAGAGAGAGAGAGCACGGGAGCCCAAGTGGTGGTAGGGGATGGGGGGGGGGGGGGGGGCAGACAGAGATAGAATCCTAAGCACACTCCATGCTAAGCACAGGGCCTGACACAGGGCTCAATCCCACAACCCTGGGATTATGACTTGAGCCAAAATCAAGAATTGGAAACTCAACGACTGAGCCAACCAGTCTCCCCTAATTTGAATCCTTTTAAATTTTAGACTCATTTTATAGACCATAAAAAGGCCTAGGTTGGCAAATACTTCATATTCACCTGAGAAAAATGTGCATTTATGTTGTTGTTGGGTCGAATTTTCTATAAATGTCAATTAGGTAAAGTTGGTTGAGGTTATTAAAGTCTTTGTCCTTCCCAGTTTCTTTCCTTGTTCTATTTCTCTTTGTCTCCGTTTTTGCTTAATGTACCTTAAAGATTTGTTACTAGGTATGTAAATACTTAGAAGTGTTCTATCCTCTTGATGATAAAAGGGTCATTTTATTTATGCAATAGTTCTTTATCCTTGGGAATTTTTCTTCACAAAACTACTAACCAGAATGACTAGCAGAAAAAGAAAATACCAATTATCAGTATCAGGAATGAGAGGTGACATCACTAGAGATCCTACAGATAGGTAAAAAAAATATAAACTTTATGGCCATAAATTCAACACCAAGATGGACAGATTCTTTGAAACACATAAAAGTTCACTCAAAAAGAATCAGACAACTTTAATAACCCTGTGTCTATTTAAGAAATTGATTATGTAGTTAAAACCTTTCCCACAAAGAACACTCCAGGCCCAGATGGTTTTACTGCTGAATTATTCCAAACACTTTAAAAAAAAAAAAAAAAAACTACAATCACTATAAATTCTATAAAAATTCTTCCAGCAAACTTAAGAGGGATCTTTTCCAAAATATTTTATGACGCTAACATTACTCTGAAACCAAAATGACAAAGTCATTGCAAGAAAAGAAGTGTAAACCAACATCCTTCCGGAGCATAGATTAAAAATTTTTTAAAAAAATCCTCAATAAGATTATACATCACCAAATTCAAAATTACATGCAGTGAGTAATATAGCATGACTAGGTGAGTTTTCACCAAGGAATGCAAGGTTGGATTAATATTCACATATCAACTAATGTAATTCATCCTGTAACAAAATTAGAGACCTGTGATTATCTCAGTAGATGGAAAAAAGCACTTGACAAAGCCCAACCTCCTGATAAAAACCTCTCAGGCAACTAAGAGCAGAAGAGAATTTTCCCAGCCTGATAAAAGACATCCATGTCATATTATTTGACAATACAGTTAGTAGTACAATCTGATGAATACTTTCCCCCTAAGACCTAGACCAAATTGAAGATGCCCAACCTCATCACTTGTATTCAACATCATAGTTTTGGGTTTTAGCCAGTGAATAAAGAAAAAATAATAAAAGCCATCCAAATTGGAAAGCATAAGTAAAACTGTACTCAAATGCAACATTGCCACTTATGCAGGAAATCCTACAGATTCTATTTAAGAAAAAAGCAACCAGAATAAATATGTTTAATATTGTTACAGAATGTAAGTTCAATATAGAAAATGAGGTCATATTTCTATATAGTAACAAAGGAAAATACTGGAAAATGAAATTAAAGCACAATACCAATCACAACATCAAAAAGTGACACATGTAGGTTTAGAAAGTGGATACAGTGTTTCTTATAGAAGAGAACATGATGAGAAAAATTAAAGGCCTAAATAAGTCAAGTGATAAACCAGAAGACTCATTAAGAGGTCAATTATCCCCAAAGTGTTATACAGTCAATGCAATCCCAATGAAAATTCCAGCAGGCAATTTGTAGAAATGATACAATGAAATACAGTAATGAATCTCTTAAGTGCCCAGATTATGGTGATGAGATAGCATGTCCTACCAAAAGAAAACAGGGCTTCTTGGAGAAATAATTGACTCTAAATCTTTGACAGGCAATGAGTAAAATTAACCTGAATGCCTCATTATTCCACACAGCAGGAAAGCTACCAAGGACTACTAGGGTGATGCCCTGCCCAAAAGACTGAGCAGCCAACGTGAAGAGCCTCCCACTGGTCAAAACTGGGAGAACCTGAGCTTCAACAAGGATTGAAACCTATCAGGTATGTTCCCATCTATATGTTTGTGACAAACTAATTTTTGAAAGGGGCACCTGAGTGGTTCAGTCAGTCAAGCATCCAAACTCTGCTCAGGTCATGATCTCAGGGTTTCATGAGTTCGAGCCCCCATCAAGCTCTCTACTGTCAGCAGAGAGGTCACTTCTGATACTCCGACCTCCTCTCTATGCTCCTCTTCCACTTATGCCTGCACTCACTCCACCTCTCTCAAACATTTTAAAAAATATTTTTTTTTAATTTAGCCACCTTCAGAGAATAAAAATTATCTTTTAAAAAAAGATATGTAACGAGTTAAACACTTTTTTGTTTATGATTTTAATTTTAGGTAATCTCTATACCCAAAATGTAGCTTGAACTCACAACCCAGAGATCAAGAGTTACATGCTCCGCCGACTGAGCCTGCCAGGTACAATCCATCTTAATCTTATTTGAACCCAACAGATGGGGGGATAGGATCTCTGAACATATGAGGCAAAGTGTCTCCTTAAAAATGTATACCCAAATATAGGTATGCTGTTTCAAAGGGGCACGTACACCCAATGTTTATAGCAGCACTATCAACAATAGCCACAGTATGGAAAGAGCCCAAATGTCCATCAACGGATGAACAGATAAAGAAGGTGTGGTATGTATGTACAATGGAGTATTATTTGGCCACCAAAAGAATGAAATCTTGCCGTCTTCAACGATGTGGATGGCACTAGAGGGTATTAAGCTAAGTGAAATTACTCAGAGAAAGACAAGCATCATATGACTTCACTCATATGAGGACTTTAAGATACAAAACAGATGAACCTAGGGGAAGGGAAGCAAAAACAATATAAAAACAGGGAGCAGGACAAAACAGAAGAGAGCCTTAAATATGGAGAACTAAGCGTTGCTGGCAGGGGGGATGAGCTAAATGGGTAAGGGGCATTAAGGAATCTACTCCTGAAATCCTTGTTTCACTATATACTAACTTGGGTGTAAATTTAAAAATAAATAAATTTTTTAAAAAATGTATAGCCAATTAAGGGAGTTTGGGTACCTCAGTTAAGCAATGACTTCCTGAACTCTGCTCAGGTTGTGATCTCACAGCCATGGGATCGAGCACCACATTCGGCTCTGCATGGACAGCGTGGAGCCTGCTTGACATTTTCTCTCTCAAACCAACTTTAAAAAAATTAATTAATCCAATTAATTTAACAAAGAAAACAAGGGGCGCCTGGGTGGCGCAGTCGGTTAAGCGTCCGACTTCAGCCAGGTCACTATCTCGCGGTCCGTGAGTTCGAGCCCCGCGTCAGGCTCTGGGCTGATGGCTCGGAGCCTGGAGCCTGTTTCAGATTCTGTGTCTCCCTCTCTGCCCCTCCCCCGTTCATGCTCTGTCTCTCTCTGTCCCAAAAAAATAAAAAATAAAAAATAAAAAAAAAAAAAAAAAAAAAACAAAGAAAACAAAACTGGAAAATATTAAACATTAAGCCGAAGGCTAAATAAATTGAAACACAACTAAAACAAAACAGAATTTCAAAAAAATCCCTGAATATAATGGAGAATGGGGCTGGGATCCCAAAACACAGGGACAAGCTTTACAGGAAGAAGCATCTTTGGGGACTACTAGAAAAGTGTGAAAGGGAAGTAATAAAGTCTATGAAATATTTACCACATACAGTGTATGTAGTCCTACTGGGTAGTCTCATCTTTTAATTAGGAGATCAACTTCTACGCTAATAGAAACCATAAGTTATTTACAATGAGAAGAAATATAATAGATGGAAGAGGGCAGGGCTTGGTGCATACTACTGTTGACTACATGTTACCAAGTAAGAAGGTAAAGTGTGTAGGAAGGGGTAGTAGGGGTAACGAGTGAGGTACCAGAGAAATGAAAGCCTGAAAAACAAATGGTGAGGTACCTATAACAGACCAAAGTGCTGGAGAATGGACCTTGAGGCGCATCATCAGAATTCTATCAAGTGGATTAGATGAAAGCAGGAGACTAGGATTGGAGATGCTATTAAGGAGCAGCAAAAGAGCAAGATTGGTAGGCAGGATGGGCAGTGAGAAAGGATAAGAAGAATGAGAGCCCATGTACTTATTCAACATTTGCCAAGAGTCTACCAACCAACATCCTCATCTAGTGGAGAAATTTCTTAGAAAAACAAGAGCCAGAGGTTATCGTGATGGCCTGGGGCTCCAATGGGGTGAAATGGAAGATCCTAAAAACAAAGGAGAACAGGAAGAGTGCCATGACATTAGCAAGGGATTTTCATGTTAAAGGGATGTTCAAGGATATAGGAAAATGAGAGGCTTGGGTTTTCGTACTCTCAGTCCTTCCACCTCAAACAGATGCAGCCGTATTGTCAACTGGCATGAATTCCCTATCCGTATTACTTATAAAAAAGTAGGTTGCTATTCTGATGCAAAGGTAGGGAGAATGAAGGTTAGCAGTACAGAGTTTTGCTATAGTTATACTTCACTATAACATTTAAAAAAAACTTAGATATTCCATCTTATGATTCATATAGTTTATTTAAAAAAGCCCACTACACCCACAAGCATGCCTAACAAAGTACATCATATCATGAGAAAAACCCATTAGAAAATACGTGAGCATTTTATTAATCATCCAAGGAGATTTCGTGAAAATGCAGTGACAGAGGTTATAGTCGCTTTCCTTTGAACATGTGCTGACTTCTGCTGTCTGATGTTCTCATTTGTCAGGTTTCTTAACGTTCCTCTTAATACAGTGTCTTTATTTAGCTCTCCCAAAGGAGTATCAGCAATTTCTGAGAGCAGGAGGAAAACTTTCTGTCAATTCTGCATAATGACTAAAACAGAGTGATTGAATCACTTAATTGAAGCTCTGTAGTTTGTAATGTAATGCATATTAGGACCTGTTTTCTGTGAAAAGGAAACAGTGGGTGGGTGTTCAAGTAGAAGGTAACAACAACAAACCAAGTCTTTTGTCTTTGTTTGCTTTATTACTCTGAAGCTCACACAATCCACAAGGGATTCCCCCCTCAACTCCGTTATAACGAAAGGGGGATGGGAGGGGGAAAAGAAAAGTGTAACTACAACAGCACATAAAAGCCTCACATGTAGATGGAGTTTTATAATCCTGTAATAATTTTTATTAGCCCACAAAATTGCCACCATTCCTGACTTCACCTGTCGGTAACACAGCAAAGCTGCAGCTCAAGAAGGTTCAAGTGTAGTTAGTGTGGTGCCAGTGCAGAAGTCAGAGTTTCCAGATCTGCTTTCGGACTATGAAGACATGACCGTGTCATTTGGAAGATGTGGGAGGGGCAGGGGGGTGGTATGGGGTGTCCAGACTCTGGACGCTTCTCAACTGTTCCATAACATTAAGATTATACTTTATTGTCTGCTTTAGCTTCAATCCAGATGACCAAATACAATTTAGGAATCTAACTAGGAATGGTAATTGAAATTTAGAGGAGATATTTAACAATCCAGCAGAAGTCCTATTTTCTTCAGAGTTGACAGGTTAACTTCAAAAAAAAAAAAATTTATATGGGGGCACCCGGGTGGCTCCGTCGATTGAGCATCTGACTTGGTTTTGGCTCAGGTCATGATCTCGCAGTTTGTAGGATGGAGCCCCACGTAGGTCTCTGTGCTGAGCATGGAGGCTGCTTAAGATTTTCATTCACTCTCACCCTCCTCCCTCTGCCCCTCACCACAAAGCAATTTTTTCTAACAAAAAAATTCTACGGTCAATGCACAATTTAATAAATGCGTTTAACATTTTATTTCACCTTAAAATGTAAATACTCATCTAATGAAATTTAACAGAATACTGTTGTTCAGTGTAGTTCCTCCATCATCTTGACACCGTATTACTGACTGCTGACAACTCAGGCTGTGATCCAGTTTACTTGCAAAGAGACTTTTTTTTTTGGCCACAACGTCAATAGCTTTTGCCTCTGGCTTCATTTTTATCTTTCCCTTCATATTCAGCTCCATCTTTTGTTTTGGCATGTAGGATTTCTGCAATCACCATTTTCCAACTAATTGTCATGTTTAATCTTGTATACAATCTTCTTACCAAAGGAAAAAAAAAAAAAAATCACCAGTCCAGTTTTCTCCAAAGATGTAATCTAAGCTCAACTATTTATTAGATAAATTCATTTATGTTGACTATTAATTTTGTCTTACTTTCATTTTAATTTTCAATTGTTTCCAAAATAAAATTCAAAAATATTCACTTGTATTCTATACACATTTCAGGAATACCATCATTCACTAATGATCTTACGGTATATGCTAAAAACTGGAATGTAAATGAGTGATGGCTAGTTTTCTTCCAGACATGGTTTTCTTTAGGAAACAACTTCATAAACAGTTTCTTTCCAGTGTTAATCCACACCTTATTTTGTGAACTGTAGTACACAGCAAAAACGATTCATACTTTTAAGCGTTCTAGGGTTTGTTAGTCATTTACCTCAAGTGACAATTTTTAAGCTCCCAGTGCTGGCCACTGCTGTTGTTTCTTTTTATTTTGAGGACACACACTCTTCTCTCAGGTCATTGTTTTTATAAGCAAGACCTTTCACTGTCAAACAGTTTACCAATATTGTAAAATACTCATCCACAGGGTGTCAATTAATCAGGAGTCAGATGCTCAGCTGACTGAGCACCCCTCATTCACAAACTATTTTATAAATGATTCACTCGCCTGTGGATTACTTATCAACAGGTTCCACAATTGGTATTTTCTCCCTGCTACTGACTAGTATGTGGACATCATCATTTTTTCCCCACCATCCAAGCCATCTATTTGCTCGAAAATTCTAGTTAAGACTTTACTTAAATTTAAGTCTACCAAACTGGAGACCACTTTTTTCTTCCATGAGCTGCACCTAAAAATACACTGACTAGATTTCCAGTTTGCCCCAAGTACAGCAAGAACGTTAAGACACTTGCCCATCACAAAAGAACAGGACACTTCCCAAGTTTTTATATTTTCAAATGTTAAACATCTAACTTGACAGTTTTGGGTTTAGGCAGGTCTTTGGGTTACAGTGCCTATGAATCAAACTTACCAGCTGGAAACACTCAGGTGGTGGCCATCAATCAATATGCTTCATGGAAGGATTAATTACAAAGGGATCAATTTTTAATACCTTCGTTACTGTTAGTAACTAAACAGTTTCCACAAATATGCCACTACCTCAAAAAAAAAAAACTGGAGCCTAAGTTATGATTTGACAGTCACTTTCAAGTATTTGGGAGGTCAAGTATAATACCAAGGAGAACCCCAAAACACAATACTTATCCTGGAGCTGGGCCAACAGTGAATTTGCCAAAAGAATGGGATAGATTAAACACAAGTTACAGTTACTTGGAATACCAACTTAACAGCCAAAGTATTTTTGGAAATCATGTCAGAGCTGAAATTACAATTTGAGGGAAAAATCCACACTTCATTTCTCCTCTTGCAACATCTAGTCCTAAACTACAACAATATTAGCTGTACAAACAACATTAGTATGTTAGTGCACTAAATGAACAAGTTTTAAAAGCTTCCATTCCAAGGTAGAAACTCAAAATCCCATTTTTTCAGAAATTAGAGTTACTTATACATAAAGAGAAATGGGAGATAACCATCCTGCTCACATTAAGATCTCTGCCTCACAATAAGTAGCATTCACAGAGCTCTGGGATAAGTCACTCTATTATCTCATTTCATCCGTGTAACTAACTCACAAAGGTTTTCCAGATCAGAAAAGTAGCACTTGCCCAGGTGTTTACAGTTAGGAACAGGATGGAATGGAGACTTGAATTCAAAGGTCACGATCTCCCACTTGGCTATTCTGCCCCTCCTTCCTGGTCAAAACTTCCAGTTATCACCAAGGAAATCTCAAATCACCACTGATTGTCTTACAAAATTCAAATTATTTGCATATGTACTCAGTCTCAATTATTTCAACTCTCAATGCCTGAAAACTTTGAATTTGCAACGGTTAGGCAGACACATGCACAGGACACAAAACATGCAAATCCTAACAGTTCTGCATTTCAAAATATGCATACAAGATTAAACAGAAGAAAAACACAGCAGATGCAATCCTTACCAGTAATGTAGCCTCTTTCCTATCTCACAGACTTGAATTAACTCTATTCTTACTCATGTTCTCACCTTTTTTAGGCAATAATCACTGTGTTATCACCTTATGTTACCACTCTACATCTTAGAAAATTTCTAGAAAAATATATTCCTTTCTACATCAATTAATAGAAAAGTTTGAGAAACTTCTAAAACATTTTAAAAACAAAAATTGAATTAAAGTATCAGAGAAAACTGACAAAACAAAGGGTAGACTTACCAGCACTTTTCGTCTAATTTTTTTTTGAGACTTAAATTTAAGTAATCTCCACACCCAGTGTAGGGCTCGAACTCATAACCCCAAAAGTTGCAGGTTTTTCTAACTGAGCCAGCCAGCTGCCCGATATGAAGTGTTTTGGGTTTGTTTTCTTTTATTTTTTATATGAGAAAAGACCACAAAAACACCACACTTCATGGCTTCTCGGCCTTTTGGCTAAGATCAAGTGTAAAAACACCACACTCCACACATCAATCAAAAATTGTTATCAAAAGGTTAACCTTTTTTTTCTTTAAAGCTAAGTTCAAAGAGAAGTTGTTTCTGTATTTAAACAAAGAAAACTCTGGGGTGCCTAAGTGACTCAAGTGGTTAAGTGGCGGACTCTTGGTTTCAGCTCAGGTCATGATCTCATAGTTCATGGGTTCCAGCCCCTCACTGGGGTCTGTACTAATAGCACAGAGCCTGCTTGGGATTCTCTGTCGCCCTCTCTCTCTACCCCTCCCCTGCACATGTTCACTGTATGCACGCTCTCTCTCTTGCTCCTTCTCTCGCTCTCTCTCTCAAAAATAAATAGATAAATAAACTTTAAACAAGGAAAACTCACATGGAAGACTATTAGGCTTAAAAACCTATGGAGACAGATTCCACCATACAGTTAAAAAAAAAAATTGTATCCACGTGATAGCATGTTAGGGTTCCCCCCAAAGCAGACCCTGACATAAAGTTGCAGATAGTCTATAAGAGAAGTGGCCCAGAAAGCACCAGTGAGGAACTAGGGAAAAGAAAAGGAGGCATGTAATGACGTAACAATGACCAGGTTACCTGATAAACACCCGGAGAACAGTCCTGACAGAACCATCTAAACAGCTCCTGAGCAGATACCTCAAAACCTACATACCCGGACACGCGGAAGTGGGGTATTTATCTACCAATATCCGTCCCTCATTGGCTGATGAGTGAGCACAGAACCGACTCCACTCTTACAACCTGCACCTGTGCCCAGCCCAACACCAGCAAAGCCAGAGCAAGCCCTTGGATGGCAGATATTAAGGTGAGAAGCTCCACGTGTGCAGGACTGACTGCAGCTGTGGCAAATCCAGGTGGGCTGATAGAATATGGGTGGGGGTGGCAACAGTGCTGCCACAGCTGGTTATGAGCAGTTTTTCTTGAGCTTCCTCAAGAATGTAATCTCTTTTTCCACTGTTCATTACAGACCTTTTTTACAAACATTGGCCCACCTAAATCAGACCCCTTGCCAACAGACTACAAACCGCTACCCCCACCCCCCTCACCCCCTACACGACTCCACTTACCCCATCTTGCCAACAGCTCTGTCACTTTTTGTGTTAAATCAGTAATCAGTGTTTAAAGTAGCATGATCACATAAATACTGTTTACAGCTGAATCTCATGGTGTAATTTCTTTTCTAGTACAACTTGTTTTTCTGAAGATAATAATTATCTTATTTTTTAGTTGCTTAGTATTCTACAGACCCATCATAACCTTATTTTCTGAAAACATTCAATCTCCTCTCAATATGTAGAAACAAATTAGGTAATCTATCAGTTGAGTTTTTAATTATTGGAGCTGGATTTTAGTCCATTCTCTGCCATTAATTATGTGATCTTATACAAAAGATGAAGAAACATTTTGTCCCTCCATTTCTTCACCGATCACAGGAAGGCAGACGTCAATTAAGCAACTCTTCTCTTTTTTTTTTTTTTAATTTATTTATTTTTGAGAGAGAGAGACAGAGACAGAGTGCAAGCAGGGGAGGAGCAGAGATAGAGGGAGACACAGAATCCAAAGCAGGGTCCAGGCTCAGCGCTCCTAAGCAACCCTTCTTGATGCAAAGACTTCATCTAAGAATCAACTGAGAGCCCAATATCATCTAGAAAAGAGTATATGCTTGAATTCAAAAATTCTAAAATTTTAAATTTCTTACTCCGAGATACGGGTCTAAAACAATTTGTTTTTCCTCCCTAGAATTCAACAGAGACAACTAGAACTGATGAAAGCATGAACAATATGATGCCAATCCAATGGTTTTGCCCAAGGTACTGTAATTCAGGATGAGCTCAAGGGATTTTCTTGACTAGTGAAGCTCATTATCATTAATAGCAGCTTCAAGTTCATATCTAAACGGGAAGGTGCCTCATGAAATAAAAATACACTAATTTACTATATGGGCTACTTTGTCATTTTCTTGACATTCTAGGGGTAAGATGAACCAAGAACTCATTAAAGGTATAAACATCATTCCCCTGTTAGTTGGACCCCCTTTCCCTACACTTAACCTCTTTTATATGGGAGGGGGGGCCATTAGTATTAAATCTCCATTAAGTCTCACTCACCCTTTATGGGAAATTACACTGTGCAAGAGGTATCTTAGGTATTTTTTATAGTAAAATATTTCCTCTGGAAAATAAATCCTAAAAAGTAATTTTGTTTTACCCTAAGAAGAAAATAGTCATTCTACATTTCTGTAAAATGTAATTCATCATTATTACATTACCAGATTACATGCACAATTAAACTTATTTATTAAACAAGACATATGCCAACAACTTCATAATAATCCTCTAAACCATAATAGCAGATTTTCAACTTTAATAACAACATCATGCAGCTAATACTCAAAGGACTAATTTTAAAAGTAAGGGCATTTGGTAATTGAAACTGAAATTAAACAATTAAGCACTTGAGTAATTTAAACATGAACATAAATGTCCTGGCTGTGCTGCTCTTGGCTTTTAGTCAAATTTACTAGTGCCGGTTAGACTTTATCACCCTAATTATTCCTGCTCATATCAGATCTTGCTAAATAGAAATTGAGAATTATTTGAAGTATTTTTTTATTCCTATGTCTTTTCTGCTTCAGAAATGCATTACTATATTCTTCACACAGATAATTAAGAATAACCCCGTGATACTTATCATGACTCCACAGGAATTCAAACAGATATTTGTATACCTATTCCCAGAGGAAGCGCAAAGAAAAGTTTTGATAGAACAAAAAACTTATCCAGTGAGTATACTGCCTTGTTTTTAAGTAATCACCTCTCTCTTTCAACGATGCCCCCTTCTTTCCATTTTCTCCATCAAATATAAAAGCCCACATTAGTCTCATCTCTTTACCTTCAGGAATAAAATAAAATAGGCTATCCCTTAACAATGAACATAAGAGAACAGCCTCTAATTTGGTAGAAATTATCTCTGCCATTTTTACTGTATGATTAGGACTTTTGATATTATGTAATTACAGTTTATTTGGGAATATTACTCCTTTTTTTTTAATGTTTATTTATTTCTGAGACAGAGACAGAGCATGAGTGGGGGAGGGGCAGAGAGAGAGGGAGACACAGAATCTGAAGCAGGCTCCAGGCTCTGAGCTGTCAGCACAGAGCCCGATGTGGGGTTCGAACTCACAAACCATGAGATCATGACCTGAGCTGAAGTCAGTCACTCAACCGACTGAGCCACCAAGGTGCCCCTGGGAATATTACTTCTTAAGTGAATTATGAAAATCAGTGATTTTTTTAATGTAGAAAGACAAAAAAACAAGAAATATTATGAATAGCCCATAACAAGGCATTGGCTTTGAAACAGAAAGAGGCAGCCAGACTGCCCCTGACCAATAGAGGCCATAAACATAATATAAAGCAGGCACCAGGAAAAGATGGCTTCACCATCAAGACCTCATTACCACAGCCAAGTATACAGGCATGGAATGGACATTTCAAGTTCAAGGAACAGCCCAAGTAAAGGTATAGGGATGAAAGAGCTGATGAGTTCCAGGGCATGTGGCTGGGGTCTAGGGTACAAGAGGAGAATTTATAGTAAGTGAACCTAAACAAGTAGGTACAGTCCAGGTCAAATTGATATGTTGTACACCTGAATGTAATGTAACATTGTGTATCAACTGTACCTCAATAAAAAAGAGAGTATTAAGCCATAAATTATTAAAAATTCTAGAATTTAAAGGAAAAAAAAAGTAGGTATAGTCCAGATCACAAAACAAACAAACAAACAAACAAACATGGATTCCAGGCTAAGCCTTTGGGATCATGTCAAGACGGCAATGGGGAATCACTATGCAGGGGAAGCAAAGAGGTTTTGGGTCTACGCAGTAACTCCCTGAGTAAGCTGGAGTAAGGCAAAGTGAAATCATTTATCCCAGAACCCTCCATCCATCTTCAGGACTGATCAAATAACATCAGGCCCTTCCAGAAAAGAAGACTTTTTGTTTAGAAATAGCGATGCTGGATGCCTGTATGAATACTCTATCTGGCAAAAGATATTGCTTATAGCAGATGGCATGTTAGTGATCCTCTGGGGCCACTACATCATGTTGCAGGTCATTGTCAAAGGTGTTTATTCCAGTAAAGCCAAAGTGCTGAGTCATCTGAACAGGCTGGATGTATCATGCAATATTCCTACTGTGTGCTCAGGGCTCATTTCTTCATTTCATTCAGTCAGCAAGTATTTCTTCAGGGCCTATCATGTGACAGGTGTTGTGCTAGGCTCTGGGGAAGCAATAGCGAGCAAAATACAGCCAATTCCTGCCATGATGGTACTTATGGTTTAGTCTATCATCAATGTTTATAATTCTGCCATCATAAGTAAAAGGTTGCTCCCCAAAGGGGACCCTATCTTCTATTCCTTCTTCCATCAGAAGCAGGAATTTATTTCTCAATAGCTAATTTCCTCCTAAGATTCACTCTTTACTGCCAGTACTGATGACAGTAACAGGCATTTTTTTTTTTTTTTTTGTAGAAATGGGTTGATCTTGTACATGTTGTTTTGTTATCTATTTTTTATTAGCCATAAAGATATATTTATATTAAGCCTAAGACATCAAAGTCCAGAAAAAAAAGAGAGAGAGACTGATTCTTAGTGGCCCAAAGTGTAGGAACACTTCCAGCCAACTATGACCAGTACCAGACAGAACAGAGGGAAAGACAGACAAGTAGAGGTTAGATGTGAAATGCCACATATTGGCATCAGGACATCCAGCACTGAGAGCAGAGAACAGAGAGAAACCAGTGAGACAGTATGAACTACAAGAGACTGAATTTACACAAAGAATTTGAGAAACAAGCATGAGGACTTAACAGCCAAGAAGAGAATGTGATACCTATAAAAACATCTTAAGAAACAGCTGTTGCCACTCAAGATCAAAATCATTCTACGGGTGGAGGCAAGTCAGGGCTTTCAGGTAAATAGCTGTGCCTTGTTGGCAACAAGAAGGGAAAAAGAAAAAAAAAAAATCCTTTACCAAATTATGTCCTTGGACAGTCATGAGAAAGCTTTTATAGGCTAGGATAATTTAAGAGCCCTCAAAAGGTTTATGGGTTGCCGTTTAAAAAAAAAAAAAGTACAAAATAAAAATAGCTGCATTTAGTCCTGTGGGGGAATATGGCACAATTCTTAAAATTTAGATTGCTTGTATTATTGAAAAGAAGAAGGTCAACAAAAATGACTATGTTTTGTGGCCACAAAATTCTAACGTGTGCCTATCTGAGAATTGGAGACAGAGGCGTTTTTCTAATCTTGCATTTTGCGGGGAGATTGAAGGCTGCACGGCAGAGCCGAGGCCTCCAGCAGCCCTAAGGCTATGGATCGCCTCCTCGTTGCCCCAGCTACTATGGTATGAAATTTATACACGTTATCTCATTTAATCTTAGCATGATACTAAATATTTGTCCAAAGAGCCACTGGGTAAGTATGTGACAAAAGATAGAATACCCAGCAGTTCTATTTGTAGTCTATAAACACGTAATTATTCTTCCACAAAGATGAATCACTACCTTATTCCAAATACCCTGATCCACCTAGCTCAGCAAATGAACAACACCTGCTAAAATTAGTGTATAAACACAAAGAGTACCAGGATGTTACATTAAAAACAAAAATTACTTTGGCCACATAACCACCTTCAAAGTTTTCAGTTTAAAAGAGAAGAATTATCCAACCAAGATGGACTACAAGGCACTCAAATTTATGACCAAGCAAAACTGCAGAATCACTTTCAGGGGCGCATTAAGAAACTAAAGTCTTCTGTGATTAAATATTCTTTAAAAAAAAATCCCTTCCAGGATTAACATACTGCAACATTTTCTGTGTTGCAACACTAAGGAAATTAATATCTAAACGCTTGATCCTAGCTGTATTTAGAAGGGAGACCAGGGAGTTAATTTATTTTAAGAACCCAGATCTAGATCCACACAATTCGACATTCACTTCTTCATTCAAAGGTCACTAAAATGCATACGTCAGACATCTGCTGCTTTCTTTTAAGAATGCTGAATTTTAAACCCAGCAAGTCTAAATGTAGCTCTAATATAATCTACAAATGACCTTACTAAGTCTTTCTACATCCCATAAAAGTATATTAATTGTATAATTTTATTTAAGTTCCCAACTTGCTGTGATGTATTAGCATATTAAAATTAACTCTGCGGGCTCTAATCATTTCACCTTCTGAGCCAAGTTACCAGGACAAATTTGATAAAATTATAGTACCCCCTTGTGGTGTTACCTTCATACCCTACTAGGACGTTTTGTAATATTATATTTTTTTAAAATCTTCTTCCACTAAGATCAGTGGAAAACTAATTAACCTTTTCTAAATTCTAATAAAATCATGGGGAAATTAAAGGGGTTATCGCCAGATTGTGAAAACAGGTGAGACGGTGTGGCATTTCATCATAAAGTAAGACTATTTGGAGCCATACATATTATTTTTAGAAGAAAAACACTTTTAAGAAATATTTTCTATAGACTGATCCATATAGCCAAATTAAAGCACAAAAACTCTGAAATTATCCATTGGATTTTAGTTTGCCTTGCAAGCACATTCAAATAACTGAAGAGGGGGAAATGGTGTTTTTGAATGGTAAATCAATGTAAATTCTGCACAAATCAGGAAGGAAAAAGAAAACTGGTAAAATTTAAATGCAAAGATTTTCCCCTCATAATTCATCCAGCTTTCTTCTATCAGATCCAATTTAACTGTATATTATTGTCAATGTTCCCAAATACTCTATTTTAATTTTACTAAAGTTTATACTATCATTTAGCAAAACAAGTAAGATCTTTGGACACATATGTAGATATAAAGTTTTTCCTAACTTCATTTTATTTTTCCTATTTTTCCTTGCTTTCCTACCCTTCCCCCCATATATCCCTTACTCCCATCTCCTGATTTCCTAATTAAATTTCATCTTTAAAAAAAATTTTTTTTTAATTTTTTTTAATGAAAAAATTTTTTTTAATTTTAAGTAACCTCTACACCCAATGTGGGGCTCCAATTCACAACCCCAATATCAAGAGTTGCATGCTCTACTGACTGAGCCAGCCAGGTGCCCCTAATTAACTTTCATCTTATTCTAAAATGGGCTTTTGACAATAAGGCAAGGAATCATGGAATTAATTAATTAATTAATTAATAATTGAGAGAGAGAGATAAAACTATCCCCAATATTTTGGCAAGCCCTAGAATAATCCCACTTAGGTCAAAGGATCTTATAAGCAATCCTGTGATCTCACTAGAAGAAAGAGGAAAAGAACTCACTTATGAGTTAATACATTCAGAGCTACTGTCAACGAAATGGCAATTTCATATTCATAGAATGTCCAAGTACCTTACTAAGTAACTAAGAATAAACCAGTACGTTTTTCAGATTAGTTCCACTTTGAGTTCAGCAGTGAAGCAGTTTTGCTCTGGTTCAAGCCAGTAAGCAATTCTAACTCATTTACAATGAAAATATCAAGAAGCTTTGTTTCAATTTAGTTCAGGTTCAGGTTCAATAAAATAATAGTTCTAGTGCAGTTCTGGGAATGTGGAAACATATTTACTAGTTTCTGATTCACATTCCATTGGCTTCCTGAATATAATTTAAAATAAAGAACATTGGATTGTACTCATTTAGGTATTCAGGCAACATTTTTGAAGTCCTTACTATGTTTCAGGGATTGTTGTGGATGTTGCAATACAAAAATGAATACAGCTAAACTCCTGCCTTAAAGAATAATCATATAGTCTGGATAGGAAACAGTCAAGCAAATAGGGGTAATAACATGGGGGGAACTATAGTATCCTAAGAGCTGTAATAAGAATTTCTTAAAGAGTGCCTCACTTTGGTTTGGCAAATGTCTTGATGAGCCCCTAAGAGTATGGATCCACCAAAGGGTAACCTAAAATAACCAAAAATGGTCACCAAATTTCCTTCTAAAGTCAGCAGGTCCTGATTTCTCTCTTCTAGGCTGAGCCTCAATATGTAGTTAGAGGACTAAATAGCAAGATGAATAAATAAACAAGCTGAATTTGTCCTGCATAAGAGAGAAAGGCAACTGAAGGTCACAAGGGTGCAGACAGATGTGCAAGGGAGAGCACAGAACTGGCCCAGAGCCACAACTCACAACCCCAGGGAGAACCACAATATTATATTCGATGTGAATGGCACTGTATAAGCCAACAGCCTTGCAAAAGCCAGAGGGACTTGGGCAGTGCTGGGCAGTATAAGAATCCCCAAGGGCCAAGAAGAAATTTGAGCCAAGAGCAGAAACATCTACAAGGGATTTTTGTAGTTATTTGCCTTGGAGTATAACATAAACCCTTTTCCCACTTCCTCTCCAAAATCAACTTTTCTCTTAAGACGTTTATAAAGTGAACTTGAATTTTTACTATTGGTTTTTGTTTCCATATAGTAGATGATGGTGGCAGTTGTCACTTGGGGCTCTGTTGTGGTGAAGGCCTTCAGTATGTGAGCTTAAAGCAGGTCTTGACCTTGCATCCTCATGGGCCCACAGCATACACCGATCATGATGATGCTGGACCCAAAGGGCAGGAGAAAAGTTGATATCGGAGTTACACAAAGTTATAATTTAAAAAGTAATAAAAGCTAAAACAGAGGTTCAGTGAGAGAACAAAAAAGGAAGCACCTGCTTTGCCTCAGGGAAACAGAAGCATCATGGAGAAAGTGACTTTTAAACTGAGTCCTGAAGGATGAATAGTAGTTCTCCAGAAGAAAAATGGGGAAAGACATTCAGCAGAGTCAAGGGTGTGAACAAAGAGGGGGCATTTGGGGATTACCAGGAGCCAAGTGTGGCTGGAGAAGAAGGGCATTCCTGTTCCATTCCATGCAGGTCTGTCAGCAGGTCTGTCCTGAAAGACTGTCAGTGAAATCTGTCAGTTTTACACCACTTATGTGTTTGTGGGAACAGGTGTCCCCATCTACCTACTACCCCATCCTCCTACTTCTGACTTCCTACTTAACAAAACTCCTTGAGAAAGACTCTAGTTGAATGTGTTGTTTGTCCTTCATGGTACCTTTCCTCCCATTATTCTCTTGTGGATGGAGTAGAGTTCCCTACCTCATGTATGTTGGGCTTGGTCACATGATGTGTTTCAAACAATGGAATTGTAAACAGAAAGGACACTGTGCCAGTTCTATAGCGGAGGCCTTAGGAGGCATCCTGTATTGTGGCCCCACTTAGCTGTAGGTCCCAGAATGAGGAGACATACTGATATGGGCTGAACTGTGTCTTCCAAAAAATCATATGAACCCCCAGAATTTAACCCCCAGAATCTCAGAATGTGATTATATTTGGATATGGGGTTTTAAAACAGGTGAGTAAGTTAAAATGAGGCCACTAAAGAGGTCCCTGATCTAATATGACTGGTGTCCTTATAAGAAAAGGAAATTTGAACATATAAGGAGATACCAGCACCGTTTGCATACACAGGAAAGAACACAGTGAGGACACAGTGAGACACGGCCATCAGCAGGCCAAGAGAAGGGCTTCAGAAGAAACTAAACTTGCTGATACCTTAATCTTGAATTTCTAGCTTCCAGAACTGTGGGAAAATTAATTTCTGTTGTTTAGGCCACACAGTCTTTGCTATTTAGTTAAGGTAGCCAAAGCAAATTAATACACACATGGAACAGACTTAACTCATCTTGTAGACTGAACCAGAGCCAAACTACAGATCCATGAGCAAGAAACAGCGTTTATGGCTGTAAACGACCAACATCTTGGGGTTGCTTGTTATGCATTATTATTACAGCAAAAACTGCCCAATACACTTTGATTTCCTAATTCAAAACCATTTAGCTTCTAAATATGCCATGAGGTGTTATTGCTAAATAACATCCTGTGCTGCTGGTTTGAAACAGTTAATAAAAGAAATAAACCAAAAACCAAAAACATCAACAACCTAAAGAGACAGAGACAATTCTTTTGTCTTTATTTATTCTGATTTTCCTTCTACTTGCCCTTGGAGACTATTTCATAGAGTCACTGAGATTATAAGATCTAGAATCAGATTATCTAGGTTCAAATTCTTCTGGCTTTATCATTTGCTAGCTTTTGCAGTCTTAGGCAAATTACTTAATTTCTCTGTATCTCACTTTTGCCATCTACAAAGTGAAAATATAATAATATCTACCTAAGAGTTGAGAAGATTAAATGAATGAATAAAAGAGCTTGGAGCAATGTCTGACACTACATTTTCACTCATATTCACTGTAGGTAACACTGTCTGACTACACTGAGGATTATCTGCTTGCTCATGTCCCTCTGTCACCCTCTACTTAACACCAAAATCTCCCCCATCCCCAAAACCCCTTCCAGGGATCTGTCCCAAGACTTTTCTCTTTTCATTCTAGACATTCTCCCAAGGTGATCTGGTCTATTCCTATAACTTATACTATACCTACTCAAATCTGTATATTTATTCTAGACCTCTTTCTGAACTCCAAAACCACATTTTCTACTGCCTACCAGACATCTCCAGGCTTTACCTTGAAGCCTTCTGGTGAAGCCCTACATCAGTTGGAGATGATCATCAGAGAGACTATATATATATATGCGTGTGTGTGTGTGTGTGTGTGTGTGTGTGTGTGTGTGTGTGTGTGTCCTATAGCTTCATAAAGATAATGCGTCTTAATGAGAACCCAAAGGCATGCTAAAGTCACAGGAGGTAATAATAATAATTATATTAATATAAATTATTATCTATTGAGATCCTTTCTAAGAAAGTTCTTCTCTAAATATTTTACACATATTAAGTCTTTTAATCTTCATAGAATTGCTGTGTGGTAGGTACTACTATTACCTCTTTTCAAAAAATGAAAAAACCAAGGCACAAGGAGCTTATATAACCTGTGTCATACAGCTGGAAATGGTGTAATCGGAAACCAGGCAGGGAGGCAAACTCTGGAGTCTACCATTTTAACCACTATATTTCACTTTCTCTCAAAAATAAGACCTGATGGGGCTCCTGGGTGGCTCAGTCGGTTAAGCGTCCAACTTCAGCTCAGATCATGATCTCACGGTTCGTGGGTTCCAGCCCTGCATCGGGGTCTGTGCTGACAGCTCAGAGCCTGGAGCCTGCTTCAGATTCTGTGTCTCCCTCTCGCTCTCTGCCCTACTCCCATTAACACTCTGTCTCTGTTTTTCAAAAATAAATAAATGTTTTTAAAAATTTTTTTAATAAATAAGGCCTGAATAATTTCTCAGACATTAAAACAAGCACATCGATTATTATTTTTAATACTAATGGCTAACATTTTGGGGGCCAGATATTCTTTAAAATGAAATGCTTTCCACACATTAATTTGTTTGATCCCTCAATAACCCTGTAATGCAGGTCTTGGCATTGTACCCACTCTACCTATGAGGAGACCAACACCCAGAGAAACAGTAAGTAATTAACCCAAAGTTACACAGTCATAAGTAGCAGAGATAGGACCCAACCCTGGCAGTCTCACACCAGCATCCATGATCTCAATGACTGATGCCTCAAGAGATGAACACTAAACTATCTCTTGACTAACTGTGAGCATTCCCTCTCCTATGCCACACACCAGTATTGCATATGCCATTGGAAGATTTCCCAGTTCCAGTACCCATGAGGCCCCACCTGTGGGGAACTGACACAGCCTCTCCATCTCTCTCTGGGATTACATGAATCTTGTCACTGATTCCATGCGGCTCTGCTCCATCCCTTCTACACCCAGCTTCTTCTTACTTGTGGTTTCAGTTACAACACAATTTTAGCTTTCATCTGACTTTGGCTTGCCCTGGTGCTGACTCAGTCCTCTACCCCACATGACCCATTAGCCCAGCGCCCTACAGCTAACTGGCTACAGTTTCTGTCTCTGAGTCAGAGACAGTCAGCGGACTGGTCACTGGCCAGCCAGTGGGACGGCTGATCTAGATGAGGTGTCCATCTCCATTAGCTACACTGGATGGGAAGCTAGATTCACATGGTAGAGGAAATCAGAAATATTCAGCATAGAAAAGAGAAAATGTAAAAGAAAAAGTGACCTAAACTATGGACAAACTATCACGGGAACAAACTTTTTACCTCCTCCCAACTTTCTTTTAATGGTCACAGTGGCAATCTCCATATCACTGATGTGTTGAAGCAGACACAATGAGGAAGGTCTAGGAAGAGATTTCTGCCCAGGTGAGGCAAGGCTGTAGGTGATCTCTAAGGTCTCTATGAATTTGGGGACAATTCAGTATTCGTTGAAAAATGTACCAAATACACCTTAGATAAATATTTTAAATGTTCTCCAAAATACCAACTTTCAGATTGTCTGACGAATTTTCTCCACCCTTTCAGGAGGTTGCACTTAGACGGCACGTGTAAAGGCACAAGAGGCAGGAAGAAACACCGCACAGAGGAAGGAGCTTCACCAACTCCACCCCTTCAGCAGCACCTGTCACCCTAATGGCCCTGGGTCCTCTCCTAATAAAATTAAACTCCACCCACCAGAATTACAATTAAATGACTAGTTAATAGTTTCTGGACTCCTTGAATGTCCCATGTTATATGGAATCTGCCATCACCTATGAGTGAATTTTAATAGCTGAAGATTTATCTATTACTTTCCCTGCACAACAGCGTGAGGTGCTCTACCTGACCAGATGCTGGATACAAAGCTAATTTCCTAATTAGGGATACTGTCCCTAATTTCAAGGGCCCACCATCCAGGGAAGGAGGGAAACACAGTCATAAATAACATAATAAAGAATACTCTGGCAAGGCACCTGGGTGGCTCAGTCAGTTGAGCATGGGACTTCAGCTCAGGTCATAATCTCACAGTTCATGGGTTCAAGGCCCACATTGGGCTCTGTGCTGACAGCTCAGAGCCTGGAGCCTATTTCGGATTCTGTGTCTCCCTCTCTCTCTGCTCCTCCCTGGCTAGCACTCTGTCTCTTTCTCTCTCTCTCTTAAAACTAAATAAACACTAAAAAAAAAAAAAAAAAAAAAAAAGACTACTCTGTGGCAAATAGAGTGCAGAAGGAGAGGAGGAAAGAGAAAAGTTTATTCCACAAAAAGTATATGTGGAATATATTCTCTGTGATCTAGACCTTCTAGAATGCACAGGAGTTGGTACAGGAGTACTCCACAAGGAAAGCACAAGCAAATGCACCTAAAATATTAGAGACTCAAGAGGCAAGATATTAGGTGGCATATATTTGGGGAAGAGCAAATACTCTGGCATGGGCTAAAGGATGGGGGTGTTGGGCGCCTGGGTGGCTCGGTCGGTTAAGCGTCCGACTTCGGCTCAGGTCACGATCTCACGGTCCGTGGGTTCGAGCCCCGCGTCGGGCGCTGAGCTGACAGCTCAGAGCCTGGAGCCCGTTTCAGATTCTGTGTCTCCCTCTCTCTGTGACCCTCCCCCGTTCATGCTCTGTCTCTCTCTGTCTCAAAAATAAATAAACGTTAAAAAAAAAAAAAAATTAAAAAAAAAAAAAAAAAAGGATGGGGGTGTAGGGAGAGGAAAGATGGAGGAGAAAAGACTATTGAGAATAGCAGACTATACATTTCAAAATGTAGGCTGGGAGATCTTGACTTAAAGATAATTCCAAATGAAAAAGGCATCTATCATGATAATAATGAACAGCAAAGCAACTATACTAAACATCCAAATTAAAAAGTGCTAATGAGAAACGTTGTGCCCAATATTTTATTTTAATAACAGACTCTTAAAGTCAACAAGGAAGAACCTTCAAAGATCATATCCCTGCCTTCAAGAAATACCACAAGTAACTCTCCGGAGAATGAAAACGGGTTATCCAGGTGAAGGCAACAGGTGGAACAAACCTCCTCTGGGCCAGAAGCAAGGACCTTGCTTGCCAACTATGCTGCTCAAACAACATCGCCAGTCCCACGTGTGACCCGCCCTGAATAACGGTCTCTTTTCGACGCTCCCTTGCACAAGTAATGATAAAAATGTTGTGCCCATCAACTAGCACGTTTAATTCAGCAGCAGCACTTAAATCTGCCTCTCATTTTCCTACCACTTTCCTGAAATTCCAGAGGACGGGGTTATTGTTAAACAGCAGTAAGCATTAGCCTCACAGCAGTGCACATTAATAATAATTCAGTGCAGTGTCATGGAAGCCTGTAGGCTCTTAACTGAATTTATTTGAAAAATAAAGTTTGTTTTTTTTTTCCCTGAAGATCTTTACTTAAGTCAGCATGGAACTCTTGTAAAGATAACCACCAATAAGTCACAACTACCCAAAGAACAGTCTTGTTATTTTTTTAATTCGCTGCTCACCATGACAACATAATAAACACACCTTTAGAGGCTCATATGTGACCACCTATTGAAAATGTCATCTTTCCTCCTTCCTGGTGCTCCCAGGCAGAAACTTTCACTCATTTTTTCTGATTTTCTGAGATTCCACTAAAACACCAATTTTCAACTGCAAACTACAAATAAGTACAACTACAAAGTACAAATAATTTTGTGATAACTTAGCAACACAAGCCTTATTTCATAATCCATTAGTAATTACTAATCTCCTTTTTTATTTAAAAAAAATAGCAAACCATCAAGCCAATATGGTTTCAACATCTGTTTTTTCCATTTTGCTTGGAGTTCTCTTAGATGTTCCTGTATCCTTTCATAAATGACTAATAGGAAAGATACAGGACTAATAGGAAACACAACTTTACGCAACTTCGTTGACGGTTGGTTTCAGTTAACAGCTGGTCTTTAAACTACCCAACATAAAAGCATACATTTTAGGAAAAAAAATTGACCCCAAAACTGCTTCATAAAATAAAGTATTTCATTTTTCAAAGCTTTAGGATTATTTGAGAGGCTATAGTACTAAAAAGTCCCTAGAGTTGTTTTTTTTTTTAAGAGAGAAAGTTAAAAGTTTCCACCTTTAAATATAAGAGACTAGAGATTTTACAATACAATAAGTGTCAGAAATAAAATGCAATTCCCTTCAAAGCCATATAAAAGAGTAAGCCTCTGTAAAAAGTTTTTCCTTCCAACAGTGAAGTGTGGACCTAAATTCACAGCAAATAATTATGATGGTCTTTCTACAATGGTGCCCAGACATCCAAATTAGCCAAAGCTTCAGGCTTCCATATGCTCAGGTTGGTAACAATGCTTTCTCTGCTACCCAACAGCTGCTCCCTTTCGGTTAAGGAAATACTATACAAAAAGCACCATGAATTGTAGCGTTCAATTTCCCACCATCCTCCATACAGATGTGGTCCCTTCCCAAGTGCACAGAATACAACATAAAGTACATAAAAGATGGGACTTCTTTATTCACATGATTCCTTTTTTTTTTCTGCTCAATCTCATCTCTTTTAGACCAATTAATTTGTTTTGGGGGTGAGGGTCAGATAACTTTGTTCCGAGAAAAGTTAGATGGATTCAAGAATGTCTAATGGTTAGTATCTCTGAAAGAATAAAACACCATCTCTCACTGGAGACTTCTTGTTGGGCTCCTCTCCCTCTACGAAGCCCGCCAGGTCCTCACATACCAGAGGTGGTTTGCTTTCTTTCCAACAGGGATAATGGGCTTTTCAGCACTTTTGCCAAATTACTGACAGAAGGACTTATTTTCCCCTTCCTATGAAAAGAAACTGATAGTGACAGAAGCCAAAGAATAACTTTAACCACTACATTACACGTTGCAAAGAATGGGTGGATAAATAGAACTCCCACATAATTCCATTCTAAATTTCTTCCCAGCTAAAAATTTATAAGAATGGCCAAGAAGTCACAAAAGCACCTGACCTGATTTTTTTTTCTTCCTGGATTTTTCATGGCCTCTAGCTTACTACTGCCTTTTGAAAATATTATTTTTCACTGATACCATGAATAAGGAGCATAGTTAGTGACTGTATAATTGGGAAATGCCAGGAGATTTTACTTGAGTGTCCTTGTCTTCTTCAGAAACTAAATTAACTGCATAACTTGCTCTATTAGAAATAACATTCATGATTTAACATTTGTGTTCATTTTCCCATAAGTATAAACACTACCACTGTCTCTGGTTCCAAATCATTGACCTTTTCCCCAGTAATCTTTGTGCCCAACACACTGTCATGCACAGGTGAGTGCTTAATAAATACTATTAGATGATGGATGTACTCAATTATAAAATATTCAAAAACACTCCTTTTTGTAAGTCTCCCAAACAGCAAAACTGCTGTTGCCTTTATGTCCAGCTCAGCTCAGAGTCTGACAAATTCATTTCAAAACCTCAAAAATGTGTAATCAATGCCAAGAGACAGCTTAAAAGTGTCTCTATGTATCACACCTACTTGCCTGGAACGCAAAACACAAAAATCAAAATTAAATACAAAGTAAATTGAAAATATGTGTACTGGAACTGTTATGCTTCTCAGCATCAAAATTCAGATGACCCATTCTTTGATACAACAAGACAAGTGAGATTCATAATCCCAATCTTTATGCTTTTTACGAAACAAGGAAATCCCACACGCTAACATTCCCACCTTCTCCCTTCTGAAATGAGAGAAAGCACACATGCACAAAGTACTGTTCAGAGTAAGCTGGGAATTAATACTACAAATATGTTGGCAGCTAACTACCGCGTGTTGAAAGTAAACATGTATCACCATTCGCAGCCAGGTGCTCCAGGTGCATCATCAGTGTTTTCATGTTAACAATTGATCATTGAGTGTAGATGAGGCGATGCCAAGTTGCCATGAGAGAAGCCTGGCGTGCCCAAGTTTAGAGAACAGGGAACAGAGAGTGTGTCTTGGTTATAGAACAAAAGAATTCGTTTTATCACTTGCCTTTACCGCTGGAGAAAATGGCTCCTGGTGTGCTGAACTCCATGATAAATGTGCCCCCTCTAGTTCTTTATTGCCTCTGTAAATCACAGGACTGACAGCAGTTAATAAGAAAAGCTTTTGAGTGGTTTTGAAGTTTTGCTTTGTACAAATAAAGTCTCATATTAAAGATTTTGCTAGTCCTCAAGGTGTAGAAAAAGCAGCACGGGGAGAACTTCTGTACTTTTAACTGTTTGTCTCCTTTTTTTTTAATTTTCAAAAACCAAAAGAAAGAAAACCTTTCAGACATGCACACTGGAAAAATAAAAGCAGATCACAGATTAAATGGTTTCGTATACTCACAGAGTTGCTGGTGAGTTGCTACTGAAATTACAATCGCTTCTAGTTTTTATACACTGGATATTCAGATAAATACCAGAAAAGGTATGTGGTGGAAAGAAGGTTGTTACAGTAGATTTATTATAACATTTCTGACCATAATTGTATGCTTTACCTCTTTTAGCCAAAGCAAATTTCGGTTCAGTGTCAAGAAAGAGAACTCTAAATTCCATTGAATCGATCAGCTGCCAGTTCAATCATAGGTCCTAAGATCCTGAAATTCTGAAATCATATTTCAGAATATAATTGATGCTAAAAGGAATAACAAAACTACCTCACTGAGTAGACTTTTTCTCCACGGAGCTCAAAATACTTTGCCACAACAGCCTTACAAAGTCCTAAAGGGCAGGTTTTATTAGTTGTACTTTCTTACAAAGGAAGCTGAGGCACAAAAAGCAAAAAATGCATTTTCCTGATTATTGCTAAGTTCTCTACAGAGCTAAAACAGGACTAGTTAGAGCTGGTGTTCTCATAAGACCTCACTTATTTTACAGTACACAAAGTAAGAATTTTTGAATGCATGTTCCACCGACAATATCTCCAGAGCAAAGAAGGTTAGTAATCCCTATAAATTGATTGAATAACTATCTGTAAACCAGAAACTGTCCACTTTACAACCTGGGGTTCAACTTCACTTTGATCCAAGCAACAAATAAAAATCAGACTTTCAAATTATCTAGTTGAGGCGGTTTGCAGCTTGGTAGGCATAAAGTTAAAGGGAACTAGCATTTTAATGTAGCTTTTTTAGAGCATTCTGATTAAGTACATATTTCACAGCACTGTATATCCAGGACCTCACTTTATCATTAGCATGTGATTAGTAACATTTTACTGAAACAAAATAGAATGAATGTTCCTGAGGTTTTGTTTCCTTTCTCTGGTTTGCTTAATCCTAGTCTCTCTCTGGCCAATTCTTTCCAAAGTAAGTTTTCTTAACCCACCATCCCAGGTGAATGGGAATGAACAAGATCCATGTTCTTCCAGGCCTCTCCATTGAGATTTCCAATTTTCACAGGTCACCCTGGGAGTTGTTTGGGGCAGTTGGCACAGCAGATCTTTAATAGCTCAGACTTGGTCATCAGTCCTTGAACCACTGGAGGCAAAAAAGATGCATCATTACCTCTCCACGGTACATCTACCACACTGTATTCTCTGTCTGCTTTCAGAGATTATTCCATGAAGCTCAAAACTCCACATGTGTTATGAACTTCTATGAAATACTGAGGTGTTTCTCTGGAATCCAGGTTCTGTCTGGATTATTATGATGAATTTCCTTGAATCTCTGCTTGAGTTCACCAGTAGAAATCTGGTCCAAAACTCTGGAGGTAAAGGACTAATGTTGAGAAAGTCAGATTGTCCCATTGTCATCTATATGACACGTGGTCAAGTCAAAGTATCCAAGAGAGTATCCATATCGATTTATAGCACACTTGGCATTTAAGAAACTGATAACATAGAATGGGCACTGACATCCATGGCATTAACCAGATATCCCAGGGTTTAGAACATTAAGACCCATGCCAGCCTGTTTCAGAAGGCAGTGGACCATAGTCCAAAGGATGAGAGACTCCAGCATTAGACAGAGCTAATCCAAGCCCAGTCACTCTCCAGTTGTGTGACCTTGCAAATAACCTAATGTGTCTGAGGGTCCCTTTAAACATATTTCATAGGACTAGTATGTGAAAAAGTATACCAAGTACTTGGAATGTGCTCCACAGGGAAGGCACCCAGTAAATCACTCATTAATTTACTCAATATCTGTGTGCCAAGAAAAGAGCTTTATATACATTACTTCATTTGATCCCCACACAATTATATGAGTGGCCCTTATATAAAAGAGAGGCCATCAGGAGATCATTTTAAAATAGATCCCAATCCAAATAGGTCAATGTACCTTAGGATAAAGAGACTGGAGATAGACCCTTGAATGCAGCCAGAGGATAGACACCTGCAGTCTGCCATTTCCAGAGAGGGGGGACCCAGGAGAGTGCATCCTGAGAGTCAGCACTGAGCATCTACCAAGCAAGGACACCACCAGCAGATCAGTGCAGGACTGCCAAAATCTTCCCTGTCCCTCCTCCTCCTCCTCCTCCTCCTCCTCAGCCCTTCCAGCCCCCATCTGAGGGCCATTCACGGGTGAAGCTCCTCCAGCAAAGAAACAGAGAAGTCAATTCATCCCCACCTCCTACTGTGGGCTTCTCAACCTAAAACAACACCATGCTAGGCAAAAAGAGTGGCTTGAACTTTCAGTAAAGGTCAGAATGTTACATAGAACTGGTCATGTTTTTACTGAAATTAGACTCTTCTTATGACTAGAAGTAACCAGAAGATATTTTCTTAAATCTAAGAGTAGCTGGAAAAGCTAGAAGATGTGTCTGAGACTTCATACAGATGCAGGCAAAGAACTGGCACAAAATGGGTTTGAAGAGTGGGGGAAAGAACACAGTTTGTATCCTAGAGGTCTACTTTCCAATATCCCATTGCTTTTAATATAAAATACGTTCACCTGTAGGGGCACCAGGGTGGCTCAGTCGGTTAAGCATCCAACTTCGGCTCAGGTCATGATCTCACAGCTTGTGAGTTCAAGTCCCGCGTCGAACTCTGTGCTGACCGCTCAGAGCCGGGAGCCTGCTTCAGATTCTGTGTCTCCCTCTCTGTCTCTCTGCTCCTCTCACTCACACTCTCTCTCTCAAAAATAAATAAATAAACAAACATTTTTAAAAAATTTAATATATGTTCACCTGTAAGTCCTATGAAACTACAAAATGAAAATTGTTTCATGGCCATTAGCCAAATAAAAAATACTTTTTTAAACAGTTTATTTATTCTGAGAGAGAGAGAGTATGTGGGATGCGGGGGTGGGGAGGCAGAAAGAGAGAACCCCTAGCAGGCTCCCTCTGACAGCACCGAGGCAGACGCCGGGGGGTGCTCAATTTCACAAACCATGAGATACTGACCTGAGCCAAAATCAAGAGTCAGATGCGTAACTGACTGAGCCACCCAGGCACCCCTAAAAATTACTTCTGAAACTCCTTGTTTCTAGATTTAAAGATAAGCATTCCATGCTGCCATGAAAGTCTATATGCACGAAAATCTGCATGAGTCTCCATAATCAAATGTGTGTCTCTACCATATTGCACTGGGATTAGTTTAGTCATTCAGGGTGAATATACTGAGCAAGAAGAGAAACACCTATAAAGCTCAAAGTGAAGCAGAGCTATAATTTGAATAAATCAGACTATTTCCTATTTCAAAGGATATTGATAGTCATTTAGGTTATCTAGATCTCCCACCTCCTAGCTACTACACCATCTGAATTCACTAGACAAATATCCACCTATTCCTTCACTTTATCTTGCGTGGATCTAACCAAAGAATAAGGGGGTGGTGGGACTTGACATCCAGGTTTTTGTGTGCTTTGCAACTAAGTATAAAAATATTATAAATGTGAAGTATTGGCAGGGTGGAAGCGTGCAGTTGGGGAAGAACACCTCAGGGCTTCAAAAATATTGGCAATACTTTAATATCTCAGCTGGAAGGCAAACACGTTTTATTTCATTGTTCTTTATACATCACATATACATTTATAAAATGTGTATAGCAAACATTTCAAAATTTTCAAAAGCTTTTCTATGTATGGAGACTGTAAACATATCAGCGGTTGACAGGGGTTGGGAAAGAGGGAGGGATGGATAAATAGGTGGAGCACAGAGGGTTTTTAGGGCAGTGAAGCTATTCCGTATGATAGTGTAATGGTGAATATATGTCCTTATGCATTTGTCAGACCCACAGAACTACAACGCCAAGAGTGAACACTAATGTAAACCATGGACTTCAGGTGATAACAACACGTGTCAATGTAGGTTCATCAAATATAACAAATGTACCACTCTGATGCAGGATGTTGATAGTGGGGGAAGCTGTGCATGTGTGGGGTTAGAGGGCATATGGGAACTCGTCTTACTTCCTCCTCGATTCTGCTATGAACCCAAAAATGCTCTAAAAAATGAAGCCTACATTAAAACACACACACACACACACACACACACACACACACACACACTTGTATTGCTGGTCTCTCCTGAATGTTCACCTCCAACTGTTTGAAATCTATTTTAAATGACACCTCCATAAGGCCTTCCCTGACACTTCCTCTTCCCACAGAGGAGCCCATTACTCCTCTCTATGCTACCGTTGTTCCTGACCTTTATTCCAACTCTTCCATGGGATGTGCACTGCATGTCCACCGAGGGAAAAGAAGGTATCATCTTGGTGTTCTTTATATTTCAAACATCTACAAGAATATCTTGCATATGATAGATACTCAATGTAACTTAAATTATGTCATAACATATTTCTATAATTTATAAAATAATATAGAATAATCAATAATGTTACAACCAAATCTGATTTTTTGCCTCAAACAAATTAAATCTACAAAGATGCTTCCAACATCCCCGATATACTGAAATGACACCCATCAGCATTTTAACTAGTTTTCTTTCCTTGCTGGCGAGTAACTGCCACTACTATAGATATGAGCTCATTTGAGGGAACGAAAAGAGCTATCCCAAAGATCATTTAATAGACCTATGCATAATTATCAATTTCCTCCTGAAGCTAACATTTGCTAAAAGAAAAGGAAAGATTCTATTAATGATCAAAACACTTGACTTTCTGGACCTATTCCATTTAATGGAGAAAACTCCGTTCTCTGCTCTTGGGTTACTGCCAGGTGGTCTTTTACCGGGAATCATTCTAAACTTCTAATCACAGTTCAACAACCATCTGCCAAATCATATACAGGTATTGATATTTGCCACTCTACAGTTAAATTACATCAAATGTCAATGCAATCAACTCATTAGCAGGCTTATATCGAGCTTCAGTGCTCACTACCCACTTCTGTACCTCTTTGATTAAGCAATACATGGACTACATTCCTTGTCTGTCTACCAGCTGGTCAGTTCAGTAATACTGCTGATATAAAATCAAATGAGCAAAAGAAAGAAGTAGCAAAAGCCCCTATGAATGCTGTGGTTCCTTCACATGCAGAATATTAATATACTATCTAGCAAGAAAAGCAAAGGAATTCAAAGAATGAATTCTTAGAGAATCGTTTTAACCAAATATCACATGAAGTAATTAAAAAACACTAGAACTGTCCCTGGATCACACTTTGCTATCATTCTTCCACCCTCCTTCCTGCGATTTTAAATCTTTCTTGCTCATATAAAAACCACTGGCACACCTGAAGTGTGACTGTCACATGCAGAATCTGAATATGAGAGGTCAGCATGGCTTACTGGTATGCTGGCCCACTGCTCCAAATTTTATATCTCTTCTGTCCCTCAGTTATTGCCTGACATGATTTAACAACTGTAATTCCTTATTTAACGATGTCAAAGGTTTTTAGGAAATTGACTGTATTTCACCAACGATATATTTCTTCTTGATTACGGAGTGGTTAAAATGATTTTAAACCAAGACAGCAAAATAAAGCAGTAATAAAATCAATAAAAGGTGCTTAAAACATTCCTTCTATTAGGTAATGGCATTTAAAATATCCGTAGCTTGTAATGGCACTTAGGATATGCCCAAAAATCAATGAACTAAATTACTTATTGAACTAGTTAATTTGAACATTGAGTTTTTTATGTATATTGATAAAATGGGCTACAGAATACTCCTGGCAAGTAGCAATACCGTGTTCATGGTCAGATGTCTCCCTCTGCTGGAAAAACAAATTAAACAATTTTCTTCAGTTCCAAAACAAAAAGATAAAAAAATTAAAAGATATAACCTCAAAAAGTTCACCACAGGCCTCTGAATCTTAAATGGCTCCAGAAATTCTTAGGAATAATATAAAATCATTAAGGGTTAAAAAAAACATATGCACCTTTTTAAAATTTTATCATTAATCTGGACTATGGGAATTTACATTCAATATACAATAGCAAATGAGAACCAACATTTCATTATTTCAGAACTATCTTCCTAATTTTCTAACCATTCTCCTAGGGTTTTTTGGCATCTTAGAGTAATAGTCTAAAAGCCTTGAATCCTTTCTCTTTGATGTCAGGAAGGAAAAGGGTTTGAATTTTAAAAGAGAAAGTATAAATCTGTGCTCAAGGAAAAGTCTACATTCTTAGTAATTTAATTTGCTCAAAATCAAATTTGAACTATCTTTGCAAATGATGATTTTTGAGAACTCAAAGTATGAATCCGCTAAACAGCTTCACATTCCTCTCCCTGCATGAAGTGGTAGGAGAGTTTCCAATACTATTATTACCATTATTTTCTTCCCCCAAACATCTACTATTTAAAATGCTAAGTACTTTATTGAAAAGACTCTTCAGTGCTTTTCAATTTCTCCCCCTGCCAGTTCAGCCCTAAGCAGGTGTTAGAGTTCTGAAGAGCTTGCCTCAGGACTTTTAACTTAAACTACAAAGGGGAGCTTCAGAAATTACGATAAAAGGTGTTAAGAGAGAAATGAAGGTGAAGAGGTTATCTGACACTAACCTAAAATTGTATACAGCACCTTTCAAAAATTACTGCTACCCAGAATATAACATTTTGGTTTGGAATTTCTTCAATAATAGTCCATATATTTTTCACTCACATTTCAACACATTCCATTTACATTCTAAACAACAGACATATATAAAATTACATGCATTGGCAGGAAATTTGTAATCAAAGGCTTTTGCTCATTCTGCATTTGGTTTGGTTTTGTGTTGCTTTGTCTTTGCGTGTAGGGAGACTAAAGAGGAAACTACAGAGAGTATCGTTTTTGCAGGCTGAAAGATCCTTGACCAACGTGTTATGGACACACTGTGTAACATATCACCCAGGTTTCACAATACAGTTAATACATGTTTGATTCTTGCTAGGTGCAGATGCTAAAAAATCAACTAAGCTAGCCTTTCTTTACACATACCCTAAGACAGAAGAGACACATGTCAAATGGACCATTACTGTGCAGCACCATGCGCACTAAAGTAGAAATATGCACAAAGTACTGTGGGGACACAGAGGACAGAGGAACGAAGGCTACCTGGGGAGGCAAGGAAAACTCCAACAGAAGGGATGGCCTTTCTGAGTAGGATCCTTGAGAAAGACCTAGCAATTCTCCTGGTATACAAGGGGGTCAAGGGCAATTCAAAGAGTGAGAATCAGATAAAGCACAGAGAAAAGCAAGTGGCTGGAAATAGCTAAAATGGCTGGAGTTTCAGGTTGGTTTGGCAGAAGTCAAGAGCAGTGAGGGCTTGGGAAGAGTCTTGGATACCTTCCTGGAGTTCAGATTTTGTCCCATAGGCATTGGAAAGGTTTGGAAGGATTCTAAGGAAATAACATCAGCACTTTGGGGGGTCGGGGGCCTGAAGGATGGTGGGATACCAGCAATGTAGAAGATGGCCTAAAGGTCCTGGCTAGAGGCAGGTAAAAGGTGTCTGCAGTCATCTTTATGAGACCCAAAAGAAAGCACAGCACGTGACTAGTGAGATAAGGAACAAACTGCAGAAGTCTAGAAGACCTGAAAGGATGCCAGCAATAAGAAGCATTACCACAAACCCAGGTTAGCTCCTACTTCTCTTTTGACTTCTGTGTCAAAGAGAAGAAAATTTCATATGTTACATGAGCAATGCACTGATTTTTTTAAAGATTTTTTCCCTTTCCTTTTCTTACAGAAAGCAAAAAATTACAATTTACTATTGACAAGCCTTGTTCCGTACTTAAAAATATAATGTATACCAACTTCACATTGATTTAATTTGCTTTAAAGTCCATCTCCATAGTTCCTCTAGGTGCATTAAAACTTGAGCTTCAACTTGATAAAGCCTGTGTGCATGTATCCCAAACTGGAAGGTACGTAAAAACCAAAACTAGCTGCTACATTTGAAATTAGGATTATGGTTGATTTTTGTTCTTCCACAGCAGTTATTTAATATTGCTGCCCCAGCTTTTCAAATTAAAAATAAATGCTTCTTTGATTTACTAACTTGAAGAAAAAAAGAAATAATATCTCTCTCCTTAAAAAGATGAAAAGCTTAATCTGTCTTCAAACCTTGTAACTGTTTTGATACTAAATTCATAAATCTGCATCTAAGATCCAGATAAAACCAAGAAGAAATGTTTAATTTTACAGGGCCATTAAGAGTGCTCTGAAAAGAATCAGAATGGAAACAAAAGACCAAAGGTTTGAGACATTTTAAAACATTAAAGAAATTAAACTAGTTGTTTGCTTATTTATGTTAATGTAATGAATTCTTTTTATTAAAGCTGACAGCATGTGTAATCGAAGGAAGAGGTAAATTCAAAATAAAGGTCTTTGAGACTCAAACCAAAGGAGCTCCCAGGGCTGAATCTGGCCTCCTGGGTTTTCTTTTATACTCATCTGTTATAAGTGTTCCTGTACCAATCTTAAAGTGTCTTGTTGTAATCACAGCAGCCCCTAACACCGATCCTGAAAGAAAATTAACTCTTCAGATGGGAGATTTCCTACAGTCTATGCACCGCAGTCTCTCTGGGCTTCATCCAAGATTGGTGAACTGTGTGCCATTGTGGCCTTCTTACAGGCTTTCAAAGCACAATGGAAAATAGTTCTCTAACATATTTGTACCAGGCAAGGGGTCCTGTGGAGAGTTCTGTTTCCTGGATATAAACTAGAAATTGCTGTAATTTTTTTAGTTCTTTTTTTAATTTTTAGTTAAATGAAATAGGACAACAAGAATAATAACAACCATCCAGGGCCAACACACAGGACCATCACTTGTATAAAACATAAAACAAGGAAAACCTCTTTAAACTAATCAGGACTTTCTGTAACGATTAGCCATCTGAAAAATTAAAATGATCAACAATACATTATGAAATGGGAATTTTAAAAAACACATTTTCATAAACTAAAAATACCTGAGGCAAAACATAAGAATAAAGAAATATTCAGTAACTACAAAAGATGAATTTTAACTCTTGTTCTGCTGGATTACTTAAAACATAAACACTAAGTAATCAAAATAAAAAATTCTCATAATCTGTCATAAAGCATAACGATGATGACGACTCTATGCTGCAGTGAGAACGAGGTCTAACGTCTCTGAGCTCTTCCTAAGCTGTGAAACTGTGCTAAGCTCTTGAAGTCACAGGACAGACTTGCTGTTTTGCCTGCCCAGCAATCATTCCCCTCTTCTGTTTACAACCTTCCCTTATCCTTCTCCACTGCATGTGGTCCTGGTGAGCTGACCCATCACAGGAGCCCCATGCTCAAAATGATCCCAAAGTGGACATTTAGAGAACTCTATACCTCTGAGCACAGTGCTTAGTTCAGGGAAAGCCCTTAGTCCTGGAAAGGCTAATCAAATTCCATAAATAAAGGTTTGGAGTCCAAGGTCTCCCTTCATTTAAAGATTTAAACCTGTGACTGTCTGTGACCATCCACATGTTTCCTTGTTACTGGTAGGAAACTGGCCTGAAAATGGAGCTAAAACACTGAAAGATGCTGAAAGATATGAATTAAAAAAAAAAAAATTATTTGAGCCCCTGGCACAAGGAGGGCCTCTGGACTTGCCTGGTACATACGATAATAAATTTCCCTTTGAACTTCAGCTAGTTAGAATAGGGTTACACTACTAGCAATCAAGAATAATCTGATTAATAAAAAAATAAAATAAAGGGGCGCCTGGGTGGCGCAGTCGGTTAAGCGTCCGACTTCAGCCAGGTCACGATCTCGCGGTCCGTGAGTTCGAGCCCCGCGTCAGGCTCTGGGCTGATGGCTCGGAGCCTGGAGCCTGTTTCCGATTCTGTGTCTCCCTCTCTCTCTGCCCCTCCCCCGTTCATGCTCTGTCTCTCTCTGTCCCAAAAATAAATAAAAAACGTTGAAAAAAAAAATTAAAAAAAAAAATAAATAAAATAAAATAAAATAAAATAAAATAAAATAACTCTTGGGGCGGCTGGGTGGCTCAGTTGGTTAAGCCTCCGACTTCAGCTCAGGTCATGATCTCATGGTTCTTGAGTTCAAGCTCTGCATCGGGCTCTGTGCTAACAGCTCAGAGACTGGAGCCTGCTTCAGATTCTATGCCTCCCTCTCTCTGCCCCTACCCCACTCATACTCTGTCTCTCTCAAGAATAAATAAACATTAAAAAATTTTTTTTTAATTAAAAAGAATAAAATTCTTGGAGCACCTTGGGTGGCTCAGTCAGTTGAGCATCTGACTTCCACTCAGATCATGATTTCATGGTTCATGAGTTTGAGCCCCTCATCAGGCTTGCTGCTGTCAGTACAGTCTGCTTCGTATCCTCTGCCCCCCTCTTCCTGCCCCTCCCCCACTCACGTTCACTCTCTCAAAAATAAATAAAACATTCAAATAAAAACCACAATGAGATACCACCTTACACCTGTCAGAATGGCTAACATTAACAGCTCAGGCAACAACAGATGTTGGCGAGGATGCAGAGAAAGGGAAACTCTTTTGTACTGCTGGTGGGAATGCAAACTGGTGCAGCCACTCTGGAAAACAGTATGGAGGTTCCTCAAAAAATTAAGAATAGAACTACCCTATGATCCAGCAATTGCACTACTAGGTACTTATCCAAATAATACAGGTGTGCTGCTGTGAAGGGACACATGCACCCCAAGGTTTATAGCAGCACTATCAACAATAGCCAAAGTATGGAAAGAGCCCAATGTCCATCAACAGATGAATGGATAAAGATGATGTGGTGTATATATATATATATACAATGGAGTATTACTCGGCAATCAAAAAGAATGAAATCTTGCCATCTGCAACAATGTGGATGGAACAAGATGGTATTATGCTAAGCGAAATTAGTCAGTCAAAGAAAGACAGAAATATCATATGACTTCACTCATAGGTGGAATTTAACATACAAAATAGATGAACATAGGGGAAGGGAAGCAAAAATAATATAAAAATAGGGAGGGAGATCAAATATAAGAGACTCTTAAATATAGAGAACAAACTAAGGGTTGCTGGAGGGGATGTGGGTGGGGGGGCGGCTAAATGGACAAGGGGCATTAAGAAAGACATTTGGTGGGATGAGCACTGGGTGTTATATGTAGGGGATGAATCACTGGATTCTACTCCTGAAGCATTATTGTACTATATGCTAACTAATTTGGATATAAATTAAAAAATAAAAAGTAAAATACAGGGGCACCTGCTGGCTCAGTAAGTTAAGAGTCCGACTTCAGCTCAGGTCATGATTTCAAGGTTTGTGAGTTCAAGCGCCGCATCAGGCTCTGCGCTGACAGCTCAGAGCCTGGAACCTGCTTTGGATTCTATGTACCCCCTCTTTCTCTGCCCCTCCCCCACTCATGTTCTGTCTCACTCTGTCTCTCAAAAATAAACAAATGTTTAAAAAAATTTTTTTAATAGAAATAAAAAATAAGTAAAAAATAAAGCATTAAAAAATAAATAAATAACATGATCTCAGGGTCATGAGCTTGAGCCCCACATTGAGCACAGAGTTTACTTAAAAAAATAATAAAATAAAATAAAATAAAAAGGTCTGGTTAGTGCACATGCCTATGGCTAGCCTCCACAGTCACACAAGTGCACACTGACAGCCAGGATCCCCACAGCTGCTCACGTGCCCAAGGTCGGCCCCAACCCCTACTGCTGGCTCTAGCCCTCACCATTGAGTGTGTGTCTGCAACAGGCCCCTGACACACCCAGGTCTCTACAGCTAGTTCCCACCACTGTGTGCATACCACCAACTATGACCACCACCGCTGCCACCCTAGTCTTAGCCACTGGAATTGGAGGCACCACTGAGGACCTCAATATCCCTTGGGACCACTGCAGACCCCTCATAGCTCTCTCCAAGGATCATGCAGTTGATGTGGAGGACTCCAGTTGCCTGAGCCAATGAGATACCACATACCCCTGGACCCAGGGCAACCACTCACCCCCACACTGAGTACCTTGTCACCACTAGACCCAGGGCCTTCCACCTACAGGTGAAGGTCTTTCGTTAAAGTCCATAAAGTCTAAAAGACGTGGCTGCTTCTTCAAATGTGAAGACACCTATGCCAGGCTATAGGGATCATAAAGAATCAGGGAAACATGACACCAATAAATGAAACAGTAAATTTCTAGTACCTGACCCCCAAAAAATGGATATACACTAACTGCCTGATAAATAATTCAAAATAATTGTTCTAAGATGTTCAGAGAGCTTTAAGAGAATACAGATAAATAATTTAACAAAATCAAGAATACAATACAAGAACAAAATAAAGGTTGAACAAAAATATAGAAAACGTTTTTAAAAAATACAACTTTTGGAGCTGAAGAATACAATGAATAAAGATTTTGATAGAGAGTTTTCAGCACCAGACACAATCAAACATAAGAAGGAATCAGTTAACTTGAAGACAGATCATTTGAAATTATCCAGTCAAAGGAGCAAAAAGAAAAAAGAATGAAAAGGAATGAAGAAAGCCTAAGGGATTTACAGGATACGATTAAAAGAAACAACCTATGTATTATGGGAGGCCCAGAAGAAGAAAGAGAGAAAGGGGTGAAAAGTTTATTTAAAGAAATAATGGCTGAGAACTTCCCAAATCCAGGGAGAGATCTGGGCATCCAAATTCATGAAGATCATAGGTCCCCAAACAAATTCAAACTAAAGAGGTCTTTCCCAACACACATTATCATAAACTGTCTAAAAGACAAAGAGTGAATTTTAAAGCAGCAAGAAACAAAAAAATACTTCACATAAAAGGGAAACCCCCCCATAAGGCTATCAGTGGATTTCTCAGCAGAAACTCTGCAAGTCAAGAAAGAGCAGGATGATACATTGAGTGTTCTAAAAGACAAAAGCTGCCAGCCAAGAATACTTTACCCAGTAAAGATGTCCTTCAAAATTGAATGATAGGTAAAGACTTTCCCAAACAAACAAAAGCTGAGGGACTGTAACAACTAGTAGATCTGCCTTACAGGAAATGCAGGCTGAGAAGAGTTCTCTTTTTTTTTGCAGGATAGGAGGCTTTATTTCACTGGAGGGGTGGGGAGGAAGAACCTGGGTACAGGGGAGCAGGTGGACAGGGTGGGTGGTGCTGAGAGGAGTTCTTGAAGCTGAAATGAAAGGACTCCAATTAGTAACATGAAAACATGAGAAAACAGAAAACACACCAGTGAAGATGAGGATATAGTCAAATTCAGAAATACTCTAACACTGTAATGTGAGTATTAATTACTTAACTCGGGCAAAAGATGTAAAGCGTAACACTAAAAACATAAAATGTTGGAGGGGGAGCAAAAGGGTGGTTTAAGCAAATGAAGTTGTAGTTATCACCTTAAAATAGACTATTAAATTTTACATAAGTCTCATGGTAACCATAAAGTGAAAATCTAAAAAAGATACCCACAAGATAAAGAGAAGGAAATCAAAGAATTGTCTGACTAAAATGGGTACATCAGCAAGTATATTATCGTCCACTTTTGCAGATGAGGAAAGAGAGGATGTTAAAGTAAACAGGTCTGTCTGATTATACAGGCTGCACTATTAAAACACTATGCTCTTCTGCCCTGCTAATATGACAACATGACAACATATTTCCAGTGGTTTCTACAAATATGACAACAACAACAATAACAATAATAATATGTGATTATGGAAAAACTGAAAACCATAACAAGAAAATGCAATATACTACTCATTATCATTACTCAGGGACAACCACTGTTAATAATTTGAGGTATTTCTTTCCAAGCTTTTTTTCTGAAGCATTATCTAGCAACATTTCATATTAATACTTAAGTATTTCATTTTAATACTTAAACTAGTATTTGGTATTTCTTATTAAAAACCACACATCACTGTTCAATATATAGCAAAACAAAACCCACCCCTGAAAAGGTTAAACTGTAAGGAGAGGGTAATACACAAATTGAAGGACTCATTTGCAAACCAGGCTATATTTACACCAAATACAGAAGTTACTCAAAATACAGAAACTTTAAAAACATTCAGAATCAACTAAAAGGTCAGCACAGTTTGCATAAGATCTCTCAGCAAAACAAATCTGAAGTTACCTGCATTCCTGGAAAGAATCTTAAGTAAAACACAAAATTATTAGAAGTTTCCAAAACATGGCTTTGCAAATTTTACTCATGCAATAAGTGCTCATTATTGAGTGCTATTCTGGCACTCAGGTGCCTTGGAATCCAAAGAGGAACAGTACAAAACCTCTGCCCTCTAGGAACCTTCCTTCAACCTTGGGAGCCTGAAAGTAAACAGAGACTAAATGATACATTAAGTACAAGGATAGACCATGTGTCAAACACTTGAGTATAACTGCCCTGAGGGTCAAGGTCCTCTCAAAAGCTCCTGCACTGAGACCCAAAGGATGATGCAGACAACAGAGGGAAGGACACAGCAAGCAGAGAGAAAATATATGCAAAGGCAGCAAGGCATGAGTTAGGATGGCACAGCAGAGGAATCATCACTCTGGCTAGTGATCAGGTGGTATGTAAAGAAGCTGGAAAGGTGACCAGAAACTAATGAGCCTCTTAGGCCATTTGCAAAACTGACTAACCAATTAGATTTCTTTGAAAAAAGAATGGATGATCTGGATGACTCCCAAGTTTATGACTAGGCCACTGGGACGATGGGAGCATCTGCTAAACTCCTACAAAAGAAGAAAATCTGAGAAGAAAAATGTCAAATTCAATTCCGTCCTGTTCAACTTGAGATGTTATGGGACATAAAACACCTGGATGGAGAGATCCCATAGATAGAAGCTGTCCTGATCTGGAATTTAGCAAAGAGTTTTAAGCTTAAAGTATTTTAATAAATTGCCTACCATCATCAACCAGATTATGCAAGACTGTAGGAAATTCATACAAAATTCTTAGCAACAGGGTGCCTCGCCTAAGTTTTCCATAGAAATTAGACTTTTTCCCTCTCACCCAAGATACACTACACTCAGTTTCTACATACTGCTTTCAATAAGGAAAAGAAAGTGTAGGGTTTGGGGAATACAATTGCTACTAACATGGGGGTCACAAACTTAACTCACATTTAACTCGATGCTCAAATGTTCAGGAAACCCGTACTCTTATTTTTGTCCCTGATGAGCCTTCCTTCACAAGCCTCCACACGCTGGTTAACATGGAAAAAAATAACTTTTTAAAAATTAAATGTCCAAACTGGTTTAAGTTAAACAATCCCTTTGGAATAGTTTCCATCTTGTAGCCAGTGTTCTCCTTAGCCTCCCTTCTCCCCCTAAGAAGACTGGCATATGAATGGAGGTGCGGGGTACATGTGACTTTGGGGCAATGGAAGAAAGGGGGCTAGTCCTTACGCTGTCCTTGGATGTATCCTGGCCAGTGTCTGCTGGCCTCTGGTACAATGTTTCTTATAGCTGTGTCACTGAGGGCCATGGTGGCCTTCACAGCCATTCCATGGCTGATATATTTGGGACCCTTTCTTGTGGCTGGGCTGCCCTGGGAGTGCTCCCAAGCCAACTGGCCTCACCTCAGTGCCCCTGAGGTATTTCTGTGACTATGGTTAGGGCTGGCTCAGGTATTCTGTGCTGTGGGATTTAGTGCATAGCAGAAATATCCCCCCCATTATAGCCATCTCCTTTTGCTACTTGTGGGTCCTCTGTCCATGCCTCACCAGAACCAAGAGGAGCACAGGCAGCCAAACCTGAAAGCCTTCATTCCACTGCCTTCACCTTTGCTATCAAATCAATGTAGTTACACACAGCTAGATGCAGGGCATCTACGATCTCCCTGAGTCCCAAAAAGACACAAGATAGGAAATCTTCCTTGCCCTCTTGTACTCTCACTCATCCAAAACACCTCCCACTCTGAAAGACAATGAGACAAAGCCCAAAGAAGGGAAAACTGAAAAGCATCTAACCACCTTGTCCATGTTCTTCCTTCACTTCCCTTGGCAGGAAAATGACTGGGGTTTTCTTTTACCTCCTTTACATCATACCTTCATTCTTCCTGTCTCTGGATATGTCTTAATGGCAAGCAGAGCATTTCCTTATGCTACCAGAGGACCTATGGCTCTGTGAACTGAGATCTCCAACCTAGGCTGAAACAAAAAGAGTAAAAAATTTAGAAAAATTATCTCTCAAGACAATGCTCTGGCTTGAGAAGCAATTAACTTATTGAATAACCCAACTGTGTATGCGTCAGAAGCTAAATATTACCTCTTGTTCTCTGACTTACTTCTCCTTGACCCACACCCTCTCCACAGATGGACGCTTCCTAAAATCTAGAGCAAATGTTTTGTATGGAAAAGGCAAAGACAGAAAGGACATTAATAATTTTCCAAAGACTACCTCCATTGCACACACACAATGGCCTCCATTAGAATAGACAAGTTCATTATAACATAATCACAGTCCAATGCACATAGACACACGCACGTACATGCCCCTCCAATGCTTTCTGCCTTTGTATATATTATTTCTAAAAGTCTTACTTTTTCATTCCCGGTTTTCTTGTTTGTCATCAACTTTGGTTAATAAAGTACTAGAATTTTTAAATTATTTTCTTTCTTTTATTATGGGATGACAGAAAAATCTAAAGTCCTCCTCTTAGGAAAATATCGCAATTTTTTTTCAAATGACCAACAGAGGCCTTGAGCTATGTATCTAATTTGTAACAAAAAGAGAGCTATTTTTAGGCAGTATTTGCTGAATACATAATACCATCCTATACACACATATAATTACTGCTCATTGACCATTGAATTCTACTTCTTATTGCAGGAACCCAGGACTTTACTATGTTTCTCCCACCCCAAGTATTTCTCAGGACCCCAGGGATGTTGTATATGCACACAGTGAGCCTGTAGTATCCTTGGTTTTATTTCTTCCTGCTCTGACCCATCTGTTGTGTATCTCCACATCCACTAGGTCTGCTGACACTGCTGATACCACCATCTCCCAGAGACTCCAGTGTCCTGCTGACACCATTGCTCAAATATCGGTGTCTCACGGGGCCAAACCTGAAAAGTGGGTGGAAGGGTTCTCTTGATGTTTTGGGGTCACACTCTGTTAGAGAAATACTGTAAGCAGTACCACTACTTGTGCATAAATGTCTCACAGAGCTTTTATGAAACAACTCTTCTAATTTTCTCATAAAATTTATCCAACATGGCTTTTTGGCCTCAGATATGAGTCCAATGAGGGGTGAACTGAGAGTCAAATCTGAGTGGCAGATTCATAATATCTCAAGAATCACTAGTCTTTCTCCAAAGACTAAGTCTTAGTAGTTGGCTTGAACTGGTCTATCCGACTCTTAAGAAGAATCCCACTGCAGGGGCGCCTGGGTGGCTCATTCACTTGCAAATCCTACTTTGGCTCATGTCATGATCTTGCAGTTCATGAGTTCGAGCCCTGCATCAGGCTCGCTGCTGTCAGCGCAGAGCCTGCTTTTAGATCCTCTGTCCCCATCTCTTTCTGCCCTTCCCCATTCTTACTCTCTCTCAAAAATAAACATTAAAAAAAAAGAAACTCACCATTGCAGGTTTCTCAGTGACATATGCAAGTAGAGCTCAGTGGACCTCCCCAGGTTTGCCATACATTCCCAAATGTGTCTAAACCCCAGTAATGAATACAGCTTAGGCTGAAGGTGGTAAGTCTACTATATTTTTTTTTTCTTCCAAACCTAGTAAGATGATAGAGACTGTAAAGTTCAAAGTATTGCTGCCATGTTTGCAGGACCATTGTTCCATGATCTGGAATTAACAAAAATAAAATCTCTTTCAAAATACTAGGGTCTGTGGGAGCTATCCCCCAAAATTGAAAGAAAAGATGTGAACAAGATGGCAGTATAAAAATTTCTAGCACTCATTACCTCCCAGAAACATCAACTTGAATAACTATCCACAAGTAAAAAAAAAAAAAAAAATAACTTCACAAGAGACAAAAATTCAAGGTAAAGGATTACAGCACTTGGGTAGAACACAGAAATAAGAAAAAATGCATTGAAGAGAAGGGGAAAGTTTCACATGACTCCTGTCACCTCTCCCCCAAGCCTGGGCAACTTAAAGGAGAAGAGACATCCCTCCAGTGGGGGAAGAAGAATAGAGTAGGCACTCAATTTCACCATGGACCACAGCACAGGCCTGAACCAACAGGCCAAATCTGGCAAACCCAGGCTCCCAACCCACCCTGGCTTCAGCTGATTCCCATGGCCCCAGGTAGCTCCTATGACCCCAGGCTCCCAGGAGGCACCCATGAACTCAGGTTCCAAAAAGACTCCCATGAACCCAGGCTCCTGGCCAATCCCAGAGCAAGACCAGCTCCTGTGACTCAGGTTCCCAGCCCATCCCAGCACCAGTCCCCTGCTGAACTTGATCTATATTCTAGATGAAATGGACCTAACAGACACATACAGAACATTCCATCCAGTAGCAACAGAATACAGATTCTTCTCAAGGGCACAGGAAACATTCTCCAGGACAGATCATAGGCTAGATCACAAAACAAGCCTTAGCAAATTAAGAACATTGAAAGCATACAAAGATTCTCTTCCAAACACAATAGTATAAAACTAGAAATCAATAAAAGGAAGAAAACTGGAAAATTCACCAACATTTGAAATTAAACAACATCCTCCTGAACAACCAATGGCTCAAAGGAAAAATTTTTTTTAAAAAGAAATCAAAATATATATTGAAATACATGAAAGTAGAAACACAATCCCTTGTGTTGTACAAAAACCTATGCAATGTAGCAAAAGCAGTTCTAAGAGGGAAATTCATAGTGATAAATACCTACATTAAGAAAAAAGAAGTATCTCAAATAACAAACTAACTTTACACCTCAAGAAATTAGAGAAAGAACAAACCAAGGCAAAAATTAGCAGAAGAAAAGAAATAACAAGAAATAGAGACAAGAAAAACAATAGAAAAGATCACTGAAACTAACTTATTTTGTAAATGATAAACTAAATTGACAAACCATTCACTGGACTAAGGGAAAAAACAGAGAAGACTCAAATAAATAAAATCAGAAATGAAAGAGGAGAAGTTACAATTAATACCACAGAAATATAAAACATCATAAGAAGCTACAGGAACAATTACATACCAACAAATTGGATGACCTAGAAGAAACGGATGAATTCCCAGAAACATACCAACACTGAATCATGGGGGCACCTGGTTGGCTCAGTCAGTACAGCATGTGACTCTTGATCTCAGAGTTGTGAGTTCAAGCCCCAAGTTGGGTATAGAGCTTACTTAAATATATATATGTACATACACACATACGTACATGTATGTACATATGTATGTATATGTGCGTGTATATTCTATATCTAATATACACACGTACACGCACCTGGGTGGCTCAGTTGGTTAAGTGTCTGACTCTTGATTTCAGCTCAGGTCATGATCTCACAGTTCTTGAGTTCAAGCCCTGTGTCAGGTTCCATGCTGACAGTGTGTGGAGCCTGTTTGGGATTCTCTCTCTCCACCCCTCTCACTCTCTCTCTGCCCCTCCTTCATTTGTGCCCTCTCTCTCTCTCTCTCAAAATAAATAAATGAACTTTAAAATATAGAGTAAAACTTTGGTTTATGTGTATAATTCATTCCGGGAACATGCTTGTAATCCAAAGCATTCATATATCAAAGCGAATCTCCCCATAAGAAATAATCGAGGGGCACCTGGGTGGCTCAGTCAGTTGAGCGTCCGACTTCGGCTCAGGTCATGATCTCCTGGTTCGTGAGTTCAGGCCCCGCATCGGGCTCTATGCTGACAACTCAGAGCCTGGAGTCTGCTTCGGATTCTGGGTCCCCCTCTCTCTCTGCCCTACCCCGGCTTGTGCTCTGTCTCTCTCTGTCTTTCAAACATGAATAAACATTAAAAAAAAAAAGAAAGAAAGAATGGAAGCTCAGATGATTCATTTCACAACCCAAGTATATTCATATAAAAATGATTACAATACTGTAATATTATAAAAATAAAAAAGAAAATACAAAATATAAGGGAAAATAAAGAAATTAACCTGCACTTACTTTTAATTTTAAATTTTTTAAATGTTTATTTATTTTTGAGAGAGGGACAGAGCATAAGTGAGGCAGGGACAGAGAGGTAGGGAGATACAGAATCCAAAGCAGGCTCCAGGCTCTGAGCAGTCAGCACAGGGCCCAATGCAGGACTCGAACAAGATCATGACCTAAGGTGAAGTTGGATGCTTAACCCACTGAACCACCGAGGTGCCACTGCACTTACCTTTGAAAACCTTCATGGCTGGTATGAGGGAGACGAGAGAAGGGTTATTGTGCAGGACAACTTTCACTATCACTAACAGATGTTGACAACAGTACAGTATTAATAAACTCCTGTCATATACTGTATTTAATGTAACTGGCAATAAGGCAGCAGAGAAAATGGTCTATATCTGCAGGCAGCCTGACCTAGAATGCAGCAAAACATTTCTAAGCTTACTCTTGTTTGGAAAAGCAAAGGACTATTCTTAGGTGCTTACAAGTAACAAAAAATATACTAGTGCCAGTTGTGGACACCTTCCAACATTCTGAAAAATCACTGATTTCTGCCAAATACCATGGCCTGAGACCGAGCATCCAAGCATGAGAAACAATCACCCACAATCCCACAGCCAGCGAGCAAGAAAGAGAGAAGAACCATTGGCTCAGTTGTGATCACGTGGCATTCAGTGTCACATACTACTCATATTGCAAGACACTGTTCATTTATCAACTTAAAATTTATTAGAAATGCTTGCTCATCTTGCAGAACACTCTCAGAACAAGTTATGTGCAATCTAAGGTCTTATTATATATATAAAGAAAAAAAAAGACTGCATCATGAAGAAAGAGAAAATCTGAACAGAGTAATAACAAATAAGAAGATTGATGCAGTAATCAAAAACCTCCCAACAAATAAAAGTTCAAGACCAGATGGTTTCACTGATACCATCACTGAATTCTACCAAGAATTTAAAGAAATATTAATGCCAATCTTTCTCACCCTCATCCAAAAATTGAAGAGGGAACACTTTTAATTTTATTAGGCCAGCATTACCCTGATATCAAACCCAGACAAGAATAATACAAGAAAAGAAAACTATAGGCCAATATCTCTGATAGATATAGATGCAAAAATTCTCAGCAAAAATATAACAAACTGAATTCAATGGCACATTAAAAGTATCAGACACCACAATCAAGTGAGATTTATACATGAGATGCAAAGATGTTTCAACACACACAAAAGAATAAATGTGATACACCACATTAATAAATTAAAACCACATGATCATTCCAGGGACGCCTGGGTGACTCAGTCAGTTAAGCATCTGACTCTCGGTTTTGGCTCAGGTTATGATCTCACAGTTTGTGGGTCTGAACCCTGCATCAGGCTCTGCACTGACGGTGCAGAGCCTGCTTGGGATCCTCTGTCTCTGTCTCTCTCTGCCCCTCCTCCCCCCAAAATAGACAAATAACTTTAAAATATATATATATGATCATCTCAATAAATCAGAAAAAGTATTTGACAAGATTCAACACCATTTCATGACTGAAACTCTCAACAAATTCAGTATAGAAGGAACATACATCAACATAATAACTGCCGTACATGACATGCCCACAGCAAACATCATACTCAATGGTGAAAAGTTAAAAGCTTTCCTTCTAAGATCAGGAACAAGACAAAGGTGGCCACTCTCAGCATCCTAGTCACACAATACTGGAAGTCCTGGCCAGAATAATTAGGCAAGAAAAAGAAAGAAATTGCATCGAAATCAGAAAGAAAGAAATAAAACTGTCTCTGTTTGCAGACGATCTTATATATAGAAAATCCTAAAGACCACCAAAATATTGTTAGAACCAATAAAAAATTCAGTAAAGTTGCAAGATACAAAATCAGTTGGGATTCTGGGGCTCCTGGCTGGCTTAGCTGGTAGAGCATGTGACTCTTGACCTCAGGGTTGTGGATTCAAGCCCCATGTTGGGTGGAGCCTATTTCAAAAAATAAATAAATAAAAACACGCTTATTTAAAAAAAAATCAGTTGGGATTCTATACACTAACCACAAAATATCTGGAAAATAAATGTTTAAAAAAATCCCATTTACAATAGCATCAAAAACTATAATATACTTAGGAATAAATTTAACCAAAGGCAAAAGATCTATACACTGAAAATTATGACCCTGATGAAAGATTAAAGATGAAACAAATAAATGGAAAGTTATCCCATGCTCATGGATCAGAAGAATCAATACTGTTAAAATGTCCATACTACCCAAGCCATCTATAGATTCTTTGCAATCCCTACCAAAATTCCAATGACATGTCTCACAGAAATAGGAAAGACAATCCTAGAATTTGTATGGAACCACAAAAGACCCCAAATACCCAAAGCAATCTTGGGGGTGGGGGGAGCTGGAGCCACCCTATCTCCTGATTTCAAACTTTATTATAAAGCTATCACAATTTATTATAAAGCTACCATATGCCAGTATGGTACTGGAATAAACACAGACGCACACACCAAGAGAACAGAATGAGAGCCAGAATAGTCTGAGTAGGAGTAAGAATACTCAATAGGGAAAAGATAGTCTCTTTATTAAATGGTGCCAAGAAAACCAGATATTCACATGCAGAAGAATGAAACTGGACCCCTATCTTACACCACTAACAAAAATTAACTTGAAATGGGTTAAAGATTTTCATGTAAGACCTTAAGATGTAAAATTCCTAGAAGAAAACATAGGAGAAATAGATCCTTGACATTGATCTTAACACTATTTTGTACATGACACCAAAAGCATAAGCAACAAAAGCAAAAATAAATGTGTGACTATATGAAACTGAAAACCATCTGTACAGCAAAATAAGCAACCTAGGGAATGTGAAAAAAATATTCTCACACCCTATATCTAATAACGGGTTAATATCCAAAATATATGAAGAACTCATACAATTCAATAACAAATAATAATAAGTATTTTTTTAATGGGCAGATCAGGATACACATTTTTCCAGAGATACAAATGGCCAACAGATACATAAGATGATCAGCTCAACATCATTAGTCATCAGGGAAATGCAAATCAAAACCACAATGAGGTATCACCTCACACCATAATAAAATGGCTATTATTAAAAAGACATGAGATAACAAGTGTTGGCAAGGATGAGGAGAAAAGGGAACATTTGTGCACTGTTGATGGGAATGTAAATAGGTAAAACCACTATGGAAAAAAGTATGAAGATACCTCAAATAACTAACATAACTACGATATGATTCAGCAACCCACTTCTGGTATGGATACAGAAGAAATGAAATCACTATTTCAAAGAGATGCCTGTACCCCTATGTTCACTGTAGCATTATTCACAACAGCAAGATATAGAAGAAGTGTTCATTAATGGATGAATGGATAAAGAAAATGCCATATATATGTGTGTCTATGTATATAGATTTACATATATATACACATATATATGTATGTGTATATGTATACATGTGTTTATATATACATGTATACATATACACATATATATATATTTCAGTCATAAGAAGGAAATTCTGCCATTTGCAACATGTATGGACCATGAGGGCATTATGCTAAGTGAAATATATCAAGAAGACAAATACTATATGATCTCGCTTATATGTGGAATCTTCAAAGGTTGAACTTACAGGAAGAGTGAGTAGAATAGTGGTTGCCAGAGATAGAAAGGGCTGGAGAAACAAGATGTTGGTGAAAAAAGGGAAAACTTCCAACTGTTAAGATAGGGATCTAATGTACACTATGGTGACTATAGTTAACAGTAATGGCTTATGTATTTGAAAGTTGCTAAGAGAGTAAATCAGAAATGTTCTCTCCACTGCCCCACACACACAAAAGAGAATTATGTGAGGTGATGCAGGTCTTAACTAACTTTATTGTGGTAATCATTTTGCAATATATATGTGTATCAAATCATGTTGTACACCTTACAATTACACAATGTTATATGTTAATTATGTCTCAATCAATCTGGAAAAAGAAGAATTTAACATTTTTTAAAAAAAGAAAAAGAGGATCAAAGGAGAGGAAAATGTATTATCCTTAAGCTCTCATCAGGTTAAGTCTAGAATTTGGTGAACATTCTGCATACCTCTGAATGAATTCAGCATCCAGTAGTGGCTACAGTATCAAATATTATTTCAAGTCAGTTCCATTTAAAAAAAAAAAAGGAGGGGAGAGAGCAACACAGAAAATACCTTCCTTATGATTTCAAGGCATCTTCTTTAAATTCTACATATTTTAGCTTTTTTATATATAAAAAAAAGCTTTCTTAAGTCTCCAATTCTTTTTTTTTTAAGGACTTTTATTTATTATTTTTTTTAATGTTTATCTTAGAGAGAGACAGAGTGTGAGTAGGGGAGGGGCAGAGAGGCAGAGACAGAATTCAAAGCAGGCTCCAGGCTCCAAGCTGTCAGCACAGAGCCCTGACTTGAATGCACGTGAGACCATGACCTGAGCCAAAGTCAGACACTTAAACAATTGAGTCACCCAGGCACACTTTGAGGCTCCAACTCTTAAGCCTTACTTGACACGAGAAAAATCAAAATCAATCTTTGATCTTCTGATATCTATTAATTTTTTTGATTTTTTAAAGTTTACTTATTTGTTTTTGAGAGAGAGAGAGAGAAAGACAGAACCCCAAGCAGACTCTGAACTGCCAGCACAGAGCCCCACACGGGGCTCGAACTCATGAACCACGAGCTCACGCCCTGAGCCCAACCAAGAGTCAGACGCTCAACTGACTGAGTCACCCATACGCCCCACTATTATATTTTTAATTACAAAATTGGGGGGAAGGAATCTTTCCAAGTTCTTTCCATAACAGATACATGTCTATCCTGTGTTGAACACCATAGAAGAGATGAAACAAGAATATCTACTTTGTAATTTTTTTTAATGTTTATTTATTTTTGAGAGAGAGAGAGAGCAAGTGGGAAAGGGCCAGAAAGAGAGACATAGGATCCGAAGCAGTCTCCGTGCGGTGAGCACAGAGCACGACATGGGGCTCCAGATCATGACTTCGGCAGATGCCAAAGAGTTGGCTGCTTAATCCACTAAGCCACTCAGGAACCCCAAGAATATCTACTTTAAAACAGGCACTAAAACCCCTCAAGCATGCTTTACCACATCACACAATGGGGACTGACTTACATTTTCTTAATCTTAAAGTTGTTTTCTCAAGTAGTAGCAATTACTATTAACCAAATCACAAATATTAAAACAAATGAAAATGCAAAGCAATGTTCCCAAAAGGAGGAAGAGTACATTTAATGAATTTAATGGGTAGGACCCAGAAATGAATACTCAAATCTCCCTGATTATACTGGAAGGAGGCCAAGATTCAGAGCAAAAGGCTCCGGGTTATCCTTCAGAGAGGTCAGATCCTCTGGAGCCACGGGGAAGGTAAAAGTTGTTTAAAGACAGGGCAAACAATAAGCAAAGCATTCAAGACGCTTAGGTATTGTTTTTGTTTACACATACAACTCAGAATTAGAAATGTAAACTTGCACGAAATTTAAATAATTTGCCTTTCTGCAAATATGCTTGTCTTCACCTGCTACATTATCCTTAGTCTTTTTCTTTCCTAGCTAAATATCAAAACATATTTCGTATTACTTTTCAGTTACTTCAACCCTTACCTAAGCTTTTATGTGAAAAACAACCCGAATGGTCTGACTCAAGGCACAAATTGAACTTTTCTAGCCCCAGTTAAATGGTAATATAAACAAGTGGAAAAATAAAAACAGGTTGATCATCGGCAAAGTGTCCACAGTAAATATTAAGGGGAAATTCCCCAACAATAAAAATGAGATAAATTTACCAAACCCACTTTAAGAATGTGCCCTCATGTTAGAGATTCATCCCTTCTGAGGTTTTGTTTTGAAGTAAGCTCTACACCCAATGTAGGACTTGAATTCCCACCCTTAGATCAAGAGTTGCAGGCTCTACCAACTGAGCCTGCCAGGCATCCCTAGAGATTTAGAGTTAAATTCTGGAGAATTCCGACATGAAATAAAGGTGAACATTTTCTGGGTGGTGGATATGAATTACTATTTTTTTCTAGTATTTTTTTCTGCAGTCTTCACACAGCGTAAGGGTTGGGGGAGGGTGTGAACTGCGAAGGAACTAAAGCGAAAGGCCGCTGCAAGTGACAGCGCAGGCCCAATACCAGGAGGTCAACCTTTTTCTCAGTCTCCAGTGTGCCTTTAGCTTCGAAGACCAGGAAATCTCCCAGCGAGTCACCCAAGGCGGGCCCCACCTGCCCCCGGCCTTTCCCGTCCTCAAGATGGCAGCTGGCGCGAAAACCCGGGGCAGCGCGCGGGGCGCTCTGGGAGCGGAAAAAGGGAACCGTGGCGGCGGCCGAGCCGGAAGAGGAGGAGCCGGGCCTGGAGGATCCGCGAGAGTCCCTGAGGCTGCCGGTGTTTGCGGGTCGCAAGGAGCGGGGCCTGGCGGGCGGCGTGTGTCGCGATGCCGGAGCTGGCTGTGCAGAAGGTGGTAGTTCACCCCTTGGTGCTGCTCAGTGTGGTGGATCATTTCAACCGGTGAGCGGGTGCGCGGGGCGGCCTATCGGGATCGCCGCTGCTGAGTCACTGGCACGCTGGGACAGCGCGGCGGCGGCGGGGGTGCTGATGGGCCGGGGGTGGCATTGACTCGCCCAGGGGCCCGGACCACCCTCGGATCACGAAGCCTGAATCACCCAGCATCGTCCCCCCGTCCCCAACCGGCACCCCGCGGTCCCTACTGCCCCTTTTACCCAACTCCGTATGCTGCCAGAATATGGGGGCAAGCTTCAGTTGGCCCTGATCCCCCAGGCCTCGTGCCCATCTGTCACTTCGTCCGCCCCTTTTCACCAGAAAGACTCGGTGCCTCGTAGGAAAACGCTGCAGATTTGTGCTTCTGTGCCTCTGAAGGCTGTCACCAAAATTCTGGTCTCAGTACCCTGAAGGGCTCCCGGGGAGAGCTGTGGTTTCTAAGCAGGAATCTGTTTTGATGGGAACTTAAAAGTGTAGATTAGTTGTCAAGTGTTTCTTTTAAAAATAAGAGCGTTAGGAGATTTGGGCATTAATGAATAAAGATAAAACATTCCACAAATGTTTCTTCCGCCTTCGCTTTGCTTGTTTTGGGGCTGTTCTTCCCGCTGGACCTGTTACACGTGTTCATAACATTTACAAGATAATTACTTGAATTGGCAAGTGTAAAGACAAAGTCAGTTGTTGAAGCACCTATTCTCCTGCAACTTGCCTTGTACAACTCCTCATTCAGCCAGAGCTAAAACAAAACAAACAAAACCCTCAAGACTCCTTAAGGCTTGGGGTCCCCATTTCCACTGCTTTGTAGAGCCCTCAGTCTAACAGGATATGAGGGCATTCCCACTGTACAGTAGTTACTATTTTTCTCCCATAGGAACTAGAGGTGCTAAGGGGCTGCTAATTTCAGTTCTGTTCAGATGACATGGTGCAGACACTACTGGCTACTGTCATAACAGTTGTAGGGTTTTAAAAACCATGGGTTTTTGTAGACCAAAAGAAAAGCACATGGTGTGGAAGTTTCCTTGCAAATGTGGAAATTCAGTGCCTGAGATTTCCCAAAAATTCAGAATCACCAGGGATATAGAATCCTTAACTTGGTTTGACCCAAATCCCAAATTTAGTAAGCATTTATAAAGTTGCGGAGCCGTGGGGCACCTGGGTGGCCCAGTCAGTTGGGCGGCACCGACTACACCTCAGGTCATGATCTCACAGTCTGTGAGTTTGAACCCCTTGTCGGGCTCTGTCCTGAGAGCTCAGAGCCTGGAGCCTGCTTCGGATTCTGTGTCTCCCTCTCTACCCCTCCTCCGCTCACACTCTGTCTCTCTCAAAAATAATAAAAAATAAAAGATTTTTTTTCCGAGTTGTATGTTTAGAAAAATTAATACATTAAATGCAGTGACTGTTAAGGAATTGTGGTTCGTTTCACATTGGAGTGACCTTTGTCTTTCCTTTGAACATGAAGTTGTTTTGTGTCTGTGCCTCACATTTGCTAGCGGTTAAAGGAGAATCCTATGTGAAGATCTCATTGAAATGAGATTGCATAAGTGAAACACTTGTAGCTCCTGAAGACAAAAATCACTGAGGAGGTTTGACAGGTAGATAGAAATGCTGAAGTAAAATCTTTCTCACTTGTTCAGCCCTCCTCTCAGTGTAAGTACGTCACCAGCTCACATCTGACCTCTGCCTGATTAAGCCATTCACAGAGACCAGATGGCACACGCATTAACTCAGGGTCAGAACCCAGTGTCTGAGCCCCTAGATGGTACAAAGAATTGTAACTTCTAGTGGGGCTTGTCCTCGTGGGCTAGATAATCCAGAGAACAGTTGGCACACCAGACCATAAAAGTGGTTCTACATTAGCATCTTTATCTCCGAAAATATTTGAGGATTGAGAAGATGGGAAAAGTTTAAAGGAGAAAGCTGCAAAAGAAAAAGTTAAAGGTGGTAGCATAACTGAAATGTATTTTTCAAACACCAACCAAATAACATTTTAAAACTCTTAATGATCTGGGGAGTTTTTATTTGCTCCATTTTCATTTCTCCATTTAAGATGAATAACTGCAAACTTTGTAAAGTTTGAAATGTTAACAAGCATGTTATTTCTTAGAAATAACAAGTGGGTAAAAAATGCCAGTGTACAAAGTTCGTGAATTACCTATTATATTTATTAAGTTTTAATATTACGGACCTAACACATTTGTTTACTGGGATTAGATCGCAGGTAAACTAACTTGTATCTATACCATTGATATTTCCTGTTGAGTATCTGATTGTTGGCTTCACCTCTCTGTGTGCCTGTCAGACTGACCTTCTGCTTTCTCCCTCAGAATAGGCAAGGTTGGAAACCAGAAGCGTGTCGTTGGTGTGCTTTTGGGGTCATGGCAAAAGAAAGTACTCGATGTATCCAACAGTTTTGCAGGTACAAGACAACTTTTACATTTTTCTGAGCGTGGTTAAAATGTCAAACAGCTTTAAAATAAAATAAGAAACCCTCATGGTTTCCATTTTTACTACAACCCAGAAATTCAATGGCAGAATTGCTAAAGTATAGAAAAGGGAGGCCAAAGAGTACTCACTAAACTGAATAGTAAATATTTTAAGTTTCCTGACCCTCAGAGAGTCTCCATTGCAACTGCTCAGTGCTGCTACTGTAGCAGAAAAGCAACTGTAGACAGTATGTTGACAAAGGGGTAGCTATATTCTAGCAAAACTTTATAAAAGTAGGCAGCTCTGATGTCGTAACCTTGCAATCCCTGTAAACTGTTAACCATGGTCATGGGTTGGCAAGGGGAAGATGGAGAATATTACCTTTTACTCAGCATCATGAATCTTTACAAGAATGTATCCAGGGGCTTCTGGCTGGCCCAGTTAGTTGAGCCTCTGACTCTGATTTCAAGTCAGGTCATAATCCCAAGGTCATGGGATCTATCCCCACATCTGGCTCTGGGCTGAGCCTGGAGCCTGCTGAAGATTCTCTCTCTCTCTCCCTGGGCCCCTCTCCCCTGCTGGCATCCATGTGTGCACTCTCTCTAAAATTAAAAAAAAGAATGTATCCATGTATTTTATGATTAACAACAAAGAACAAAATAATTGGTCTGGAATAAACTGTAGACCTGAGGTCACAATCTCCAGTATCTGAAAGGACCAAGCAGTAATGTTATTTGTTAAAGGGAAATATTGGGAAGTGATAGGGCTTTTAGCAGACTGATGAGCTTGTGTCCCTGTTAAGGTAGGGACAGGAGGGTCCTCTATCTGGCTCTAGCCAGTTATTGCCAGGTCTTTCAGTTTCAAGAGAAGTGGAAGTCTGGATTTTTATATGAAATCTCCCAGTTTTTAATAACAGCAACTTAAAAAGTAATTTTAATGCTGTGTTGAACAAGCCAAACATATCGATCAGATGTGGCCTTGGGTCTCCAGCTGTAACATATGACCTAGAGTTCTGTCTAGCACCCTAAACTACGTCCTACTTATTTTTTCTCCATAGTACCTTTTGATGAAGATGACAAAGATGATTCTGTCTGGTTTTTAGACCATGATTATTTGGAAAACATGTATGGAATGTTTAAGAAGGTCAATGGTATGTCTTGATTGATTGATTTTTTAAAGAAGGTATTGATTTATATCTGTGTGTATTTGTGTATGCATGCCCAGCTACATGCCCCTGATGTGCTGTGGGGTTTTTTTTCCTTTTCTATGTATTCCCTTCTCTTTGTTTAATGTCAAGGGCTCTTTCACTTAGCTAGTCTTAAGACTAGTGGTAGTAAAGGAATGAGGTGGAATAAATGAGAAACTAGAGTAGCAATTTAAGACCAGCTAGACCGGCCTAGGTTTTGGGTAAGAGATCTAGCCCTCTGCAGCAGAAAAGTGAAGCACTATCAAATGAAATCCACCTGCCCCTAGAGCTTAAGTACCACCACGGTAAATCTGTCTCTCTGTCACGTGTCATCTTTGTTTTATTTCCTTAGAGCAACCACATAGCTCTTAGAGCTCCCCCCACAGGTCACGGTTCTAATATGTGTGACAGAGACTTGCGTTTGTTTACATATTGCCTTGGAATTGTTTTCTGGTTTCATGGACTGGCCTCAACTAGTCTGAGATGTGGGTGTCTCTGGATTTCCCTCACTGCTTATTTTCTGAGAATTCTATTCCTGAGTTTTAGATTTCACAAGTATGTCAAGGCTTAAAATAGGTGTCTGGAATTTTGAAAAAGATAGAGAACATAAGGACTAGAGATCTTACCACCCTTTTGGAGGGAACTCTATATAGATCTTCATGTAACAGTTCAAAACCATTAATGTTTTCCTTCCCAGCCAGAGAAAGAATCGTTGGGTGGTACCACACAGGCCCTAAACTACACAAGAATGACATCGCCATTAATGAACTTATGAAGAGATACTGCCCTAACTCAGTAAGTTCACTCTGTCTTTAAAACTCTTGAGTGATATTCCTTGCCTGCTAACTTATGTAAGCATTTGGATTTGGATAGCAAATCATTTCACTGCTTTTTCTCTATAAACTGCTTGTGTTGGTTGGTAGCATTTTCTTTTCTTTCTTTTTTTTTTTTTTAGTTTGTTAATTAATTTATTTTGATAAACACTGTCAGTGCAGAGCCTGACTTAGCTGGGGATGGATGGGGTGGGAGGGTGAGATCATGACCTGAGCCAAAATCAAGAGTTGGACACTTAAATGAACTGAGCCACCCAGGCATCCCGAATTGGTACTGTTTTCTACAGTTTACACTAACCCAAGATACTTATAAGTAACAGTAAACGTGTGCTAAGTGCTTAATCCTCCCAATAGCTATATGGGGTTTTACCCTCTTAACAACAAGAAAAGTGAGGTTCAGAGTGGTTAGTAAGGTCTCATACATGTTGGGGATGGGACCAAAATGTTGCCTGTCTTGATTCGGACTTTCTTAGACTTGATAACCGCACTGTACTACCTCTCAGCTTGTTAATGGGTGGGGGCGAAGAGCAGAGAAAATGGTGGGATCGTGTGAAATGTAGACTCGTTTCTGCTGAAAATTCCAGCTCATGTCTGGTTGAATGAGTGAATAGCTTCAGTAATCCTCATCAGAAGGATGGCTGTGATTATTCCTTATGCTTGGTGTGAGCTGGTTTGCTAAAGTGTGTTTTTCTGCCAGGTACTGGTCATTATTGACGTGAAGCCAAAGGACCTGGGACTGCCCACAGAAGCATATATTTCGGTGGAAGAAGTTCACGATGTAAGTCATCTGGCTATGAGCCTCGGAGATTAGATTTTTTGCTTATTGGACTATTCAGATTTTTTGTTGTTTTAATCCTTTCTCTCTAACAAGGAGTAGTTTGTTGATTTCTGTCAACAATTTGATACTATGTTTCTTTCCCCCTTGAGTTTTTGAATCCGCAAATTTTAGAAATTGACAGGACCATACAAATCTAAAATCCCCTTTTACAAATGAAATTGAGGCCCAGAGTCCTCCTCATATATTTGTCCAGAGATGTTGACAGCACGGTTAAGTGCAAAGCCTGGTGAGTTTCGTCTTAATCTAACGTAGTTTCCACTGTTCTGCTCCCCCTGGGCCAGCATTGCTTTCTCCTTGAGGATTTTCCTTCCCTGCGGATAAGATAGAGGTTTTCTAATAGAGTGAGTCAGAGCTGCCTGGAGCTAGATGGCAGGACCCATCTGTGTGATTTGACGCCTGAATGTTCCACTCCACAGCATCCAATACCTGCTGTATGGTCCATTAGCTTGCGCTTCAGGTGTAGACACGAAGAGGTACCAGAAGATAGCTTTTCCCTATTTCCAAGAAAACTAAACTCTGATTCTAGGGTAGCACGTGGTGTGAAAATACATATGTTTTGTTGTGAGCATAAAGTTTTGCACTTGAACTCAATCTTGAATTTCCAAAGTCAAAAATTTAAAGGATAAAGTCTGGATTTAGATAGGTAGTCTTTATCCTTATGTCCAGCTATTAAATCAGGAAAAAGATTTTAGGTTAACTCCCTGCAAATGTTCCTTGCACGGAGCTCTATCCGCCTGCTTCTCTTTTTGCCTTGCCACTAGGGAGCTTAGGAGATTTATTCCCCTGTTGAAATAAGGCTTTCATCCTTGGTCTGATACAATTTTTAAGTTAATTTTACCCTGCCCTTTCCAAAAAGAGTTAGAAGTTCTTACACCCATACACACACACAAAAGCAAGATTTTTCAATAAGGGATGGAAGGGACATGAAGGCCATAACAGAAGATGAAGCCAAGGGAAAATGAGCACCTGGAAAGCCGTGCCATGAAGTCCTGGCCATTCTAGCTTCCAAAGTAAAGACATAAATGGCATTTGCAGGATTCACACTGTCCTGGATAAAATAATTACTGCTAACATTTACACCACTTAATATAAGTTAAGTGACTTTCCCAAGGTCCCACAGCTCCCATAGAACCCAGGCTGTCTGGCTGCAGAATGTGCCCTCACTGCTATGCCCTCCTGCCTTGGCAGACACTTCGTAGCCTTTACAGAAGATGTATAGCCTCTTCTCTGGCACAGGTTCTGTGGAAAGTTGCTCCGCAGCCCCATCAGGAGGTCCCCAGGTGATACAGTGAACCACATTCCTGGACAGATCCTTTGATTAATTCAGGCCACCAGAAAGCTGGTTCTGACTGCATTGTTTTGGTGCTCTGGCATCACTGGATCTGAGGGACAGTAGAACGTTAAAAGATTATCTGACATGAGCTTGTTTCCAGTATAGGTATTGTGTATACTGCCTATTCTAGAAAGGATTATATGCTTTAAGAATCAAGTTAATCAAGACTTCCTCGAGTGTCCATCCCCACGGTGGTCTTAAGGGATTGTCAAGATTTTCTGCGGAAACACTGGGCAGGGCCATTTGTAATGTCAGCTTAGAAGATGAAGCTTTCAAAGCAAACTCCCCCATTTCTGCCGGCACATGGAAACCTAGTTAGTACTGTACCCGGGAGGTGATTTGACTGAAAGCAGAGGAACCAAGGTGTGAGAAGGAATGGGTGTCATTGTGCTTCTAAGCAAATAACCAAGGTTAAGCCTCCTCTCCTAGGATGGAACTCCAACCTCAAAAACATTTGAGCACGTGACCAGTGAAATTGGAGCAGAGGAAGCTGAGGAAGTCGGAGTGGAGCACTTGTTACGGTGAGCCTCAGGATGGCGTCAGAGTCATAAGCGGCCCGAGAGGCTCTGTCAGGAGTAGAGAGATCTGGGCTCTAGGCCCGGAACATTTCTAGGGTGTCTTGAGTCACGATTTATGATTGTGGGTAATACATCTTGGTGGGCAACTGCAGTATTGACGTGACAGGAACAGATGTGTGAAGATGTGCAGATGTGTGCTCTTGCCGTGCGTGTGGTTTTCGGGGAAGGTAGCCTGCTGACAATCTACGTGTGAGGATGGATTTTTATTTTAAGATACTGTAACCCTCACTCAATTCAGAAGGGTCATAGTTTTTCTCAAATAAGATTCCTTCCAGTTCAAAATTTAGTCCTGACTGATTTAGGCTCCTCACAACATCATACAGATGAGGATGGAGAAAATGGCACCCTTTTCATGGAAGTTGAAATAGTTTTGGTTTTTTTTTTAAGTGAAATGGTTTCATTTTTAGTTCTCTCCTGTTTTTTGAGAAATGCCTTGTGATGAGAAAGATAAAATGTATGCCTCCAAATAAAAACAAAATTAAGGCACTTTATCTTGATAGAATGATGAAGTAACATTTTTCTTTTGAAAACTTGCCCCTCCCCACGAAGCTGGGTGTTTGCCTGGATTCTGAGACCCTGTGTGATGATACAATGCACCGATGCTTTTGCCTGCCTTCTTGTTACAGAGACATCAAAGACACTACAGTGGGCACTCTTTCCCAGCGGATCACAAACCAGGTCCATGGTTTGAAGGGACTGAACTCCAAGCTTCTGGATATCAGGAGCTACCTGGAGAAAGTGGCCACGGGCAAGCTGCCCATCAACCACCAGATCATCTACCAGCTACAGGACGTCTTCAACCTGCTGCCGGATGTCAGCCTCCAGGAGTTTGTCAAGGCCTTTTACCTGAAGACCAACGACCAGATGGTGGTGGTGTATTTGGCCTCGTTGATCCGTTCTGTGGTTGCCCTGCACAACCTCATCAACAACAAAATTGCCAACCGGGATGCAGAGAAGAAAGAAGGGCAGGAAAAAGAAGAAAGCAAAAAGGATAGGAAAGATGACAAAGAGAAAGAAAAAGAGAAGGAAAAGAGTGACGGAAAGAAAGAAGAGAAAAAGGAGAAAAAATAAAACATGTAGCTTTTTAATTTGTAAATTAAAATCTTATAAACTAACTCAGTGTGCCACTAGAGGGTTCTTTTTACTTTACGTGCTTGTTAAAAGCTGTACTGCTGAGAGCTCTCTGCCCCGGGTCACTCTTGCTGCAGCGTGGAAGGGAGTGCACAGAGGCACTGAGCTCGCACCTGAACCGCAGCTTAGGCTGCCGTGTGTGTGGGACACGCTAGCTCAGGCTTCCGGTCATGTGAGAAAAGTGAGGAGAGGTAAACGGAACATTATTGGTACTCTTCACTCTTACCTATAAAAGTGGAAGTTGAATTTTCCCCATCTTAAAAGACTCTCGGGGTCTGTTTCTGGCAGTTTGCAAAATTGCAAAACGGAATGCATGAATTCCAGAAGTGCTCTGCCTTAGAACACCCTGAGTCCTGACCCTCTGAACTCTGTACCCTCAGCTCTGGCATTCTCAGGGCTTGGGATCCAGCCCCGAATATTGTTTACCTTTGAAGACACAATTAAATGACTTGGTTTTTAAGTCTGTGTTCTAGTCGTTTTTGATTCCGGGAGTGGCAGTTGTTCTCACAAGCAGCCAAGACTTCCTTTTTCATTGAAGTTGCCTTAAAGAGTTATTTTAGGGGCTCCTGGGTGGCTCAAACATTTGAGCATCCGACCTCAGCTTAGGTCATGATCTCGTGGTTCCTGGGTTCAAGCCCGGTGTTGGACTCTGTGCTGACAGCTCCGAGTCTGGAGCCTGCTTCAATTCTGTGTCTTCCTCTCTCTCTGCCCCTCCCCTGCTTGTTTTCTGTCTCAAAAATGAATAAACCTCAAAAAAAATTTTTTATTAAGTTATTTAAGACTTGGAATCTTTCATGAAAGAGAGTCTCATTTGTTTAAAAACATCCTGATGGTGTGAAGAGCTCTCAACAGCCCAGAAGACCTGTGTCCTAGTTTGTGCCTCAGGTTTGTCATCTGTGAAGTCCCTAGAGCAGTTCTTCATAAGGGGCATGGTTACTGCGGTAGGTGCAGGTACATTAGACCACAAGATTAGTGGGGGAGGTTACTGAGGATGGAACAGTTTCCCCAAAACAAGTGCTCAGGGCTCAGAACAAATAAGGTACTTAATCATTAGACCTACAGTAGGTCCTGTCATATTAATTTCCTTTCTTAAGCACTTAGAACTTAGGGGTTCTCTAATGTGCTAAATGGACTGCCAATGTTCAAAGATTTAAGAATATAATAAAATGGCACTAAAACTAAGTCAACTGAATCTCAGAAACCACTTTCCGGTGTTCTAATGTCTCAAAAAGTTACCAGAAACCTCCATCTTTATTCTAAAGAGCTATGGGGCGCCTGGGTGGCTCAGTCGGTTGAGCATCCGACTTCGGCTCAGGTCATGATCTCACAGTTCGTGGGTTTGAGCCCCGCAACAGGCTCTGTGCTGACCGCTTGCTCAGAGCCTGGAGCCTGCTTCAGATTCTGTGACTCCTTCTCTCTCTGCCCCTCCTCTGCTCACGCTTTGTCTCACTCTGTTTCTCAAAAGTAAGTGTAAAAAAGAAAAATTTTTAACAAAGAGCTAATTAGTAGAAATCAGGAGTTGACAGTATAATATGTAGATAAACTTTTATTCTACTTAATAGAAGCATACCCACGTAAGGGCTGACTTCAAGGTTCATTAAGATTCGGAGACAAAACGGATGGTCAAGGAAAGAACTATGGAGAACCAACTTTGCTTGTCTATTTCAGCAGGCAAAAGTCAGGGTTGTTGTACCTTAACCGAATAAAAGAAATTTGAAATAACAGTCAAAGCCTGAGATATATTTCAAACCACACGAGTGGTGAAGAAGCTTTTGAGATTTGGTTACCAGGTTTCAAACAGAATTGAGGAACCTGGAACATTAACTTTGCCTGGCAAATGGGCAGGAACGAGCCAGTATGTTTCTGAGACTAGCTGGGGAATGAAGAGGTCATCCCAAAGAGTGTGTTGCTTATGTAAGGTTCAGGGGGCAGTTAAAGACCACACAGGATTCAGCCCAGATAAGTAGTATAATCTGTACTCAAAAAGCTTTCCAGGGTCTTGTAACAACACAATGCCACAGGCTTTTAACTTTGTCACCATTTCATAAATTGGAAAGTTTGTTGAACATCTAAGACCATGGAAATACCCAGGCCTCATTCCTTGTTGTATTTAATACTTGTTCCTTAATGTATTTAATACTTTGGCCCACAAATGGGCAGAATTAACTCTTTCTTTTCTTTTCTTTTTTAGTAATCTCTACACCCAACATGGGGCTTGAACTCACAACCCTGAGATCGAGTCCCATGCTCTACCAACTGAGCCAGCCAGGTGCCCTCAATTAACTTCTACCATTCTAACAGGATCCTCTATTTCTACCAAAAACAGTTTGTAGCCTCTAGAGTCACTTAGGCTCATTTTCTAAGGCAAAATTGACATCCTATATAAAAGAGTGACCCTCATAAGGTTATTGATGGAGTCTTGCTTATACAGATAGCAGCTGAAATGACTACAAAACCCATGACCCTCACCTGGAATAAAGCCTTGTGTTTGTATAGCGTGGCCTTCTCAAGATCAGATTTCTCAACTACCTCCATTTTTAAAATTACTAAAAAAGTATGTCCTGGAACAGGTCTGATCCAAAGTCTGGATCCTGCATCCATAGTTGTTAACAGTACTTTCACTTCCACTTTGAACGAACGCTGCAGACTGACTGATTTTGTGTGATAAATAACATCTGAAATATCCCTGAACTTAGAAGTTAGTTATCCTTTTGTCTTTTTAATGTTTATTCATTTTTTAGTGAGAGAGAGTGAAAGCGCAAGCGGGGAAGGGGCCGAGAGAGAGGGAGACACAGAATTCGAAGCAGGCTCCAGGCTCCGAGCTGTCAGCACAGAGCCCGATGTGGGCTAGACCTCCTGAACCATGAGATCGTGACCTGAGCCAAAGTCGGACACCGAAGTTAGTCCACTGACTGAGCCACCCATGCACCCCAGAAGTTAGTTGTCCTCAATGTAAAGATGGAAACTATCAGAATGGAACAACTTTGGGCCAATGAATTCAATGTTAATTCTGCCCAGCCCACCAATCACTAAAGGGACAAAAGAAAAGTAATCCTGTTGAGGAGCTACCATATTATGTCTCCAAAGTGCTAGATGCAAAGTAAACCTTTCCAGCAGGAAAACAGCAACCTCAGAATCACACTCCAATTTCTGGAGGACCCTGCAACTATGAGAACACAGCCATGTACAACTGCTTTCACTTCAAACAAAAGACAGAACACAGGCCCTCATAAAAGAATGAGATACTCTACTCACCAGGAAATTATGAGCAGGATATTTCTTCTACCATTTCCTTACAAAAATATCTGCACAGCATAAGTAAGACTTGGAACAGAGCACCTGTCTGGTAGCTGGTAAAGTGTGCAACTCTTGATCTCAGGATCGTGAATTCAAGCCCCACAGTGGGTGAAGCTTTATAAAATAATAATAATAATAAGACTTAAGAATAAGTTAGGGTTGTTAAACTATAACACACTAAGAAAACGATTTCATCTGCCCCGTCCCCAGAAATGAAATTAGTTGGGGCATGCTTCAAAAGCAAGGAAACATTTGATTTATGTGAGCCACAGCTTTTCTAAACAAATTCATTCCAAATTATTATATATAAGATAAGCAAGTACCGATTTGCATATCTTTATGCTATTCAACTCTGTATTATCAATGTTTGCCTGGGAGCAACACAGAGTTCAGATCTTTCAAAAAATAATAGATATTTTTGTTGGGGGAGTGGTATAAAGTGACTCAGATGGCAGAGAAATGTAAGTGGGGAAAGAAAATAGAGGAAAAGATGGGGCGCCTGGGTGGCTCAGTCGGTTGAGCGCTGACTTCGGCTCAGGTCATGATCTCGCGGTCCGTGAGTTCAAGCCCCGCATCGGGCCCCTGTGCTGACAGCTCAGAGCCCGGAGCCTGTTTCAGATTCTGTGTCTCCCTCTCTCTGGCCCTCCCCCATTCATGCTCTGTCTCTCTCTGTCTCAAAAATAAATAAACATTAAAAAAAAAAAAAAGAAAATAGAGGAAAAGAAAGGAAGGGAAGACCAGGCAAGTTAATGTTTCCAGGGCCTAAATCACGAGAAATCTTTCTGTTTTCCTCTTCGGAGCCAATCTGTTCTTTGACACTAGAGGGCACCATTGACTAGGTTCACCTCTTGGCGAGAGAATCCTTTGCTTGCTAGTTCAGCACAGAATTGGGAGCCTTCCCTAGACTCGCTTCCCATCACTTTTGCTTTTTGCTGCAACTATCCAGACAAGATTTCAAAGGAATGTGGAGAGTGTACGGGTGCAAAAAGATTGGGTCAGGTTGCCATACCTCCACCCTTGCTGTTCTCCACCCACAGTACTCCTAGGGCAATGAATAAACAAAGTTTTCTCTCTGCCCTTCAGATAGCTCATGCTTTGATTTTCCTCGCTGCTGATACCACTCCTGATTTCTTTAAAGACCGTATTCACTAGTGTGCTGGTAAATGTGAAACGAGTAGTCCTCCAAAAGGGGAGCAGCGAGGGGGGAGAGATGTAGTTTGATTTGTGGCCTCTTGCCCACTTCCCTGGTGTAAATATTCTCACCATGGCTTGATTGCAAGACACCAACGTTAGTTGGGGAGGGATGCATGGTAGCACAGTATTACAGAATATTACCTAAGTACAGATACAACAGACAAAAATAACACACATGAAAGTAAAATGCACTAAGGTAATTAGGATAAGACGTATTTTGAGTATGACCTTTATAGAGAATAATTTATTTCAATGTAAATTTATAAAATTTACCTACTGCATTATTGTCTCTGGGAATCTGTTTTTAAGGTGCCCTCCAAGTGGTTCCTGTACACATGGAAGTGAGAGAACCTTTATTTTGATATAGACAAATCTATCCATTTCTTGCCTATAGGTGGCATTCTGTGGATCCTATTTAAGAAGTCCCTTCCCAGCTCAAGACCTCTTCTCCTACCCACGTCTATCCCACTCTACAAAGTGTCTCCCTTCGCAGATTAGCTCCCATGTCAACCTCTATCGACACACTACAGCTAAAGTCTGATCACTAATAACATAGTGTGGCTACTCTTTTAACCAAAATAAACCAACTTAGGTCCTTACGTGATCTATTATCCCTTCTTTCTAGATTTTCAACCCTGGCTTTATCCCTACTCATACCCCTCAGCATATAAACACTCAATTTTCTCCCATTTCTCACATACACACAACACACACACACACACACACACACACGCACACGCACACACACGCACACACACACCCTCTGTCCTGGTTAATTTCAGCAAATAGCCATTTATGTTTGCTGCCTTCTCTTCTTTATCTTCTGGGCATTTTTTAAAAATTCTTATGCAGTCCATCTTTTGTCCCCACCAGACCACTAACAGCCTGCACCAAAGTCACCAGTGGCTTCCATTTTGCCCATCCAGTTGACCCCTGACAGCCCTGACCTCTCTTGACCTGACCTCTGAAGGTTTCTCTCCTGGTACCAGTCCTGCTTCTCTGGGACCCCGGAGCTCCTTTTACTCAGTTTCCTCTAAAGCTTCATCTTACTTAACCTATCATTTACAAATTTTTTAAAGTCTTGATCTATATGATGCTTCTAATTCCAGTACTCATTCCTCTTCTTCATGCCATATCTGGCAAGTCACCCACTAACCCAGAATTTAGGAGTCATACTGGCCAGCCTCTGCATGCTGGCCATCCACCTGCTGGTCCTACCACGGGGACTGCATGTGACGGCTGCCCTCTGCATTTCTCTGCCCCTGTTCAGACATTCATCTCTGTTGATGGGGTTGCTTACCTGCAATTTCTGCATACTTTCTCACCTTCCTTTTCCATATTTTATCCTCACAACAGAACATTTTATCCTCACAAAACAACATTTTATCCTCACAACACATCTTCATGCCTGGAAGATGAATCTCTGATGGAGAGGATTGCATGAATCTCACTCCTCAGCTCATGACTATCATCATCATCATCATCATTATCATCACTTTTAAGACCCCTCTTGCTTGAACTTTTTTTACCTTTCTTGTGATTTCCATTATAATTTTAACCGCCCCCCCCCCACACACATACACAAGTGATAGATGCTTAAATGTGTTTAGTAAATGTCCTTAGATATGGATGAGTCCTGGAAGAATCTACAGTATAATTTTGTATGTGCATGCATTTAAATTTACATTTATGATATTTTCTTTTTGATCTCATTCTTCCCTCCCCTTTTAAAATTCAAAATATTTTAAAGATAAGACATGTCTTCATTGTTTTATGGATAGACACATACCCTTCATAGCTTTTCATTGCTTGTAACAAAGATAATACTCTGTGGTCCTCAAATCCTAGTTCATATTCCACAAATAATACCTACCACAAATAATACTTCCCATCCCTTTTGCTGCTAGAGACACCCACAGGGCAGCCCAGACAATGAGGAGATGTGAGTACAAGCATCATAAAGCCGCTTCTGCATCTCCCTCCCCCCTCCCCTTGGCAATAGAGGAGAAACATGTTGAGATTCACCCTGACCTGCCAATCTCATTCACACCATTCCTACTTACCCTCTATCAGTGCTCAGCCACACCAGCTCTCTACCCATTTCTGGAACATGCCAGTCTCCCAAATCAGGCCACTGTGCCTGATGGGCCCAACCCCAGATGTAGCTCTTTGCTTGACTGGCTCCTTCCTAGTTTCCAGGTCTCCAGGCCAAAACTCCTGTTTTGAAATGCTCTCCCTAAGGTCCAGTCTAAACTAGATCCTTTCTCCCCTGTCCCGATTGCCCACACTATTCTCTATCCTATTTATCCAGGGTACAGCATGGCGACTATAGTTAATAATACTGTATTGTATACTTGAAAGTTGCTACGAGAGGAGATCTTAAGTGTTCTCATCACAACACAGCCTTAAATGTTCTCAATGACAACAACAAAATGGTAATTATGTGAGGTGATGGATGTGTTAACTAACCTTATTGTGGTACTCATTTTGCAATACATACATGTATCAAATCATCATCTTGTACACTTTGAACTTACACAATATTCCATGCCAATCATGTATCAATAAAGCTGGAAAAAATACCTATCAAGGGGCTTCCCATGCCCCACGGCAGACAGCTGATGCACCCCGGGTGCGTGCCCTGTGGGAGAGCAGGGACAGGATAAAAGTCAAAGTTCAATGCATGAGCTGCTTCTCCCCACCCGTATACCCTATATTTTAGCCAGTGTGAAACAATTCCAAGGAGTTGGCAAACAATCATGACTATAGAATCCAAAAGTTCAAGGGTGAAATGAATTCCCTCCCAGAACAAACAATGCGTCCACATGGACGGCCCAGCAGGGCCCAGATGCTCATGCAAAAGGCCACTATTGAGGGAGATGTGCCCCTTGGGCCGATGTCAGCGGGAGCCCTGGAGCTGCAGAGGCCATCCTTCAGGCTAGTTCACTGCTGTAATGGTACCACCTATCTTGCTGCTCACCCTGTAATTACAAAGGAAACAGACCCAAAATTGTCCTTGAGAGACTGGACATGACTCTGGCCAATTGGGTTTGGCCAGAGGCCCAGATAAACACTAATGACATCCCTAGGCAGCGTGCTAGTCACAGGCTGGGCCAGACGCAAGGTCTCTGAGCCCATCAGTGCTGCTGGGCAAATGATGTCAGGCTGTGGACGGGGGGCAGGGACTGAAATTACTCCCCTTCCCAGTATTTGCTTTCCCCAAGTACAGGAAGAAGAGCAGTAATGGTACCTTCCTGCCTATATTCCTGGTTAGTGTGATGTTTTTCATCTACAGATAATAATCTCCATGCTCTGGCTCTTTCATTTACTAAAAATCATAGCCACATCCAGGATCCAGGACACGGAAGAGACTCTAATCCAAGGACACTTAATCTGACCTAGGAACGGTATATTAGTTAGCTCTTGCTGTGTAATGAATCGCCCTAAGATTCAGCAGCTAGAACAACACACACTATGATCTCACGGTTCCTGCAGGTCAGGAGCCCCAGCACAGCCTGGCTGGGTTCTCTGCTCCAGGATGCTCACAGGTGATAATCATGCTATCAGCCAGGCTGCAGTCATCTGAAGGTTCCATGCACATGTGGTTATTGGCAGGATTCAATTCCTCATGGGCTACTGGACTGAGGATCTCAGTCTCTTGCTGGCTATTGACACGGATCTGCCCTTAGTCCTTTGCCACATGGGCGTCTCCAACACAAAAACTTACTTCGTCAAAGCGCACAAGCAGAGAGGGCAGTGGAGAACCAACTAGCAAGGAGGAGGTCACAATCCTTTGTAATTCAGTCACAGAAGGGACACCCATCACCTTTGCCATGTGCCATTGGTAAGAAGCAAATCACAAGCCTAGCACCACTCAAGTGGAGGGATTATTAGCCCACTAGCATGTGAACATTGGGAGGGAGTCATAAGGGGGCCACCTAAGAAGTGAGCCTTCCACTGATAATGAACGAGGATTCACCAGAGTAATTCACAACAGGCTACTGTGGGTTTTCCTTTTTTAAAATTTCAGTGCCTAATTAATGTGTTAGAATGAAGATAATATTAATAAAAAATGCAGAAATAAAACATTCTCATGTTTATAAACAGGACTATCTATTGGCTTTGGAGAGAGAAAAGCAAAACAAAGCAAAGCAAACCCCGATGAACTAAATCAGAGCTCTGAGAGAAGTGAGGCATGATGGGCTTAATCATGGCCAATTAGCAAAACTTCAATAATGACATGAATTTATCTTTGCTCCCAGCCAAGACTCCATTAAAATGATGGTGAATGAATGTAAAAGATCTCCCACTTTTCCCTGGCCACTTGGCCCAATTTGAGAGAGAGCACCTGAGAGGTAGAAAAGAGAATTCAACAAATTTTTAGGCGGAAAGCAGAAGTGGCCAGCGGCAGGATCCCCAGCCAAGATTAGTGTGGAAGGAGTTTAGCCAAGGAGAGTTCTGGTGAGCCGGGAAAGACTCGGACCCGAAAGAGGTTGGAGTTAGTGCCACAGGAGTAAACACGGGCAGATTAGGTGAAAGTCAAGTCCCCTTTGGGACCCCTATGGAAAAATGGCCAGTTGCAAGCTGCCCCCTCCTCACACCCACTGCCCCGGGAGATCTATCGAAGGAAAGGAAGTTAATGGAGATGGCAGATGAACCATGTGTTAGCCCTCTCCAGCCTAGCTAAAATGACAGCAAAGAAAGCTTTATAGAAGTCTTACTCCACTTCAGTGATGTTCAACACAGTGTTAAAAGGTGGAAAGCAGGTGGAGGCGTCTAACTGGCCATGCAGAAGCCTTACCCTAAAACACTGCAGAGGGAGATGCAGGGGAGAAATGAGTGAGCCCCCCGAGAGACTCAGTACCTGGGGCAGCAGGAGGGCAGGAAGAGAGCTGACAACCGGAGTAATTAAAATTAGTTTCTGTTTGGAAGGGTGGGGCACCCAGGTCCCCCCGACCAGCACCCCGGCCCCAGCCACAGAGCCTAACTACCGCCCCTCTGCCAGCTGCAGACCAGGCTGAGGGGGGAGGTGCAGGGCTGAAGAAAGAAAAGGTCAAGTCAGTGGCCGGGACTCTAAGAACCTAGGTTCCTTCCTTCTCCTTACTCCCAAGAAGCCCATGGGCAGGTACTCCAACTCAGGTACATCCTTCCCCTCAGGCAGGGAATAGAGGATTCATCTCTGGAGAAAATGGTCACCCCAGAGAAAAAAACGTGAACAGCGACATTCAGGTCCCACTGAAAAGGTCCGCTTGCCACCTAATCCTCTTACAGCAAAGACCAGCAGGCAAGAGACCACCCCGGAGTGTTTTCTTCTGAAATATGGAGAGCCACCGAGTTTAAGGAAGGAGTTGTTTTCTCACTCTGTGCCGTTTCCTAACAGTTTTGTAGCTGTCTCCACCTGCCCTGTTGGGACATCCATTTTAGAACCTTATCTTTTGAGTGGCAGTTTGGGCCCCGGCCTGGGGTGACCTAGGAGTATCACAGATCCAGGCCAGATCCAGGGATGGTTTGTCTGGATGAGTTTCTGCCTCCGTGTTTTTCAAAGCCACAGCCAGGTGCAGAGCACAGGCAGTCCGGTTTTTTGCAGTTTGCTGGTTGGCCTGCTTGCATGAAACAGGAGGGAGCAGTGGGCCGGTGCCCAAGCCCTGTCTGTACTGGAGCTTACTTAGACCCCTTTACCCCACCGAGGCTCACTCCCAGCCACCACTGCCAGGCCCTGGGCGTGGCACACCCACTTGCAATCTTGTTCCATTTGCATTTTGTTCTATTTCCGACCCTTGGAAATCTTTATCTTGTTTTTGAACGGGCCTTTTTGGCTTTCTCTTTTTATATTTTATGTGTCTTTATTATATGTTTGGAACAGAAAGGTTGGCCAAGTCATGAATTCACTGTGCCATCTTGACGGAACTCCCTGTGGTTTCTAACACGATTTTACTCGCAAAAGAAGCAGGGCTCCTAGAAGAGGTGATTATGTGTTTGGGGCAACAGAACTAAAGCTGGGAACAGATTATCATATAGGCCATCAAAGATATCCAAAAGAGTGACGGCAGAGTCAAATTGAAGGGGCCCAAACTGAAAAGCATCATAAGAAAATAATTACTGTCATCAGGACCCTCTGAATTCAAGTTAGACCCTGAGTCCATGATGTTCAAATGGTACAAATAATAAAAGTGTGCCAAAGAAGTGACATGCTCTGATCTGAGTCTGTTGATGCTTGATTCATAAAGTATGGACTATAGAAAAGTGAACTGGACTGTGGTACTTGAACCAACCTCCGACTCAGAGGACCTGATAAACAAAAGGATATTGAAAACTAGGTTTACAGGGTAGGACTACAGGGAAATGAGCTGGGGTAATAACTTTGGGCATTAACTCGATTTTCTTCCCAGGATGAGGCTAGAGCCTTGTTGATGCCAAGTTTGGCTGAAGAAGCAGGAGAGCTTGCTATCTGTCGGCATTCTTGTAGAGACATACAGCTCTTTAGGGTTTATCTATTAGAGTGATGAGATCCCCAATATAGAAGGCCAGTAAGGTAGCAAGAACTGAGATCCCATATCCAGTGAGGTCCCAGTGACGCCTGGGAGACTCACCAGAAATCTTGGGTGACAAAGGATCACAAGACAAAGGGTGACAAAGGATGACAAAAGATCACTGGAGATCTTGGGTGACAAAGGAAATCCTACCAGCGCTTCACTTCCAAAAAATTCTTACAGTTTTGGCTAATTATATCAGGAACTTATTACAGTGCATAGGAGTAGGGGAGCCTCTCTGCCTATCTAATTCTCCTTGAAACACTTCAGAATAAGAAAAAAAATGAGGGGTGCCTGGGTGGTTCGGTTAAGCGTCCAACTTTGGCTCAGGTCATGATGTCAGAGTTGAGTTTGAGCCCTGTGTCGGGCTCTGTGCTGTCAGCTCCAGCTGTGGAACCTGCTTCAGATCCTCTGTCTCCCTCTCTCTCTGCCCCTCCCCTGCTCTCTCTTCCAAAAATAAACATTTTTTAATAATTGAGGATATAATAAAAGCAAAGAAAAGTAATTAGAACCCCCCAGGGTGAAAGACTGTATGAGGAAGAAACAGTTTTGTTATATTATACTATTTAGCTCTGGAGCAAACAACATTTATTTGTATAATCATGGTAATATAGATGGTTTTTGTTGCTTTTCAGCTTTTTGAATAAACCTTTAGAAAAAGTACAGATGATTTCCTTATGATTAAATAATAGAATGTAAATATCAAAAAAAAATTTGATTGTATAAAAGTAAAAGGACAGCTGCCCAGAGTTAGGGGAGGGAAATGGGAACAGAGAGCTGGAAGGGCAGCTGGTGGGCGGGGCAAGAATGCAGTCCACAAAGTGGGGTGGCAAGGGACCCTGCCCACTGTGAAGGCCAGTAAAACAAGAACCTTTCTGAGGGGCATGGGGGAGACTATGTTGGGAGTTTAAAACTCTATCTGGAAGGATTCAAAAGAAACTAGCATTAATAGTGGCCTTTGGCAGGTGATCAGGGTGGCTGAGGAATAAAAAAGTAAGGGGCGGGGCTTTCACTGTGGACCCTTTGTATCTTTGAATTTTAAACCTTTTTAAAAATTTTTCGGGGGGCCCCTGAGTGGCTCAGTCGGTTAAGCGTCCGACTTCAGCTCAGGTCACGATCTCACTGTCCGTGAGTTCGAGCCCCGTGTCGGGCTCTGTGCTGACTGCTCAGAACCTGGAGCCTGTTTCATATTCTGTGTCTCCCTCTCTCTCTGACCCTCCCCCATTCATGCTCTGTCTCTCTCTGTCTCAAAAATAAACGTTAAAAAAAATTAAAAAAAAATTTTTTTCGGGGCACCTGGGGGACTCAGTTGGTTAAGCGTCCAACTCGTGATTTCGGCTCAGGTTGTGATCTCATGGTTTGTGAGATCGAGTCCTGTGTTGAAAGTGCAGAGACTGCTTGGGATTCTCTGTCTCTCTGTCTCTCTCTGCCCCTCCCCTGCTCACTCGCTCTCTCTCAAAATAAACATTCTTTATAAATAAATAATTAAATACATATATAAAAATGTTAAATAAAAATAAAGGTACATCATCAACAATCCAACTTGCAGGACTGCCCCCTCCTTGAAGAACAGCGTGGGTGGCCAAGACCTGCCCAAGCGCACTCGCTGAAGCTTTGCCGCCATGAGCAAACCACTGGCCACAACTATAATGACCCTTAGGATGGAGATGGGTGTATTACAGGAGTCATACTGCAGAATATTAACAGTAAAGAATCATTTAGACCTACGTTGACGAACATGGAAAGGTTTCCCTAACACCCTGCCGGATGAGACAAGTGAGTTGCTCAACATATAGAAGATCCCATCTTTGGTATATTTAAAAATCACACGTATATTTGATTTTCATATGCACACTAGGTAACATGGAAGGGCCATGGCAAACTTAACAGTTCTTTCTGAGGTAAGACGAGGGGAAGAGTTTCCATCCGAACATGCCTTATTTGAATTTATTGTGAGATGTCTGCACAATGTGCAGAGTTTTTTTCAATAATTTTCTCAAAGCACAGCATTGCTCTGGTTAGGTAAAAAAAAGGCTCTGGGGTGGGGCAATGAATTCACCTATAAATTCCAGGGAGGAGCCACTCTGAACATCTCTCTGCCTCTCCTGAGAAGAGGCACAATCAGGGCAAGTTCTTGATCAACGTCATTTCCACGCCAAACGCATCGAGACACAGCAACATGATGATCTGTCCCAAGTGAATCCTTAAGGGTGGCAAGACTTCGTGTGACCATTCGCTCAAGATGACGACATCCCTCTATCATCATGGGACTCAGTAAATGTTTCTCGAATGAATGACTGCCCGGACGCTGTCCCCAAGAGCTGGTTTCCAAAACCCACCCAACCTGCAGCCACAGCTGTTCATGTTCTAGCCCCACAAGAGCTGCTCACAGAAACCCAGGCCTGGCAGGGAGAGGCTGACGGCGTCCAAAGGGTGCAGTGAAGTAACCGTGCCCAATGGCTATAACAGTGACCCCTGCACAGGGACTCAGCCACCCGTCAGAAGCCTGACAGTCTTGGTTAATAACACGCACATTCCTAAAACCAGCAAGGTTATGGCACTTCCACCCCTATGTGGGCCTGGAGGGTGTATGGGGCCCAGAGGCCTCTTGTCTGGAGGACAGCGATTCTGTAGACATCCACACCAACACCACCTACAGCTGCTGATTGTTTATTGCACGAGAAACTGGCAATACCAAGGCAAGGGGGTAGGCATTACAAAACAATCTGGTGACCAACCCAGGGCTACCGAAGGACATTCTACACAACACCTCGGTTATATACACGTATGTACACGCACGCACACACATGAACACACTCGGAACACCTGTGAGCCTCAGCCTTCCAAGCCCCCAACAGCAGCTTACACCCCCAACCCCCAGTAGAGCAGGACACTGCGGGGAAGCACAGCAAATGACTCAAGGAAAGAAAAAAAGTTGAGCTCCAGGGAGCTGAGCCACTCAGATCAGCACACACAACACAGTGGACACGGGCCGTCCCTCCGCAGGCCAGGGGGAAGGAAAAGGACCTGGGGGTGTGAGGCTGTCCCCAGGAGGCCCCGTGACTGATCAGTGGATCTGCCTGGGGTCCCAGGAAGGTCAAGCTAGTCTACAGCTGGTGCTCAGTGCTAGAGCCCCAGGGGCCTGCACCAGGGAGCTCACGACAACCACCAGCATCCCAGAGGAGCAGGTACGCCTTGCGGGTCTCCACACGTGGCGGAATGAGCACGTCAGAGGCTGGCGGGAGCTCCGGAAACCAAGTCAGACAGTGTGCAGCAGCTCGAAGCCCTTCCACTGGTCTCCAAGAGCATCGTTTTCCACGTGCGGATAAAGCCTCACTTCTAGGCAGAATGAACACACTCTAGGGTGGCTGGGACACACTGCATTCTCAATGGGAGACTAATGGACCAGCCTGTAGCCTCAGGGGCTGGCGGGGGACAACAGGGTCACCCACGCCCACGTGCTCCAGCACTTGGGGCTGCCTGGACAACTACATCTAGCAAAGGGAGTTCTCTGTCAAAGGTGGCAAGGTTGGGTGGCACTCAGGACACCGCCCCCTCCGCCTCTCTGTCAACGCTTGGGGACTAGGCCGCGCGGAAGCGGAGTCACCGGGTCAGGCCTGCCTGAGCTCACAGAACTGCTGAGCGGGTTCCTAAGACGAGCAGCCATTTGGGGAATCCCTGGACCAGTGGTGCCGGATCCCTCAAGGTCCCAGCAACACCTGGCGTCCCAGCTCCTTGACAGAAAGCGCCAGCAGCACACCAACATCGAAACACAGAGCAATCCTGCACACAAAACGCTTCAAGTGGATGTCAAAGGGAGAAGAAAGTCTGAGGGAGTCTGTGGTTTCCACCCCACTGACACCCAAGCAGCTGGTACCACCCTTTGTTTGCGGGAAAGAACAAACTGGCCGGCACTGAATGCAGAGACGGGCCTTGCTGCTCAGCCTCGGTGACGTGAGCCTGCAGGGAGAGGAGGCGGCAGGCCCAGCTCTCTCCGGGTATGGGAGGAGTTCCTCTCGCTCAGACCTCCATCTTACACAGATCACTGGGAAAGTTCTATTTAAAACAGAACCTCTTTTACTGGCAAAGACTCTGGGCCTTGTCGGCCCAGAATAGCTACCCCAAGCGAGCGGCCGGTCTCCTTCTCGCCTGACTGGTCCGTCGGACCCAGGGCTTCCGCCACAGCTCTTCAGCAGAAGGCACCCTCCCTGCACGCTCATGCACACCTACGGCTGGTCTTCGGGGAAAAGGAGGGAGAGCTTACAGAGAGGGTCAGGCCTCCAGACTCTGAAACCGGTGACGGGGCCAAGGTGACATGGGGGCTTTATTCCAGACTGCCACCAGTGGGTAGGGGGGAAGGGAGGGAGACAGGCAGGGCCTCCAGAGGTCAGACTCTGCCACCACCAGCCTGATGACAGTGTGGTCCCACGCACGGCCACCGCTTGGGGGGGCCTCCCGAGTGCTGCGTGGCCTCCGGCCTCTTGGGCAGGAAGAACTCGGGACTATGTGTGCGCTGGGGGGCGTGGGAGGGGGCGGCCTCGGTCACTCCTGTCCAAAGCCTTCAGTCTCCTCGATGGCATACAGCAGCTTCTCTTTCAGCTGTTCATAGCTCTTGTATGGGGGGAGATCCAGACGGTTGAAACTGTTGAAAGAGGGAACAGAAGAGTCAGCACAGAGGTCAGGGTTCCATGGCCCTGCTCCAGCCTGGCCGCAGGGGGTGGTCAAAAGAGTTCATGTGACTGTGGCTCAAACATGCCAAGTGGCCAGACGCCAGAAGAGAGTCCTTGAGGGCCCCGCTGTGTGAGGCCTTAATGCTTCTGGTCCCCAGACCATGGGAGGGTTAGGAGACAGGGCAGGGCCACTGGAGAAAGGGGGAACTGGGCAGCAGGGCACACGGGGAGGCAGCTCTCTGTCTACTGGAAGAGAAGTGTTTGAGTATTTAACAGCCGGTAAGGACATGAGGACTGCTGCCGTAACTCCCAAAAGATCAGAGGCCCCTCCTCTCGAACCCCAGAGCCACACGGAAGTTGCCAGAGTCAAGTCCCAAAGCAGCCCCACTCACTGGACTGCCCTCAGGAGCTCATCCGGTCTGTGAGGTTCTAGCCACCTCCCACTAACACCAAAATGCTCACCACGTGTGGCTTCTGGGCAGCCAGGTTTCCTTGCCAACCTTGTCGACGCAAAACTTCTGTGGTCCATTGCTACCTGTTATCCAAAGAACACCACATCAGGTACAACTGAACCATCCCCTCCCACGGCAGGACCCTGGCTGCACCCACAGTGGAGGGGGGCTCAGGCCCACTGACTTGCTTCCAAGGAGATTTTAAGCCCCGCCCACCTTTCGAGCTGCCCTCACACCAGCCCCAGGGCACCAGCAGGGCAAGGGGAGACGCACCAATGAGTTCGGCAAATCCTCCAACAGGCAGGCGGCAAGTCCCGGTGACGAACTGCAGCAGGCGGATCCTCTTCTCATTGTCCATCTCCTTCACCACCTGGAACTCCACCAGTCAGCGCAGAGCCAGACAAGCCACCTGACCCAGAACCTCGCCCTAACCTGTGACTCCAGGCAGCCAGGACCCCTCTTTGGGGCTGAGAACACAAAGCCCGGGGTTGGGGGCGGGGGCGGTTACAGCCACCAACCTCAGAAACCCCCAAGCCGCCGCCTCTGAGGGGCTGTGTCCGTAGGACAACCCCACCAGTCCGCGGGACAGGTCTCGGTCTCAGGGGCACCTCGAGCTGGATTTTCTTTTCCCATCCAAGTTGTACTTGTAAGAACATACCAAGGATGGGAGTGATTGCTTAAGGGGTATGGGGTTTCTCCTTGGGGGTGATGAAGAGTTCTGGAATTAGATGGTGGTAATGATCGCATCACACCGTGAAAGGCCAGTGAACTGTACACCTTAACATGGTGAATTTTATGAGATGGGAATTGCACTGTCATGACGACATGTTCATATACGTCCTTTTCTCCAGGGGTGCTACGCTTCGTGACGACAACGACAAGACTACACCCAGGAAAGAACCAATTCATCAGATCCAGGACTCCAAGCTCATTCGGTTTCTCTGGAGCCCCGCACACGCAGTCCCGTCCCACCCGGCTGGAGGGCAGCCGCGCCCTGTGGGAGCTTCCCTTCCTGCCCGCAGGCTGGCGCTCCTGCACCCCAGTGTTTTCAGCTGGCCCAAGGCTGACCACCACCATGTCCTGTCAAGTGCACCGGCCACAAGCCAGCTGCAACCGCGCTGGTCGGCCCCAGGTCGGGTTTCTCCTTGGGGAAGGCATCAAGGAGGAGGGAGGTGACCACACAACAAGGGTCCTCGAGCTTAAGATCTCATCAGGTCTCGTTCCTGTGGCTGACTGCTGAAACACCCCAGCCGAGACCCGCACCCGACTCCGGTGAGATGGGTCCCGGGCCTACCTGCCAGAACCACTGGATCTGCTTGCTGTTCTTGGTGTAGTGCCGGTAGATGGTGTTCTTCTGCCAGTCGCTCATGTCTATCTCCTGCATGCCACACAGCATCAGCTGCAGAGGGGACAGGTGTCAGCGGGCCGGCGCCAGCCCCCTCCCCACAGGTGCACAGTGCCTCATCCACCACTAGCAGGTGAAACCATCCTGAACGTTTTCATCTGTTTCTGCTGGCGGTGGTAATGATCTGGGCGATACAGCCCTGAACGTGGAACCCCTCAAAACGAGGGCCAGGGGAGGAATAGGTGTGAGAAACCAGATCACACCCATCCGGCCCGCGGTGGCCTCGAGCCAGAGGGAGTGTGAGGTTTTACTGGTGAGTCCCTCCGGGGGACGCAGTTGACCAACAGAGGGCAGGACGGCCCCAGAGGCAGAGGTGCAGGGTGGAGGCAACCTCAGTTCTCACCTCCAGCTCTTTCTCATCAAAGTAGCGCAGCCACTCCAGGGGGGCCACCTCATTGAAGCCGTCCAGGAAGGCTTTGGTCTGCTCTTCCACGCCCCGGGTGAAACGCCAGTCGGTTAGGAGCCTGAAACAGAAGATCAGCCATCAGTGGTGCCGAGACCCGCTCCTCAGGTGCAGCTCGGGGCCTGCCACGAGGCTGTTGTCACACGGCAGCAAGGGATCAGGTGACGGTAACCAGGAGACACTGGAGTCTGTGACATTCCACCCCCTCCTCTACCTCCCACCGTCGCTGGCTGAACTTCAGGCATGTGGAGGTGAAGACGCTAGACCGAGAGACCTGAAGAAGGCACACGGGTGAAGTCGCGCACAGACGCGCGTCAGAGAATGGACTTGGGTAGGCACCCGGGACACAGAAATCCTGCCAGTTAGGAGAAGGAAGAGGGAGATGTCCAAGTTTCATGCCTCTTCAAGGCCCTGCAGTCTCGAAGGCTACCATGTGGGGAAAAAGCGCCAACAGGAGCTCTAACATGACCTTGGGCTCCAGTTTCCTCAGCTCTGGTCAGCGTGTGATGGCCCTGGGTAGCCATCACAGGCCAATGCCAAATGGGAGGCTGTGATCCCCGGTGAAATACCCGGGCGCCTGGCTGGAGGGTGCCCCAGAGACGAGGGGGCTCTGCCCTTCCCCCCCGCCACCGGCTCCCCAGTGCTTGAGACTCACATGATGTACTCTTCCTTGTTCTCCTCTGTCACTCGGATGCTCTCACCACCTTCCTTTAGCTCATGGGTTGTCACCTTGCCCAGGATCTCCATGTCCTGGATGAAGTACAGCTCTAGACCACACTCTTCCAGGTTGTTCTCTCTGGGGGCACGAGACACCAAGAGGGAAGAGGTCTATCTCAGAAGGGTCTTCCCTTATCCTGCTCCGTCACTCACATTAGTGTTCGTGGGATGCAAGGACTCACAGGTAGCTGAAGTCCAGAACAGAGCCCGGGACCTCTCCCTGAGGCACAGAGTGAATTCCAGAGCTGCCCTCCAGGGAAACCTGGGAGCCGTGCATCTCCACAAGCATTTACACAGCCTATAAGAGTGCAAGGCCACTCTGGCGGAGAACATACAGGCCAACCGTGCTACTCCCCACCCAGAGACCCCTCTCCTCCCAACACGGTGCAAGGGAGAGGACTCACTTGATCCAGACGATAGAGTTGTAGAATTCAGGGTCAATAGATTCCAGGTCTTTCAGGGTTGGTCTCTTGTTGAGCATCCGCTTATAGAAAGGGAGGGTGAAGCCTGTGTCAATGAACTTCCCATGATACAGAGCCTGAGGAAGAAGAGACACGCCGAAGGGGTTCAGTCTTCAGAGGACCCTGCCCAAGTCAGGCTCTCAGATGCTCCTCACCAAAGCCCAACTACTGCTACCTGCCCTCTCTCCTCAAGAGCGCCTACGACCTTGGGACACCTGCAGACCACAGGGACAAGCAGAGCCAGCCTGCTTAGGAGCCCACTGCCTGCCCAGCACGCTCACCCGCCAGCTCCCTGTTCTAGCAGAGATCTGCCCGCACTCCCAGCACAGCCCCAGGCGGCGGCCCTGACTCACTGACGCTCAGAGCTGGGCCGCAGAGGCAGCCAAAAATAATGCAGACGCTGTCAATGGCAAGAGCTGGCGGGCCAGTGGTGAGTAATAGTCTAGGGTTTTACTGGTCTGTCCTGTCGGCTGCGGGGCCAGGCGGGTCTCTAGACCTGGGAAGAATGTGCCCACTTCCTGAGCCCAGCACCTTAGCCAAGAACTTCCAGACAAGGGGAAGGGACATATTTAGTCATGGGCTCTGGGGTTCCTGCAGGCAGAACATTCAGGAAGTCAGGAAGAAGCAAAGGAAAGTGAGCGATGAAACATCTCCAACTACCAAAAATGGCAGAAGGACTATATGACTCTCACAGGCTCCCCCTTCTCAATCCCGGTTCTCTGCCCTCACGAGACACTCGACAGGATACACATGACATGACTCCCTTCTCTACTCACACCGTGTTCCTATTTCTAGATAAATACGGGTACCATGACTCCCTTTTTCCTACTGTTCACCCACTCCCTGACGATGCCTCCTACATCCTGACCAACAGTCTACTAGGACTCTGTTCTAAGCTAGTGTTGATTCCAAATCCCCTTCCAGAAGTGAGCGTCTCAGTCAGATACTCCCAAACACTCCCACCCGAGGCTCGTGACAGACCGTGGTACGCACCTCCCCGACATCTCCCCTCCCCCCGCGAGACAGGCAGCAGGGGGGCAGCGTGTGTCATGCCAACACTCTCAGTGGGGTGCACACTGAATGTCAAGTGAGCGATCGCTTGACCAGTCCTACACAAATCAAACATGAAAACCCTCTCATAGCCCCTGGGGGCAACGCTGACAGAGCTCTGAACTACCTCCAGAATGCTAGCTTTTTGCATGTCTTGTTAGGAGCCGTGTGAGGAGGCGTGGGGCTCAGAGATGGGGCACCCACTGCAGGCGGCTGTTGGCATGCCTGGCTCCCCGGCAGCCGCCCTCTCTAGGGATCTCGCAGCAATGCATCTTACCATAGCGATGAATCTGCCAATAAAGCGGAAATAGGTGAGGTGGTCGGGGTTGATGGAGGAGGCAGGGTTGATCTGCAGACAGTAATTGTTCTTCCCGGCGTATTCAAATAAACAATACATGGGGTTGAGCACCTCATGAGACAGGAGGAAAAACCACTCCCTGTGAGAGAAGACAGAGAAAAACAAGGGTAATGGATCCCTTCCTGCAACCTGCACCAGAGATGTGACCCTCCTCTGTCGTCTTGTCTTGGCTAGTTTGGAGACACGCGTCCCTGGTTGCCGAGCCCCACTGGGATTAACACCTGGTATAATTTGTATTAGCAGCTGGTCAGTGAGCAAGGGTGAACCAGGACAACAATTGCACTTGTGGACCGTGCTCAGGAAAGCCTGCGTGCATGTCTCTGGGCTCCGAGGTGATGCATTCCAGGACTTTACATCCGATATCCAGTATGTCTGATGGCAAAGGAGCTCTCTGTACCCTGAGGCCACCATGCACAGCTGTGCAGGCTGTGCACTGTACAAAGGCACTATGTTAAAATAGCATGGGTTTGCACATTTATTACGATAATTTTTCTGCATGTAGCAGTCAAGCTAGTATTTTTCCCAATAAAACAAAGATATCATGACCATTTTCTAACATGGAAGTGTCTTGAGAAAGGGCATCTTTTTCTAAATCTTGCACAGGTGCTGTAAGAAATAGCTAGCCTGTTTTTACCCTGAGTTGGCAGCGTAATATGAATACACAGTAATATGTTCCTAAGCCCTGATGCATGAAAACTCTGTAATCCATGCTGCCTCTAGATTATAAACCTCATTCCCAGCAGCTGTACAACAGGTATCTCACTTCCCTTGCTCTTTCCCCTCCCCTCACCCCAGACCCCACCACCATACCCTTTCCCACACTTCCACGCATTTTTCTGAACCAACACCCATGACTTGGCATCTCTTTGTGGCCTAGATACAAGCCGCAAGCCAGAATTCAGGGTCCTTTCAGGCTTGAGCTCAACCAGCAGGGGGACATCCCAAGGGGGCCAGTCCCCAGCTGCTTGTGGCCGGGCAGACGAGGAGTTCCTTCGATGCAGAGGGTGCCTCGGTATCCCGTCCGTGGTTCTACCCTGTGGTAGAACAGCATGACGTAACCTACCATAGGGTAAAACCACTGGCAGGACACAGAGAGACAGACACACACGGGGTGGGAGCCACACCACCAAGCAGAGCCTGGAGAGAAGGTCACCATGGTCACCACAGAACAAAGAGCAATTGATCCACAGGGGCCAACACAGAGGGCAGCACCACCGGCAAACAGAGGACCAGAAGCAAGTGAACCCAACACCAAGAGAGAAGACGTCCCCACACCATGAGAGGTCAGCGAGCTGAGCGGTCACCGTAGGCCAGGATGCTCCTTCTCCCTGCCAGGGGACCTTCAGCCCCATTATCCAAGGCAACGTTTTGTCAGAGAGTCTGTTAACTTTTGCAGGCAGACTGGGTGAGGGCAGGCCAATGCTTTAGGCTCTTCTTACGGGCACATCAGCCATTTTAATTTTTGACCCTCTGCACATGATGTGTAGCTGAGCCCTGATCAAGGCCCTCCGGGTTGGGACAGAGCTTATATATGTCAGGCACACAGGGACACACCAGATTTGACCTGCCCCAGCTGCCCGAGAAGCCCGGGGCCGATTTTAATTGAAACCACAGGACATCACTATTTAGCCACTGCCGAATGGTTCAAGTACAAAAATCATGAGCCACTGTCCTCAGCTCTTCCCTTGGGAGCTCCCAGCCTCCCCACAGGCCAATAACTAAAGGGTCAATTCCCAGCCCCGAAGGGGACCCTGGGACCCTGCTCCTGTGCCCATGTGGACCAGCCACACCCATGCCTACTCCTGAAGGTGCAGGAGTTTGGGGAGCCAATGTGAGCAAGGGGGAGGCAGTGTTCTGGCTGGAGGCATTTCTGGGGCAACGGGGTGCCGCACAGCCTTCCAGAGGTGATGAGCTTACCTGGCAATGCCTCCGTAGTCCAGGCCCTCCTCGCCGCGCATGATGATGTAGAGCCGGCGGCGCAGGTCATACGGCTTCATGTTCATGATCTGGGGAGACAGAGCATCGTGGCCAGAGTGCCACGCCTGCCTCCGTGGCAGGCTGGGGCAGGGCAGGGAATTCTAAGGCCTGCTGTTCAGCAGAGACTTGTCACCAAGGCCCACACCTTGGAAACGCTACCACATGGATTCAACGGGCCATGTGACAGGAGATGGGGTGGTGAGAGGGGGCCTCCTGTTCGTTGGTCTCAGGCACCATGATTATTCTCTAACCTGCTGGAAAGAATCCTCAAAAAGCGTCTGCCTGGAAACGCTGATCTTCACATGGCTGGGGAGGGCATTCGACTGAAAAGAAAGAAAGAAACAAAGAAAGAAAACAAACCCCGAGTCAGGACCTCAGTCATAACTATCCAGTCAAGTCTCTCATCTGTACAAACAGGCTTCCCCGTCTCCCTGGACCAGTGGCGGAGAGCCTGGTACCGTAGGAATGGGAGCCGGTTTCCTGGAAATGATGTCAGACAGTCGCTTGGGGTAAGACAAGTGACTGGCGACCCTCCCTAAGACGCACGCGTTTCACTACCTCTGCTAGGCTGGGAAATCATGCTAAGTGAACTCAATCACCCAACCTCTGCGGGAGGTCCAGTCCCAGAACTCACGTGGCAGAGGAACCGGAACTGGTGATACTTCCACCGAAAACTTCGGTCGTAGGCACCAGGGGAACCCTGCTTCGTCCTGGGAAGAGCAAAGATGTTCTAGAACCCATGTGATTTCTCAAAAATTAGCAATGTATTTTGTTAGCCTTGAGGAAAGCTGATGCTATGTTAGAGACAAGAAAGGAAAGGAAGTGACCGTCATTAGGTCTCCTGTAGACACATTTGAGGAGTAAAAAGAAAAACCAGAAATAAGGCCAGACTTCTTGCTTTTACAGAAAGACCACTAGTGTTATTCGGAATAAACAGGATAGCCCCTTCCTCCCCCCCCACTCCCCCAACCCCGACCCCATTAATGTGACATTAAAACCGGCCACCAGAGGGCAGTAAGAGGATCGAGACGAGGATGAACCCTGACGGTGTGAACAGATACCAACACTGCCTGTGGAAAGTCCTTACCCAGACTCAAACCCTGGGCGAGGATCCTTAAAGGTGGTGGTGCGTGTATTGTGGTCCACAAAATAGCGTACCCCTTCACTGGTGTACTTCATCTCCCACCCTGGGGGCAGAGCTGGTTCCTGGATCATCCTGGAAGCACGGGAAGAGAGGAGGTAAGGGGGGGTGTCTCCTTCTGGGCCTAGGAGGATGGGGTTCCCGGAGTGCTGCTTTCTCTCCGCTTTCACCCAGGCCCTGCACAGCCCTTGAGGACGCGTCTGGAGGAAACACACCTGGTACCACCCAAGTCGTGAGGACGGTTCTGTAGCAAAGAGAGGTCACGTACTGTCCCAAGGCCAAAGAACCAGCTCTGGGTGGATGGCCATGGCCTGAGTAGCCACCAGCGATCCTGAGACACCACAGGCCCCATCCCAGACTAGCTTCTAGAGGGGTTCCCTCGAGCCATTCGAGATCATGCTATCGGCAATGTGCACAACTGGCCCAGACACCACTCTCTATCCATCGAGAAAGTCAATTCAAGGAGCCACTTTCAAGTCTCATTAGGTCGACACCACATGGTAAGGGTCTTGGGGCATTCGTGTTTGGCTAAAGATATCCCTGAACACTGGCCATGGAGGACCATGCATTCCGAGGCACTTGGCCAACGCTGGAGCTACACCTGGCCGACCTGGCCCGTGTCCTTACCCCTGGGTCCGAGGGTCCTCCCACTGCGTGGTGCGTGTGTTATGGTTCACGTAATACACCCGTCCGTTGTCCTGTCTCTTCTCTGCCATGGGAGAATAAAGAAAAGACGACAATCAGCTTGCAAGACCTTGAGTTCCACTCCCCTCTGGCTCCCACGTCCTGAGTGCCAGCGGTCTCAATTTCTGCCCCTGTTCCAGACCTGTTAGAGAAGTTTAACCGATGAAAGCCTGGCTCATTCACATCTGTCACTGGTAAAAAGGACAAAGAGAATCTTTCCCTACTGGGGAGTGGGGGAGGGTCAAACACATTTCCAACTCAAGATCCAGCACTGTCTTTGGTTGGTCGATTTGTTGGAGGAAAGGGGGCGGTGTGGCAACACGGAGGGGGAGCAGCCCCGGCTGAAACGAGAGGCATAATTGCATCCAGCTGTGCGCAAAGTGGAGGCACGGCCAGCCTCCCTTCAACCCGGGTCCCGTCCCCAGTCCCTCACGGGCCGGTCTCTGGTCCTGCAACTGCTCCATCCAGGCAGGGTCATTGTGGGGTGGCTGCATTTTCCTTTGTACCTTCTTGATCAGTACTCGGTACCACAGGGCCTACTCCCATCTGCCTTCTCTCCTTCCCCCTGCGTGAAGGCAAAGCTTTGTTCTAAAACTCTCATAGCCCAGCAAAATGTCGTGTTGCACATGTGCAATAAATGCCTGGGGCTGCGGGCACTTACAATGCCCACCTTGTTCTTACACCTTAGTGTGTGCTTCGAGCCAGGCCAGTGTTTGGGGGCGCTCAGACACATGGTCTCTGGCCTCTGGACAATCTTTCCTATCTCGCCCTCTCCTGGGGCACTGATGACGGCTCGGGTGCTCATGGGAGGGATCCAGGCAGACCCACACTAGCTACTGATTCCAGGCTGTGAGAGGCAGTGAAAGAGGCACTCCGTCAACTCCAAGTGGATGACAAGGGAGACGAGGGGTAAGGCTTCGAACCCAAGAGAGGTCACCTTTCCCATGAAGTTCGTGAGCCTTCAATTCTGCTTCTGTCCCCCAAATAACTGATGCTAATGACCCTCCCTCTTTTACAATGACAGGGTGAAATTAAAAAAATAAAAAGAACCAGTTCCAGAAGGTACAGGCAAACCAAAAGCTAAGAAAGGCCTAGAACTGAGGAACTCACACCTCTCCCCTCAAGCATCAGGCTGCAGTGTTCCCAGTATCAACCTAGGTGCCTTGGTCTCTCTGTCTTACATGGTATCCATTACCTGACAGAAATTTTAAAAACACAGACAAAAGGAAAGAAAGCAAAGATGTCCAAGATTATTACAGAACTCACCATCACCTCAGAAAACCTTATGGGACTGTCCCACAGAAGGCAGGCTTCCTGAGAAGGTTCTAAAAAAAAGGAGAGGCCCCTTCCATTCCAGAAGCTTCTGCTTTAAACTAGATCCTTTGTGTCTGCTCTGCCACGGGCCAAAGCCCATGCTGATCCTCAGGGTGGGGGATCTGTCCGGCCGGTCTGGGGCCTATGCCCTCATTGCTGCCAGGGGGCCTCCTGGAACTGCCTCACCGCATACAATTTCATAGTTCAGGGGCTGGGAAAGCCCTAACCCTAGCATCTAGTTTGCTTCCTTCAGGAAGAAGGAGACCTGGAAGCATGTAGTCACATGGCCAGGGTCAGGGTGGCTGAAGACATGTGGATCTAAACCTGAGGCATCCTAACCCATGGGCCAGGGTGCAGGGAGAACGGTGGGGTCTCTCCTAGAGGAGCAGAAAGGGACCTAGGACTGACAGCAGGAGAGCACAGCTTTGACAGCAGGCTCCCACTAAACACAATTCTCACTTGGTTCTGCTGGTCTTTCTGTTCACTCTCAACTCTTCTTGGGGAGGTGGCCCTGTCACAGCCCTGGAAAAGCCACACAAAGCCCAAAGGATGTGATTAGGAAGGTTCTCTGGCCCTCGGCCAGATGTTCTTTTTTCTCAGTTTCATACCAATATAATCTTGTGTGTTTTCCTGATCGCATGTAAACACCACTGACTCTGACCATGGCTCCTAATCCCATCTCAGATATTTCACACTTGGCTTCTGGGAGCTATTTTTGAGTCGCTGCAGATGCTCTTACTTGGTGACCATCATGTAGCAGAACCAAATCATGTAGCAGATTTACTTGGTGACCATGTAGCAGAAAGAAATCATTGGACTCTGCAGACCCAGGAACAACTCCGGGCCCCTGGCTCTGGGTCAGAGTGTCTACTGGCTGCCAAACATCATACATTCTTGTTTAATCTGATGCATTTTCCCTGCCTAGCCAGGGACCCTGTGTTTGACTCCTCACATTTGACTTGCTGCTGATCTCTGAGATACTTGTGACCTTTCATCAGTTCAAAGAGCCAGATGGGTCATCGGTGATTTTCAAGAACTGTCTGGAGGCCTCACTAACCAACACATCCCCCTAGAAGGTTTACAAGGTCCTTCCAGTGCTCTGGAATACAGTGGTAATTCCCTAAGTGACACACTATGGGTCCCAGGGAGGTGATGGAATCTGGTAAATTACTAGCAGGGAGTAACATGTCTACACTAAGAGGATCCAGCTCAAAAGCTGTACTTTCCCAGGTCATGTTCATCCTATCATTGTCACCTTCTCTGTCTTTACTGGGGAGCATGCCCCTGCCCAATTTAATAACCATCTGTGACCACCATCAAACTAGCATTTACTGTCTGCTACTGGCCTCACCAATACACTAAAGCCGGCACACGCTGATTCTTGCAAAAACTGCCCTCTTCGGAACGCAGGGACTCTTGCTGTATTGAACAAAACCTTGACCCGGTTCAGAGCTGCAGAATGCATGGAATCTCACCATCTCTCATGACCCCTTTTTGCATGGCTACTCCTTCCCAGAATAGCCATAAAGCCCATAATCTCTCCCAAGTCAAGGACGTCCATCCCTCTAACTCATTATTGGCAAATCACGCCCAGGACTTAAAATTCTCCAATGACAAGGAGAATCCAGCATGGCGTTATTAATCAGCAATGACGCGCCTCCACAGAGTTGCCGCCCAGTGCTCAACTCTCTCATCTGCTTCCCTCTGGTCTCTTTCACAACTGGGTCACAAATAAAAAGGTGGCTTTCTTTAGTCAAAATTAGGCTGAAGTCCTCCAACATCCTGGCTGCAAAAAAAGGTTTGGTAAGGTGGCTCCTTCCAATGGCACAGCCACAGACCTGAAACCAGTGCACCTGCGGGTAAGTCAGCGTCAAAATGTCTTAGTCAATGACAGGATGGATGGCTGGGTAGACCATTCAAAGTCAGGACCAAAACCCAACAGTCTCATGGCTGCTAAGGGACTCTGTCCGTAGGGTCATAACCCTTCAGTCATGGCAGGTGAATGCTACAGGGGTGCAGGGGAACTCAGTTACTTTCCCAATCTTCCAGCTCCATCGCCTGTAACCTCCCACTAGGGCATCCCCACAGCATGTGCTGGAGAAAAGTGAAATGGAGAATTGAGGGATGGGAGTGAGAAAGACTCGCACGGGAAGAAGACAGAGCATCAGCCTACAGACAGCTGAGGACATGGAAGTAGAACTCGGTACTTACCCCAGCCAGGAGGGAGGGGGCCCAGTGGGTCATGGTCAGTCGAAGCACTTGAAGACTAAACACAAGAAACACAGCAGAACACAGAGATTAAAAAAAAGCCGCCGGTTAAAAATAAATCGATCGATAAAAATAAAAATGCCAAGGACTCATTTCCACATTTGAGCACTTTGTACAGGATACCGTGAGGCCTTAAGTGACATCTGCATCTCTCAAAAGTTTTCTTCAAAAGAGAGAAACCCAAAAAGAACCCCGCACACAGAGGGCCCCGACGGGCTTTGGAGAGGGGGGAGCGAGGGGGAGGACGATGGGTGCAGAAGAAGGTGGGCCAGGGCTGTGGAGGCAGAGAGCCGGCCCCAGGCGTGGCGGGAGGGCCCGGAGCGGACCGCCGGGCAGGCCCGGCCAGTGCCTTCCTGCGGCAGGAGCTCCTGCTCGTGGCGGCCAGGGCGACTGAAATCACCACCACCTCCAACTTTCTCCAAGAACCACACACGGGAGGGGAAAAAATATCGCAGGCCTTTCCAATGAAATCATTCCCACAAGCCCTGCCCACGCCCAGAGCTTCCTGGCTGGGGGCTGGGCCCTCCTCCCTCCAACTCCCTCCTGGGTGCGCCTGAGAGGGAGAGGGAGCAGCCGTGGTGTGCAAAACCAGCCCAGACTGAGGGCACATTCATGCCCCAGGCCCCTCACCTCCCCCAGGAATGTTTTGCTTCCCTTCACAAAGCACCTTTATTCTCCTCCGGCCTGAACCTGAAGTTGCTCAGTGTTCTGTGTGTGCCTGTCTGGGGAGGTGGGGCTGGGGGCGAGGTGGCAAGCGAGCAGGAGAGACAGGAGAAAGAAAGGGGAGCGGACTCCAGGCCTTGAGGGTCACTGTTTACATTCAAACCCCCCACCCCCCAGCCTAATTCTGCCGTGAGATCCCTGGGGCAGGGCTGCGGTGGACCCAGAGTTCTCATATCCTGCAGAGAAGGGGGGGCGCTGTCAAAAACTCTTCATAGTTAAATAAAACAAGTATTGTTCCGTCGTTCCGCACGCGCTTGCTTGCTTGCTTTTCTTTTTCCTTTTCTTTTCTTTTTTGCTGAAGCATTTTTATTTCACTTACTAAAACTTAATCGTCGCACGAGGGGATCAAGTTCTCAATGCAGACTTTGGGCTGCCGGCTGGCTCTGTCTGGGGGCGACGGAGCCACACACGGGCAGGAGGATGAATGGAGCTCAGTCTCAGCTTGAGAAAACATTGGTGGAGCTCAACTGCCAAAGAACCCCCGCACCCTTCACAGCCGGCCCTCCACCCCCGGCTGAAAGGACAGAGAAACTTTCTTTCCAAGGTGGCAGTTCAGGCAACTCTTCCGAAGCAAGTTCCAAAAAAGATGTTTAAGTCTTGAAACCATAGGTTCCCTGGTGGGACAGAGCCGCCTTTCAGCAAAGGGCCTCCTACCCGGCACAGTGAGATTGCACGGAGGTGTGGGAAGCTGGGCTGTGCTCGATTTCGGGCCCGTTACCGTCATCCTGGAGGACGTGCTCACGTTTCCACCACAATTCAGACTTAGCTGATGGTTCCTGAAAAAGATCTCCCAAATGTGACATCTCCCGAGGTCATTTTGGTGGGAGCAGGGTGGGGGTGGGGTGCAACATCTCATGAAACCCAAGTTCCTCCAGCTTTGTTTTCCAGTTAACACAGAAGAGCAGTGGCTATAAAAGCATTTGGTCACAGAAGGAAAGGAACGAACTTGTGAAATACGCATGCATTTCAGATAATGAAGCCAAAGAGAACTCGGTGGGGAATGAGCTGTAGCAAAAGGGAAGAAACGCAGGAAAGGTCATTTTAAGAAAGTAAAGAAGCATTCAGAGCAAAACTGTCTGCTGCTTCAAGTCTTTTTTTGGAATGAGTGGATAATCCACATAGCATTCACGCGCCAATGGGAAATTAGCTCCCAACTGGTACCCGGTGGGCGTCAGGGGGCTGACAGTCATCTTTTGCACAACCCTGCAGCTCAACAGACCAAACAACTTTTACTGACAGCCTCCATGACCCGCACTGAACTAGAGACCAAAAATATTTATCAGCTAGCAAATATTTCCCTTCCCAACACCATGGCACCTCCGGTGCAGGCACATGACTTAAAGACCAGCCAATCCGATGCTCCCACTCAGGACTTCCGGGAACGGCAGGAAAGCATGAGGCCTGTTGGAAATTACGACTGTGATAGAGTCCACAATCCACTGGAGCAACGAGTGTTTAATGGCAGCACAAGAGGACAATGTCCTACACGAACTATTCCTTTGCCTCGCCTGCCCCTGGATTCTGCCAGAGCTTGGTTCTTCGTCATTCTGCTAATTCTATCAACTACCCCATTCCCATTTGAGAAATTCCTTTTCTGTTTAAGTTGAACCAAGTGGATTTCTATTATTCACCAAAATCAACTGTGACTAGTATACAGAGCACAGGGAGGAGAATTTTAAAAAGAATCATCAACCCTTTTCTTAATCCTTGCCTTTTTTAAAACTTCATACAATGTTGGCTCTCTTTAGTTATGGCATTTTGTTTCGTTTCTTTGCCATCGTCCTATTCTCATCTTATCAGATCCACACTCCCCAAAACCTATGAAAAGGGGACAGAAGAGGAAGCAATAGGGAAGGGAGAGAGGCCAGAGGTTGATAAACGTGAACAACATAGGAGATGGAGTCCATGAAAGCCGACACTTGCAACAATGCTACCTCTTGCAGTTAAAGAAAAGCACTTAACTATTTTGGACATTTCTCCCTCAATGTACATAGTACAACTTGAAAAATAAGAAAAGGAAGTGGACAGAAAGAAGCCAAAGAGAAACAAAAAATACGAGCCACACATCATGGCTTGAAAACCAAAACCCCAAAACCCCACATCTCCAGTAAGCCAACCGACTGCCCCTTCTCTTCTCCGCCAATTCGCCCAAAAGGAGAGATCCCAAGTGTCACTTGGAGCACAGGCAGAAAACCACAGAGAAAGGGGCCTGGAGGGATTAGAGTCAGAAGAAAGATCCTTGGATCTGCAGGTGACTTTAAGCGACAAGACAATTTCCTTTACTAGTAGGAACAGAAAGTAACACTGTTGAATCACTTGCCTGGTAACTGTCCCTGGGTTGGGACATCTGAGGTGCAGGCCGCGAGCCAGACAGCTCACGTTGAGTTCAAGTCCCTCGGGGACTAAGCACTAAGTTCCAGTAATATTTTAAGATACAAACTCAGAAATAAAGAATGTCTAGCAAATAGAGCCGAGGGCAATAAAGGCTCTGGGAAGGGCATTAAAGGTTACGTATGGAAGGCCGGCTCCTTTTTTTAAGTATCCACCCACTGGGTGCAGAACAAAACCCAGGTGTTTGAGAGTTCAATCCAAGGGGCTCTCTGCAGAGTAAGAAAGGAGTTGTCTGTTTCTGGATAATGCGATTTGGCATCCACACATCAGGAGCCACAGAATGATCTGTTTCAGTCCTGTAGACACTGGCTACATGCTTCAGTCATTAAGGGAGGACCAAAGTGGGGGTAAAGGGAATGCCACGAAAATAGTAGCAGGTTGTGAGATGGGTCCTGTCACACTGCACAATGCATGCGACTAGGTGGGCATCCCTGCTGGAACGCAGCAGGGTCACAGAAGAAAGGGCAAAGAGAAATTGTAAGGGCAATACACAAGTATGTGCATGATGGTCACAACAAACAAAGGCACACTGGGGCATCAGGAAAGGGGAGCGTATCAGAAATAAGGGGAATGAGAAGAGAAACTGAAAAATGTGTGTGATGGGGCAGAAAGCAGGAAGGAGCTGTGGGAGACCGCGACGTGGGGCTCCTTCGTCTTCTATCTTGAACTGCATTTTGTGTTCTCTCTCGAGCAAGTAAAGAAGAACGAGGTCTTGGTTTCAGCCCAGCAGGAGGAGGAGGAGGAGGAGGAGGAGGAGGAGGAGGAAGAGAGCCCATTGGTACAGTATCAGCTCTTAAGTCTTCCGAGTCAAACCCTGGGCCAAGGCCAAACCCCAAAATAACTGTATGAAAGCAACTCTTCTTACTTGTAACCAGGACATGGCTCCAGAGCAAGCGAGAGGCAAAGCAAATCCAGGGAAGAGGGAAATCAACAGAGAGACATTGAAAGCTGACCCATAAAAGATTCTTAACACGTTTTTCAATATGAATCTTGTTTCACAGAGAAAAGGGAACCATCACCTCTATCTAGAACCCTCCTAAGACCCCAGCAAAGTGGGGAAAATCATTTTTAGAGTACTCAAAAAAGTAGTAGGGGACTCTCCAAGGCAAAGTTCTACCTCTGCATGCCTGGAATGGCATTGCTAAAATGAGAGAGGGTGGGCAAGAGAAATGAAGGTTCCAAAAGATCAAGTGGAAGTGACCTCTAGAACCTTCCCTCTCACCCACCAAACATTTCAGTCAACAGACAGAACATATTTGGTGCATTATACAGAAAAAAAGATTCCTTCAAGAGATTTTTTTTTTCAATACTTAGAGAAGCCAAATAAGCAGGGAGACAAAACCAGTGTGAGACTCCTAAAACGTGTCCTTGTCTCTAACACAAAGGATAGAAACACCCAGACCTTCCTAGTTTTGTAGCCACGACCACCCAAGAAAAATGGCAGAGAAAGTCTTTGGGGCCTAGCTCTGGAGGAACAATTTCTGAAATGCAGAGAATGATCACATCCCATCCAATTTCGAAACATGCCAGAACCGGACACCAGGCATGTGTGAAAGGGGCTGCGGAGTACAAGGCCTGGCATGAGAACCTACACAAGGGCTGCACCGGGTAGGCCACGGGGCACCGAGGCACGAATCACAGACAGGCATGACAGTTGACCTTGGGAGACAAGTCGATGTGATAAACACTGTGCTTTCTGTCCATCCGTACTAAAGAGATGAAGGTTTCTACGGTTCTCTCACTCTACAAGGAGCACCGGCCCTGACAGACAGAAGAGGAGATCGGCTGGCCCAGGGAGATGGTAGCTCCTGCTTCGGATGAGCAGAGGAAAAAACTGCAAACAAAGGCAAAGTTGATAATGAACAGTACTTAGCTAAACGGAATTAAAGCTATCGTAAGCATCGAACTAGGAAAGTATCTAATTTAGAAATGGGTTGTGGGGTTAGAGTTCATTTCAAACAGAAACAATGCTGACTAAACTCGGTGATTAAATGCTGTGGACCAGCTCAAAAGGTTTCCAGCCTCTAATCCACCACCTTCTGTAGAGACTCTACTACAGATCCCAAGCTTCATGATCAAGGCCCCCTGAGAATATGCAGAGTTCCAACTTGGTAATGCTACCTGTCCTGCCAAAGACAGCTGTGTGGCTGGGGGGAACAAGGTCACTGGTAGAGGCTCTAATGGGATGGAAGGAGGGGTTGGGAGGGTTCCTGAAGGGACACAGTACAGGAGGCCATTAGACAGTTAATTTGGGATCATAGCACTCTGAATTCTGGAGTAGGAAATTTGGATGCTGTTCTGTAGGTAATGACCACAGAAGGCTTTGAGCCAGTGATTAAAATGACAGTGATATCACTCTTATGTGGAGCCTGAGAAGCTTAACAGAAACCCATGGAGGAGGGGAAGGAAAAAAAAAAAAAAAAAAAAAGAGGTTAGAGCGGGAGAGAGCCAAAGCATAAGAGACTGTTAAAAACTGAGAACAAACTGAGGGTTGATGGGGGGTGGGAGGGAGGGGAGGGTGGGTGATGGGTATTGAGGAGGGCACCTTTTGGGATGAGCACTGGGTGTTGTATGGAAACCAATTTGACAATAAATTTCATATATTGAAAAAAAATTAAAATAAAAAAAAAAATGACAGTGATGGGGCGTCTGGGTGACTCAGTTGGTTGAGGGTCCGACTCTTGGTCTCAGATCAGGTCTTGATCTCAGGGTCATGAATTCAAGCTGGGCTCCAAGCTGGGCATGGAGACTACTTAAAAAAAAAAAAAAAAAGAAGAAGAAAGAAGAAAGAAGAAAAAAAAAAAACAGTGATAAATGTTGAGCAAAAGTGATCAAATGACAGTGATATGTGAAGACTGCTCTGCTGGGAATAGGCAGTACAGATAGGAAGAGAGAACAATGCCAACAAAGAGAACAAGTGAAAGGCTGCCCCAACCGTTCAGTTGGGAGGGATGAAGGAAAACCAGGGATCAGTTAGAAGGAAGTTGAACTAGAGGTCAATAAACTTTTTCTGTAAAGGGCTAGACAGCAAATATTTCAGGTTTTATAAGCTATATGGTCTCCGTTGAAACTACTCAACTCTGTTGTTACAGTGTAAGTAAGTAGCCAGAGTCAATACCTAAACTACTTGGAGTGCTTCTGTACCAATAAAACTTTATTTACAAAACCAGGTGTGGGCCACTTTGGCCCATGGGCCATAGTTTGCGAAGCCCTGATCCACAACAACTTTAGAGGTCCTTCCATCCTTAAGAATGTGTCAAATAAAAAAGATTTAAAGAAAAACAATAGCAGAAAGGAAAAGATTTAGATGGCTTTTTTTTTAATGTGTATTTATTTTTGAGAGAGAGAGCGCAAGCAAGCAGGGGAGGGGCACAGAGAAAAGGGAGACAGGACCCAAGCAGGCTGTGCACTGTCAGTGCAGAGCCAGATGTGGGGCTCAAGCCCACGAACTGTGAGATCATGACCTGAGCTGAAGTTGGATGCTTAACGGACTGAGTAGGTGGCTGTTTTGTTCTCAAAAGTTGAGGTACGGAAGAAGTCACGGCTGACCTTCAGGTTTCAAATTAGAATAAATGGACTTGGATGGAGGGGCCAGAAGAGAAATCCAGTCTTGGCAGAAAGATAGTATATATCTCAGATATAATGAGTCAGTTTCAGGTATATTGAGTCCTGAAACACAGAAGCTGGACACTGAGTTACTAAATTAGAAATGACGGAATTTGAGGAATTTCACCGTGATGAGTAAAATCTCCAGAGCACTGATGTTTCCAGCTACCGTCTTCCCGCTCACCAAACAGGTCAACAAATAGTGTGCGAGGCAGCACATTCTCCAGGGCCAGCAGGCTCCCCTCCCTCGTGGCAAGCCCCTGCCCTCTCACCTGGTAGAGGAATCTTTGGCTGAAGTGCTGCATGGCGCCCTGAAGCTGATTCCGCTGTGACTGCCACTGCTCGTAGTTCCGCACGTACTCGGCTGTGGGGCGCTGCCAGGTGGTGGTCCGCGTGTTGTGATCCACATAGTAAAACCTGCCTCGGGGGTCTGTGCGTTTTTCCCAGCTGGAAACATTAAGGTCAGAATGAATATAGTGACCACCCACCCTTACCCTCAAATTCTAGAGAAATCTCTGGATGGCTGGCGAGGAGGGGCTGAGGAAGGGTTAAGCAAGGTGTCTGGTGCAGAAGCTGGGCTGCTCCAGGGAAGCACAGCCAGGCAAGTCCCAATGACGGAGGCTACTGGGGCTTTCGTGATTATAGCAGTCATTGCTCTACAGCAGCCAATGCTTCCTCACCGTTAGCTCCTGATTTCCATTTAGGAGATCCAGGTTGTTCTGGGGAAGGAGGAGACTCTACTACCAAGTCCAGAGTTGAACAGCCGACTGGATTAGGGGCAGGCATGCGACCTACGCTGAGCCTAATCAGGGCCAATCTCATGACTTTTTCCAGGAATTCTGGGAAAAATATCTCTCTTCCTTGCCAGATAATGACTGAGAAAGTATGTCATTCCATCTAGGTTCTTAGGAACCACCTAGCCAGTCCTAGGAACCACTGGCTGCCATCTAGGACCCAAACACATTATGAATTTGACCCAATAGATGACAGAGTAGAAAAACAAAACAAAACGAAAAGCCAGCCCCTTGGTGAAATTGTCGAGTCACTAGATGAGGCTTTACTTGAAACCAGGATCTACATCTAGAATATTCAGTTAAATGAGCCAGTTTACTTTCTTTATTATTTAAGTCAATTTGGAACCCAATTTTTGCTACCTGCAACAGAAATCATCCTGATATAAACTGCCAGTGAAAACATGTTGCGTGGTCATGAGAAGGAGAGTTCGTACAAACAACAGCAGGATTCTCTACGTTATTTTTAGGGAGAAAGCAACCTTTCCAAAGGGGTCCTAAATTACCCACAGGCAAGGCAAGGCTAAAACAGATGGCAAAAATCTTTATCTGTGCTTGGCAGCTATAACTCGATTTGTACACATGGAAGGAAGAAGTGATCAAGGGAAAGTAAGAGAGGGAGCTTTGTGGAATGATGGAAATGCTTTATATTTCGAGGGAGTATAGGTTACATAAACGTATGCATTTGCCATAAGAGACTCTTAAAAACTGAGAACAAACTGAGGGTTGATGGGGGGTGGAAGGGAGGGGAGGGTGGGTGACGGGTATTGAGGAGGGCACCTTTTGGGATGAGCACTGGGTGTTGTATGGAAACCAATTTGACAATAAATTTCATATATTGAAAAAAAAATGTATGCATTTGTCAAAACTCATCTAACTATGAACCTGAGATCTGGGTATCTCATTGGGTGTAAGTTATACCTCAATTTTAAAAAGTGAATTTCAATCTAATCAAGCCTCCATATCTAACTACCAGTTGGTAGGAAAGACAATGGATAGAGAAGCATATCACCCAACATTCCAAGGTCACATCCAGAATATGAGAAATTCTACAGAACAAATGCCCAGGATCTTCAAAGAGTAAATGGAAAGAAAGAAAGAAAGAAAGAAAGAAAGAAAGAAAGAAAGAAAGAAAGAAAGAAAGAAAGAAAGAGTGGGGAAACTTACAGGTTAAAAGAGACTTATGATGGGAATACAAGCTGGTGCGGCCACTCTGGAAAACAGTATGGAGGTTCCTCAAAAAACTAAAAATAGAACTACCCTACGACCCACCAATTGCACTACTAGGCATTTATCCACGGGATCCAGGTGTGCTGTTTCAAAGGGACACATGCACCCCCATGTTTATAGCAGCACTATCCACAATAGCCAAAATATGGAAAGAGCCCAAACGTCCATCCATGGATGAATGGATACAGGAAATGTGGTATATATATATATACAATGGAGTATTACTTGGCAATCAAAAAGAATGAAATCTTGCCATTTGCAACTACATGGATGGAACTGGAGGGTATTATGCTAAGTGAAATTAGTCAGAGAAAGACAAAAATCATATGACTTCACTCATCTGAGGACTTTAAGAGACAAAACAGATGAACATAAGGGAAGGGAAACAAAAATAATATAAAAACAGGGAGGGGGACAAAACAAAACAGACTCATAAATATGGAGAACAAACTGAGGGTTGCTGGAGGGGTTGTGGGAGGGGGGATGGGCTAAATGGGTAAGGGGCACTAAGGAATCTACTCCCGAAATCATTGTTGCACTATATGCTAACTAATTTGGATGTAAATTTTAAAAAATAAAAAATAATAAAAGAGCCTTATGAGACATATCACCCAAAACTAATGTGATGATCTTGAGTTTGAATCTGACCCAAATCAACTGTAAAAATATTTTTAAGACAATTGGGGAGAATGGAACAAGGACTGGGTGACATGAAGCAAAGAAATGTCGTTAATTTTGTTGGGTGGGATAATGGTATTTTAGTTTGTTGTTTTTTTAAGGAATCTCTATGCACAACGTGGGGCTCAAACTCACGAAAATGAGATCAAGAATCACATGCTCTATGGACTGAGCCAGTCAGGTACCCCTAGTTTTGTTTTTTTTTTCTTAAACCCTTACCTGTTAGAGATGTACATGATATATTTATGGTTCAAAAGATATGACATCTGGGATTTGCTCTAAAATTCATCAGTCCCCTCCCCTGAAAAGTAGGAGGTCAGACGAAACAAAATGTTATCAGTTGTTACAACCAGGTGGTGGTTAGCAGGGATGCATTGTACTATTCTCTCAAATTTGGTACATGCCTGATTTTTCCACTATAAGTTTGAAAGGGGAAGAGGGATAAAGGGGCCTTAAAAAGATAAGAAAGTGATACCACTGAAGAAAACAGCATTAACTCAATGCAAAGGGAACCCAATATGGATTCCACTATATGGGCTGGAAAGGCTTTATTCTAACTACCTTCTCATTTCATCTTGTCTGCATCCTTACCTTACTCACGTAACTATCATGCTTCAGTCCGGTATCTTTCTCAATTTTCAGGGTTAGCATCCTAACTGACTTTTTTTGGCCACCTCTTCAATGATTCTTTTAACTCACACCGTCTCTGAAAACAGCTTCTTGGGACACCTGGGTGGCTCAGTCAGTTAAGTGTCTAACTTCAGCTCAGGTCACGATCTCATGGTTCCTGAGTTCAAGCCCCACATCGGGCTCTCTGCTGTCAGCACAGAACCTGCTTTGGATCTTCTGTCGTCCTCTCTCTCTCTGCCTCTCCCCAGCTCATGCTGTGTGCGCGTGTGTGTATGTGTGTGTGTGTGTGTGTGTGTGTGTGTGTGTGTGTGTGTCTCAAAAATAAACATTAAAAAAATGCAAATGGTACTACAGGAGACACAATAAAAAAGTGTCTCCTTCCCTACCTCTCCCCATCGCTGATTCCTACCTCTCAGAAGCAACAACTTTGAATTCTCAACTGCTCCTTCTATTTACAGCTATATTTCTAAACAGCATGCTCCTTCTACTGTTTCTTGATTTCTGTCATATTAGACGTTACTTATGAACCTTCTGCTATCAAAGCTGAGCGTTTAGTTATTGCATCCCACCCCACAACACACATAGGCCCCCTCCTCCCAATTTAGAAAATCGTCATTAAATCCATATTCAGAGTTTGTATTATGATTTCATAGAATACTACACATATGTTTCCTTGCTTGTATGACTTTTTTTTTTCTGGAGTGAAAAGAACTAGAGTGTGTTTCATCCTGCTTGTTTTTCAAGAATCTCTTACCAATGCACCCCCAGATTCTGATGGCGCACGTGGCCTCTCAGTGTCAGTCAGATATGCCTTAGCCACACAGCTCCAGGCCCCTGTTGCCCTATGTGGACACCTGTCCTCCAGATCTGCTCTGTGTTACTGTCCTGAGTCACCTTCCCTCATCTTCCTCTTGGGACTGTCTTTGGCCTCTGAATGGAGTCCCCTGTGTCCTGCATCTCATGACTTCTTTCTTGGTTTCCTCTCATCTGGTGGAACAAATCATCTAGTAGCTTCTGAGAAAGGATGCACCAAAGTTAATTGTTTGAAACACTGAAGATGCCTTTATTCAAGTCTCAGAGTTGAGTGTTAAGGTGACTAAAAGTTGATTTCTAGACAGGAAATAACTTTCCATCAGAATTTTAAGGGTCCAGCTCCACAGTTGCTGTTGAGAAGAAAGATGGCATTCTTGATTCCTAATTCTCGATAGCTAGCCTATTTTTACCCTCCGGAGGCTTCTGAGACATTCTCTTGCCATCCCCAAGTTCCATTTGGATGTTCCTTGAGGTCAGTCTTTTCTCATTCTCTGGGTTGGGCATTTGGTAGGCCCTTTGAATTTGAAAACATTACCACTCAATTCTAGCAATATGCTTCTATTTTTTTTTTTCTTTGATAATAGAAAGTTCTTCTAGCAAGTTCTTTCTTGCTAGAACTACTGTTCAGATGTTGAATCTCCTGGGCTCATCTTCTAATTTTCTAATCTCCAACATTATCTTTCCATTCTTGCAAGTTTTATTTTTTTAAAGAGCTCTTCTTTTTAAGTTTATTTATTTTGACAGGGGGAGGGTCACCTGGGTGGCTCAGTCGGTTAAGCGTCCAACTTCCACTCAGGTTATGATCTTGTAGTTCGTGAGTTCAAGCCCCACATGGGGCTCTGTGCTGACAGCTCAGAGCCTAGAGCCTGCTTCAGATTCTATGTCTCCCTGTCTCTCTGCCCCTCCCGCACTGCACTCTGTCTCTCTCTCTCTCTCTCAAAAATTTGTGAACATTAAAAAAAAATTTTTTTTAGGGGCACCTGAGTGACTCAGTTGGTTAAGCCTCCAACCTCAGCTCAGATCTCACGGTTTGTGGATTCAAGCCCCGTGTCAGGCTCTGTGCTCAGAGCCTGGAGCCTGCTTCGGATTCTCTGTCTCCCTCTCTCTTCCCCTCTCCTGCTCACACTCTGTCTCTCTCTTTCTCTCTCAAAAATAAACAAATGTTTAAAAAAATTGTTTTTAATTTTTTTAAAAATATTTATCTTGAGAGAGAGAGCATGTGCAAGAGCAGGGGAGGGGCAGAGAGAGAGAGGGAGAGAGAATCCCAAGCAGGCTCCACACTGTCAATGCAGACCCCATTCTGAGGCTCGATCCCACCAACTGTGAGATCACAACCAGAGCCGAAATCGAATCGGATGCTTAACCAACTGAGCCACCCAGGCGCCCCTGTTTCTGCTGTTATATACAGTTGACCCCTTGAACAGCAAGGGTTTAAACTGTGGTGCCCCGTTTATACATGGATTTTTTTTTCAATAAATACAGTTCAGTACTGTAAATGTATTTTCTCTTCCTTATGATTTTCTTAATAATACTTTGTTTTCTCTGGCTTACTTTATTGAAAGAATACAGTATATAATATATATAACATACAAAATATGTGTTAATCAATTGTTTACGTTATCGGTAAGGCTTCTGGTCAACAGTAAGCTATTAGTAGTTAAGCTCTGGGGAAGTCATTTGTATGCACATTTTCAACTGTGCAGGGGTCAGCATGCACTCTTAACCCCCGGGTTGTTCCACAGTCAGTTATATATTAATTTCTAAAAGGTCTTCTTGGGGTGCCTGGGTGGCTCAGTCAGTTAAGGGCCCGACTCCCGATTTCGGCTCAAGTCATGATCTCACACAGCCAGTACAGAGCCTACTTGGGATTCTCTCTCTCCGCCCCTCTCCCACTTGCGGGTGCGCACGCACACATGCGCGCTTTTTCTCTCTCTCTCTCTCAAAATAAATAAACATTAATAAACGAATGAATGTTCTTCTTGTTTTCTGCATGGTTCATTTCACGGTCTCCTGTTCTTCTTGCACAGATGCCGTATTTCCTCCCAAATTTTTGAGGATACGAATCACAATTTGGTTTTACATTCCACATTGTTTTCACCAAGCCCCCTTTCTGTCTGCTGGCCGCAGGCTGTTCTTTCATATTTAAAAGTGAGTCACTAAAACACTGAATGGACGCTCTGGGTATCCAGGTGGGGGAAAACTGACCAGTGGCTTCATTCAGCTGTTTCACTAGACGACCCACAAACATAATCTGTAGTTCTCTTCCCTTCGACTGATCCCTTTATCTAGCAAGAAAAACGTCCCAATGTTTAACTTGGGGACAGTGTCCTCACTCAATCCATTTTTTTCTGAGCTCATCCTTGCCTTCAGCTCTGGCTTTATCCTCCAGGCTGGCTGCATGTGCGCATGCGTGTGTGAGATAAACACGTGTGCATGCAGGCGTGCGGCACAGGGCTGGATGTCATGGTTGACAACCTGAGAGTCTAACGACTCCCTGCACCAATTTTTAACTTGACTTCAGCTTTTTAGTCTCATGTCATAGCACCTCCCCCTACCATGTCTGATTGCTGAGCTTTCCAGGGCTCCGTGGTGCTAACTGGCTGACTTCCTGGTGGGTACCCACACTGTAAGTTGGGGTTTCAGCTTTCTCAGCTCTGCCATTTATCTATCAGCAACCAAAGTTTTATTACCTTCTCCCATATGCTGCTTCTCCTCTTCCAATCCCTTATCATTATACTTCTTTATACTTTTATTGCCACTTAGGGGGTTTTCAGGAAGGAATGGAAATAAATACATGTTTAATCCACACGTTTAACTAAAAGTCTTCTGGACTGGTAAATTTCAAACTTCTTAACAGCATAACCCCACCCTTGATTGTGGGTGAAATCTCACCAAGAATCGCAATCTATAAAAACAGCACAGTGGTTGAGGCTCAGTCGGCCCTGCATTCTCTCATGTTCCAGCAGGCATGTCCACCAAACCCAGCTGCCTTGCTAGACACTCTCTGGGCATCTCTGTTTCACGTAAACCTTCCACTCCAGCCAAACTGCCTCATTAATCATTCCCTAACGATATCTTTTACTTTCACGCCTTTCCCCCAACCTAGATCAACTTCCTCTTGTCATTTAAGTCCAACTCCAGCCCCTCCTACAAGATCGCATCTGATCCCGCTCCCTCTGTGAGGCCTCCCCTACACCGTGGTCTATCGAGACCCCTCTCCCTGCTCACCTCTGGTCTAAACACGACCTAAGAGCAAATTCCTGCATCCATCCTTAGTTACCAGGGCCAATACTTTTTGTTCCTGGATAAAAAAATGACCATTCCTCATACAAGCGTCCCCTGGGTCTAACAGAAGGGGGGGGGGGCCAAGACAGGCTGAATCCTTTGACTCAATCTTACTCTGGAGTGACTGGGTCTGCTGAGACAACGGCTCCGCCTGTAGTTTCAAGTGTGCTCTCAGCATGATAATACTTCCTGGGGTGGAACTTCTCCCATTGTTAGCGATGAAAGCTTAAGCACTCTTATTCTGTCTGGGCTCCCAGTTATGGTGCAGAAGTACCTGCCAGGAGCTCAGAGGTACTGAGGTCTGAGATTAAAACTCTGTAAGAACTAACAGGCTACATGGGGTGTAGAGCTGAGCCACCGTCCAATAAAGCATTAAAAGTGTCCTGACAATAAGAAATCTGGATCTGTAATTACAATGCTTTCTGCTCTCCAGTGATGCTAGAGGCATCCCCAGCCCACCACACCTGGAGGGGCCGAGTACCTAGTCAGGTGTAGAGGAGCGGCCCAGCCCCTCAGGGAAATTAGGGGAGCTGCAGGTTCAAAGGCTTTCTCAGGGTACAATCTGTATCCAATTTGAAAAATGATCGAGGAAAGAAACGGAACCAGAGGGATTATTCTAGTACATTCTGGTCATGTGAGCCTGCACCTCTCAGAGGTGGACCTGGTATCATTAGGCAAATGTAGATGGTACATGCAGGGAGACATTTTTATTCTAATGGTTACATATTGATTTTATGTGCATCAGAAAAATGTGTGTGTGCTATTTTGTTTACCTCAACCCCTTCCTCTGCTTTATTTTACCTCAAATTACATATCACCACCTGACACTGTATAAATTTATTAACTCATTAATTGTGTGTCTCACACTACCGTGAGATCAGGGGTTTTCTCCTTTGGTGTACTGATGTACTCCCAGGGCATAGTGCCTGGTATAGAGCAGGGCTCAATAAGTATTTGTTGACTGAAAAGAAAGAAAGAAAGGAAAGAAGAGAAAAGACGAAAAGGAAAGAAGGGAGGGAGGAAGGAAGAAAGGAAGAAAAAAAAGAAAAGAAAGAAAGCAAGAGAAAGAAAGCAAGCAAGCAAGAAATCTGGATCTGTTGTCCCACCTCAAAACTTAAAGAAGAAACAATTTTTGGCCATCCTTAGAAGACACCATTAAAATCTTAATTTAGATGCTATCCAAACGCTCATCAGGTCAAGGCCTACATAACTTATAGACCAGAGAGGATAAGAGGCAGCAACTAGCACATTTCTAGAGTTAATGCTGCTTTTAAGTATAAGTGTTGTCAACACACAAAGCACAAGTGTAAAACACATCCTGTTAAAAATCAATGATTATTTTGCAAGACAATTGGAGAAATTTGGCTGTGGACTCAGTATTTGATGACAGCATGAAAATACTGTTAACAGGGCAGAAAACATGAATAGACACTTCTCTAAAGAAGACATCCAGATGGCCAACAGGCACATGAAAAGATGTTCAACGTCGCTCCTTATCAGGGAAATACAAATCAAAACCACACTCAGATATCACCTCACGCCAGTCAGAGTGGCCAAAATGAACAAATCAGGAGACTATAGATGCTGGAGAGGATGTGGAGAAACGGGAACCCTCTTGCACTGTTGGTGGGAATGCAAATTGGTGCAGCCGCTCTGGAAAGCAGTGTGGAGGTTCCTCAGAAAATTAAAAATAGACCTACCCTATGACCCAGCAATAGCACTGCTAGGAATTTACCCAAGGGATACAGGAGTACTGATGCATAGGGGCACTTGTACCCCAATGTTTATAGCAGCACTTCCAACTATAGCCAAATTATGGAAAGAGCCTAAATGTCCATCAACTGATGAATGGATAAAGAAATTGTGGTTTATATACACAATGGAATACTACGTGGCAATGAGAAAAAATGAAATGTGGCCTTTTGTAGCAACGTGGATGGAACTGGAGAGTGTGATGCTAAGTGAAATAAGCCATACAGAGAAAGACAGATACCATATGGTTTCACTCTTATGTGGATCCTGAGAAACATAACAGAAACCCATGGGGGAGGGGAAGGAAAAAAAAAAAAAAAAAAAAAAAAAAGAGGTTAGAGTGGGAGAGAGCCAAAGCATAAGAGACTGTTAAAAACTGAGAACAAACTGAGGGTTGATGGGGGGTGGGAGGGAGGGGAGGGTGGGTAATGGGTATTGAGGAGGGCACCTTTTGGGATGAGCACTGGGTGTTATATGGAAACCAATTTGACAGTAAATTTCATATATTAAAAAAATAAATTAATTAATTAAAAAAAAAAATAAGCAAAAGATTTGAACCAGATACCTTACCAAAGACAACATAAATGTAGCAAATAGCAGATGAAAAGATGTTCAATGTTACACAATTTTGGTGAAATGCAAATTAAAATAATAAAACATTATATATCTATTAAAAAAAAAAAAAAAGAAAGAAAATACTGTTAACAGTACCAAAACCCATAAAATACCTAGGAATAAATCTAACCAAAGACGTGAAGAATCTATACACTGAAAACTATAGAAAGCTTATGAAAGAAATTGAAGAAGACGCAAAAAATGGAAAAAGATTCCATGCTCCTGGATAGGAAGAACAAATATTGTTACAATGTCAATACTACCCAAAGCAATCTACATATTCAATGAAATCCCTATCAAAATAACACCAGCATTCACCACAGAGTAGAACAAACAATCCTTCACAGGTCTCCTCCAGAGACCTTCTTTCTCTGCATCCTCGCCAACATCTGTTGTTGCCTGAATTGTTAATGTTAGCCATTCTGACAGGTGTGAGATGGTATCTCACTGTGGTTTTGAAGGGGCACATGCACCCCAATGTTTATAGCAGCACTATCAACAATAGCCAAAGTATGGAAAGAGCCCAAATGTCCAGTGATGGATGCATGGATAAAGAAAATGTGGTGTATATATATATATACACATACATATACATACAATGGAGTATTACTCGGCAATCAAAAAGAATGAAATCTTGTCATTTGCAACTATGTGGATGGAACTGGAGGGTATTATGCTAAGCGAAATTAGTCAGCCAGAGAAAGACAAATATCATATGACTTCACTCATACGAGGACTTTAAGACACAGAACAGATGAACACAAGGGAAGGGAAGCAAAAATAATATAAAAACAGGGAGGGGGACAAAACAGAAGAGACTCATAAATATGGAGAACAAACAGAGGGTTACTGGAGGGGCCGTGGGAGGGGGGATGGGCTAAATGGGTAAGGGGCACTAAGGAATCTACTCCTGAAATCATTGCTGCACTATATGCTAACTAATTCGAATGTAAATTTAAAATAATAATAATAGTAATAATAATAATAATGATAAAGAAAAGAAAATACTGTTAACAATAGAGTGGTTTTGTTTTAAGTAAGAACATTTTTTAGAAATATATACCAAAATATGGATAAAGTTATATGATGATTACATAGGATTTTCTTCAAAACCTTATTTACAAAAACAGGTGGAGGCTGGATTTCAACCACAGGCCCATAGTTTGCCAACCCCTGGTATAGATGAAACAAGACCGACCATGACTTGAAGATTATTGAAGCCAAGTGTTGAGTATGTGGGGATTCTCTCTACTTAGTGCACATTGGAGACTATTCATATGAATATGAAAATTTCCACAATTTCCAAAGTAAAAAGTGTGACTTTTTCCCAAGACGTCAATATTTAACTTTGGTTAAATGTATAAATAAATAATCTGAACTTAAAGTAGAAAACAGAATGAGGACTAATGATGACGGATTATAGTTTCATTTCCAAAAGGGTAAGGAACAAAAGGAAAACACAAGCATTCTACCGGAAAATCGAAACTAAAAACAGCCTATCCGTGGAAATTTGCAGGACCAGAAGGTGAGGTGGTATTTGCCTGGCATGTGTATGACCAGTGAACCAGAGTACAAGGGTTTTTCCTAATACTCCCCACCTCTGGCATCCTCTCCCTCTACAAGCTTGATGGGGAGGTGTTCATATTTTATGCTGGAGCCCTTCATGACTGCCTTACTGGGAGGTGATTCTCTCCTTTGAGCAGAATACATTCTCTTTTGAAAGCTCTGTGGACCAAAAGGCACATGTGGAAAGAACTTTCTGTCCCTGGCAAGCAGGGAACCAAACCCCTTCTCCTTGAACTTGGACAGTCTTCCCTCACTTGGAAGCCTCACTTATCCTCCGGTTTTAGAGAACTTAGCTGCGTTCTCACAAAGCCCAGCTCAAGGAGAAGCACCCTTCAGGGGCCATTCGGGCATATGGTGCTTTGAAATGCATCAACACCCTTTGTATCTTGGCTTCCTCGTGCCTTTTCTCCTCAGAAATGCTCTAAAAATCCTAAGATGTCCTAAGAAATGAGAGGAGAATTAAGTAATTAGGAAAAGCAATCAAGTGACCAGGAATAAATATCCCTGTACTTTGCTACCTCTGCGGAAAATGACTGAGAACCTGGCCCTGATGGGATATCTCTGTAGGTGAAATAACTGAGGGCATCAAGGCATCAATGGCCCAGGAGGCAGGATTCCTAGCCCTCCTCCCTCCAGGACCCAACAGCCATGGCACATAATAAAGCCCATAATACAGCCCACTGCCAACACAATGAATGTGGGCAGAAGGGAAATAAAGAGAAGAAATAGTGTAGAAGGAGAAGACAATGGGAGGCGGATAAAAGAGAGGGCAAGGAGCAGAGGGTAGGGGAAACTAAGGACAGTGATGGCAGTGAATGGTGGAGAAGCCATTCGGTGATTCCGGGTGCCGGTTCTAGAGTCTCAGGGCTTGCCAGCCTTGCCTTACCCTGGAGGAAGAGGCCGCTCCCAGGTGGTGGTCTTGGTATTATGGTCAACATAATAGACACGCCCATTAGGCAGCTCTCGTTGTTCCCATCTGCAAAACAAAGTCAAGGGAAGCATGAGATACACACTTAAAAGGCGTAAGCCCTTGTGTGAAAAGGAGTCCTTCATTACTGCTGTGATGACTGATGAGAGGACAAAGACATGCGAGCTCAGCCCAGGGGTCAAACCTGCTTCATACTATCACTGCCGCGGCAGCCAGGAGCACTTCTTGAGTCCAATACCTCCCCTCTATGAAGTCAATGGGCTAGGATGTGCCACAGATCACCCTAGCTTCCCCTAAATGACCCACACGAGTCTCTACCTATGGACTTTTCTAAAAGTGTGACGTGGTCATTTCAGGATCAAAGACCCCTTTAGGAATGTGATAAAAGCCAAGGACACTTTCTTTCCAAAGTGTACTTACCAACGAAAATTTGTATGCAATTTCTGGGCTTCACAGACGTCACCTAAAGTTTACCTTCAGCCTTTTCAGTCTACACTACGTTTTAAAGTCACAAATCATATGACTATCCCTGTTCTCCTAACATCACAGATATTCATGACCGCATTTCTTTTTAAAATACAAGATTCATTTACAGAGGATCTTTAACAGAGATCCGGGTGAATGAAGAAACAGCATACTGTTATTTATGGACTGCTCTCCTCTTGTTATTTACTGACTTCTCTTCTCATGAGTCTGTGTGTAAGGTAACATGAGATATGGGGTGCCAAAAGTGGCCATTCTGTGCTAGTGGAAGAATAACAAGGCAGTAGATGATCCAAAGAGATAATCTACAAGCAAAATCACTACAGAATACAGCCAAGGGCCACCCACCCAACTCCTGCTATTCCCATACTCAATGCAGTCTGACAATAGCTCCCCTTTACCCAGAATATGGTAATCCATACATGAAGGATACAAAATTTTATATTTATAAAATGGCCACCACTTCATAAAGGATGTTAATGGTCCCATGAGCCTTTATGTTTTACAATGATATCATCTGCTTCTACTTGTGGGTACTGCCTAAGAGAAGGTGACCTTTTCCAGGAAGCTAGTACAGTCAGTTCTGCTGAAATGCTTGTTTTGAAAACATAAATCTATCCCAATGTGACTGATACACGAGGGAACAATGTGAGCATGTGAATTTTGTGTTTGCTTAAGCATGGCTTTTCCTTTTAGAAACACTAAATGCACACAGATGACGTCCCCCAGCTGAACCCAGTCACGTAGGAACACACGAAGCCCATATGCATCTACAGCTGCCTCAGTTTACTACATGCTGTATGCCATATTCATCCACATCTGGCCTTACAACTCCCGTCTGATTTCAGATGATCCTCCTTGCAACCACTTTATGACAACACTCACAAGCTCAAACACTTCTGACACCTGCTTCCACAAGTAAACTCTAGATCTTTTCATGGAAACACACACTCATTGTAGTGTTATGCACCTCAACCATTTAACATGTGAAAAACTGTGCTACCATCATTATTAGCTTCCTATTTTTTGTGTGTGCCTCTGACACATTTTTGAATGTTATGCCCCTAACCCATTTTTTTCCCTGTAAACCCTGTGGTTTTCATGGCATGATTTTTTTTGCACAGCATGATGATTTTTAGGAATACATACATAATAGCAGAGCTGACTGAATACTGAAATAATGTCCCAATTTCTATTACTAAAGGCCTGGTGCATCTATTCCAATGGATGTTAGCTTTATTTAATACCATTTCTCATTTAAACTAAAATGTCTGGGGGCACCTGGGTGGTTCGGTCAGTTGAGGGTCTGACTTTGGCTCAGGTCATGATCTCACTGTTTGTAAGTTCGAGCCCCGCATCGGGCTCTCTGCTGTCAGCACAGAGCCCGCTTCAGATTCTCTGTCCTCCTCTCTCTCTGCCCCTCCCCCATCTCGTGCTTTCTCAAAATAAATAAACTTCAGAAATTTTTAAAAAATAGTAAAATGCCTGATCAGCAGACTGCACTGACCGACACCTCAGATGCTAGCTAGGTCAGATAAAGATATATGTGAGGTTTTTATGGCAAGGAAAGGAAGGGGGTCATCATTACCCACTGATCATCTATAATGAGCTATGGGCTCATGTTTTACCTCATGAAGTCCTTGCCTCCATCCTTTAAGGTCGGAAGTGCCATCACCATGGACGAAACAGAGGATCAGAGAAGCTAAGTAACTTTTATGTGTCATTCCAACTCAGCTCTGACTTCCTAGCCATTGAGTCTTACCACATCATGCTGAAAGGAAGAAATGAGGAAAAAGAAGGTCGACTAGAATTTATAGGGAACCTACTACCCAGAAAACAAGGTGCCAGGTGCCTTCTCAATCCCCATCTCAAAGTAAACAGCTTTCCCCAGCACTGGAGTCCAGGTAGGGGGTCCTGGAGAATCAAGACAACTGGAGGGTAACTACAAAGGTCCACCATGTTCATCTCTAGGCTCCGTTTTAATCAGAAGCTTCTGCTTAGACGTGATCTACCAGAAGAGACTGCACATTTTGCACCACTGGAAGGGTTAGCCCTGGGAGCAGTGAGGTCCAATGGTTCGAGTCCCACCTCTCAAAAGGGATCAGCCAGTGGCTTGAGGATCAGAGTGCTACCAACAACCATTAACACGTGCTCGAGAACATCTTCTCTTCTGGGTATTCTTGCTCAATGTTCTGGTCACAATGGATATGGGTGACTTGGTCCAGGTGCTCTGATTCCCCCCGCTGCAAAAAGATCTTTACACTTCATTATTTTATTAAAAGGGCAAACAATTCTGCCAAAAGTGACCAGATAAAAATGTACCCTGGGTAAAGTTAAAGATCTTCTCCCTCTAGATGCCCTTCTGAATTAAAGACAAAAGAGTAACAAATATTACCAGCTCGAGAGGCTGTTGTCCCATGCACGGAAAACCTTTCTTGTAGGGATCTTGCAGAGAAAAAAAAAAAGCGAGGCTAACATACTATGGCTTCACACCAGATCCTCAAACTCCTCCCGTCTGCTCAGTAATAGAGTAGCAAATCTGATACCTCCTTTATTCGTCTGAATTTGGAAATGAGGAGTCTTGAGAAAGATACTTGGCTTACGAGTACTGAAATATGGGAGCTCCTCAAGGAAATGGCAGCAAACCACTCTTTCATAACATCTGCTCCCAGTAAGCCTTAAGTAGCCGGTAACTCCTCAGCATCCTCTAAGAAGTTAGCTAAGTCCTTCCCTTCCTTGGCAATTTCTGGCACAAAACACCAACAAAATGAGTCTGGCTCATTGTGCAGTCACTATTTGGAAACCTATCCATAATATGTGGGTGAGGCCGCACATTTTAAAAAGACAAAATATTTGTTGTAGCAATTGCAGATGAAAGGTGCCAAAACACATTTTTCTTTATTCCAAAAATTGTGTTACAACTTTCATAAGTAGTCTCTACTTTTATAATTCATTTTAGACAAAGAGAAAACTTTGGTTATATTATACTTTGGCTCATCTTTTAATTTGAAGATGGGATAATACTTAAAATTCCATGAAGTAGGGGCGCCTGGGTGGCTCAGTCGGTTGGGCTTCCGACTTCGGCTCAGGTCATGATCTCACGGTCTGTGAGTTCGAGCCCCGCGTCGGCCTCTGTGCTGACAGCTCGGAGCCTGGAGCCTGCGTCAGATTCTGTGTCTCCCTCTCTCTCTGACCCTCCCCCGTTCATGCTCTCTCTCTGGCTCAAAAACAAATAAACATTAAAAAAAAAATTCCATGAAGTAAATGTCTTTAATTGACACAGGGGTATTCCCACACGCTGGCAGAAAATCAGTGCAAAGACCTCCTCGCTTATATTCAAGAGGTACAGCAGCTCTTTCCAAGCCCAGATAAGATCTGTCCATCCCATCTTTGATCCCACCTGATCCTAGAAATGAAAGACTCTCTTTCAAGGGCTGTTATTGTCCAGCAAATTTCAATGTTCTTGTATGAACCCTCTCAACTGGCTTCACTGGAAAAATAGTTACCAGAGGAACAAGACCTTTCTTGCATTGCCTTTTTTGATATCTACATTTTTCCTTTTGAAATTGGACTCCTGCTCAGATTAAATGTCCATATGGGTCCTCCCTGATCCATGACCTGGCCTAACTGCTTTTCTTAGAGAACTCACAACTCCTCCCTTACCTGCATGGCTCCTCAGAATTCACACAAATCTCTTCCCTTCATTCACTGCAGCACAGTCGGTCAATTCTGTCCACAATCAAAAGAACCTCCCAATTCTCAGTTCTCCTCGGTAACTGCTGACCCACATAGATTAAGCCTTCCCACTGTCTTGGTTCGGTCTCCCCAGGCCAAGAAAGTGATACTGGCAGCGACCTTTCATTGGCACGTCCCTGTCAGGGGTGAGGTTTCTGTCCCTTATAAGCATCTTCCTCACACTGAGATAAAAAGGCTTTTCAATCCAACTACCCATGGGTCTCAATACTGCATCCTGGTCACATGGCCATATCCTCTCCCACTGAATAGCTTCCTTTGATGTTCTCAGAAACAGTGTTCAAAGCATCAAGCTTGATTCAGGTCCCTTCCCAACACATTGCTCCTTGGCCTTCAACGAGAAACATTCAGTTCAACCATGGACTACACAGAGTCTTTGTATTTGAAGGCACTTGAAAAGTAGCCTCCAATTGCAATTAATTTTAGGTAATTTTTTTACCCTATGCTACCTTTGCTCCTATGCCTTTTATTCAGTTATCTTCCATGCCCATGCCCCAATCACACCCCTCACCGTCATTAAAAGGGTAAAAATCCCATCGTGAGGATGACACCCTATCCGTTCTCTCCTGTGTTATCTGAAAGAAACTGTCTGGTCCCCTAAACGTAGTCACTACACTCCTGTGGAAGGTTTCCTAAAAGGTCTTCAGAAAATTCTCGATTATTCTGCCATTCAGCCAACCCTGATCAACATACCTACTGGGCAGACTTCCCTGATGTGTGGACAGAATTACATTTTCACCAACAGTAGGATTAAGATGGAAAGGGCTAACAGCTACAGGAGTAGTTCAGATTAGTGTCAGAGACATTCTCTTTAAAAGGCCCTTACAGGGGCGCCTGGGTGGCTCAGCTGGTTAAGCCGCCCGACTTCAGCTCAGGTCTCGATCTTGCAGTCCTTGAGTTTGAGCCCTGCGTCGGGCTCTGTGCTGACAGCTCAGAGCCGGGAGTCTGCTTTGGATTCTGTGTCTCCCTCTCTCTGCCCTTCCCCTGCTCGTACTCTGTCTCTCTCTCTCTCTCTCTCCCTCTCTCTCTTTCAAAAATAAATAAACATTAAAAAAAATAAAAAATAAAAAAAATAAGAGGCCCTTACAGATTTACGTACCAATGTGCTCAAAAATTCAATCTTAGTAAAAGTATTACTAATTTTTATTATTTATTAATTTGCTGCCTTTGACTAATAGAGTCAGTGGGCAATAGTAAAGTTGATCTCACTCAAAATACACAATGTTAGAAAACAAAGTCAAGCCAGAACTCTACACACCCCGCAAAATAAAGATGCCCTGCTGGTTACATAGACAAAAACTAAACTGCAAAAAAAGACACTGAAAGTACCCAAGTATTCTTTCTTCTTTTAAATTTTTTTTTAATGTTCATTTATTTTTGATAGAGAAAGACAGAGACAGAGAGCAAGTGGGGAAGGGGCAGAGAGAGGGAGACACAAAATCGGAAGCAGGCTCCAGGCTCTGAGCTGTTAGCACAGAGCCCGACGCACGGCTTGAACTCATGACCTGTGAGATCATGACCTGAGCCAAAGTCGCATGCTGAACCTACTGGGCCACCCAGGCCTCTCATAAAAGTATTCAAGTATTCTTAAAGGTGCCTATGTGGCAGTTCAACTCCCCACAGGCAAAAACCTCATGGGATTTACAGCTTCTTATTTTATGCTCTTCTGATAAAGGACTCTGAACCAAATCTGATTCCCCAACCTTTAGCCACTTCCTGGGTGAACCGTAAGATTTATTTCCTCTGTTAGGGACATTTTCAGACTTTTATGAGGCAGAAATCTGGTGCAATGGAACAAATTTCCCATTCACTGTTTTCACTGCTTCAGTAGATCCTTTGTAAACTGGGTAGGAAATGTGTTAAACTCGGTCTTCCCCCAAGAAACCTTCTTGAGATACTGGGCTTTCCGTTCAATCTAAGCACACTAACCCCTTCTTTAAAACTACCAACAACCAGTACTTTATGCCCTGTAAGCAGAGAATGGCACAGTTGAGCCTCAATCAAGGCTTCTGAATTAAGTCCTTTTTTTCCTTCTTCTTCAACCTTCTAATTTCTTTGCATTGGAAAAGTTTCCAAGGCTCCTCAATGAAAGATGGAAACATTAAAATGTATGGTTTTACTGAGAGCAAGGGAATTCCTGGAGATGGTATGCATGTAAAAAAAAAAAAAAAAAAGTTTAACATGTTCGTTGACAAATAATTTTGCAAATAAATTTGGCAAGGCAGAGAAAAACAGTCACCCTTTAAAACATAGTTGGTGGGAGCAAAAATGGGTATACTCTTTCAAAAGGGCAATTTGGCAACTTGGTCGAAAACTTTTCCTCTGTGGATATCCTTTAACTCAGCGGCTGTGCTGCTAGGATGGATGCTGAGGAAATAAGTATGTGTCAAAGATTTAACTATAAGCGCATCTGTCACAGTACGTGACATGTTCTACGAAAAATGGAAACAACCTCAATGCCTCTAAATGGAGGATTAGTAAAATAAATTATGTTATTTCTATAATAAGTATTCACTTATCGAAAATAACATTATATGGGACGCCTGGGTGGCTCAGTCGGTTGAGCATCTGACTCTTGATTTCAGCTCAGGTCATGATCGGTTCATGGGTCCGAGCCCTGCATCGGGCTCTGCGCTGGCAATGTGGATTCTTTCTCTCTCTCCCTCTCTCTGCCCCTCCCCTCCTCGCGTGCGCTCTCTCTCTCTCTCAAAATAAATAATTATTTTTAAAAAAATTTTTAAGAAAATAACATTATAGATGATATTAACTTGTCCAGATATTTATAATATGTTGCAATATATAACATAACATGATATATGTAATATAATATAGTATAATATAATTATATAATACATTGCAAGCTAAAATAACAGGCATAATACAAATTTTTGTTTAAAAACATATAAATATGCTATTTTTCATTAAATCTAAAATGCCATCAATTATATGATTTAACATATCACTGAGAAAGAAAAGAATACTGGCAATTAAGCTTGTATATTACATTTTGATTTTAAAGTTTAAATGTGAGATAACAAGCATATCAAAATCAACAAAATGTAGAGGGTGTGTGAAAATTTTTGCGACGTCAGTGTAGGGAAGAATTTTAGACAAGACCCAAATGGTACATGAAGATTAACAAACTTGGCCACTTTAAATTTTGAACTCCTGTACAATGAAAGATAACGTTAAAAAGTGAAAAGACAAGCCACAGACTGGAAGAAAATATCTGCAATGTATGTAATTGAAAAGGAAGGAGTCCCCAGCTTATATTAAGAAACCTTACAGATTAAAGAGAAAAAGACAAACGGTTAAATAGAAGAATGAACAAAAATGTATGAACAGGCAACTCACGAAGAAGGAAATCAAAGAACCAAATAAAAACATGTGAGAAGAGGTTCAATGTCAGTGGTAATCAAGGACATTCAAATTAAAACCACAAAGAGATACACCACTCACAGACATTAAGCTGGCCAAAATGAAAAAAACAAAAAAAATCTCACAATTTTAAGTTTTAGCAGGAATGCTTAGTATGTATGCTCGTGGGATTGTGAGAATCGGTGAGCAATTTGATAGTATCTACTAAAATTGAAGATCTTCAATCCCTACAGTGACATTCCAGGTCCAGCATATGCCTTAAAAGAACAGACACACAGACAAAAAGACATGCACAGAAAAACTTCATTGTAGCGTTGTTTTTAATTGTGAAGAGATAATAATATAAAATATGAAAACATTTATTTATTGTTATATCATTAAATTTACAAATGGAAGATATAAATTACATATAAAATATTCTAAATATGTTTGTTAAAATAATATAGATGTGTAAATATATGTTTACATAAATTTTTATATTTTATATTTATATATCAGATATAGGGTAAGTATAAATAAATGTGAATTATAAATAAAACGCTATCTATTCATACTATAGAATACCTTGTAGCACTTTCAATGAATGTACCAAGTTCCACCTTATCTCTGTATACAGGGAAGGGAATCGGGAAGAGGCTCACAGAGACTTTCTAGCGTATTTGTAATTTCTTCATCAAGAGGTTAAAAAAGGGAAGTCTGTAGTAAATATAGCATAATGCTAAAATGTGATACAGCTGGGTGGTGATAGGTATTTCTTACATTACACTCCATTCTTATCTGCATGCTTAAAGTATTTTATGATAAAAAAATAAATTTTAAAAGCACAAGCTGTAAGACGATCAGATTTTGGTAGGCATGTTTTTATGTGTATGTGTCTGTATATGTGGTCCTGGGCACATTGCTTAAAAGGTCTCCCATTCTGCAAATGAGGATAAAAGCAGCTACCACACAGAGTGTTGTGAAAACTGCCCCAAATAATCCATGGGCAAAACTTAGCAGCCCCTACACACCGTAAACGCCAAACACATGTTAGCTATTACTAATGGTCAGGAAAAAACACACACAGTCTGCAAAGCACCAATGCTTAAATCTGGGTGTTTGTTTGTTATTGTTGTTCTTCTTTCTTCTCCGTTTTCTTTTTCTACTTAGAATCTTTTTTAATTTTAAATGCTACTGAGAATGTGAAATCATTTACCTAGTCATTAACAAACACTTCTCACTCCGTCTCCCTAGAAGCCAGGTCCTGTGCTAGGAGCTGGGGATACAAAGATGGACGTAACGCTCTCTGCTCTTGTGGAACTCTCCAGAAAGTGTAGTAAAAATGGATATTCATAATTACACATGAAGAGATACACATAATAGTGTGAGAACATCTCACGGGCCAGCCTTGGACAACAGAAGAGTCTTCGGAAGTAAGGTTTCCTTCTGAGATGATGAGGAGGAAGCCAGAAGCATGCACTATTCAGCATTACCTAAGCATGTAATAATCCTTGCACAGCCAAGAACTAAACCATATTCAGCAAAAAAGGCACCGAGTCTCCCAGTATAATCCTTTAATCTGGTGCTACTCAAAGCATAGTCCGCGGCCCAAACTGTTACTGTTTAGCAAAAAAAAGTGCAGAAGTTTCCAAGCATTTAGAAACTTTTGTACCAATCTGGCATTGCCACAACATCTAAATTTATGTGATCGGTGGATAAGTAGAGAACAAAAGTATAAGGATTCTTAACGGACTGAAAATAAGAAAATAAAACAAAAAAGGCAGGGGTGGGGGGGACTGGTTCCACACAGTGTAAGAAATACTGTTTTAAAACTCCTTGGGTAAGGATCTTTGGCGAGTGCCAAAAATGAGTTTGGAATGAAATGCAATGGCAGCGGCTGGTTTATAACTTAGCAGAGAAGCTCCAAATTCCAACGTCTCTTAAAGCTCTCTACAAACAAAACGTCCGAGAGCTCTTAGCAGATTATCATCCTTGACGGTGTCTGAAGGAGCACCTGGAGAAAAGGGCCTCTGGGTCTCCATAACCGGGTGTGGAGGCAGGGGAGATGGCAAACCCAAAAGATCTAGAAAACACCCCTCCTCAATTAATTCTACTTTGAGGCAGGAAACAGACAGGCCAGCCAATGACTGCGGGAGAAAAAGGACGGTGTGAAATGGCAGTGCTGAGGTAAGTCGGCAGTCCAAACACAACGGCCTCCCTTATGTAAGAAACCACAGCAGAGTGCAGGCCGCCAGAGGAAAATAATGTGCCTCTGTGCGCGAGGGACTGAGCGAGCTGCAGAGCCCAGGACGCACTTAGAGTTTATCTAAGCCATGTACGCACGCTCTGTTAATGAGCGTTTGGTTCCCAAAGTGGGCTCGGTGCTGATAAAAAACAGATGCAGGGCCAGCTGATCAAAGTGGCCTCACTCCCCACCGCCCACTGCCTGGACCACTATCTCACCATGTCTCCTGAGCCTTCCTGGCACCCCCTTCTTTGATGCACATTTGCAACCTGAAAATGCCACACCCTTCCAGTTGGCTTCTTTCATGCTAATTAAATTTCAAAGCACAGAAAGCTGGAGGGTTTGGACGCAGAGAGAGAGAAATGGGACGAGGGGTGCCCTGTTTGTGGGCTTCCACAGCCCAGCCTCCAGGAGCCTTCAGTCCTTAAAACATGCAGACGTGTGTAACCTCTTCAAGACCAGAGTCGCAACTATCGCAGAAAGGCAACACAGCAACCAGGAAGATGGGCCCTTGGGATCCGCAAGTGAACCTGCTCTATCGCTCAGTTGAGCAGATGAGGTTGGGAAGAGACAGTCGGCTGGATGCCTTGATAAAGCAGAGCTGCGTGGCTCAGAAATGCTTTAGCAAAGAGGACACACGCCCCGCTGTATCTGCCAGTGACAAGGACCCCTAGTGAGCAGGGAAGAGCGTCCCCCACCCTGCGAGAGACATATTTCAACCCAAAGCCAGTCAAACCCAGTGGGTGACAGCCTTCCACTGTTGCCTCTGGGAAGAAAGTGCAATATTCCTGTCACAGTTGCTATTTGAAGCATCAAAGAAGCAGAACACATTCATGCAGGTGGAAGAAAAAAAAAAGATGGCACTTAAATTTATTCATTACAAATACATCTGGGGGGCCTACTTTGTGTCAGGCTCCTGTCACCATGACTTTTATAGCCCACCGGGGCAGAGAGATGCGAAAGAAGCAAATACACTTTGTGAGAAGAGTTACAGTAGGCACGGCAGTTCGACCTTGTCTGCCAGGGATCAAGGAAGGATTCCCAAGGGAAGTGCTGACTGATTAATGGAAAAAACAGTGAGTGTTAGGAAAGAGCGACCTGCACGGTGAAGGGTCCTAAGTCCAGAGAAAGGGAGGTCCATCTGTCAAACCAACCTAAGTTATTAAGGCTGGAGCTTAGAGAGCAAGGCAGAGAGAGTCTTCCATGGAAGGTCGGAGGGGTAGGTGGGGTCATATGGTGTGGGGCTTTTTAGGCCTGATTAAGGATTTGAGAATTTATCCCCAACGACAGTAGGCAGCCATGGTAGCATTCTCGGTGTGAAATGTCATTATTCAGAGGTTGATTTAAAAAGGTTAAAATTACGTTTAAGAAAAAAAAAAGGGGGGGGGGGGCGCCTGGATGGCTCGGTTGGTTGAGCGTCTGACTTCGGCTCAGGTCATGATCTCACGGTCCGTGAGTTCGAGCCCCGCGTCGGGCTCTGCGCTGACCGCTCAGAGCCTGGAGCCTGTTTCAGATTCTGTGTCTCCCTCTCTCTCTGCCCCTCCCCCGTTCATGCTCTGTCTCTCTCTGTCTCAAAAATAAATAAACGTTTAAAAATAAAAATAAATAAAATAAAATAAAATAAAATAAAATAAAATAAAATAAAGTAAAATAAAATAAAATAAGATAGTTAAAATTGGTCTCCTGACTCCTAAAGCCAAGATACCAGGAGTAAAGGAATAACCGCTCTTGTCTGGATCTCCTGAACTTGTAAAGAAGCTGGTGTGGTGACGGTAGGTCTGTGACTTGGAAGGGTCACTGCAGGAGGCATGTCCTCTCCGACTTGCCATCACAGAGCAGTGAACCGGAAACATGCCGTCCTCATGCCACACACCCAGCAGTCCTGGTGGCAATCTCCAATCTCCTGGGCCTGAGACAGCCTGCAAAGTACTGAGCTCCCTGCTGTCTTAGGGGTTGCTGCCTTAGGATGGAAAACTGGGTCTCAATACCCTTCTCCGGACTGTCATACATGTCCCACACAGGGGACCCACACGCGGATCTCATCACATTCTAAATGCTCTAAGAAAAAGAGAGTGTTCAAACTCCACCTCAGAAGAGTGTTCAGCCTCTGGCAAAGGTGGGGGTGGGGAATCGGCTTCCCTGGGCTGCTCCATCTGCCAAACTCAGAATAAAGAGTGTTTTCAGAGCCTGGAGTTTTCCAGCTGCCTGGAAACAGGAAGAGCCCAATCCCGGAGAACAGTAACCCTCACACACACCCTACATAAAGACATGTTGAGCCATTAGCCCTAATTGCCTGTGACTGACACAGGAGTGAAGCCGGCCTTCCAGGCATTTGCTCAGCGAAAAGAAAACAAACAGCTCACAGGGGACACGAGCAGCCATTTTCTCTCCTTTCTGCCAAAATGATTCTGCTCTGTTCCCCCCAAATTACAGCATACAGATTTGAAATTACAAACCAAACAAAGGCCTTTCTAGTATCCTTTACCACATATAAAAGAGAAAATAAATCTCTGTAGGGAAGAGCTGGACACAAGCAATTGGTTATTAATCTTCTCGCAAAATCAAAAACTTCACAAAAACTTTTCAGAGGCACCTCTCAATACCCCAATTCTCTCCAGGTTTGAGTTATTAGAAACTATTTGCAATACTCTTCATTTATTCATCATACTTTATTAGGAAATATGTTAGGTAGTATGCCAAATGCTAAGGATGTGATATGTATGTGGTAAAAATCACATCTGCCTTCAGATTTACGATTTTTGTTTCTAACAAGTGGGTTTTCTAAAGAGGCTTAAGAACACATGGCATACTATACATCAAGCTAGAGACCATGCGTCCTTCCCCTTTCCCTTATGAATTAACTACAAGGGTACAGAGGACCCACCTACATGCCACGACCACCACCACCACCACCACCACCACCAGCCAGACCACAGTGACTGTGGTGATACGGACACTGGTTTGTCAGTACCAAACTGATAAACTAGGATGGATCCTGGGACCACAATAGGACGGGCCCTGACTATGACTGGTAGTTGCTGAGATAAGACTTCATTTCTCAGTTCAGAACCATTCCCTTCCTTTATGGCTCCTTCCCAGCCAATTCAAAAATATTCACCGACTGGAACATCCTCCATTGGGTGAGCACTTCACACATGCCCTTAGCTTCCTGGAGAGCTATGCATGATTGTTAATCCCCCCTTACACAGACGGTAAGCCATTTGAGCAAGGTCACATAGGGTCCAGTGGGGATTTGAAGCCAGATTGATTTGATTCCCAGGTCCATGCTTTAATCTCTATTTGCTACCTAGTCAAACTGGAACTTCCCTTGGTCTTAGTGGGGCCATCTTCTTATCATCCAAGGTCTTTACTGTCTAAACCATAGGATGGCAAGAAAACTAGTAGTCCATGTTAATTACCATCAGCCCCGGCTACAGGAGTAATATACAGTAATATTCAGAGACTAAAGCCCTCTATAGACTGTTAAGATAAAGAGAGAAAAGCTGTTTTCTAAGCAGGATCTAGGCAAACACCCTCCAAAGACTAAGGAAGGCAAAATGAGCTCCTTGTTCCATAAAAGCCACACTCTTTTTTCCAAGTCGTGGTATAAGGTAGCATTGATTCTGCCCCTGATGATTTAGATTCTTTTTAAGATTTATGGAGAACGAGCAGGTCTTCTACACCTCCCTCGCTCCTATGCATGGCAGCGTCCCCAGAGACCACGAGCCACGAGGTAATAAATAACCACGTTGTTTCTGTCCTAGCGAAGGAGCCTCAGATTTGAGTGGGGGTAGCACTGCTGGAAGGCTACTCACCCAGCAGGCAGAGCATCAAGGGCCTGAGCAGACGCTGGGAGCTGCTGTGTGCCTGAAGTGCTGGGCTCCTCGCCTTCCGCCGGTGTGGCTGGAACAGGGAGAGACACTGCGGTGGGGTTCGGGGTCACACTCGACACCGCAGCAGGCGAGGGTGCCACACCAACAACAGAGGACTCTTCAGGATCAGTGGCTGCAGCGGGTTCATCATTCACTGGAAGTACAGAAATCCTATTCAAGAGATCGACTCAGACTTGTGTTCACGTTTACTAGATTTTTCACTTAAAGTGGTAACATAGTACCTTATAATTTTACCATGCATGTATCTGGTGACAGCAAAAAGTTCTACAAAACATAACTTTGGAAATGAGAGCAAGTCAGTAATGGCCTGTCCCCACTTCCTCCCCACCCCCACCAAAAAAAATCGGGAGAGGGATCTGAAATAAATATATTAAGTGTTACCTCTTTTTTATACTTTCATTGAATTTTTCTAACATATTATGATCACATATTGCAATAAAAGAGTAGCAGGAAGGAGGGTAACAGGGAGGTGTGTTGGTGCTAAATGAAGCAAGCCAATGCCACGTTTATAGGGTCATATTCCTCTCTTTAAACTTGTCATTTGTCTGCTGGGTACAAATGGTAACTTCCTTCAAAAAGCTCTCTCTACTCGCAGAGGCCAAAATTTCCAACAATGTGTTTGTTCTTTCAAAGACTCATGCTCAAAGTACGGAACAAAGATGAATACTGCAGATGAAAAAGATGGGCTCTAAAGATAAAGGACTTGTCTTCAAGGTAACAATAGACAAAGAGACAGAAGTCAAATAAGCCTGTTCCGAGTCTCCTTATTTCTCCATTTCTTTATTTCTTTGATGACCACTCATGTTCACAAGGACTCTAAGACACTGCAATGTCCTCCCACTCCAAAAGGGATCAAAGTTTCCGAAGAATTCTGCGAAAGTAGATAAGCCATAGGCAGAGAATTTTCTATATGTGATTGCACATATGCACATTTATACTAGAATTTTGTAGGAAAACCTCTTAGGTGTGATTTCAGCTCATCTGCCTAATTCAGAAATTCTTTTTGCGGTTTCAAATGCAACAAACATACTATCTAGATTCTTCTTACACACTTCGTCTGACAGGAGCTTGCTACAGACCCATTCCATTGTTGAACAGAGGTACCCGCCGGCAGGTTTTCCTCATGTTAAGTAAGTGGATTCCATTAACTGATCTTAGCCCCAGCCCCACGCAATGCAGACTAAGTACCCGGCCACCCCCTTTCTCATCCACCTTCTCCAGTTAGAAGGCCTGCTCTTGCTTTAATGCTTCTAGGCCCTTCCCTTCTTATCACCAGGCTGCTTTCTTCTAGGTATCTTCTTCTACTGCCTCTCCTCAATAATGACAGCAGGAACGGAACAAAATAAATCAGATCCCATCAGACCAGCGCACTCAGCTTTCCAATAGAAGTGGTATTAGTTAACTTGTACAGAACCCCTGTGTATGCCAGGCAAAGTGCAAAGCATTTTGGATTCTCTCATGTCAGCCTCACATACAACCGTACACATTCGGTACAATTAATATCCCCAGTTTACAGTTGTGGCAACTGAGGCTCAAAGAGGTTAAATAACCTGCTGAGGTTGACGGGCACCTAATTCACACCCTGACTGCCTGCTTCCAGAGCCTGAACTACTCATTTACCATGCTCTGCTTCTCCCTCTTGGCACATCCTCTAAAGCAAGCCAAGATTGTAACAACTCTGAAGCAACCATATAACCCTCTTGGCTAACCTGAGACTGGTAACCAGCTGAAACCAAATTTCTTCACAGGCTGTGATGCCGCTTGATCTTAAGAAATGGAAAAGAGGGGCACCTGGGTGGCGCAGTCGGTTAAGCGGCCGACTTAAGCTCAGGTCACGATCTCGCGGTCCGTGAGTTCGAGCCCCGCGTCGGGCTCTGGGCTGATGGCTCGGAGCCTGGAGCCTGTTTCCGATTCTGTGTCTCCCTCTCTCTCTGCCCCTCCCCCGTTCATGCTCTGTCTCTCTCTGTCCCAAAAACAAATAAAAAACGTTGAAGAAAAAAAAAAAAGAAATGGAAAAGAGCCTAGGGACTACCTGTGATCAACCCATTTGCTTTCTCCCCAGTGTATGAAATACTGTCTGGCAACATCAGCTAAATTAGTTGTTTAATAAATGGCTCCATCTCATGCAACTGGTGTTTCCCCAACACAAATGCGAGACTTCATACTTCTATTTCCTATTCTATCTCAGCCAAATTAGTAAAACACAGCAGATGACAATTCTCTTCATGCAAATCTATAAATTTTACTCAATTCCAATACAAAAAAAAAAAATCACATTTTTGAGAACTAAATAAATTCACTCTAAAAGTTATAAGAAAAACTAGGGGCTCCTGAGTGGCTCAGCTGGTTAAGCTTCGGCTCAGGTCATGATCTCGCAGTTTGCGGGTTTGAGCCCCACATCAGGCTCTGTGCTGACAGCTCAGAGCCTGGAGCCTGCTTCGGATTCTGTGTCTCCCCCTCTCTGTGTCCCTCCCAGCTCACACTCGGTTTCTCTCTCTCTCTCAAAATTAACATTAAAAAAAATTTTTTTTTTTAATTTTAAAAGTTTTAAGAAAAACTAAATGCAGAAGAACAGCCACCAAAATTCTAAAGAAGAGTGTTGTGGAGGGACGGGTAATTCTCTAAAGTATTAACACACCATCAGGCCACAACAATTAAAACAATGTGGTACTGACACACAAATAAGCAGATGGTGATGAAATTAATAAGGAACTCCAGAAACAGAATTAAATACACGTAAGAATTTAGTACATGACAAAGGTGGCATTTTAAATGACTGCAGTAAAGAGATTATTCAATAAATATTGCTGTGATGACTGGGTAATATACTGGGGGAAAAAATGAGTTTTATCCCTGCCTTACTCGTTACATGAAAATGAATTCCACATGAATCCAAAATTTTGACATAAGAAATGAAACTCAAGAGGAAGTAAACAGAGGAGGTTACTTTTATCTCAAAGTGTAAAAGACTTTTTGAAGTATAACACAAAATCGAGAAGACATAAAAGATGGATGAATTCAACTACATTAAAGTTTTTTTTAATTTAAGTGGCAAAAAAAAAAAATCACAAGCAAAATCAAAATCAAAGAAAAACCAGTTGGGGAAAATTATTACCAACCCATATTACAGACTAATGGCTAATTTCTTTGATATGAAAAGAACCTCTACAAATCAATTAGAAAAAGACCAAAAACATGCACAGACACTTCAGAGTAGAGGAAATACAAATTACCTCTAAATGTATTAAAAGATGCTCAATTTCAATTATGAGATGAGAAATGTAATTGAAGACTATGATGAAATACCATTGTTTAACCTATCAGATTGGTAAGAACAAAAATAGTTAATCGCACGCTCATAAGGGTGTAGGAAGAACTGGCATTTTCACCTATCACTGGTAGGAGTAGAAATTATTAGAACATCTCTGGAGAACAGCTGGCAATATTAAAAAATTTAATTTTTTTATTATTTAATTTTGAGAGAGAGAAAGATGCGGGGCGGGGCGGGGGGCGGGGGGGGGGGGGGGGGGGTGGGCAGGCAGAGAGAAAGAGAGACACAGAATCGGAAGCAGGCTCCAGGCCCTGAGTTGCCAGCACAGAGCCCAACGCGGGGCTCAAACTCAGGAATGGTGAGATCATGAGCTGAGCCAAAGTCAGGCGCTTAACCAACTGAGCCACTCAGGCACTCCATCGATAATGAGAAATTTAAATGCATTCATAGGGAGGTGGGTGGGGGGGAGTGGGGATGGGTGTGGAGAACAGAGGTGGGGGAGGCCTGTAGATGAAATTAAAACAGCCATGAGCCAATAATATTTAAAGACCGGGGTTAGATTCATTATAATATTATTTTTACTTTTATGAACTCAATGTTTGTGACACAGATGGACTTTGCATACCTCCATCAGGAGGCACAGAACATCTGGTTATCACCCTTTGGCAATGCCAGCAGCCGCTGGGGATTATTACCTAAACGTAAATTGGCTGTGGACTGCAAAACAGTTATATTCTAATTCTATCATTGCCTGTAAGAGAAACTGTCCCTCATCAACTCTTTGGCTACCTTGAGGTTCAGTTTGTAAAGAAAAGGCAGGAGAAATGCTTGAGTCTTTCCTTTTACTCACTGGTCTCCAAAAATGAACAGTGAAATTCTGTTCTGTGTAAAGATCATTCATGATGAGCTCTTGGATTTAAACATATTTAAAATAGTCAAATCCACGGTGATTACTGTTTTTTTATGAGACTAAAATTGTCCCCATCTCTGGCTGGGTTTAGCAGAGAAGGAAAGAGGCAAAGCTCTTCAAGTTTGCTTCAGATTCTATGCAAACATTTCTAAGATAATTATTAAATGCGAAGGTGCAGAACAGCATATATATTGTGCTACCGTGTATGTGTGTGTGTGTGTGTGTTTTCAAAGAATATGTGTGCATATGCTTATACAGTCAAAGAATAGCTTTGAAAGAATCATAAGGAACACAACAGTGACTGCCTCCGGGGAGGAAACTGGAGGCTACAGGACTGGAACAGGAAGGACCCTTTACACTGTTTGAGCTACTTATACTTTTAAAATTTTCAGAATGTACATGTACTACCTGTTAAAAATAATTATTATCAAACTGTTGACCAGGAAAAGAACAAAAGCAGAGGCCCATTTTCCATGCCAATGGAAAAGACCCTCCAATCTAGTTAGAAGGGTTCCCACCAGGGTGCCTGGGTGGCTCAATGAGTTAAGCAGTTAAGCGCTGACTCTTGATTTCCACTCGGGGCATGATCTCACGGCTCATGGGATCACCATCCGACTCTGAGCTAAAGCCTGCTTGGGATTCTCTCTTTCCTTTTTTCTTGGGTTCTCTCTCTCTCTCAAAATAAATAAATAAATTAAAAAAAAAAAAAAAGAAATCCATTTCAAAAAAAAAGGGGGGGTTCCCACCAGGATTGTATCTGTCCACAGACCCACCCGAGAGCCTGGGATCCACCACAGTAGCTCATCTGTTTTGAAGCTTTGTGCTATGCTTTGATTTGGAAATAGAGTATGACAGCCAGGTATCCCCGAGCTGACAACTTTGTGTCCATGCTTATACTCTTCTGTTCTCAAAAAGTGTATGTGTGTGTACACATATACACACATTCTTAGAACGTGAGAGCTTGAAAGAACCTCAGAAATAAATCCACCCATCACAGCTTATATCCAGAAGACACTGAAGTTCAGACAATTAACAATGAAGTCACTGGCCTACAGTCACAATGATAAACCAGTGAGAGTCCCCTAATGAAGCCATGAAGTGGCTTCAATTAGAGGAAAAAAACTGGACTGAGAAAGACAAGAAGTTAAAATTTAGTCATGCCTTACAGAATTGCTGTATTTTATAGTTTAGCTCTATTCAAACTATATTGTCAATGTTCTCTATTAATCCTAATGATGTGATATACACAACTTACCTCCCCTCAAAGACTACATCCTTCTTGAGAACAAGGGAAAATTTGTTTCCTTCATTTTTCACTACTTCCACTCTCTGTCTCCTATGACCTTGCCTACACCCCCTTGCTCATTTCAGCCCCTCTCTCCACTACTTAGACGAGACTGATCCCCTTTGTGGATCCCACAACACCTGTGGTCCCAGCTACTCAAACACACAGCCCCTGTGACATCTGCTGTGCTGGTACTTAGGAAACAGTGTCTTGAGCTTCTTTTTTTAAAAGAGATTATAAGGCAGAAACCTTATTTTATAATTCTTTACACCATCCATGGTGCTTACCAAAATGGCATTTGACAAATATTTGTTCACTAAATACTTGCTGGACTAAATCTAATAATCTAGGGAAAGAAATCTGAAATAAAACCACCTGATATTTATGTAACACTATCAATTGCAAAGCAGTTTCTTTCCTTTTCATTTTTATTTTGGAATAATTTTAGACTTCTAGAAAAGTTGCAAAGAGAAGGGAAGCAAAAATAATATAAAAACAGGGAGACTCTTAAATACGGAGAACAAACTGAGGGTTGCTGGAGGGGTTGTGGGAGGGGGAGGGGCTAAATGGGTAAGGGGCATTAAGGAAGACACTTGTTGGGATAAGCACTGGGTGTTATACACAAGGGATCAATCACTGGACTCTACTCCTGAAATTATTGTTGCACTATGTGCTAACCAACTTGGATGTAAATTAAAAAATAAATTAAAAAAAAAATAGAATATCTAAGTTTTCAAAAAACAAAAGTTGGAAAGATAGTACAAAGATAGCAATATTAGGGGAAACTGAGTCAAGGGCATATTATATAAGCATAGCACATTTGTGAAAGCTAAAAAATGAACACTAATGTATTACTATTAAACTTAAGACTTTATTTGGATTCGCCAGCTTCTCCACTAAGGTCCTTTTTATGTTACAAGAACCAATCCAGGATCCTGCAGTGTCTTTAGCAAATTTTTTTTCATTAGCCCATTTATCTGCCCAATAGCTCTGTGAGGAAGATGCTATTCCCATCGTATTTAAGACAAAACCGAAGCTCACAGAGGTTCCACCCAGACAGCGCCACGCAGGTAGCAAACAGCAAAACCAGTATTCAAATCCAGAATACCATTAAGTAAAAACAACGGAGGGACAGGAGGAGAAGTGAAGATTGCTTTGACGGCTTTCCTGTACCAAGACGACAGGGTAAATGGGGCAAGTAGGTAAAATGGCAGTTGAATGGCCTCTGGTTTCCACAACAAGGAGTATTTCACAAGGTTCCCTCTGTGATGTTGGTTAAACACTCTAACTTTATGAATCAGATATTCATTCAGGGCTGAGACATACTTGTCACAGTTAGCCAAAAAAAGATCAGGATTTGTAAATTCTTGTTCTTAATCCCGGACATGCTGCCAGCTCACTGTGTGTTCCAAGATCTTCAGGTGTGTGCAGAGTAGTGTGGGGTTCTTGGTATACAAAGCCCCCACATCCGGGCATGGCGAAGGCAACTGCCAACAATGGAAACTTTTTAAACTGAAGATCAGCTCGTAATATACAATGCACAGTAAAGCAGTCACTATCTCTTGTCCATGAAACACAAGCAATGTATTTCCAAGGCAATGGACTACTCAGTTCTTCCTAAGAGCAACCAAGGGGCGCCTGGGTGGTGCAGTCAGTTGAGTGTCTGACTTTGGTTCAAGTCATGATCTCATGGTTAGTGAGTTCAAGCCTCGCATTGGGCTCTGTGCTGACAGCTCAGAGCCTGGAGCCTGCTTCAGACTCTGTGTCTCCTTCTCTCTTTGCCTCTCCCCTACTTGCACTCTGTGTCTTTCTCTCAAACATTAAATAAACATTAAAAAAATAAAATAAAAAAAGAGCACCCAAACTAGAAAAACCTTTCATAATTAGCATGACACAGGGTGGGTGAGGCTTATAGAAAGAAAAACTAAATTAGATAGAAAAAAAGAAGAAAAATTAGGTGAAAAACAAGAAGAGAAACTTGTAAATGGACAAAGCCATACCATGTTACCTGATGGGAAAATTTAGTCCTTTCCTGGCTAATTCACCCAATTTCCATTTACATCCCACCACGCTTCTAAAGACTCAAAGTCTGAAATTTGTTTTGAAAATGTATAAACTACCAAAGAATATCATGGAGAAACAGTTATAAGGCAGGACTAGCCCTTTGAGACATTAGAAAAACATGGCGCACCTGGGTGGCTCGGTCGGTTAAGCTCTGACTTCGGCTCAGGTCATGATCTCACCGTGATCTCACGGTTCATGAGCTGGAGTCCCACTTCAGGTGAACATAAGCCCTGCTTCAGGTAGAACACGAGCCCCACTTTGGGTGAGCCCCGCTGTGCGTTCTCTCTTTCTCTGCCCCTTGTTCACTTGTGTGCTCGCGCGCACGCTCGTGCTCTCTCTCTCTCTCAAAAAAAAAAAATGTTCAGGCATAATTATTTTTAAATTTTCTATCTCCTTTTCTATAAAAGCCACAGAAAATGAGAGAAAAATGTAAAACCACACATGGGGGTAAACGTACAATCATAAATGTAACAGATAAAACGTATACCTAAGTACTTCATATATATTGAGATGGCTATTAAAAAAAAAATCAGGAAACAAGTGTTGGCAAGGATATGGAAAAACTGGAACACTCATTCATTGCTAGAGGAAATGTAAAATGGTGCATCTGCCATGAAAATAGTTTGAGGAATGCTCAAAAAGATACACAGAATTATCATACATAAAACCCATCAACTCTACTCCTAGGTTTATGGCCAAAAGAATTGAAAGCCGGGATTCAAACAGATACATGTACACCCCTATTCACAACAGCATTATTCAATATTATTCAAACTAGCCAAAGGGTAGGCACAATTGTATGTCCATCAACAGCTGAATGGATACATAAAATGTAACATTCACATACAGTGGAATGTTATTCAGCCTTAAAAAGGAATGAGATTCTGATATATGGCTACAACATGGATGAATCTGGAAAACATGACAAGTGAAATAAGCCAGAGACAAAAGGAAAAATTGTTCCACTTCTATGAGGTACCTAGAACAAATAAACTGTTAAAGAGAGTAGAAGAGAGGTTACCAAGGACTGGTGTTGGAGGGCAGATGGAAAGGAAAAAAATACTGTTTAAAGGGTACAAAGTTTCAGGGGCTCTTGGGTGGTTTGGCCTAGTAAGGAGCCAATCCTTGATTTCGTCTCAGGTCATGATCACATGGTTCATGAGGATCAAGCCCACACAGCTTGGGATTCTCTCTCTCCTTTTCTCTCTGCCCCTCCCCCACACTCTCGTGTTCTCTCTCTCTCTCTCTCTCAAAATAAATAAATAAATAAGCTACAGATGGATGGATGGATGGATGGATGGATGGATAGATAGATAGATGGTACAGAGTTTCAGTTTGGGAAGATGAAAAAGTTCTAGAAGTGCAGAGAGGTGGTGACAGTTGCACAACAGTGAGAATGTAATTAATGCCACTAAATTACATACTTCAAATGTTTAATGCCTATGTATATTCTGCCACAATTTAAAAAAAAAAAGCAATCTCTAACATATAAATCTCTAAAATAAACTTCCAAATATCAAGAAAAAAAATCAAATTCTATGAAAAAAATCACACAAGAGGAAAGAAACGGTGGAGCAACGAAGAACTGAAAACATGCAATTAGGTTCCACAATGAAGCGACACTTAAGAGCTACTGGCAAAATGATAAACCAGTATTTATAAGGTTTCAGGAAAAAAATAAACCTCATATACCATCTAATGGAAAATTCATACTGCTTTGGAATATATGATTGCTTCAATCCCTTTGGAAGGCAATCTGGTAACATACATCTGATCTCATTTCTAAACATTGGTATCCTCTGACTCAAGAACTTTATTCAGGAAGAAACAAAGCTGTGTGCAAAGACATTTGCATTAGGATTTTGTTTTACAACAGAGAAATACATAAGAATTGAAGAATGGGTAAATGAATATTAACTATGAAGTAGTATGAGGCCATTAAAAAAAAAAATAAACAAGACAACAGATACATAGAAGCGTGTATAAAAAATAAGAGACTAAAAAAATCCCACATACCCATGCTACATAACTACAATTGTATGAAATTATTCATCAAGACAAAAGCTAACTTTGAGGTCTTAGGCACTCTATATGCTTTATATAATTTATTCCTTATAACAACTTTCTGAGATATAGACTCTTGTCCTAATTTTATTGATGAGAAAACTAAGGCCCACCACTGAGCGCGGCCAGCGTGACTCCAGACTTCATGTGCATGGAAATCACATTTAAGAGACGAGTAAGAGATGTAATTTTCTTGGTAAAGTTTTCAATAAAAGTCACAAAGTCACTCATGGCACACAAGCCTCAATGAAGTGCTATATACCACTCGTCTACTTCTCAAATGCACCACTTCCAAACCTTGGTAATATTAGGTTTATACAGACGGGCTGCCATTCACTTTCATTTTATAAAAATGGATACTTTACAGTTGTGACAACATGAAAAAAAACACCTGGAACTCGGTTCTGTTTTTGCCCCAAATGTCTTTTTCATGCATAACTGCAGAGCACAGCCAGAAAGGCTTGCTAAATCAATCTTGTGTGTCTGTGGAAATATTTCCTGGAGGCACAGCTCGCTGCCACCACCATTTTGGAACTGGTCCTCACAGCTCTAAGAGCAGAGTATTGAAGGATGAAGATGTCCTCATTCACGGCCGCAAACTCCCTTCTTGTCTTGTGCTGCCAAAGAGTGGGCTTCCGTCTGCTCCCCGAAGGGAAGGTAAGATCTTTCTGCACCCCTTGGGTAGACGTGAAAGAGCCTACAAAGTCCAGACTGGCTGTGAGGCAAAGGTGAAGCGTCATCACAGCAGAAAGGAGAGAGACGAGACGGAGGCCAAGGCCTTAGTATTTTAACAGGCAGAAATCCCCAAAACGCAACAACCGTCCCTCACAGACGGGTTCTGGGAACAGTCTAGGCATTCAGATACACCACCATAAAACATGCCCAAGGCAGCTTTGGCTTTCTGAGGACACGGCTGGCACCTGCCTCGTCTGCTGAAACATAATGTTCCTGGAGATAAGGATAACACACAAAGGTACCTAAAAATAAACATAGGGGAAACACAGATCTCTTCTGGTATCCAAGGAAAGTGACTCAAAGACCATCACCATATAAAGTCAATTTACCAATAGTTTTTTGTAAGAAAAGCAGAGATGACTGAAGGAAACCAGTGTCAAGGAATATAGACCCCTGAGAAACGAAGGGGTTGGTAGCCTGGCCACAGCCTCCAGGAAACAAGTGGTTCTGAAGAAACCAGTTCCCCTTCCCCATTTGTAAGGGCTGGCCCTCCTCCACAAGCGACTTCTTTCTCTAAGGGAAGCATGTTTACTGGTGTTCACGGAGCCGCATCAGGTGTTCTCTAACACAGTCCAGAGCCACCACCTGGCCACCCTCTTCACACAGACTGGAGGCCAGGCCCCCGCCCCACCGCCCGCCGTGGCTGCGATGACTGGATGTTCCAGCGCTTGGATATGGTGGCTGGCACAGGGACACCGGGAGGATGAGATGGTCGTCGCCTGTACTCCCCACCTCCAGCTCATCCTTATCCTTAAGGCTCAGGGTGAGCCAGCTAACTCGATTTCTTCAAGCAGGTCCCAAACTCCAAGGAGTAAGCCAGGCCACCACAGATACACTGAAACAAGCACAGGCCACTGCATCCTGCAGCCTGGTGCACATAATGGTATAACTAAACACCATAAACTATCAGACGGGCTCTGCAGCTCGCATCTATAGGAAAGTCACTAGAAAGTAACGCTAACCGATTTGTGCTACTCAGTATGCTGGTCTCGCAAAGAGGAGTAACAATACCACGGGAATGCTACGTGAACAGGCTTGCTGCTCCAGATCTCTGCTCTCTGGGCCACACCTCTGCTATCACAAGCATCTACAAAATTCGATGTCACATGCTGATTTAAACACCGACATTTCTACAGTTTATTGAAGCAAACACCCAAGTCCATTCCCAACTGCTTCAAATTAAAACAAATGAGCAAACGATCGGCCATACTAAAGCTTTGACGATTTTCAAGACATTTAGAAAAATGGACTTCTTTTTCCTTTCTAATTCGACACCGTCCTGATGAGACAGAAGGAAAGCATGACAAAAAATGATTTGTTTTGAAATAGGTCCTTCCCTTCCCACTTACAGAGAAGCAGAATCAAGGGCAGGAAAGTTTTCTGTGGACACAGAAGGGGCACCTATTCTCAAATGGGACAAATACTCTCACAGCCACAGAACGTGCCCTCCCCACCCCAATCCCATGGCACCTGGCTCTGCCCCTAGTCAGCATCCCAACCGATCCAACGGTGCCGCCATCTTCTCAAACCCAGCTCGGAGCAACAATACTTAGTCTTCTTTCTCCCTAGTCTGAGCATTTCCTTAAATTAAGGAAATAAAAAATGTATCATCTAGAAATAAGATACCCCTTGCCCCCAATACTGATAAGAAATGAATTTTAAAAATCAGTACTCTTTATTTTTGTGCAAAGTAATATTTTAGAAGAGTGTATGGAGTCATATGGAGAATAACCTTGGCCAGAGACAAAAGAAGATGGGCCAATGGAAAAGGTGATGGGTTCAAGTTCATTTCAGTATTGGAGTCTTCTCTCGCCCACCCTACATCCTGACACAGCAGAGTCCTGGCTCCATGTGAGCACAAGTTAGAAGCCGCTGCTTTCATTCAGGCTGGTATTTTGTGTTGTCACTCACCTGTGCCATTGGCCAAGCCATTGTGGGTTGGGTTCTTGACGGGCTGGCGGTGCCGGTTGCTAGTACCGGGGCTTTGCTCGCCGGTTGCTGTGGTTGTTCTGGCTGAACCACCTGAATGTCTGTGCGTCCTGGAAATTCAAAGTATAAAGCAGACAGACATAAGTCACTGTGAAAAAGACAGCAGTATGTCCCATCTAAGTCACCGCATTCCCTCTCTCACTATTTATTGGAAATAAGACCTTTAATAGCCCCTCTGGTCTTTGACTCAACAGAAGCTGGCTCCAAACAGAGAGACCCAGGTAAGGTTCCTTCTTGGTAATAACCCAGAAGGCAACTTTGGGTAAACTTTTCCACTTGAAGTAAACAAATCCAGAGTGAATTGCCCCCACATCTGAAATAACTGGCAAAATATCCTGTGACCATCACATTATTTTTATTGGGCTCAAATGTAAGAAATAAACAAGAATCACTGGACAGGCTACAGATGACATATTTCTCCCATTAGGCAAAAAGAGCCCAAAACTTATCCAAATCCATTTTCTCTATAGCTAGAAACATCCTGCCCTTGGGAAAGGAAGTCAAGAGGCACCAGACAGCCTCAGCCAATGCACAGGTTGACATGTTTTATGTAGAAAAGATGACTCCGTGGTCCATCCCAACAAATGAGGAACAATGCATAAAGGGATCTGTATCACAAGGAAAACGGTGGGATCCAGGAGCAGAGAATCTATCTGACAACTTCAGAACAACAGATAGTAGGCAGTATGTATTCTCACGATCCTGCTGTAGCCTGACTTTGTTCACTAGTGAAAATATCTAAGCCTCCCTGCCCTTCAGTCCAGCTGTTTTGTCAAAGGAGACTATTCTACTACTTAGTCATTATCTACTAGTTTTCAGCAGTGAGAGCATTTAAATATTATCCATTGAAGAAAGACCAATCTACCCCATGTGACATGGGGCAGTGAGGTTACTATCAACAATGAAAGGAATAATTACTCTACAAGTATATAATACGTGCTGAGCCTGAACATCATGTAACAGATATCCATGATGCACTGTGCACTTCACGTATTTTATCTCATTTAACAGGACAACCCTGGAAGGAGCTTACTATTATTATGCCTATTTTACAGATAAGAAAAAAGACAGAGAAAGTAAGCAATGGAGCAAGACTCAAATCCAAGCAGTCTAAGGTCAAGAGCCCATGCTCTTTGGTTGGAGGCTGGGGGTGGGAAGCCTGGACTTGAACTGAATCCCTCCCAGGCTATTCTTTCACGGGTCACTGGGCCAATAGAAAGCTAAAGAGCTCTAACGGAAAGGTCCCCTGCTGGGCTGGAAGGCTCCATACCTACCACAACACCTCTGCTGGTGAGACCCCCTCAATCAGCGTGTTGGAACAAGCCTGCAGCACAACAAACCTGTAGGTTCTCAGGGAGGGGGGGTGGGGGGAACAGGTGCCCCCACCAACCACCTACTCTAGCACAAGAAACAGACTTTTTCCAATAAGCCAAAATATCAATAGTGATTAAAAAATATGTTTTAATAGTGATTATCTTTGTTGTGAACACGAATTCCCTTAGCTTTTCCTTTTATGCTTTTCTAGTTTTCTTCATTGAGTTTGTACACCTTTGAGTAAGGAAAAAAGTCTTTTCTTGGACCAAAACTAGAAGCAAGGAAGGAAGGAAGGAAGGAAGGAAGGAAGGATAGAAGGGAGGAAGGAAGGAAAGAAGAAAGCTAGCAAACCTTGGAGTTCATACCTAAAGACTGCACGACAGTTAAAAATGGATAGAGAGGGCACAAATGAGCTATGGAAATAAGGATTTAATTTGGACTCTCTTTTTCCATCTTATTTTTCCCTGAGCTAATTTCATAAATCAAAAGCTGTCAACCACACCTCAGTCAAGAAAAATATTTCAAACTCCCACATCACGGGAAGAAATGCTAGTACTGAACATTTTACCACAAGCCCTCATCGAAAGCAGGAGGAGTACAGATTAGTTCCAAAGGGAAAGACGGGTCTTCAGCCACTGGCAAATGTGTGTATATGTGTTTAAGACAGAGAGCTCAAGAGAGATAAAACTGGTTAATAGAAAGTTTATTTCAGCCAAGAATCCCCTTAAAAGGACAAAAAATCCTCTCTGATTTGGTACTCACAGCCCACAGCAGAGGGCTGTATCACTCAAGAGGCAGCAGGCTGTGTGGGCAGCATAGAAAATGCGACCTCAGTCCTGTCACACACACAGGCTCCAAAAAGCCCATGAGCACGTCCAGTCGAGGGCTCCTTGTCCCTCTGCAGAGCAGCTGGGCATGACAGCAGGGTGGGCCCCACTAACTCCCCCTGACTCCTCCCTCCCTTCCCCGAAAGGGCATGCGGTCAGAGTTGAGAGAGAATAGTTTCAGAAATGTTTAACCACTAATGATAGCAGCTTGCCCTGAATGATGGGCTGCAGCAGGGCTGGGATTAGCCTGGAAACCAGGGGCAGCTGGGACCACTTGGCGTGAAGTGCTGCCTCCCTGGCCGCAGCTCACTGCCACCCCCCCCCCTCCCCCGCCAACACACACACACACACACACACACACACACACACACACACACACACACACACACACACCCTTCTCCCCTCCCCTCAACACACACACACACAAACCCCCCCACCCTCAACACACACATACACACCCTCCCCTCTCCCTTCCACACACATGTACACACACCCTTCCCCCTCCCCTCAACACACACACACACACCCTCAACACACACACACACACCCTCAACACACACACACACACACACACACACACACCCATTGCCCAGATTCTTCTCTTGCCCCAAATCGGGAGTTACTACCTTTTTCACCTTGAATTACCTTTAATAGAAGAGTCTCAAAGAAGAGAAGGTCTCAACATTTAAGGAAAATCTTCCCTTCAGCAGTTTCCTCTCTTGGAGGATTCACTCAGCCCTTACAAGATGGGACTGTGTCGTGATTAAAAGCTGGCCCAAATGTTGAAACCACACACCATAAGCCAAAATAGTATCAGGACAAACGCGGGACGATGGGGTGGAGATGAGCTGGGCTCCACCACAGGCAGCCTGGCTTCAGCTCTGCCAGTGACTTCAACTCTGGCCCGATCCTGACACCATTTTGAGGGCGGGTGGGCAGCAGGGGTCGGTCGGGTGGGGGGTTATGCAGCTCCTGTGGTAGTCAGACGAAGATGGAACAGCAAAACTCCACAAGCAGTTTCAAGTCACCTAGTTACAGAGACTGAGTTTTCTTCACAGCATGCCCTTCTCAGAATGCTGGCATGTCCTCACCTAAGTTCCTCTCTCAGAAACTGAAGCCTCCCTAAGAAGTCCAGTCAGGGCCAGGGCCCTGGAAATCTGTCTCCACACTCCTAGAAACAGATTTGTGGCACATGAGGTCCCCCAGACAGGGCTCTGGGCTGTCCCCTGGCACTCAGGCTTTGCCATTCACAGAGTTGGCCTCGGTCCTCAGCTGCACCCTGAGAGTCACAGCCTTGGTTGCTTTGGGACCTCTTGTATCGCTTTTCATGAAGTCCACTGAAAAGCAATCAATTATTATTTTCCTTTTAAGTTTTATTGATTTATTTGGAGAGAGAGAGCACACACAGGCATACACTCAAGCAGGGGAGGGGCAGAGAGAGAGGGAGAGAGAGAACCCCAAGCAGGCTCCGCACCATCAGCATGGAGCCAGACGCAGGGTTTGATCCCACAAACAGCAAGATCATGACCTGAGGTGAAACCAAGAGTAGGACGCTCAACCTACTGAGCCACCCAGGTACCCTTCATCTATTGTTTTCTGAGCAATAAGCCCTATTCTAGGACTAGCAACAAAACAGAAAGGGTGCCTGGAGCTTCCGGATCAGTGAACATGTGGAGATGTGGGAAGAGCGGCGTGCCTGGAAAGCGCACGGAAGCTCGGCACCTTCCCCCACACCCCACCCTATGCATCTCTTCCATCTGGCTGTTGATTCATATCCTGTATCGTACTCTTCAGTAAACCGGTGAGCACTAAGAAACAAAACCGGAAAGAGTCCCTGATCTCAAGGAGCTTACATCTTAGTGGAAATGGGGCGATTTGTAATTTTGCTCAGACACAAACTTGCATCACACCCTACAATGCTGACATGTGAGAGCCACTTGGCCAGTGAGTGAGCCTGGCTGACAACCTGGCACTGTCCTTCCAGTGCAGCTTTGTTGACCATCATCACATGGCAATAGTTGATGTGGAGTACTTACATAAAACTTTGTTTCCTTGGTTAAAAAATAAGGAGGGCAGCCCTAGCATTGGTACCATGAGTGAAAACGAAATGAAGAGTCCAAAAAAGTGATGCCTTACAAGCCAGAACACAAAATTTTTTGCCAAGTTAAAAGTGGAATTCAAATTTGGTAGTGGCTCACAATTTGAGATTATTAAGTCTATCATATCCTTCACATGGAAATGGATTTTTAAAAACAGTTAGTGACTTCATCAAAATTCAACATGCCTACCCTTCTAAAAACATTAGCCAGAAAACAAAAAGACAATCCAGAGACTGGGGAAAAATATGTGCAAAATACATATCTGATAAAGGACTTAGATCCACAATATATAAAGAACTCTCAAAACTCAGTAACAACAAACCAATATAACAAATAATCAAAAGATTTTAACAAACGTTTCACCAGAGATGATCTACAAATGGCAAACAAGCACATGAAAGATGTTCAACATCATTAGTCATTAGGGAAATACGAATTAAAATCAGAACGAGCCACCATCACATGCGTGTCGGAACGGACACTAAACAGACAAAAAACTGCCAGTAAAAAGTGCTGAGGAGGATGGATGCAAGCAAACTGAACCTCTCAAACACTGCTGGAGGGAATGCAACATGGTATAGCCACTTTAGAAAACGGTTTGGCAGTTTCTCATGAAGTTAAATAATGCATTTAGCATACAAACCACAATCCTACTCCTACATATTTACCCAAAAGAAAGGAAAATACAGGCTTCCCCAAAACCTCTAGGCAAATGTTTACAGTGACTTTCTTCCTTATTTCCAAACTTGTAAACAACCCAAAGTCCTTCAACTGGTGAAATCGACAGACTGTGGTACATCCATACAAGGGAATACTACTTAGCAAATAAAAGCAAACGAACTACTAATACACGAAACAACATGGATTTATCTCAAATGCACTACACTAAGCGGAAGAAGGAGGACTTTAAAGGCTACAGTTTGTCATTCCATTTTTATAACATTTGGGAAGAAGCAAGGCAAACTATAGGCAAAGAAAACAGATTTGGTGTTTGGCAGGGCTGGAGGTAGTAGGAGAGGCTGACGACAAAGAGGCACGAAGGAACTTTTCAGGGAGATAAAACTGTGTACGTCTTGAGTATGGTACTGGTTACCAGATTATATGCTTTTGTCAAAACCCACAGAACTGCATACTGCAAAGGATGAATTTTACTGTGTATAAATTATATCTCAGTAAACCTAACTTAATAATTTTTTTAAAAACTCAATCTGTATATTTCAGCCAATGTAAATAAAAACAGTTCATCACATGAGAAAAAATAAAAGTGAGCAAAAGTTTTAAAAGACAGGTAACTATAGTGTGAGGATATGCTCAAAAAAATACAGAAAGCAAGAATCTTGATAAGAATGTACGTCAGGCGACATTCAGGACTCTCCAAACACTCTGTATTAGTAAATGTGAAAATTCTTCAAAGCATAGGGACACATCTCTCCCAAATGTCAAGAAGTCCCGGCTGACTGGATACCAAGCACTGAGCATAATTTTCTATCTTGGTAAAAGATGCCAAGACACAAAACGGGTTCTTTGACCTCCGATTCAGGCCCATCAGTATTTGAGCTCCACACAAGAGAAGTTTCAAGGTATAACAACTAATAGTGAGCTAACCTCCACTTAAAAAGACAAATCAATGGGCGCCTGGGTGGCTGTCAGTTAAGCATCTAACTTCAGCTCAGGTCATGATCTCACAGTCTGTCAGTTCAAGCCCGGGGCCGGGCTCTATGCTGACAGCTCAGAGCCTGAAGCCTGCTTTGGATTCTGTGTCTCCCTCTCTCTCTCTGCTCCTCCCCCACGCGTGCTCTGTCTCTCTCTCTCTCTCTCTCTCTCTCTCTCTCAAAAATAAACATTAAAAAAATTTTTTTGATAAATAAATAAAATAAATCAAAAAAACAAATCAAAAAACAATGTAGACATTAAAAGCACCTAATAAACCCTTTTCACATTCCAATCCAAGGAATCGATATGTGCCTGGATGACCTGACCCAAGATGGTGTCTGTCCTGCCCCTCTTCCAAGGCCTCTTAACTGGGCATTGTCTTTTAATAGCAGCATGGAAACAAAACTGAGTGAGGCTGGGCCAGTTTCCAGTAAGACAACCAGCAAAAAAACAGGCTCTTAAAATAGAAGCACAGGAAAAAAAAAAAAAAAAAACAAAAAACAGGGGAATTGGTGATGGGAAAAGAAACTGTTTCCACCATGGAGAGAGGCATCGACAAGCAAACCTGCTCCGACCTACCCCCTCCTCAATTCTTCCTCCCTGTTCAAATGTGGATTCGAGGGGGGGTGGGGGGAGGGCGGCCATAGGGAAGGGGATAAGAAGGGGAGGTTAAAAGGGAAAGGCGCAATTAAGAGTTAAAATGGGACCCTTCCAGTCATTCCAAGGGTCATTTACGGCTCTGTTCCACACCCTACCTCTAGGCTGCCAGCCTCTGAAATGACAGGAAAGGTAAAAATAAAACTGCTGCCAAGTCCATTCTACGTCCCGGAAAGACAAATGATTTACTTCTGCCCAGCCTGGAGTACAGAGCAATCTCCCCAACAGTGGCAGCTCTAGGAGACTAAAAGATGCATCTTGCAAGAGAACGTAGGATACATTTTGATTCATCTCACCGAATTCCAGATTGCAGGTTGGGAACACTAGAAGAGAATGCTCAAACACCCTCCCACACTTGAAAGGAGCTAAAGCTCACGGGAAGTAGTCACTCCCCATTCCGCCCCGCTCGGTGCTGCAGCGGGTGACTGATGTGTCCCACGGCCTGAGACGGCACAAGGATGTAGGACGCTCAGGCAGCCAGCGCTGTGGGCCGCCGGTCCCCATGGACACGCAGTTGGAATCTGCATGGGGGGACCCTGAAAGGGATGTGGAGCCCCGGCTTGTGCAGGTAAGCCAGAAGAGCGTCTCCACCTTCTGTCTACTGAAATCGTTTGAGTGTCCCCTGTGCTACAGCCTCAGACCAAAAAGGACTACGTAGGACCCTGAGGTACCAGGGTCAACGACACACTCGGGTGTTATTTCTAAGTGTTCTGACACAGCATATCACAAAGGCAGAAATCCAGCAGGAGTGAGGTAAGCTCCAAAAAGAGTATGTTCCTTGGACATTCCTCAACACAATGCGCCAAATTGCTCCTGAGGAAAATTCAGAGGCTCTGCTGATCTGTTCAGCTGGCACACTCTTCTCTAGAAGCCCGATCCAAATCTTGGTCTAAACGTCCCTCATCTCCCAGGCTAGAGTAAATTCTCTTGCATTCTCTCACAAGGCATTCTAATTTTCCCTTTATGGCACTTGTATTTGTAATTGTATATTCGTTTGTTTATTTGTTCAATGTCTATCTCCAGTAAGGTCCATGAGGTCAGGAACCATGTCTCTTTTGTGTACCTTTGCATAACCAGCACCCAGCATGTGCCTGGCCTTACAAGAAGGCGCATAAAAATATTTGCTGAATGAATAAAAGAAGCAGGCATTCAAGTTCAAAAGCACTCTTGGGCCTGTAATCTCTAGTACCACCAAAGTTCTTTGCAATCCACTCATCACCTCCTCATCTCCTGCCATCCCTTTAGAGAATGGAATCCATGCCAGGGGATGGAATCCAAAGTCTAGCAGATAATTGAGAAGTATCAGAGCTACTGCCTTCCAGAAAGACTAACTCTAAGCATCCTGTAAAACCGTTCTCTAATATCAGCGTCTAAAAATAAAAATGATTTCACCAGACCCATTTTATGCCCACATACATATACTAAAATTGTGAGACAATCTTCAAATCCAACCAGATTCTACGTGGGTTTTTATGTGTCCCAGCTGTAATTTTGAAGCACACGCCAACAGGTAAAGACTAGGCAAGTGAGTAACATGACAGTTAAGAGAAATACCTTCTGTGGTAGGCAGAATTTCTAAAACGACCCCGCCTCCAAAAGATACCCCACCCTAATGCCTAAAACCAGTGAATGCAACAAAACTTCACACCCTTGATAATGTTATATGGCAGCTGACCTTAATAAAGGGAGATCACACAAGCAAGCCTGATCTCCTAAAATCAGCATGCTTTCTCTGGCAGGTGTGAGAAGTGGGGAGCAAAAAAGAACATCAGAGCAATTCAAAGTTCAAGGGGGATTTGACACACCCTTGCTGGCGTGAACATGGGAGTGGGGAACACGCAGGTGGCCTTTCAGACCTGAGAGAGGCCCCAGTTTAATAGCCAGTAAGGAAACAAGGACCTGAGTCCTACACCCACAAGTAACTGAAGTCTATCGACAACCTGAAAGAGTTTTGAAGCAAATACTTCTTAGACTTTCCTGATAAGAATGCAGCCAGGCGAGGGAGCCTACGTGGCTCATTAAGTTGAGTGTCTGACTCTTGATCTTGGCTCAGGTCACGATCTCACGTTTTGTGGGTTCCAGCCCCACATCAGCACTCTCGCTCACTCTCTCTCTCTCTCTCTCTCAAAAATAAACATTAAAAAAAAAAATCTTTAAAAACAAAAGAATGCAGGGGCACCTGGGTGGCTCAGTTGGTTAAGTGCCCAACCTCAGGTCAGGTCATGATCTTGCGGTCCATGGGTTTGAGTCCTGCATCGGGCTCTGTGCTGACAGCTCAGAGCTGGAGCCTGCTTCAGATTCTGTGTCTTCTCCCTCTCTGCCCCTTTCCCACTCGTGCTCTGTCTCTCTATCTCAAAAATAAATAATAAACATTAAAAAAAAAAAAGTTTAAAAAAATAAAAAAAGAACACAGCCTGGCCAACACCTTGATTTTGACCCTGTGGGACCCTGAGGAGACAATCCAGCCAGCCAGCCTGTGCTGTTACAGAAGGGTGAGCTAAAAAATGTTACTGTTTTAAGCCCTAAGTTTGTGGTGATTTATTACACAGCAATAGAAAATCAATACATCCTCCCAAACAAATAAATGTCAATTTCCACAGAAGACGATACTAATTTTTAAAGATATGGCTAGGTAATAGCCTTGGCCCAAATTCTTGCTGACCACCCTGTTTCACTCTGATTTCAGAAGGCCTTATGCAGGTATGGCTTAGCTCTACGCAATCAGGGCTCATCTCCTAGGAACAGCATTTCTGTGATGCAGCGTCCTTTATGAGATACACGTTCTTAAGATTCAACAATTGCTTGTAAATTTGAACAAACGATATATAAGTGAATTGTTACTATTCTTAGTGGGTAAGTAACATTCTCTTCTGCTAGAATCCAGGTACAGGGACTTTATACATTCTTTTTCCCCAAAAAGACATAATTATGTGTCAAGCTATGTCTGATTCCAGTGCTAACCGCAGAAGTTGCAAGGATTTGGAAAGAATAGTCCATGTGAAGGGTTCAATACAGAACTATCAGTCATGAAGAAAAAACAGAGGACACAGGAGAGACTGAGAGAGCAGTGGCAACCCACCACGCTCTTGGCGGTTAGGCTCAGCCTTAGAAAGCACAAGGCAGTCCTGATAAAAAGTCTCCCCTATACCCAGGGCCCCTGAGATCATCACTTCTCAGGAGTTGTGGCACCAAGGAATGTAAACTAGGAGCAAGACCCACCCCGAAGTTTCGGCAAATAAGGAGCAAGAACACAAGACTCTTTCAATTCAACAAATATTTATTGAGCTGCCGCTACGTGCAGCAAGGCGCTATTCTAGGCTCTGCTAGGGACAGGCAGAGGGATGACGCACACGTGCCTTTAGCATGGCATTTGGCTGAGGGTCTGGCACCGCTCCCCCTGCACCCTCTGCCCCTCCAAGAAGAAATAAATGGAGAAGTAACTCCTCAGTAGTCTGCAATTCATTCTTTCCTAAGTGTAAAGCAAAACCGAACGATGTGATTTAAAATAAAACTTTTTTAAACCGTTTTTAAAGGTAAAATTTTAAAAAATTAAATAAAAAAAAAAAAGGAACAACAAACCAACCTGGTCTTACTTCCCCCGTCTCCTTCACAAAATAACAATTATTTGTACTACATCCTACTCAATGTTTTCACTAATCTCTTTTTTTTTTTTTTTAATTTGTGTCATTTTAGGGGTGCCTGGGTGGTTTGGTCAGTTAAACGTCTGATTTCAGCTCAGGTCATAATCTCACAGTTTTTAACTTCGAGCCCCGTGTCGGGCTCTGTGCTGACAGCTCAGAGCCTAGAACCTGCTTTAGATTCTGTGTCTCCCTCTCTGCTGCTCCCCTACTCATGTGTGCACTCGCACGTCTTCTCTGTGTGTGTCTCTCTCTCTCAAAAATAAATAAACATTCAAAAACCATAGTCATTTTGTCATTAGAACTTAAACCTTCAAAGGCCATCTATCTATACAATAGACCCAACACAGAGACACGCTAAAAAGTAAAGCCAAACAAAATCTTCACAGAGGGAGCAAGTCCTTGGTCTCTCCACACCCTTCACACTGCTGGATGTAGACTTTCACACTCCATTATCAAATAATGAGCAAACCAAAGATGACTTCCACTCATCAAGATAAAGAAAAGCACACCTAAGGCAGGTTTAACGTGGCAAGTCAGTCTAGGGATAGGAAATAAAGAAGGCAGGACACACAGAAATGAAAAGGCGAGAGGATGATGAAAACGACTCCAAGGACATCACGAATCAAAGAAAGATATATGGCCTGGGACACTTTAAAGGTAGATGCTATCATCCTGGTGTTTTAAAAATTCACCTGAATGCCATCGCAAATAACGCTACCTAACATACAAGGACCAAAAAGGTTGAAACTAAATGGGCAGGGAGGGGCCCCTGAGTGGCTCAGTCAGTTAAGAATCTGACTTTCCACTGATGTCATGATCTGACAGTTCTCGAGTTTGAGTCCCGCATGGGACCAAACTCCCCTCCACCCACCCCCCTCCTTGGGGTGAGCCCTGTTTTCTCTCCCTCTCCCTCTTCCTCTCCTTCTCCCTCTCCCTCCCTCCCTCTCTCTCTCTCTCTCTCCCCTCTCCTTCTCCCTCTCTCTACACCCCCCCCTCACTCACTTGGGTCTTACTCCTCCTCAAAAACAAATAAATAAATAAATAAATGGACAGGGAAAAATACATGCCAAGCAAATATGAAACAAAAAGGAAGCTGGGACAGCTATGCTAATGTCAAACCAAACAGATTTTTAAAAATAATTTTTACAAATCGGGTGTAACTTACACAGAGTAAAATTCACCCTTTTTAAGGGTACTGTCTAATGAGTTGTAACAAATGTATACAATCGTGTTACCACCACCATATTCAAGACACAGGGCATTTCCATTCTCGGTGCCCTTTTGCAGTTAATCCCTCCCATCAGTTCCTAGAAACTGCTGATTAGATGTCTATCCCTGTAATTTTGCCTTTTCCAGAATGCTATAGGCTACAATTCAGCCTTTTGTGTCTGGCTTCTGGCACTCCACCTGATGCTTTTGAGTATCATGTACGTTGTTGTAGATTGTTCCTTTTCACCATGCAGACCAAATAAATTTTAAGAGAAAAAGTACTAAAAAAACAGAGGATCATGAGATCAGGACAAAGTTCAATTCGCCATAAGTCATATTTCAAATTCATAGTATGAGCCAATAAAATGACCTTAAAATGCATAAAACAGAAGTTCATAGACATGATTTGGCCCCATCTAGTGCTGCCCCCCTCTCCTATTTTCCCACTACTCCCTCCACACCAGCCAAACCAGCCTCTCCACCACTCTTCCAGCTCCACGGGGCTCTGCAGAAGCCATTCCTCTGCCCCAATAGTCTTCCTCCCACATATCCTCATGGCCAGCCCTCATCTTCTTCAAATCTTTGCAAAAAGGTCACCTTCTTAACGATGACTCACTTGACTGCCCCATTTACTACTGCATCCCACTGCTCTATAATATATGCATATATATGCATATATATGTATATGTGTAATATATATACATATATATGTATATGTATATTTCCATGGATCAGATTTATTTTTTAATCAATAAAGATTAAAAAAAAAACCGAAAAAGAGGATCACTCTAATATTCTCCATTATTATAGAAGCCAAGGCACAGAATGTTTCCAGAAAGAACTAGTCCATGAGGTAAACCTGCAGAAAGGTCAGGTGAGCCTCTGTGGCTGTAATTTTGGGGGAAAGATAGAAGCAGATGCAAGAATGAAGTGAACTAACACATAAAGGGAAATAAAGATGGGAGACCCAAAGAATATTGAGACCAATATCTTCACTATATTTTTAATAAGTTTTTTTTTTTTTTTTAAGTCTATTTATTCATCCTGAGAGAGAGAGAAACAGAGCACAGGAGCAGGACAGGGGCAGAGAGAGGGAGGATTGAGAATCCCAAGCAAGCTCTGTGCTGTCAGTGGAGAGCCAGATGCAGGGCTCGAACTCAAACTGTGAGATCATGACCCAAGCCAAAGTCAAGAGCCGGACGCTTAACCAACGGAGCCACCCAGGTGCCCCTATATTTTTAATAAGTTAAGGGTACATGATAACTTCAGGAACACTGTGACACATGAAGCATAATGCTATATAAACTCTGTATTTCAGTTCCGTAAATATTTTTATCTAACACAAAACTTAAATATAGAATTGTTTCAATGTTTGACATGCATCATTCTATCAAGGCTACGGAGTATGCCATTGTAAAGACACCCACTGAACTAAATCCCAGGGGCGCCTGGATGGGTCAGTCAGTTAAGCGGCCAACTTAGGCTCAGGTCATGATCTTGTGGTTTGTGAGTTCAAACCTGGCATCAGGCTCTGTGCTGACAACTCAGAGCCTGGAGCCCGCTTCAGATTCTGTGTCTCCTCTCTCTGCCCATCCCATGCTCATGCTCTGTCTCTCTCTGTCTCTCAATAATAAACGTTAAAAAAAACAAAAAACTAAACCCCAAATCTCCACTTCCATAGAGCTTGGCAATTTCAAAAGGAGTCACTGAGTGCCCACAGAATCCTAAAGGAAAAGTCTAACCTCATCATGCCACACTATGCCACCAAATGGCTTAAGCCCCCCTCTCCCTGCCATCCCCATCTGTCCAAAGCATCTGCCATCAGTTCTGTTCTGCTTCTTAATCACCACATACCCAAGCTGCCTAAGCTCCCAGGACTAAAAAGTCATTTCTCCAAAACCCATACTCTCTTTATTTGCTTCTCTGTATATCCTGTCCCTTTCAACCACAATTTTCTAGAACTAAGAAATCCCAGAATCCAGATACAGATATAATTAAAGTAGAAACACCACTGCTGTGCCCTCATTGTGGTGACCCTTATACTGGCCCCATAGTCCAATATCAGAAATACACTTTGTTTTGCTCTGTATCTCTTCAAGTTTGGTTTTCATTCCTGCCCCTAAGGATACACTTTCAGAGTGTGACTGCCCCAGGGCCACACGGTACTACCTTTTCACAGACGCTGCCAACACCAATCTCAACCATTATGGGGGATGCCATTTTAAAGTGACAGCTTCATAAGCTCCTCCCCTCCTGCATTTCTTATTTCCTTGAAAAACATCACAATCTAAGCACCGAGTCCTCTCTATTCCTGTTCATCCTTCACCCCGTCTCATTAGTCAGTCACCCAGTCCTGCTCAGTGATTACACCTCCTAGGTATTTCTAGGTATTTCTCTTGACTTCTCTCCATTCTGCCCACTGCCCAAGGCCAGTCATCAATTCCTTACTCACCAGTTCCCTACAACAGTCCTCCTCTTGGTCCCTGGTTCTAATTTCTTTCTTTTTTTTTTTTTTTATTTATTTATTTATTTATTTTAACATTTTATTTATTTTTGAGACAGGGAGAGACAGAGCATGAATAGGGGAGGGGCAGAGAGAGAGGGAGACACAGAATCTGAAACAGGCTCCAGGCTCTGAGCTGTCAGCACAGAGCCCGACGCGGGGCTCGAACTCACGGACCGCGAGATCATGACCTGAGCCGAAGTCGGACGCTTAACCGACTGAGACACCCAGGCGCCCCCCTGGTTCTAATTTCAACCTCCACTGTGGCAGACATCCCCAATCTCTTCTATTCTACAAGTATCCCTGCTTCTGCCTACTTGCTCAGGGGCCAGAAGACCCTTAAATTCCCTTGCAGCTAAATTCTGGAAGTAATGCAGATTATACGAATGAGAAGTTCTTGCAGATTTGGAAAGCAGAAAGAAAGCAGAGGCCATTCCTCTTGTGGTCCTGATGACTGGCAGGGGCTCCGGCAGCCCCCATTCTTTATACCCTGGCCACCAGCTTCCTGTGTGTGAGGCAGCTGTAGGAGCAGAAACAGTTTCCCAACATGTGGATTGCAGATGCAGGGCTGTGACCTTAAAACCAAGGATGGGGAAGGTCATGCTTCTGTTCTTCCAGCCCATACAAAGGCTTCTGTAAACACTTAATTCCACACATTTAATCCCTTTCTGCTCAAGATACCTCGAGTGGCTTCTATTTGAGTGACTTCTATTTCCTGCAATGAACCTTAACTGATACAACTTCAAATGTATCCATTTGATATTTTCCTGAATAATGTATTACAGAAATAGCGCATCATGCCCTTTCTCAAAATTCAGTGGTTCACTATCTCCAAAGAATTTAAAAATCTAAAGTTTTGGGGCACCTGGGTGGTTCAGTCGGTTAAGCATCCAATTCTGGCTCAGGTCATGTTTCATGGTTTGTGAGTTCCAGCCCCCCCGTCGGGCTCTGTGCTGACTGCTTGGAGCTTGGAGCCTACTTTAGATTCCGTGTCTCCCTCTCTCTCTGCCCCTCCCCCACTCATACTCTGTCTCTCTCTCTCTCTCTCTGAAAAATAAAAAAACATTAAAAAATTATTTAAAAAAAAAAAAGTCCTCAATAAAGCATAAAGGCCCTTTATGAATTGGGTCTCACCTGCTTACCATCTCCTATAGCAGGGATCAGCAAACTGCCTATACAAGGCCAAACAGCAAATATTTTATGCTTTGCAGACCGTCCAATCTCTGTCACAACTACTTAACTCTGCCACTGGGGCATAAAAAATGGCCATAGACAATATTTAAATGAACGAGTATAGCTGTATTCAAATAAAACATTACTTACTAAATAAATAAATAAAATATTATTTACAAAAACAGGTTATCAAGACCATAAAGATAAGCCACAGACTAAAAGAAAATGTTTGCAAAGGACATATCTGATAAGGAACTGATACCCAAAATATACAAACAACTCTTAAAACTCAACCATCAGAAACCGCCCAGGGGCGTCTGGGTGGCTCTGTTGGTTAAGCGTCTGACTCGATTTTCACTCAGGTCATGATCTCACCATTGTAAGACTGAGCCCCACATTAAGTTCTGTGTTGGACATTGGGTCTGCTTGGGTTTCTCTCTATATATCTCCCTCTGACCCTCTCCTCCACTCTTGTTCACTCTCTCTCTCCCTCTCAAAATAAATAAATAAATAAATATTTTAAAAAAAGAAAAGAAACCACCCGACTAAAAAATAGGCCAAAGACCTAAAAAGACACTTCACCAAACAACAACAACATAGGTGACAAATAAAGCTATGAAAACATGCTCCACGTCATCTATCATCAGGAAAATGCAAATTAAAACAGCAATGAGATACTACTACAAAGTTATTAGAATGGCCAAAATCTAGAACACTGATAACACCAAATGTTGGTGAGGATACAGAACAAGAGGAACTATCATTCACTGCTGGTAGGAACATAAAATAGTACAGCTACTATGGAAGACAACCTGGTAGTTTTTTACAAAACTAAACATACTTTGGGAAGCCTGGGTGGCTCAGTCAGTTAAGCATCCAACTCTTGATTACAGCTCAAGTCAATGATGTCATGGTTTGTGACTTCGAGCCCCCCATTGGGCTCAGTGCTGACAGAGCAGAGCCTGCTTGGGATTCTCTCTCTACCCCTCCCCGGCTCATGTGCATTCTCTTTCTCTCTTCTCTCTCTCTTTCTCTCAAAGTAAATAAACTTAAAAAAAAAAAAAAAAACTACACATACTTTTACCATATGTTCCAGCAATCACTCTCTTTGGCATTTACCTCAAAGAGCTGAAAGTATGTCTACAAAAAAACCTGCACACGGATGTTTCTAGCAGCCTTACTCATGACTGTCAAAACTTGGACAGAATCAAGCCTGTCCTTCAGTTGGTGAATGGATGAATAAACTGTGTACATCCAATGGAATACTATTCAGCACTAAAAAGAAATGCACTATCAAGTCATAAAATAACATGGAGGAAACCTAAATGCATTACTACTAAGTGAAAGAAGCCGATCTGAGCTACATACTTTATGATTCCAATGATATGACATTCTAGAAAAGACAGAGAGTCTTCCGGAAACTATAAAAGAATCACTCGTTGCAGGAGTTGAGGGGGAGGGAAAGATGAACAGGTAGAGCACAGAGGATTTTTAGGGCAGTAGAATTATTCTGTATGACAGTATAATGGTGGATAAGCGTCACTATAAATTCATCAAAACCCAGAGAATGTACAACAACAAGGGTGAAATGTAATGCAAACCACGGATTTGGGGGATGAGGATGTGTCAGTGTAGGTTCATCGACTATTTAACAAATGTGCTGCACTAGGAGCACCCAGGTGGTTCAGTCGGTTAAGTGTCTGACTTTGGCTCAGGTAATGATCTCTGTACTGACAGCTCAGACCCTGGAGCCTGGAGCCTGCTTCAGATTCTGTGTCTCCCGCTCTTTCTACCCCTTCCCTGCTCGCACTCTCGCTCTCAAAAATAAATTTTTTTTTTAATGTGTTGTGCTAGTTCGGGATGTTAAGAGTAGGGGAGACATGTGTATGTGGGGGCTGAGGGCATATGGGAAATCGAAATCTCTATACCTTCTGCTCAATTTTGCAATGAACCTAACACCGTTCTTTAAAAAAAAAGAAAAATAGGGGCGCCTGGGTGCCTCAGTTCCTTAAGCGTCTGGCTTTGGCTCAGGTCACGGTCTTGCGGTTCATGAGTTTGAGCCCCACATCGAGCTCTATGCTAACAGCTCGAGCCTGAAGCCTGCTTTGGATTCTGTGTCTCCCCCTCTCTCTGCCCCTCCCGACCCACACTGTGTGTGTCTCTCTCAAAAATAAACATTAAAAAAAAAAGTAAAAAAAACAAAAACAAAAAAACAGGTGGCATCCTGGATCTGCCCTGTGAACCATAGTTTGCTATAGCTATCAGCCCAAATATCTTACATATGGACATTACCAACTAGTTAACATTTCCTCAGATATGCTAAGTTCTCTTTATTCCGCCTTGTCTCCGCCCTGCTGCACTCTCTTCCTGGAATGACTTCCCTTACCCTGATGTCACTGGTCTGCAAGCTCCTTTCAAAGTACAGCTCCAACGTGGGAGGTGTCCCCTAAATCCCCCAGGTGGATTTGGGTACACCGTCCACTATCCTCCTCTTGCATGTGAACTCACCACCATGGTGGGGTCCACCGCCCTATCCTAATTATCACCTATATGTCTGTCTCCTGCTAGATGCCACAGTCCTTGATGACAGGGACCACGGCTTTCTATCTTTGTATCACCACAACATAGCTCAGAGCCTGGCATTCCTGTGTGTGGAACAAATACTGCCTTTAATTGCAGAGAGCTGCCTTACCTTCTCCTAGCTCACGAAAAGTTCCCAACCAGCTTTCTGGCACACACCACACCTCTCTAGGCTCACAGAAAAGAAATGCCCAATAACTACCTATAAAATGAAGAGATAAGTATATAGTACTGTATAGTACATAGTTTTAATTGGTATAAAATTAATAAATTAATGTATAAATGAATGTAATTAATCTCCATGACTACTTTTCAATGCCTTGCTTTGACAATGCAGTAAGACTACTGTCCACAGTCTCAATCCTATTCCATCTAAACCAACTACTCAGAAGAGAGTCCCTTGTAAGCAGGGACTGTGTCTTAGTTATCACTGAAGGAATAAATGAATTACACTAATTTCTCTTTTTTTTTTTAATGTTTATTTATTTATTTTGAGAGAGAGAGTGGGAGCAGGGGAGGAACAGAGAGAGGGAGAGACAGAGAGAACCCCAAGCAGGCTCCATGCTGTGAGAGCAGAGCCCGACGCAGGGCTCAATCTCATAAACCGTGAGATCATGACCTGAGCCGAAATCAAGAATTGGACTCTCAACCAACTGAACCACCCAGGTGCCCCACACTTAACTTCTCTGCTTAATCCTTTTGCTTCCTCAGCAATCCTGAGGATTGGAAGTAAAAGCTGTTGGGTGGGAGGCTTGAATGAAAATTGTAAAGGTGTTCAGTTGAGCTTCATGCCGACAGGGTGACATCTCTAAATAACCGTGGTTTCAAATCAAGTAGCCTTTAGTCATCTCAACTGAAGGGGAGGTTAACAGTGGCCAGTGATAACTGAGAGAATGGCCCAGTGCCCAAAGACTCAACTCTCATCCTGTCTGTCCCTCTGTCCCCATTAGCTTTGCTTCCCAAACCCCCCTGGTCCTCCCAGGACTCCCAGCAGCGTTCCCAGCAGACGCACGCCTGCTTGAGTTTATTTTTCTTTCCTTTCTGGGCTAGGCTGTCTGCAGACACAGCTGATGGGCTATTTAGAGCTCACCAGAGACCTTGGGGCTTTGTAAGTCTCTGAGACTACAGCTCTTTTAAATCTTCAGAGGTCATTAATGCCAAGGCACGGGAGTCCATAAATTTGATATATTTTTATCAAAGCAGAATAAAAAGAGAAAGAGGAAAGGAGGGAGGATTAAAATTCCATCACAAGAGGTTCTGAAACTTTTGCACGTAAGAGAATCACAGGGGAGCACGTTAAAATGCAGGTTCTGACCGACGCTGGCCAACACTCACAGCTGATGATGGACATAAGCAAATTCGAGGCTTCTATCCCTTCACGCCAAACACACATATGCATATACATTCGTGCATGATCACACATGCTCTTACACAAAACAGACATGTACACACGGAATGAAGGAAAAATTAATTGCCGAAGCCCCCTTACAGCTCCTTCAACAAGATCTCTTTCGGTCTTCAGACCTATTAATGAAAAAGTTCAGTGCATTCTTCCCTTTTGGTCTCCCCATTTCCCTACGTAACTGTGGCAAATCTAGAGGGGCTCCTGGCTAGGTACCCAAGTCGGAGGAAATCTCAGGCTGTGCTTAGAGGAGCGGGATTGCTCACACACCACCCTGCGGGTCATCCGGGAGCTGGCTGCACCTCAACTCCCTAACTTCATATAACCGCGGCACGGGGAAAAACTCACAGGTGACGACGCATCAGCCAAGTACGGAGGGACTCAAACATCCTGACTGTCTACTCTCCAGTCTTGAATTTCACGCCCATTTCTAACCAAACAGTGACTCTGACGACAGCTGCCACTACCGGTGCGGACCCCCTTCTTTCCCTGCACGTATGCCCCGCTGCTGGCTTCTGTGGTTCACCGTTCGCCCCTCCCATAGTTCCCAAGACACTGCACGGGACCGTCGGACAACAGACGACAGTCTCTCTGCAGATGCCCCCTCCACTCTGTCCTCGGTCTTTCCCTCTCCACACACGGACCTCTCTCTCTGAACTTCCCGTGATGCTCATGGTTTGTCTGTTTCCCACACAACCCGTACGTATATCACAAAGACTGTGACCTCGCCGTGGAAAGCAGAAGCCGTGTCGCGTGCAATGTGTGCACAGCACCAGGCACATCTCACATCTTCAAAACCTGAATTGACTTAGGCATGGCTCCCAAAGCCAGCCCTCGTTCCAGCAACATAAAATAAACGCTGGGGGATTATTAAAGGGTGTGGTAGGCCCTCCCTGTGCCAGCCAGCACACACTCTCCCAGGGGGCTCCTTTGCACACCAGGCGCTCGCCACTGTCGGACTGGAATGAGGAACACTGGCTGAGGACGCAGCGCAGCATGGCACGCTGACAGAATCCGGGGTAAGCCACGTAATCGCCCCCACTCCAGTCAAACGCCGAGGAGTGTTAGACCAGCCCTCTCAGCCCACCAAGATTAGTGCCGTTCTGACACGTTACCTGGCAGTGGCCAGCCTTCATCTGGAACCCACTCCCCCAACTCCCAAACTCAGCTCTCAAGCCTGGGAGAGAGTTGGAACAGGACAGGAGCATGACCTCTGAGGCCAATGTGGATCACTGACTTAGAATCATCGGCCACTGTTACAAAGACAGACTGCGCGGAAGAAGTAAGTGATCATTACCGAGCCTGGAGAAATCCTAAATTCTGAAATCTGTCTGCCTCAACAGCAAACAGCCTCAATACCATCGCTGGTCAGTTTTCTCAGGGTGACAGAGGCTGCTTTTTACTTTTTTATTGTGAAATATGCCAGGTAAACAAAGGAATATATTAAATATATGTTTGGTTCTAAGAAGAAAAGGAAGATGAACACTCGAGGACCCACCCCCCCACATTCACAGTGCCATGAAGTTTCCAAGTTTCCTCACTTTACCCATCTCCGCCCCCACAACGATAACCATTCTACTGAATTCAGGGTTAATTATTCCTTTTCATTTTTTTATGGCTTTACTCCCCATGGAGGTATCCATTAAAAAATATATGTGGTTTAGTTTGACATTTTTTAACTTTATATAAATTACATCATACTATATTTTTCCCCCCAGTGGCCTGCTCCTCTTGTTCAACACTATGTTTCTGAGATTCCCCCATATTGAGGCAACTATCTTTCACCCCATTTTTACTATGGGATAGTATTTCATTCTAAGACTACACACAATTTATGACCTTAATGCATTCTTCATTCAACCAGACCCATGTGCTGCACACTAATATGGTGTGTCTATAAATCAAGTTATGCCACATGGGTCGTTGGTGGCAATCCCATGCTGGCTGCCATGTGGCAGACCAGATGGTAAATAACTAGAGATGTTTCACCCAATTATTCTTAAAGAGTGGATAAATCCCACTCAAAGAGTTTGGAGGTCATGCTTGGCAAGCAAATGGTCCCTTTGCTGGATGAACTTGGGTAGATGAACCTCTAAGTAAAACCCTTATATGGTTCTGGTTCTAAACCTTAATAAAGTAGGAGAAAGGAGAGGAAACAGCTGTTTGACACTGCAGTGTTAACCTTTCTGGGCACATCAGAGCATCCTTAATCATGGTGAGTGGCCCCCAAGTCCAGGAAAAACCTACCCGTCCGACAGCAAAGGCTAAACATTTAGTCCAGAGGCAGCAGGGAGAAGCCCATCCTCCCTGCCCCAGGAAACCAAGGACAGCGGAGGATTGTCCTTGAATCCTGAAGGTTTCATTCATCACCCTCCTAATTACAGTCCTTGATGCAAAAAAAATCAGCCATGCCACACTTCCCAGCTTTGGGGGTCAGGAGGGGCATACAACAGACTCTCCAGAGCAAAGGAACCTCCCACCACTCTCCCTGAGCACGCCCCATAGGCAAGCCCTCACACTGACATAGCCCATCTCCGTTATTTCCTACAATGAGCTTTTGAGGCAGGCGATATCCCCATTTCACATGTGAAAAAAACTGAGGTGCTGAGAGGTTTAGCGGCTCGTCCGATATCACACAGCAAGTAAATGAGAGGCCAGGATTCAATCTGTATTTTCTGATTTCAAAGCCCCGCACCCTTGTCCAGTCAACTACCCCGCTACCACTGCTCGTGCACACCATCTCCTGAAGTGCGGCAGCAACGGGGGAAAGGAGTTCTCAGTGACACAGAAGACACTGCCTTCAGATGATCCTTTCACAAGTGTTTGCTATTGAACGGCAGCAGGCTCCATGTGAACACAGAATAAATACTTAGAAGGCAGAGGCCTGTGAAAACTCAGAGGCCATGTGTAGAAAAGGCTACAGGAGCTTAGCAGGCCAATGTGGATGCCCACACGGCCCCAGCTACTTGGAAGGCACTCTGCCCACCAATAATTAACCAAAATCGAATGTCTACCATGTGTGATGGGCAAAAATGCATCCAATTTTCTGCTGGAAGTCTGCTTGCTGCCTTAAAAGACAGTAATCCTCAGCACTAACAATGACAAAGAAGGGCTACTAGGACATGTGAATTTCAAGATTAACTAGAGAACTTCAGAGAGCAATAAATAGGTCAAGAACTTAATTCCAAAGTTACTAAGAGCCAGACTCTGCCTTCCAGCCCCCAAATAAGTGACATCAGTCACATATGACACAAACTTTCCGAGTCAGCTCAAAGACCAAGATGGCAGCTACTAGTGCCAAAGCTAAGAAGGCATCGCTCTCAGCGGGTGATGTGCTGAGGTGTTCTTCTCCGCCGGCTGCTCACTACCAAAGAGATTCTGTTCTCTCTAGTTCTGGGTGCTCCTCAGGCCTCTGTTGACACAAAATTTGCCAATTATATCACTGGTCTTTACCCTGTGACACTTGCCTGTTTATCCCAACTTATAACTCATCCAGTGAGTCGAGAAAAAGTGAATGGTCTCCAGGGTGGGAGGTAACACCTTTGCAGAGGCTTGGAGAAAAGAGAACAGGAAAATGGCACCCTGGCTTCTAGTGACGCCACAGACAAAAGATCTAAACATCTGACTCTCTCTTGCTCCTGACACCTGCCTGGCACCGAAACTGTACAGACCCTCAAAACCACCACATCCAGTGAGGCTGATGGCTGTCATCAGAGGGATCATTTGAGACGCTGTGGGTACTGGCTGAAATCATACTGTGTTTCTCAAAGCATTATTCCCAATCCCTGGGATTTGTTCCAGAAGATTTTTACTAGTTTTTTATCTACTCTCTGCAGGTAATAACGATTTACAAACTGCACTCATATGATTCTTTTCCTTATAATTTCCTTAAAGTTTTTGGGGGTCTTATACACTGTGATAAATAATAAAAACAGGTTCCCAACTCCCTCCTCCCCACCTCTCTAACATACCTAAAACTATTCTCCTGTCTTGGAATTCAGTTGCCAAGGAAATGAGTTCGCACCATTAATACAGGTATAAGACAGGCATGCAGGAAATTAAGTCACTCTCGATATGTATAATAAGTCTAATATAATTCAGACTTCCAGTTCAGGAGGTCTTAATCAATAGCCCAAAGGGAACCATGGATCACCCCCAAAAATAGAAACGCACAGACAGAAAATCTCACATACAAAGAACCATTGCTCTAAACATTTGCATGTACATCCTAAAAGGATAACTGTGGTCGCTGACTCTGAATCACAAAACACTAGCCAAGCTCTGTTTGGCGGCTCTTAACCAAATAACCAGTTTAGCCAGTCCCAATCTCTGACAAGGAACCCCTGACCATTCTGAGAATCCTGAGTTCTGTACTCCCCCCTCAGCACCTCCTTAACACACTGAGTCAGGGATAAGCCCTCTGGAAATTTCCAACAGTTTCTAACATAAACTGTTCCTCGCCACCTCCCAACATGTTTTCCAATAGCTCTGAGCACCTTCCCAGCTCCTCCTTGTCCACAAGCGGGGCGGGGCGGGGGGGGGGGGGGGGCGGGGGTTGGGGGAGGTTGTCTTACCGAGATCTCCCACCAAAGCAGTTTGTGCTGGGGGGCTGGTGCCGGTTGTCTGGAGCGACAGCTGTCCCGCTGGATTCTCTTGAAGGTGGCTGGGATCCTAGACAGGGGACCCATCACAAGAAAAGACAGAAACATTGAGAAGCTCAGCCCTGGTTTGTTTGAGATTGTGGCTCAGGAACAAAGTTCACTCCATGCGTTCGGGTTATCCACCACACCTAGCAAGCCACGGCCTCCAGCTCGAACAGGCAGAGGGACAGCCAGATGAGATCTGACTGGGGCCCCCACACAGAGGCGCTCAAACCTGGGAAACAGCTCTTCTTCTCCAAGACCTTCAAGAACACCTCAGGCACTTCCAAGCAACTTGCCTTGTGCACTGAATAAACTTCAGCTGCACCACACGAGACGCAGAACCCATGCTGACCGTGCAAAGTGGGAGCAAGGAATCAGGGCACTGCACTCGTCCATATCACAACCAGAAAGCTCTTAAAAAGCCAAATCAGATTCAATTCAAATCAAATTATGACACCGTTTTGCTAAAAACCCCCTCAACAGCTTTCTGCTTCTTAGGACGAGGTCCAAAGTCCTCACCAAGGCCTTCGAGGCTGGGTGGTCTGAGCCGAGCTGCCCTTGCAGCCTCGCCAGCCACCACTCTCCTTCCTGCTCTCCACGTTCCACCTGGCCGCCTCTGTTCCCACTGCAGGCCGAGCTCTCTCCCACCTTGAAGCCTCTGCACAAGGGACCCCTCGACCTCTCACTCAGCTACCCCACTCCTGCACCTCCCCACACCTCCCCCTTGGCCCGTCTAATCTCTTCAGCTCTGGCGGGTCTCAGCTTCCTCAAAGAAACCCTCCCTGGTCCCCAGCTGAAGTGAGACTTCCCAAAAGTATGGGACTCTCATATCACCCAGTACTTTTCCTTCATCACTTTGGTCACAATTACAGTTACATAATTATTTCTGCACCTCCTTGTTTCATGTCTAACATTCCCACCTCCACCAAGTAAATCAGAAGCTCCTAGGAGTAGAGACCATATGAATTTTGCCCCCACCATCTGGCTAGCACCTGGTCCAGGACCTAGTACGTACCAGGTGCTCAATTACAGATATACATGCAGAATGAGCGAATAATTCATGTTTCCTCCATGCACCAAAAGTACCCAAAGCACCACTCAGTCCAGGGAGGTTTCTCAAGTCAAGGCCCATCCAATCACTGAGATTCCACCCTACTGCCCTTGCATTAGAATTCAAATCTCACTCCCTCAAAGCTACAGAAAGCCTGTTTGGGGCCTGGAAAGTGCCACAGTTACATCACATTTAACGAGAAAAATTATGGAGAAACCCAGCCCATCTCAGACCTCAGACTTCATGAAATAATTTCCTGCTAGATCCAAAGGTGACTAATTTCAGAGTAGATCAAAAGAAACAAACTGCCCTCGTTCAGGACAGAGTGGGAGATACTCCAATTTTCCTGCCTCTGTCTCTATTTTGCTAGTGTGAATCTCTAAGACACACAGCCCCCTTTCTCACCCAATACTGTCTTATAAAAGACACCTTCAAGCTCCTCCAGGAAGTTTAACTGTATTGGGAAGAAAAAGGGGCCCCAAGTAACATTTAATAAAGACATCTTATTTTCGAGAGCCCGTGTGGGATGAAAAGATATTTTCTCTGCTCTCAAAGCAAACTACAACACACTTACAAAGACCTGGCATTTATTTTGGTCCTTTATCAGAAAGCTGTCCTTAAAAAATCATGTCACAAGTTTTGATCATGCGAAGAACTGCTTAAGAGGAATCAGGGGGCCAGGACTGGCTGAGCGATACCCAAACCCAGGTACCTGGTAGAGAACCAAGCCCCGGGCACCTCCTCCTACTCCCACCCAGGCCTGCCCCGCCCCATCCCGGCACAACCCTGGGGAGCAGGGCGGCACTCACCGTCTGTCACGGCACTGCCATTAGGCACGCTTCCCAGATCAACAGTTGGCCCGTCCAGGAAAATTGTCAGCTCACCGCCCGAGACAACACCGCCTTTGTTCTCCGTCTGCAGGTTCAGGGTCAGCTGCGTGTTCTCCACTGTTGAACACAAAAAGCAACAGGGATGGAGTAAAGCAAATGCACCCCACGTTAAGACTGGGTAAGTTGTAAGCCCTCATTTAACCTACTCTGGCGTCCCCGGCAACATTTTCCTGCATCTTCAAATATGCCTCGGGGCGTGGAAAGAAGAATGGGAAGGAAGAGGTCTAATCGTCATCACTGTTGTATTAGATGGGTGGGAAAAGGCTGTACTCCTATTTTTCAAAACATTTTGTATCATTGGGTTAGCTACATAATTTCTCCATGACTTCTCTGTCTGCTTGTACTCGAAGAACCATGAGAAGAGCAAAGAGAAATTGCTGGCATCCGGAGGAAGGAGTCACAAGCCAGCAACCCCCCTGCCCATACAGACAGACGATGGTGGCAAAAAAAAGAGAAACAGGTCAGGAGACCCTGAGGCAGTGTCATCAGGAGTCATCTCTAGATGAAGGATTTGCAGGGGCTTCTTCTCTTATTTGTGTTAGAAAGTATCACTTGTTTTGAATTTTCACTCCTGAGGAGGTCTCACTTTGAAATGAGGAAAAAACGTTAAGCAATGAAAGTTTAATAAAGGTAAGTCAGCTCCACAATCGTCCCGTGGCCCTGGGTTAGTCCGTTAGGATAAACCAGCCACAAAGGGGGTCTACAACCGAGGTGGGAAGGCACCTCGGAGTCACCCAGCCCCTGGGACACCAGGCAAAGTCAGCCCTGTGGGCAAACGAGAAGAATCGCGGAACCACAGCAGAAAAAAGGAACAAACTGACACGAGGCAGATGCCCCAAAGCCTACGTGGGCTAGAAACCGCGGCACAAGCGCCCCCCGACTCCCCACCAGCAGGCCCGGCCACACAGAACAGCTTCCACCCAGTTACTGCTCGGGAGCTACAACCTCCAGCTCAGGGCCATTCGGTAATTACCAAGAGAGCAGCGTTTATGAGGATTTCCAAAGGGCCTTCCCACATCTTACAAAACCAGACTACAAAAGAGCCACATACTCCAACCTCCTTCCCCACCCACCGCCCACCAAACCGCCACTTTATTTTATCTCTGAGTTGCCACTAGATTATTATAAGCTATCTCCCTGGTCCTCTAGAACAAGGCAGGGTATGCATAAATAAGTATCTCTATGAGCACTTTCTAGAAACAACCTCTCCCCCCAACTAAAAAAGCCTGTCCCAAATCAAAATACAGACACAGTCCTTTAAGAACTTAGGAAAAGTCTGGATCAATTCAGGATCTACTATAATAATGTGGGAACCAGTTACCCTTTGGGTTTTCAAGTTCTCCTAAGTGTCTCTCCCTTACCTTAATCTCTCTTCCCTGAAATGGATCTCTCCAAATCCTTTGGAGTCTGTTGCTATTTTCGGTAACTTTCACTCAGGAACTTGGTGAGTTCCAAATGTTTATATAAAATAACACTTGTAATCTGAAAACTAGTTCCTTCAAAAGTCCAGCAGTCAGGAAAGAACTGAGGCCTTTTGACAACCAGCACCCTTTGCCAGCCATGCAAATGAGCCACCTCGGAAGTCAAGCCTCCAGCCCTAGCCTTGCTTTCAGATGACTATGGTCCAGCCAATGTATGGACTACAGCCTCATGAGAGATCCCTGGCCAGATTTCCCAGCTCAGCCACTCACAAATCTTGACCCACTGAAACCAGGAGACAACAAACGTTTATTATTGTTGTTTAAAAGAAAAGTCAAGGGTGTCTGCCTACTTATTATGCCGAGATCCAGGGCCCAAGTAGAGCACAGAGTTCAGGAGGGGCATGTGCCAGGGAGACTGGGTTCAAATCTCACTTTTACTACGTGGTGCTTGTAGCGTTGTGCAAATTACTTAACATGAGCACCAGTCTCCCCATCTGGAAAACAGGAGCACCCCATGGGCTCCTAATAAGCTGTCATTTTTATTATCTCCCTGTTGACTTTCCTGTTTCTAGGCTGAAGAGTCCCAGTTCTCTTGGTCTACCTTGTTCACTGCAAAGTTGCGCCTCTCTTGACCTTTTGGAGCCTTTTCTGGGTTGCAGCAACAAACTCCAAAAAGTCTTCTAAGGTGAGCTACTTAGAAGATGAACTGTTTTCTCATCTTGTTTCCAGGACACTTCCTAAAGAAGCCCATCCTTTTGGATTCAGCACACCAGCCTTGGAAATGTGCTGGGATGAGTATTCCAGAAGGGTTCCGTGATTCCTTTCTTAGTGCCTCAAAGGCCATTATTTTACAAATGTAGTGTGGGCATGTCGTCCCCTCCTTTCTGGAGGGATGATAACGCTCAACGGGAAGGCAGAGGCGGCCCAGGCCTCTTGTTGCTAATTTCAAGCTCCTGACAGTCACACTGCCATGGTCCTCTGACAGCAGCCACAGGCGTAACTTGACTTTTTCTCTACATGGTCTCATCTCAAGGCTCCAACTTAGCTCTTCTCTTCTGTTCACCCATTAATCATGTCCAGTAGAGTCATTATATACCAGTAGGCTCAGAAGCTACCTTGCGACGCCCTGAAATACATTTTATCTTCAAAAAAAGCCAGTGGGAAGGGACGTCTTTCCCCCTTCAACAAAACTTGGGAGACCATAATGCTCCACTGTTCTATTCGCTAAAAAGAGAGACAGAGTCGGAGATATCTCTGGCCATCACTGTCAGAGCCAAGTGATCAAATGACGCATCGCTAACAGCAAGACCACCCGACACACAAACTTCATGACGTGACACAGGATGTGGTACACAACATCGCTTTTTTAGGTAACTTTTTTAAGGTTATTTTTTATTTATTTTGAGAGAGAGAAATAGAGACCAAGCAGGGGAGGGGCAAAGAGAGAGGGAGACAGAATCCCAAGCAGGCCCCAAGCTGTCAGCGCAGAGCCTGACGAGAGGCTCCAACTCACCAACTGTGAGATCGTGACCTGAGCTGAAGTCCAGAGTCAGACACCTGACCGACTGGACCACTCATGCACCCCGCAACATCACTTTTCAAGTCTTCTTTCTAAAAGCATTTAGCCTGAATCCAACTAACCCACTAAATCTCCTTCCCAATTTGCAGGAAATATAGGGACAGAGAAACAAATTCACAATACCACGAGGAAGCAATCAGACAAATCCAGAATATGGGACACATATATAATATCCTGGACTCTTTAAAAAGACAATGTCATTACACTGCTTCTTTTCTAAAAAGAGGGGCAAAAGGACACCTAGGTGGCTCAGTCAGTTAAGCATCCAACTCTTGATTTTGGCTCAGGTCATGATCTCATGGTTCATGGGATTGAGCCCCATGTGGGGCTCTGTGCTAACAGCGCAGAGGAGCTTGGGATTCTCTCTCTGTCCCTCTCTCTCTGCCCCACCCCAGTCCATGCACTGTCTCTCAAAATAACTAAAATCTTTAAAAACTTACCAAAAAAAAAAAAAAAAAAAAGAAGGGCAAGGAGACTCTTCTAGATTTAAAGAAATATAGGGGTGCCTGGGTGGCTCAGTCGGTTGGGCGTCCGACTTCAGCTCAGGTCACGATCTCGCGGTCCCTGAGTTTGAGCCCCGCGTCGGGCTCCAGGCTGATGGCTCAGAGCCTGGAGCCTGCTTCCGATTCTGTGTCTCCCTCTCTCTCTGCCCCTCCCCCGTTCATGCTCTGTCTCTGTCTCAAAAATAAATAAATGTTAAAAAAAAAAAAGTAAAAAAAAAAAAAAAGTAAAGAAATATAACCACCAAACGCCATGCAATGTTTTACCAAACATCGGCTTGAAAAGTATTCCTGGGGCAATTGGAGAAATTTACATCCAGACTGGATATTAAATGATGTATGAAACGACTGCTAATTTTCCAAGGTTCAATGTGAATGTCATTCTCGGGAGATGCAAATTACGCAAGTATTCTCAGATGGTTTTATAGGAGAATACGCTGAAGTTTTTAGGAATGAGGTGCCATGGTATCTGCAGTTTACCTTCAAATGGTCAGGAAAAAGAATACACACACCCGCAGGCTCACACGTGTCGGCAAAACAAAGGCAGCAGCGTGCTAGCAAGGTCTAGGTGGAGGGCCTCTGGGTGTGCGCTGTATTACTCTTTCCATTCTCCTGTAGGTTTGAAATTTTCATAATAAAAAAGTTGGAAAAGGGCTTTTTTAAATTGGCAGGGCTATTAAAAAATTAAGCCTCTGAGAACAGAACTCCCCATTATTCTCTTTGAAAAAAATACCTGAGCCAGGGGAGCCCTACAATGCATAATGGGACTAAAGAAACCATTAGTTAATTGAGTGACAGACCGGAGCATACCGGGGAGGCTGAAAGAAGTAAGTGTGGCTGGAAAACATATACTGGAATCCCAGCTATAAATAGCAGCATTAGCCACTTGGTCTCCGGGGCCCTCGGGTTTCACTACAGCCACACTGACGACTCCACAAAGGGCCTTTCTCCTGCAGCATGTCGTCCTGCTGCCTTGTGAGGCGCTGCTCAAAAACCAGGAAACTGATGGAAGAACGGGTACGGTACAGTGATTTCGCCTAGGAAGCGCACCTCGTCAGGCCCCCTCCACCTGTGGTCACGCAGTTCACGGACGTGGAGCGAGCACCTCCTAGTCTCGTCCCTGAGATTAAACAGAAAAAAAACAGACAAAAACGCCGTGCCTGGGTGTTTCTATTCTAGTTGGGAGACACAAACAATAAGCAGGCTTTTTGGTTTTTGTTTTTTAAGAAAATTGCATAATCTGTTAGAAGGTGACAAGTGCAGGAGAAACACCAGTGAGGAAAGCGGGTGGTGAGCACTGGAGGCGGGAGAAGGACCTGCGGCCGTGAGAAAATGTCCCTGGGAAGGCAACAACTAAGCAGAGACCAAAAGAAGGATGGGGCAGGGGAGGCCACGTAGGTATCCAGGGAAGAATCTTCTAGGTGGAGAGAAAAGGAAGTGCAGAGGCCCCACGTGGGAGCATGTGTGAGGAATGGCAAGGAGGCTGGTATGGCTGGAATGGCCAAGGGAAGACAAGAGCAGGACATGAGGGCAGTAGGTAGGTAACCAGAGGCCACAAGGAGACCCTTGGAGCTCTTGCAAGGTCTCTGGAGTTTACTCCGTGTGAGATTGGGAGCCATTAAGGGATCGTGAGCAAGGAAGGGACGTGACTGGTGCTGTAGTGCTATCACTCAGGCCACGGGAGGAGCAAGGGCAGAAGCACATGAGACCTGGTAGGAAGTCAGTACAATATTCCAGGCCGGAGCAGATGATGGGTTGGGCCAAGGCCATGGCAACACCTTCTGGGAACACAGTGGTTAACGAAGACTCTACCCTGGCCTCCTCCCTAGCACGTGTTAGGAAAGACCCATGACTCCCACCAAGCACATGGGGCCCCCAGACCCTTGGAATGAAAGCTTTGGGCAAGATGATGGGCAGGCACTGCAAAAAGCGCCAACTCAGAGCATGGCCGGAGGAAGTCTGATTCAGTTACGGCCAAATGGAACATATATAATGAAAATATTCCGCTGGCAGGAGACTTCAGTTCTCTGAGAAAGCCAAGGTCCCAGTTAGCGCATGCTAATAACTTCAGCAATCAGCAAATGTACTTCTTCGGTTATGGGACTGTGCCCTTCTGTTCCATTCTAAGTACTAACTGGCTATCCATACCACATAATGCTGTGTTATGAAGGTCAACAGACCGCAGGAGAGCCGGACATTAGAATCTAGGGGATAAGAACTTGCAAACTCTCAAGGACCGTGCCAGGAGAACACTGGGCAAGCTAGCATGCCACGAGAGACCAGCAGACATTGGGCACCACCACCTCATCAGAAAGGAAAAAGAAGAACCCAACCAGATCAAGCATTTTGATCTGCCTATGAGTTTACAGGAGACACAGGGGGACACAGGAACATGTCAAAACACACTTCAGGAACATAAACAGCACAATCCTTAAAAGGTGAGAAACCACAAGACAAACTGTCCATTTTCTTCAAAAGTCAACTATGAGGGGTAAAAAGAGGAAGGAGAACATATTGGTTAAAAGGGACTGAAGAGACCTATCAGCATTACTTGTATCCCGATTCAAACAAACCCATGGTAGAAAAGAAACTTTGTAAGACAACTGGGGAAACGTAAAGCCGGGCTAGATGTGTGATGATATTTCAATAACTATCAGTATGTTTTTTAGGTATGAAATTGGCATTATGGTTATGGGAGCCCTTATCTTTTAGAACCACGTAGTAAAATACTTACGGATAAAACACACCTGGGGTTTAAGGAAAACAACCCAGCGGGGACTGGGGTAAGGAGTAAGATGAAACAGGGATGGCTGTCGGCAGGCGGCTGTGGAGCTGACTGACAGGCTCACAGGGGTCCACGGGCTGTTCTTTCCACTTTCACGTATGCTTGACACTTTCCAGAACAGTTTTTATTTTCAAGCCAGCATACCTCAGGCACAAACAGTGAATGAAACCAACTAAAATTCTTATAAGAATTCAATATCACATGTGCAGTTTGAAATACAAAAAGGTAGGGAATGTACAACAAGCTGCTTCAGGAGTAACTCCTACTTTTATTTTTCCTTTACTTCAAAGCCTCAGATTTGCAAGTGGCTTCAGGTTAATAATTTCCTACTGGGAAGAGCAGTTATGTGCAATAAAGATGAGTAATATTTTTCTAAGAGTGACTTTTTCCCTTTCTTGACTTGGACTTGTTAATATGCTTTTTGCATATGGTACCAATAAGTATAGATAAATAGGGCATGGAAGTTGTCTTCCTTATTCCAACAAAAGAAAAAACTATGTAAACCAGAACTGCCAAAATGTGCCACTATTAATGCGATTCAGTTATGAAATCCAGAACTCCTGCCTGGACAGTTTCACTGCAGTGTATGAAGGAACGTTCTACTTTAGAATCTTCTGTCATCACTGCTCCCTCCTGCTCCCACACCACCAAAACTTATGTGCACGTACACACATTATCTTTGAAAAGGAAGAATCTTGTTTTTTTTGTTTTCTTCCTAACTCTGAATACAAATGTAAGGATTTACCTGGAAATTTGAGAAAAATAAAACCAGACACAAAAGTAGGATACCTTTAAGGAAGGCTAAGTACTCTCAGGTCAAGCATCTCGGAAGCCCGATGAAGATGTGATTGATTTGGCCTTAACAGAGCTGCTCAGTGGAACAAACAACCTTCTTCCTGTCTCCTCCTGCCCCCCAATCCCATAGGCCCATCAAAAGAAAGTGAAAATAAGCAGGGCATTCATTAACAGGTCAGTGTTCATTCTACACATAGCTGTGAAACACTGGTGCACAGAGGAACGGAACAGGAGGAAATTCCAGAAGGGCAGAGAGTAAATAGTCTCCTTTCCATTCCCCGCCTCCCTGTAACTCAGACACACACAGGATGGAGTGTACCCCAGATTTAAAGAGAACACTCTTTCACATTCCCTTTGCAGTAAAGGAAGCCAGAGGCTTCCAGGATTTACTGTTATGATGTCTCTTTGGCTTCCAAACTTAGCCAGAGCCTAACAAGAGAAAGTCTTTTCTAGCAAGCTAGCATCAGATCATAAACATTGGAATTCTTATTGGGGTGACAATGTTGACTCTGCTTCACCCCACCTCTCCTCGGCCCCCATCACTGATGATTTGGCAGGCTCTTCCCAGAACACAGGGTGCAAGGAAGAGTCTACTTTGGCCTTGAGACTCTTCTGTATGCTGCTGCTGGGAGTCCCTCAACGATCTCGAAATGAACCCCCAGGTCTACTGGGGGTTCCATTAACTCCTTTAGAAATGAAATTAGCTTCATTTTACGAAGCCAACTTGTAAATTTTTATTTTCTCTCTTTCTTTCTTGTTCATTCACTCAAGAAGCATTTTCTGGGCATCCACTATCCGCCTGACACTGTGCTAGAAGCTGGGTTATAATGAAGAATGAAAATAGACTAAGTCTCTGCATTTAGGAACCTCACAAGTCTGTTGAGAGAAACAAATAAATAATCTAGCAGAGAAATATAAAGTTGCAACTGTATTAGCAGATTCCATGCAAGACATCAGTGTCCCATGAGCACTGGATAGCTGGCCTCATCAGTGCATCAGGAAGTTTCCTGAGGAACTGACAACTCAACTGTGCTCTGAAGTTTCAAGCATACAATTAGCGTGTTGAAGGGTGGGGTGGAGTGAAGAGGAAGACCATTTCAGGCAGAGGAAACACCAGGTGCAAAGGCCTTGTGGCACAATGAGCTGGATGAATTTAGGAAACTAAACAGAGATGGAATTGTGATCCAAATGGGGTAGAAGATCCAGATGGTGGCCATACACTGCAGTGCCTTGTGGGTCCGCCATGTTGAAAAGTTCTTCTCTATCTTAACAGCAGCAGCAAGCTACTTAAGGGTTTTTCATCAAGGTGTGACAAGATCAGCTTTGTGATTTCAAAAATCATTCTGTCTGCACACAAACTGGAAAAAGGACAGAAGTAAGGAGGCCAAAGGAAAACACAGCAGAGGTGGAGACAAAAGAGGTAGGCAGACTTGCAGACTCGCAAAGGTAAAAACCAAGAGAACCTGAAAACAGATTAGCAAAGTAAGTGGGCAAGGAGGATAGAGGTATCAAAGATGACCCATAAGCTTCTAAGTTACCTAACTGGACAAAGGGTTGGTCTACATATTGAAATATGGAACAATGGAAGGGGATCAAGTCTGGGGAAGTGGCGATGAGGTCAGATTTGGACATGTTTCTGGCATATCCACAAGGAGACAGCAGGAAAGTGGGCAGGTACGTAAATATGGAGCTCAGAGGAGAGATCGGAGTTGGAGATTCAAACCTATGGGTCATCTGCACGTGGTGGTTATGCATAAAGAAGAGGTATGGGTGGGAATGTGATCACAGAAGACGGAATGATAGGAAACTCAGTTAACAGTCAAACAGATGAAGATGACCTTGCAAAGACAGAGAACACTCAAGAGAGGCAGCAGGAAAATAAGGAAGGATTCCTGAGAAGGCAGGAAACATGGGCTCCGAAGCATGGATGGAGAATCCGTCCTTAGACAGTAGGAAGAGGGACAGCTCCCCCACCAGAGGAAAGAGAGAGGAGGCATTAGGCACACGCATCCTCATTTCGGTACACGACAGATCCATCGATCATGATCATCTTTATTTCTTTTGATTCATGCCAAAAGCCAAAGCCCATGCAGGAACAGACATTTTCCTTTACTTACCAAAAAAAAAAAAAAAAAAAGCGCACAGCATGTACTTTTCAGAACGAGCTATTCGTCACAGCCATCCACTGAGTAAGGTACATTAGAGCCAGAGTCTTTCTTGAACCAACTGAGGGTCCTTTTAACACAGAATACATCTGTCTTGGTAAACCTCACCATGTGTCAAGCTGTAGCACATGCTTTAATTTTTTAAGTGATTCAAGGGCAATAAATACAGATCTGGGGAAGTAAAGTCTTTAGAATAAACTGTCAATCCATGAGTTACTGCTGCTTTGTCATCAGAGCTCCTCATCCCCAATGGGAAGGAGAGTCCTCACACCCACGAACGGCAATTCCTAGATTCCTAGATCAGAGCCACCCTAACAGCTCATCCATTCTCCGTGCCCTCAAGGAACCTCAGCAGCCACACCACCTCTCCCTGTGGCACGGGATCAAAACCATGTTTATAAACATGGCAGGGGCAGGCTTCCAGTGAACAAACCTCCTTTTCAACGGTCTTTAAATACAAAATGTAGAAGCCTGGCCAGAAGAGAACTTTTACGGTTAAGATTCTGCTTTTAAAAATGCAGCAGTTATAAACTTCCAGTTACAAGATAAGTAAGGACTGGGGATGTAATGTACAATATGGTGACTATACTTGATACTGATCTATTTGAAAGTTACTAGGACAGTAAATCTTAAAAGTTCTCATCAAAAGGAGAAAAACATGTTTTCTTTTTTCTTTCTGTATCTGAGATGATGAATGTTAAGTAAACTTGAGGTAATCACTTCACAATAAAAAAATCTCCTTTTTAAAAAACTGCTTTTTAAAAATTACAATTTCTGGGTGCCTGGGTGGTTCAGTCAGTTAAGTGTCTGACTCTTGGTTTCGGCTCAGGTTATGATCTGACAGTTCGTGGGTTCAACTCCCACATCAGGCTCTGTGCTGACAGCAGAGAGCTTGCTTGGGATTCTCTCCGTCTCTCTCTCTCTCTGCCCCTCCACCCTATGTCTCTCTCACTCTCAAAATAAATAAAACTTTAAAATATAATGAAATAAATAAAAATTATAATTTCAGATGAGTGAAATATGCCACAATGAAGATATGGATTAATGATGATCGAGAGTGTACAAGAACCTGGAAAATTATTCATACTACATATGTTAAGTCAAAGAAAGAACATGATGGGGGGGTTCAGTCGCTTAAGTGCCCAACTCCTGGTTTCAGCTCAGGTCATAATCTTACGATTCATTGAGTTCCAGCCCCTCATCAGGCTCCGTGCTGACAGTGCAGAGGCTGCTTGGGATTCTCTTTCTCCCTCTCTCTCTGCCTCTCTCTCTCTCTCTCTCTCTCTCTCTGGCTTGCTCTCACTCTCTCTCAAAAATAAGTCAATCCAAAGCGGGCTCCATCCTGACAGCAGAGAGCCCAATGCGGGGCTGGAACTCATGAACCGTGAGATCATGACCTGAGCCGAAGTCAGCGCTTAACCAACTGAGCCACCTAGGCGCTCCCAAAATAAATAAACTTAAAAAAAAAAAAAAAAAAAAAAAACATGATGTTATAGAAAGCACCTATTATTAAAATCCCATAAAAATAAATATGTAAAGGGACAAAGAAATAAATTAAGCAGAGAAAAACTGTAAGTTGTGCTTCAAGAGTAAGATTATGAAACACAGGTTTTATTTTTTAATTTCCATTATCTGCATAGTGGGTATATTTTTTTCTTAATTTCCACATCACTTAGACACGTATACAGGAAGTGTTTACAAATGAAATGACATGTTATCTATTATTTGCTTTCAAATATTCCCCCAAAAAGTGGGGTCTGGAGGCAAAAGACCATCTGACATGCTGATCCTTCTTAAAAGTGGGTAACAAGTACAAGATACTTAATTATACTATTCTATTTCATTTATGTTTGAAACCTCCCATAATAAAAAGTTTTAAAAAGTCCCATGTATACTATGTAATATTGCCTTCAAATAAATAATATTAACTTAAAAAATAAAAAATAACAACAGCATGCTTACTATGAAAACCTGAAAACAATACAGACAGGCAAAATATGACACCTCCCCATAAGTACGCACATTCCAAATCCCTTCCCCAGGATATAACTCATGATTGTCAACCTTGTGTGAAGTCACTGTACGTGCAAACACCGGCACAAATACATATAACAACCACATGTGCAAAACTGACTTCGTCCTAGAAAAGTTGTACCCTTTGATTTCTCACTTAATGTGTTCTATGAATCTTTAAAAATGTATACAGAAGCAGTCTATCCACACAGTGGGGTTTTAGGAATGCGGGAGGGGCATGTTCAAGGTGAATTCAGCCTTGACTGGAATGCCCCCCTCCACGAGAGTGAATGTATGTAATGTATGCATAAACACTAATTAATTAAGGGAAGCGGGGAGGAAGGGAGGAAGGGAGGAAGGGAGGAAGGGAAGGAGGGTAGGCACAGACATCATCTGAGAAATGTGTGCCGTGCTGGCCTGACAGCAATGTGAAAGTGCCCACCCTGTACCTAACAGTGGCACTGACTGCCACCCATCTAACCGTGCCATGCGTGCTCTGGTGCAGGATGATTTGCCCCTCCAACATACCACTCTGCGACAAGAATAAGCGTCCCACTCTAAGAAAAATACTCGTAGCGCCCTGGAACACTTAAGGAAAAGGGAAAATAATACACTCAAACGAGATGAATGAGGTTCAACCCTAACACTGCTGCAGCAGCCACACCATCTCCCCTGGGAGAACCTAGGAGACCAGAACGGACAATCAGGCGGGAGCCGCTGTCAAATAACTGCAAAGTAGAGGCTTGAACATTAGAAGAAATGTTTCAGGGGTTGTTTGTTTGTTTGTTTGTTTGTTTTTGCGAGGGGAAGGAAACAGCTCGTATCCAGGCAACAGTCTCATTTTCCTATCATCGATTCTGGGCTCTCTGCAAGGCCACCATTTCATGCCTATAACAGCTGTCAGTTTAGGAGCGGAATGCTATGTGGCTGATGAGAAACAGCGTGGGTCCTCTAGGACGTGGCACTATGCCTCTGTGGAACAGGCTTAAGAGGAATGAGAGACATTTCTAGAACTGTACAAATAGTACAGTCCTATACCAGCAACCTGATTTAGGAGAAAAGTTTCTCAAGTCTTCCTTGAGTAACAACCTCTAGACCTGCATTGTCCAAGGGGGGAGCCCTGAGCCACATGTGGCCACAGAGCACTATAAATGTGGCCAGTCCAGACTGAGATGTGCTGGGAGTGTAAAACAACACACCAGATTTCAAACACACCACACACACACACACACACACACACACACACACACACACACAGCAAAATATCTCAATAATAGCTTTCTTTATATTGATTATATAGTAAAATGATAATATTAAGGATATATTGGGGTAAATACTTTTTTAATGCTTATTTATTTTTGAGAGAGAAAGAGAGAGAGAGACAGAGACAGAGTGCAAGCAGGGGAGGGGCAGAGAGAGAGAGACACATACACAGAATCCAAAGCAGGCTCCAGGCTCAGAGCTGTCAGCACAGAGCCCCCCACGTGAGGCTCGAATCCACAGATTGCAAGGTCATGACCTGAGTCAAAGTTGGACGCTTAACCGATTGAGCCGCCCAGGTGACAAGTGGACTAAATAAAATACATTATTAAAATTAATTTCACATTTGTTCTCATTTTTACTTTTTTTTTTTTAATTTTTTTTAACGTTTATTTATTTTTGAGATAGAGAGAGACAGAGTGTGAGCGGGGGAGGGGCAGAGAGAGAGGGAGACACAGAACCGGAAGCAGGCTCCAGGCTCTGAGCCATCAGCCCAGAGCCTGACGCGGGGCTCGAACTCACGGACCGTGAGATCGTGACCTGGCTGAAGTCGGACGCTTAACCGACTGAGCCACCCAGGCGCCCCTCATTTTTACTTTTTAATTTTTTTTTTAATTTATTTATTTTGAGAGAAAGAGTGCAAGCACATGAGGGGCAGAGAGAGAGAGGGAGAGAGAATCGCAAGCAGGAATCCCATTCAGCGTAGAGCCCGACTCGGGGCTCGATCTCACAACCTTGAGATCACATCTTGAGCCAATATCAAGAATCGCACACTTAATAGATTGATTTACCCAGGCACCCCTGTTTTCACTTTTTTTAATGTGGCTACTAGACAATGTTAAATTCCATACATGGCTCACATTGTATTTCCAGAGCTGCTCCCGTGTCTCCTCCCTGCCATTTTTTGGTCATAACCTTGAGCAGCTCTCAGTGACCAGGCCTGCTGGCCCCAAGGGCCATCTCTGTGTGACCCGACTGCACCAAGTTCATTGCTGTCTCAAAGCTTCCCATTTGCTGTTCCCTCAGCCTGGAATGCTCAGAGGCATCCCTTCTCAGCCTCTGGAGTCCTAGTGCTGCCTCCTCAGGGAAGTCTTCCTTGACACCCCCTCTGTCTCCCAGGACAGGTTAAGTGCTCAGTGGAACAGTCCCAGAGCATCTTGTATTTCCCTCCATCGTGTCCACCACAACGGGGCCAGTGTGCACCCGTACTTGTTTAACATCTGTCTGTTTTCCTCCCCAGACCCTAAATTCCAGGACCGTGCCTTGTTCACTGCCACATCTCTAGCATCCAGCCCAGAGCTCAAGGTAAAAATTTACTATGTGAGGGGCACCTAGGTGGCCCAGTCGGTTTTGCGTCCAACTCTTGGTTTCATTTCAGGTAATGATCTTGCAGCTCATGGGCTTGAGCCCCGTATCACGCTCTGCCCTGACAGCACAGAACCTGCTTGGGATTCTCTCTCTCTCTCCCTCTCTCTGCACCTCTGTTGCTCGCTCGCTCTCTCAAAATAAATAAATATTTTTTAAAATTTACTATGTGAAAAAAAAATAAAAATAAAAATAAAATTTATTATGTGAGGGGCATCTGGGTGGCTCAGTTGTAAGCAATGGACTCTTAATTTCAGCTCAGGGCATTATCTCATCATTTGTGAGTTTGAGCCCCACATTGGGCTCTGTGCTGACAGCACAGAGCCTGCTTGGGATTCTCTGTCTCCTCTCTCTCTCCTCAAAAATAAATAAACTTTAAAAAATATTGACTATGTGAATGCTTGTAAGTAAACTTCATACCCACCCCCTGCTCCCAGCAGGTCTCACAAACGTAAGAAAATGCCTATAGAGATTTCCTCTCCTCCAAACCCCTGCTCCAACACTGAGAAAACGTTATATCTAAAAGGAAAAAACGAAAATGGGGGGAAAAAATGTCCTGACCACCTACTACAGACTAAAATGCAAAAGGTCACAAATATACCTCCAGGAAAAAAAAGGGGGTGGGGGGGAACCAGCCTTGGCCATCATTCATGTTTCGAAGGGAAAAAAATAAATAAATAAATCACTCTTTGCTCAAATACATGTTCCCAGGAGACTGACTGACTTCCAAAACCGATAGGCTTACAGAACACTCTAGATGCAGCAATAAACCCCAGGCTACGCCGAGGCAGCCACGTACAGGAGAAGGGATTCCTGACAGAAAGCTTTTCTTCTTTCTTCAAGTGAGGTTTCACAAGGCAACCTCAATGCCGGTGACACAGAAAGCAGGTCTGTTTTAACATTCACTGCCGGGGTCTGTGTGTTTACTTTTGAGACTCCTGGCTAAAAGGACCTTTTCTTTCAAACAGCTCTCCGCGGACACCAAAGCCATGAACTAGGCCCGGCTGTAACTTTGAGCAACTAGGGACGTGGGGGTGGGGGAGGGGGGTGCTTCTGGCTTCTTCGGGAATTCCTTGAGGTTCTGGCTTGGCCGTATCTGCCCGAGGTGCAGATGATGGAAAGCAACATACAGAGAGCTTTTCAGAGACTATTAAAGGCGGTTTTAAATTCCGGTGCCTGGCATCTGGTGCCAATCAGGAAAACAGTAGTCAGTCACTGATGCAACTGCAAGCAGATCGAGGCAAAATCAAACAAAGGCTTGCATTTGGAGGCTGGAGGCAGACTCAGCCTGACGCCTCCCCAGAGCAGGCACCCGGTATGACCCGGGTCCCTCAGAGGGGAGCCATGACGCTGACCACAAAATACCTAAGTCACAATAAAAGGCGTATATCCTCACTAATCAAACTAGGTACATGTAATATTTTGTCTGTCGATCTATCTATCTACAGATAGTGAACAAAAATCTAACAACGCCTGCCCCATGAAGCTTACACTGCAGCTATACAGGACAAGGAGTGAGATCAAATACACAGTATTATACAGGGATGTGGCTAAAAATAAAATAAAGCAGGGAAAGGAACAGGGAATGTTGGGTAGAGAGGAATCGGAACTAAGACAGTTTGGCGAAGACCACATATTGTACGATGCCATTTTTACAAAAGGTCCAGAAAAGGCACATCTACAGACACGGAAGATAGATTCATGGTTGCCAGAGGCCAGGGGGTGGAAACAAAAACTAATGGTAAGTGGGCACAAGGAATCTTATTGGGGTGATGGAAAAGTTCATGGTAACGTTGCACAGCTTGGTAAAATTTTTTAAAAGCACTGAATTGTATGCTTCCGAAAAAGAAAGAATGGCCAGGGAAAGCCTCACTGAGGTGAGTAGACTGGAAGCGGGTGAGGGAGTAAAGCCATGAGGCCACACGAGGAAGCATAGTCCAGGAAGAAGGGAAGCCCAGTGCCAAGGCCCTATGGCAAGAACAGCAATGGGTTAGAAGAAGAGCGAGGAGGCTTGGGGACCAGGAGGAGGCTTTGCAGAGGGGAGAATGGTTGAGATGAGATAACAGAAGAGTTAACAGGAGGATCAGGGACGGCCTTTTAGGTCACCTGGGGAAGATTTTAGTTTGTACTTGTAGTGCATGGGACAACCACTGCAGGAGGGATATGATGTGGCTTGAGTCTGGGTTGTTCTGGCTGCTGGGTTCAAAAGTGTACTGTAGGGAGACAAACGCAGATGTGGGGAGACAAACACAGGCCTCCTGACAGCTGAAAAGAGGGATCTGGACATGGGTGATGGCAGCATTCAGGGTGAGAAATGGGCAGGTCCTCAAACATATCTCAAGGGTAATGCAGGCGGGACACACTGACTGGATGCGGGTTGTAACAGAAAGAGTAACATCAAGGAAGACACAAGGTTCTTAGCCCGAGTGAGACCGAATCACCATTGCCTGAGCTGGAGGAAGCTGTGGGCAAGCGAGTAGCTTGGCTTTTAACATATTAATTTGAAGATGTTAATTAGACATCTGGAAACACAGTCTTTGGCTGGCAAGGGAGAGGCCCAAGCGGCACAATACAGGTGTCCAGACAGAATTTAAAGCCACGATGCCACGTGAAATCACGAAAGGCAGTGGTGTGAATGAACAAATGGATGCAGGACTAAGCCATCCTGGAGTATCCCAATGTTTCCAGACTGGCGACGAGTAAACCAACAAAGATCAATGAACAGGAGTGGCCAGAAAGACAGAAGAGCAGTCAGGTGTGGTGTCCTGAAAACCAAGTGGAAGCCGTAGGTCCCGAGGAGGAATCGACTCGTTGCATCCAATCTGTCGGGCAAGTGAGATGAGGATGCGAAATGATCATCAGATTTCACACCGGGGAGGTGAATGAAGCAGTGTGAAGCAGGGCAAGGAGGGCAAAAGACTTCCTGGAAGTTTCTCAAGAAGAAAAGGGGAGAGTAGGAAAGAAAAGAGACGCAAATTAAAATGATGAAAGGTAATTGTTTTTCACTTAAGAGACCTGGCAGAAGTTAAAAACGTTCACAGGCCCCAGCACCACTCATGAGACAGGAACCAGGTACAGGTGCACACGCTCAGCAAGCATGTGAAATGGCCAAGGTTTTGCAGCGGGCCCAGGCCTCAGGCATCAAAAACCTTGAAACATGCCTGCCCTTGGGCCCAGCAATTGCATGTCTAGGAATTTACTGACTTAAGGAAAAAAAAAAAAAAAAAAAAAAAAAAAAAAAGGACAGGAGCACAGAGATCTCTTTACAAGAATTGACCCCAAAAAACCTCTTGCTTATACCAGTAAAAGAACAGAAAAGGCTAACAATAGGAGATTGGTTAAATTATGGTGCGTTCATCCCAAAAAACTGATACTATAGTCATTAAAAATGGTCCAGTTTCATTAAGGTTAAAAAAAAAAATGGGTGAAAAAAAGCAAGTTACAAAGGAATATGCAGAGTGAGTTCCCATTTCAGGAAAAAAAAAGTTATACATACCTCCCCCCCTAAAAAAGGTTAGTGGATATATAACAAACGATTTATGGGGTTAGCTCTAAATAATAAAATTTTAAGTGAATTTAACCTTGGAAGGCAGTAGATGCAGAGAGGCTGTGGGAGCAAAAGGCCTGGGTTAAATCCACTGCGGGGCCTTGGGCAGGTTACGTAACATGTGCCTACTTCCTCAGGTAAGGGGATGGCAATACACTCTACCTCACAGGCATGCAGGAGGACTAAGTTTTACCATATATATCTCACAAATTCAAAACAATGCCTCATATATACTAAAGCAATTCAGAATGGTTTTTGGCTTTCTTTTCAATCAGCATGAAAATAATAATAATCGGAAAAACAACAACAACGTTTTCAGGTTTAGAGGCATGCATTATTTTTATAAGCAGAGAAATGAATAACATTTTCAATCTGGGGAGCAAGACGCAATTTCTCGGAAATTGTGAAACAAGTCCACGAGAAAGCTTGTGGCAGAGTGGAGCAAAAAAAAAGAAGTGAGTTCTGAAGTTTACACTTGACTGCACACACCCCACCCCCATAGAAGACAGAATCATGGATGCTGCCACTTTTGAGCAGTTTCTTCAAAAGAGAATGGAAGTGAGTGGCAAAGGTGGGAATCTCAATGGAAGGGTCGTACCTACTGAAAGGAGCGAGAGCAAGGTTACTGTAACTTCTGACGTGCCTTTTACCAAAAGTATTTGAAATATCTCGCCAAAAAATATTTGAAGAAGAATAATCTATGTGACTGTCAGCACATAGCTGCTCACAGCAAAGAGAATTAGGAACTGCGTTACCTCCAGATTAACCAGGACGAGGAAGAGGAGGAAGATGAGGATTAAAACTCATTTACCTGGAATATTCTGTATGAGTTCTTGAATAAAACTTGGGAACCAAAACAAAACAAGAAATTAATTTAAAAGATAAATATAAAATTGTTTTTAACTGTAGAGCAAAAAAAAAAAAAAAAATTTTTTTTTTCTCATTTTCTCTCTTCTCCCCGTGATGCAGGTTCCAAAGATCAGTAGTTTTATTTATCTTCCCGTTGAAAAACTGGAAAAACAGCACTGTGTTTACTTTAAAATAAATGCATTCACTGTCTGTCAGGCATGCTTCCTTGAGACATGCAGCCCACCCACCAGAATGCTCCATCCCTACGGAACAGGGAGGGAGGTGGTGCACCCCTCATGACTGGCCTATCTGTTCTGAAAATGTAAAGTTCCGAAACAACCCTCTGCTTATAAGATTTTTAAATAAATAGGGAGCTGTTTGCTTTCTTTTTTTTTTTTTTAGCTACATGTGGGCAAAGAGACAGACAAAGAAAATGGAGAACATAAGCAAAGGGCTTTTCAAAGTCTACTTCCATGGGTGCGACAATTCTCGACAATTCTCAAACTTTGTGCACATTAGAGAAAAGAGGGAACATGTAAATATACGGATGACATGGAGAGCCAGAGCTCTCGTATGGAAAGGAAGGTTAGGAAGGAACCCTGTGGGACTGAACGAGAAACAGAGGTTTCATTATGAACTCAATATAAAGTCACAGAAATAGATATCCACACATCTGTGTATATATGTGATGTGATATGTGTGTGTGTGTGTGTGTGTATACATACATGCGCCAGACAGCTGCCTAGATAGCTAGCTAGATAAATATAAAGTGTGTCAGAAAAAATGAAGGCTCAAGAGCCAAGAAAAGTTTTGAAGAAGAAGACCAGTGATAAGAGCTACGTCCAACCTTGTTCTGACATCCCCTCCGAAGAAAACAGTGAGACCGTGTAAATCCAGTTAGGAAAAAATACAACTAGATCCTTATCCCCCATCCTGTTATCAAAATAAACTCTAGACTGATTACAGAGCTAAATGTTTAAAAAAACTAAATAAAGAAAACTATCACGGGGCGCCTGGCTGGCTCAGTCGGTGGAGCATGTGGCTCTTGATCTCGAGGTTGTAAGTTCGAGCCCCATGTTGGGTACAGAGAATCTAAAAAGAAAGAGAGAGAGAGAGAGAGAGAGAGAGAGAGAGAGAGAGAGGAAGGAAGGAAGGAAGAAAACTATCACAAGTATCAGTACAAGGAAGGTATCTAGCTGTATTTTTTTTCCCCCGAGTGGTTAGCTTTATGTTCCTCAGACTTGAGCGTGCATCAGAAGAATTCCCTAGAAAATCTGTTAAAACAGATTGCTGGGCCCCACCCTCAGAGTTTCTGGTTCTGCACGTCTGGGATAGGGCCTCAGAATTTGCATTTCTAACATGTCTCCAGGCAATACACCCATGTTGCTCATCTGGGGACCACACTTTGAAAACCACTTGGTTAGCTGATGGTCCTAATACCATTGGTTCACCTATTCTGATTTTCAGCGCCACCTTTATCATACAGCATATTCTATCTACACTGGATCATGTCTGGGAAATAATATATGATGGAGGACAAATCAAAAGGATACAGAAGGCACCCACTGGCCAAACCAGGGATAATGTGAGCATCAAAACAATGGCAGAAATAAATTATGACCCACTGAATGAAATAAGAATCCATAAGACTGATAATACATACCTACATGCCTAAAAGAAAAGGAAACGCTCTTCCTTGCGCTAGTATGCCAACTAATAAATATACGAGGAATAAAAAAAACTGGGGGAAAAGATTTTTGCAACCATCACAGTAATAATTGATTCAGAAAAAAAAATCATTAATGAAAGCAAAAAGTAATAAGTGAAGGTGCAACAAGGACAGATATTTACATAGTCTTGAGGTATCGTATCTCCCCATAAATTACTTTCTAGTTATAAAAAGAAAACAGTAATTTTACAGTGGAGAACCTGGCAGACACCACTTCAACCAAATGATCACAGTTAACATCATTAACAGTGAAACAAGCTGAGTCATGAGCCTCCTGGTATGATGCATTGAGAAGGACACGATATCTTTTCTGGAGTGTTCCTGCCAAAAATACATACCCTGAATCTAATCCTGAGGAAAAACCAGACAGAGCCAAGTTGAGAGGATTCTACAAAAAGACTGGTTTGAACTCTTCAACAATGTCAGTGTCATGAGAGACAAAAATAGGCTGGGGAACTAATCCCCGATTTAAGGAGACATGACAAACAAATGCAATGTATAATTTTGCATGGGATCCCAGATCATGGGGAAGTCACTGTAAGTGCATTTTTGCAACAACTAGAAAAGATGAATTAGGTGACAGCAGTGCAAAAATGTTATTTTCTTGATTTAATTGTACAGTGATTATGTAAGAAAGCATCTTCTTAAAAAACAGACACCTAGGGGCGCCTGGGTGGCTCAGTCGGTTGAGCGTCCGACTTTGGCTCAGGTCATGATCTCGCGGTTCGTGAGTTCGAGCCCCTCGTCGGGCTCTGTCCTGACAGCTCAGAGCCTGGAGCCTGCTTCGGATTCTGTGTCTCGCTCTCAATCCGCCCCTCCCCTGCTCACGCTCTATCTTTCTCTGTCTCAAAAATAAATAAAACATTAAAAATAATTTTAAAAATAAAATATTAAAAAAAAAAAAAAAAGACACCTAAGTATTTAGGGACCAAAGAGGTTCATAATTTAAAATGAGTCACAAAATTATTATAGACATATGTATAGATAGAGACAACGTTAGAGCAAATGTATCAAAATATCAACAGCTGGCTGCAGAGTACAGGGGAATTCCTTGTCCCATTCTTGTAACTCGTCTCTGAATTTGAAATTATTTTTTCACTTTTTTTTTTTTTTGAGTTTTATTTATTTTGAGAGAGATAGAGAGCAAGCAGGGGAGGGGCAGAGAGAGAGAGGGAGACAGAATCCCAAGCAGGCTCCGCACTGCCAGCACGGAGCCCAATGCAGGGCTCGAACCCATGAACCTCGAGATCATGACCAGAGTTGAAGTCAAGGGTTGGACGCTTAACCGACTGAGCCACCCACGTGCCCCTGAAATTATTTTAAAATAACAAGTTTTTTTTTGTTTTTTTTTTTTAATTCTACTTCAAAGTACATTTCCCTCCTTGGAAGGAGAACAATCTGGTAGTGACAAGGTCTGCAGTGTTAACGAAGCCAGCTGAGGGACAGGAGAGCTACAAGAGAAAATGGAGTCTTACGTACTACCTGCTACCAACTTAGAAAGAAATCGAGATCATCCAGTGGACAGGGGCGGAAGAAACATGTGCTAATAACCACCGAAGCTGGGTGATGGGGATCATGTTTGAAAATTCCTCTAACAAAAAGGTTTTTAAAAATCATTATTCAACCCCAGCATCCGGCTTCCACACAGAGATGACTAGAGCTTCCTTTCGAGCCAAACCGGTACTTCGCGTCAAGTCCTCCCTGCAGCCACAGCCAGGTCAACGTCCTTTCAGAAAGTCAGCCAAGGCTGACCCTTATGCAACTGCAGGACTTGAGTAAAGCCCTCGACCACAGCATCCGTCTGCCAGAGGGAGGCATAAAACACCAGCTAGGTTTCCTAGTCAACTTCCAAATCCACCCAGAGGACAACAGGCAACGAATGGAGGAAGGAACTGCGTCTGGTGGAGGAAAAAAACACCAGGCAGGACAAGCGCTACCCATCAAGGCCCTTTCCCAGAAAAAGCTGTTTCGGGAAGACTAGGCCACAGTAAGAGGAGTCACCTAACATACTGTGACCTACCACCCTACGTAATCGTGTTCATAGTATCACACCAATCTGGACATGTCCCCAGCCTAGCGGCTCCCCAAGGAATGCAGGCACCAAGACCCCGGTGCTGAAAATGTCTCATGCTGATGACAGCCTCCCCGCTCCACACCCTCAGGGCTTTCATACTTGTTCAGTCTTAGAACCTTAGAACTCCCCCTGGGAACCAGCTCAGGGCTGCCTCACATTTAGACAAGGGGGTCCTACACCAGGAAATAGGGTCTCTGTCACCATCTTGAGGACTTGAACCTCCCAATCTTTGGGAAGAAAAGTAGCAGAGGAGGGGCGCATGGGTGACTCGGTCCGTTGAGCAGCCAGCTCTTGATTCGGATTAGGTCATGATCTTGTGGTTCGTGGGCTTGAGCCCCACGTGCGGGCTCCACGCTGACAGCGCAGAGCCTGCTTGGGATGCTCTCTCTCTCTGGCCCTCCCCTGCTCACTCTGTCTTGCTCTCTCAAAATAAATGAATAAACTTAAAAAAAAAAAAGTATCAGAGGAGCCAGAATTACTACCACTACTACTGCTGCTGTTACCATGACTTATAGAGTACTTACATGTGTAAGGTACTACTGTTAGCTTACTGAATCTCAAAATAATGTTTTACAGGTGAGGAAACACACACACAGAGAAGTGACTGTCCGACATCACAAAGCTAATGGAATCAGAACTCAAACCCAGGTGGTTGGACTCCAGAGGCTATGTATTCTTTTTTTTATTTTATTTTATTTTTTTTAACGTTTATTTGTTTTTGAGACAGAGAGAGACAAAGCATAAACGGGGGAGGGTCAGAGAGAGGGAGATACAGAATCTGAAACAGGCTCCAGGCTCTGAGCTGTCAGCACAGAGCCCGATGCGGGGCTCGAACTCATGGACTGCGAGATCATGACCTGAGCCGAAGTCGGCTGCTTAACCGACTGAGCCACCCACGCGCCCCGAGGCTACGTATTCTTAACCACTTCTCTATTCAACAGATTTGGAATCACCAGAAACAGAGTTGCTGTAAACAAAGGGCTTTATGAAACACAGCCCTTGTTTTGTGACTCGTCTAAGCCACTGTCATTCCAGATTTGTTTTCCTAAGAAAAAAACAGCTCACCGCCCTCCTACAATCCACATTTTCCATCAGATGTGGATCTGACGTGCCTCACTGCTCATCAACCTAGCCACACACTCGAGGTGCTAAGGTTGGTGCTGGCAAAAGCGGCTGCACGGCAGTGACCGTCATGAATGACCTAAGCCCTGGGCAACAGAGAAAACACCCTCCTGAATCACCCTGGGCTCAAAGAGAAAAATCACAACAGCAGTTACAAACAAGGAGCAGAACGCAGCAACAGGTATGGGTTTACCAGTAGAAAACTGTTGGGCAGTGTCTACTAAAGCTGAAATACATCTACTTGGTGAGCTAAGAGATATATACATACACACACACACACACACACACACACACTCAATACATGCATATATGTGCCTTGCAAAATACATGTATAAGATTGTTCATAGCAGCTTTGTTCATGATGGTCCAACATTGGAAAGAGCCCAAATGTCTGCCAGCAGGAGAATAATCAAAGAAACTGTGGTATAGTCATATAATAGGAACCTTCACCCCAATAAAAAAACCCAAACTAGTATTACCTGCAAAAGCATGTGTGACTCTCACAGACACAATGAGCCAGGCACAAGAAAATGTACTGTATGATTGCACTGATAAAAATTCAAGAATAGGCAAAACTAACGAGTAGTGACAGAAGTCAGAATAGTGGTTATCTCAGGCAAAGGGTTATTGATTGACAGGGACACAGGAATCTTCTGGGGCCCTAGAAATGTTCTGTATCTTGATCTGAGTAGCAATTACACAGATGTGAACAGAGGTAAACATTCACTGAACTATACCACTTAAGGTATGTGCGCTTTTCCTTAAAAGAAAAAAATATGAATACCCACGGGAAAAAAATCAAAGCCAAGTTTAAAGCACGAATGTTTTCATCATTCAACAAGACAAAAATAAATGCCCTATAAGCTTTCAACTCAAAAAGCCATAAATGACCAACTCACTGACTGAACTAAAAAAAAAAAAAAAAAAAATCTATGGCAACTAGTTGAAAAAAGTTAAAGTGAAAAATGAAAAAAACAAAAACAGAAAGGGATGCCTGGGTGGCTGTCGGTTGAGTGTCCAACTTCGGCTCAGGTCATAATCTCACGGTTCATGAGCTCGAGCCTCACATTGGCTTGCTGCTGTCAGCACGGAGCCTGCTTCAGATCCTGTGTCTCCCTCTCTCTGCCCCTCCCCTGTTCTCTCTCTCTCTCTCTCTCAAAAATAAAGTAAACATTTTTTAAAAATGGAAATTAGGGGTGCCTGGGTGGCTTTGTTGGTTGACCATTCAAGTCCTGATTTCGGCTAAGGTCATGGTGTCACGGTTTGTGGGATTGAGACCTGTGTCGAGCTCTGCGCTGGCAATGCGGAACTTCTTAGATTCTCTCCCTCTCCCTCTCTCTCTCTGCACCTCCCCTTGCCTGTTCTCTCTCAAAATAAATAGGTAAACTTTTCAAAATATTAGAAAACATGGTATAACTGAAAATCCAAGTAGTCCTATGAAAAATAAATTAAAAAACAGAAGTTAAAACAAAAATGTTTATGCTAGTCAAGAAAAAATTGGGAACAAATTTGAAAAAACTTTTAAGGGAGAAAAATTAGAAACATTTTTCTTTTAATTTTTTTTTCACATTTATTTTTGAGAGACAATGCAAACAGGGCAGGGGCAGAGAGAGGGAGACACAGAATCCGAAACAGGCTCTAGGCTCCGAGCTGTCAGCACAGAGCCCGATGCGGGCTCGAACCCACGAACCGTGAGCCCATGACCTGAGCTGAAGTTGGACGCTTAACCAACTGAGCCACCCAGGGGCCCCTAGAAACATTTTTTTTTTTTTTTTTTACATTTATTCCGTTTTGAGAGACAGAGAGAGACAGTGTACAAGCGGGGGAGGGGCAGAGAGAGAGGGAGACCCAGAATCCGAAACAGGCTCTAGGCTCCGAGCTGTCAGCACAGAGCCCGATGCGGGCTCGAACCCACGAACCGTGAGCCCATGACCTGAGCTGAAGTTGGACGCTTAACCAACTGAGCCACCCAGGGGCCCCTAGAAACATTTTTTTTTTTTTTTTTACATTTATTCCGTTTTGAGAGACAGAGAGAGACAGTGTACAAGCGGGGGAGGGGCAGAGAGAGAGGGAGACCCAGAATCCGAAGCAGGCTCCAGGCTCCGAACTGTCAGCACAGAGCCTGATGCAGGGCTTGAACCCACAAACCGTGAGATCATGACCTGAGCCGAAGTCAGACACTCAACCGACTGAGCCACCCAGGCACCCCGCCTAGAAACATTTTTAAAATGAGAATGCTACTGGGGCACCTGGGTGGCTCAGTCAGTTGAGCATCTGACTTCAGCTCAGGTCATGATATTGCGGTCCATGAGTTTGAGCCCCACGTCGGGCTCTGTGCTGACAGCTCAGAGCCTGGAGCCTACTTCAGATTCTGTGTCTCCCTCTCTCTCTGCCCCTCTCCCGCTCGTGCTATCTCTCTCTCTCTCTCTCTCTCTCAAAAATAAACATTAAAAAAAATTTTTAATAAATAAATAATAAAATGAGGACGCTACTTAAAATCTTCACACTAATAAATCTGAAAAATCTCATGAAACAATTTTTCTCAGAAAATAATGAATTAACAAAACTGATGCAAGATGAACCAGAAAAGCTGAACAAACCAATCATTATGGGGTAAGAAACTGAAAAAGTCATCAAAGAATTATTTCAGAGAAAGCAGCCAGACCTAGTTGGTTTTACGGGTGAGCTCTTTCCTGCATTCATGGAACAGATAATTCCCAAGTTATAGAGTCTGTTCCCGAAGTTGGAAAGAGCTTTAATTTACTTTATAAAATTAGCTAAGCCTCAATTCCAAAGCTGACAAAAATAGTACAAACTACAGACAAATGCCACTTGTGAATATAAGTGGAAAACCCCCAAATAAAATACTAACAAACCATTCTTAACAAAAGTTTCAAAAAATAATCAAACATGAGCAACAGGGTGTATTCAAGAAATTTTAAGATTGTTACTATTAGGAAATCAATATAAGAAATAGAAAGAAGAAAAATCATTTAACTATCCCAATAGTTACCTAAAAGATATCTGACAACAACAATTCAACAACAAAAAAAACAATGATTAATTATTAAACTGAGGAAAAAAAAAAAAAAAAAGAAAAAGAGCTTACTAACACCCAACTTTACATCCAGAGAAGAGTCATTAGAAGCATGGTTATGAAAAGGCAAGATGCCCACTCCATCACCACTAAAAGAGGAAGCTGTATGCAAAGCAACTAACAAGGAAAAAAAAAAGCATAATTATCTCCTAATATGAGCAAAATTATCAATCTTAGAAATCACATCAAAGTCTACCAAGAAAACCCAAAAGAAGCTATTGAAAACATATACTAAGAATTCAGCTATTGAATGATTATGAAAAAAACAAAACAAAACAAAACCCACACATGCAGAAACTAAGAGTCGTATACAAACAACACTAAGTTAGGAGACCTACTAGGAAAAGATCCCACTGAAAATAAAATCAAAAGGGTTTTTTAAATTTAGAAGTCTGGGGAGCCTGGATGGCTCAGTCAGTTAAGCTTCTGACTTCGGCTCAGGTCATGATCTCACGGTTTGTGAGTTCGAGCCCTGCATCTGGCCCTGCACTGACAGCTCAGAACCTGCAGCTTGCTTCAGATTCTAGGTCTCCCTCTCTTTCTGCCCCTCCCCCACTCGCACTCTGTCTGTCTCCCAAAGATAAACATTAAAATTTTTTTTTTTTTTAATTTAGAAGAGTCTATCTAAAGATAACTTCAAAATGATCTGAGTGAATTTAGAGACACTCTATGTTCCTGGGTAGGAATTATTGGTACAGAAATTCTCCACAAAGGAACTTTACATAGGATAGAATTCCAATAAAATCTGAAGGGATTTGAGGGGAAGAAAGTAGGAAGAAGAGGAGAACCTGACAAAATAATTAAAGTTCAGGTAGTGTTGGGGCACCTGGGTGGCTCATTTGGTTAAGTGTCCCCCTCTTGGTTTTGGCTCAGATCATGATCTCATGGTTCATGAGTTCGAGCCCCTGGTCAGGCTCTGCACTGACAGTGCGGAGCCTACTTGGGATTTTCTCTCCCTCCCCTCTCTCTCTCTCTCTCTCTCTCTCTCTCTCTCTCTCCCTCCGCCCTTTCCTCTCTCGCTTGCTCTCAAATTAAATAAATAAACTTGAAAAATAAATAAATAAAGTTCAGGTGGTACTGTCATATATGCAAAGAAAAGAGGGAGGAAGATTTTGCAAAGGAGAGAAATTCAAATAGTCAGATATTAAAACATGGTAATATTACAACAGTTAAGACAGTGATTGTAAAAGGCTAATAAAACAACAGATGAAATGGAAAATCCCCCAACAGGCCCAAGTGTGTATGTATATATATGTAGACATTGTTTAATATAAGCTGAAGATAAACAACCCAAATCATTGGGGATAATAATCACAGATGGGTTATTCAATAAGTAGTGCTAAATCAATCAGTTAACTATTTGGGAAAAATTAAATTAGATCCTGGGGCACCTGGGTGGCTCAGTTGAGTATCTGACTCTTGGTTTCAGCTCAGGTCATGATCTCCTGCGTTCAAGCCCCAAGTCAGGCTGGCAGCGTGGAGCCTGCTTAGGATTTTCTCAATATCTCTCCTCTCCCCTCCCCTCCCCTCCCCTTCCCTCCCCTCCCCTCTTGTCTTCTCTCTCTCTCCCCCTCTCTCTCTCTGCCCCTCCCCCACTCACAATATCTGTTTCTCTCAAAAATAAACACTCAAAAAGTAAAATAAAATTAGATCCCTATTCACACTGCACACAAAAATAACATCACTTAAAGAATTAAATGTAAAAAAAAAAAATCACAATGAACTAGTAAAAACTAGAGGTGACTATTTACCTGATCTCAGAATGGGAGAAAGCCTTTCATAAAGGAAAAGGCTACAAATACAAAGGGTGACAGATTCAACTACAAGTTTAAAACATCTCTTTGGAAAATAGGGGAAAAAAAATCTACAAAACTAAAATGCAAATGAAAAACTGGAAAGATATTTACAAATTATAAGACAAAGAGTAACAGCCTTAACATATAAAACACCTTCAAAACTAAAAGACAAAAATGCACCCTTTGATATAAAAATGAACAAAGGACGTTACTAAGGCAATAAACACACTCTAAAAATATTCAATCTCCTTCAATAAATCACAGCATCATATAGGTAGAGTGATATTGGGGGAACTTCAGAGACATAACAACCAAATTCAATGAGGAGACCTCGTCCGAATTCAGGTTCAAGCAAACCAACTTGAAAATGACACTTAGAGGGGCGCCTGGGTGGCTCAGTCGGTTGAATGTCCGACTTTGGCTCAGGTCATGATCTCACGATCTGTGGGTTTGAGCCCCACGTCGGGCTCTGTGCTGACAGCTCAGAGCCCAGAGCCCGCTTCAGATTCTGTGTCTCCCTCTCTCTCTAACCCTCCCCCACTAGCACTCTGTCCCTCTCTCTCAAAAATAAAATAAAAATATTAAAAAAAAAGAAAAGAAAAAAGAAAATGACACTTAGAGATAAACAGGTGAAATTGAACAGGGACTGCGCATCAGGTGATCGATCATAAGGAATTCATATCAACATTGCAAGGTGTGATAATAGTGTGGTAATCACAGACAAAAATATCCTTTCTGTTTCCTCTCTGGGCTCAGCCCTAATTTGCAGAGTCATGGCTAAACGCACCAAGAAGGTCAGAATCCTCGGTAAATGGAGGACCCGTGATGGTGCCTCCCACAGGAAAAGGGTGAAGAAGATTGAAATAAGCCAGCATGCCGAGTGCTGTGGCAAAACCAAGATGAAAAGATGAGCTGTGGGGATCTGGCACTGTGGTTCGTACATGAAAACGGAAGCCGGTGACCTGCAAGAGGGCTTCCACCGTCACAGCAGAGTCGGTCGTCAGAAGCCTGAAGGAGCTGAAAGAGCAGTAGAAGCTCCACCTCTTCAAACACTACTAGTCTACGATAAATGGGTTCACGTATGTAACACGATAGAATAACAAGGAAAATATCCTCGTGTTTTACGAGAGGCAGGCTGAAGAATCTAAAATATAACGCTCGAACATCTGTAATTTACTTTGAAATACTACAACCAAAAAGAGAAATAGATGAAGCAAATGTGGCATACCGTTAATTATCAAACAGGCAAAAACAATATACGTGTGTGTGTGTGTGTGTGTGTGCATGCGTGTATATATATTTTTTTAATCAAGCCAATAAAGGCCAAAATGCAACAGAAACTAGCAATCTTAGCTACTGCTGATGGGAGGGTAAACTGGCAGAACTTTTCTGGAGAGTAATTTTGCAATATGTGTCAAATGTCACAAATATGTGAAAAATGTTTAAACCCTGCAAATCCATCTTCAATAATTTTTTTTTAACAGACAGAGTGAGAGAGAGCCAGGGAGAAGGACAGAGGGAGACAAAGAAAGAATCTTAAGCAGACTCCACGCTCCGTGCAGAGTCCAATGCGGGACTCGATCCCGTGACCCTGGGATCATGACCTGAGCCAAAATCAAGCTCAATGAAACGAACCACCCAGCCACCCTCATCTTCAGTAATTTATGACAAGTAAACTATCAACAATGGACATATATATATATATATATTTACATATATTTACCATAGCATTATTTATGACTGTAAGATACTTAAAACTACCCCAGTATCCAAACCTAAATTTCCACACAACCACCTGAGAAACTACCACTAGGCAGTCATCAAAAAGTACATTTTGGAAGAATAATTAAAGCCGCCGTATCAATATATTTTATGGTATAGCAGCTATGGAAAACAGTATACTGGTTCCTCAAAAAATTAAACAAAGAATTACCATATGACGCATCAATTCTGCTTCTCAGGCACAGATCCAAAAGAACTGAAAGCAGGAACTTGAACAGGTATTTGTACGCTCGGATTCATAACAGTACCATTTACAACAGGCAAAAGGTGGGAGCAGCCCAAGTGTTTCTGGACAGGTGGATGGATAACAAAACGTGGTATGCACATAGGACAGAATATTATTTGGCCTTAATAAGAAGGGAGATTCTGATACATGCTACAGCTTGGAGGTGCCTTGAGGACCTTATGCTGAGTCCAGTAAGCCAGATATAAAAGGGCAAATACTGTATGATTTCACCCAATTGAGGTAGCTAGTCAGATGCATAGAAAAAGTAGAACTGTGGGCGGGGTGGAGGGAAGAGGAGAAATGAACTGTGCAGTGGGTAGAGAGTTTGAGTTTAAAGTTCTGAAGATGAGGCACCTGGGTGGCTCAGTCGGTTGTCTGACTTCGGCTCAGGTCATGATCTCACAGTTCAGGGGTTCAAGCCCCTTAGTGGGCTCTCTGCTCTCAGCGCAGAGCCTGCTTCAGATTCTCTGTCTCCCTCTCTCTCTCTGCCCCTCCCCTGCTCATGCGTGCATGTATGCACTCTCTCTCTGTCAAAAATAAACATTTATAAACAAAGTTCTGAAAATGAATGGCAGTGATGCTTGCACAACAAGCGTGTACACAATTGCCACTACACGGCACACTTACAAATGGTTAAGACGGTAAATTTTATGTTACGTGCCTTTTATCACAATTAGAAAAAAATAAGTAAATAAAGATCTACTGAGGGGCACCTGACTGGCTCAGTCAGAAGAGCATGTGGCTCTTGATCCTGTGGTCATAGGTTTGAGCCCCAAGTTGAGTATAGAGATTACAAAATAATAATAATAATAAACAACTTTAGAACAAAAAAAAGAGGGGCACCTGGGTGGCTCAGTCAGTTGGGTGTCTGACTTTGGCTCAGGTCATGATTTCATGGTTCTTGAGTTCAAGCCCCACGTCGGGCTCTGCGCTGATAGCACGGAAACTGCTTGGGATCCTCTCTCTACCTCTCTCTGTCCCCCTCCCCTGCTAGCACACACATGCACTCTTCCTCTCTCAAAAACAAACGTTAAAAAAATGTTTAAATAAAAAAAGATATACTAATACATTTTAAAGAGAAAAAATGTAAAATAATATGTTGTAAAATAATATGTTTTTGTATGGTCACGATCTTGTTTCACGGATGTCTTAAATATATACGTGTGCAACAGGAAAAAAAGGCTCAGAAAAATACATATCAAAATGTTAGCAATTATCACTAAGCACTGTGGTTTACAGGAGAATTTTATTTTCTTTGTACGTCTGTGCGCTTGTGTCTAATTTCCAGTTTTGCTACAATACTTTTACAATCAAAAGCAAAGGTTTGTTGACGGAACAAATGAAGAAGAAAAGAAAGGACACTCATTGGCTGCTGATCCTAACGTGACAATGTCCACAAGTGTATCTCCAAAAGACATGATAAATATAACCCTCCTTGATAATCAAATTATAAAAGGCAGGCTAGAGTTTGAGAAAATAAAGACAGACTCAGAAGAGAAACCATCAGGGAGCTCCCTGCAGAACTAAAATAGAGGCATATTCCTGGTTTTAAGCAATTTCTGAAGCTGCGGCAGGCTCCCCACATCTCTGGGTGCCCGGCAGAAAGGGAAAGACCAGGGGAACCTCAAACACCACTCGAGCAGCCTGTCAGAAAGAAAAGACTCTTGAATCCACGCAGCACTCACCCGGGACTCAACACTCCCCACCCCCACATCCCTCTTAAGCTAACTCCACTTTCAGAAAATATTTTCTAGACAGCAGACATCAAGAGAAAAAGGAGCCTTTCTTTCCATGGAGTTCCCTCCCCACATATGGTACTGCTCTCAATAGAGGCTTTATGAGGGAGGGTCCAGATACCACAGCCACGGGTTATGCCACTGACCACAAGCAGCAATAAATAGACGTTGGGGTTTAGATTTCCATGCAGCAGAGGCACCCTGAATAATTAAGACACAGCTTCCAGCACATTCCAACATCCAGTAAACGTTCACTGAGTGCCTACTAAGCACAAGGCACTACGTGTAACACCATTCCCCCCTCCACACAAACACACAAACACACGCAGCTTCTTTGTTCCATTCAAGGACTCAGACTAGGAAAGTAACGATTTGGGGTGCAGGCATCTGACAGTTTGATTCAAAATGTCACATGTCTCCGGGATTGGGAAAAGAGAGGCAGAGGGAAAGCATTCATCCTTGAGAAAGGATCAAGGGGACACATCACTGCATCCCAGCGCTAGAGCCCGAGGACAAAATAGGCTGAATCCCACAGTGAAGGCAGAGAAGAGCTCTCGCCTTCCTAAAACTCCACGGGCAGCGTCTATGGGGAACAGAGTCCCCACAGCCCCTGGTCCTGGAGGAAACCGCATCACCGGGTCTGTCCGTGGTGTGTGAGAGAAATCCAAGCCTTCTGAATTCTTCTCCCACCCCCCACAGATGAATCATGTCGGCCACCCCGTCATCATACGTACTTTTGCCCCCATTGTTCTTCAGGACATTGGAGAGGTTGACAGAGGCGGTGCCTAGCAGCTCATTTCTCAAAGTATGGCAGCTCCAAACCTTCAAATCTAAATGACTCTGGGCCGTGACATTCCTGGAAAACAAATACTTGATTCATCACATCCAAGCATATTGGTCACTCCTACAGCTGAGAAGAAAACAGATCAACTATACTGCTGACATCTTGGCGGGGGGGACCTCAAACAGGAAGACGCTCACGTACACCCTTTCCCCCACAAAGCTGGCCCTGTAACCATCTAGCTAATAATGAGTGCTCTGTGAGCTCAATGATGTAGAAACACCTGAAGAGAGGCGCCTTGGGTACCAAAGGCAGAAGAGTTTGAGGCCTCACAGGAAACCTGGATCTCCCACAACCCCCTTGGAGAGCCTTCTCTCTTTCTCCCATGTTACTGCGAAGAGAAGGGACTTTCTCTTACAAAATGATGATCTCATTCCAGAGAAGCTCCGAGCTCCCAATTCGCTTCCCAGTCTTCTTGGTCTCACTGGGGAGTCCATCCACTGCCACCTCCACAAATGAGTTAATTCGAGGTTGACGATTATGCACCTTGGGCTTTGCTGACACCACTGGACAGGAAAGAAAAGACAAAGATGAGTCAGAGGGCTCCCAGCTGCCCCCCTGTGGCAGATGTTCTTGCTCTTTTCTGCTGTTACGTTTAAAAAGTAAGTTTTGGTTTCTTTCTGATGATCAACAAATTTTTTTAAAAAATATGAAGCTTAAGAAAAGAAGCACTCTTAACCTGAAAACTCTGGGATAACTATCATTAAGATGTTGGCAAATCCAGACTTTCATCTCTTACGCCCCCAATTCTTTAAGAATTCTTCTCAATTTTAAATGGCTGCAATACGAGCCTTGTACAGACATGCCACAATTTAGTTAACTATTCTTTCAATGCTGAAAAGACTGCTTTCAATTTTTCACTCTGGGAAAATCATCATGAATATATAGATTTGCATGCATTTCCTCCAAATGATCTGAATATTTTTGAAGTTCCCAAAACAGTTTAATTCCTTTGCAAAAAGGATAAACCCACGTAGATGAATATATTCATTTCACCACCATAGCATTGAGTATTAAGGTTTTTTTGTTTTTTGCTTTTTGCAAATCAGATAGATTAAAAAAAAACATATAAATTACGTAAAATTTAATGAGCACTTGTTACAGACACTATGCTGTGCACACGTCATCTAACTCCATCCTTTAAACAAACCCATGGGGCAGGGAATATATCACCACCCCCATCTCAACCAAGAGGAAGCAGGCTTGGGGAAGTTAGGTCATTGCCCCAGAAAACATAGCCAGGGAGCTTCAAACCAGGATGTGCACCCAGGCAACCTGACACCACACCATGCTATACATCGTTACCAGATTCTGCGTACCTGTTCTACTGCTGTTCTTCGATTACTGGTGAGGGTCAATGTTTTTTCTATGTGCTTGTCAGCCATCTGCATTTCCTGTTCTATTTGTATCCTTGATGTGGCAGCATTTCTGATGTTTATTTGGTAGCAGCAAGCCAGGCTAAACAAGTATCCATACACCCAGGGCCAGACAGGTGTCTCTTATGGCACACATCAGCCACAATGGAAACTCCAGGTCACTGGGATGGAACACATCTAAGATGTCCTCTATCCCATGCCCCAAATCAGAGCATAGGACTGGCATTTCTTACCTATGATGGCAAGACTGAGCTCCCTTCCATCAAGATTCCCTTACAGAGCCGTGTAAGGGTCCACAACTTGACAAAGGACAAACCTAACTCTGGATTCTTTTAACAATGCCTGTCTTCTCCCGGCCCAAAAGAACAGGAGAGAGCAAGGCAAACAACGACAACAACAGCAAAAGCTGTGGCTAAGATTCAGAAGCAACAGAAGCAACAAGGGATGGTACTGGGGAAAAAACAGGTTGTGGTGGCGGGAAATGTGGTCCAGAGTAGAAAACCGAAATACTTTTCACACAGACCAAGGTTAACTGAGGCCACCTAGTGGTGTGAGCATAGCTCTGCACCCAGACCCTTAAGGTGGTGGAGCAGGGGGCCAACTAGTTATAATTCTAGTCCTATCATTTTGAGCTGGACAGTTTCTTTGAAATCAACAAGTTCAAGCCCTTCATTTAAAAGTTGGGCAACTAAGGTTCAGAGAGGGGAAATAACATATCCAAAATCACGGAGTCCGAGGCAAAAGCTAAGCTGGGAACCAAGTCTCCCAGCTCCCGGCCAATTCTCTGAACTCTGCCCTGGTGTTTCCTTTTTTGCCCCTCGAGTTTTTTCCCCAAGTATTTTTGTTTGTTTGTTTTGTTTTTGGTTTTCAAAAATACCAAGAATTCCTATAAACCCTTCACCTAAGGGTCACCAAATATTAACTTTTCACTATATTTGCTTTATTATTCTTTCTCTCCCCCGACTCCCTCTCGTACACATTCACATTTGTTTTTGAAACTTTGAGAGTGAGTTTCAGATGCTGTGCCCCCTTTCTTCTAAATACTTCAGTGCATATTTCCAAGAACAAAGACATTTTCTGACAATACCACAGTATAATTATCAACATGGCGAAATTTAACATCCTTTAAAACTATGATCTAACGTACAGACCTTATTTAAATTTTGTTAAATGTCCTATCAATGTCCATTATAGCAAAAGAGAAAAACTTTTTTCCCCCCTGGTCCGTCCAGGACCCAATCTCGGATCACATATTGGTAGTTTTATCTTGAAGTTTTCAGTTTCCGGAAAAGGTGAAAGAACAGGACAACTAATACTTGTATACTGTGCAGCAACTGCCATCTGGCCACCTTTGCTTCTTTCTCTTTCTATGTGTGTGCCTGTGTCAGTGCTATTCAAGAAAATATCAGTGATAAGGGGCACCTGGGTGACCCAGTCGGTTGAGTGTCCAACTTCGGCTCAGGTCACGATCTCATGGTTTACGAGTTCAAGCCCCACATGGGGCTGTCTGCTGTTAGCGCAGAGCCTGCTCCAGATCCTCTGTCTCCCTCCCTCTCTGCTCCTCCCCCACTCGTGCTCACTCTCTCTGTCTCAAAACTAAATAAACATTAAAAAAAAAATCTTCAATGATAAGCAAAAAGTTCTATGCCAGCACAGTCCAATGCAATGCCATGAGATACATGTGGCTACGAAGCCATTAGCATGGCTAGTATGACTGAGGATTTGCATTTTAAATTTAACTTTAATCAATGTAAAAATGTCTACGTGGCTATAGTGGCTATCTTATTGGACAGCACGGGATACAGACATGTGATGTTTATGTCTATATATGTGCATGAGTGTGCATATATCCACAAACTTTTTTGGTAAACCACTTGAAAGTAAGTTGTAGACATCAAGACTGATCAGCCCTAAATACTTCCAGAATGCAATTCATACGAGTAAGGATGTTCTATATGCTGTACACCTGAAACGAACAGAACACAGTAGGTTAACTATACTTCAATTAAAAAAATAATAATAAGGAGGGTCTCCTGGCTGGCTCAGTTGGTAGAACATGCAACCCCTGACCTCAAGGTCATGAGTTTGAGCCCCATGCTGGGCATAGGAAAGAGAAAAAGACATTCTCCCACCTAACCACACCACCATTATTATACCTTAACAAATTTAGTCACTCCTATCATTTGATACTCGTTACATATCCAAATTTCCCCAACTGTTCCAAACATGTTGTTATAGCTGGTTTCCCCCAATCCAGGATCCAACTGAGATGAGCAAATTGCATTTGGTCGCTGGCTCCTTAATCTTTTAAAATCCACAGTGCTCCCCCTTCTTTTTCCATGACAATGCTTTTTAAAGACTTCCACCAGCTCTCTCATTGAATGCACCAAAGCCTGTATTTCTTAAATTGTTTTCCTCGTGGTGAGATTCACATTGAACATTTTTGTCAAGAATACTACACAGGTTACATTGCAAACTTCTCACCATGCACACTAGGTTGTCCTCCTATTGTGGATGCTAAGTTTGATCCCTTGGTTAATGTGGGATCTGTCAGGTGACTCCACTATAAAGATACATTTTCCCCTTTGTAACATATAATTAATCAGGGGGGTGATATTTTGAATGTTTCTTTTTTTTAATGTTTATTTTTATTTTTGAGAGAGAGAGAGAGAGAGAATGAACGGGAGAGGGGCAGAGAGAGGGGGACAGAGGATCCAAAGCAGGCTCAATGCTGATAGCAGTGAGCCCAACGTGGCGCTCAAACTCGCCAACCACAAGATCATGACCTATGCCAAAGTTGGGCACTCAACCAACTGAGCCACCCAGGTGCCTCTGAATGTCTCTTGTTCTTAAAACACAAGCCAAAATAAAGGTCTCAACATACGAGCAGGTTTATCTGGAAAGTTTATTTACTGTTCGATGAAATATAAATGCCAATTTCACATCTTCACATGGGATTTAGCCTTTAAAGTTAACAAACAAGGGAGGAAAAATCACACATGGCCAAAATTATACCCTTGAAAAGCTCTCAGGAAGGCACAAAATAGAGTCTGATAGATGGTCTTTCAGTAGATTCCCAAAGGCCAGTTGAAGCCATGTTGTGCTGTTTTTTAGTATTTAGTTTCTCAGTGCTTCTTAAGTTAAATATCAGATAAAATAGGCCGCTTATTTTTAAGGGCCTTGATATATTTTTAAAATGTATCTTTGGGGCGCCTGGGTGGCTCAGTCAGTTGGGCGGCCGACTTCGGCTCAGGTCATGATCTCGCGGTCCGTGAGTTCGAGCCCCGCATCGGGCTCTGTGCTGACAGCTCAGAGCCTGGAGCCTGTTTCAGATTCTGTGTCTCCCTCTCTCTGACCCTCCCTCTTTCATGCTCTGTCTCTCTCTGTCTCAAAAATAAATAAACGTTAAAAAAAATAAATAAATAAAATGTATCTTAAAACTCTAGGACTGCATTACAGAGAGGCACAAGGGAGGGAACAGCATAGTCACATCTCCCAAATTACACTAGAGGCTCTATCAGTGAAACACAACAGAGGAGGAACCACCCACACCATTTATTTTGTCATTTCTCTTTTTCTCTTTCTCCCTAACCATTTGCCTAAGTGGCATTATACACTCCCTACAGGTTAAATGCACATATAATGAGATGCACCTGTATTATCAAGTTAGCTCTTTCCACACGAGCAAAAAATTTCACAATGAGGAAAGGCAAACAGAGAAAGCTTTACAAGTCACTATGTGTTCCTGAATAATAAGGCCCCAAAACAGGGACTTCATTATGTCACCAGGCTCCATGGACATACTTCTGTTTTAATCTAGGCTTGCTAATTACTAGACAAGGTAGTAAAAGCTAAAGTCGCAAGTTCAAAGCTCTATCAAGTTCACTCTAATGCTTCTCCCCACTCCAAAGACCTAGAACAGCCATGGAGACATCAAGAAAAATGATGAAAATGTATCAAGACTTTTTTTTTTTTAATCCATAAGTAAATAAGAAACAGGCAGAGGACATGGACACACAATCCACAGAAAAGGAAATACAAGTTTCCCTTAAATATATGGTAAGATGCTAAACATCATTTATAACTTAAAGAAATGTGAAATAAAACTATGCTGACAAAGTTATTTTTACTAATCAGACTGGCGAAGAGAAAAAAGGTCTGGCAACACATGGTGTTGGTAAAGATGTAGGGAAATAGCCACTCTCATCCACTGCTAGAAGAATATTCCTTCCAAGGAAGGCAACATGGCTCTCAAAATCACAAAACTACATCCCCTTTGATATGTCTGTATGTGTAATACTACCACAAGAAACTGATAATGTTAGTTTCCTCCAATCAGGGGCACTGAGGAGCGGGAGGAAAGGAAACAACTTTAAAGTATGTGACTAGATTAAATAAATGAGTGACATTTCCATTTCAAAAATAATCATTAAAAAAATGACGACACAATTTTGCCTCCAAATGATTGTGCCTCTGAGAGGCCTGAGTGCTGACACCGAGTGCTGTTTCCCCCGTCCCCAGGCATCTCCCAGGGCTCTTCTGCAGACCTAAGGCTACCAAAGCTACATTCTGTCATTCAAGCAATATTCACTGGCAACCCAATATGTTTCCAGCACTGTTCCAATCACTGCGGTATCAGAAGTAACCAAGACAGACAAATATCCCTGTGTTTGTGGTGTTTATACTCTATTGAAGGAGACAGTTAACGAAGGAAATAAATATATGGACTGTGTTAAATGGTGACAAAGCTAAGAAGAGAAATCTACAGTAGTGAAGGGGACAGATATGAGGGAGGTGGGGGAGGGGGAGGCTGCATCTGGGGGAATCAGGAAGGCCTTTTGAAGAAGGTGACTTTTGAGTAAAGACCTACAGGGGCACTTGGGTGGCTCAGATGGTTAAGCGTCTGACTCCTGGTTTTCGGCTCAGGTCTTGACCTCACGGTTTCATGGGCTTGAGCCCCGCATCAGGCTCCATGCTGACAGTGTGGAGCCTGCTTGGGATTCTCTGTCTTCCAATCTCTCTCTGCCCCTCCCCCAGGCACGCTGTCTCTGTCTCTCTCAAAAATAAACTTAAAAAAAAAAAAAAAAAGAAGTTGGCCCATTAAAAAAAAAAAAAAGACCTCTAGAAAGTAAGGAAGCAAAGCAGGTAGACATCTAGCCCCAAAGTATTTCACTCAGAGGGAACGGCAGATACAAACACTCAGAGGGGGTAGCATGCCCAGTACCTTCAACGGAGAGCAAAGAGGCCAGTGTGGCTATAGCCGAGCACATGTGGAAAAGTAACAAGAGATGAGGAGTGGGAGTGGGGGTGGGGTCATATCATGAGGGGTCTTCAGCTCCCACCGGGCGAGACGGAGAGCCCCTGACGTGTTTAAGACCTCAAAGGGCAAACCCCTCGCACGGCGCCACTCACCTTTCAGAGTAAGTTGAG